>NC_141696.1:511731495-513148081 GCF_964263255.1 Lissotriton vulgaris | reverse complement strand
ATACAATTTACAGTGTCACAAACTTCCACCTCAACAGGATTTTCATTCATCACAATACAAATTAGTGTCAGATCATCAGTAATACCCCTCAACCTTTCAGTCGTTTGTACCACTAAGAAACTACCCACTTCACCACACTGTTTGGCAGGCTTTTGGCTAGTTGGTAGTCAGTCTATATCCTCCAACCCCATCAATGATTCAAAGCGATTTCTTAAGGGTATGTTATTTGGCATCCATCCAAGATATTTCTCACCTTGAAATCTCATTCTTTGGTAATTTTGGGGTGGATAAGGAAGTGCATGCTTTAAATTGGGGTAAAAATATTCCAAACCTATGCATTGTATATCACCCAGTCTGCCAAACCTTGGTTCACGACAAATAAGGCCCTTAACCCAGTTTTCTCTAAAATTTATGAGGATACTGTCTCCCTCCAAATCTTTATCAGTTGGCCCCACCCATGGAACCCTTCTAACATTTAAAATCTCTGTCCTAGAGGCAGGGGGAAGCGGTCTATGTTTGTAAAGCCAATAGATTACTCTGTTTCTGAGATCCCTATTTGATTCCATTTGGTTAGGCCTGAGCCCTGGGACTCCTGTCAAAATAGCTGTAAAAGGGGCAGAATCAGGTGGCAAATTTACACAAACCGCCTTTTTTGCTGGAGCCTTTACTCCTTGGTTTGTAGGGCCCTGTTTTGATATTACCTTAGGCCTTGTAGTAATAGCCGCCTGATTGGATACAGAAGAAATTATTGTAGTTGGAGCAGTTACTGAAGGCTTTTGATTTCCGGACACAACCCCTGCCATAGTGGGATTATTAGAGGTTGTTTGTGGTACATCTTTAACAGGATCAGCAGTTATTACTGTTTGTAACACCCCTACTGGGTTCTCTAAGCCTGCTTTCTTCATAACAGTAGGTTTGCCAACCGAATTCTCAATGCCCTGGCTATTCTTAACTTATTGTTCAAGGGAGTGGGTATTTACCGAAACCAGATGTTCTAATTGGTCCAACTTCAAATTTATTATTTGCGTTTTTTCCAATAAGGGCCTCAGAAGATTTTTAACCAGTTTTTCAATATTGTGAAGAAAGTCATCATTTGGGCAGGATTGATTTGGGCGTTCAGCGGACGGGGTTCCCTTATGTTTAGTAGATTTGACCACAGCTCGATTGGTATTAAATTTGGCTGCTTTTGCTCTACTACCCTTGTTATGACCCCCTCCTCTTTTCTGCTTGCTCGCTTTAAAAGTTTCAACTAAATTCAGGTCAGGTTCTAAAACATGAGAGTCTGCCAATGTTGGCGCTATTTGAATCGAGTTACAATTTTGAGCGCTATCCCCACTAACAGTACTTGATGCTATACAGACCGCATTTATGCTATCCTCCAAGAAGTTTGAGGGTACTAATTGAGAAACTACATTACTGGATACGTTTGGACTGGGTACAGGGTTCATTAGTATACTTTTATCAGGCGTGATTGCAGAGCCAATCCGTCCAAAGGATGACCTTTTTCCTGTCAATAGATTCAGGGATAATCGCTTTTCTGTAAAAGCGATTTCTATTTCCAAAATCTCTGTTGCCCGAGTAATAAATGCATCCAGAGTTCCAGTAGCTTTCCCACTAATTGTTTTCTTAATGACTTGCCTATCTTTCCCAGAACGTAGGGCCATCATGGGACAATTCCTCAGGGAAGGGATGATCCAATTTACAATCAAACAAACAACTAGTGCTGAAAAAACCCTGTTAGTACATACACATATACTAAACCATATAATTAGACAGTTACAAATAAAATGCTTCGAAGCTTACAAATGGAAGAGGGTGTGCCCGGCCCATCCTTTATCGTCCTTGGACGGCCCGCCCTTTGCCCGGGCTTGGCCAAGGGCACTCCCGTGCGCTCCCCCGCACCTGTAACAGTACTTGGTGTTATAGGGATTTGGTAGATGGGGGCGTGTCCATCAGGGAGAGCGTCCCAGGTGTCTTCGGTCTGGCTAACAGGGGCTCCTGGGAAATGGAGTCCCTCTAGCAGTTGCTCGCAGCCCTGGAATTATTCCACACACCCCCTGCAGTATTTGAAGTCCCGGGCTGTCACTCGCCAACTCCTGCCATTTAGAAGCACTACGAAGGGGGACCCGCGAATCGGGTCCGGCGAGGTATAGCGCTACTAAAGGAGCTGCGTGCAGGGTCTTGATAGCACAAACAAGGGTCCAGCCCCAAAACTAAACAAAACAAAGATGATGTCCCCAGGTGATCCATTATGGACTTTTTCAAGGAGCGCTTAGAGATAGTTTCCAGGCGCAGAGGGTCATTAAAATATTCTTCATGGCCAATATTTATGTACATGTGTCTCACGTAGTTCAGCCATTTGATGTTACGTGCCCCCTCTAGGTTTAGGCAGTCCAGAACAATATCCCTGTTTAGTGATGTTTCTGGGGTAGTCCACATTTTGTGCCACAGAAGGAGGGGACTAGCTTTGATCGTGTCCTCTACAAAGGAAAGCCCCGATTCATTGTGGGTGAAAAAGATAGATAATGATTTTGGGGTAGCGAGCAGATACCGTAAAAAATTGTTTTCAGTCAGTTGTATCTGCTTAGTGTTTGTAAAGCCCCAAATTCCGGCGCCGTATGTACCAGTTGAGACACATCTGGCCTTATAAATTTGTAAGAGTTCTTTGACCGGTCGACCACCGAGTGTCCTTGAAAAGTTGATTAGGGCTCCGGTTGCTCTGCTAAAGGCCAAATTTCTAACGTGGACCGCCTTAGTCCAGTTTCCTTTGTTGTCGAAATGTATTCCTAGATAGCAAAAAGTAGCGGTGTTAAGGATCTTTTTCTGGTTTAAAAAGATTAATTTAGGGATTTTTCTTGAGGGGCCAGATCTCATGGAATAAGTCTTTGTTACGTTAATAGTTAGCCCACGAGAGTCCATGTAATTTGAGAATTCCACCACCGCCCTCTGCATGCCGATTGGGGTCCGTGATAGTATGGCGGCGTCATCCGCATATAGGAGGATTGGTATGGTGGTCCCTCCCACTTAAGGATAGTCGAACTGAAACTTTCTCATGTGCTCCACCACTGTGTTTATGTATAATATGAAAAGGAAGGGTGCAAGAATGCACCCTTTGCCGCACACCTCTGTTGATGGGAAACTTATCTGAACATTGACCTTCTCTGCCATATCTCACTCTAGCCCCTGTATTTCTATATAGTTCCCTGATAAAAACGATGATTCTGTTTTCTATGCCTAGGCATTTCAGTGTATCCCAAAGCTTAGTGTGGTCCACGCAGTCGAAGGCAGAGGTCAAATCGACGAATGTTATATGTAGGCTTTCGTGTTTTGCCTCTGTATATTTGGCAACGAGCAGGGCCAGATTTAAACTCTGCTCTAATGTGCCCTTCCCTTGGCAGAAGCCATATTGAAGGGGGGTTATGGTGTTGTTCTCTTCCGACCAGTCTTGGAGCCTATTTAAAATGATCCTGCCTGCTACCTTCATCAATGCGTCCAGAAGTGAAATTGGACGGTAGCAGGCAGGATCATTTCTGTTGCCCTTTTTAAAAATTGGGACCACGATTGCCTCGAGCCATGTGGGTATAAAACCCACAGTGTTGATGCGATTCAGAACATTTGTTAAAAGGGGAGCCCAGAGTTTTATCTTACTTTTATATACATCGATGGGGACCCCATCGGGTCCTGATGCCTTGCCCGATGCACTATCAGTTATGGCCTTTATAACTTCCATGTAATCAAAGATGATTCCCAGCGGGTACTGGGCAGGGGGCTCCTTAGCTGATATTGGGGTTGTACGTCCACTTTGATTAGGATTATTATACAAATGCGTAAAGTGTTCAACCCACACCTCCCCCGGCACTGCAATATCTATTGCGTTGTTGTCTCTGTTTTTAAAAAAAGGCGCATTTACTGCCTTCCAAAAGGTAATATTATCATTTTTCTGGCATGCTAAGTGTAAGTTTTCCCATAAGTCTCGTTTTAATTCCTTCCTCCTGGTGTGTAATGCAATTCTGTAAAGCTTACGCGCCTCTCTAACGTGAGCCGTAGATCTTGGGGTCTCGTTCAAAACTGCTATTAGGTGTGAATGCACTCTAGAGCATTCCTTGTTAAACCAGCCCTTTTTTTTGCTCTGATGTTTTTTTAATGGCTTCAATAAAAGGTTATTTATCTCCTTGATAGTATTATTAAAAGAGTCTAAGATTGTTTCTGGTTGTTCAAGATCACTCAAGCAGATTAACACATGATCGAGAACTCTGGGCAGTAAGGTTATCAGGAATTTTTCGGGGTCCACTTTTTCCCACTTAAGTGAATACCCATTTAATTTCCCCAAAGTTATGGGTATTGGGTGCTCTTTGTTGTGGCTTGCGGTCGGTCTCTTTGCTTGCAACTCCATGGAGATCGGGTAATGATCCCCAAAAGTGAGTTTTAGTGTCTCCCAGGAGAGGGCCAACCCTCCATGACGGTGTGATAAGAGTGAAAAATCGATTACCGAATTAACACCCCTTTCGATGAAGGTTGGCTCAAAGCCCTTCCTTGTTACACAAATTTCGTTTATAAAGCCCAGGTCTAGCTCATTGATCACCTCATTGAATTTGTTCCCTATACCACAATGAATGAAATGGGACGAATCACCAAACTCATTTCCCTTCAGTGGGCAAATGCCCAAATCTTTGTTAGTACAGATGGTACAGTTAAAATCCCCTACCCAAAGGAGTGCCATGTCTCCTGTCCCTACCTTTTCTAGTGCCCCTAAGCATTTCCTTAGCCTGAGAAAGATGTTGTCCCATTCATTGCAATGGGCGTTGTTATAGAAGTTAATTATGGCGAGTTTATTCACTCCTGGCCAGCTGACCAATAGAACTTGAAAAAAGTCATCTGAGATATTTCTGACGACTTTAATACCAACAGTATTAGAAATGAAGGGGCATAATCCACCTCTGTTTCTTCCCTGGTTGCTCGGCCTCCCGGGGGTGTTACAAGTTTGGAATCCCAGTAGGTGGATTTCATTAGTCAGCCATGTTTCCTGTATACACAGGGTACTATATTTATCAATAATTTTTAGCCAATCAGGGTTATTCGCTTTGCTCTTTAAGCCAGCCAAGTTCCATGATAGTACAAATTGGCTGGATTTGTTATTTGCCTCGCTTGGTGATTCATCTCTTCTAGTTTTACTCTCTCGGGCCTTACTGGTACCCTTTGGTTGCGTGTTTGTTGGCCTGGGCTCTACGCCTTTTAAAGCCAATTCCCGTGCTGGAGCAGAACCCTGTGTCTTCCCTATGTCTCCCTCGTGTTTAAGTTCTCCGCCCTCCCCGTGTTTTTGTGCCTGAGGTGCCTTAGTGTTCTTTCTGATATCATGTAGTGGTGACATAGAGGTATTACCCACCACTAAAGGGTCGACCTCTTTAGGGTGGGGAAGTTAATCGACCCCCTCCAGACCCATGAGTGGGGCAAAGTGGTTTGTAGTTGATATGTTGAAGACTAAGGGCATACCTGGTCTGTGATACCGTTTATAAATCCCGGAAGGGTCCCCCACCAAGGCTTTCGGGTAGAAATAGTTGACTTCTCTAAGCCTTATACTACCCTCGTGTCCACCCGAGTACCAGTCTTTGATGAAGCTAACTGTCCTGTGGTCTCTAAAGTTTATGATGACTATGTCACCAGGGGTTGTTTTAGGTCTCTTCCCCAACCATCCTACTCGTCGAACATGGAGAATTTCTCCATTTAGATTGGCAGGTAGTGGCCTGTGTGTTCCCAACCAATGCATAGTCTTATTCTTTAGGATTTGATGGTTTTCAAACCTACCGTCGGAAATTTCAGGGACCCCTGTTAACACTATGACGTAAGGCTCGGCCTCAGGGGGAAGATTAATTTGCCTACGTCTATCTGTGTTGTGTCTTGTTGCTGATGATGGGGGAATGGAGCGGTCAACGGGTGGTTGGGTGTTAAGTGCTGCCTTTTTGTCGCATGTGTTCTCACAGGATTTTGACTTTCCGCCGCCTTGGACCTCTCTCATTGTTGTTTTAGCGTGTTCCCCTGATGGTTTTGAGAGTTGTGGTCTCGGAAGGTTATGGTTACGCTGGGTAGTTGGTATAATGCTTTCTGGGCAGTGGCTGTAGAGGACGGTACAGGCGTTATTGCTGGAATTGATTGATCTTTGGGTGCAAGTTTGTTCTCTGCTATTGTCTGCTCTATGGTGCCCAGTTGTATAGCTATTCCCTTGAGTCTCTCGACTACAGGGAGTAACAATGATTTGATTAATTGTTCCAGTGTACCCATTATGTCAGCAGTAGATCGCTCGTCATTTTGAAGAGTTGGGGGAATTACTATTTCAGGAGTTGTAGGTATATGGGGGGCAGAACTTTTTGTCTTTCCAAAGTTGAGATGAGTGTTCCTGGTCTTATTGGTCTGAATAGGCTGGATACTAGCCCCCTTTCTCCTCCGCTTTTTTGGTGGCTGGCCTCGGGTTCGGGAGGCATTTACAGTAGGTTTTGGCTTTTGGGCAGACTCTACTTGGAGTAGTGATATTTCTAGTAGTGCATCTAATAAGGAGTTATAGGTGCTATCTGCTTACGGAGGTGGAGTGTCCGGCAGAATCTGTACTTCAGGGTTGGGATTAGAGTTACCCGGGGGTGTTAAGGCGCTTATAGTACTGTCATTGATATCGACCAATGTAGAGGTTATGTCCTGGAAGAGCAGTGGAATGCTATTGTTGAGGGGCGCCTCATGTCCCTCGCATTCATGGATCGTGGCTGGAGGGGGTGAGGCAGCGTGTTGTATACCTCAGAGGAATGAGCGCTTGTTTTTAATTAATTCTACAGAGCGGCGTCTCTCAGATCTGCGCTCAGAGAGTGCAAGTTCCCTATCAACTACTGATGTAGACCGGATAACAAAATTATCAAGCGTACCTCGTTTGTCGCCACCAGGGGTAGATGTTTTATCCTTGATGGGTGACATCTTCGATATCTGTGCGTTAATGAAGGGGGGGGCGGCCCAGCCCAGTCTCCTCAGGCCTCTGAGGGCCACAGAGGGCCCGCCCTTTCCCCGGGCTTCACCCGGCGTCCCGCGAGGCAGGGCTCGCTGAAATTTAATGCGCCTCCAGGCGCAGCTGGATGATGCAGGGACCGCAAAGGTTTCCGGGAGATGTAGTCCCCGGCCCAGCCTCCACTCGGCGGTCGCGCCGGCCAAGTGGTAGCACCAGCGGGACGGCGGGAGGCAGGCAGGGGGACCGGGACTCCGCACAGGAAATGAATGCCAGAGGTAAATGTTCGCACGCCGGGCTAGAGTTTCTGGTAGTTACCCCACTCGTCAGGGGCTCGCTGCACTTTAATGCGCATCCAGGCGTAGCTGGATGATGCAGGGACCGCAAAGGTTGCCGGGAGATGTAGTCCCCGGCCCAGCCTCCACTCGGCGGTCGCGCCGGCCAGGTGGTAGCACCATCTGGACGGCAGGAGGCAGGCAGGGGGACCGGGACTCCGCACAGGAAATGAATGCCAGAGGTAAATGTTTGCACGCCGGGCTAGAGTTTCTGGTAGAGTTTCTGATTTTAAAAAAGCGCATCCTCCAACACATCAAGCTCAACCGTAGAACGTTGAACATCCTGCAAGGGGAGAGGCAGGTGGGAGATCGAAACCTATTCATAGTCCGAAAAGAGAAATTAAAGGCTGATGGGTGGGGGCAGGGAAGCCTGGCAGTCTGTTGGAAGCTGCAGTGTAGTTTGCATTAAGCGTGTCATGTACTTTCTTCAAACAGGAAGCAATCCTGTTTCCTAAAAACACTGATACAACACACTTTTGCATCTGTGTGCATCCGAATACGCTGCTTACACACTGACATTGTGAACATAGAGTTTCCCTCTTTTATTCAGATGCACGCACGCTGTAGAGTGCAGCCAGTCGTCACCGCCACCGGGTCGTCCATCCTGGCCCCTGCTCACCCACAGCCAGGAAGCCTGCTCAGTGCTCTAAATGACTAAATCCACAATTCACACTCAGGGGCCGCCAAGGGCGCTAGTGCGCTATGCAGCGCTCACGCTGTGCTGCCTGCGCAGAACCTGCCCGCGCCGGGGATTGAACAAAAAAGTATAGGCCATTACTTAGGCCAAGGCCCTGAGCTTGGGGGGAAGGGGGAATGGGGGGTGGGGTGGGGGGGGGGAGAGCCTATATCCTTTGTTTAATCCCAGCAATATGCAAAAGACACAGTGACTCACCTCTGTGGGCGGAGGCGACAGACAGTCAGTACTAGTGAGGGAGGGACAGGCAGGGGCTAGAATTAGAAATAAATTATGGGGTGCCTCGCTCCCTCTCAGTCTCTGTCTAAGTGGCTTTGCTGTTTTGGAATGCTCCTCTTGACCTCGCCTCACGGCGCGGGTCACGTGCACTTTTTATTGTGGAACTCTTATGCGCATGTCATCACCACGGCGGCCCCCCCTAAGGTGAGTGAACTGAGACCGCACAGATGCGTGGGCGGAGACATCTGCACGCTGTGCGCTAGCGTGACTCAACCCACCCCCTATTAATGCATTACATACAGATGATGAATGATTGCAGGCGCAGCCCAAGCAGTGCAGAATCCAGAGCCTGAGAGAGTGATGATATAGATGTGCTTTTTTTTGTCCCCGCACGGAGCGAGGAGAGACACAGAGACAGAGTAGTGAGTTCTTCCCTGATTTATTTTCAGACTAGTGCCGTCTTCGGACCAAAAAATCGGCCCCAGCAACGAAACCGGCCCCCTGTCAAAAAACCGGTCCCCACCCCTGGCAGCCTACCGGGGGATTTCCAGGTGCCCGGCATTGCCAGTCCGGCCCTGGGAACACCCCATATTTAATAGTGTTCTGAGGGAGGGTGTTTATCCACAGGAACAAAAATGTTAACTGCGTAGCAATAAAAAAAACATACATCGGCAATTGTACTATTCTGTGTGAATACACTAACGAACCAGTTTACTGCTATAAATATTAGACTATTGCATGTTTCACACACACCCCTCAGATACTTTGCAAAGCTATGACTGGTGGAAACGACTCCAAACCTGTGGGAGTGGATATTTAAGCCTTAAAGCCGTGCCTTTTTGAACGAGGAGCTATTGAAGAGGCCTCTTTCACCATTCACTTTCTCCTGTGGCAGCCACATTTGTTTGTTGATAAACCAGTCGTGACCGGCATTAGGGCGGGTCGGGTGGGGGGGTGGAAAGGGGGTTGTTGAGCCGCGAGGGGGATGGGGGAGGCGGGAGGGGTTTAATGGAAAAAATATACATAAAATCAGGGGCGGCCTTAGGCATGTGCAAGCTGTGCACCTGCACAGGGCCTCCAAACCCCAGGAGCTGCCATGCCAATATATATCCCTAATATAATAATCCTCTGAGGATGGATACATATTTGTGTGGGGGCCCCTGGCAGGGATTTGGCGGTCTCCGGCTCTGTTCCACTTCCAAACACCCTGACCCCCCCCACCCCACTCGTCACTCCGCCCTGCCTGGACCCGCTCTTCTGGGGCACCCTACCTAAGCTCCCTGCCCAGAGCCGCCATGAGCCTAGAGCCGCCCGTGATAAAATAAAAGTAAAGCTTACCGTCCCTCGCCATCTTCTGGATGGGTCCAGACTCCCGCTGTCTGGTCCTGACTCCTGCGTTTTCCAGTTCCGGGCCGGCCGGCTGCAGCTCTCCTCGGGTCATCAGGAAAGGCAGCCTCCCTCCCTTCCCTCCGCCAATTAGAACCGGTGATGCGAATCTGGGAGCACCCCAGCCGGGCCATTTTCTCCATGTAGGCTGCTGCAGCAGCCTCCATAGAGAAAAGGGAGAGTGGGTTGTCCTGCTCGAGGGCAGGAGGGGAAGTGGCTTGCCCCCTGTTGTGGGTATTGACTGTTTGGTCTGCCCCAGGGCCAACCAAACAGTCAGTATGCACAACAGTGGGCAAGCCACTCGCCCCCTTCCCTTGAGCAGGACCGCCCAACCCCCAACCAGGCCCAGTGTGAGAAGGCAGAAACATAAATGATTGTTATTACCATTTATGTTTCTGCCTTCTCGCACTGCGAGAAAGCAGGGGGCGGCACCCAAATGCCCCTATAGATGCCCCTATAGAGGAGACGCCACTGCAAATTTACAGTCATTGGCACCAGTCTTTTTTTGATGGCTACTTTGCAGTGCTTAATTTGTAAAAAATGAAGTCCCGGTGCTCCAATGTTTGTCGGAGGCCACGCACACACTTCCCCTGGCTCCACCCTCTTCCTTAGCTGGCTCCATCCACAATTAATCATGCATACGTAAATCAGCCTATAGGAACTGTTACATAAGCCATGCCCATAGGACTACAAGGTGTTGAGGTGACAGGTAGACGAAATAGTTTAAGACTGCTTGGTCTGGAGAAGCACAGCCTCTGAATTGAAAATAGAACACCATAATTGGGGGTTCTCTTTAACAAATAGAATTGATTTGTACCAAAATGAACCCTTTTTGCAAAAGAAATCCATGCTCTAACCTATAGTTTGCAGTGTGCATGCAGTTCTTTGACAACAGTTAATAATTCAATGTTATATATTAGGATTTGAACTTATAAACTGTAACAAAAGGATGTCTCTTAGAAAAGCAGTAACCCGCTGTTCAATTTACATTATGCGCACTTTTAATCTGCATGGTACACATTCTTTACAGCAGGCATGTTAACTTTCTGTGCTACCTAATGATGAGTCAAAACCTCAACTAGACTCAAATCCCATCTCCGAGAAGAACATTAATCACAGAGCTATCTTGACATCTTTATTGTTGCCTGGAAATTGCTGGAGGCAAGGAACTCAGCCAGCAGAAGATGCTTTTTAAACAAAAATAAAATTGCAAACATGGCACTCCCTGAAGTCAGCACCCCTTGTGGTGGTACCAGTCGCAATACCCTGCCATGAGGCCAATTAAACACAGGTGACACAGTGCTAGCTCACCGTGGCACAGAGAGGGTGCAACAGTGCCAGTAAACCCTACTTCACTTCTATAGCAGGCACTGCGTGAGTAGATAGACTTAGGGTGACCAGACGTCCCCGTTTTTCCCATGACAGTCCCCGTTTTTGGAGAAGTGTCCCGACACTTTTATCCAAGTGACTCAAATGTCCCCGTTTCAACCAGTATCCCAGATAAACACAGAAATGTCCCTGTTTTTCATTGTTCCAGTTGAGCATGTGCCCGCATGCTCTCTTTGCACTGGCATTTGCTAGCCTGTGATGTTTTATTGATTTTTGGCAAATATATGCTGTAGTCCTTAAAAGTGTAAATGTTATAAGAAGTACTAATGCTGCTGTGTAAAGGAGAGGGGTGCCAATAAAAGACCTCGAGTTGGTGTCTGTAATGCTTCATCTCGGTCTGTGGAGGGAGCTGTCATTGTTGTCCCTTTGCTATATCTATGACAGCTGTAAAATAATCCTAGTACTTTTATGTTGATGGTTAATGAAAACCGTAGTCCTACTTCTATGTCTATGACCTGTCCCCGTTTTTTGTTTTGAGAATCTGGTCACCCTATAGATAGTGTTGTGTGTGAACAGCTCCAGGGACAAGGACAGGCATAAAATGAAAAACATGCCCACGGTGGCAGATGGCAATTGAGCAGGGTTTTGCTGCAACCAAGTGACATTCACAGGGACTCACTCCACAGTGCGGTTTGGCTGCTGGCACAACAGGTATTTCGACCTGTATCATGCATGAAAAAAAAGTAAATGCTGGGTGAATACTGCATGGAGCGTGTGCCACTGCCAGTGCAAGAAAACAAATACAAGTAACAGGTCTGTGCGTTTTGTCGTGCACTCATGACGCCTTCCTCCGAAGTCAGCGACATTTTTTGCTTGGTGCATGATTATGTAAGATTCATATACATTTCTTTTTAACATTTGGTCTGCTTACTATGTGAATGTAAATAACAATAAAGCATACATGCAAACTGTGACTACATGCCTGCTTTTCTCAATATTTCACTTCAAAACTATGCGACTGTATTTGTTTAACGGGTGGTGATTTGTATAGATTTAATGGAAAGTCCACAAGGTTGTGTCCCCCCGCAGAATTTTTCTGTCTCCTACGCCCCTGCACTACAGAGGTGGCCATGTGCTAACTAGAATGTAAAGCATTGCTCCCTTACCTGCGTCTGTCACATGGGTGAAAGATGCACACTGTATCCCACAGCAGCAACCACACCACTGCACAAACAACCTGAGCCACGAGCTTGAGGCTTGATGATTTAGAAAATCAACATCCAACAAGCACACCTCGCTATTTTTCACTCCGGGGAGAACAAGTATTATTAAAATAGAATAAACCAAACCAAAGTATACCCGAAAGAGAGGAAAAACGCACAGAAAAACAGCTTTTCATGTGTGTCAACAGTCAAGTATTTAAATGATTAGACAGAAAGGGGTTAAGGCCAAAGGGCAAGGCCCTGCTCTACTTCCAGCCTTCAAGCCCAGAGCAGTGCACACGGTGCCAGCAGCATGATTGCTCTGACTCAAAGTCTGTTTACCAAACACGGTGCCCTTCACCACGCTCAATAACAAGCATTTACAATGCAATGGTTTCGCCTTTGTTAAAGTTAGAGCTATTGGCATTGCTCTTGACATTATTTTTATTTATTTTTTTTTAACATAAATAAATGGCATTGTCATTTACAATGCCAATAGCTTAATCTCTCGCAAATGCCACACACAAACACCCACAGAGAGCCCCCCCACAAACACACACAGCGCCCCCCCACACAACCACACAGCGCCCTCCACACATACACCCACACAGAGCCCCCCCCACACAGAGCAGAAGTATGCTACATTTAATGCGAGTCACAGGGCTTTAGATCTCATCCACAGAGGATACCAGACCCTTCTGGTGTGCATTAGTTATCATTCTGCGCAGTCTGTATTCAATCCATCAATCTCGGCGTCACTGGAGAGCGCGAGATACCCGGAAGAGGAACTGATTCAGGCGGTGAGACTGTTACCGCCATCCAGATGGGGAAAAAAACTCTGCGCGGATGAGGTGTTCAAAGTCCAGTTGGGGAAGATATTGGAAGCAACTTACATTACAGCTATTGTCGCAGTCAGCTGACCTGTCCACATGCTCTTGTCATTTCAAGAATAACCTGTACCCAAATCGGCTTTCTTCATAGCCATCCAGTGACTGTCAAATGCCACTAGATATTGCTGAATTTAATTTACGTTGAGCTGGACTCTTTATAACCCATTAGTCACAATGGGTACGTACAACTCCTAATTTAATTTTCGAGCTCTGATTTGAAATTATTTTCATCCATTTGAATGCCATTTACCCTGAGCTATACATAAATATGATTTACCTGTTTAACGGCTGCGCTCAGTACACTATCGAAGAAGATCCTTAACCCAAATACTCGCCAGGCACTCCAGATCCTCTCAGCCCATCTGAAACCACAATATAAATGGGCCCTTGCAGCCAGCTGATCTGTTCACATTTAGACTTTGTGGTGACCTTCAGGCCTTCATTATGTGGAAGGTGGTAACTGCAAAATAGAGGCCAAGAATAAAGGGCAGGCTTATTCAGATATCTGCCTGCTTTACAGAGTTTACATAGATATCTAACATGAGAGTGGAAGTCCACGCTGAGGTGGGTCAAAGGCGTCGCCGCAAAGTAGCAAGCTGTGCTCGAGCACTGGCAGGTGAACTGGTTTAGGGATTCTCAGTTAAATGAAGGGAAGCATGGACACGGAGGAGGATAAGAGACAGAAGAGTATGTGGATGCAGGGAAGCATGGACGGAGAGGAGTATGAGAGATAGAAGGGTAGGTGAATGAGGGAAGCATAGACAGAGGAGGATGAGAGGTAGAAGGGTAGGTGGATAGAGGGAAGTATGGATGAAGAGGAGGAGGAGAGGTAGAGGGGTAGATGGATGGAGGGAAGCATGGAGGAAGAAGAGGATGAGAAGCAGAGGGGTAGGTAGATGAAGGGAAGCATGGCCGAAGAGGAGGCTAAGAGATAGAAGGGTAGGTGGATGGAGGGAAGCATGGATAGAGAGGATGATAAGAGGTAGAAGGGTAGGTGGATGGAGGGAAGCATGGATGGAGA
Source organism: Lissotriton vulgaris (assembly GCF_964263255.1). Taxonomy (NCBI): domain Eukaryota; kingdom Metazoa; phylum Chordata; class Amphibia; order Caudata; family Salamandridae; genus Lissotriton; species Lissotriton vulgaris. The sequence goes on along the minus strand of NC_141696.1, from coordinate 513,134,026 downwards.
TCATGATAAGGAGTAGAGGGGTAGGTGGATGGAGGGAAGCATGGATGGAGATCATGATAAGGAGTAGAGGGGTAGGTGGATAGAGGGAAGCATGAACGGAGAGGAGGATGAGAGGTAGAAGGGTAGGTGGATAGAGGGAAGCATGGATGGAGAGGAGGATGAGAGGTAGAGGGGTAGGTGGAGGAGGGAAGCATGGACGAAGAGAGGATGAGAAGCAGAGGGGTAGGTGGATGAAGGGAAGCATGGCCGACGAGGAGGCTAAGAGATAGAAGGGTAGGTGGATAGAGGGAAGCATGAACGGGGAGGAGGATGAGATGTAGAGAGGTACGTGGATAGAGGGAAGCATGGGCGGAGAGAATGATGAGAGGTAGAGGGGTAGGTGGAGGAGGGAAGCATGGACGAAGAGGAGGATGAGAAGCAGAGGGGTAGGTGGATGAAGGGAAGCATGGATGGAGAGGATGATAAGAGGTAGAGGGGTAGGTAGGTGGATGGAGGGAAGCATGGACGGAGAGGAGGATGAGAGGTAGAGGGGTAGGTGGCTGCAGGGAAGCATGGATAGAGAGGAGAGGTAGGTAGGTGGATGGAGGGAAGCATGGACGGAGAGGGTGATAAGAGGTGAGGGGGGTAGGTGGATGGAGAGAAGGATGGATCGACGGACAGGGGACAAATGGAAAGAGTTTAGATTGAAGGGGTGGATGAGAGAAGGGTGGACAGAGGGACAGACACAGATGAGTGGGTGGATGGAGCTAGGGATGGCTGGGTGGGAGGAGAGAGGGACAGATGTATCAATGGAGAAGTGAGGGATGCCTGAGAGAAGGGTGGATATGGAGAAGGAAGGGGAGCAGGTCAGATGATGGAGGGAAGGAAAGAGGGGTGGAGAGACTGGCGGATGGAGAAAAGAAGGATGGATGAATTATGGATGGAAGGAAGGAGGGGAAAAGACAGGCACAAAATAATAGAAGGAAAGAAGGATGAATTGGTGGAAGAGGACTGAGAAAAAGATGAGAGAAAGAAAAATGGAAGGAAGGATGGAAAAAGACAATAATCGAGAACTGGAAGGACTAAAGAAAGACGGTCCCACACCCTGCTCCCCGGGCTAGTGTCGACCCCACCCGCTGGTTCAGTGTTTCTTCGGATCCGTTCCAAGTGGGGAGCATCCATTTTTCTTGTGACGTCCCTCAAGAAAACTAAACCCACAAGCACCAGAATGCAAAGGTGGTTCCATTGCTTGGAGAACTCCCCAGGCCCGGGTGGGGGCTTCAGTGTGAGTGCAGGGGGCATGGTACCTCCCTCCTTCCCGCCCTGCTTACCCGGTGGCAGTCTCTGTGCTGCGCCCTCCTACTCCGAGTACCACCTGAGCTGAGCTGCCCGGCTGGACAGACTGCCCACCGCCGGCAGGTCGTCGGTCAGCGCGCGCGCGTCCATCCCGGGTCCTGGCACCGTCCCCGCGCCCGGGGATCCGACTCCTCTTCCCACGGCCTCAGACGGGAAATGCCGCCCCCTCGGAGGCGCCGCAGCTAGCACCGGCGAAAGTGAAAGCACCCGAAGCCGAGTGGGCTGAGTATCGGTGGCCCACACGCACATACCAACCCCGAAAAGCCCAGCCTAATTTTAGAAGTGGGCTTGCGGTTAATTATCCCGGCTTCCCCAGAAGGCAAAGAGAAAGCGTGTGATCTTGTGCACACCGATTTATATAAGGCGAGGCGCCTCAGATAAATCGGCGAGCAGCGCTGCACGAAATTTACGTGCAAAGCAGTGCACAGCACGAGTTTTTCAGTGAGAGCTGAGAGACAGCAGGATGTAGCAGGAGGGGCGATTCTCACCGAAACACAGTTCATCTGCTGAGATGGTGGCGGGAAGTTGCGGTAGAAATGCGGAGACTCAGGTTAAAGGAAACATTCACGTCCATAGAGAATGCCGTTCAGTACTCCAACCAGAACTATGGGGCTTCAGTGTGAGTGCAGGGGGCATGGTACCTCCCTCCTTCCCGCCCTGCTTACCCGGTGGCAGTCTCTGTGCTGCGCCCTCCTACTCCGAGTACCACCTGAGCTGAGCTGCCCGGCTGGACAGACTGCCCACCGCCGGCAGGTCGTCGGTCAGCGCGCGCGCGTCCATCCCGGGTCCTGGCACCGTCCCCGCGCCCGGGGATCCGACTCCTCTTCCCACGGCCTCAGACGGGAAATGCCGCCCCCTCGGAGGCGCCGCAGCTAGCACCGGCGAAAGTGAAAGCACCCGAAGCCGAGTGGGCTGAGTATCGGTGGCCCACACGCACATACCAACCCCGAAAAGCCCAGCCTAATTTTAGAAGTGGGCTTGCGGTTAATTATCCCGGCTTCCCCAGAAGGCAAAGAGAAAGCGTGTGATCTTGTGCACACCGATTTATATAAGGCGAGGCGCCTCAGATAAATCGGCGAGCAGCGCTGCACGAAATTTACGTGCAAAGCAGTGCACAGCACGAGTTTTTCAGTGAGAGCTGAGAGACAGCAGGATGTAGCAGGAGGGGCGATTCTCACCGAAACACAGTTCATCTGCTGAGATGGTGGCGGGAAGTTGCGGTAGAAATGCGGAGACTCAGGTTAAAGGAAACATTCACGTCCATAGAGAATGCCGTTCAGTACTCCAACCAGAACTATGGGGCTTGAATGCTATAAATGCAATGCACCACAAACGTTAAACACAAGACTGTCCAGAAAAGATCGTTTAATAAACACATAAATACCTGCAGTACTTTCCGGCGCTGGGGCGACGCAGCAGCCCACCATGGCTGCAAGAGGCGGCTCCGTCACGCAGGGATCGCGAGAGAGAATGGCACGTGGCAGAAAGCTTCCCTACGACGACATCCCAGGCATGAAGCTGAGCACGGTGGAGACGAGGCTTTGCAAGACCCGGCCGGCGCGAGCTGTTTCCGGGCTCCTCCACTCCGCAGGCACCAAGTCAGAGAGCTCACTCTCAGGCCGGGGCTTCTCTCACTGCCAATTTACGTTTCCAGAATCCCAGAGGGGAGGAGAAAGTACACGAGCTGCCTGTCAGCAGCCGCACAAGGGCTCCAAAAAAGGTGAGCTACATACTGCGTGCCGGCAATGCCGGACCAGACACGGGGGCGTTCCCGGCGTCCCGTGACGTCGGCAAAAGCCAAAGAATGTCGGGAACGCCCCCGTGTCTGGTCCGGCATTGACGGACAGGCCCCTCGTCCAATGGCAAGGCTCCGTTTACGGAGCCAGCCAATCAAGGACGAGGGCCGGACAAAGCCACCTTACAGTTCTCAACAGGATTTCGCCTGCGCCGAAAGGATGCGCAGAGCGCATCCTTCGGCGAGGCGAAACCTAAAAAGCAGTGTTGGGTTGGGTAATTGCTGGGTTACTGGTGGCAGTGCCTTCATTAGTCTTGGTGCTGCACACACACTGCAGCACGACACACTGGCTGCTTCAAATACTTCAATACATCGTGCTAGACTGTCGGTGACTCGTGCAGTGCATATGTGCAGGCGGTTGGGATTTTGAATAAAGGTTACGCACGTTGCCACCGCCCCTACCCCACAGAACCAAATACCGCCCAATCAGTGGCCCGCCCACCAGCAACACTGAACTGAAGGCAAAATCGCACTGAACCACAAATATGGATTTATTATTGGCTCAGCACAGCAACACTCTTCACTGGGGCCTCGGAAAAACTGTGATAGAGTGTGAACAACACTGCAATGAGTCAATTATATATACTGTGACAAATCACATGCAGTCGAGTCATTGATGTTAGTTGGCAGTGGCAAAATAAGTGCCGGTGCTATGCACCAAGAACTACAGGCACAAATTAAACACTGCTGCTCTGGCTGCGAAAGTCCCTTCTGAGAGCCTATCTCATATGGGGCTTCAAGCACCTGCTCTCTTAAGTGCAGACTGTCCGACGCCATGAACGTCTATTCATCAAAATGCCTGGGGTAGTGGAAGTGACTTCACATGCCTTTTTTAAGTTCAAAGAGATTTTATTGGATAAAATATGTCAACAATACAGATAAAATGAAAAAATAATTTGATAAGAACTTATGCCCACATGCATCAAACTCCCGTTTTGCGTTTCCAAATTTGCGATTTTTACCGAATCGCAAATATGGATTCGCAAAACGGGATGCATCATAGAAAGTGCTAAATATTTCCGATTCGGTAAAAATCGCAATTTTTACCAAATCGCAAATATTATGCGAATTCAAAATTGCGAATTTGCTATTCCCATTGATTCCTATGGGCCAAAAGGCCCATAGGAATCAATGGAAATTGCAAATTCGCAATTTTGAATTCGCAAATGTTGATGCATTCCATGGGTGCAGGGGGGGGTCCAAAGGACCCCCCCCTGCACCCCTGAAATGTATTTTTAAATGGATGTTTCGCACACACATGTCCTAAGGACATGTGTGTCTGTAACATGACATTGTTTAAAATGTAAATTAGAACATTTTAAACATTTTTCGCAATTTACCACGAGGTTCAACCTCGTGGTAATTTGCACTTCCAAACTTTGTATTCGCAATTTGATTTCAGAATGATGCATTGCATTTAAGGAATCGAAAATTTGCGATTCCTTAAATGCAATCGCATTCTGGAAAGTCGCAAAATTAGCGATTTTCATCACAAAATAATGATGCATCTGAAAAAGCATTTTTGGAATCCCAAACGGCCGATTTTAAGGAATCGCACCGTTTGCGACTCCAAAAATGCTTGATGCATGTGGGCAATAGTGTGTAATATAACAATTGTATAATCATTAAAGACAAAAATGGTTCAGGATAAGAAACATTATAAAAGAGGATATAGGAACAAAGAAGTATTGAAATACAAACAAAATTGCATCATGTAAGAAATATGTAAGTACAATGAAAAGCAAAGAATTCAAGATAAAATAGATATGCAATAAAAATACAGATCAATGTCATGGAGGTTTAGTAACTTCTTGTTGTGAAGGAGACAGTCGTAGAGAGTGACTTGCACTGATGTCAATAAAGAGCATGACAGGTGACCATAGATGTATACGTTTGGATGCCATGTGCAATGGGTAAACAAAAGATGTATCTAGTCAAGTCAAGTCAAGTCAAATAACTTTATTCGGTTATTTAAACAACCATAAAAGCATATCACACTAGACATATATTGACTCATACTTACATAGAGAGAAGAGGAATTAAAACAACATAGAGCAGAAAAATTGCAAAAAGTTCCAGGCAGAATGTACTCTCAGAATGTTAAAAAAAAAATCTGGAAATATAAAAAGGTTGGTGTTTATCTAAAAATATATCTATCACCAGCACTATTACCCTTCCATACATTTCCTAAATTTGAGTGTTAATTTTAAAAAACTGCATACAAATAAAGTACAATCACAACTTAACAGCTGAAGGTGATAAAGTGCTGGTCTAATTTGTGAGAAGTTCAATTTTTTAAGACAGGGTTTTAAATATAGCCTCCGTGGTATAATGTAAAAGGGACAGAAAAATAAAAAGTGTGCCAGGTCTTGCGGAGACTTTTCATCGCAGCCACAAGCCTGCAACACTTGACCACGGTAGGAGCCCTTGGGCACAGCCAGAAGTAAGTGGAATAAATCCAGCCGGAACCTCGTCAGCAAGAAACGATCGTAACTTGACATCGGCCATGACAAATACGGTTCCATGAGCAGAGTTGTTTTTAATAGCACATGTTTTCATACACTTCCTTTCTTTAATTCACCTTCCTCCCTGGCTAAATACCTGGAAGAGATAAAAGCCTTCTTCACAATAGTAACATCCTATTTCGTAATGGATTCTGGAGTTAAAAAGAGTTTGGGCGCCCTAATTTGTTAAAGCAATTGCTTAAATACTTTATCCATGGAACCTTAAGCCTATTTTCCCATGTTAGCGCTTCCCTCAATATGAGCTGAGTAAGAGGTACATCATTATTTAACCAGCAGTTTAGCCAACATAATAGAGGGTTTGCTGCTATTTTATCACAGAAAAATAACATACCCAGCTCTTCATGTACGGAAAAATTTGCTGTTCCCCTAGGGACCCTCAGTATCTGTTTAAGAAAATTATTTTCTACTATCTCCAGGGCTCCTAGTGAGGCATATCCCCATAACTCACTGCCATAACATGAAATAGCAATACTCTTAGCCTGGTAAAGTTGGAGCAATGCAGCCACTGGGCTATTGCCCATTTTTCTTTCTAAATCGAGTATTGCTGCATTTGCCCTGGTTACCTCTCCCTTTTTTTCTGTACAGCGGGTCCCCAGTTCAGTTGGTGGTCGAACAAGACTCCGAGATAGGAGAATGTTTTTGTTACTGGGATTGTTACCCCGTTAACATTTAGGCAGTTTGGCTTTTTAATACCTTAGCCAACTTTCATTACGAAAGATTTGGAGTTATTTATACTCAGATCTCGAGATTTCATAAAAAATAAAGAAGGAGTTTAATAATGTTTGAAGGCCATTAGCAGTCCTGGACAAAAGGAATGCGTCATCCGAATAAAGCAGAACCGGCAGTCCCTTCCGTCCAACGTAAGGGTAATCTGCTCCTGTACTTAAAAGATACTCTTCCAAATCATTTATGTATAAATTGAAAAGGAACGGGCTAATATGCACCCTTGCCGGACGCCCCGGTACACTCCAAAGTCTCTTGTCACTTTTAAGTCTTGTGTGTACCGGACGTTTGCTCTCGTGTCAGAATGCATATCTGCTAACAAATTAATTAGGTTCTGATAAAACGCCCATTTTCGCCATGGCGTCCCAGAGCTTTCTACGGCTTACGCAGTCAAAAGCCGACGATAGATCCATGAACGCCATGTGAATTGTACCTTGACGAGCCATAGTGTACTTCCCTATAATTAGGTACAGATTCAGACACTGGGTAATGGTAGAGTGACCGGGCCTGAAACCATATTGAATTGGGGATATTACTTTATTTTCATCTGCCCATGTAACTAGTCTATTTAAAATTACTCCCCCCACTACTTTGACAACAGAGTTAATTAAAGATATTGGTCTGTAGCAGAGGGGGCTATTACGGTCTCCTTTCTTGAACACGGGTACGATGGTGGACACCCCCCACGACTTTGGGCAACCAGAAACCACAGCTGCGTTGAATACAGCAGTGAGGACTGGCGCCCATAGCGATATGCAAGATTTAAAGAGGTCCGGAGGGAGGCCATCCGGACCTGGGGCCTTATTACTTGTTAGCCTTCAATTCCCTTTTCAACCTCATTTATTGAGAAGAGCAAGGAATTCTCCTTAGGTTTAACCAGAATATGTTCTGCCTGGAACTCATTGCTTTTAAAAATAGAGCTAAAATGGTTAACCCATTCTTCCTCTGGGATATTTGTGCCCACGGCGGAATTACTTGAATGATCAAACAGGGGTTTATATATAGTTTCCCAAAACTTGGCACTATTTCTCAAAGTTTCGGGGTCTAAAAGGGTCTCCCAAACACTTTTCTTTACCTCTCTCTTTCGGGTAGCAAGGGACTTTTTATACCTAGCACGCATAACCTTAATATGGACCGAGTCTCTGGGTTTGGTTTTCAGAGCCATCTTAAGATCTCAGCTGGCCTTAGAACAAGAGTTGTCAAACCATTTTGGATTACTACTAACATTCCCTTTAGCTGGCACCATTAACATCGACCCTACTGTTAAAGCAACACCCTCAAAGGCTGCCAAAATTTGTTGCGATGATGATACAGTTGACGTACATAAAGAGAGTTCGGAGCTACACAGATTATTAATAGAGGTGTACAGATTTTCATAATCCACCATTGTCCATTTTAGGCGACGCTTTCCATTTATACCCTTTATAAACCAACGATCCACACGTGGCTTTCGCTGTTCAAAGATTCCCCCGCCCAGTTTGATACATATAGGGTTGTGATCACTATAAATGCTCATTTGGATGTAGAAGTCCAGAACAGTGTTGGCAAGGTCAGCAGACAATAGAATGTGATCTATGTATGATCCATTTGTATGGCCTTTGAACGTAGGGACGGGGAAAAGAGTTTGGGCCGCCACCGTAGTCATGGCTGTAATTAGGTTGTTTTCATTCATTAGCGTGTTTAATTGTATTCCACGCCGCGAGTGATCAAAGTGGAAGCCTTCCAGACTGTTACATTCCAGTTGGTCGATAACAGTCTCTCCAGGGTTTCCACACGGATGTGTATTAAAATCACCTGCAATCAGCATTTGGCGCGCCAAATTCCCCGCATTGTCTCTCAGAAAATCGCACAAGGGCAGTATGTTACAGTCACCAGTCTGATTCACTGCATTATAGAAGTTGATCAGAGTAAAAGCGATTTTGCCCCTCTTTAGCTCTAGAACCTGGATGTTTCTGTTTCCAGAATAATACTCAGCTGTAAAACATGTAAGAGCCAAATTAACATAGATTGCCAGACCCCCCTTTGCTCTACCGCTATTTGATGGTTCTGCTGGAATTAAAAAGCTTTGGTACCCATCAATATGAACATTTTTTTCCACCAGCCATGTTTCCTGGAGGCATATCACTGCAAATTGTTTGACCAGAGACAACCAAACGAAGTCACAAGATTTATCAGAAAGCCTTGCGATGTTCCATGATATTAAGCTTTCGTTGCAGGGAGGAAATGAACACAAGGTTTTAATATCTGTGTCTGTGTTTGCCTTTTCAATTGGGGTAGCATACAATAGCCCTGTATGTATATCTACCTGTTCTTCCAAGGAATTATATTTTATGTCTACTTGAGTAGAAACAGGGTTGTACGCGTTTAATAAATTAATAGACCGATTTATCTGGGCTCATGAAGCTGCCACCTCGGAAATAGGTCCATGCAGCACAGTTATATTATCCTCATTTCCTAGTCCTATATCTTGTTGTATACAATTGCTGTAGTCAGGAAAAAAAAGTGTATCAGGTAGTCATTCAACCCCTTCCAGCCCTCCCTGTCCATAAAGGGCGTCAAACCTATTTGAGATAGGGACGTTGTATTGGTTATTTAAATTGGTTGAGTATTGATAATTGTGTTGGTGTAATTGGTGTGGGCCTTCCCACCTCTCTAAACTACACCCCCAATTGTTAACAGGAGCGCCTATACCCCATCCGTTTGTTGTTACATTCCGTACTGGCCTTATGAAATTATGGAATGTTTTGGGATAAGTCATGCTTTGCTGTTTCTCACCAAAAAATTCTAGGGTAAGTGGAACGATAGTGCCTCTCCTACACTGGGGGGGAGTATGTTAGACAAGACATTAGGTAGTACAGCCGAATTGGAGAAGTTTAAAACTATACAGTCACCGTTAAACTTTTTTGGGCTATGCCCTATCCAAGGTACCCTTCTGGCAGACCTGACCTCTCCTGCTAGCTGTTGTTTCCCCCAGGGAGCCATCTGCATATTACCAGACAGCCAGTGCAGGGCCTTACTTGTCAGTGATGTAGTGGATTCTATTTGGCCAGTAGCCAGAGGGGGAACGTTTGCCAGTACCAACACTAAGGGTGAGGCTTCTTCTATAAATTGTAATGAATCTTTTTCTGTACGTAATGTGGTCGTTACAGGTGGTCTTGGAGGCGGATCTTCTCTTGTCTCTGAGGGGTTGTGATCTATTGCTGGTATATGTCCAGGGGGGATGGTCAGTGCCACATTTGCACCTCCCTCTGTCCCACTCACAGTAAGCTCTTTGTTTGTGTTGGCTAAATTTGTGACTAAAGTTAATGTGTTTGTCACCTCATCCGCTATCTTTTTCTGGGCCCCACCCAATTTCTTTACTTCAGCGGTGAGTTTATCTAATTTAGCCACCAACGGTTTAATGATGGCCTTGAGCTTACAATCAATCATGTCCGCTATCCTATTAAATAACTCATCGTCCACGATTTGTTTGTCACTATCATCCCGTGCCCCCAACTTTTGTCCCTAGTTTCACTGGTGATGCAGCCCTTTTTCTCCCTGGACGTGACCCTCCGCGATTTGTCTGGGCTTTTGCTGCATTTTCTGACCGCCCGAGTAACAGGCACAGGAATAGGGGGATCCTCTACTAATGTGTCCACCTGTGTGTCCACCTGTATAGGGGAATCCTCTACTGTAACATCAGCCTGTGACTCAGTGTCATTTTCGTGAGCAAATTCTTGGTCAGTCTCTAGAAGTAAACTATGATTAAAGGTCTCACTATCACATATCTCAGTGTCTGGGACTTCGTTTCCCACAACCTGAGATGGTATATCTACCCAAGGGGAATTTGGTGGTGGGCTCAGGGGGTGAAGAATAGGGGATTGACTTAGTCCTAGTGACTGTCTTCTTTCACTATTAATTTTAGATACAACATGTACCATTTAGTTATCCATAGTGTTTGCCACAGGGGTAGGAATCTTTTTTGGCATCCTATATAGTGTTGGTTAAAGCACAGTTTCTATACCATACAATAGTATTAAACACTGTGGAAAAATGGGGATAGATAATGAACCTCAATATGATGATAACCATGCACAGAGTGTCTTACTTTAGCAGGGTAACTTGGTGTCGGCACGGTTAGTATATCGTGCCCAGTCCAGTCACGGCCTGTCTCGGACTGTCTAAGACTGTCCGCCCTTTGTCCGGGCTTCGTCCCGAGCTGCGTCCCGCACACGCGTCCCGTTAACGCGCAATAGGCCCGACTAATATACAGGATGCAGTCTGAAGGGGAGGAGGCACGGGAAGAGGCGGCAGGTGTGCGGGATGGAAGGTACGCACTGCCTGATGGGCCTCGCAGTCCCGGTCTCCCACAGATAGGCAGAGTCCAGTCGTGCAATCAATCCTCCAGCGAAGGGAAGCTCAGCTCCAGCAACAAGCAGCAAGGCAAAGATTCCAATGACCCAAAAAACGACTGCGAGCAGCTCCCGCGGTGCGGGGGCCGCGAGTCGTATTTTAAAGGGCAGATGACAAGATGCAGTCTGAAGGGGAGGAGACACGGGAAGAGGCGGCAGGTGTGCGGGATGGAAGGTACGCACTGCCTGATGGGCCTCGCAGTCCCGGTCTCCCACAGATAGGCAGAGTCCAGTCGTGCAATCAATCCTCCAGCGAAGGGCAGCTCAGCTCCAGCAACAAGCAGCAAGGCAAAGATTCCAATGACCCAAAAACCGACTGTGAGCGGCTCCCGCGGAGCGGGGGCCGCGAGTCGTGTTTTAAAGGGCAATGACAGGATGCAGTCTGAAGGGGAGGAGACACGGGAAGAGGCGGCAGGTGTGCGGGATGGAAGGTTTGCACTGCCTGATGGGCCTCGCAGTCCCGGTCTCCCACAGATAGGCAGAATCCAGTTGTGCAATCAATCCTCCAGCGAAGGGCAGCTCAGCTCCAGCAACAAGCAGCAAGGCAAAGATTCCAATGACCCAAAAACCGACTGCGAGCGGCATCTAGTCTATGTTTATAGCAAACCGCAACAAGTTTACTCTTAGTGCTGATTTTGTTTCCTCAGGTTTTACGTGGAGTCCCCATTACATTAAATACTTAGGCTTACACTTCTCCCCAACTATTTCTGAAATGATCTCTCGATGTATGGATAATTGCATTCAAAAATTGTCATCCTTAACGTCAAAATGGCATCCTCTCTATCTATCCTGGTGGGGCTGTTTGGACACTATTAAAATGATGCTTTCACCCATAGTCTTATATATTGCCTCTAATATTCCACTCACTATTCCTTTCAAATATTTCAAGAGGCTGACTTCTATATTGTCATCCTTTTTATGGAATACTAAAAAAGGACGTATGTCTGTTTCAAAGCTGATTCGTTCAAAATTAGAGGGAGGGGTGAATTTTCATGATTTACCTACTTATCACAAATCTTTTCTTTTACACCAAGCATCAAAATGGCTTTCTGACACTGTTACGTATCTTCCGAAATGGGCCTCACTTCAGAAATCTTTTATTTCTCCCTTCTCCTTTCAAGAATTCATTTCTTTTACACGCAAACCACAATCCATTTCTACTCCCATAATTAAGCATACGTCCAAGCTAATACCACCTGATATTTCAACTTCTTTTTCTGCTTCACCTATTTGGCATAATAAGAACATCTTGATTAACAATAAACCTATTTTCTGGAAAGCCTGGAGGCAGAGGGGTATAGTTTGGGTCCATCAACTATATGATCAAGATCATCTAATATCCTTTGAAAAGGCCAGAGCTTTGTTTACTTTGCTTCTTTCTTTTAAATCCAAATTTTCTCTCTTATCAGAAGAAATTCACTGTGCTAGTGCAAACTTTACATTACATTTACCAACTGATCCTCATGAACGCATGCATATGGATAAACTCAGGAGTCTTGTCCTTGGTGCCTCCAAGGCATCCTCTATCTATACGTTCTTACACACTTCTTCTCATCCACGATATAAAACTAAGATAGAATTAGCATGGGAAACGGATTTAGGAACCTCCTGGTCGACAGATTTTTGGAGTAGCATCTGGTTTAAAATCCGTAAAATCTTCAAGAGCGGCTAATACCACACAGACGCTCTTTTTAATTTACAACAGACTCTTACTTTCCCCACTCACACTTCATACTAGACATACTCATATCCCAGATCTCTGCTGGTCTTGCTCAACACCACAGGTGGGCCTTTTTCATATGCTTTTCACTTGTAATCCTGTTCAGGTTTTCTGGACTAGAGTATGGACTCAAATAACCTCCATTTTCAACACCAAGCACCCTTTTAATCCCTTACATATCTTCTTATGTAGTTTATCCCCAATTTGGGAAAATTGTGAGTCTGATGTTAAAATCATAGATTTACCACTGGCAGTGGCTTTTCAGCAAATCACTACAAATTGGAAGGACTTTACCAAATTATCATTCCAGGCATGGTGACTTCACATGCCTTTTGACCTTCATTTTCCTTCACACAGACACGGTTACACATGCACACACACATTCACACTTAACACATACTCTCTCGCATAAAGACACACTCATGTGCAAGCACGCACACAACATACATTTAAAAGCATTTTTTTCACTTACTAACTTCCCTTCATGTTGGCCATTTCTTTTTCAAAATCTGATTCTGTGCCACAGTTTCTTTTTGCCCGTAATAGCTCCCCATACGGTATGATACAGATCACATTTTTTGGATGGCAATTGCCGCATGCAAAAGGCTGTTCCTAGCAGTTGGCTTCTGTAGGAAGGTGGCTACCTGACTATGGTTACCCCAGATTTTTTGCCTTGTGTTTAGCTGGTTTTCAACTTAGTTGGCCTGGTTCCCTGCTAGTCAGGGCCCCAGGCTATCTGCTCTGTCTGTAAAATGGATTCCATGTACCCTAGGTGCATAATTAAATTGGCTTGGGTCACCTTATCAGCCCCTGTACAGAGCACTATAGGTGCCCAGGGCATAGGTACATCCAAGGCCTACCAGGGGCTGCAGCATATCATTTGCCACCCCGGGCAAGGTGGTGTAATCACCCCTTGCTTAGATATAGTATGCCTATATCTAAACCTAACTGGACACATATAAACCTATAAGCCACTCCTATGGCAGGCCTTAACAATCCTGGAGGCAGAGTGATTAGTTTTATGTGAGATGGTGCTCGAGCATGAGCTGAGCCTGTCTGCAGCTGTCGGGATCAATTCCCTAAGCTGTTCAGGGATAATGCCATACCATATACTATTAAGTGCATTATAATCCTTGCGGTTATATGTTAACTTTAGTTTGGCTTTATCAAAACATGTCGTGTCAGGTGTCATACGATTTGGAATACTACTCCCTCGCCAGTCCTGGTGACGGGGGTAGCATACCACCCCTCTAGAGGAGACGACATGTTACTTTGCTAAAACGCGGTTGATTTTAAAAGGAGCCTCAGATCCACTAAATGGATGCTTCTGCCACAGACACAAGTCTGACCTCCTGCAGCTGACCGAAACTCAGCCGAGGAGGCCTGGACAAAGGCTGTCCTGTCGCAGGGAGGTGTCACACCACCCCAGACAGGAGATAGTGGATTGTAGCAGGGAGGTTTGAAAGAAACCAGACTCTGCCTGGGGAGCACAAGGCTTCCCCTTGCATAATCCGGCCAAACCGGTTCTGGGGCACACCAGCCCCAGTCCCAGTGCAGCCTGGACAAAGGGAAAGGGGGGTATCCACCCCCTTCCTGGGTCCCACCCATAGGAGGGGACCTAGCAGGTAATCCAGCCCCCTAGATTGGTATAAGAATGGGAGCAGTGCCAACGCGCTCAGATTATCCTGATGAAACATTTGAAACAAACCTCTGGACCCTTCGACATCCTACTCGACGTAGAAGACTGAAGAATCTCCCTTGTGGTCAAGGAGTGACCACCCTGTGCAAACAGGCACCATCCAGCACCTCAACGTCTGCTTTGTTGCAGTTCCCGCCGGAACTCGAGCAACAGAGATCAACAAGATCAAGCTTGCCCGCCTTCTACCAGCCCGATACACAGTCCCTGCAGAGCTGAGACCCGTGGAGGTGACCGGAAGCGTGGGGCCTGCCATCTTGAAAAGACCACAAGACGCTGACCGTACAGCCCACGAGTGACCCTCGAAGCTGTACAATGGGGTTTGAGAAGCCGCAGCCCTTAGCCACTTTTGCATCGAAGCTCACCCCTCTACACTCGACGAGTGCTGCGTGGGGTCCTTCTGCTTCTTTTGGCTCAACGTGTTGGCCCAGTCACTTGCCTGCTGGCTTGTGGCCCCTGTGCCAAGGAACCTTGAAATCCGACTTGTGATTCTGGTTGCTCCAGACTTGCACCCGCTCCTCTGAAAAGGAGCCCCCGCTCTGACCCTCCTGGTCCGAGTGAGAAGCAATCTTCCAGTCCTGCACGGATTGCTCTTGCCAAGTGTTGTTTGCTCCGATCTTGAAGCCAACAGTGCCGACGGTGAGAACCTTTGTGGGACAGCTCGTGACCCGCTCCTGGACATCGCAGATGCCCCAGAGCCCAAGTGGCAGTGGAGAGAAGCTTCTTGACAACCACCTGATTGCACCCGACATTGCCTGGTTCCGTCCTGGTTCCACCCTGGTCACTGCTGAGTGACCCAGAATCTGTCCCCTCTGCTTTCAGGTACTTTACGACTCTGATCCACCCTTGCATCACACCGGACACTTCTCCTTCACATTTTCTGCAGCATCTTCAGCTTCAAGCATCAACAACCTGCATGACGAAACCCGACGCCACTTCGACCCTATGCACCGGCTTCCTGTGGGTGAGGTAACTCAGCAACGCCGGTGTTCCCACACTGGTACACACCTCTAGGTTTTGTGTCTAAAGGTTTATCCTACTAGGTTGAGCGGAAGTATCCTTAAACTCTAACTGTGTAACTTTTACGCACCATTGACTGTGCATTGGTGCATGCGTGTGCTTTAGCGCTGCACCCGAATCCTGCGGGCTTTTCCAGACTTCAGCATTGCTAGTCCCGACTGCTCCCAGCAATTCCCTAGGCCCTAGGCCTAACCACTGTTTGATTGGTATCTCTTATACCACGTTCTTAATATATGGTTTGAGTGGCCACCCGCCCTCATCCATAATTGTGCAACTTTCATATGTTATACTGTGCTTTTGTTTTAACGCATGGGCCCCTTTGCTCATAAAGAGTATGGGGATTATTTTAGTAATAAACACATATATTTTTATAATATATACTTGTGTGGTGTCCTTTCATTTGATATTACAGGATTGCGATTGGTAAAACAGCTCGCTTAACACGACCTCTTGAGTTTAGCCTTTCAGGCTGCTTAGTCCATGCTACCCCTAGGATAGCTTGTCTATAAGGTTGACTTACAATCAGACACCATAAGGCACAGCTTTCCAAACTGTGTGGCGTGACACGTTCCTGTGCCGCGCCCCATACGTAGGTGTGTTGCGCGTCATGAAGAGGCTCATCATGCGCGCAGTTCTCTTACTCACGAAGGCGTCCAGGCGCTCTCCAGTCAGGCCCCCTCGAGACGTGCGCTGGGGCGCGTCTCGCAGGAGGCAGATCCGTGACTAATTTCGGTTCCTCAATGTCTCGGGAACTTTCCCGTGACTACAGAACAAAATATGTGTTGATTGCCCTTGATTGCAAAGGAAATTTAAACAAAATTGCGCTGAAATGCTTTGGAGCACGCAACAGTGCAGTACTCTAGTAATCCAGCTTTGAGATGCTTCAGCTTAATTTCTGATTCATACAATTTGACCGTAACCAGAGTGGCCGTAAGAAGGGGTGAAAACATAATAAAAGCCTCATTTACAAGTAAGTGGCCTTTAACAGACGTGTGAAGTACTGGGGTGCGGCTGCAATTAGACGTCCTCAGCCAGCGAAGCTGTCTCCTCCTGTGGCTGACACACGCGACGGGGGCACGGGGGAAGGGGGCTGAAGTCCGGTGAGCTCAATGGGTGTTGCACGCCTGTTCTTGCCCTCAAATTGAACTGTGATCTTATTTGCTGCGTTTTGCATGTGGCCTCAATCAGCAAAAATGCTTGTGGAAAAACTTCCGAGATTTTTTTCTTAAAAGTAGCTGAAACTTGATTAATATTTACATTACAGCTAGTAATTTACTGCACATGTGAGGTTCCACTGACTTCTCATTTTCCACCTAACGTCTTGAATATGCTGAATGTTTTTTTTTCTTTATGCTAAAGTAATTATTCAGCCCGTTTAAGCAAACACCATTTCCGAAATACAGTATGGCTTTTTCCTCCATAACTTAACCCACTTATCTCTCCTTTTCCTCACCGTCTTATTTCTTAACTTTTAGATCTTAAAAACTCTGCAGTTCGTTTTTTTATTCATTCGTTGCCTCGTCCTCAATTTCACTGCTGCCCTGTTCATCGCACTATTGAATCTCGTCTGACACAACTTCACTACTCTTGCTCATCTGTTCTGTTTGACTTTGATTGTTCAACTGGCAGTGATCCAGTTTAGACTCAGTGTTGTATGCAGCCAGTTAGAACATCAGGAATGAAATCAGATTCATGATCTGTGCACATTGTCCAGTGCCTTGTTGTAACTGGGCGACGGAGTATGCTATGCACTTTATCAATCAGTGTTTGTAAAATGTGCGAGATCTAAGGATAATTCATACGTTTAATTCTGTCATCAGTGTCTTTAAAAATTGTCTTTTTTTACTGTTCTTTCTGTGATTTTGGGCAAATCACCTAATCTCCCGGTGCCTAAAATTAATGTAACGCAACTAGTGCTCGTGTAAAGTGCTCTGATATCTTCGAGTCGAGTTTGCGCTATATAAAAAAAAATCGAATGTGGGGTTGTGTGTGGGTGGGGTTGTGTGTGAGTGGAGTTGTGTGTGTGTGTGGGGTTGTGTGTGTGTGTGGGTGTGTGTGGAGTTGTGTGTGTGTGTGGGGGGGTTGTGTGTCTGTGGGGTTGTGTGTGTGGTTGTGTGTGTGGGGGGTGTTGTGTGTGTGTGGGGTGCTGTGTGGGGTGTTGTGTGTGTGTGGGGGGTTATGTGTGTGGGGTTATGTGTGTGGGGGGCTGTGGGGGTGTGGGGGGTGTTGTGTGTGTGTGTGGGGTGTTGTGTGTGGGGTGTGTGGTTATGTGTGTGGGGGGTTGTGTGTGTGTGTGTGTGGGGGGGGGTTGTGTGTGTGGGGTTGTGTGTGTGGGGAGTGTGTGTGTGGGGGTTATGTGTGTGGGGGTTATGTGTGTGGGGTTATGTGTGTGGGGATATATGTGTGGGGGGTTGTGGGGGTGTGTGGATGTGTGTGTTTGGGTTTGTGTGTGTGTGTGGATGTGTGTGTGGGGTTGTGTGTGTGGGGGGGCGGTGTGTGGGGTTGTGTGTTACACAGTTAGGGGCCTATTTACATGTCCCTTGTGCCACTGGTGCATCAATTTAACCATGCAAACCACCCCCGTTAGGTGGTTCGGGCTCGCTTGCAGCGCTCGCTTGCGTTACCGTGTCCCTGAATTTTTTTTCGCAAAAAGGTGTGTCACTAACATGAAAAGTTTGGAAAGCTGTGCCATAAGGGATTGTTTGGACTGATACAAGGTGGTTCCAGAATTGGAAACATCATATATCAGGCCAACTTCTCACAGCTTCCGAAACATCTGCTGATTTTTGGATAGGGGATACTCAAATAAGGTAATAAAACAAGCTTGCGCCAAAGTCAAATCTGTTTTGAGGGAAGATCTCTTGAATCCAAAATCTTTACCAAGAGAGAACGATGAACCTATCAGGTTCATCACTGCATATTCAGATTAGTCATGGCAGGTGAGAAAGAGCCTTAAGAAATATTGGCACATTTTAGAACTTGATCCAATATTAAAAAAGTCAGTAGGGAGTCAACCAAAAATCACCTTTAGAAAATTCTCAACATTGAAAGATATGATTTGCAGTAATACTATAAAGGAAGGAGAGAACTCGAGAACAATAAAGGGATTATTTACCTGTAAGCCAGACAAGGCATGCAAAAACAGTGTAAATAGGAAGGAACTCACCTTGTCCAAAAATCAGAAACCGTTCACGATTCAAAAGCATTTAACATGCAAATCAGATTTTTGTGTTTACGCTTTATGTTTCCCCTGCCCACTTGTATATATTGGAAGAACTATACACCAGGTCAAAAAACAAGTCTTAGAGCATACCAGGGCAATCATCAATGAGGATAAACAATATCCCATTGCAAGACATTTCAAAGAATTAAATCATAAAAATGTCAACATGTTGCAGTTCTGTGCACTTGATAGGATACCTAAATCGGAGAGGGGAGGGGACTGAGTCAGAGAGTTGGGACAGCTGGAGTCCAGAATGATCATCAAATATGACACAGTGCAACCTTTGGGATTGAACAAGGATAAGGAAATGTCTATCCATTTAGGTTGAAAATGTTGAATGATCTGTATTGTATTTGCTGTGTATCGAAAAGTTCAGACATTATTATAATAATATTTTTGTATTCTGTAAATTTTGAAGGTACAGTTTGGTTTTTAATATGCACTTATATCACAGTGATCACACATTTTTATCATTTTTTGTAAGAGACACACTGTCAGCACACAAAAAGGATGAACAACAAAGAACAGCCCAAATGAAATGAACAAACTTTGTGAATTATGGAGAAAGTTATTATATTTTCACGAAAATACGGTGCAATATATGATTTAGTTTCTTTTTAAAAATTGGTTCAACACGATATTAATGCCCACTTGGACTGAATATACAAATAAGAAATAAGCCTAAATCTCTACACTTCATAAAAGCTTATCTTGTTTGAGCTTTTAAGACAAACGTATACACATCATGTTTGGCCTGGTTCATTTATTCAAACCTTTTGACTTGATATTTTAAATTGGATTTTTACATTTACATCACATAGAGAAAGGAAAGCAATGTCTTGCAGTTTTCATATCACAAAAAACATATAATACAACATTTACACAAATGAAACAACAATGAATCAATTTTAATAAACAACCTCACACAATGTTTTAAATAGACGATTTCTCTAATGAACACTTTGTGAAAGACAAATATACTACAATGCAACAACTACTTTACATGATATTGCCCTATTCTTAAATGTCCACAGAGTATTTTTTATTTAGTGACTACAATGGACAATGTATTGTGGGCATTAAGGGTATTTATCCTTGATTTAGAGTGGATTTATACCATATGCCAACGCTTTTCGAATTCTGTTAAATTCTTCACAAAAGTCTCATCAGGGCTTTTTCTTTTTAGACCTAAAAAAGAAGTTGTATAATATAACAATTTTTAGAATATGTGCCCCTTCCTATTCAATTTTCATATGAGTTGTCTTTTATGGACCGCATAAAGTACCTGAAATAGTGTGGTCCGAACCTTCACACTGATGTAAAAGATGGATCAAAGAAATCCGTGCTCCTTCTGTTAACAGCTTTGCTGGAACAGTGGAAAAAAACGTTTTGTTTTTGGCTTGGGGCGTATTTACAATCCTATTGGTATTCTCCTCTTTATGTGTTGCCTACCTGTCTGTTGTTCTCTCAGTTCAGGCTATAAACCTGCTACAGCACTACCATCAAATGGGCCAAAACCATAACAGACACCCTGCTGGGGGTTACAACACATCCACAAGGGCACCCACACATGACCCACCAGCCACCAAGTCACCCCTCTGCATCCGGGACACACATCGAACACAAACTAGCAGCAACGTCCCGTTCCCGGTCACGTCACTGCCACGGTCAACACATGCGCACAATGCAGAAGGCAGGGCCACTCCAAGGCATGGGCAGGGCACAAAGACCACAGGGACACACCACCACACATCCACACACCCCATCAAGTCACAGGCCAGTTGCCCATCCTGTTTACCCCTGTGCACAGCAACAAGCAAGCACAATACACACCCTGCACCACACAATAAACAACTAGGGAGACAGCCACTGCAGGAGTGGCTGACAAGGAACACACAACACCAGTGCCTCACACACTGTAGGCTGCCAATAATTCCCAGCACATTTACACACAAACACACACCCTGGGTGTAGCCATATACAGAACACACACCCAGGGATCCTGAACAGATGCCTGCCCAAAAAAAACACACAAACACCACAGGAACACACAAAGAACCCCAACAGAAACAGCCATACCCTGTCAGCCAAACTGTGGAAAGGCAATGGGAGCACAAACACAACATGAGTGCACAACTTCATCACTCAAGAACAACACACACACAACATACCACAAATCACACAAGAAGTGCACCTGCACAGAACTACACTTCCACATCAAACCATCCACACATGCACATGAAGGCAAAAATCAACAAACACCACAGGGCATCAGGGGAAGCACATCAGTCAATGCCAATCCCACATACACACAGCACTGTATGCACAACAAGTAGTCTGTGCACACCAAGCACAACAGCTTCACACAGACATGACTAATACAACGTCAACACACACACCACAAATCAGCACAGCACAAATACAACTGCACACACAGGAAGTGAAGCAATACCACATCCAACACACATACATCCAACACAACAACAACAGGATGCACCACTCTGGGATACAAGAGCAGAACCATCTTCACCAGAGCACTGGGCAGCACACACAGCTTAAGTGCACATGAGCAATCCTCACTGATAAATAGCTCAAGAACATCACACATAAACCATTGGGGCAATGTCCAGAGTGGAACATCACTCTTGGCCCAAGAATTGCGCCATAAGGCACAGTGTCACAAATGAAGTGATGGAGAGGCACATACACATGTAAACCAAGGGGACAGCTGACATCCAAGTCAACTGACTAGCATGTCAGAAGTAGACATGTAAGGGGTGTATCATACACAAATACAGGGAGGGCAGACCCATGATGGCTAGGCACAAGTGGCACACATAGGTGATGGCATTACACCACACACACCATGCCATACAGGAGGAGAAAAGGCACCATGTGCCTGCAATGCATGACAAACACAAACACAATGCCAGTGAGGAGCAGCAGGGCCACACAGTCTACACAAACACACTCAAGACACATTGATGATCAAACGAACACAAAACTGATGTGCAAGTCACACATTTTGCACACTCATAAGTGAACAAAACAACAAGGAAGAGTCACACAGAACTGCATGGACACACCAACACACTGCACAGTGCACAACAGACAACTCACACAAGTGCATACAATCATTTGCACAGGGCAGGACAATCCAAACAACAGGCACACAACTCATGAGTGATACATGTGTGTCTATCACAATCCAGGGGCACACACATACACAACCACTACAAAGTCACACCCTTCACACTGCACACCTCTTCACCACCCAAGAGCACTCATCTCTTGTAGGCCAGGGGACCAGGACTAAGGGCCAACACAAAATGACCATACACATACATATCTGGGCACATATACAGGAATAACACACATACATCGTGACATTGCCCAGCCTGCATGCAAACCTGTGCACAGCATCACACCCTGTGCTGGCAGTGTACCCCAAGCAGACATGGCAACAACGTAGCCAACAATAGCAAACCAAAGAGAACTGAATGACAGGCAAAAGAGGCAGAACAGATAACACAAGTATCAGTGTCTGAATGGACTGAAGACCCTGTCACCCCTGTTTAAAAATGTGATGGGGCAAAGAGCTTGGCAAAGTTGAAGTGACACATGGAGTGTGGGGCACAGGCAACCAAATGCACACACCAAAATAACTTTCATCAGCAAGGACACTGACAAAACACACAACATGAGTAACTCTCTTTATTCACATATTGCACAGATGTGACAGTAGAACAACAGTAGACAAGAGCAAGGCACAAAATGCTGATCATATGCAATATAATCTGCACAGGCAAACTCCAACCAGGAAGGCCAGTGTCCATGGCAGGTGGCACAGCAAGTAAATGAGAGGCTGCACAGGGGAGACTCCAATACAGCAGAGCAACAAGGCCAGTGTCCATGGCACAGGTGAGAGTACAACAAAACAGAGCAACAGGGGCAGGGTACATGGCACAGGTGAGAGTAAAACAAAGCAGAGCAACAGGGCCTGTGTCCATGGCACAGGTGAGAGTACAACAAAGCCGAGCAAAAGTGCCAGTGTCCATGGCACATGGGAGAGTACAACAAAGCAGAGCAACAGGGCCAGTGTCCATGGCACAGGTGAGAGTACAACAAAGCAGAGCAACAGGGCCAGTGGCCATGGCACAGGGGAGACTCCAACACTGCAGAGCAACAGGTCCAGTGTCCATGGCACAGGTGAGAGTACAACACAGTAGAGCAACAGGGCCAGAGTCCATGGCACAGGTGAGAGTACAGCACAGCAGAGCAACAGGACCAGTGTCCATGGCACAGGTGAGGGTACAACACAGCAGAGCAACAGGGCCAGTGTCCATGGCACAGGTGAAAATACAACAAAGCAGAGCAACAGGGCCAGTGTCAATGGCACAGGGGAGAGTCCAGCACAGCAGAGCAACAGGGCCAGTGTCCATGGCACAGGTGAGAGTACAGCACAGCAGAGCAACAGGGCCAGTGTTCTTGGCAGGTGGCAAAGCAAGTACATGAGAGGCTGCACAGGGGAGACACCAACACAGGAGTGGAACAAAGCCAGTGTCCATGGCACAGTTGAGAGTACAACAAATCAGTGAATGACAATTTAAGTTGCCAGGGAGAAATGGGGGGTCAGGACATGAAAAGTTGCACAGTGAGTGTGTTTGACTGTACCCTTCCATGACCAGCAACACACCCATGTGGCAAACAATGGGCAGGACTAGCACAGCTGTATGAGAGACAGGTGTATGAGGGGGACTGCCACTCACATTTGGCTGTCAAGCGGACTTGGAGCTGGCTGTGTGTCGGGACAACAGGAACACTTGACTGGGGAGACAGTTGCCCAGGTGATGTAGGGCTATCGGTGGTTTGGCAAGCTGGAGGGCTGTATGGACCAGGTGGTATAGTGGCAGGTGGAGGTGGTGGAGACATGCAGACCTGTGACACAGTGTGAGTGAGAGAGGTTGGAGGGTTGCCCTTCCACTTCTTGGGAATACGAAATGGCTTCCCTGTCTTGGGGTAAATGGGAACTGGTGATGACACAACAGGCACACGCACCAACTGTCCCGCGTCAGGTGCAGGCACTGGCACTCCCTTTGGTGACATGCTGGATCCTGCGGAACGCTTTGTCTGGCTACGCCTCTGGAACACCTTCCCCTGCTTGCCAGGTGTCCCACTTATAGTGCCCTTCTTTTCCTCTTTCCCAGGGCTAGCCCCAACAGTGCCCTCCTCCACTTGCTTCATTGGGCTTGGAATTGGAGTTGATGTGGTGGGGGATGTGGCCCTGTGCCCTTCCTAGGTGTACCCTTGCCATACAACGCCTCCTCAGTGGGCCCAGACACTGCACGCCTAGCTCTGCGTGAGGTTTTTGGGACAGTAGAGTCCTTAACTGGTGATGCCTCTGAGGCATGTGAGCCTGATGTCAGCCTCATTGCTTTCTCGCCCTTGCTCTTCCCTGACGGGCTCTTGTCTTTGCATTCTGGGTTGGCTCTGTTCTGTGGGGATGGTGTCTGTGGGCGGGACTGCTTGGGTTGTGTCTGCTGTGTGCTCCTTGTTCTGTTTCGTGTCCGTGATGCATGTGAACCTTTGTCATTGTCATCTGATGTGGCCACTGACTGGGGGGTGGACAAAGGCACCTGAGCAGGAATGAGAGCATGTGCCTGTTGAAGGGCAGGCGTCACTGCGGATGACAAAGCCTGGACTGTACGGTGTATCCCACCCACATCAGAGTGTATGCCCTCCATGTAGGCAACCACCTGGCCTAATTTCTTGTCATGGTCACTGAAGGCATTGACTAGGGCAGTGTGGCCCACACAAAGCTGGCGCAGGAGCTCTACAGACTCTGCACTGAGGGCAGCAGGGAGGACAGGTGGAGGCTCAGTGGTGCCAGGTGTGAATGTAACTCGTCCCCTCTTACTGACATGGACACGGTCAGCACCAGATTAAGTGGATGGGAGGCTGGACACTAGCCTCTGTGTGGTAGATGATATTTCAGACTCCCCATCCCCTGTGCCTGCCAACATGGAAGCATCACCGCTGGCATCAGATGATGTAGTACTCTGTGTCTCAGCCACGGATTCCTCCTACATACTATGGTCCCCCTCAGAAGCACTGGTGAGCTTGTGTGTCACTGGCCTCCTGTGCAGCTGTGGTGCTACTCTCGCCACCACTTGTTTCCGGCTCCCGTTCCTCTGTGTCCACTGGTGATTCTGCATGAGAGACGGATGCAGGGTTGGGTTAGTGTCATCATCAGGACAAAGCAATACAATCAATGCAGTAAAGGAGATGCACAAATCAACATGGTGACCACCACACCCTGCAATCACATTGCAGCAACACACTACATAGACCACAACAGTGCCTGTAACCCTGAATATCTGCCATGACTGAGCCATGTTGAGGCCACACAGCAGAACACCCTGCCCCTGGATGAAGTGTACCAGACACACAACTTGCCCTGCCTACACCTAGGGACATGATGTGGGGACAACACTCATTGCCACTGACAGACCTTCAGGGAACAGGAGCGGACAACACACACACCTATTAGGACATAACAGTCCACAATGACAAGTAGGCCATTCCAAGCACCATATGGTACTCTGGGGCACCTTGTTGTCAGATGTGTGGGCCTCACCGATCATGGTGCATACATGAAGTCACACTCAGATAGTGGACCCTGCTGTTCATCCCCTAATAGATTCCCCCCACTATCCCAATGCTGAATGACCATGTAGATTCTAACACATCTGGCTATGAGAAAGCACAGCAGGGAGGATCAGCTTTGTAAGGTTAGTTTGGCCCAATTCCTGACACTGGCACATATACCAGCAGCCACTCAAAATGACACAGCACAGCACCACCACACGAACAACACATGGGCCATCGCTGCCGCTGCCACAGGCCCTGTACACATGCATCCGCTCCCAGCCAAAGTCACCCTCCACAAATACTCACCGCTGCCTTACTGGCGATGCTCCTTCAGATGTGCATCCAGCTCTGGGTTAGTCACTGCCAATATGCGTACCATCAGTGGTGTTATGTTGCGCCGTGCCAAACGCCCAGTGCGCGGTAGCAGCCCCAATGTCATCTCTGCCACGTTCTTTGCCAGCCGGCTGATGTCGTCCCACCTCTTGTGGCAGTGGGTGCGTCGTCGGTTGGATACCCCCAGGGCACACACTTTTGCTGCAATGGCCCTCCACATGGTCTTACGCTGGTGTACCTTGAGCTGCTGGTATGGGAGAAAAGAAGAGTAAATGATCAGTTACACAGTGTCATGTGTCAACATCTATCAGTACAGTAGCAAGACACAGACTCAGGTCCTATAGTAATCTCCCTCTATTCCAAAATGGGGGACACCTCACAAGGGCACTCTGCATGGGCCACACAGATGTGATTGCTTGCATACATGAGGGCGTAGAGGGTCCCTGATAATCTCACACACATGCAGGATGACTGCACTGTACCCCCTCAGTGCCCTGCAGACATCACCAGTCCTATGCATGTCTGCCCACTACATACCTCACATATCTACCTGTGTCTGTGTCTAGAAGCACTGTGTGCATGACTGGGCATCATTCAATGAGCATGTCCTGTGAACATATGTGTTTGTAATGTGTATGGCCGCGGGGCACATGGACTCACCAATATAATAGCCATCTACAGAAGTGTGTTTGTGTGCAATTATACAGGGCTGAGATGGTGCATATCTTCTATTCAGTGTGAATAATCAGGAGCAAGGACCATGTAAGTTCGGTGATGTGTTCTCGTTTGGGTGGGCAGGCACTGGGCCTAGTATCTGGGTTCACACTGAGTCTGACAACAGGGGCACCCGAAACATTCACTCGAGCAATTACTGTCCTGGCACCTTCATGTCCAACATCCTGTTGCTCTGTATGGCTGACAATGTAACACAGTCCATTCACACATACAACTGCAAGCAGGAAAAACAGTGACATTGGGACACACGCTCCCTCACCCTGGAGACAGCTTGTTTGTCAGTGTACGACACAACCCCACACCCTCAGGCATATACTGCAGCAGCACACCTACATGTCTGACACCCCCCTGCCTTCCAGCTCCCTCAATGATGACTTCCCACTACATTGGGGCCACCATACAGCCTTGGGTACTGTGCCAGCACCTCGTCCACTAGGACCTCCAGCTCCTCACTTGTGAATGGACTGGCACGGATCCTCTCTGTCCTTGCCTTCCCTGTGTTATTTACATTACACAAAAGGGGGGTTTTACCCATGCAGTCACGGGGACCTGGGCACTATGTGGTACATAAGAAACAAGGGGTCCCCGCAAGAGGAAGAAATACAGTGTGAAATTTGTTAAAACTGAAAATACTTCCACATTTTTATGAAACTTTTTACACAGTATTGTAATTTATTAACAAAACTGGACACATCAAATAATGACAGATGCTAGATATTCAATCAACAAACATAAGAAGCCCCGAGGAGAGGGGAGGAAGGAAGGGAAAGGGGGTGCTCTTTAGAGGGAATTACAGAAAAGTGATAGTCATATTAAGTCAGACCAATCACAATATTGACATACAACAATTGAACATTTTAAATGCAACATCCAAAATTGGAGCACAAAATTGATGCACTTATGAAAAAGACATTCTCCGGTGTGAACCACATCAATGGAAATGTCAGGGACTTGAGACCGGATGTCGGAGAAACACGAGCCGTCGACGTTTCGACCCCTGTATTGTAGGTCAAGTTAAGTCCTTAGATGGGGTCTTCATCAGGACAGAAACGGGGAAGGTGAAAAAAGGGGCGCAAAAATCTGGAATTTAGAAAAAAGGGGGGGGGGGAGGAGTTAGACATTCAGAAAAGAGGGGTTACAGAATCATCGTTACAGATTAGCTAAAGACGTCGTGACAACGGCGTCAAAGTGTTAATAACACAATTACCATGTGCAGCAGGCCACACGGGGCTCAGCTGTAGGAACTCGGGTATCCCACTCAATCGTAGGGGAATATCCACCACGAAACCCAAATCGCAAACTATAAAGGAATTTTGAACAGAGGAAAGAAATCAATAACAGACTTACAAGGGAAATGACAACTCAGTAAGTCGTGATCATTTGGGGCTCACTCTAGTATCAGGTGAAGAGGGGCCACCTTGAAATTAATAACTGTAGTACCCAAGAAAATGGAATTAAGGTCCTTAGGTCATCCTAGGGAAGGTTTTGGAAAATACACTAATGGAGAGGTCAGACTAGGACGAGTGGTAATATAATACGGACCACCACATGAAGTATGTTATGATGCTCACTATATTTTAAAACCAAAGATGGCCTTAAATAACTACAGAACCAAGCTGTAGAAACGGGTACCCTGTATCACTTGAACAGGGGGCAGGAGTTCGAATAAAATCGCTGTGGGCAAAGAAAGGATAACTCTAATAAATGGAAATGCAATTGGGTGGTCTAACAAACCAATGATTAAAAAGAGACCACACTTACTAAGTTAATACGGAATAAACAGGCACTGTGGGTGTACTGTAGGTGGAGGGTTGCATGCGGTGCTGTAGGAGACAAAGTCAGAAAAGTCACAGAACGGGCTGACTCAAGAGGGTTCTACAAGAGGCCACAAAAGTAACGGAACCACTTACTTGATCCTGAGTTTATTTGTGAACAGGATCAGAGGGACAGGACTGCTCAATCTGTCTTAACTTGGTCGCTGTAGCGAGAAGACAGAATCAAGAAAGGAAGGAACCAGAGTTGGTTTAAAATGGATGGCTTAGGACTCATCAGTATTAAGGATAGGAGAGCAACTATTTTGATGAAAAACTTACTAGATCCCAAGTTCGGCAAAACTGCTCGATGTGCCTCGGAAATCGGTCGCTGTAGCGGGAAGACAAAATCGAAAAAACGGATCCGTAAACCAGTACCCAGATCGGCTTATAAGCAGACTGCACGGTTTTAATTTCATCTGCATTAGCGGTGGGAGAAAGGAAGGGAACTCACTGTTAGTCAAAACTCGAACAACGCTTTCCAGCGGAGTGGCGGGAACGGAGGCAGAGTTGATGTGACACTACGCGAAGTTATGGGTTGTTAGGTCACGTGTCCACGATGTCGGGAAAAGTGAAGAAATACTTCACTCAACCCGGAGATCAGGTATTAACATTTGTAAACCAGGATGAGCTCATGCAATAGTTTGTCAGACCAGCCACTTTGTCCCTGGACCTGTTCATATGCCACAATGACTTTGGTGAAGTGGTCCAGGGATGGTGTGCCAACCTCTTGAGGTCTGGGGGTGACCCTGTCCCTCCCACCTGCCCTGCTGTCACAGACCTGTTGCCTCGCTACTGTGGCTCGACGCACACTCTCCCTGCCCTCCAAAGTTGTTGGTGTGTCCTGGTCATCCCCTGGGACAGGGAGGGTGCTGCAGGTGGTACTGATGGTGGTAGTGGTGGCGGAGGTGGCAGCGGTGGAGGCACAGGCCGTGACTGTAGGGGTCTGCTCAGCTGTTGTTGTTGCAGCAGCTGTGGTGGCGGGAGGATGGGGGCCTGGGACCTGTTGGTCCCTGGCACACCAGATGGACCGTTGCAAAAAACACAGTTGATGGACAGAATGCAGAACAATGTCTTACATTCACCCCAGTACAAAGATCTGGGCCTAAATCCATCGTTTTTTTGCACTCCACACCACCCTATTGGAGAGCCTGGGACTCACGTCTGAGCATACCCAGTCCACTCGGGGTGAAAATTGCAAAAAACACAGTTGATGGACAGAATGCAGAACAATGTCTTACATTCACCCCAGTACAAAGATCTGGGCCTAAATCCATCGTTTTTCTGCACTCCACACCACCCTATTGGAGAGCCTGGGACTCACTTCTGAGCATACCCAGCCCACTCGGGGTGAAAATTGCAAAAAACACAGTTGATGGACAGAATGCAGAACAATGTCTTACAATCACCCCAGTACAAAGATCTGGGCCTAAATCCATCGTTTTATTGCACTCCACACCACCCTATGGACCGGCCTGGAGCTCATCATCCAAACTATCCCGGGAATCAACATCCAAGAGTCCTTGTACTGGGGGTGGAGACTGGCTCTGCTGGTCATTGTTGTCCTCAGCAGTGAGTTCTTCATCACCTGTGGATTAGATGGGGAATGTTCAGTGTTGGGCACTGTGCAAGTATTCTGTTAGCTGCATGTCATCGACTGTCTGTACACTACACAATTGAGAGATCTTCACTATTATTATTAAGTGAAATACTTGGCATAATTAAATGGTGCAGAGGAACATCAATTACTCGTACATGTCAGGTATCGATGCATTGCATGCAATTGGTGCTGTTTGTAGTGATGCAGGTCTCCCACCCACAAACAGCCAGCCCAGTGAAGATGGCTACCTACCTGAAAGTTTGTTTTGTGAACAGTGCAATGGCTTCCAGGTGTTCCTGGGTGGGAGGGAGTGCTCCATGCTGCTGGGGTGTGGATCAGGGGGCATGGTGGGAGTATGAGTGCATGCCTCCCAACTCCAAACAGGCCTCACAGTGAAGATGTCTAACTACCTGTAAGTTTGTTTGGTGAACAGAACAATGGCTTCCAGGTGCTCCTGGGTGGGGAAGGGCTCTATCCTGCTCAGGTGTGTGACTGGGGGTATGGTGGGAGTCATGGTACAGGCCTCACACCCCCAAACAGGCCTCTCAAGCAAGATGGCTACCTACCTGTTAGGTGCGGGTGAACAGTGCAATGGCTAACACATGCTGCTGGGTGGTGCTGGGGGAGGGCTCCATCTTGGTAGGCTGTGGAACAGAGGGCAGCATGGTGGGAGTCGTGATACAGGCTTCCCACCCCCAAATAGGCCTCCCAAGCAAGATGGCTACCTACCTGTTAGGTGAGGGTGAACAGTGCAATGGCTGGCACATGTTCCTGGGTGGTGTTGGGGGATGGCTCCATCTTGGTAGGCTGTGGGACAGGAGGCATGGTGGGAGTCGTGGTACAAGCCTCCCACCCCCAAAAAAGCCTCCAAGCAAGATGGCTACCTACCTGTTAGGTGAGCATGAACAGTGCAATGGCTGACACATGCTCCTGGGTGGTGTTGGGGGAGGGCTCCATCTTGGTAGGCTGTGGGACAGGGGGCATGGTGGGAGTCATGGTACAGGCCTTCCACCCCTAAACAGGCCTCCCATGCAAGATGGCTAGCTACCTGTCAGTTGAGGGTGGAAAAAGCAATGGTGTTTGGGTTGTGCAAGGGAGTACTTATCAGTTGTTTTTTTGGGCATTTATTTTTTCATTGGTATGTGTTTTGTGTATTTGGAGGGCATGGCTACTTTGGTTTGTGCAAAGTTTGGCATTGTTGTTGTGTTTTGGCATCGTCCGCCATGGTTTTCATGTACCGTCCCCTGCGGTGGCTATGCTGCAGCTCTTCCACTGTCTCTCCCATTCACTCCTGTGTGCGACAGCAGCGGTCGGAAACAGCCAAACCTACCGCGGGACCATCGGGATATCCTAATTTCACGTGGGGTGTCTCCGCTTTGCTTGCAGCGGGTTGTAGCTTTTCCGCAGCGTTTCCGACCGCTGCAGTCGGTTTTTGGATGGCACCGCCTGCGTCGGGTGGTTTTGGTTTGCCCGCTACCACCGCGGTCGGTCTTTTTTGGCGGTTGATCCTGATTTGACCGCCGGTTTATCTACGGTCCCGGCGGGCGGTTGTTTCCCGCCTCCATGGCTGTCGGGGTGATTTTCCACCCACTATCCTAATGGGGCCCTTAGTGTCTTTTCTTATACTATTCTAATTATTCAGTTAGTATGCAGGTACTCATATAGTGAGCCAGGCTTTAGGGTGCAAAGTGCTTCAAACTTCTATGCACTATGCATGTGGTGTAGTGTATACTTTCACATTTGTATTTAAAGTGTACAATTTCTTTGTCAGTATCTATATAGAATGTGTTTGTATTGTTTGCATAGTAGTAGAAACGTATAATTTATAAGATTAGTAATATACTTTTATTTATGTTTATTTTTTACAGATATTGTTTATCATCAGTAAAATAATGTTATCATGCCAGAAAAAGGTAGAAAAAGAAAAAGAAAGCTAAAGGGTATTTACTTGAAGAAAACTCAACAACAAGTATTGGATGAGCAACATAATGTGGCCAAAAAGAGAAAATCTTCTGGTAAGATTACTAAGAACTTTATTCGAAATATTTCTAGACTAAAAAATAAGGTTGAAAATGTTCAAAGTAGAGATGACGCTTCAACAAGAAAAAAAATTGAAATAATAGGAAAGGAAAAAAGTAAATGTAGAATCAAAAAAATCGACTTTTGGTAAAAGAAGAGAAAATCAGTATAAAGGGATTCAAAAGAAAATATTTTATAATAGAGTAGTACATATTTGCTGAAAGATTTGAAGAAATATAAAAAGAGATCACTATTTTTTAAAAAGAAGAAGCATATTGAATCCATTGTTGAAAAGGCTTTTGAAGTAAAAAGGAAACTATTTATTTTAGTTTTAAACAGAATTTGATCACTAGATAAACCAATCCATTCAATGACAAAGTAAGAGGAAAAGAGTAATTAACAGAACTAATTTTTGTGAATTTTTTGGGGTGAATGGAAACACAGTTCAAGTTCAGAGCCTTTCTTCAATGAAGAGAGTTATTTTCAGACCAATGATTTGTTGCATGCAGTTGACACAAGTGTTCAAGCTTATGAGGTTAGAAACTGTTGTCCAATTGACAAAGAGAAATTGGTTCCCAGAAATGCAGAAGAAGTGATAGCTGATAAAGTTCTAGGCAGATGTGCTAAATCCCCAGTGTACATGTGGGATTGCAGTAGTATTTGTAGTGTACAACAAAAATCTATTGATCTTTTACATAATTTCTTATGTGAATATAGTAAAAAAATGTGTTAAAAAAAAGATTAATATGTTGCAAGGACTAGACCCTAGCAGAGTGAGAAATAATACTGGTTTGCAAGGTCATTCTCTGGCTTGTCTTTCTAGGAATGTATGTCAAAGTGTTTTTCACCATTTCAGGATGTTGGCAGTACATCATACTCAAATGTGGAAGTTAGTCAGAAGATTGTATTATGCAAAAAGTCCAGCACTTAATTTAAATAAGTTGAATAATGCTCTTTTGTGTGGGTCAGTATTAGATGTGAAGCAGATTTGTGATGAAACTGAGTTTTGTTACTTTGGCCCTGAACAAGAGAGTGCAGAAACTGAGACATTAATAGAAGAAAATGTTGAAGAGAATGTTGAACATAGTTGTACAAAAGAATTTGAAGGTGAAATTACAAAGTTTAAGGTGATTTCAGGTGAAAGGCCACATTTCTCTTGTATTTTTTGCCGACAAACTCACTATAAAAATCAGACTAGGACTGTTGATCTGTATTAAAAAAGTGAAAGAGAAAATAATGATAAGTGGAAGGAATTTGCAACGTATTTGTTGGCGGAGAATTGTTTTGATTTTGGTTCTGATCAGCGTATTTGTAAATATTGTTGTAACAAATTAGATGAAAATAAAATGCCCGCTAAAGCTGTCCATAATAATCAAGAGTTGGTAGCTATTCCTCCAGAATTGATAGATTTAAATAGCTATGAGTCTATTCTTATTCAATATGTGCACCCGTTTCAGGCTATTGTTCGTATGGAGCCTAAAACAGGTAAATTGCCTCCTTCAGATTTACAGAGAGGATTAAAAGGAAAAGTTGTATATTAACCATTAGATTTAAAGAAAAACATTAAAACTATTGGTGTAGAGTGTGTATAAAATGAACCACTAGTCATTCTAGTTAATGGCGTTCCTACTAGGAGTAAGAAACTCTGGCAGGAGTTAATGGATGTTAGGAATGTGCAGAAGGCGACTTTGTACTTAATAAAAAACAAGGAGTACTATAAAAATGTGTATATCGGAGAAGAAGAATTACTTTTAGCAGAAGATACTGAAACGTCAAGTGGACAAATTGAAAAAGTGGATATATCAAAAAGTGAAGAAATCTATGAACATTACAGTGTATATCCACTTCATTCAAAAGAAGTGATGGGGAACACTATTGAGTTGTTTCAAATGAAAAAAGCAAAGGGAAGTCCCAGGATTGTATGGGAAGAGAGCTTGGAAACTCGTTATTTTCCGCAGTTGTTGCCAACAGAAAAAGAAGGACGATATGATGAACGACCTGTGCAAATTCCTGCATCTGAATATCAGACAACAAGATTATATGCAGAAGATCCAAGATTTAGACAATGTATCCCTTATATATTTCATCTTTTGTTTGAAAGTGACTTGTCTGGACTTTCATATGCAGTCAATCACATATTGAAAACATGGGTACATCTGCAAAACGTTTCAGGTAAGGATTTTATGGATAAAGTGCACCAGAGGGATGATCATTTTGAATCTCAGCTGATTATTTTAATGGCATGTCAACGTGGCACTAATTAATATTGGTACCGTTGTCATGGAGAACTGAAGTGTATGCTACGGAACTTAGGAACTCCTATATGGTTCCTTACTCTAAGCTGTGCTGAGTACGCTTGGGATGATTTACTTGAATTTCTTCGAGAGGCAAATTCCAATGTAAAAAATATTGAATACAAGACACCTGGAGAATTGTGCTCTTTGGAACCTGTTAATGTATGCATATATTTTAATCATAGATTTGAAACTATGATGTCTTTTATCTGCAATAAAATAATCCTCCTCTTGGAGAAGTTGTGGATTTCTTTTTTGAGAAAGGAGTATCAAGCAAGAGGTGCTCCTCATATACATATGCTATTATGGATCAAGGATGCCCCAAAATTTGGAACAGATTCAGATGATACTGTTTTGTCTTTTATTGAATAATATGCGACATGTGCTGTATCCAAAAGCACAGAAGAAAAAAACTTAAGACAACAAGTCTTACGATTCCAAAGCCATCGATTTGGAAAATACTGTAGACGAAAGTACAAGTTTATACCAAATGTCGGTTTGCATTTCCACGTCGTGTAATATCCAAAGGAAGAGTGAACAGTTTTATGTGAGCTATGCGACATGTCATCACACTAAAGTCTACAAAAAATACCTACAATTTAAGAAGAAGCGAAGAATCAAGATACATAAATGACTACATTCCGGTTATTCTGTTCATGTGGAATGCTAACATGGATATTCGATATGTTGGGGACAATTCCATTGCTGTTGCTCGATATGTAACGTCCTAGATTACAAAATCAGAAAAGACGGAATTGAAAGCAATGTGGGAAGAGATTTCTCACAAAAAGAGTACAAGTAAGAAATTATACAGTTTCAGTTTAAAGATGTTATCCCATCAAGAAATTGGAGCCTATGAATGTTCAGATCGGTTATCATCTGCAAGTCTATACTCAAAATCTAGAAGAATTATTTGAGTGAGTCTAGGTCTGCAATGCGAAATCGGGTACTGAAATCTGTGCAAGAAATTAAATATTTAGCAGAAAAAGATCCAGAAAGTACAGATATTTTGAAAACGAATATGTTGGACGCATATTACCCAAACAGAAGTCATCATCCTGAGAACATGCGTCTCTATGAAGTGCTGCAAAACTATACTTTTAAAAGGAATACTACTAAAAACATTAATTATGGAAAATATGAAGTGATTGGATCATATAACTGCAGAATGTCAGTGGTATTATGTGAGGTCATTAGCAGTGCATTGTGGGTAAATAAGTTATAGTTAGCTCAGATAACTATAACTGCAGAATTTCAGTGGTTTTGTTTGAGTGAAATGTGAACCTAACTATAACGTCCATGTAACCTTTGGTTTTTTCAGCGAATTTCCAAAGTTTTTTTAATTCTATTTCCTAACTATAACGTCCCTGTAACCTTTGTTTTTTTTCAGGGAAGTTCTGTTTTTTAAATACTATTCTCTTACTATAATGTACCTGTAATCGTTGATTTTTTAAATGATTTTCAGAGTTTTCTTTTATTTTTTTATCCTAAGTGTAATTTGAATACTTTGAGAGTGGGAGTGTTAGTGGCTGTGTAGGTTTCTGACTTGCTGTTTGAGTGAATGTACAAGTCTCTGAGTGGGTGTCTGGGTGTGTGTAAGTAGCTGTAAGGGGTTGTGAGTGGGTCCTTGAGTGGTTCTATGAATGGGTGAATGGGTGAATGGGTGTGTGAGTGGGTGTGTGGGTCTGTTAGTGAATACAACAATAGCTGGACACCTGTGCTAGTGGCAAAGCTGGCAAGGTGTTTGATTGCTTATGTGTGCCATTTTCATGGTTTCAGTATACTTATGATTGAAATTTAAGACATGTATGTGACTCTTTAGTGACACTTTCTTGTGGGTATCATCAAACAATGAAGTCAATGCAAATAGATACGCTTCAGTAATTACACACATTTGAGCAACGAGGAACTCTAAGACGTTCAAGCTGTTGCAAAGCAGTTGGAAAAGAAGGACATTTATCTAGTGCCCTGAGATAAAAGCAGTAGCTTACTCACCTATCCACATTAAATACAGTTCTGTGATATACTGGTATACTTTCTTTGCAGCAGGCATATTAACCCACTGTGCTACTTTATGGGGAGTCAAAACTGCCGGTGTACAAAACTCTGATCTATTTCTACCAGGTACATTAATCATCACTGTTATTGGTGACATTTTGAATATTGCTGGAATACTGATGAACACATAAATAACTCTACAGAACATGCTTTTAAACCCATAGTTCTATGTACAGCACCCCACCCCACTCAGTGCCAGGTAGAGCTGAACCTCAAGTTACAAAATGATTTCTGAGACAAAAGCAGCAACCCATTGAGCTATAAATATAATATGCATTGTTTATAGTCTTTGCAGCAGGCACATTAATCCTCTGCACAACTTTATCGCGCCTGGCATTAGACAAATGTGGGAACATTAATCACAAGAGTTTTCTCACACTTACTATTCTGAGGTAACAACTGACTAAGTCAGGGACAATGGTTTGAAAAATAATGAGTTCATCACACTGCACACATGTGTGGACTCACACATGTTCACAGCTGCTAAAGTCAGGTATTGATAAAAATAGAAGAGATGTCAATGCTTCTCTCTTTCTGCAGTACTATAGAAGTTGTGGAAGGAGCTCTTAATAATTATATATATTTTTTAATTTTGAGTTGTGTGGTTCCTCAGCAGTACTGCAAATATAGACAGGATATACTCTATTGTTTTTGTTCCAAACATGGGATCAGAATGAGCCAGTTGTTCTGACCTGATATTTTGTCAAACTTTAAAAAAAAGGCTTTAAGTATAAAGGAGTCACTTTTGACAAATGTACCAAAAGGCTGCACATATTTGGAGGCCTGAAATGCCTACTATCTATTTAGCTTTTTAATAAATAAGTGCCTTTACAATTTATGTAGACCCGTACATCCGCAGCTGGGAACTGCAGACTCATGCGGTGTAAAAATAAGATTCTCCCGTTCATATTACACCACAACCATTTTTAATGATGACCACTCCCTAAAACATTTATTCTTCTAACTGCTGTAGAAGAAACATCTCTTTGTGTATACTCAAGTTACAGTGATTTTCAACATGGCTACAGAGAGTGCTCCACCTACACTTGCAGAACCACTACTAATTGTTGAAGAAGAACATGAGGAACTGCCTTTTACATCACGAATGGAGAATGAGGTGTGGCAGTTTTTCACCATACTGTGTGTGGTAAAGAAAGTATCAGCCAAGTCTGTTAAATGCAAGCTATGCTGTAAGGAGGTATCACATGGGACCGCAAACAAATACAGTCAGGGTACATCCAGTGTGTGGAAACATATATGCATAATATATAAACAGACATGTGGAAGCTGTATTTATGATTTGATACAAATATCAACTTTAAATTCCTGTGTAATGTTGACAAAAAAGAGTTAATCAAATATTTCTGAAGCTGCTGAAAATAGAGCTGCTCTTGTAAATCAAGGCTTGCTGATTAATCACATTCAGACAGTACATGATGAAAGCTTAGCCACAAGCACTTGGGCACACCATATTTGTAATTGGCACAGTCTTCCTGCAGTTCACTAGAACAGATGTTGCAAATCACTTCTGTAGAGATTACAGTTACAGGTACATTGCATTAGCTTGGGCAGTCTCAAGATGTCACGAGCAGTCACACCACCTCAGACCATGCAGGTATCAGTCAGTGTTGGCTGCTTCTGATTGGCCTAGTGTTCTATACTTGTGTAACATGCTGAGATACTGATGGGCAGAAGCCACCCTTGTTGCTTAATTTCCTAAGAAGTGTCATAATCCTTTACTTTTACTGAACATATTTGCATGAATAGTGATGCTTTTCCCCTTGTGGTTTGCACCAATAAAAAGCTTTAGAAGACTCCTTGTCGGACATTCAGCCACTTTGCTGTCTGTACCCATGCTGCACGTACTATTGATTTGTATCTTGGCATGTGATAAATTCACTCTTTATGAAATGTGCTGAAAGACTGGTATTTCTTTTAGTAGACTTCTACATTTGGTGGTAGAATGCGGGTCCAGAATCCCTGACTTCAGCTACCACCAGGCAGCTGCCTTCCCCCTCGTTCAGAGGTTTGAGGTTTGAACATGACGATTTCCTGCCTTCAACATCTCTCTCTCTCCATCCGCTCTGGGGCAGAATGCCTCTGCTGAACGTGAGTAGGTAGTTGCCATATATCTGGCTGTTCTTGCTACTTTTGACAGGGTTCTTTCTCTCAGCAAATACGGATGGATCTTTTTTATACTATTGTGTTTCCTTTTTTCTGTAACATTTGCCATACTTTATGAGGTTCTTTTGTGCCTAACTTGATAAATGGCTGTTTTTATTGCTTTCTTGGTCTCTTTCAGTTGCATGGTCTTTGTGGTAACAGTGATCTATTTTTTGGTATGTCACCATTCTGTTGAGGACTGTACCACCATTTAAGGTTAGAACTTACTCTCTTTTGTTCTCTCTCTTTCTGCTGTGGTTGACGCTGGGTGACTGGCATCCAGTATTGGGTCATGGGACCCTTCGTTTTTTTTTTATCTACCTGGGCTGTTTTCTTCCAGCTACGCTACCTGACCATGCTCTTCTCACTGATGTGCGTCTGACTTTGAATATTAGTTTCTGAGCCATCAACTTCACCAATGGTGAGTGCGGAGGGCATCCATACATATTTTCCCTTGCCAGCAGTAACTCCCTGAAACTAAGCAGTATCTTCTGGTGTTGTTTCAAGAAGGGTACATTTCTGCAGTTCCCTGTCTTGCCTTTGGAGAATCCCCATCCAGAGTCAGAACGCTTCGGCCAGCTGGGTCATCAATAGGTGAATGCTAAGGGTAGTACGTCCACCTTAGGTTGGGTTGTATCAGGAAATCTTACTCATTTTAGAGGTAGCTGCTCGTGCTCCTCAGGTTTAGAGTTGATGCAGGTAGTGCGCTCCCCAGGCTTTAAGTTGAAGCAGGTAGTGCTCCCCACATTTAGGTTTGATGCAGGAATTTCTCCATAGTTTGGCATTGGTTTTAAGTGCAGGAATACATCATGGGGGTGGTAGTGGGCAGTGCTCCCCATTTGCTGCAACAGGGACATAGGTGTCTGTTGATGGTTTGCAATTACCCAGGTGTTGGTGAAGGTAGCCCACTTCAGTGTCACCAGAGAACGGTCGGCTCTGGGACACTGCCTTCGGCTGCACACGGGGAAGCTCTCCAGATGGCATTAGGTGTCCACCTACTCACAACAGGGAGGAGGTTTGGATTGCATTCTTTGTATTCAATTGTGCCAGTTATTTTGATGTGCTGTTTCATGAATGTGGATTAGAGTACCATTATTTTGATGACTTGCTTTTCAATTGTTACAGGGTATTTTTTTTATCTTTTGAGACTTTTATTGTGTGTGGGTATTACTGACGCTACGTGACTGACAAATAAAATCAAAACTTTTTTTGCATTAAAAATAAAATGCATTAAAGTACATAGAATAAAATTCACTTCATACATATAAAACTGTAAAAGGTATCACAGAACGTACCAAAATAATTTAATTTATGTGAAAGGTAAGATTGTTTAAAACAAAGTTATTTGATTTAGATAAAATGATAAGGTTTTTCTAAACAACGAGTCACTAATTCCTTGATAACACTGGATTACCTATGCGATCTTGTATCTACCACCTCAAGTAATATTTCAGATTTCGAACAGAATTTAAAAATAGATGTTGCCAAAATGTA
This sequence comes from Lissotriton vulgaris, assembly GCF_964263255.1. Taxonomy (NCBI): domain Eukaryota; kingdom Metazoa; phylum Chordata; class Amphibia; order Caudata; family Salamandridae; genus Lissotriton; species Lissotriton vulgaris. The sequence goes on along the minus strand of NC_141696.1, from coordinate 513,094,440 downwards.
ATTGTAGGGTATAGCAGTAGAAATACAATCTTAAAGCAGATTTACCATAATTTAATTGTCAAGTATAGCAACATGATCACACTCCTTATAAACAAGAATTCAAAAACATGAGATTCAAAAAAGGATAAAATAATCTATTTTGTTTGGATTTGGTTATGTGACTGTCACTTTATAGGCTGCTAATTCTCTCAAATGATTGACTACCCCCGTACAACAATTGTTACTTGTTAGCATGGCACTAAAATACGTTACACGACAATGATGGACTGGCTGGTAGACCTACTGATGTTTACCTTATATTGCACATTACCCACCACCTGTGTGATAATTCTTATCACACTTGAAGTCCCCATTATCCTCTTCCTGATTCCACTATCATTATTTTGGGACTAGGTTGGGAGTACATCACTCAGCCATAGCATACTGTACCACACAGCGCAGCTTTGCAGGGACTGAATTCCTGCTTCTGTGTTTCATGTGTATGCCTGAACTGTAAGTAGTGTTCACCATTTTTTTTTTGTTGCACTGAAACCCTGAATGAACTCCCGTGGCCAAGCCGTGGGGTCTTCAATTCTGTCTAGCCTTACCCTTTGCTTTTTCAGGGGACTACAGAAGAAAGCAGGAAGACAGAAATACTATCTTCTTTCCTACTTTCCTGTCACCTTTTATCCTGTCCAAGGGATGCCAGTACCCCCTGGCTACCAGCACCCAGGTTTCTTGTGTCTCCCTTTCCCACTTGTGAATGCTTTGGTGGACTAGTAGCATTTGCATAGTTATTTTAATGATAGACGGCTTCTTCTGCTTTTGCAAAAGCTACATGCTGGCTGAAAGTGTGTGTTAACGTTTGTCCTTCCTATTGTATCACCTGGCATAAACCCAACCAGCCACCTTTTTATTTTTCCATGTCTAGTTTAACTGGACTGTTGGAAACGCATATAGGGCCAGCGCTTTTGCACACACTCGCAACACAAGATCACATCACGTCATGGGTAACCCCTTAAGCAAGAATGACTTAAGCAGTTGGCAGCCAGCTCCACCGAAGGACTCCCATGCATACCATGTGGCCCTATGCCAATGCCGGTGCTCTACCCTTTTCTTACAGAATGTCACGTGCTGACAGCCAAAAGACAAGCCTTACGTTTGTCTTTAAACAGGACCAAAGATTTGAACACCTTGTCATACCTAAGACAGATGTTGACTTTAAACGGAAAGATGATAAGGCCCACGGAGTGAGAGTCGTTTTGGATGTGGGATTTGGTTTTGCAAAATATGTGTTCAACAAACGACGTAAAAAAGAAAGTTCATAAAGAATTGCTAGAGTTGAAGAATGGATTGCTAAATGAGATGGCAAAGAAAAAGTTACGATAAGATGATTGCCTGCGCACACCCTTCCTAAATGCTAAGTACTCCGTGTGTAAGACTGTTTTAACAAAGTATGTGTGCTGTTTGGTTGGAAGGCAGCCAGCCTAATTGAAAGAACAACTTCTGGTGGAAACACCACTAGTATACCAAACGCACAACGAGTTGTAAAGTATATCAATAAAAAGACATTTAACTGTGACTAGTTTGAATCACCAATAATCAATCAAGAATTGCACTTTTTGGAAAAATACTAATTCTGTTTATGTGTTCATTTGCATTTGCAATAATCACATAAAACTATTTATAAACGCGGTGTTTGTTTGTACCAAAACAAAATCATTGTGATGCTGCTGTTGTACAGAGTTAAATAAGCATAACTGTCAGTCGATTATATGTACATTATAACATTGTCACAACTTAAAGAAGGCCCAATGCATTTCGAGGAACTCCCTTCTTCAGGGGTACTGTGGAATTAATATACATGAAACACTTTATCAACACTATGTATAAATAGCTAAATTCATGTAAACATGATGTTACTGAATACATCAAATTAATTAAATGTGTGGAATTCACTAAATGGCAGTTCATAAGACATACTGAAAGCATTGTTAATTACATCGCGATGACTACCTGATGAACTTATTTCTAGGTCAAGTAGAACAAAATTGTGAAAAAACAAAGAAAGAATGATACATTTGGAAAGACCACCACCATAGGTGTATAGTATTAGATGAGTTCTTGTTCCTAAGGCATGGTTAATTGTAAATAATATACTGATGCCACCACTGTGGAAATTAAAACCCCAAGAAAACCTGAGACAACACTCCTTCTAAGCATAGTCATACTCACTTCTGAATAAAGTTGTGTAGAAATTGATAACTATGTATCCTTGTTGAATATCTGGGACCCTGCGTCTATGTTATTCCAAAATAAGATCAAATACCATTGTCGGCCATTAGTATATCGAATTTCCAATTTATTAGAAAATGTGAAGACCTATTATCCCACTCGGTAACTTACAGCAATAAACGTGGTTCTCAGTAAAACTCATAGCTGGTTGTGTAGAAACGCGAATCCGCTACTACGTGTTATTTTCTCACTCAAATGTCAACCTGAAATGTCAAGCAGCACTTACTTAATATTTCAAGCATAAGTGGGAAAGCCAACCTAATGGCGTTCTTGTGGGCAATGAATTAAACTAAAACCGAACTCACCAAAAAAGACTGGTCGCATCCCTCAAAGGACAAATTTTTGCGATCCTGCTTGAGATAATGTAAAAGCTAGTGGTTGTTCGTGATCTGTAATAAGTAAATAGAGCGCTGTGAGCACATAAGCGCATGCGCTATATATTCAACAAAACATACTTCTCATGGCTGCAAACTATGAATCTAAATAAGCGACTCACCGAAGAGTAGAAAAGTGGGTCCACTTTATACACGATGTATACTTGATTGGAAACGCGCTCTGAAAAAAACCGAAGACGCTATAAGTATGTACATGCCGTGACGCGAGGTACCTGCTTTAACTCCCCATTAATCAAGTTTAATTTTTGTTGAATCCTGTACTCACCGGACAGTGGAAACATACATCCTTGTCAACCTAAACGCTAGAAACGCGATAACGAGAAGCGGCGAACGCCCGTGTTAAATGGACGCGCGCGTCCTAAGTACTCATAGAGAAAAAGATACAGCAGAATTGGAAAAAGCAGCAGTTAAATGATGCAGGAGTTTTCCCCTGCATACAGGTGGTTGGTGAAACAAAGCCACAGGATGCAGAAGGTGAAGAGGGTCAGGTCCTTGAGGATATAATCACAGGTAGAATGATAATCTAGCAACAGGCTCCCCTTCCTAACACAATGACATACCGGTATTCTCCGCCACAGAGGCACAAGACACCGAACTGTTCCATGATGAACAGACTGCCTGCAGAGCTCTGGTACACAAGCTTGTGAAGGAGGGAGTTACAAAAATGCTTGGTGGTGTTTCAAATATCCCTTCTCTTGAAACAATAAGACAGGAAGTGGCTGATGCAGCTTCCAAGTTCAGTAAAAAAAAAATCAGCTGTTAAAAATATGCAGTGAAAAAGGCTTTCCAGAACCATCTTATTAATAATGTGTGGAAACAGCTGTTTGACAACAGGTCACTAGATAGCACATTTAACTCCAAAGCATGATGCAACTTAATACGGGATATCTGCACCTACGTACACCAGACAGCCCCCAATATCATCATATTAAAACAAACTCTAGATGGCACCCGGGCAGCTTCACTTCAACATGCTTGCAAACAGAGCATCAGCCGACCAAAATCCAGACCACCACACTGCACTCCTCTCCTCTAGGTCAAACGAAACTACTGAAGAGTGACATCTCTAAATGCCAGGCAATTCTAGACAAATTGGTTCAGGGAACGATACAAGTAAGCGCTCTCACAATCACCAACTCCAGATCATACCAGGAAACAGTGCTGTCACTAGCACGCACAGAATTAATGGCCAAAGGTCCTCAGATGCACTGCGAGTATGCGCAGCAAGCTAAAGACCTGAGCAAAGACGGAATGCAGGAACAGCCCCCTAGCTCCAGAATATAGTTGTGATGTAGCCAAATTTAGCTTACTGGATTCTGAACTATTAACCTGGGATATTGCGAGGGTCGCAGACCCGCTCAACTATGCAATAGACAAATTATGTCAAATGAAGAAATTGACGAAGAAATAGAAGTAGTACACACCCTTAGACCGCACACCAATACCTTTCCAGTCCTCACAACACCCACATTAATAATGACCCTGCGAGAAGTGGCCCATCAACTTGGGAAAAAGGAAAATAATGTTGCATGTGTACATGTCCTGTGGTCCAGAGCCGGTCTCTTGCTTCAATTACTTAACGGTAATTGCATTACTCTGAGTCCTACTCCCTCGCTTCCCTTACTTACAAAATTGAGGCATCCCTGCCTCACCAGACACCCGTACCCATGTGATTTGTCACATGGGGACTATATATATCCCCCAGCCCCCTCATACCTCCTGGATTACCACATAGATCGAAACAATACCCAAAGGTTGGGCTGGACCATCAGGGAGGGAGGGAGGGATGTAAGTAAGGGAAGCAAGGGAGTAGGACTCAGATTAATGCAATTACCGGTAAGTAATTGAAGCATTACCTCATCGTCCCTCCCTCGCTTCCCTTCCTTACAAAATTGAGATGTACAAAGCCAAACAGGACAACCAAAGAAGGTATGCAAAAAACAGGTTTATTAAAAAAAACACAGAAGACCAGGGAAAAACCACTATTCATAGTGGAAAGAACCCTGTGCCCAAAGACATCAGCACAGTCAACCTCCTGTCAATCCTGTAATGAGAGGCAAAGGTCAGCGGGGAAGCCCAGGTGGCAGCCCGGCAGATCTCCGAAATGGAAGCCCCTTGGACCTCCACACAGGAAGCAGCCATGGAGCGAGTGGAACAACCCTGAACCCCCAAAGGAGAAAGGTGCCCTCCTCTTTGTACGCCAAAGAAATCAGAGAATGAACCCAACGACTCAAGGAAGGAGTAGAAGGACGCAAACCCCGATTCACAGGACCAAAATTAACAAAAAGGGAATCTGAGAGACGGAAAGGAGCGAACCGCTCCAAATAGACTAGGAGAGCCCTCCTAATATTCAAAGAGTAAAGCCGCACCTCAGAGTCCGAGGACGGGGAACCAAAAAAGGAAGGAAGAACCAACTCCTGATCGCTGTGGAATTGAGAGTCCACCTTAGGACGAAAGGAAAGAATCGGCCGCAACACCATCCTGTCATCAAAAACCTGACAAAAAGGGTGTTTGGAAGAAAGAGCACCCAGTTCACCGAGGCGGCGAGCAGACAAAATGGCCACCAAAAAGAAAGTCTTGAGGGACAACAGGCGCAGATCAACAGAAATCAACGGTTCAAAGGGAGATGACATCAAGGCGTCCAAGACCAGAGACAGATCCCAGGTCGGAAAATGCCGCAGAGGGGCAGGAAGAACATTACCCAAACCCTTAAAAGGAGACTGACCAACCCCTCAGAATCCGAGAGATTGCCCCAAAAGCTCCTTAACGCCCTAATCGCAGCCCACTGCAAACGAAGGGAAGACACCTTCAAGCCCAAGGAAACACCCTCCTGAAGAAACAGCATCACCTCAAACAAAGAAGAGGAAGTGGGGTTCAAACCTTTGACAAGACACCACCGACTGAAAGACCGCCAGTGCCGTAGGTAAGACTTATTGGTCGAAGCATGCCTAGCCACCTGCAGAGTAGAGGTCAAACCAGCCGAAACCCCTCATCGCAGAAGACCTAAGCGTTCAACCTCCAAGCAGCCAAGCGCATCCGGCCCATAACATCCTGTTGAAACGCCGGGAAGACCAAAGGGGGAGGAGACAGAGGCAGCAACCACTCCACCTCCGATCTCAACTCCACCAGGAGAGGAAACCAGGAGGCACGAGATGACGCCGAAGCCACCAGAATCACAGAAGCCCCCGAGGACCGGACCCGCAGCACGAAGCGGAGAAGAAGGGGGAAAGGAGGAAACGCATACAGAAGCCCGCGGGGCCAAGGACAGGAGAGAGCATCCACCGCCCAGGCCAACCCCTCCCGACAGCGGGAGACAAACCGGGACACCAAGGCATTTCCCACATCCGCAAAGAGGTCCACCACCGGAACACCCCAACGCAACGTCAGAGCCACAAACAACTCCCGCCAAATGCAGAAATCCACAGACGACGGAATGGCCCTGCTGAGGGCATCCGCCCGGGAATTGGACACCCCCCGAATATGGATCGCCGAGAGTGCCAACAGATGAGATTCTGCCCAAACAAACAACCGCCTCGCTACCAGGGCTAGATAAGAGGACCTCGTCCCCCCTGCCTGTTGATGTAAGCCATGGTAGTGATGTTGTCCGTCCTGACCAGGACCACGGAACCCTGCAGAAACTGGGAGAAAGCCAACAGAGCCAAACGGACAGCCTCCAACTCCCTCCAGTTCAACAACATCCTGCTCTGAACGGGAGAACAGAAGCCCCTGGACTGATGAACCCCCAGCCAGGCCCCCCATCCCAAGAGGCTGGCATCGGTGGTCACCACAACCGGAGCCGGAGGAGAGAGAGAGACACCCTTTAGCAAATGACCCCGAACTAGCCACCAACCCAGAGAAGACCTGAACTGAGGGGAAACCGGGATCGGAGAAGAGAGGGGATGGCAATGGGGAGATCAATGCGCCAGAACATGAGCCATCAGAGCGTGAAAATGAAATCTGGCCCAAGGAACCAGAAACACCGTGGCAGCCATATCCCCTGAACCTGCAGCCAATGCGCCGCCACCTGCACCGGATCGGACAGAAGAGACAGGATGTGAGACTGAATCTTGGCCACCCGAGCATCGGGCAGAGTGACCACTCCCAAATCTGTCCAAAACCTGGCCCCAATGAAGAGACGATCCTGGGAAGGAACAAGGAACGATTTGCCCAGATTGACAAGAAAGGTAACACCCAATTAATATATCTCTCTGTAGTGACTGACGGCTACCTGTTGCGAGCTGTGTCTGCTGCCCCCCAATTTGTCTACTCAACCATTCTGGTTAAATACACGACCACCAATCTGGTTGGTAAGTTTTTTTGACCTTCAGCCAACACTATAAATATTACATACATTAGAATTAAATACTGGATTTGACAGACCGGTAACACCTTATTAATCAATTATAGGTGGGTTACCACGGTCATACAACTAGACCATCAAGTACAGGTGGACTGCGATCATCCCTCATATGATAGAATATACCAAGAAACTCTTGGGTAAGCGAGATGATAGGTTAATTTTTTACCTTTTTATACCTGAAATTTATGCAACTTCCTGAATGTTATCTTAATTCACCCTAGGTTTAAATTGAATATCGACGGTAAAAGGGCCTGGGTCATACACGTCCTGAAGAAGACCCGCAGGTCGAGGCTCCTAGTCACCCATGTACCACAAGACGGGTCGAAACGTCGACGCCTTTTTTAATAAGCAAATAGGATCATCCAAAAATTTTCATTATACATGCCAGTCCAGACTGTATAAATGTGAAAAATAGAAAAAAACATCAGTGGCCTAATTGCATTACCAGCTAGATTTTTTTATAGCTTTGTTTTTCTATTTTATCTTAATATTCTGTGTCACCTTTCAATTGAGGCTTACACCCCTTTATCTCTCAATCACTCTTTCTTCTTTTCCGGCACCCTCTTGTTAGAAGCAGATTGCTCCCCCTTTTCTTTACCGTTCGTTTTTTGAAGATGTACAAATGTATATATTAATTGTATTACGATGGAGTAATTTTGAAAACTCCCCCATTTTGGAATAAATTCAGTTTTTTTCAGGTTGTTGCTTTTCTTTTTAAACAATCATTATTGCTTGACTCTTTTGAGTAGATTAATTCAGATACTCATTTAAATTGAAAAAAGAATAACTGTGAGTATATTATTCATTGAATATACGATAAATTTTGGTTTGGACCATTGTTTTTCCTTGACACCCTCAAAACAGCCAGCACCAAGTCTGTGTGATCGCGAGTCAACTGGAAAGAGGGAGCATGAACCAACCAGTCGTCTAGATATGGATGCAAATATATCCCCTGACAGTGGACCAGGGCCACCAAAGGGGCAAAGAGCTTGGTGAAGACCCGAGGGGCGGACTTCAGCCCGAATGGCAAAACCGCAAACTGGAAGTGGAAGCTGCCAACCCCAAAGCAAAGAAACTGCTGATGAGTCCGAGCCACAGGAACGTGAAGTTAGGTGTCCTGTAAATCGATAGACTTCATGAAGTCCCGGACCCCCACCAACGGGATGATGGACTGCAAAGTCACCATTTTGAAGTGGATGGTCCGAACCCAACCATTCACCCTCTTCAGGGCCAGAACCGTCCGGAATCTCCCTGACACCTTCTGGACCAGAAACAAAATGAAATAACATCCCAGACCCTGCTGTGCCAGCGGAACCGGAACGATCGCCTTCTTCGACAGAAGATCCCAAACCCCCTCCAGCAGAGCCTCCTTCTTGGATGGAGACTTGGGGATAGGAGTAAGGATGGTGCCCCAGCTGGGTGGAACGGCAACAAAGTCTATAAGATAGCCTCTCCTGATAATTGTCAACGCCCAGAGATCCCTTACATCCAGCCGCCAAGCGTCCAGGAAAGACATCAGCCTCCTGTCCACAGGACTTGTGGGAGAAACACAGTCAACGTCAGGACTACCTCTTGAAGGTATCCACCGGAAGCTTGGGACCAGGCAAGGCCGAAGATTTCTTGGGCCTGAAATGGCATTGACGAGCAGAAAAGTTCCTGGAGGACTGGTGGGAAGAGTGAAAAGACGCAGAGGAGGAAGGAGCCGTGTTATATCCTGCTTTCATTTCTTCTTTGTCCTTCCTTAGTGTTTCTCATTTCTATCCCTGCATGTCTCTATGATGTCTATGATGTCATCTGTGTTCCAATTGTATTTGCTTGAAGGCAGGAACAGTTTCATCTGGAGGCTGAGCTGAAGTCCATCTGCTCCTGGTGGGGTTTTTCTATCATTGTACAATCTTATTCTATTTATCTACCTGACCTGAATTTAATCTACAATAAACCTAAACTGTTACATATACTGGATTTAAGGACTTCAATTTATTACAATTTTGGTGACGAGGTACAGAACCTGTGCGTGGAAAAAGACTGATTTAATGGAGATCTGCAACTAAGGAATTTAAAGAATAAGGAACTAAGGAACTTAAAGACTTTTGGAACTACTGCAACTGAAGAATTTTTCAAGCCAAGAGGAGGAAAAGGTATTTTATGAGAGAACCCTGGTTAACCCCACCAGTGTCCTGTGTGATCTGGACAGCCTGTTTCCCTAGGGTGTTAGAGTTCTGACTGCGTGATTTGGCCTGAATCTGAAGGAATTATAACTGCATTCATTTGATCTGAATCTGAAGAGAACTTGGAGTGAACTATTAAGTTATGGCTTCAGTGCTTTAAAAAGAGACTTTCACTGTCTTCTTTTAAATACTCTCTTTCAAGAACTGTTCTCATATCAAGCTTCTATGTGTGTGAGCAGTGACACGCGTGATTTGGGTTTGGACAAGAAAACACGCGTCTAATATCAGCTGTACAGAAGTGATGCAAAGTGTTTGTGTATTATTTGACAACTCAGTGGATGAGCAGCGTTTTTGTCCCTGCGGGAGAGATACAAGAATGCTGGCTATTGTGAGCAAGAGTACTAAGTTATGGAACACCCAGTTAAAGAAGATTAAACGTTTTTGTTAATTTCTAATCCAACGAGATAAGTACCTGCTCATACATCAAGACAGGACAACATTTCCGGTTATTCTGCTGAGGTATTTAAAACTTCCTTGGATTGTGAGCGCGATGTGACTATACTGTGCATTTACTGGAAAAAAGTGTTTCCTGACTTTTACTGAAGTTTAGCAATGTATTTAGGTAAAGTTTTTACCTTTGGTTTGGCTTAACGTTTTCGCACACGCGACGGTCTGGAGCGAGCGGTTTCCATGGTTTCAGCCGTCACTACCTGGTGTTGTTGCCCAGAATTCCACGGTCTGGAACGTGATGACTGCACACGCGAGATGTCATACGTCGCGTAACGTATGACGTCATTGGCGGCCATGTTGTGAAGCAACGCTGCTGCTATCATTATCGCGTCTGGAATATAAATACGTTTTGGAGATAAAGGTACTGTTATTCTACATTTACGAGGGAAGTACTATGGATCTACGATTACATGTCATCGCGTCATCTGTATGCAGTGTGAATATATTGGAAGGGAATACGAAGTGCTGTTAAACATTTGAATCTGCTACTTCTGCGTTAAGCGACTGATTGGAAGCAAACACAGCAAGAAAATTGTTTAATGCGCTGTGCTGATTCTCTTCGCTGGTGTACACAGCTGATGTACATTTTTATTTTGTCAGAAAGACATCGCTATTTTTGACTACTTTTCTCATGTTCAGAGGGAGGTGGTGGATTTTTATATATGTTTTATTTGGGAAAGACTGCAGATCAGTTTATTGCCATGTATTGTTTCACATATGAGTTGCATGTGTGTATTTTGCATGTGTGTGTTTTGCATGTGTGTACTTTACATGTGTGTTCTGGATCTGATAGAACACACATGTTCTATGATGGTTGAGGTGTTTAGTTATACTACAGTGAGATAGTATCGTTTTAATTTTGCAAGGTGTTTAGTTATACTACAGTCAGATAGTATCGTCCTTAATGTGAGAGCCATGTTTATGCTCAACGTATGTTGAGGTGCTCTGTTATTTCTATTCAGATTTCTGGTGTGTTAGTTATTCGATGGAGTGAGCCATTTTTATGCTCAACGTTGTTTGAGGTGCTCAGTTGTTTTATTTAAATCCATTGTGGATTGCATGTTTGACATGTTCATGGGGTGTGTACATGTGTATTTTTGAAAGGGGCCACATTTTGTGCTCATTTATTGAGGTGCTCCATTTTTCATTGTATTTTTATGTGTTTACGGCTTGCAACTTAGGGTGAGCCATGTTCATGAGATTTCAATATTTTGAAGAGTTCTAGTTTTTTTTGCTGAACCACAATGTGCTCTAACTTTGTTAGAGGTGTTCAGGTATTCGGAATTTGTGAAAGTTGCTCTATACTAGGATGTGTACCGCTTAAGCGCTCTATTATATTAGAGGAGTTTCATTTATTCTCAATGTGAAGAGCCACAGGTTGCTCATTTGTAGAATAGCAAGTGTTTGCTATCTTTGATGTTTAAAGAGCCGCTGGTTGCTCTTTTGTAGAATTTCTTGTGTTCGCTATCTTTTATCTAGTTATTGAACCACTTGTAAGTGCTCTAAGTTTAGAGGTGTCCATATTGTTGTGTGTTTTAAGAGCTGTGTTTTGCTCTGTGATATGGATTCTGTACCATGAGGGTTACAGTATTTTCTATTGTACTTTTACTTTTTGTTGTTCTATCTCTTTCTTTTACTTTACCATAATTTTCCTGTGTTTATGCTATATGTTCTATTATCAATGTTTTATTCTCTTTTGTTTTCTTATCTTTTTTTATTTTGTCAAGGGGGGAGATGTGTTACATCCTGCTTTCATTTCTTCTTTGTCCTTCCTTAGTATTTCTCATTTCTATCTCTGCATGTCTCTATGATGTCATCTGTGTTCCAATTGTATTTGCTTGAAAGCAGGAACAGTTTTATCTGGAGGCTGAGCTGAAGTCCATCTGCTCCTGGTGGGGTTTTTCTATCATTGTACAATCTTATTCTATTTATCTACCTGACCTGAATTTAATCTACAATAAACCTAAACTGTTACATATACTGGATTTAAGGACTTCAATTTATTACAAGCCGCATTCCAAAAATGGCGAGAACCAGAGGCAGACGCCTTGCCCTTGTAAGGCAGAGCATGCTTACGGTCCTTGAAGGCCTTAGTGACCATACTATCCAGCTGCTCACCAAAGACCAACTTGCCATCAAAGGGAATCTTAAGGAGTGAGGACTTCTCCGAAGAATCAGCCTTCCAGTCACGCATTCATAAGTTCCGACGAGCCAACACCAAGGAGCCAGAGGTCATGGCCGCAGAGCGAAGCACATCCGAAGAGACGTCAGCCAAGAGCTTAGCCTGCTGCTCCATGTGGACAAGCAAGCCAGAGCAGTCCGACTCCTCCTGAATAGCCGTGGCCAGCTTGCCAAAGTCATACACCAAAGACTGCTCCGCATACGCGAAGTAGATGCCAGCACGCAAAGACAAATTCCCAGCGGAAAAGGCCTTCTTCAGCGCACCATCCACCTTTTTATCCGTGGCATCCGAAGGCGAACAATCTTCAGGATTAATAGAAGTGCGACCAATAAAAGTGGCCAACATGGCATCCACCTTCACAGAGTGAGGAAGAGAGACCTCCCCCTCCTCCAGGGAATAAAGCTTCTGTAAAAAGCGAGGACAGAGGCGCGCTCAAGGTCCCGCCATTCCCCTGAAATTAAGTCCTTAATGCGGCCATGAAAGGGCATAGCGAGCGCAGGAGGCTTAACATATTGGGGAAAAATGTCCTCGGACCCCATGGGAGCAGCAAAAGGAGAAAACCCCAAGTTCTCCCTGATGTGCTGGAGAATAGCAGGCACCTCCTCCCTATGCACAAACTTCCCCGAAGACGAAGAAGGCATGGCAGAGTCTGAAGAAGAAGATGAGTCCTCAGAGGGAGAGTCCACCGGACCCCCCGCAACACGAGAAGACCTGCGCCTTGGCTTTGCACCGCTCGCCTCCAGAGCACGAGACACAGCAGCCTAAATCATGGATTGCACCTCAGAAGCAGACAGGAGGGCAGAAGAATCCACCGGACCCTGGGACCTGGTCCGACGAGCCGGGACAGGCAGCTCACCATCATCATCAGAGGAAGACAAAACCCTCAAGCGCTTCGAAGTCCGTTTAGCCATAATGAAACTGACAGGGCAGAACAGCTGAGGCAAGCCCTTAAATAACGTGCAACACAGCCCCAGCCAGGAGATATCCAATAGATTCAAAGACACACGAGGCAACCAATGAAGAAGCCTTGTAGAAACAGAAACCAATTATAAAAACATCAAAAGTTTATAAAAAACTACCTCAAACGAGGCCCCTACCGCAAAGGAGCACCGGAAACAGCCAGCCGAGAAGCCACAGCACATCCGCCAGCCGCAGTCTCCCTTTCCGGCCATCCGAACCGGAACCACAGCCCCAGCCACTCAGGGCCGGTGACTCCGTCACCCGGAACCCGACCGCCCAGCCACCGAGAAGTGCACCGCAACTCCATAAACGCGGTGGGGAAGGCTCGCGCACACCAGGTCGGCACCGCCAGACCCAGGATGGCAACAGCAAGTGAGGGAGAAGCCCTCAAAACATCAGAAAAGACCGCAGCTCCGTAGAACGGCCAGCGCGTGGGACGCGCGTCTCACAATGGTGAGACAGAAAAAAACAGGAGGTATGAGGGGGCTGGGGGCTATATATAGTCCCCATGTGACAAATCACGTGAGTACGGGTGTCTGGTGAGGCAGGGATGCCTCAATTTTGTAAGGAAGGGAAGCGAGGGAGGGACGATGAGGTAATGTCCTTTACCAAAGACTTTACAAAATTACGAGATGAACCAAGAAGATGATACACAGAACTAGATAGGATGGTAGCCATGAGAGGATTACTGTGAAGCTATTGGGATATTCTATTTAATTTGATAGTGCCAAAGGACTTATGGGAAGACTGTAAAAGAAAGGTAGAGTGGCCAAACAGGGAGCCAAAAAGAGGAGAAGGGGGAATGCCTACAGATGAAATAGAATAGAAGTACAACGAAGTAGTAAAATATTTCAAAGAAAAGATTCCCGAAGACAAAGTAGACTGGAACAAAATATCACACACCAAACAGATAAAGGTTGAAAGAGTAAATTCATACTTCAGCCGCCATCTGCTGGTCTACCAAAAGAACAGCGGACTAAAGAATCCCATGGGAGATGCCACACCGGCATTTGTCACAACTTTTGTCCAGGGATTAAGGCAACCTATTAAGGCACACTAAGAGACATCCTTCATGTGCTGGCAGCAAGATCCATTGAAAATGTAGTAGTGTCAGCCAAATACTGCACTGATTAACAGTGAACGGAGACGGTTAAGAAAGAAAAAGTGTGTTGATGGTAAATCAGTAAAAATTCTACGGTGGTCAGCAAATGAGGGGTATGGGAAGGGGAAAGTCAAAGGGAACAAGCAGGCCAAGGAACAATATGACAGCGTCACAACCTCCCCCAGGTACAGCATGCCTCCACTGTAAGTACCCGAGCCACTGGAAGGCAGACTGCCCCTTGTTAAAGAACAATTCACGGGGTCAGAGATCACATAACACAGAACACAGGAACAATAATCACACCAGTACAACGCTCAATATACAGACAATATACCTTAATTTCAGCAGCAGCACAACACAGAATAGGAATGCCTCTAGTGGTACACCACCTCTACAAGGGAGAAGAGGCGGGGACCAGACTGATTTGCATATAGCTGCCTCCAAAGTGGGGTGGTGTGGTGAACAAAAGAATGATGGATTTAACCCAGATCCTTGTGACTGGGGGTGAATGTTTGCATTGTCCAGCATTCCGTACCTCAATTGTTTCTTTTGAATAATAAAATATGCATTACACACTTCGTCAGAAGACTATATGTCAAAAGGCATTGCCTTAATTGATTGGGAAGCAAAGAGAATGGTGTTGACAGTCTAGGAAATGACAATGGCACAGATGTCTTAACAAAAACAAGAGATACAAACAAAGAGCGATTCACTGTGTTTGATCCTACATACATTCAGGGATAGGTTAAAGAACAGAAAAAAGAGAAGGGGAGGAAGGTAGGATGTGTGCAGACAAAGGAGGGTTTGCGAACAGGAACTAATGGTAAAATATGTTTGCCTTCATCAATGCTCTCCTCCATGGCCTGTCTCTCCCATGGACCTTCACATGTTCAACAAGATGGCATAATCCACTTATTTTCACAATATTGGTACAACTCCAAATCCCATCAGACAGCATAATGCCTTTGTAAGGAATGTACTGTTTGCGCACATTACAACATTAGGAAGGGTACACCAACAGTACCTGGCCACATGTCACCTCCTCATGGACCTTTTTAGAGTCTCCAACTCAACTTCATCAACATCCCTCCACACAGAAGTACAAGTACATGTTGGTAATAGTGTGTATGTTCAGCGAATGTACTGAGACATATCCAACAAAGAACTGTGATGCACAAACTGTTTCCCAATGTCTTTTGAAAGAATGAATTCCCTGTTTTGGGACACCAGCACATCTGAGCTTAGACAAAGGACCTGCTTTCATTTCCCACGTCATGGGGGACTATGCAAAGGGCTAAGGGTCACACAAAAATTGCAATGTGCGTACCACCCACCAGCAGCAGGAGCTGTGGAGAGGAAAAATGGGTGCTCAAAAACAAAATAGGGAAGATTTGTGCATCCACTGAAATATCTTGGGCAGACGCACTGCCACTGGCCCTACAGGCAATTAGATTAAGTGATTAATTTAAGCCCTCACAAGATTCTGTTTGGCTGCACCATGAAAATTCCAGTTCCACATGTCCACTGCTCCACTATCAATATCAGATGATCTACTGTTGTGCTATTGTAAGAAATTAACAGAGACATTGTGTTATCTTCATCATCAGGTCTTGTAGGCTCTTCTGGAAGCAGCAGCACAACCAGCTCTTGACCTGCATCCCAGAGACTGAGTTTGGATAAAAGCCTGCACTAGACCACACTGCCTCCAGCCAAGGTGGAAGAGCCTGTAGTGTAGTTCCTATATTCCCAATAGGCTCTGCGCATTGGAATAACATAAATGATAGTTTAGGACTGAAGTCGACTAGGTCTCTACCGAGTATGTTAGACTTAATTGTGAATGCCAGCTAGCTCAGAGGGCACTAGAAACTTTCACGAATAAACAAGAAGGGATTTTTTTCTGACAACCATATAACATGACACCTTTGTTCCCCAAGAATAAGAAATATATCTTCAGAGTCGCGGAAACAAAAGATGGCTATTTCACTCAGTCAATCGTGCATGCTTCGTTTCACCAGGGTTTTTGCAGAGAAATAGAGAGACGGGCGTTTTCAATAAAAATGTTATTTATTTAGAAGTCTTCTTTCTCATGCAAGAGAATTTAATTGCAACAATCATAATACTTGCTATGAAATAAAGTGCGTACAGTAAAAGGAGAATTATGAAATAATACTGTAAAAGCATGATATGGTTTCTAAGCCATAAGATACATAAAATAGATAAAATACATACAATGATAAATAATGACTAAAAGCACTGAACTGGTGCATCTAAAATACGCCTACCCCGGTGTACCTAACCTAAGTCTGGTACAAGGGAAGAAGTAAGTGAGGCGTAGCTTGAGTTCAATAGTTTCTGCCAAGAATCTATCCAAGAATTCTCTAAGGGTCTAATCAGCTCCGTACTTTGGTTATAGAATGAAGGAGGTCTTGTATCTTTCTCTCTCAGGACTCGATCTCCCAGTAACCCACAAGGGTAGCAGGGAAACACTGGAGCTGGATTTCTCGGCTGGAGAAAAGACAGCGTCTCTCTCAGTGCATCAGCTGGAGGGTCGGCTTCCTTTGGCAATCGCTACAGCAGGTCGTTGGGCAAGTAGTTAGTCGATCTGCTCCAAAGCACTGTGTGTTTGCTAGGGCAGATGTGGGTATATTTATACCTGGAAGGTGCCGAGTTTGACGTAAGGGTGGACATAATAACGTCACTAAGAACTCGAAGTTCTTTACACGCTCCAGGAGTTCTGGGACAAATCAATACTGAAGCAGGGGGAAGTCCCATACTGCTGAAGGCTGGTTGTCTTCAAGAACTCGTTGTACTCTAAAAGCTTAGTGGAAGTAGCCATGCCGTATTTGGACTGCATTGGCTGTGCCTAAATATGGTTATGATTCTTATGCTTATATAAGGATATGATAAGTTAAACCTATATAAGGGCATGAATCGGGAAAATTACACTAGAGCCCTAGATACGTTAGAACAAGCCCTTACCAGGTTCTCCTGATGACAGCCACTGCCATCAAGTATGAGGGGCTGATTTCCTGAATCCACAGTTCTCATACCAAGAAAGCACCAAAGCGGGAGTCAGAACTCAGGAACCTGCAACATCAGCTGCCAAAGGGGCATCTTGCAGGTACAGCCTTCACTCCAAAAAAGCAGCAACATCAAGCAGGAGATAAAGGAAGCGGTTGGACCACAAGAGTGCAAAAGGTGTTGGCCTCCAGACACCTTTTACCTTTCAAGGATCTTCATGTTTTCTTCAAATGCCTAGTGAGCGTTGAGTACTGTTAACCTCTAATGTCACACCACGGGGCACCAACGACTTTTGAAATTGAGTTGCTGGCACCCGCCTCAATAAGAGTGTGGGACCTGCTGATTAAATCAATAAAATAACTACTGCATCTGAAGACAACATTTTCAACTTCATTGTCTCAAACCAATAGCTAAGACTATGCCAAGAACATGTAAAATGGAAAGAGAGTGGCCAGCGGTACTGACAGCGATATTGTCCCCTAATTCAGGAATAAGAATAACTGTACTTGTCATGGTGTATTCTAAACACATTGCCATACCATTTCCTGATGGCCAGGAGGGCAGTGGGAAAAATTCCAAGATAATGTTTGGAGAAATTCAATTAAACACCACAGAGAAAGACAACATGGGGGAGGCTGAGGCTGAAGGAGGAGAGGAGAAAGAACTATGGGATGAGCACGAAGGAAACAAATACATGGAAATGTTGAAAATGTATGTGCGTATAATGAACATATCAATGTGTTATGTCTGCACACATCTGCGAACTGGTGACAAGATGAGCTACAATGTCATACCATTTTCTAAGTATGTGGGATGTTTTCTAATAAGGGACACACTTGTCAGAGAGCACAACATGTCAAGAGCAGTAAGACATCCTAGGAAAGGAGAAATTTCTACTGGACACATTACAACAACCTCCAGGCCAAAGAAAGTACCCTGCTTGAAAATAGAGCCAACAAAAAGGGATCAGATGGTTTTAGACACATTTTACAAAACACCAATAGAGGGGAGATCGGTAGACAGGGAAGAATGGGACCCTTTGGTAAACAAGAAAGGGAAGGAGCTTAAGATACCCTGGTTCAGAGTAGAACAGATCACTGCCCATTTTGCATCCAGAATTCCAAGGAAAGTCCACAGGAAAGACCAGATACTCAGAAGGTTAGAAAAGCACCACACATGATACAGCAGCTGGTAGGGGGTTAGGCAGAATGGAAGAAAGACATGTTTGAGTGTCGAATAAAAGAACAAAAGAGATGGCAGGGGGTGAGGCCATATGAAACGAGTATGAGAAGAACAACAACGAAGCGTTAGGAATAGCAGACGAAACAGACAGGCAACCTATTTCATTGGTAAAAGCAATTGCTCACACAATAAAAATATCAAGAGTAAGAAAAAGCAAACTGGAGTCATCACCAGGTTTATTGGGATATAGGGAATTTATTAGTCCTTGGTCAGTGGGCCTACTTCTATTTGCCCCCAGGATGGGGAACCCAGCTTTTATGCTGCAGCGAATGACTAATTTTACTGACATATTACAAATACAACACCAGGGTCACCGTCCAGTACCAGAAACAAAGACAGCAGAATGGAGGGCAATGCAATAAAAGGCAAAGGAGTAATGGTTCCTTGTGCAGGGATAGTGTACACGCCTTACAGAATACACCAGCTGACTAAAGCAGACTCAACAGTAGCGTAAGGTCACTGAGGAGCGGACCTCCATGAGGGCTGTAGTAATACAAATACAAGAACGTGCTGCATTGGACATAATCCTGGCCAAAGATGGTGGAGAATGTCCGGTTATTAATCAGACTTGCTGTTGCTATATAACGGATAACAGCTATAACATTAACAATGCAATCAATTAGATAAATAAAGTTAAAGATGAGGCACACAACACACACACAGGGGGCATGTGGGAGAAAGTATTGGCATGGTTGAGGGGCTGGGGATCATGGATATTGGATGTGATTATAGTAGGGTTATCAGCACTGGTCACTCTCTGCATAATAATCCAGGTTTGCCCTGCACATTTGTCAGCCTTGGCATCCAGATGTGCACATTCTGTGCCAAATACAAATTACATGAAAATAACCCATTCTAGACTAATAAAGAATATGAAGGCACAGAAATGATGATGCTGGGGTAGGGGAGTAGAATGTAGTGATTTGGTATCAGATGGGGCAATGTGGAAGCTGCCTTTATGATATGATACCAAATATCTACTTTAAAGGCCTGTGGAACATTGATACAAAAGAGTTAGTTCAATGTTTCTGAGCTGCTCTCGTAATGCAAGGCTTGCTCAAGAATCCCATTCAGACAGTACATGATGCTAGCTTAGCCACAGCGCTTGGCACACTCTATTTGGAAATGACATGTCTACATTCAGTTCACTAGAATAGATGTTGCAAATCTCTTCAGTAGAAATTACAGTTACTGGTACATTGCATTAGCTTGGGCAATCTCAAGATGTCATGAGCAGAGATCACGTGGGAAACAACAGTCACAACACCTCAGACCATGCAGGTATCACACAGTGTTGTCCTCTTCTGATTGGCCTAGTGTTCTATGCTTGTGTAACATTCTCAGACTACTAATGGACAGAAGCCTACCCATTTCCTTAATTTCTTATTAAGTGTCATAATCTTGCACTTTTAATGAACATATTTGCATGAATAGTGACGCTTTTCCCCTTGTGGTTTGCACACAAAAAAAGCTTTGGAAGACTCCTCCTTGTTGGACATTCAGATACTTTGCTGTCCGTTCCTCTGCTGCATGTACTATTGATTTGTATATTGACATGTAATAAATTCTCTCTTTATCATATGTGATGACAGATTGGAATTTCTTTAAGTAGGCTTCTACAGACATATCTATGGATGGTCAAAGAGAGGGAAGCAAGAACAGCAAATGCCACACTTGGTTCATCATCGACTGCCCATGCCACTCCTGCAGAGCTTACATTCCCAGCTACATGCAACAAATTGGGAGGCATGGTTACCCACTGTGCCACCTGCCACAATCTTGTGGCGCTGAAGGTGCCGAATGTAATTGATTTTTTGTTCAGGTGAAAAAGCACTGGTGCAAGGTTTTTTCCATATAATTTGGGTAGAACTGGTCTCCACCATTGTGCTTTGAAAATACAAAGTTTCTACATTTAGTTGATTTATAAAGTTTGTTAAAAAGTTTTTAAAGTTGTTTATTTTAAACTTTCCCAAAAATATTTTTTAAAAGGTCCTTTTCAGAACCACTGTTGAATCAATCAAAAAGCTGTTACTGACACTTCATTTTTCTTGTGTATTTTAGAGTGTATGTTGATAGGTGAATAAACATGTGTGTATGGGTGTTTCAGTGTATGTAGCAGTGTGTCCCAGAGTATCTGAGTGCATGTAAAAATGTGTCCTGGGGTGTCTGAGTGTATCTCATAGTGAGCGTCTGAGTGAGCCAGTGAATGCATCATTGTATTTGCTTGGCTGTGTCAGTTTATGTATGAGTGTGTCCAGGGGTGTTTGAGTTTATGTATCTCTTAGTGTCTGAGCATGTCAGTACATGTATTAGTGTAAACGGGGGTGTCTCAATATATCTATGATTGTAACCTGGGATGTCTCAGTGTTCATATCAGTGAGTGTCTGAGTATGTCAATGAATGTGTTAGTGTGTCTTTGGGTACGTCTATATATGTATGAATGTGTCTCATGATATTTCAATGTATGCATCGGTGAGGTTCTGAGTGAGTTAGTGATGCATCGGTGTATTTGCTTGCCTATGTCACGATTTGTATGAGTATTACCTGGGTGTGTAGGTGTATGTATCAGTGAGCGTGTGACTCATTGACTGCATCAGTGTGCATGTGTAGGTGTGTCAGTATATGTATGAGTGTGTGTCAGTGTATGAGTGTATGCTGGAGTGTTTCAGTGTATGCAACAGTGTCTGCCTGGATGTCTAAGTGTATAAATCAGTGTTTGCCTGGGTATGTTAATCAACGCATCAGGCTGTACCTGGGTGTCTTAAGGCCTACTGCCTGCCATATTATGAAGTTCCAGATCAGTTAGCAGGGGTCTTACTGATGGCAGTAATTATTTTTTCATATGTGTTGGTGCACGTGTGTAGATTTTGGCTGCACAAGTGTCAAATATACAAATATGCATGACAGATGTAAAAAACGACTTGCTATCCAGGGCTGGAGTCTGGACCATATGTGCCCAGTCCAGTCAATGGGTAAATAGTATAAAACAGACTTCCCTGGATTTTGAGGCCAAAAGGGTCATTTTCTTCAGGTTCAAGATGCTGCTGTGAAGGGGGACCTGGAGAAAGGGATCCACATCGGAGACTGAAGGGAAGAAAAGGAAATGGGTGAATATGCACCCCAAAACCTTAGATTCCACTGACTCAAAGCAGGTGAGCCCACCGCCGCAGTTAGCTCTTCAGAAAGCCAAATCATAATTCAGACAGCGGTGAAACTTCTCTGTACTGTCCTGTGACAGCTGCTTTCCTCCGACCGACACTGTGGAAGACGGCGAATGGCTGTCAATGTCGGCGGTGCTCCGGCCATCTTTTGAACAGCAATCCGAAAATATCTAAATTTGTTGTGCTTCCCACCTAAATATAAATATATTCCTGTGTGTCTTGTTGAGTATTGATAGTAAATAGCACAGAATCACTAAATATATCTACTAGATCTCAAATCATTGAAGCCAAATGTACTACAGTCCTATCAATACGTAAATGGTCCAGCAAATGACACAGTTGAGAGCCGAATCTGTTGTTTGCTTTACTTTATTTTTTTGTAATCCTCATTCACATTTCCTTTCTTTGCTCCAACCTCAAAACCATCAGCCTCAATGTAGTGCCCTATTTTCTGTCTCCAGAGAGCGTGTAGGCCTGGAAAGATGTCAAATCCCTTTTTAAACTAATCATAGTTTGAGGTTTGGTGTAATCATAGGACCTTCATATTTTATGGTTCCGAAAGATTCCCCTCCAACCTGGCAACAAACGGCCCCCAAAATAGTGGTCTTCTTAGAGACCTCTGGGAAATGTCCCTACTCCAAACATGTTTCGCCAAGCTCAACCAGTCAGCTGGGGTGGGAGCATTGTTTAATACCCACTTCAGGCATATCTACCGCCTTTTGAGCAGAATCAAATAGAACAGCAGCATGGCGCGTCTTTTACTGAGATTCATCAGGGTGTCTACTTTGCCAAAAATAATTCATCCAAGACCTACCTTGATTTTTGCATGGAGTATCTGGCAGATTACCTTGCACACCTCCACCAAAAATTGCAAACTTTTTGGGCATTCCATAAAGAGATGAATGTCATCATTTATTTCCAGGCCACACTTCTTACACCTAACTGGGCTTGACTTTTACAGTTTTGACAGCTTGTCTGGGGACCAGAAATCTCTATGAATAGAGAAAAGGTGATCCTTTCTCAGAAAAGCAGGTTTAACTGTAGAATAAAGCAAACGCACAGATACTTGCTATAAGTCCTGAATCAGAAGCTGTGGAAAGCATCTTCCACACAGCTCCTCCGGAAGGGTGAAGTCCCCATCCATCTTGCCCCAAATCAGCCAATGCCAACGTTAGAACTCCTTCTTTTTCTCTATTCCCTTCCAAAACTGTTCTTCAAGCTCAGTTGAGTTCCCGACATCCTGCTGCCGGTCGCAGGAACACCCCTTGATCTGCCAGATCTTAAAGGTTGAAATATCACTCTGGGATCCACTTTGAGTTACTTCATCTAAGATTAGCTTTTCATCCTGCATTAACTGCCCCACCTCTCTATCCCCTCTTCCCATATAGGAATAGCTAGCTTGTTCGTCAAGCATTTAGGCGTTACGGGGGAGTCCCAGATTGGTGCATATTTGCAATATGTGAGCTTTACAGCTCTTCGAATCGGTGCCGAAACATGAGCCATTGCTTTTATTTATTTTTATTTAGTTCATTTATATAGCGCAACAGCTACCCAACAAAGGGTTTCCCGGCGCTAAGGATCCAGTAGTGTGATTTGAAGCAGGTCTTTTAGATGTTGAACAGCCAGGTTTTTAAGGCTTTCCTGAATTTCATGTATCTTGGCTCATTCCGTAATGTATGTGGTAGAGTGTTCCAGAGTGAGCGTCCAAGAAACGAAAAGGATTTGCCACTCATGCGCGACAGCTTAATTTTAGGGATGACAAAATGATTAGCCGTTGCTGATCGAAGGATCCGAGATGGGCGATAGTGACGTACAAGATTTTGCAAATACTTTGGGGCATTATTAGTGGAAATTTTATGCATAAAGGATAGGGATTTAAATTTGATACGATTCTCAATTTTCAGCCAGTGCAACTCCCGGATGTACTTGGAGGTTGATGTGGAGATGGGAATTTTCCACAATAGTCTCGCTGCTGCATTTTGCACTGTCTGCAGTCTGCAGATTGTGGCCTTTTTTGTCCCTAAGTATAACACATTGCCATAATCAAGCCTAGAGGTTATTAAGGCATTGATAACTGTTTTCTTAGTGTGTTCGGACAGCATCCAGCAGATTTTTTTTTGCCATTTTAATATTGCGAAGCAGGTGGCCGAAGTCTTCACAACTTGCTGGTTCAAATTGAGAGAGTCATCAATGATGACACCCAGATTACGAGCTTGCGTGATTGGAACCGGGGGAGTGCCCATTTCCGATGGCCAATGTTGGGGTCCCCAAAGCTCTTTGTTCTTCCCCAGGACAATTAACTCGGTCTTCTCACCGTTGAGTTTAAGAAAATTTTTACACATCCACTCCGCAATCTTACTTAGTCCAAATTTTAAGGAGGAGGGATTGTCAGGTTCCGCTGAGGATAGAGAGAAGAGAAGCTGAGAATCATCAGCGTAGGAAAACATAAGTAGTCCAGTCTCTTCTACTATTTTGGCAAGCGGGCTCATATAAATGTTAAACAGTAGTGGGCTCAAAATAGAGCCCTGCGGTACTCCGTGTTTGAAGGTCATGATGTCAGAGCAAGCGGATTGTGAGAAGACTTGAAATTACCCTTTTCCAGCAGTGATTTAATCCAATTTATGGCCGCACCACGAATGCCTATGGAATGAAGTGTCCGGGCAAGGACCGCATGCGGCACCGTGGCGAATGCTGCACTGAGGTTGAGCAGCACAAGAGGCCACAGTTTCTCCTCTGTCCAGCTTAAAACGGATGTTCTCAGTTACGCCTAGCAAGGTCGTCTCTGTAGAGAAGCCTGCACGAAATCCTGATTGATGGGAGGGTAACAGAGCATGAGTAGTTATGAAGTCAGTAAGAGACCTATGAACATGTTTCTCCAGTATTTTTGCAAATGTGGGCAACATGGAGATAGGCCGGAAGTTAGCTGGCAGATTAGGGTCCACTCCCGTTTTCTTCAGCAGCGGATGAATCATCGCGTGCTTCCATTCATCAGGCACAAATTCTTCCTGCAGGGATGCGTTAAGAAGATCAGTGATTATGGCCAGGGCACTACTGTTAAGTTGTTTTAGAACTGAGCATGGCAGTGGGTCTTTGGTCGAACCTGATTTAATAGTATTAAGTAGTTTGTGAACCGTATCAGGGCTAAGCTTTGGCCAGTTATCTAGTGTAACAGGAGATGTCTCAGCAGAGGAGATGGGGCCTGGAATGTTAGCATTATTACTCGGCTTGACAGGTGGAGTATTGGGCAGGATCGGGTAAGTTTGATTATGTTCATTTAGAGCTTGTTCGATACCCTGATGTATTTTGTCAACTTTATCGACAAAGAAGGCAGCCAGTAAGTCGCATTGTGTCTTGTTAAGGTCTGGCAGAGGTTGTAACGTATGTGAACCAGCCAACTCTTTCACTATCTTGAAGAGTGTGTTTTCATTCCAGATAACGCGCCAACTGTATATAAAGCTATCACACGTCTTCATAAAATTGCAAGTTTGATACACCAGAATCGAGGCACCTGGACTTGGTCCGGTTGGTTCTGGACAACGTTAACCGCTTGGGGATGGAAGATCCTATCCTTCCTAGGCATTGCCCTTCTCATAGTATTCAGTTCCTGCCTGTGTCTACAATGTGGGCCGGCGATTTGTGGCCTGTGCGCCACATCATGCATTCCGCATTCCCATTCAAAACGCGAAAAGAAGAAAGAAGAGCAAATGATGTTACGTGAACAGATTGATCGATTAATGAGGATCGATGTATCATGAAGGGTCCGTAGGGAACAAGGAGGGAATGAGGAAATATAAATTTTTGGTCAAGTAGTGTTCCCTAACGCGTACCCCACCGTCTCCATGTACTAGCTTGAAGTGCATGTAATTTCCCTCCTGTGCCAGCTATGAAGACGCAAATACATTTGCGTCCAACTTTAACATGTCCTCTTTCAGATCCGCCATGAACGGGTTGAATATTCAGTTTCTACATATGCTATGCCAACGTCTTTTTGTGGTATACTTTACACGTTTTTCAGCTCTGGCGAAGTAGGCCCTGATTTTTGCCATCGAGCCTCTTTTTCCTGCCTTCTGACTCTGAAAGCCTCAGCCCAGGCTGCCTCTGTACCAGTGACCCCTGCCTTACTCCTTGCGCGGCTCACGGCGCTGAGCTCAGCCTTCTGCCTGCCAAGACTGTATTCAACCTTCGAATTATCTGCTCCACTCCTCGAAAATACATTCCTGTCTCGTGGTTCAGGTAAACATCCTCCCAGCTGCAGGAGCAACGGGCCCGGCCTTTCTGTCTCCGTGCAAGTAATTCATAGACTCTGTTGCCATGGTAGGCCCATGCCCCCTCACCTCTCATGCAGACACGTAGACGCTTATACACGCACTCACAACCAGTATAGAATAGCCTCCGTCCGAGAGACCTTTCCCTTCCAGATAAGACAGTTCCTTAAACATAAGATATCAGATACGATTTGGGATTAGGTTGATCTGACATCCCAGACTTATGTCTACACTTGTAGGGCTAAGTGTCAAGTCCCCTTCACCCTCCAGTTACACGTCAATCACACGTCATGCTGCTGCGCGCGCATCTCTGCCATGTATTTCTGCTGACATTGCAGGATTCTCTTATGGATCCACCTACTTGTGACCTCATGATAAATGACGTTTCTAGTACACGCCTTCATGCACGCCTATTGCAACGCCTTTTCTGTTATGTATGAGCATTTTATCTCTCTTCTCAGCTGTTACGCCTTCTGCATATGCCTTTACTGTAATGCATTGACTATATATATGAATAACTGTCAATAAAATGTTGTCTGTCAGTCCCTTCCCGAACCTATGTGGTGACGGAATGGTATGCCACCTTGGCTCGAGCCAAATACCCAATTCCTTTTTAAGGAATAAAACCCCTTTTGAGAAACCTCAAATATCACGGATTTTGCCTCTTATTTATCTGAGTTATTCTTATTGACTTTACCGCATAAATTAAGCATGGGTAATTAGAATTTACCACACTTTGATCTTTTTTTCCCATTTCTTTCTTTTTATTAGTGTCTTTAGTTTTCAGAGCATGAACAGTGGGGAGCATAAAGATGCTCCACTCCCAGTCGCACTGCTGAAAAGGATATTACATCCTGCCCCAATTTCCAAAATATATATTGAAATCGATTTAATCCATTTTAACCATTTTTAACCATTTTTATCCAGTCAATTTCAGTGCTTTTCACTTGTATATTCCACAAACATATTAAATCATGCATATTGGATGCTTCATATATTCACAGCGTGCCACAGGCCTCATCAGGAATACGACCAAAACTCAAGATTTCGTCGAGCCAGCATTTCTTTATTAATACCCAATGCATTTCGGGCTTTTCATAGCCCTTCGTCAGGGGAACTGCAATTAAATCATCATACAAAGATTCATTAATTTTAATCTGGGCCTGAATCAAACATATACAGTTCTTAGTCCTTCAATACAGCGCAACATTATAAGCAATAAAACCCCATATACCCCCAAGTGACAAACCCCATGTAATCACAATCAGTATTTCATCTACATTTTCAGTGCCCCCATTATAAGCAATAAAACCACATATACCCCCAAGTGACAAACCCCATGTAATCACAATCAGTATTTCATCTACATTTTCAGTGCCCTCATGCACTTTTATCACAACATGTGCTAATCCACGTTCTATGTTTACCCCTAACATCATTCCACGAGCATCCCAGTTAAACACTCCCATGCATTTCACAACATGTCTTAAAATGGATTAAATCGATTTCAATATATATTTTGGAAATTGGGGCAGGATGTAATATCCTTTTTCAGCAGTGCGACTGGGAGTGGAGCATCTTTATGCTCCCCACTGTTCATGTTTCAACTTGTGTACCAACAGGGCAAGGTACATGCCCAGTTTAACGCACCCAACGCGCAGATGAATATTAAAATGGATTACTTAGAACAAACGCGGTGTGCACACCACCACCCGTTCTTTAGTTTTCAGAGGACACATTGCGGGTCTAGGTCTTGGAGAGTTTGGCGAAGCCTCTTTAGTGTTTGGTTTATGGAACATTTGAGATTTTTTGTTTCTGGGCTTGTTGTCATCCTTGTTAGCGTATCCGCCACTTGTCTCGATTTTGTCCCTGTCTCGGGTGCGAGTTTTCCACCAAGGGTCGTAATGATGCTTTCCCATTCTTTTACTGGTTGGGTTGATGTGTCTTTTCCTTGGTTATGTAATGTTTTTGCTGTGGTTAATGTTGCTTCTATGTTGCTGAGATCACACCTTGTTCGCTTGAGGTTTGTGGTCCCTTCTGTGTTGATTGTTTTGCATGCCTCTAATGGGAGGGTTATTTTTGCTTTTAGTGCCACTTCCTGTGGTAGGTGATCACTGTGTTTGTTGTCGCCTATTCTGAAGGAGGCGATTTTATTGAACATGGATATGGTTGTAAAGGTAAAATCTAGGTAAGAGGAAGTTTTTTTTATGAATGCAAGAGGCTGTTCAATGCTCTCATGTTTACATGTTCGAGTTCCTGGAGCAGGTGCTTTGAGCATTTTGTTGGTTTCTCAATATTTGCTAGGCCCTGATTGGGTATTCCCCAGGAGGTGGTGAGGTCTTGCACAGGACCTCATATTGTCTGGGCCCTAAAAGATGTAAGTTAAAGTCACCTGCCAGAAATATGTGGTCAGTATCTTGCTCTTCCATAACCCTTTTTATTTAATTGATCAGCTCTTTAGCTGCTTTTAGTTTTTGTTTAGGATGCACATAGATGTTAATTATTATAACTTCCTGGTGTTCATTGTTAAGCTTTAGCGTCATCGTCACAGCCTGGATGGTGCTTGAGGCTGCAATTTGAGCATCTATGGGTGAGATTTCTCCTATTGTGGTTATTGAGGCCAGTATCATTAATCCCCTCGAGCTATGACCAAAGTCGGATCCCTTTGTAGCAGAAACAAAGTGGGATGTGTCCCCCTGAAGCTCAAAGGCCTTGTCTTCCCAGGTTTCCTGGAGCAGTATCATGTTGAATGTTTTTAGGTAATTTAGCACCTCAAGGTTCTCCGTTTACTAGCTAATCCGTTAATATTTACAATGCACATGCCTTTTTTTTCTCGCTCTACTAGGGTTATCAGTGAGCTGCACATCCCTTGTTAGTTGGGTCACTCTGTTGTTATTGTTCACTGTATTTGCGTCCAGTTCTGAGTTGTAGTTGGTGAAGTTGTGCCTAGTTGTCCGAGGCCTGTATTCAAATTGAAGACCTTTGTGTGAGTGTTGCGTACGCCAGGGGTGTTGCTACTTGCAACTTTTAATACTGTGGTGGTGGTTTTAGGTGGTCTGTTAGTATATACATTTAAAAAGGGTGTTGGATAGGGTGATTTTGATTCAGCTTTCAGCTTTATCCCCTAGTGTAGGAACTGGTTTTCTTCTTTCATGATTTTGTTAGGTATCTCTCTGGAATTCTATCTTGTTTTAGTTTCCTCCGGGCATTGCAGGTTATTTGTTGATTGGAATTCTATGGAGAGCAGCTGTACAGAGCTTATGTGTTCTGGGCTTGTGATGGAGTGTAAGAGCCACAGTACGTTCCCTCTATTTAGTAGGTCTGCTCTTTCGTGGTATTCATACTCAGGAAGGAATATGATGGTGGTCATTCCTTCTGCAATTATTGCTTCTGTTTCCTGGGCAGAGATTACCTCATGAGCCGGTCTTGGTTGAACACAATTGCTCTTCCCTGTTTCTTGTTTGACATTATTGCAGGAGGTTTGCAGAGTGTCAGTTGATGTCCTAATTTTATCTAGCATGTTGGTTCTGTGCTCATTCCACCTCGTTGGCTGTTGTGTTGGCTCCCTATGGTTGTTCAGTAGGTAATCTCGTAGATACAGACTTGGATTTTGTTCCACTTTGGTTTTCTTACTTGGTTCTTGCTTTGGTGTGGCTAGCTCCTTTCTTATGTGGAATTTCTCCTGTTTGTTGTCATCTGTTGGAGTACATTGTATTGATGATCTTGAGGGCAGCCCTGCAGTTGATGCCGGGGTAATGTTGGATCTTGCGTGGGGCGTTCTGACCAGTCAACCAAAGTGGGAGTATGGGCGGGCCTGATGTCCTAAAGTTTGAATTCAGTTTCTGCGGGGTTTCCCTCAGGCTTCTTTTTGGTGCAAGACCCAGGGCGGCTAACTTCCTGCTTCTTCTCTTCTTTTTTTGTTTATAACGTGCTTTCGGGGGTGAGTGTTTTTTTGGGCTGCACTCTCTTTTATTGTTACTGTTGCTTCACTGCTTCCGGGAGAGTGGTGTGAATTAATTGGTGTTGACAGCGGTTTTTGATGCTCAGGTGTTATTGATTCAGTCCTAGGTAGTCCGTCGCTCGGGTAAGTGTGCGATGTGGCGTTTGTTTTTAAGTCTGATAGTAGGTCTCCTAGCATTGATGGTAACATTAGTAATTTGACAATTATTGGAGCAGAGGTACATTCCGGGTGTGGGGCTTGACTTCCATGAGCCGCTTATTGCCCCAGCTTTTTAAGACCATTGAGTTCTGATAGCTTCCTATCTATCCCTGGGGAAAAATCTGCTAAAGTTTGGAGGACCGTGAGCTGTTGGTCCAAATTGTGTGATTGATATTGAAGCTCCGTAGCTGAGTATTGCATAGTGCTTAGTACTGTGGCCCATATGGAATCTGTATATATAGGTCCAGTGGTGTTGCTTATCTCTACCCGCGGCGTGTTTGAGACTGACACGGGGGGAATGAGTTGGAACGGGTTTTAGATTGTATGAGGCAACATAATCCGCCCATTCCTGCGAGGCAAGGAAGGTCATGTCTCAGTCCATTGAGTGGGAATCTTCATAAGGAAGCAGAAGGCAGAGCACTGGAGGTGTTTTGCCAGATGGTTCGTTAAGAGCTTCCTGAGCTCCCAGGGCATCAGCTTGTGATATTTGTGTCTGTAAAGGAGAGCTATTTTTTGGTTGCGATGACGGTACCCAAGCTTTTTGTACTGCGCACTGGCTTGATTTCTGCAGAAAGGGCTTGGATGCCCTTTGGGACAACTCATTCATTAGATTCCCCTTGCTGCAGGATTTTTGAGGTATCTATGTCTAGCTGACTCTTAGTTTCAGATTTGGGGGATTTTGGGGCCCTTTGATTTCTTGTTGGGCTGCCTTTTGCGTTACTGGGTGTTTCCTTGGCTGGCTCACTGTCTACTCTACCGACTCTGACCCCTGTGTGGTTCTTGCCCTCTCTGTTTGTCCAGGTGTCAATGTCTCATTTGATAATGTCCAGGTAAACATCCACAGCTGTGGTCTGTTGGTAGACTTTGTCCTTTGTGTGTGACAGTGGTTCAGCCGATTTAGTGGTGGTCTTTTAAGTATATTTGAGTTTTCCTGGTTGCAGGGGAGTTTGCAAATGAGCGCCTAGACTGAAGGCTTTAGAAGCCATTGCCCCCGTGCTGAATGGGCCCCAAAGGCCTTTGTATTAATGTCCACCTCTTGCATTACCCACCTGACCCAAAGGGCTATCGTGGGTGAAGACACCGCCTTGAACAGTTTTCTGAGCGCTATCAAGAGTTGTCACCCTCCAGACGGACGGATTTCCTCCGTAGTCTCCTCATAGGCCTTAAGACTCTTTACCACACAGAGCTTCAGGGAATCCGTGAAAGATGGGTAAGAAATCGTACTGGTGTTTCACTTGGTGCGTCTTCTCACCGTGAACGTTAGCTCAACTGGGGAAAAGACTTTAGCCGAAATATCTAAGGTTCGCACATCAGAGACTCTCCTGCAAGAAATGAGGCATAACAACATTACCAACTTTGCTGAGATTTCCTTCTGTGATAAAAACCGGTTAAACTGCCAGGAGAGAAAAAGATTCAATACCAAATTGACGTCCCAAAGGACTGAGTATCGAGGCTCGGGGAGAAGAGACAAACAGATCCCTCTTAGTAACTTTCAGACAAAAGGATGCTCACCCAACAGTGCCCCATCCAACGGAGCGTGTCCCGTCAAAATGGCAGACTTGACAGTGTTAATTGACCTATAGGCCAAATCCTTTTCTGCTAAGCTCGCCAAATAATTGAGGACATAGGTAAAATCTACGCCCACTGGATCAACTTCCTTTTGCATATACCAGCAAATCCATTGCGTCCATACGGACCAATAATGCTTGGATGTGCTGTCAGCCCAAGCTCTGGAAAGTAAGAGCTCAGCGTGGCTAGAAAGGCCTAGGAGTCTCCATCTTTGCTTGTAATCCGCCACACCATGAGGTGTAATGAACCTTCCTCCACCAGGTGGTGGGACTCGCCCTCCAGATTCGTCGGAATGTGAGGAAAGTGGGGCAGTTGATTGGAAAAGCTCAGGAAAGTACCAGTCAAACCGGAAACCAGACTTGAGACCTCCACAGTGGCGTGACCAACACCACGTTCGCCCTCTGCCTGCGGACCAGGGGTGCTGTCTGCGTGATCATCAAGAACGGGGGAAACGCATTTCCGTTCTCCTGACTACAATCTTGGAGGTATGCGTCCGTTGCCTCCGCCAGTGGGTCTGGCCTCCAACTGAAGAACCGAGTAAGCTGGTGATCTAGCCGGCACTCAAACAGGTCGACGGAGAAAGGGCCCCATCAATCCGCCATCAGGTGAAACAGCTGTGAATATAGTTTCCAGATGCTGGTGTCATGCAAATGGCAAGAATGCCAATCTGCTACCTAATTGTCTCGACCCGGAAGATACTCTGCTGTCACCGAGACTCGATTGGCCAAGCAGAAGTTCCAGAACTCTTTGGCCTTGTTAGCCTAGGCTCGAGACCTGGTACCTCCCAGAGGATTGATATACCTCACAGCAGAGACGTTATCCATCTTTAGGAGTACCGCGGACTGAACCCGATCTTTGGTCCAGCAACGGACCGCAAATGATCCTGCCAAAAGCCCCAAGCAATTTACATGCAAGTGCTGTTCTTGCAGAGACCAATTTCAGCCAGTGGAGGAATCCCCGCAATGAGTGCCCCAGCCTGAAGTGCTGGCTTTCAACTCTATCACCAAGTCAAGAACGGAACCAAAGATCGCCCTTCCGTTACAGGCCTCCATATGCCCCAGCCACCACTCCAACTCTTTTCTCACCTCGTCCAACAAAGGGACTAACTAGGAGTACATAAGGCCCTTCCAGAGATGATGTGCCTTCAGACGCTGCGGTGCTGTAATGGCTGGATTTTCTGTTTAGATGGGATCAGCCCCCAGGGGCCCCTGTGACCCAGCCAAAACGTACTCACCTTCCGTCCTCAGGACTCCTCTATATCCAGGCACCTGGTACTTACCTGAGGATAGGGAACTCGCAATATACAAGCTCATATTATTAAGAACACCACTAAATCTATAGGGATACTAAGAATACTCACTGATTACTAGGGATATCCATACCCTACACCACACTTATTCACATCAGTTGGTCTCGCGGCCACCCTGACCCAGACCGTTCTACCCCAGGGCAGATCTGACACACAATCCGGCGTGTCTACACACGGGCCTGCAGAACCCAATGCTCCCTTTTCCAAATCGTTCGCGATCCTGCGAAACCTACACGACAGTGTCCCTCCCGTCGCTCTCATTAACGCCGCATATCAACGACGACCACATTCCTATGAACACCTATACATATATATATATATTGGGATATTATCTCAGCTGTCTACTCGGGATGAAACTACAATGATGACTTTGGATATGGTTTCAGATTATTATGTATTACCTGCTCTTGGCATCAAAGGTCCACTCACTCCCTATTTATGTGATCACCACTTACCTGATTGGGATTACTCATCCATTCATGCAGCAACTACCTAGGAGGTACATTTACCTTTAGTGAACAAGAATAGGGACTACACACCAGTTAGTTATAAACTGGGGGGTTATTTATTACAGTAATATAAACATTTATGCACATCTAACAAAGACTATAGGTAGAACACACCGCTTGAAAGAGAAAAGATTACACATAACAGGAACACTCCGCTGAAAGGGAAAAGATTAAGTGTAGCTAATGTGATGAAAACAATATCACCTGATTAGTGTGAAGTCTTGTTCTAGCTGTCATCTGGGTTCCTCTCTCGTCTGTGCCTTGGCTCATCTCATGCTCTCTCTCCTCTCCTGCACTCTTGGGTACACCTCTGCGCTGATCGCTCTGTCTCTGGACTCCTTTTCCCCACACGAACTGTCTCTCCACTTTGCGTCTTCACTCTTTAATGGTTCCTGCCGCTCTGATCACCGTTCATTCTACTATCTTAGTCGTTCTATCTCTGCGCCAATGTCCAATTCCATCTGCTCCCATAGGTTAATCCACGAGCTCTCCTCTATCTCTTCTAAAAGGCATTACTTCAGACTCCAGCTATTCACACTTCCTCCTGATAAACAACTGCTTCTGACTGCTTCCTTCAGTTCCAGCTCACTATTCAACTCAGCTCTTCTCCAGATTGAACCCTCTCTCTCTCTCTGCCAACTCCACTCCACTGCTCTCCTCTCTGCTGGACTCTCCTCTGCTCGACTGCCCTCTGACTGACTCTCTCCTCGACTGACTGACTCCGCCTCTGCACTTCACAAATATAGAATGCTGTTTCCTCATGGAAAGTTCCATCCATCAGCCCACCGCTTACCAGGTCTCTGCATCACCTCGCATCAAGGGCACACACCAGCCGGCCGGCCTTTTGTTGTGTCTTCTACACAGAGAATAATACAGCCTACCGATAAGGGCTGGCCCAGACCGGTTCTCTCCAAGTGGAAAACAGCCTTAACTATAAACTTCGCCTTTGCCCTGAAAAGCCTCTCTGCTTCCATCAAGATGGAGTCTCTCTAGCTTTAGGCCTGAAAGGGGTGAAATGCTCCTTAGCTCTGTCAGAATACCTACATAAACCATACCAATATGTCTAATATGTCAAAGCCAATAGGCAATAGACAGGTTAAAGTCAAGAATAAAGGCACATTAAGCAGCTATCCTCTTCTAGGTCTGGAAAAAGGGCTTAAAAGGGCCAACACAGGCTAAGAATGCCTATACTAGATGCGAGCAAGAATAATGATCTATTATCACTGCTAAATAAAGCCAAAAACCCTGCCATTACACTGCACCCTAGATCCTTATCTTGCGAGCATCTTATAAACAACAACAACCATCTAAACAAACATCAACACAATCTATCCAACATAGGCTAAGAATACCTATCCTAGATGTGAGCAAGATTAAGATCTATATCACTGCTAAATAAAGCCCAAAAAACTCTGCCAACCACCCTTAGATCCTTATCTTGCGAACATCTGACAAACAATAACATCTAGATAAACAAACATCAACACAATCTATCAACAAATCAAAATCTAAAAAAAAAACTCCCCAAAAACAATGACAACTCAAGAAAATTCCACCTGAAACTCAATTGTAGGGAATAGAAACCTAAAAACAAATCAAAGCACCCTTGACTTGAATGCTGAAAATATCTGAGATTGGATCTGATAACAACAGAAACTAACCAAAGCATCCTCAAACTAAATGTGCCTCAACTTCTAATGATAACTGGTGAAATCTAGTGATGTAGGGACTTATGTGTTGAATGAAAACAGCAAGGGGCCTAAATGGGCCTACTTCGGACAACTTAAGGCTAAATGAGGCCTACCTACAGTTGTGAACTTAAAAACTAAATGTGTTTCAACTTCTAATGAGAGAACAAAAAAGGGCCTAAATGAGCCTTGCGTACTATAGGCAACTTAAGCTAATGATGACTCATGAAACTATTGGTGTAGGTGGTAATATGTGAGATGAAAATAACAATAGGCCTAAATGAGGCCTACCTGCTGACATTTGTCAATTTAAAGTGAAGTCTGAGAAATACAGTTGCAAGGTCTGGGCAAACATTAATACATAATCATACTAAAAGACACTGTACCCAGAACAATCCAAATTTTAAGGTAACCACCCATTGATCAATCAAGGTGAAAATATAAGAACAGTAACAAAAAACATTTTAAATCACACGGTGGAACACATGTGCGCACCATCATTGAAAAAAGTCCTTCATTTAGAAAAACTATAATAGGTGACATATTTTTTAAAAGTGGGGCCTGCTTGTAGTGATGTCAAAATTGCAGGCCAGGGAATAAAATAACTTAGTCATAATAGGTGACGCGTTTTTTTTAAAAGTGGGGCCTGCTTGTAGTGATGTCAAAATTGCAGGCCAGGGAATTAAATAACTTAGTCATAATAGGTGACACGTTTTTTTGCTTTAAAAGTGGGGCCTGATTGTCCAAGGGATTATTTAATGTCCAAATTCTTCAGTGTAGGCCACCACCCTGCATCCTGGACACTTCCTCCAATGCGGCCATCCATCACCCGGTCTGGTCTGGTCTGGTCTGGTCTTGTTCCATCATCCAAAACAATAAACTAAAATAATAACATGAAAATAAAAAGCTAAAACAAATAAAGGGAGTGGGCAGACGCACGCACGCACCCCAACTGCAGCCATCCTAGAAACAAGAGAAGAAGTATCATTATTCTTGTAAAATAAAATTTTCCATTTAAAAAGCACCCCGGGTGCCTTTCATTATTGAAAAGAAAATATCCTAATTAATTAAAACATTCAAAATTTAACTTTTAATAACATTGAGTGGGGCCTAACATACCCTAATCCTAACTAAACCAGTCCCACCCTTCAGGGCAAGAGCCATGCTTACAATGTGAAAAAAAAATTTTGGAGTACCGCCCAAATGGTGACAGCATCAGCAGGGCACTGCAAGCCTCCCATTTTCCCAGGTCAGAGTCCGCCCAGGCCCATCAAACTAACTAACTCCAAGGGAAGAGCAGGCCACCCCGCCCTTAAATAAACAAGCCGTGCGCGGAAGAAAATTGGATTGTAGCCCATCATAACACACTGGGACGTGATCGAAACTTGCAGAATGAGAAAGCTTGTCTGCGCAGACCAGCTGGTCTGCCAAGGTCAAAAAACAAATTCCTCCTGCCTTATTTCGTAACTAACAGAAGCTCGAATTTAACAAAAACAATTCAGTTACAGTGCATTGCCAATTAAAAAAGGTCCAATTTTTTTTTTTAAAAAGACGTTTGTCCAACTAACTCAACTAAAGGCAAGACATTTCACTTATTTAGGGTCCATTTGTCAAAGAGAAATGATTTGTAAAACAGCATAAAAATGCAGATACATTTCAACATTGTATTTAAGTTCACATTTATAAAAACATACATATTCATTTTAACATTTTCATTTCAAAGGCAAATAGTTGCCAGTCACTAATTAAAAGCACATGTTACCATGCACCGTCGGGCAAGATCTATTATTTTTAAACCAGCACATTCCTGTCTAGATGGAAACCCCTCACAGAAATAATTAATGAAAACAGCTCGTAGCGTGCACTCTAACAGGCTATCTTTTTAACATTTCACTCATTTTAAAAGAACACAGCTTTCTCCGTAATTCACTGGTTGATTTATAAGCACTTCAGTTCCAAGGTGAACCCACACAAATACGTAGACGCATTTCAAAAGGAATGTGAAATGAACAGAACTCTTCTCAAAACACAAGATGTTACCTTTCCGTCAAGAAACTGACAAAGCACGTAGGCTGACCAAGGAACCAAAAAAAAAGTCAAAATCAAACCATCAAAAATCCTTAAAATAATTCACTGACTTTTATAGTCAGGTCAGATAACCATGCATGTTGACAGCATGTAAAAAATAAAGGCTGCCATCTCAACTCAAGATATTAACCCTTAGGCAGCTCAAGCAAAATCATTTCCCAACGTCCATTTATACATGGGAAAATCATTAGCACATTTCTTCACGTTTACAAATGACACACACATATTTTCAAAAACGTTATCCCCAAGCACCCGAGAAAGATCCAGCTCTCTCCTGCCAAACGTAATGATAACATGCCCTGTCCAAGCCATGACCACATGGCGCTATTCACAAGCCATATTTACAAGACAAGCCTTTCACAAACAACATTTCCAAGGCGCAATGCACAAGGAACACAGCAAATCAACATGAGAACATGCACCTCACAAGTCACAATAATATGGCGCTATTCACAAGTCATATTTACAAGACAATCCTTTCACAAACAATGTATCCAAGGCGCAATGCACAAGGAACACAATAAATCAACATGAGAACATGCACCTCACAAGTCATAAAAATATGGCGCTATTCACAAGTCATATTTACAAGGAGCTATATTCACAGAACTCCACAGATCATAGAACAATTAACACATTTTACATTGCACAGCATAAGCAGATGCAGCAAGCAATTGAATGGGCAATTTAAAAGCATTTTTCACACACATTTATACAATTGGACCATCACAAAGATGTAACTGGCTTTCTCATGTAATGCCATCCTTCAACTCTGACAGTTTAAACACCAAGATGAAAACCATTCCTTCCACCCTGAATAAACCAAATGCCATGATGAAATGCAATCTCCTCACGCTGCAACTGTTCAAGCCAATAGGTCTAACAGGCTACATAAACTGCAACATTACGCCAGATGGAACCAGCGTTCAGGGCACTCCCTCAGAACACATGGGCAACTCTCTAAACACATGGCCAGGCACACAGAGTTCGTAAACTGTCCGACTACGCCAAAATGTAATGTCTGGCGCTCAGGGCACTCCCACACAACACATGGGAGACAATCTAAACACATGGCCAGGCACACAGAGTTCGTAAGATGCCGACTACGCCAAAATGTAATGGCTGGATTTTCTGTTTAGATGGGATCAGCCCCCAGGGGCCCCTGTGACCCAGCCAAAACGTACTCACCTTCCGTCCTCAGGACTCCTCTATATCCAGGCACCTGGTACCTACCTGAGGATAGGGAACTCGCAATATACAAGCTCATATTATTAAGAACACCACTAAATCTATAGGGATACTAAGAATACTCACTGATTACTAGGGATATCCATACCCTACACCACACTTATTCACATCAGTTGGTCTCGCGGCCACCCTGACCCAGACCGTTCTACCCCAGGGCAGATCTGACACACAATCCGGCGTGTCTACACACGGGCCTGCAGAACCCAATGCTCCCTTTTCCAAATCGTTCGCGATCCTGCGAAACCTACACGACAGTGTCCCTCCCGTCGCTCTCATTAACGCCGCATATCAACGACGACCACATTCCTATGAACACCTATACAT
The DNA here is from genome assembly GCF_964263255.1 of Lissotriton vulgaris. Classification (NCBI taxonomy): domain Eukaryota; kingdom Metazoa; phylum Chordata; class Amphibia; order Caudata; family Salamandridae; genus Lissotriton; species Lissotriton vulgaris. The sequence continues at coordinate 513,055,906 of NC_141696.1, read as the reverse complement.
ACATATATATATATATTGGGATATTATCTCAGCTGTCTACTCGGGATGAAACTACAATGATGACTTTGGATATGGTTTCAGATTATTATGTATTACCTGCTCTTGGCATCAAAGGTCCACTCACTCCCTATTTATGTGATCACCACTTACCTGATTGGGATTACTCATCCATTCATGCAGCAACTACCTAGGAGGTACATTTACCTTTAGTGAACAAGAATAGGGACTACACACCAGTTAGTTATAAACTGGGGGGTTATTTATTACAGTAATATAAACATTTATGCACATCTAACAAAGACTATAGGTAGAACACACCGCTTGAAAGAGAAAAGATTACACATAACAGGAACACTCCGCTGAAAGGGAAAAGATTAAGTGTAGCTAATGTGATGAAAACAATATCACCTGATTAGTGTGAAGTCTTGTTCTAGCTGTCATCTGGGTTCCTCTCTCGTCTGTGCCTTGGCTCATCTCATGCTCTCTCTCCTCTCCTGCACTCTTGGGTACACCTCTGCGCTGATCGCTCTGTCTCTGGACTCCTTTTCCCCACACGAACTGTCTCTCCACTTTGCGTCTTCACTCTTTAATGGTTCCTGCCGCTCTGATCACCGTTCATTCTACTATCTTAGTCGTTCTATCTCTGCGCCAATGTCCAATTCCATCTGCTCCCATAGGTTAATCCACGAGCTCTCCTCTATCTCTTCTAAAAGGCATTACTTCAGACTCCAGCTATTCACACTTCCTCCTGATAAACAACTGCTTCTGACTGCTTCCTTCAGTTCCAGCTCACTATTCAACTCAGCTCTTCTCCAGATTGAACCCTCTCTCTCTCTCTGCCAACTCCACTCCACTGCTCTCCTCTCTGCTGGACTCTCCTCTGCTCGACTGCCCTCTGACTGACTCTCTCCTCGACTGACTGACTCCGCCTCTGCACTTCACAAATATAGAATGCTGTTTCCTCATGGAAAGTTCCATCCATCAGCCCACCGCTTACCAGGTCTCTGCATCACCTCGCATCAAGGACACACACCAGCCGGCCGGCCTTTTGTTGTGTCTTCTACACAGAGAATAATACAGCCTACCGATAAGGGCTGGCCCAGACCGGTTCTCTCCAAGTGGAAAACAGCCTTAACTATAAACTTCGCCTTTGCCCTGAAAAGCCTCTCTGCTTCCATCAAGATGGAGTCTCTCTAGCTTTAGGCCTGAAAGGGGTGAAATGCTCCTTAGCTCTGTCAGAATACCTACATAAACCATACCAATATGTCTAATATGTCAAAGCCAATAGGCAATAGACAGGTTAAAGTCAAGAATAAAGGCACATTAAGCAGCTATCCTCTTCTAGGTCTGGAAAAAGGGCTTAAAAGGGCCAACACAGGCTAAGAATGCCTATACTAGATGCGAGCAAGAATAATGATCTATTATCACTGCTAAATAAAGCCAAAAACCCTGCCATTACAGGTGCCCAGTAGTGCAGTGGGCCAGGGAAAATTGCCTGAATAGAGGCGGAGAGTAGACCCACTAGACAAGCGATCTGCCTTAAACTTAAAGAGGTTTGTTGATTGGCCACGGTCTGGAGAATCTTGTGCCTGATATTCGCTATCTTCCAAGAGGGAAGACTCAGAGACGAGGAAGTGGTCTATGATGAATTCCAGAGAAACTGCCTTCTGCGTCGGCACCAAGAGTGACTTGTGCTCATTGATGACAAAGCCCAAGCTTTGTAGAAGCTCCACGGCCATTCACAGGTGAAGATTCAACCTCGAGGGGCATTGCACCAGAATAAGCATGTCGTCCAGATAAATGATTAACCGGACTCCCTGTGTTGCCAAGAAATCTACCGCTGGCTTGAGGATCTTGGTGAAACACCGTGGGGCAGATGAAAGTCCAAAGGGCAGTGTTAGGAACTCGTAAGCTTGCCTGAGCCCTAGTAACTGGAGGAAACGGCGGTGAGGGCGATCTTTCAGGTCCAGGCACACCATCCAATCAGATGGGAGCAGTGCATCCCTGAAGAGATGGATAACCTCCATCTTGAAGTGGCGGTGCACCAGCCACTCATTGAAGTCCTTAAGGTTGATGACTGGTCGTTGGCCCCCATCGGACTTATCGATTAGGAAGAGATTGCTGAGGAAACACCCCTGGATGAACCCCCATACGACAGATTGCTGATTCTGCAGAAGAGCGACGACCTCTTTGTCTATCCTTGCCGCATCTGTGGTGGAAAGAGAGATTGGCGGGGGACAGGTATACTGGTGAGGGGAGCCGTAAAACTCTATTTGGAACCCCTGCACTGTTTGGAGAACCCAAGCGTTCCCCCATAATCACCTCCCTAGTGGGGAGAAACAGAGCTAGCCGGCCACCCACTCACAGCTGCGCTGAAGGCAGAACACTCACCGTTGGCAGCTCTGCCGTTGCAGCCTTTGTATCCTCTGCGGCCCTTGAAGCGTTGCCCTCTTGTTGGGTAAAAGTTGTAGATTGGCGGATTTGCTTGGTATTACCCGTGTCCGGAACCTTGACCCTGAGAGTAGTTCTGAGATGAGAACTGGCCGGTTTGAGAAACCCCTACCACGACCGGCCCCTTGGAAAATCCGAGGGTGAAACACTTTTTTAATATTGGACTAGGCTTTGTCCAGGGACGTGAACGTTGCGACAAACTTGCCCAGCTCCTTGATGAAATGTTTGCCAAATAAGCCCCCCTGGGCAACTGCCCCTGAAGAGGCTAGGTCACCCAGTTTTGGGTCGACCATAATGAAAAGGGAGCGCCGGCTTTCTTTCGACAAGGCACAGTTTGCGTTCCCCATAAAGCAGATAGCTCGCTGTGCCCACGCCGACAGGACGCCCGGGGCAATCAGGGAACCGGAGTGACGGGCTTCCTCAGCATTGTCCAAAATCTTGGCCATGGGGCCAATGGCATCCAGGAGCTTGTCCTGACAAAGATCGCCATATTCGATCAATCCCATTTTTTGGGATCCTTTACAAACTTTGCCAAGAATGTGGCCATCTTGGCATTGATGTCTGGCGTGAACACCACCTTCTCCTCCAAGGTGGGGCTGGGGCACTCAGGCCTAAGTCTGCTACAAGCCTAATTCTCTAGGGGCTTCCTGAGGCATGCCACCACGTACTTTGCCACCTTATCCGCGGAGTTCCACTCAGCCAATCTCAGATGGACAATGTCGTCTGGGTCCAACATGTCTGACATGTCCTCCTTGGGATGCTCCGGAGGCCCTGACCGCCGCCAAGACCTCGAGGACCCTGCCTCCTCGTCTGATTCCTCAGGGGAGTCATCTTCCTGGGGTTGAAGTGAATCCGGCTGCGGAGGCTTAGTATCCAAGGCTGGGTGTTCCTGCGGTGGGTCTCCCTGCGCAGTCTTAGCCAAGAAGGCCTTTCTAAGGCACATAAACGCATCCTTATTAACCCCTTTATCACACTTCTTGGGTGGGGCATCACTAGCATCTTAGTCAGGGCCCTGAACATGGTGGGGCTAGGGGAAACGCCCATGCCCGACTGCGCATTCTTGGTGCAGTCCTGCGCAATCCTGTCGTCCAACCTCTGTTCCATGGGCGTCATTAGTTCATTTACGGCCCGATAATAGAGGTATTAATGGCCTCATAGAAATTGTCATCCCACTGCAGTTAGGATAAGGAGTCCTCCTCCTCATAATACCCCTGCTGCATCACTAAGGCTCTAGGTTACACAAAAGAACCCAAGGGGTGAGGCGTTCCAATGGAAGCAGGCACTCACTGCGTGTGTAAGGTTTTGGCTGAGGGTTCCCCCCAGGAATTAACGTGACCCAAGGTGCACAATTGAAATGAGGCGCAAGTCCCAGGACACCCAGCACCCACACACACACTTCACTGGGTTTACATATAAATATATAGATGATGACTGGCAGGGGTGTCCTCACTGAGACCAATAGGGCCAACACTGCAATGACCCTGGGACGAAACCTCAAGGCGTAGGAGCACTGCTCTGGTGCACCACACCGCGAGCATTCAAATATGTGAAAAATCAGGGCAAAATACTGACCCTGTCATGCTGGGCATACAGGCAGCCGGGGACGCCAGCACACACAGGCAAAACGGAGCACGACTGAATCCCTACACGGGAAGCGTTCTCCGCAGCCTGCGAATCGCAAACGCCCTGCAGCACCCTCTAGTGGCCGGAGGACCGCACCGCGGCCTCTGATTGGAACTTTCGTCACGTAAGGAGCATAGAGCATTCGCTCGACTCACCAGGGAATCTGAAAATGAAGGGAAACAACCCCCCGGCGCAACAGCCACACAGCGCGGCAATAATTCCCCAGACAATAAAAAACAAGTAAGTACAAGGTAAAGGCTACTTAACTAGCTGATGGTCAGCGAAGAAAAAAGGGGTTGTAGGAAGTGACACGGACTGTTATGCAGACTGACATGGGGACACTAACATAGGACTAATGAAATGACTGTTCTGAATTTTCTCCTTGTTCATGGGAAATGTAGTTTTTTTCCTTGGGAGCTGCTATTTGTGAATCTGTAAAATAAAGCGAAGAAGAGAAAGCATAATCCTCACCTCCGGTCCTGACATAGAATCAGCAAACTCGACCCACAGCTTATTATTATTCCATAACTGACTGTACTCATTGATTAACTTCATGATAATACTGCACCAACTATTGCAACATGTTCGCTTCTTTATTTTGGACTCGACTGTAAATACTATAGCACTCTGGAGCTACTTTGCACCTGGTTTTACACAACGACAGTTATCTCTTTTTCAGAAGGTTTTTTTAATCTAATTGTAATGTTAATACTCAATCATCACATTCCCCTTGACTGCTACCAATGCAGTGCAGCGCAAAATGTTTGATCAATGTTTTGATACATATTGTAATGATATTAATTAATCAAACAATAAAGAATGATTGGACAGCAAAAACAAAAAAAGTATGTTGTGTTGCACACCCATTTTAACTGTAAAGATTTTTCAGGTGTCGAATCGCATTTCTGCAAGTCTTCCTTAGATCCCCTATTTTGCTGGTAATATTTAAACTGAACAACGGTAAATGTCTGGGAACACGTATAGAGCAAGGAAACACCCTCCATTGGTTAAAGGGCCGTGCATTCACAGAGGAAAAGGAGACTATAAATAAAATAATCCTGGGCACACATAGAGGAGCTATGTTAAATACGAAGAAGAAGAAAGACGACGATGCTAATACGTAAGTTATCTTTCAAGACTAGAACACAAAATCCGACCTTTGTGTTCAGCATCTGTGCTAAGACCAAAGTTGCTACCTAACCCATTTTTACAGGCCTGACCTGTATTTTTAAATCCAGGCCAGTAAAATATTAGGAAAAACATGGAAAATGCTTTATTAATCCCTTATAAAACTTAAAACTAGGGGCTTGTTAACAAGGGCCTTATCCCTGCTTTTTTGGCTTTAAAAGCCCAAAAAGCGGAGATAATCTTATCGCCCTATTTGCAGGCCGGTACTAACATGCATTAGCGCATGTTAGTAGCTGTTTTGCAGACGCCTCGCTTAACATCTCTAATGAGATGCAAAATGGGCGTCACGGGGCGTACCCCTGACGGACTACCTTGTAAAAAATCACGAAATGCACAATGCAATATTTACAAGGTGGCCCTCAGGATTTTAGCAGACGTTAGTTTGCCGAAAACCGTGGTTTTCGCCAAAAACTAACGTCTGTTAAAATCCTGACTTCCCTATTAATAACATAGGGGGTGGATTATGCTGATACGACCACAGGGTCGTATCAGCAAGGTTATCGCCATTTTCCATGGAACATTGCTGGAAAATCAGCGATGTTCCATGGAAAACACCGCTATCACGGGAATAATTATCGCCATTGCTCTATGCGTTGTTGATACAGCGCTAGCATGGCGATAATTTCCTGCGATAGCCTGCGATAAAAAATCTATCGCTAAGCGCGTCCAGCAATAATTATCGCTGGCCGTTGATAATATGCCCCTAAAACAGCAAACAGAGAATAAATCAGTTTAAAAATATACGAGCGCTGTCTGGGTCGTTTAAGAATGATTATTAGAATAAAGAGGGATAACCACTATGCTACAAAAGAATCCTTCCACAACAGCAAAATGTAAACAAATAGCTGGCATTTTTTCTCAGAAAGGGGTCAACCATAGATGAGACATTAGTCATATCCTGTGGACTTTGAAATAGTAGACAAAATGTTACAGTGCAGCCTTGGGTTGTTAACAATGACTACTAAAGCACTTGTTTATTACGCAACAGCATTAGTGTTTTATTGCTAGAAGAATAATTGAGGTGATATGAATAGTGGTCTGTTCTGTATCCGCCCAAGGCTTTGGAGAATCCAAGTTATAAGGACAAAAAGGAGCAGGTCCAGTGGTCAGAGAATCCCAAGAAAGACAAGGACAATGGAAACATAGGAGGATCAGGGCCATGAGGACTGGGGGCGATACCAGGGTTCTAGGCAATCAGAGCCACAAGGTAAAGCTCGAAGAGAACCAGGAAGCAGAGTATGAGGGGGACCAGGACCAAGGAAGATCATGGAAAAGAGGATCATGGCCTGGCATACTAGGACCTTTAGAGCCAGTCCTGATCTCCCTGGTCTTAACAAGAGAAAGCAGGACCAGGATAACCACAGCCACGAAGAAAAGGTTAGAGGGCTAGAACCGGGATAGCCAAAAGGACAAGGAACAGTATAGCTAGGCCCAGGAGGCCCAGAATAAGGAATACCATGATCTGTTAGCATAAAGCAACCAGGATAAAGAACAGAAGGGCCAGGGCCATGAGGAACAGGGCCAGATCTAGGAGGATTACTTAAATCAGTAGCTTAGAGACTATAGCCAATAGGATCAGGGTACCGGAATAAGCAAAGAAGATGAGGAGGAGCAGTACCAAGGATACCAGATGGATAAGAACCAGGAGGACCGGGAGCAGAACAAATAGGACCAGAACGATCAAAACTGAGAGGACAGGCCCAGGAGTAAAAGGGTGTCAGAGGGCCTCAGGTCCAGTGCCAAGAGTATAAAGTGGAGGAGAAAGAACAGGACCTGGGCGGTGGGAGGACCTGAGTGAGGACAATCAAAATTACCAGAATAATCAGAGCCAACTATTTGAAGAGGACTGGGCCTTGCTGGCCAAGAGGAACAGGACTAAAATGACCAAGCTATAAAGGCCCTAAATAAAGAGAACCAGGACCAAAAGGGCACATCCATATGAGTGGGCGTAGTGCCAGAAGGACCATAGAGACAGGGAACACGGCCAGGTGAACCAGGATGATCCAAAATCAGGAGGGCAAGAAATAAGAGAGCCAGGCCTAAAAAACCAGGACACCAGATGTCTGGTCGACCAAGGGGACCAAGAGAACGAGGAGCTGTGCTATGAGGAATTGGATAAACACTGTGAAGATGATCAGAAAGACCAGATCGAGGGAATGAGGGTCAAGAGTACCAGAAAGGACAAGTAAGGCCCGGTGAGTGACATCTGGAATGACCAGGTTGGCCTTGTGAACCAGACCCAAAAAGACTATGCATATAAAGACCCCAACCAGGAGGACCAGGAGCAATAGACTCAAGGTCAGTGTGCTCAAAACCAGGAAGAGAATGCGGACAGTGAGGACCGGGAATAGGAAGAACAATGCTATGCAGACCAGAACCTGGGTGAGGAAGACTAGAAGAACAGGACCTTTGGATCAGGAGGAGATGTCAAGGCACCCAGAGCCAGAAGGACAAGAGCTAGGAGGATGAGGGTAAGGAGGATCAGGGGAATCACAAGGAACCAGAAAGATCAAGACACAGAGGTCCAAGGGCATCAAGGCCTGGCACACCAGGGCATGAAGACCTCGGATAACAAGGAGAACGAGGACCATGACAAGAGGGCCCAGGATGACATAAGCCAGGAAGACCATACTGGGTTGTTAGGAACAGGATGACCTGAACAAGGAGTTTCAGGACTAAGTGGATAAGTTAATGCAGAACCAGCTTGACGAGCAAGAGAACTGAGAGTACCATAGATCATGACTAGATGGAGGAGGACCTGGAGATCTAGTCAGCTTAGGAGCAGATGCATTAGGCACCAGAAACAGATAGATCAGATTAGGTGGACTATAAGTATCAGAATAGGAAGGAAGAGGGATAGGAGGACCAGAAATGGGAATACAAAGTGTAGCAGGAGTACCAGGACCTGGAGTCACAAGACCAGGGTGATGAGGATCAGGCAGGAGAGGTATCTCGAGCAAGGAGGAACACGAGGACCAGATAGGACCTAGATAACCAGGCACAGTCCAAGAGGACCTTAAAAGGAAGACAAGCATCAGTGGACACAGTACCAGGGGGGCCAAGGAGGCTGGGACCAGGGCCAGGAGGATCATGATGACCCAAGCCAGGTGTACTATAAGACCCTTATAGTCAGGTGGGGAGGGGCCTAACAAATCAGCATTATGAGGGAGGAGAAAATCAGTAGGACAAGGACAAAGGGAATCAGGAGGTCTGGGAAGGGCCAGGACTAGTAAGTTCCAGGAATGAACAGGGCCAGGAAAGACCAGAACCAGGAGCATCAGATTGAGGAAACCAGTACCAGGGTAACAAGGGCTAGGGTGGCCAGTGTCAAGATAGAACAAAAACAATGCAGAAATGGAGGACTTGAAACAGTTCAAGGAGGAGAACCAAGACCAGAATGCATTGAAGAGACAGAAGGAGGAGGAGACATATTTGATCCTAGGCCATGTATTTTAGGTATCCCTCGAGTAAACAGTTATTAATCATGCTTCTTTGGCCGTCAACCGCTAAAACCCGCCATCTTTTTCAGCCATTTCAGAACCATTGTTAAGTATGTGCCGGAAAATCAAGATATGCAACTGATACAAGTATGTGCAAATACATCGGAGGATGCGAAATGACAAAAAATACAGAAATATTACACTCTGAGCTTTCAGTGATCGTGGATACTGTCTGAACCTGGCATTGTGGTCTCAGGGCTGATCCGAGCGCACAGGGACAGAATCTTTGCAAAGGGTCTACAAGTGGATATGTGAAAAGGACTGCAGTCTATGTAGGATAGCAGAAAGGGTCAGAGGGCCAAATTCAGCAAAAGTTTAAAGTGGCTAACAAAGAGGGTCAAAGGGCTGTAGAAATCAGCAAAGGTGAGCTCAGGATCTCAAGACAGCACTAATAAGCAGGGGAGAAGGTGAGGAATGTTGCAGATAGATAAGGTCAGATGGCCATAGAGGAACTCTGAGTAACAAAGGCCTCTAATTGCCCGCTGCATTAGCATTCAGAACCAAGGCCAGCAGTGGGAGCCACAGCACTAGTTGTGATGCCTTCAAAACTCTGAGATCAAGTTGAAGGGTGGTGGATGTATGTATTCAGCAAAAAGTACTTGGAATGTCTTGAATGTGTCTCTGAGTGTCAAGACAGGCAGTGTTAACTATATAATTATCATACTATTGCTCAGACAATGCATGAGGGTGTCAAGTGCATGTGTGTGTGGTGGTTGTGTAGCACATCTGTAGCAGTAAGACTCCTTGTAAGGTGAAAGTCCAGAGCTGGAAGCAGTCACATTCTGAATGGCCTTTGGTCTAGCACAGCACAGGATCAGGAGTAGATACAGGGTCCCTAGACAGTATACATGTATTGATGCCATTCCAGTGGATGCAGGGTAGAGATGTAGACACTGATGTGAGTGAAGATCGAGAAAGGGTTACCATAAAGAATTTAATGCTGTCCTTTTTAGCAAACACCTGCTGATTAATGGCATTTGGTGGATTGTTGAAGTGAGGTGTAGGTCAGCAGGTGTGGCTGTTAAAGGTGAGGAAGTTTCTAAGCAAGGCCTGCCCTCCTTTCTGTGACTGATGACTGTTTCGGGAATGCTGATGACAGCCAGCTCCAGAGATCTCATGCCTCTTTGTGCCCTTGTTTTGGATCCTCGTGCTTGGAGTGAGTTCTACTGCTACTTGCTGTGGGAGTCGCCACCTTACACAAAGACTGTGCCTGAGCTACAGTCAGAAACTGACACTTCAAAGAGATCTACCCCATCCCCAATCTGAAACCTCAGACATTGGATCCACTTCCCTGGTCTGGAAAATTGGTACAAAAGTAGGACTATAAAATGATTGATTTGCATTTTCCAACACTAGAAGTAACACGTTTTGGTTTATTTACAATGTCTTATTTACTACAATATTTGTAATGAAGTCAATGAAAACATATTTCTCTCAGTTTCTTTTAATCTGTATCTTTGATGTCTATATGTCTTTCTCTAATTTACTGGGAATATTAAATCACATTCAAATGGCATTCTGTTCAAATATTCCCATTTATTTGCTAGTAAACAAGAAATTTTCCATGGGTTGACCATGGATTAGTTGACTTTTCTAGATCCTTTCTTCCTTCATCTTCCTCAGGAAATGTTCCCCTGTCCTGAGAGAAAGATGAGCCAGTGAGCAACTCTGGTGTGTAGCCTAAATGCTCATAACTCCCAATTAGCCTCTTTATAGTCAAGTGGTGATTCTTACCTGAAAGAAAGAAGCAGCAGGGGTCATCTCTGGCATGTACCTGAATGTTTCCCATTCTGCTATCTCTTTCTCTCTCCTTATTATAAGGCGGAGTTCAAAGATGATCAGGAGGGGCCAAAGCTTCTTATTACCTATTGGGAGAGTTCTATCAAGAGGGAAGCGACCTAACATCCCCAGGATTCTGATTAGTCTGTTGCGTCTGCGTCTTGTTTTCGTCTGTCATATTCCTTCTGACAGTGGTGAGTTTTTGGATACCGAGGCAGTAGCCTCATTACTTAGCCTCATTACTCCACATTCATTTCGAGTTTTTTTTTTTGTCGCTGTTTAGGTTGTCTTATTGATGTGTGACGCTTTGTCACAGTTGAGGTTGTATCACATGGTCAGCTAAGTGATGGGCGATTCGTCTGTTAACTGTAATGGGTGTTTATAAACCCCTGATTTAAAACTTGATTCCTCCCTCCTCTTCCGTAATCTTGCCATCACTGGCAAAGGGCTCCAGGAAGGGCAGTTTGCTTGTTTAGTGACAGAGTCCATCATGCTGTCCCTAGAGTAGCCTGGATTGGAATCGAGGTGGACCCCCTCTCCAAACTTAAGACACTGCTACAGATTTCATTTGTAACCACTGAACTCTAAAAGGTTTCACCAAAGCTGTTGGCTGTGTCTGCTGCTGGGTTCCACTATAACACTGCAACTTACCTGTTATAGCTTGCCCCAGAGTTGCCTTTAGCAGATAAGTCTCTGGTCAGGGAAGATCTGCTTTGACACTTATCAGAGGGACCAAAGCTATCTCACTTTGTTCAAGATTCGAGTTCTTCATGATCAAGTAAGGGAGAGTTCTGCAGAAGACTCATAAAGCTGCTGTGTAACCAGTGCTTATGTTCTGCATGGCAGCCAGACTACCAGAGGTGCCCTTCTTGCTGGAGGAGATGCTGGTATGATTGGTACATTAATGCCTGTCTGCCTGCCTTCTCAGAGAAGAAAGTAGAGTGGCTGCCCCTGGAGAAGAACAGGCTGCCAATAAGGAGAAACCTAGAATGTTCCTGACATGACAAAAGTCTAGCAGAAAGTGGCTGCCAGAGGGCATGAAGTGAAAAGTCGAGCCTTGTCATGAAGGGTCTCTTGATTTTCCTCAGCTGTTCCCATAGTGAACTGAGCAAATGCTTTCACATAAAGAGCACCCTCAATTCATCTAGGGCCCGATTCACAGAATGAACTTAAGACTAAATCCTAAACTTACTACTATTTGGTATTCACAGAATGCACTTACTACTTTCGGGATTCACAGAGTGAACTTACTATTGTCGGGATTAACAGAATGAACTTACTACTTTCGGTATTCACAGAATAGATTTAAGACTACTAACTTTACGTCCGCACTCGGGCCGGAAATTCCGGCCCAGAGGTGGAGTTTCTGGCCTGGAGGCGGGGCTTCTGGCTTGGAGGCGGAGCTTCCAGTTCGGAGGTGGGGATTTAGACATGGCTGAAATCTCCACCTCTGGGCCGCAATCTCTGCCTCCAGGCCAGAAGCTCCGCCTCCGGCCGCAAGCTTCGCCCCCAAATTACTAAAATAAGCAAAACTGAGTTCTGAGCTCTTGTTTTCTAAGAGATTTCTCTCAGGAATAGGAACAATTTATATTGTCTATCAAATGTAAAATGATGTGCAGTTAGATAAGAATATATTTTATTTCTAAAACCTTAGGCTGTGTATATCCACTGTGATTGCATTTGTGAATGTAACATTATTAATACCAAATTAAGATAAATATTTTAAGAAGTATTGTATTGTATTCTCTTGTATTTATTATTTGTAACGGGCAACTGTCACCCTACGGGTATCCTGGTGCCCAAACAGGAAGTAGTCAGATGGTACAACAATACACTAGCTGTCATGACATATAAAACAGCCGCCGGAACTATTAGATAGAGTCACGGGGATTAGACTTTGGCGAACAGTCATGTTTTCAGGCTCTTTCTGAATCCCCTAAGGGTGTCAATTTGCCTGATGTTTTGGGGAAGCTCATTCCACAGCCTGGATGCAGAAGTGCAGAAGGCTCTGCCTCCCATCCTCGATCTCCTGATCCTGGTGGTTGCTGCCAAACCCAGGCTAGAGGAGCGCAGGGACCTGGTGGGCCTATACCAGGAGAGCCTTTCCTGTAGAGGAATAGGTCCCGTGTTGTGCAGGGCTCTATACACAATACATAGGGACTTAAAAGCGACTCTGCTCCCGATTGGCAGCCAGTGTAGGTCTCTGAGCGAAGAAGTGTTGGTGTATATGTTTGAAGATTTTCTGTTCAAGAACTGGAAATGATGTAGCTGGGTATATGAATGCCACATCAACTGTTTTAACGTTTCCAAAGTTCTTCCCCAATAATTCAAGCTGAGAATGTTGCAGAAATAGGAAAATACTTTGGGGCTGCAGTCATTACAGTGTCATCCTTTTTTTAGAAAGTCGTTTCAGCGTTTTGTTACCTAATATTGACTGTCATATTAGTAAATGGGAGCAGAGGGAGCAACTAAATCAGTCACTGTTACTGAGTAACATAGTTAAAGTGAGGACCAGCTTTCTATAGGAACTTTGGTTTTTGATTTGCTAATACCTTTTGCATTGTTTGACGAATCTTCATGAAACTTTCCCAAAAAATGTCATCAACTTCACTTCCTTCCTAGAAAGTTTCGAGGCAATCCATTGAGCCAGGCCATGAAAAAGTGGGGGAAACAAAACACATTTTCCCATGCAAGTTTAAATGGGGAAAATTGGACACAGCTACAGCCCTGATGGCTGAAGGGAACTGTACCAAATTTGGCAAAAAGCTAGATCTTGGCCCTCAAAAGAAGTGCTTTTTGTGATTTGGTATAGATCCATTCAATTGTTTTGGAGAAATAAAGGTTCAAAAGCGTGTTATATTTCACACCGCAGAGGATCTGCTAAGCCAATGGACCTTAATATAAGATCTGATTGGCTCCTGCCTCATCAACAAAGATGGGACGGGAGCCATTTAAGACTCGGGGACTGAGTCTCCTGTCTTGGAAATACATTTGTTAAAAGGCTATAAGGGGACAGTGTAGTGATACCCCATAAACATGGTGGTGGGGTCCGGACCCCACACCGGGGGCCCAAAAAGTAATAAAAAAATTAATTACTACACATTTGCAGTGGATCTCCGAATCTGAGGTAATATATATTTTTTGCAGTGGAGGCTCCTCCACTTTTTAAAAAAAAACCCTAGCGTGGACCAAAGCCCAGGTAGTGTATATTATTCAATAAGGAGAGGGACGTGTGTGGCCCCTTTCAGGTGTCCTTTCCAGGCCCAGGGGACCCCATTCCCTGGGCATATGTATTAATAGGTGGAAAACATGCTGTCCCCTTCCCTAGGCTATTTCCCATCCCTCAGGGCCAAGTTAAAAATTAAAGTAAGGGAGGCGTGCAGACTCTCTCCCTGACCCTGTAAGATGCATGCGTTAAAATCAAGAATAGGGAGCATGCTGCCCCACTCCTAAAGCCTCTAAAAAGCTCTGGGGACTTTATTTACCCAGGCTGTACATTAAATAAGGAGAGGAGAGCATGCAGCCCCCTTACACAAGCTCTAAGAGCCGCCGGGGACCCCACCTGCAGGACCATCTTTAAAATAAAGTGGAGGGGGCATGTGACTCCCCCCCTTCTTGAGTATCCTTGAGGCCCCAGTGAAGCTTTCTCCTGGGCCTATATATTTAATTGGGGTAAGGGGGTGATGGAAAATGTACATCTCTGAAGGGTTGTCCAAAACCTTTTGCCTTTCTCATTTTTCTGACCTCTTTTTTGTTGGCTTTAGGACACTGAGCATTTTACCACTGCTAATCAGTGATTGGCATATTTAGTTATATAAGTCCCTAGTAAAGTTCACTACATGTGCCCAGGGCCTGTAAATTGAATGCTACTAGTGGGCCTGCAGCACTGCTTATGCCACCCACGCAAGTAGCCCTTTAAACATGTCTGTAGCATGCCACTGCAGAGCCCCTGTGTGTAATTCACTCTGCCATGTTGACTTGCAATTTAAAACCACTTGCAAAGCCCTAAACCTGCCTTTTATTCACCCTGTCTAGTATGACCAGATAGCCCAGGTGCTCTAAGAGTTTAGTCCTACACTTTAATTTAATATTAAAACATTCATAACTCCGGTTATACCATTTGGTATATATGTCACCCCTAAAGTAGGACATAGGTAGCCCAAAGGGAGGGTGCTGGGTAATCAAAAGGTAGAACATGTGTAGGTTTTACATATCCTAGTAGTCAAAAACACCCTAATTCGTGTTTCACTACTGTGATGCCTACCCCTTTCACAGGTTAACATTGGGAAACCCCATTACACTTTTACGCTGTAATTCACGATTGCGAACAAGTAGATCCTTCATATTTCATATCACTGGAATGGTAAGGATACATCATTTTTGCTGGTAAAGGATTTATTGTTACCCTATTAAAAATCCACTTTTAGAAAGATGGCATTTTTCTGCTCTTAGCCTACAGCCTGTCTTCAACACACATCTGGAGTAGATGACAGTTGAATTTTGTGCATTCCCTCAAGACAGCCACAAACTTAAGGAAGCTTAGGTGTGATTGACGGGCCATCCACATCCTGATGGGTCATCCTAGGCAGGATGGGAGGGTGGAGCTGACACTTTCACCTGAATAGGCCTGGGCCCTGGGAATTGGGTATAAAGTGCTGCAACTGAAAAAAACAAAGCATTAACGATGTTGAGCCTATCCAACCCAATGCATCTCTATCGACCATGACACATCTCGTCGGCTGCAAGGATCAGGTACATTGCTTCGATGACCGCTTGTCACAGATGCACCGTTCGGAACCAGCGTGCCTACATTGACAACGACGCATCGCTGCGAGGATCGAGGGCATCGCTTTGCTGACTGCTCGGCGCATTGCCTCCATTGCAGACGTATCCTCAATTTTGTGCAGCTCAGAACAGATGCTTTGCCTCGATCATAAGGATCAACGACGATGCATCTCCTCCTCTGCCCCCATCATTGATCTCGATGCATTTACTGTACTTTTTACGCGGGTCAAGGCTGGTCCTTTCATCCAACCTACACTCCATTACGGTCACCTGAACCTTGGGATTCACCCTGTCTAGTATGACCAGATAGCCCAGGTGCTCTAAGAGTTTAGGTCCTACAATTCAATTTAATATTAAAACATTCATAACTCCGGTTATACCACTTGGATTTATGTTGTTTAGGTCTTGATTGTTCATAAATAATATGAGCTATTTATCTAAACTGGAGTGGAGTCCTTTTGTGGGTTTTTGCTATGTTACTGTTTGAAGTGTTGCACAAATACTTCACACATTCCTCTTAAATTAAGCCTGCCTGCTGTGTGCTAAGCTACCAGAGGGTGAGCACAGGTTAATTTATGGTGTGTATCTAACTTACCCTGACTAGGATTGTGGATCCTGTTAAACTCAATTTCTAACAGGAGTGCTCAGCCCTTCTCACCTGAGGTTTTGCTAGTTCCCCAGGATCCCGTCCCTCCGGGCTTCCTCAGTCACAGTTTCCTGGGGACCCCTTGCCCTGGGACACTGTAGGTTCCCTGTCCATGAGAAAGGGAGATACTTTTGTGCTCCCAACCAGCAGAAGAAGTTTTCGGTCCTCAAATCAGTAATGTTTAAAGCCTACAAGATTCTGTACAAAACCCTTTTCGATTTCTCCTTCATGATTTTCCATTTCCTGTTGCCACTTTTGAAACAAGATGATGTTTTATGAACTTCCCAACAAACTATGTGTACGTTTATAAACTCAGTAAAGTGTGGGAAAGGCATTGCAAATAATCCACAAACTATCGATTTTCAGATGTTCACCTCATTTGCCTGGGCCACTTTGATTACACTTCGCTAGGACGTCCACTAAGCATTATACATGTGTGAAAATCTGCATTCTAAGCAGAACATCCATAATTGTAAGTGGTATCCCATGAATTGCACGTACTATCCCAGAACATGCAAATGCATTGGTCCTGATTGGGTATCGGGTCGAATTTCAGGAGCAGTTTTAACGTTTTCCACCTATATTGGGTTTGACCGCTGCATGGTCAAACGTGGTGGTTTTAAAATCATCAGAGTATGTTTAAAGATGTAAAGAGACAAATTAAGATGAGGGGCCATTTTCCAGACACTGCAGCATAACCTCTCTACAGAAACACATAAGTAGAGATGAAACTTTGCCATAGGCTCATTGGAGCGGTGAAAACTGTCCCACACCGTCAAGGTGTATTGTTCCTCACAGCTAAGCATGAGTAAAAGAATGCACTGACAATTAACTCATGGGTCAACCAGTAACATTACTCAATTTTAGAAGAAGACATGGTGGAAAATGAAGGCTGACAAACTATTTTTTAGAGCATGTGAATTAGCACATGATAAAAAAATACCTGGGTTAATATACATTTTGAACAATTTCCAACATATATTTTCCAACTGATATTGCAGATACAATTCAAACGAAATGATATTCTCTCTATGAATTTGCATGTTATTATGCTTTTGAGGCATAACTAATTATAAAAATGATGTGCTAGTAAGGTCTAATTAATTTCCTGGTACATTAAGGTATTCAACACTGGATTTATTTGTGGTTTTCATATCTTTCACTCCAGATGATAACAGTTGGGAACCAATAAGACTCTAGCAGAGTAGGTTTTATTATGCCTTATATCTTATCAGGTATGATTCTCTTCAGTGGAAATTATAAGAGATTGCATGTTTGAATTAGATTGCAAAGTGTTTCCAGCAGAATATTAAATCAGACCAGCTATAGATAAATTATTATCCTGCCAGTGTGTACATTATATAGTATGTATCAGTATAAAAAAGAAACAACAAGTTTTTTCAAAATGTCTGAAAGTGACATATTCAAAAAGAAGAATATCAGGATCAGGAAATGTTGCCGCAGTTGTAAAATGCGACGGTTGCAATAACGGACGAACACTAATAGATGTTGTGCAGAACAACAAACCCTAGACATACCGGCATATTGATCATCAACAATATTATTTCTGGTACCATGAAGGTTGCTAAGGAAATGGAAAAAAAGTTTCCTCTCGTTATATTTTATATAGCTGACATCCCTCTGCAAGGTTGTTGGAACATGCCTGTAATTAGGCGCAGGAGTCTTCTGGCTTAGTATTTCAATTGGAGTCAGATGGAGCTATCGCATCGGCAACAGCTAGAGCTAATACTTAACTGTGGGCCATAAGTCATGCCACTCCTCAAATACTGTGCCTCTTATCTTATGTGGATACAATGGGGCAAGGGACGTTTCTGACCTGTTCCACCAACTTTGAACTGCAGGGTCACCAATCACATTCCCAGTGTGGGAGTCATATGTGCCTTCCAGTGTTGATCCTCAGGCCCAGATTTACTAATGACTTGCATTTCCCTTGCGTGACACAAGTCATAGCAAACACTTAACTAGGATTTACAAAGTCACGCAAAGCACAATTCACATGGCTTTGTACTAGAATATAACTCAACAGAGTAGCTTGCTCTGCATCACGTATGCGTTCCATGAGTGGAGCTTGGACGTTCCCTTGTATCCACCCATGGATTTTGATGCAATCCCAGATTTACTAAGGTCAGTAAATCTCGGGCTGCGCCGTCATGACAAAGGCGTAATAAGGAGAAATACCTTTATTTCCCCTTGTTAATTCTTCTTTCTCTGCGTTCTGCATTCTACAGAATTTAAGGATTATTTTGGGCAGGAATGTATCCCTTACTGCACAAAAAAACATTTCTGACTGTAACACAGGCAACCATGCAGCATGGCGCAAGAGTGCCTGTGTTGGTACTAAGCGGTACACAGAGCGCCTGCGCTAGGAGATAGCAGAAATGCACCATATCTTTGTAAATATGGTGCATTTGTAAATATGGTGCATTCCTGTAGTCCCTCTTTCATTCAATCCATCACAGCAAGTTGCCTTGATGCACTGTGTGGTGTGAAACCTTAGTAAATCTCTTCCTCAGTGTCTGTATACATTTCTAACGCTATACATTGTTAATGTGACCATGACATCTAAAAAGTCCATAACGCCATGCCTTGTTGGTCTTCCATGACCCATTTGTTAATCAGAGCAGGCTCCATTGCAGCACAGAGCAGGGCTTTCAGTGTAAACCCATGCTCTGTTGTCTTTCAGTGTCATGCCCTACTGTGGCATGAAAAGCTTCGAGCTGCCTTGATCATACTCTCCACTCTAGCAAGTAGCGGTTAGGGCCGGACTGGCTGTAGCGGGCACCCGGCATTTCCCCGGTGGGCCGCCAGGGCGGGGGCGGTTTTGGCCCCCTGGGGGGGCGTTTTTGTTACTGGGACGTTTTTGCAGCATAGCTGCAATATCGGCCCTGGAACAAAATTGGCCAAAACCCGCTCTGGCAAACAGCTCTGCCGTCCCCCTCAATCCCTCCTGGGGGGCCGGCCAGACAATTTGCCTGGGCCGGTTTTTGTTTCCAGTCCGGGTCTGGTAGCGGTGGTTCCACCAGAAGTCAGAAGCAAAGTCTGTGCTTTTTTCTGCTACTGTGAAGGGCCAAAGGCCATGGTCTGCAGCAAGGCCCCACTGTAGTCGGAAACAGTTGTTAAATTAACTGCATGAGAAACAAGATGAAGAAAAACAGCAACAAACTGGCTTGTGGCGAAACTGTTTATTTACACCCTCTTTGACTGCCAAGCCCAGAGAGCTGAGAGAAAGCAAGAGAACACATATTGTAGAAAAAACAGGTAATTTCTCCTCCTGCTTTGTAAGCCAACATAAAAGAAACTTCAGAAATATACTATGAGAAAAGGCACTTGTATGAATGTTTGTGGCAGACCACTCGCCAGATAACAGTATTTGAAATGTAGGTCCATCCTTATCCCACCAGTTCATCAGAGTCTCTAGTTTCTACCCTTTTGGCAGAGGATCTTCGAGGTCCCTACCAGTTTTTGAGGGATCTCATGGCTTACAATGCAACTGCCAATAGATGATGTATGGCAGTCAGACCAGTATTTCAAGTTCACTCCATGTGTTTTTTTAGGCACAGCTTGGCATACCTTTTTTTCACAAAGCAGGAGCTAGTTTCAGTTAGGTCAAAAAGTAAAGGCCCTGGTGCGTAGGGATGCATATAGTTCCCAGTCAGGTCTGCAATGCCTCGTATAGAGAATCCAGACAGGGAAAATTGGTGATGTTATCCAGCTCTAAATATGGATGAGCCACCGTCGCTGTGACCTGAAGGGCCAGTGGTGGACAGGCCGAGAGGCTAGGGGGTTCCAGAAGCTTAGCCAACTAAGGCTCTATCATTGTTACTTTGCTGCTCCTTGCCTCTAAATGGGCCAAGGATAAAGAGAAGTTGTGTGTTCAGGGCAGCCACCATTTTTTGCCGAGGTCCTGCATCCACCAACCTCTAAAATAGTTCTGTGGCCTTGGAGGAGTCCAGTAAAGGAATACGTTTACTAGCGTAGGGAACTGATCATCCTCAATTTGGTGAGCACACTGACACCAAAAACACTATGGAACTGTTGTTGAAAGGAACTTAAGGTGGGATTGGATTGAAACAAGTTTTATTCATGTGATCAAGACTCATCAGTCCACCGGGCAGCGTGGCTACTGCCCGGGAAGTGGGCCTCCTAGACTCTGCTCTGCCAGGCCCACTTGTTATAACGCCTTTTCCCTACCGCCTAGAGGGGCAGTTCCTTGGTACCAGGGAAACAACCAAACCACTGATGATGTGGTGCATCTAAAGCACCAATCAATTTCCCCCGCTGTGCTGCTGCACTAAATCTCCGACCCATCACCCTCTCACCACATGACACCCTGGTGAGACGTGCTTGAAGGTAAAATGCCCGCCACTGGGACACAAATCTACAGATGTGACCAGGTAGTGCTGTTTGGATCCACCAACAGCCCCCCCCCCCCCCACAATATTTGGCTTAGCACCCAATTGGGGTGGGTGCCCTTCTACCTTTATTCCTTCCTGCAGTCTTCAAGCCTCCACCTTGAGGAAGCTTAGATGCCATACCTGACTTCAAAATAGCTGCTGCTAGGGCTCATATCGCCCAATAGAATCACCCAGCTCCCCTTGGATCTGCCTGAGTCCTCCAAACAGCCAAAACTGGCCTCAGAGACCCTGTTAAGAATGGGAGCTCCCTTTTGACTGTGACGCTCTTACAAGAAGTTGCTTAGTCTATAGTTTTTTCGCCCGCTGGAGAAGGAGCCTGGCCTACAGTTTAAAATCTGGCCACCTGACACGGATGACCTTCCTTCTCCTTTCCAAGGTTCATAAAATTTTCAGCATATACTCAACCTAGCTGATTTGAATCGCTTGTGGCTGCATCCACCAACACATTCCAAGGACAAATCCTCATCCTGCAAGCACCAAACAAACAGTGGCAAAATGTATTCTTCAAATCCTTTGCTTATTTTTTACAAAGGACTTTGAAATAACACAAGCCTACGAAGTCCCTACCTTAAAACAAAAACAGCACTTCACCCAGAGCTCCAATGGTTAGACCGCTTGTTATTCACACACTGAAGCAATCCTGGCTTCGATAAGAAAGGTGCGAAAAATCAACTAGCAAGGCTCCTCCATTGGTCTCCCAGGACTATTCCAAGGACACTGTCAGAAGATAAATCATTCTTATCCCAGCAGGAAACCCTTAAAGACTTAGCAGTACAATTCTCCTTCATCGGACCAGTTCAGTTGGAGACCACCTACAACAGAAAGTTTAACGTCTTTGAGGACCCCAATGATTTGGACTCATTCCTCACTAAGGTTCAGGGAGTAAACATAAACACTTAGTAATACGGTTGCATGCTCTACATATTTGAATGCTCTACTAATCATGATGAAATTTGCCACTAACCCTCCCTCTTATGAAGTATGAAGCTTGAAGTGTGATGGATAAAGTATGCTCCCTTGGCACAGTGCCTTTCTGTCCTATATGGTTGCCACTGTTGACATCCCCCAACCACTCTATGATACAGCTGTGTTGCAAGGGAAGGTATTGGCTATAACCCTTTCTTGAAGTGCCCATATGATCTGAATATGTCCTAATATGAGTTTAATCCTGACTCTAGATGCTCACCTGTTCGCATTGTTTTAGTACTCTCTATTTTTTGTCTCTACCATCGCTGAGACTCACGGATCAAATATAATACTTAGCTATTTGTCTGCATAATCTACTAACCATCATGTAATTCACCACTAACTCTTTCACGTATGAAGTATGCTACCACTTCACCTGCCTACTAACAAACTCACCATCTTAGTGCACAGCCTATGTATATTCCATTGATGCAAAACCTTTGTATGATCCTGTTACTCACTGTTCAGACATTTTCATTGCTTATTTGTGTGTTAGTTAATCTGTTGCTATCTATATACAAGTTTCCTCCAATAAAACCTCATATTCACATGGAGGAGTTATTTCACACCCAGGTTCTACTGCCATGATTTGCCCTATACAATACATTATCCTGGTAATGCCCTTATCATTCCTCTATAAGCCAATATAAGGGTGGGGCCTCAAGCCTTGTGTGTCTAGGCTTAACCTCCTTGTGTTCTTCACTGCCTAGCCTCCAAATGTGATTACTTCTGTACCTTTCTTTGGTACATTGGTTCTTACTCGCATTGTTCACATTGTCTCTTCCTCTGTCTCTCCCTCTGTCTCTCACACTCTCTCTCTCTTTCTCAAATATGTATGGCATAAAGATCATAAAGATATTATCTCTTAACACGTTTGATGCGTTGAGCTGCCAATGGCCATCGCGAACACTACCTCCGTAGTGCTGCGCACGTCCGTTGGCCAACGCGGCCCACCCCCTCCGCTTAACTGCCGCACCACGATGGAAATGCCGTAGCGATTAAGGGGTTAATGTTGAGGGACCAATTAACCCAGTGAATTCTAGACTACCCCCATAAACTCAAGGGAGGCCTAATACTCCTACAAGAGACAAAAGTTTTGAAAGAAGCTTTCCTTCTAAAGAAACTTTAGGGCAGCGAACTATCCTGCGCCCTAGCCATCATTAAAAAAAAGACAGCCTCATTACCATTATTTTCAACTCCTCTGGCTGTAGAATTACATCCTCGGAAGCGGATCCTAAAAACAGATGGCTCATAACCAAACTTCAAAAAGACAATACCAAAATTATAATTGTGAACATTTACGCTCCCAATTGGAACCTTCCTGCATTTTGGTTGCAACTAAAACAAAAAACAGTCTCTCTTGCCCCCTCACAGCAGAATTATCAGGAGTGGGGATTTTAACCTGTCTTGGGACACTATCATCGATAGGAAATCCTCCTGCCAATTTAAACCAAATAAGTCTCACAAATACATGCTAAATCTATGTAATGACCACAAACTGAAAGACGTATGGAGAATATTCAACTCTACTGGCAAAAACATTTTATTTTTCTCTCATCCCTACAACTTCTTTTCTCGCATAGACTATATTTTAGTTGACAAAACTCATATCACGGTCACCTCCAACCCCACCATCTAACCAATTCTAGTGTCAGATCATAAATGCATATCCCTTCTATATGATATCTTGTTTACCATTACTAAACCTAAATCATGGAGAATGAATGACCTTCTCTCAGAAGACCCCACCTTTAGAGACAAGATTGAAAAAGAGATTATTCAATCTATAGCATTTAACAGAAACATGTGTCCCAACCCTCAAATTGTGCGGGATGCCCTCAAACCACCATTAGCGGTCACATGATCAAACTAATGTAATGGAAAAACAAAAAAGATAATCATACTCTAGATATCCTGGAACAAGAAATAAAGGGGCAGATTTACAAGCCCCTTTCGACACTTTTACTCTGCAGTTGCGTCGTAAACAATGTGCCAAGTTGCCACACATTTACAACGTGATGCATCTAGGGAGATGCGTCACATTGTAAAGCCCTGCTTTACATTATACCTGCCTCAGGTATAATGTATGCAGGGTGGGCGTTCCGACGCCTCGTAAAAGTGAAGCAGTGAAATCTACAAGATTTCACTACGTCACTTCTACGATGCCACTGCATCAAAACCTTGCGCCTGCTTGAAGCAGGCATAAGGAGTGACGCACCAGAATAGGAATTTGCATTCCTGAGCATTGCTGGAGTTTTGTTGCGCTTGCGACATGACTCAAGCAATGCGTTACCTTTACACCAATTGATGCGTGACGCATATGTCAATCATTGTGCCATGGTGTGCCGCATTGTAAATGCGACGCATCCATGGTGGCTAAAATGCAAAGATGCCTCAGTTCTTGTAAATATGCCCCAGAATCTTTAGAAAAAGATATTAAACCTACACGAGTCAGAACACATTTCAACCATTTAACAAAACTAAAGTATGAATACAATAAATTCCTAAGCATCAAAGCACACGTAATTGTTTAAAGACAAAGGCATTTCTTTTTTGCAAACAAATTAAATCAGGGAGTATACGAGCCTCTTCTCTGAAACAAACATACCGTAGACCTAGAATGACCTCCATAACCAATGAACACGGCACACTCACTACCAAAGAGAAGGATAAACTCTCCAACTTTGAAAACATTTACCGCAACTTCTATTCCAAAAGCAACAATACTCCCTACAAGACTTGCCTAATGTCATGCCACTCACCTGGCTCTTGTCCTCAGTGACACTGATAGACCTCTTATCTCTCCTAGGGTGGCATCTGATCAGGGAACTGTAACCGTGACTCAACTCCCGCCCCATAAGGGAAGTGAGGTCGGGACAAAATAACAAACAGAGAGACTTATGTGACTTCGAGATCGTCCACTGTCTTCTTGTGTCATGTGGTCAGAACAGGCCCACTTAGAAATGTGACATTTACATGCTCACTGTAGGATGGTGGCTCTGTATATACTATAGCAAAGTAAGATATAGTGTGTACAGAGTCTTGGGAGTCCCCAGAGGTATAGCAGAGGCTAAATTAGGTAAGTACTAACAGCTCTCTTTTTGGTAGTGTGGGCGAGCAGTTGGGCTTATCTGGAGGGGGAGGGTGTAAGCATTTATTGTATTCACCCAATCAAGACTGATGGCACACACTCAGAGACAGAATCCCAGACCAATTGGGTAAGTATGAAAAAGGTATACTTATATTTTATTTCTAGAACCAGGCAGGACTTAGTACAGGTAGGTGAAATGGACTTTCAATTATAAACCTGTACACAGAAATGCAATTGGGGATGGATTTGCAATTGTTACAGGTTGGAATGTTTTCAAAAAACAGATTCAATTACACATTAATTACTTTTAGAATACTTTTTGATTACTTTGCGATTACAATGATTACTGGGGGAGGAATGCCTAAATACCACACTGACGGATCGCACAATACAAGGTAAGTAAGACTTTTCTTGGTTTATGTTATAGTGACTTTTTTCTCCATACAAAACTACAGTTCAACACTTAAAACATTTTAGGTCCAAAACTCATAACATGGGTTCCTATGGGAGAAAAATGGTTATCAGTTTCACAGGTAAGTAAACGTCTCATGAGTGGGAGTTTTGGGGATTAGGACCAAGGTTCTCCAAGTTCTAGATAGGCACTCAAGTTGCACCACCAGCGACACTGGGGCGGTCGAGTGCAGAGTGCAGGGGCCCTATGGTAAGTTCCTGGGCGACTTGACGTATATTTAACAAGGACCCCCTGAAAACATAGATACTATAGTTCCTAGGTCAGGGAAAACAGCGCAATTGAAAGACAACAACCTAGGCAACTGATGTTTAGAACAGGTTAAGAATAGAAAAGGACAATCGGCTACAACTTGCTACAAAACTCGGTATTTTATTAAATGGTTAAAAAATAGAAAAATCAATGACATAGCACAATTTAAGATTGACGACGAAATGACAAAATTAAAATCCTACAAAACACATTATCAATGAAAAATACATTTTAAAGACTTTACACAAACACAAGTTAAAAAATAGTAGATAAGTGGCACAATGAGTCTCTACGCACGTTTCGGCGGCCAGCGCCTTCTTCTGGAGCAGTCACGTAATTTAAGTAGCAGTGACCGTGAAACTACTGAGGTATAGTTTCTGTTTCTTGTTTAAGTTCTCATTCTGATGATAAAATATTACAGGAGCTGATTAAGTAAAGGTTATTGATTTAATTCCCGCCAACCGGAACCTTTAAGAGAGGATGTTGTTGGTTATATAGACTCAATTGGTGAATTCTTCCAATGGAGGATCTTGTGTGTCAGGATATCTAGTAGCCTTTAGAAATAGGCGTTGTATTTCTCACAGCTGTACAATGTGTTGAACCAAGGTTACGATCTAATAGATGTATGCAGCTTTAAATAACTTCCTGTCTAAAATTGTGGAGCCTTGTTTCAAAAATTATAGACAGTTTATCATGGTTCTTGGATTTTGAACACAAAGGAATTATATTAAAAGATCTCCCTGCCCGAAGATAATCGGCAGGGCTCCGTATATCCGGCGGCAGGTTACCAAGAATGACGATTAGGAACGCGAAAATGATGATCCACCAGCGACACTGGGGCGGTCGAGTGCAGAGTGCAGGGGCCCTATGGTAAGTTCCTGGGCGACGTCTGGAAACCATTGTTTGGGCCACCCAAGGCCATGGGGTGTCGGGTGCAGGGGTGTCTTTTGGTGCCGGGTGTCTTTGCCAACTCTGGTCGTGGTCAGGGGGACCGTTTAGGTTGAGACTGCAGGCATCACCTTGAAGCTTGAGGGAGGTTGGGAATCACCAGATCCCAGGTCAGTATCACTGGGGAGACCTCCTGTTGGTGTTGGGCCACTCAAACTCAGGGCACGGTATTTGGGTGCAGAGTAGTGCAGAATCACGGAGCCGCCGGGATCCCAACTCTGTGGGAGAGTCTTGGCTTGTGCAAATCTGGTGCTCACAGGATACATAGTCAGCTAGTTAAGGGCAGGCAGGTCCTCCAGGCACTGGGGTTGCTGGCTCCTGGACACGCCAGTTTCTTTGCTGACAAAGGGGGTGGGATTGTCATTCAGGAACACGTAGATTATGACACAGAGATAAGCAAACACATTTCTAAAGAGAAGCCCTATAAAAAGCTCAACCACAATCCATTATCAGAGATTAGGAATGAGATATTGCGCATAACTACTGAAGGTTTAGAAGAGGGTTTTCTAACCAAGAAAGAATTTGAGTTCCTCAACACAGACAATTCCAGAACCCCAGTACTCTATACTCTACCGAAGGTACACAAAAGCGTCACCAACCCTCCAGGTAGACCATCCTATGAGGATGTGGTTCCATTTTGGAACCAATTGGGAGATACATTGATTTCTTTATGAAGGAGTTTGTTCCAGCCCAAGACAGCTATGTCCGTGACACCATGCATATGATCAACTTAGTGGATGGCTTACCCTACAATCTGACCACCGACTGTCTAGCAACACTAGACATATCGTCTTTATACACTAACATCCCCTAAAATGAAAGTATCATGGTTAAAGAACAGCTACTGGAAATAAGACCATTACATGTACCCACCTCCTTTACAATTTCATTACTACGGGTTGGGTTACAAATTAACTATTTTGTATCAGGGGGCCAGTATTACCAACAATGCTCTGGTACCAGCATGGGAGCAGTTTTCGCCCCAAATTTAGAGAACATCTACATGGATCATGTAGAACGTATGTATGCACTGAGCAATACTAATCGCCTTCGCACCCCAACTCCGGGACATCATTAACTGCTCCTTCAACACCGCTACCTTCCCGGAGCGCTGGAAGCATGCCGAACTCAGCGCCCTCCTGAAGAAACCTTCAGCAGACCCCACCGAACTTAAGAACTACCGCCCCATCTGGGTGGCCTCCCATTCCCCGCCAAAGTCATAGAGAAGACCGTCAACAAGCAGCTCGCAGCCTTCCTTGACTAATGGCTCCCTCGAGCCTTTACTGTCCGGCTTCCAAGCCAACCATAGCACAAGACCGCCCTCATCGCAGCCACAGACGACATCTGAACCCTACTCGACAATGGGGAAGCAGTGGCCCTCATCCTCCTGGACCTCTCCGCAGCGTTCGACACTGTCTGCCACCGCACCCTAGTACAACGCCTCAAAAACGTCGGGATACAAGATAAGGCATTGGATTGGATCATCTCGTTCCTCGCCGGAAGAACCCAGAGAGTCCGCATCCCCCATATCAGATCTGAGGCCACCGAAGTCATTTGCGGCATACCACAAGGATAATCACGTAGCCCCACCCTCTTCAACGTCTACATGAGCCCCCTCGCATCCATCGCACACCAACACAACCTAAACATTATCTCCTACGCGGACGACACTCAGCTAATCCTCTCCCTCACCAAAGACCCAACCATCGCCAGAACCAACCTACACAAAGGGATTAAAGAAGTAGCCGAGTGGATGAAGAACAGCCGCCGAAAACTGAACTCAGACAAGACAGAAGTCCTCATCCTAGGATCATCCCCCTCTGCCTGGGACGACTCCTGGTGGCCCCCAGCCCTTGGCAGCGCACCCAAACCAACTGACCAAGCTCGCAACCTGGGCTTCATCCTAGACTCCTCCCTCTCGATGACTAGACAAGTCAACGCCGTCTCATCATCATGTTTCAACATCCTACGCATGCTGCGAAAGATCTTCAGATGGATCCCCATCGAAACAAGGAAGACGATCACCCAAGCACTTGTCACCAGCCGACTGGACTACGGTAACACCCTCTACACCTGAACCACGGCCAAACTGCAGAAAAGACTTCAACGCAACCAGAACACCTCCGCTCGACTCATCCTGGACATACCTCGACAAAGCCACTTATCCGAACACCTAGGAAACCTTCACTGGCTCCCCGTCAGCAAGAGAATCACGTTCCGTCTCCTCACCCACGCACATAAGGCCCTCCACGACCTTGGACCCAAATACCTCAACAATCGACTAACCTTTTACACTCCCACCCGCCAACTGCGATCATCCAATGAAGCCCTCGCCACGATTCCACGCATCTGAAGAGCCACCATGGGTGAAGATCCTTCTCCTACCTGGTGGTGAAGACCTGGAACTCCCTCCCCATCCACCTCCATCTTACCCAGGACCACCTCTCCTTTAGAGAACAACGCAAAACCTGGCTGTTCGATCAATAGCGAACCCCTCCCCCTTAAGCGCCTTGAGACCCTCTGGGTGAGTAGCGCGCTATACAAATTTCTGATTTGATTTTGATTTAATCAACAGCGCTCCTGCATCAAATGCTGGTACGGGTACATAGTAAGCATGGGCGAATTTTGCGAATCTGGCGTTCGCGAATTTTGCGAATTTGCGAACTCGCAATCCGCAAAATCCGCGAATTCTCGCGGATTTTTTTTCTTTTTGTGTTCGCAAGGGTTTCTGCCAGTTCGCGAGTATTTGGTACTAGTTCGCAATTGCGAACTTACTTGTCGGCTCGCAACGGTAGCGACTATGTTGTTTCTACGTCTGGTTCATCATCACAGCCTCCCAGCACCCTCTGTTTCACCACTGCCACCCTCTCTTTCACCCATGCCACCCTCTGTTACATCAATGCCACCCTCTGGTTCATCATCACTGTAGAAGATGGGGGGGAAAAGCAAGCACACCTGCCCTGCTTCAACTGACATGAATTAATTTGGGGTTAGTTTATTAACAACACCTGCCCTGCCCCAACTGACAATAATGAATTAGGGGCTAATTAATGTGTCACTGAATTTGAAGTTCCAGCCTGGCACCTGCTTGTCTGCTCCCTTAGCTGTAAATCAGGACCTTTGTGGCATACTGTTAAGGTCAGAGCAGGGTCACACAATAGTTGCAAGTAGGCAACCGAATTCTGGAGGGCCGCCTCAGGAAGCACTACAGGGAATCGTTACAAATCATGAGAATGACCTTTTGCACCTGCTCATTGGTTTTGCTTTTGCAAAAATCGTTTTTCGGTAATTTCGCGCTATTCGCGAGGCTCGGCGTCGTGCGAAACCGACCGCGGAAGCCGCCAATTTGTGCAAATGAGCTTTATATTTTTTTGCGGCGTGTTATTTCGCGATGTTTTTTGCAGTATTTGCGAGACGATTGCAGCGCAACACGCAAATTTACCCCAAGGTCGAGTACGGGCGCGGCCATTTTGTTTGCGTGACGTATTTCCGTTTCCGCCCGCTATGTATAATCTCGCGAAGTAAGCGCATTGTGAGTACAAGTTCACACGAGATCGCGAGGAAAATCGCGTGCGAACTTACTTTCGCGCTCGTGAACGGGCGGCCATCTTGTTTTTCATTCATTTCCTGTGTCTGGGCATGGTGTTTATCCTCTTGCTATCTTTGCCATTCTTTGCTTGTTTTCAGTTTTTTTTCGAACGATTTTGCTTCTTATCTATCCCTCTCTTTTCCTAGCTGTATATTTTTGTCTTTTCTGCTATTTTTGTTTACTTTTAAACTACTTTTTTAAACTCTTTTCTTTTCTTCTTCCCTATCCTATTCCTTCTTAATTTTCTACTTCCTACCTTACCTGCCCAGACCATGGTGAAGCCAGGCGCCGTGAAGCTGCCCAGGCACTTGAGGGCCGCAGCGGCGGCGGGGAGGAGGAGTCCTGGACCCCGTGCCAGGACAGCATGCAGGCGATTGAGGGGGGAGTAGGTGACGCGACGGGAGATCTTCAGCCCGGAGGAAGTGGGCGCGCTGGTCTTCTTCGTCCAGCGCCGCCTGCCCAGGACCATCGCAGGAGGCGGCAGGATCACGGCCGGCTACAACATCCGGGAGCGCCGGAAGCGGTGGCAGAAGGTGTGCTGGGCCATGTCCCAACTCTCTGGGGTCCAGCGCACCTACAGCCAGGCCACCCATCGCTGGACGGACCTCCTGGACCGGGAACGGGACCTGCTGGACCAGCTCGGCTTGGAGATCCCCGGGCTTGGTGAGTAGTAGTAGCTATTTCATCACTCACTACTATGTTTTCTCCTGCTCTGTGTTGTTGTATTGCAAATATTTGTTTTTTACATGGAGCAAGCCAATAATGCTGCTGACGATTACATTGTAGTTAAATTATATTTCAAAATCTTCTGTGCATTTCAGGTGCACTGCTCTCCTTCTCAGTGGCGTTGCTACTATGCTTATTTGTTTTCTATTTTGTGGTCTCATTGGCCTGAGTAACTATTATGTATGAGTGTACTTTACAGAACTGCGTAATGCTAGACACTATGGGGCAGATTACATTTACAAGCCCCTTGCGCCACGTTTACGTTGCCTTGCGTGACGCAACAGCGGCGTAAACGTGGCGCATCCCTGCGAGTCATTTACAGCGTGACACATCTAGGGAGATGCATCACGTTATAAAGCCATTGGCCTGCGCCACAATGGGTGCGTTCCTAGTACGCAGGGTGGGCGGTCCGGCGGCTGTGCCCCTCGCAAAAGTGCCTGCGGTAAATCTACAAGATTTAACGCAGGCACTTCTGCGACGCTGCTACGTCAATTCAATTCCTTATGCCTGCTTGAAGCAGGCGTAAGGACTGACACAGCATGTTAAGTATTGGGTGGCCCTGAGCATTACTGGAGTTGCATTGCGTTGGCGACGTGACTCCAGCGATGCGCCGCTCTTACGTGACGAGATGCGTCACGCAAGTGCCTACCCTTGCGCCAGGGCGCGCCGCATTGTAAATGAGGCGCGTCTGCCGTGTCGCAAGGGTAGTTTTGCGTGATGCATTTGATCTGGCGCATCTCTGGAGATGCGCCAGAACGCGTAAGTAAGTATGCCCCTAAGGGGCAGAATTGCAATTACCGTCGCATCCCTACAAAGCAGCAGGGATGCGCCAGTAATTGTGCGACCCGCTACCACCACCAAACATGGTGCGCCGTATTTGCAATGCGGCACACCATGGGCCCAAAACGTCACCGAAGCTTTACTGCTGGAGTTGCGTCGCAACGATGGCGCAGCTCCAGCAATGCTCTGGGGTACCCTATCTCCCCAATGCTGGGTCAAGCCGTACGTCTGCTTCAAGCAGGTGCAGGGTTTGTGTGACGCATCATTGTCCTAAAGGTGACTGATTGAAATTTTGTAGATTTCCCTCAGCCACTTTTAGGATGTGTTCCAGCGCAGGAATGCCCTCCCTTGTGCCGGAACGCCCCCTGATGGCGCAGGGCTTTAGAACGGGATGCATCTCCCAAATGCGTCACGTTGTTATAATATTATACGCCGCACCATGGCGCCTCTTTTGTTCAGCTGCTGCGTCACAAAAGTCACGCAAAAACGGAGCAAAAGAGCCGCAAGGGGCTTAAATCTGCCCCTTCCTTTGTACCCCTGACAATAAGAAAAATAGTGGCGGTGGATTGATAGTTTGACTATTTAAATGACTGGTTATGTAGCAGGCAACTGTTAGTGTTGTCACTGATCTGACTGAAATCACAATGGAGTTTGTCTGTCACTTTGAGTCTTGCCTGCGGACTGCTGCCTGCCAGTCCTAGGTGAACCTTTCAGTACTTTGTTTAGTGAGTTACGTGACTTTCGAAGTCGCAGGTCCGCAAATCAATGAAAACTAACCCTAATCAATATAATTTCGCGGAAATATTTTGTTATTGTTGTTTTGAAATGTTTGATTTGGTTGACATTGACAAGCAACAATCATCCATGTTTTCTGTTCTTTCTTTCATGTTGTACGTCAGCTCCCCCCAGGGGCGAGGGGACACAGGAGCAGCAGGCGGCAGATGCTGTTGAACAGGGCCAGGATCAGGCAGGCGAGGGCTCCTTTGCTGGCCCCAGTAAGTTTTCATTTTAGACTAGTACCTATTTTTCCTAGCGTTCCTCATTTGATTTTTTCAAAATCGTCTTTGATCTTCTTGTAGACTGTATCTAAATTCTTATCCTGCCTCTACTATGACTCCCTGTGGTATTACTAGATTATTCTTATTAGTCTGTCTGTGTCGCTAACTAAGATTGCACGGTTGGCGAAACTCCCATTCTAGTCAGCAATAGCTCTATCAATTTAGTGCAGTCCTCTGGGATTGTCCATAATGTCTTTTGAAGTGTTCTATCTGCTTTGAAAATTCCCAACTATAAAATGTGAATGACCACCAAGAAAGAATAAGATACTACCTTTTGGTTTGGATAGGAGGACAATCCATACCACTACTGTTGCGGGGACAATTCTTCTGCAGAAACAGAACTATGGACAATAAATAGTGCATTGCTTATCAATTATAATAGGCGCTGTTAGAGTTTCCACATACCTCTGTGATAACAGACTTTGAACCCCCAATGTCCTTACTGACTGACTACATAGTGTAGCACAGTCATTTACCTCCCGAATTCATCGATGATTGATCCCCAATGATGATTATCCAACGTAGCTCAAGAGTACGGAGTCAGAGTCAAGAAGTGTCAGAGGCACGGACTCATGCTTGCAAAAATTGCAAAACCTTTCGCTCAGTCACTCTAGTCTGGACCAAAAAACACAGAGTCTATTTAAGTTTAAAAGCTTTATTAAAAGTAAACACATTTATTAAAATGAATTCATAATAAAACTAAACGTTTAACTGATAATGGAAAAGTGGTTAGTGCTGACGATTAATTGAAGACATTTCTTGTGGTGGAGCCGAGCTCTCCGCTGGTTTCAACTTGATCTTGTTGTTAGAAGTCCATCTTCTGTCTGTGTGGAGGAAAAATGGTGCGTGTTAAAAAGCCAGCCTTCATCAGTTGTGCCAAAAAGTGCAGCAAGACAACACCCTTCCCTGGAAAAAGGGACATTTTTTTTACTTTAGAGTAGACAGTCACAAATTACATTGTTTTCACATGTCTTCATTCCTAGACCAAATACTAGTGAGTGGTTTATTCTAACATTCTTAAATGTACTTTGTAGGTGGAACATCTGGTGGCGGGGCCAGCGCGGAGGTGGTGGTGCTCGACACGGAGGCGGAGGGCAATTCTTCAGGGGAGGAGGCGGCGGCTGTAGTGCCGGCTGTGAGAGTTGAGACGGTGGTGGTGGCGGGCAGAGGTAAGCTCTTATATATTCCTTACTTATTGAGATTGAAGACGTGGCTGGGAAGGAAAGAATATGAGATGCATGGCTGGGTGAATGATGAAGCAATGATGGGTGGAAGGACAACAGCCTGGGTGGGTGACACAGAAACTGTATGTGTCCATATACCTGGATCATGCTACTATCTGACTCTTAGATAGCATATGTGTATCTAGAGCAGGGGTACTCATAGTACGGCCCGCGGGCCGGTGGCGGCCTGGCAAGCCTTCCTTGGCGGTGCGCAGACCTTGCAGACAATCACTGCTCCCCGGCCCCCACAGAGCAGAGGCTTTGTTGTATTTCACCTGTTAGCGCCCCTGCATCTCCACTCTGACAATCACTGCTCCCCCGGCCCCCACAGAGCAGAGTGGAGATGCAGGTCCACAAAGAGGTGAAATAGAACAAAGCCTCTGCTCTGTGGGGCCGGGCGAGCAGTGATTGTCAGGGTGGAGATGCAGGGGCGCTACAACAAACAAAGCCTCAATAATATGTTAATGGTCTTTTAAAGACCTGTTAAGTACTTTGGTGTGGATGTCTGTGTGTGCGCGTTGAGGAAGCTGTCTCAGCCCGGGCTGAAGGCTGACACAGACAGACACACACACAGTGAGATGACAGAGGGGGAGGGAGAGGGAGGGCAGGAGGGAGAGAGAGATGGAGAGGGAGGGCAGGAGGCAGAGCAGGAGGGAGAGAGATGTATGTAAATGCTGGGTCTGGTGGCTCAGTGGTTGAAGTCATCTGCTGCAGGGACCTGTGTGCAACCTCATGGTCACAAGTTTTCGTTTCGCTTTAGCCCCGCCCCCTCTGACTCCGCCCCCACCAGTGCGGCCCTCGGCCACAAACTAGACTGTAAATTTAGCCCCCGAGAGAAAGTTTGTAAGTACCCATGATCTAGAGAGAGTAGACGGTCAGTGGATGAACTAAGTGTAACTTTGAAGAGCATGTAACACTGCACCCGCACGTCCGTTCCAGTGTAGGAAAGGCAAGGAAAAGAAGTTGTAATTTTGTCCAAATACTACCATCAATAGTAGCAGTAGTTTGTTTTGCAAGCACAGCATAGATCCGGTTATTACGGTGGCCACTCCCTACCTCTCTTAATAAGTTTAGTAGTACTCAGTCATTCATGTGTGGATGTATCACTGGTCACTCAATAAAAAGCAAAGCACCTAAAGTCATCCCATATGTAAGCGAAAACATCCCATGTGAAGTGATAGATAATCAGATTATTTATCTTCTTCATTTTCCATTTCTAGTACTCATTTGCACTGTAGGGTGAAAGTTAAATTAATTAAGCAGTAGCCCTTGTAACAGAGTATTCTCAGTGCCACCCGTAATAGAAAAGTAAGAGCTTCACCACCTGCAAGTACTGGACCGGTATAGTAACGCAAGTCTAGGTCACTCATCATGGCGTGTGTCTCTTTTTCTCGGGTGCAAGTTCACTGCGCTGGCATTATGCCGGCTTGCAGAAGATAACGTACCAATTTTCCTAAAGAAGAGACAAGAAGAAGAATAAGACTGGTGTACTTTCATAGTCGACTCCAATGGAAGTCCATAGTGCTCGTAGAATTTGTTCCTTAAACTCCCACTAATGTTAGAGCAAGGATGAAGAAGTGGGAGGTTAGATAGATACTGGCCTCAATAGTTATGTAATGCGCTTGCAAGTTGCTAGTTGTACTGTAACACAAATTTCTGCTGAATGATTGAGTTAATCTTAAAGAGTATTGGTTACAGACTATGTCTTTCTTTCTTCATATAGATGCTCCTTCCAAACCAACAAGGAGGAAGGAGCTGGCTAGAGCGGCCCGGCAACGGAGGATCGATGCCACTGTTGCTGAATATCGGCGGCTGGTGGCCCTGGAGGATGACGAAAGTGCGCAGTCGACCACGACAACAACGTCGGCTGCATCGGCCTCCGTGCCCCCACGGGCTGCCACCCAGCACAGTGCTCCAGCCAGACCGAGCCGGGCTGCCAAAGCCAAACGCCGACGCCGAGCACCAAGGACAACAGCTGCCTCCCACAGCCATTGCAACAACAAGGCACGCCTGAGCCGCAGTACCCTGAGGGTGTCCCGCCTTCAGCAGGAGCTCCACCACTTTACCAATGTGTTGGAGGATCTCCGCTTAGAGCACGCCTTGCTCCGCGAGGAGTTTGATGCCCTGGCCCAAAAAGTCAACAGCATCCACCCATAGTGTCCCTTGCCCCTTTTTTAGAGACTTTTGGGGGGTGGGA
This sequence comes from Lissotriton vulgaris, assembly GCF_964263255.1. Taxonomy (NCBI): domain Eukaryota; kingdom Metazoa; phylum Chordata; class Amphibia; order Caudata; family Salamandridae; genus Lissotriton; species Lissotriton vulgaris. The sequence continues at coordinate 513,020,199 of NC_141696.1, read as the reverse complement.
ATCGGGAGTTGGGTTTGGGACTTTTAAAGGACAACCGTTGGGGTTAGGGAGGGTCTTGCGGGAGATTATTTTGTTAGGGATACAAATATACTTTTTCAAACTTTATCTGAGCGTACCTGTTTTTTACTGCTTTTGAGTCTGGTGGGTGGGGGTTTAACAGTAAGTTTGTTTTCCTGAATAGTCCTAGGACTTTAGTAGTACTACCGTCAATCTCTTGTCTCTCCTAATACTCCATTATACTACCTCCAACCAAACGCTTATCTTACCTGTAATTTGTGTTTGAAAGTAGGGCTAGGCCCAGGGCTGGCTCCACGGGAAACAGCGAATAAGGTTGGCAATCCAGGGCGGATGAAATGTCCTCACTGCGGTGCGGTGGTACTAGTGGTGTGACACAGTGGCAGTTGCATGCCTATGGAAAAAAAGAAAATGAAACCTGGTTTGTCCTTACTGTAGCATTACAACGGTACGATAGAGAATATAGCAGGTGACAGTACACTAGACTACAACAGTGCCACAATGTAGCCTAACAAATGGTAAAGTATTTATAGTATAACTTGTACTTGCGTAGGATTTCTTTTACATTGGCTAATACTACAAGAAATACTACTGAAGCTGAGTAAGTCTAGAATATATCCTCGGATTCCTTCACCAGCCTGTTGCTATGCCCTTATCCTCCCCAGCAAGTGTGTGGAATTATTGTCAGTTAGTCACACATCAAGCAAAACCACACAACCTGGGGGAAGAGGGTTAGGGTTTGTAAAATGGATAGGAATGGGGGTTCCTTTTTGGGTAGGTTTTGTTGAGAGAAAAAAAAAAGCACAGCATGGACAAACAATAATTGAACATAAAGAAATTTTTAGTTACAAAGCTAACCATAAATCTTTTACGTGACATAAAGGAAGTGCATGCACTACTGAATGCATTGTTACAGAAAAGTAAGTAGTACTTTCGACAACCGTGAATGCCAGAATGCGACAGTACAGGGCTACATTAAATTAGGTTAAAAAAATAGCCGAAGTAAAACATATAGAATGGCTGTTGTGATCAATTTAGAAGCAGAGAGAGATCCAAGAAATGCAGTCACACACACTCAATGAATAAAATAATGGATACTGTATCTGTATTGTTGTAGTTGTGCTGTTGAATTTGGTAAGTAAGTTGCATGCAGCAAACAATTCCTCTTATTAGCGGCACTCCTCCATTCCAGCTGACGCTTCGTCCATCAATGTTGGTGACCAGAAGACACCCTGTACACTGCCTGCCTGGCGGATGCTGAATTGCGGCTCGCTAATGTGAAGCCTGACTCCATCCTTTTTTCCCCATTGCAGACTGAAACCCGGCCTGTAATTTTTTGAACGAAAAACAGCACAGATAAATAAATATAAGGTATGTACGCTGTGTAGTGCAAAAAGTCACACTTTGATTTTCCTAATAGACAGTACAACATTTTTGAAAGTGAGTACTCTGTCTGAGTCACTTTTTCAAGGATAAATAAGTATGGGCGAATTAATTTAGCGGATCTTTCCCCTCAAGCTAGGTGTACTGTAAACTGTGTTTTAGAGCAAAATTAGACCTTACCAGCAGTGCTTCCACCCAGACCCTTACTAAAGCCAGTTGCAAAAATGTAGAAGACCCCCAATCAGATCTCAAAAAACGAGGCCTAGCAGAAAACTGGTGACAAAACGTACTTCAAAAGTAAAAGTAGGCCCAAATACCCCCTTACCCACCGTGGATTGTATTCAAACCACTTGCAAGCAAGCAAAAGTATCCATAGCCAGCATCGCTCCAAGACTCGAAAACCCCCCCACCCAAACACAAGCAATAGAAATACTGCTAACCCTAACGAGCCCTAAGTTAAGAATAGTGGCAGAGGCTTTCTTTAACTATGCCAAATCCCCCCTTTCCTACCATGGATTTTCTTTCAAATGACTTGCAACCAAAATTACACATTCTCACGAGTGCTCTAAGACCCCAGAACTCAGTTGCAAAAATCTAGAACACCCCAAAACACATGCAATCCTGCTGCTAGGGCTAACCCTAACGAACCCTAAGTTACAAAAAGTGCCAAAAGGCTTTTCCTTATGGATTTTGTCCCAACCACTTCTATCCGGTATTAGACCTTCCCAGGAATGCCCCAAGACCCGCCAACCCACCCGCCAAAAAGCACAACACCCCCAAACAGCCCAAAAGCAAAACCTCCTACTTACAATATTTCTCGGCCTTCGGTCCAAACGCGCTGTGTAGCTAGGCCATAACTCCGGTTTACCACCACGGAGTTCCTGAAAAGCAAATGCAATCAAGATTAGAGTGTCCCAGCAGTGCTCCCAGACCCCGAAACCCACCCACAAACACCAGGAATCCCCCCAAACAGGCCCCCGAAAACACTACATTAAGCAAAATGTCAGAAATAGCAAAAAAAAATCCTTATGGATTTTGTTCCAACCACTTCTATCCGGTATTAGACCTTCCCAGGAATGCCCCAAGACCCGCCAACCCACCCGCCAAAAAGCACAACACCCCCAAACAGCCCAAAAGCAAAATCTCATACTTACAATATTTCTCGGCCTTCGGTCCAAACGCGCTGTGTAGCTAGGCCATAACTCCGGTTTACCACCACGGATTTCCTGAAAAGCAAATGCAATCAAGATTAGAGTGTCCCAGCAGTGCTCCCAGACCCTGAAACTCACCCACAAACAGCCGGAACCCCCCCAAAGAGCTCCTCAAAGGCAAGCAAGTCAGCAAAAACACAAAATAAATTCCACCTCCGATTTGGTCCAAACCACTTTTATCCGGTATTAGAGCTTCCCAGCAATGGCCCCAGAGCTGTCAACCCAGGAGAAAACAAGTAGAAGACCCCCAAACAGCCAAAGACCAAAAGTACAAAAATGGGGACTTAGTCATTTTTTGGCCAATTTCCCAAATCACTCCGCGCGCGCTCTGCAGCTAGGCCCTAACTCCCCTCTGCCACCATGGATTTGCTTCAAACCTCTTGCAAAGTAAAGTATCCATAGCCAGCAGTGCTCCCAGACCCTGAAACCCACCCACAAACACCAGGAAGCCCCCCAAACAGGCCCCCGAAAACGCTACATTGAACAAAATGTCGGAAATAGCAACAAAAAAATATCCTTATGGATTTTGTCCCAACCACTTCTATCCGGTATTAGACCTTCCCAGGAATGCCCCAAGACCCGCCAACCCACCCGCCAAAAAGCACAACACCCCCAAACAGCCCAAAAGCAAAATCTCATACTTACAATATTTCTCGGCCTTCGGTCCAAACGCGCTGTGTAGCTAGCCCATAACTCCGGTTTACCACCACGGATTTCCTGAAAAGCAAATGCAATCAAGATTAGAGTGTCCCAGCAGTGCTCCCAGACCCCGAAACCCAACCCACAAACACCAGGAAGCCCCCCAAACAGGCCCCCAAAAACGCTACATTGAGCAAAATGTCAGAAATAGCAAAAAAAAAATCCTTATGGATTTTGTCCCAACCACTTCTATCCAGTATTAGACCTTCCCAGGAATGCCCCAAGACCCGCCAAACCACCCGCCAAAAAGCACAACACTCCCAAACAGCCCAAAAGCAAAATCTCATACTTACAATATTTCTCGGCCTTCGGTCCAAACGCCTTGTGTAGCTAGGCCATAACTCCGGTTTACCACCACGGATTTCCTGAAAAGCAAATGCAATCAAGATTAGAGTGTCCCAGCAGTGCTCCCAGACCCCGAAACTCACCCACAAACAGCCGGAACCCCCCCAAAGAGCTCCTCAAAGGCAAGCAAGTCAGCAAAAACACCCAAAAAAATTCCGCCTCCGATTTGGTCCAAACCACTTTTATCCGGTATTAGAGCTTCCCAGCAATGGCCCCAGAGCCGTCAACTCACACGCAAAGAAGTAGAACACCCCCACAAGTGCTGAGTCTTTCTTCATTGGGCGTAAACCAGCCCTCTCCTTTGATGGAAATAGGAGACTGGAGGAGGAGGATAGAGGAGCATGTTCTTCTGAACTTGTGAACCTGAGGAATGCAGACTGCGGCACCTTCAAATCAATAAGCAAACAAGTGAAGACAGTTCTGCTGATGGGCTTGTTTTTTGTGATTAGGTGATTAAAGTTTGAATTATATTAACTGTGCACAACAAAGAAAGACAGGCCCACAGGAATAAAAGTGAATAAGGACGAAAAAGAAAGTTATTGATTCAATGTCTCATTTTCAGGGCTCGGTGTCACGGTCCACGAATAAGAATAAGGCTTCGTCATCATACTCTGCGAATTCAGGCAGGGTGAGCTCAGTGTCACCTGACAGAGAAGAAATTCCCTCATCTATGTTGCTGTCCACCTCGTCTTCATCCGGCGTGCTTTCTCGTACTCTGTAATCTGGTGGTATGAGGTGCTGATTCATCTTGATCATTGTTAACCTCTCCACATTTTTGGGCTAGAGGCGGCTCCGTTTGGAAGTTACAATGTCACCAGCAGCACTGAAAACACGTTCAGAAGACACACTTGTGAGTGGGCAAGACAAGTAGTTTAAAGCCAGGTTGGAGAGCTGTGGCCACAATTCTTTTTTCCTATGCCAATACGCCAATGGGTCAGCATTAACATAGACCTCTGTTGAGTAATTCAGATAGTCCTTCAGCATCGACTCAAGGTGCTCCTCCAAGGTTCCTCCACTTTGCTTAGCTGTTGCTGTGACCTTTTGAGAACCAATACCAAGCCGAGCTAGCCAATCCTCTTCAGCCTCCAATGTTACTGTTGTGTTTGGTGGTGCAGATGATCCGGTTGCCGGTGTCTTTAACGGCTGAGAGGTCACTTGTGCCGCAGCCACAGGTGCAGAAGTGGATTGTTGTGACTGGGGATGGCCTGCTGATGCTGATGTACTGCCTTTTCATTCAATTTTCTGCCGTTCTCTTTCAAACCTCTTGGCTGAGGAGGCTAGCCACTGTTTGTACTTTGTAACATCTTCATCAGCAAAAGGAAAGAATGCTTGGCCTGCCAGCGCCTTTTTGTAGCGTGGATCCAGAATAGTAGCACAAATGTAATGCTGGTTTGAGTGGATCATTTTAAGACGTTCATCACCTTGTAGGCGCTCTAATAATTTCTCCGCCAGAACAAAAGGGTCTTAGTTTTTTTCATCTTTTTGAAACACAGAACCCACCTCCTTCAGTTGGTGCTCCAGCATGTACAACAATGAGATAGCTTTTCCCAAATTACAGTCCTCCTTGCTGACTGCACGCGTGAAGAACTCAAAAGGACGAAGCATGCGTGTCAGGCTTTTAACTATGTCCCATTGCGCCGCACCCATCCTCAGGTCCTCCTTCTGAGCTGTACCCTGTGTTAAGAAATAGTGATCGAGTACCTTATACTGCTCATACAGACGCTCAAGCATGTAGAAGGTTGAGTTCCAACGTGTTGCCACCTCCTGGATGAGTGCTTTCACTGGCATTCAACGTTCATATAGCAGGCTCCTCAGATGCTTCCGGGCCTTAAAAGAATGGCTGAAATGTTTGCACATTTTTCGGCAGGTGTCCACTACCCTGTACGCTGCACTGTCTTTATCACTCAAGAATTTTTTGACAACCAGGTTTATACAGTTTGCCAAACACGGCACTCTGAAATAGTCACCCAGCTCCATGGCCTTAACTACATTGGCGCCATTATCCATGGAAACATAACCGACCTGGCGTTTTTTTGGGGACAGCCAGTCAAGGACCTTTGTGTTAAACACATCCAAAATGTTTTCTGCTGTGTGACGTTTCTCCAAACCAAACATGGCTAGTGTTGCATGTTTCCGAGCAGCTTTAAAAACTTGGTCCGGGTCAACACCTGCGTTTAGCTTTGCTTTAACCCCTGAAAAAGAGACCCAGTGTGCAGTGATGCACATGTAATCAGCGCCTGCGCCACTGGTCCGCATGTCTGTTGTCAGATGTATAGTGTGAACAGCACTCTTCTGCAAAGCTGCCCCAATCACCTCCAGAACATCTTCATGTAGTGCTGGAACCGCAACTCGGGCAAAATAGAACCGGCTAGGAACCTTCCATTTAGGGCAGAGCGCTGCCACTAATTCTAGAAAACCAACCACTTCTACAAAAGAAAAAGGGAGAAGGTCCAGAGCTAGCATTTTAGCCAGCTTATGTTATACAGACGCGTCAGTGGGTGGTTGCGTTCATATTGCGCTTCTGTAAACAACATCTTTTTAATGTTGCCCTGGACCAAGGATTTACGGGATGATGATGATGATATCTTCGACCCAGTTACGCTCGCTGATGAACTTTTTCGCATTGGTGTATCACTCTCTCCCACACTCTTAGTGTGGCTCACATGGGGTGTGCTGCTGACAGGGGTACTGGGTGTAAGTGAAGTGTTTGACACGTCTTCTTCCTCCTCGTCATCATCAGATGAAACATCAACGTTTTCATTACGTGCAATTCGGGCTTCCTTGATTGCCTGTAGGTGTGCAAACCATTGGACAGCGTGCGGTCTCCTAAGATGACCTCTCTGGCCTCCGGTACCATAGTTGGTACCAAACTTACCACGACTAACTCGAAGCTTACAAATGCTACAAATGGCTACGTTTTCCTTTTTTGGGCAAACACTAAAGAAGACCCAAACTGCAGACTTGAAATGTCTTTAGGGGCCGGAGGAGGCAGCGATACTGGTGGTGGTGGTCCTGCTGCTAATGCCAGATGAAGTGGAGGATGTGGATTGCCGAACTTCAGTACGTTTTGCACTTTCACCACCACTAATTGAGGTCGAGGTGGATGGAGGTCCCTTCTTGCGAGGAAGAAATATGGAAGCGGTAGGTGTTGGTGTACTAGTTAACTCCAATGATTGTTGTGTTTCCATTGCCTCCTCGTCGACATCATCATCACGGTCAGCAGCTTCTCGGGATAGGGTCAAAATGTCTCTTTGCTGCATGCCCGCTGGGGCTGCAGTGACCTTTATGATGACTGGCTCGTCGTCGTGAGAGGCTTCATCAGCAGCAGTATCCGCCGTCACTTCTTGTTGAGCCTCATCACACTCCATAGCTATGAGTTTTTCGACGACCTTCCTTTTACGCTTAGGTACCTTTGTCAGATCATGGTGTGCCTCACTCTCAGACTGCCGTGATGGTTCCCAATCTTCATCCAGATCATCAGAAGGAGGTGGGCTTGAAGAAGATGTAGACACCCCCCTTGATCTTTTCCTTGCTAGGGATGTGGAAGACAATGAATGATCATCAGGAGGAGTGGCTTCCTCAAATGATACCTCGGTTTGATTGTCAATTTCCTGATGTGCCCCTACTTCGGGAGGAACAACTATTGTGGGCACTTGTGACCCTCCATGCACCTCTGCTTGCGCATCTCCTTGCGCTGCCTCTCCTTCCACATGTACTTGGGCTTGTACTTGCACATGTTGTTGTTGTTGCGGCTGTGGTTGTTCAACACTTGTCAGATGAGTTATAACAACCTGTGTTGATTCAGGGACATTGCTGCTACTTTCTTTTGCGATGAGCCAACATCACTGGTCGATGGTGATTGAAGAAGTACACTGACTGCCTCTGCAGCACTCAAGGGCTTTGACTTAAGTTGGCGTGGTGGTGGAGGCACTGAGCCCAATGGTGCTCCCAGCTTGGTCCCCAGCAGATCCCGCTGCTGCTGCAGGCGTACTTTCTTTTTTACTCCCAAAAAACGCGGCGGCCGGCACACCAGCCTCCTTGGTAACTTGCTTCTTCTGCTCCTTACTGGCAACTTTCTTGCTAGAGGAGCTACGGAGAACTTTTTTTGGGGCCATCTTCTTCAGAGCAGGTCAGAACAGCAGGCCGCAGTTGCACGAGTTGCAGAGTTGTCTGTGGCCAGACGTGACGTCGCGTGACGTTATGCTGCACACACACACCGCTACAGGACTTCTTCCTGGCACTGGTGGTTCTCTTGAGTCTTGTGCACCTAAAAGCAATGGAAGACAGAGGAGCAACACTGCCCATAACACTCATGAAGTTTTTATGTTACTGTTCTTATGGATGCATGTGGTTGACCCACCCACACACTATTGTAACATTGTTTAGTTTACGCATTTGTATTCTGTGCATAATCATTGATTTGGGTCATTTTGTGTTCTTTGTTGCAGCGCTCCTTGAGAAAGGACTTCTCAGTCCGAAATGCATTGGAGCATTTTTCAAGTTTATGTCGTTTGATGATTGATATCAAGAGTTTGATGATTTATATCAAGAAAGCATAAAATACGTTACAATGAAAATCTTTAAATAAACTCTACAACCTCATTATTTGGAACTTTGATTGAACTTTTACGGAATCTATTGTGTTGTTCAGCACAAAGAACCACATGAGTGTGCCCAACAACAGGGATGCGCCTACACCCCGGTAGCGCACTCAACCCTTCATTCATAAATTCAAGACAACCCACAGAAAGACTAGGCCCATGCACCACTCACTACCCCTGGGCATAATGGATGAAAGCTAGGCAAAATGGGTGCAGGCCTGAGAACACTGCATGCATTCAAAATGGCCCCCTCCCTCCCAGCACATGGCCATGGCCTGTAGCAGCACTCAAAATGGCCCCCAACCACATGGCCTGTCCACAACAGGCCAAAAAAACGAAAATCACAGAAAAATCAGCACAATCCCAAGCCAACCAGCCCCTCCATGATGTTTAAATTCAAGACAACCCACAGAAAGACTAGGCCCATGGACCACTCACTACCCCTGGGCATAATGGATGAAAGCTAGGCAAAATGGGTGCAGGCCTGAGAACACTGCCTGCATTCAAAATGGCCCCCTCCCTCACAGCACATGGCCAGTGCCTGTAGCAGCACTCAAAATGGCCCCCAACCACATGGCCTGTCCACAACAGGCCAAAAAAACGAAAATCACAGAAAAATCAGCACAATCCCAAGCCATCCAGCCCCTCCATGATGTTTAAATTCAAGACAACCCACAGAAAGACTAGGCCCATGCACCACTCACTACTCCTGGGCATAATGGATGAAAGCTAGGCAAAATGGGTGCAGGCCTGAGAACACTGCCTGCATTCAAAATTGCCCCCTCCCTCACAGCACATGGCCAGGGCCTGTAGCAGCACTCAAAATGGCCCCCAACCACATGGTCTGTCCACAACAGGCCAAAAAAACGAAAATCACAGAAAAATCAGCACAATCCCAAGCCATCCAGCCCCTCCATGATGTTTAAATTCAAGACAACCCACAGAAAGACTAGGCCCATGCACCACTCACTACCCCTGGGCATAATGGATGAAAGCTAGGCAAAATGGGTGCAGGCCTGAGAACACTGCCTGCATTCAAAATGGCCCCCTCCCTCACAGCACATGGCCAGGGCCTGTAGCAGCACTCAAAATGGCCCCAACCACATGGCCTGTCCACAACAGGCCAAAAAAACGAAAATCACAGATAAATCAGCACAATCCCAAGCCATCCAGCCCCTCCATGATGTTTAAATTCAAGACAACCCACAGAAAGACTAGGCCCATGCACCACTCACTACCCCTGGTGAAAAGGCCACAATAGGCCAAAGAAACGAAAATCACAGAAAAATCAGCACAATCCCAAGCCATCCAGCCCCTCCATGATGTTTAAATTCAAGAAAACCCACAGAAAGACTAGGCCCATGCAACACTCACTACCCCTGGTGAAAAGGCCACAACAGGCCAAAAAAACAAAAATCACAGAAAAATCAGCACAATCCCAAGCCATCCAGCCCCTCCATGATGTTTAAATTCAAAACACCCCACAGAAACACTCAGTGCACCCACCACTGAGTACCCCTGGGCAAAAGGCCCCAAAACAGCCCAAAAATCGAAAATTCCAAAATTGTAGTTGTAGCAACTGTAATGCCCCAAACAAACTTACTTGTGAAATTTCTAATCCAAAAGTGATCCAAAGAAAGTCAAAAAGGCCTCAAATCCAAATATCCAGCAGCATCCACAAAAAGTAATCCTTCCAGCTCCAGATCCAAATGAAAAGTGACCAGGAGATGGACAAAGCACTGGGAGGAGCCTGCTGGACAGGAACAGGAAGTTGAAGACTGTGCGACACTTCCTTCCTCCCACCCCCCCCTCCCAAAAATGGACTCCTCGCAAAAAAAGTGCAGGCAAATGTCAACCTGAGGAGTTATTCAGATAAAAATCATCATTTCCAGAAGGTTTATGCTGCTTGCTGGTGGATTTCTTGTGCAGAATTGCAAATTTTGTATTTTCGCGAGTGCGAGATTGTTGCTGCTGCTCGCCGCATCTCCAAGCTCGCAATTGCGAAGTACCGCGATACGTGATCACGGCGTACTCGCGTTGACAAACTCTCGCTGTACAAGTTGGCAAGCCGCGATTACGTAATCGCGCTTGCCAAATTCCCGCGGGATCCCGCAGCAAGATCCAAAATGGCGCAGCACTGGCAAAATATCAAGAAAAATAACTCAGCAAACGATGAATGACGGTAAGTAAACGCCGCACGCTGCAAAATTGTATCACCAAGGAAAAAAAATCCGCTGCGTGCTAATTTGCGGATTTTGCGGGAAATTCGCGAATCTCGCGGATTGCGAATTTACCGAAAATCCGCAAAATCCGCGAGCGGAACGGAGTTTACGCCCATGCTTAGTACATAGACAATATCATTCTAATTTGGAGTGGTAATGGAAGGAACTTCTATGAGTTTGTAATATATCTCAACAACATTCAGGCACACCTCACTTTTACGGCCACCTTACACAAATCAACCATAGCATTCCTAGACCTAAACATTCAACACGCAGAAGGCAAGCTATTCACCTCACTCCACAGGAAACCAATTGAAAGAAACACCCTTCTCGCCTAAAAAAGCCATAATCCTCGGCACTCAGGGACGGTCTACCCTTCGGACAGTTCCTGCGAGTTCACAGGAATTGCTCTCTCAAAGAGGATTATAGGTGGGGGGCGGGGTATTGAAAGCCAAATTACTATCCAGGGGGTACCCGAAACAATTCATCAAAAGGTCTTTGAAATGGGCCTGGTACTGCCCCAGGGAGGATTTGTTGACTACCAAAACCAAAACACCACTTAACAAAATAGTATTTGTCAACACCTTTGGGGTGCATACCAACAAAATCCGTAATCTAATTACTAAGAACTGGAACATAATAAGAAGCATAGATCCCTCTATGGAGGTACCGTTGTTTGCTTACAATTGAGGAAAAAACATAAAAGACCATTTGGTCAGATCATCCACTGAGACAACTAAAAAGAAGGAGAACACTCTAGAATCCATGTGGGGTTTACCAGAGGTTAGAGGCCATCACAAATGTGGGAATTGTGTAATTTGTCCCTACACTGAAAATACCAAATCCTTCAAACATGGCGACTGCAAACACACCTTAAATTAGTTTTCGAATTGCAACACTTGGAATGTCGTATACTGCATCTGGTGTTCCTGCGGACTACCGTACATAGGACAGACACAACAACCCATCAAGGCTCGGATAGGACAACATCGCAGCCGCATCAGGTGCTCAGTTGTCAATGCCCTGGCTTTACTCTCCACGCGGGGTGAAACACGTGTCGGTTGTTGTTTTTGCTCGTCTTAAAACAACATTTTTCAAAAGGAAAGATAATGAATAAGAAAAAAAAATATATGAATGAGTGAAAATGGATGGAATAAAGTGAAAAAGCATAAATAAAAAGAACTACTTTCACTCCAAGCATCCTAGTACTGTACTATTTCTATGAAGAAAATACACCCATTGATGAGATGAACATAATATTTGAATAGGACGATTACATGCTCACAACTTTTCTGCTCAGTTGACAATGCCCCTTTGGTCTCACATTATAATGAGAAACACCATACAGCAAATGAGATCAGGTGGCAAGTCATTGACATTGCGAGAGTTCCCGAAAGAGGGGGAGATATAACACAAATACTGTAAAGACGAGAATGTCATTGGATAGACAGAATTTACTCTATTAATAAAGGACTAAATTACGCGGAGGAATGGTGTTGTTTTGTAGCAACACTAAAAGTATAATACCTTGGTTCCCCTTGCCTGACGTCATCTCATTTGTTCTGTTTTTGGCCCTACAATGTGGCCCCACCTAGTCCCCTTGGTACCACTACCAGGGTTGCCAGGACATCAGACAAGCACAGTATAATAACAAATGGAGGCTCCGCTGCAGGACAGAACCCCAGCTACAGGTACACCCAACACTGGCCAAATGATGTTAAAATCGGCGAGCTGCATTAATTTCAGGTATCCATATATGTAGGCACTATCCACCCACATCATTAGTGTACTTTTTCCAACGCTGCAGCAACTTTTTTCTATTCCCATAAGGAGACAGAGAATATGATCACTCGCAGTCGCGGCAAAGATTAGTTTGCCTGCGCACGCTTTCCAACCATTATGGTACCCTACATATGCCTCACGAACGTCCGACAAACACGTTACCGACCGCTGGCAGCGAGACACACACAGATTGCTGACTGCACGTATCCTTCCTGCACCACGAACTACGTATCCAAAGTATGAAACTGGGCTTCGTGTGCACTTTAACCGAGTGCACACATTAGGACCCCCATGGTCACTGATGGCTGCCTCGTTTTTCATTGCAGGAATTTCCCTGTTTCACAGACGCGGTGCCATTACCAGGCTCGCATCATTATCCAACGAACGAGTGGCTCCACATGAATATGCAGACCAATGATTAACTTCAGGAAAATTCATCATAACAGCTGACTCACATGCTCACCTGGGGTAAGTAGTCACCTTGCCGGTTATATGCATCAAAGCCAGCTGAGCCATTTTTTCCCTATCTGACAGAACCATTACTTACTATTTTTCCCTTTTGGTTCTTCCCCCATCTTAACCTCTTGACTCCACCAGAACCCGGATGGGTTTAATTGTGAGTAATTCTGTTCACTTCCACTCACGGTTGGCACCTTACACACAAGTATCTAGCGATTGAAAAAGACAGGTATTTTTCTTTGCCCAACGTGATCCCATGACATAGAGCTACCATAAGTTCCAATTCTCTATCTTATACCACTTTTTGCTCTCTCCCTATTATCAGAGGTCCTGATGAGACCCCATATACTAAGCGGGTCGAAACGCTGTCGACACAATTGATGAAAGTGAACCAGTCACGCAGCACTTATTGCTAAATATGTTTGCTGCATTTACTGTATGAAATATTTTAGTAATGGTCACTTTCCATGTAATATATTTTGTGAAACCTTGTAAATATTGTCACTACATGTCACACTACTGCAATGTTCCTTGTATTTATTGTTATATATTGTTTGATTAATACAGTTCTATATCCTAAGTAACCCTTGGTGTGTCTGGCTCTCTCTCTTTGACATCGATATAACCTGTGTATTGCGATTACACGTCGGATTTATGATTATACCCGACAATTACTAGTCCACTGGAACCACTGTTTCCTTATATAAATTACTTACCTTGGTTCCGCTGTGAGTAGGGTTCCCTTGTTCCCACTTTCAGAGTTTCTTTAATGTAGGCAGGTCGGAGTCGGGACAGGCCAGCAGGACTGCAGTCAAAGCACTTTGTGACCTCTTCTTCCTGGTTCAGCACAGCTCTTCTTCTTTCTTCCTCGAATCTGAGAGGGCAAGATTCAGGGTTGTTCCCCTAATAACTAAATGTAGGGGTGTTTAAAGGGATGTGCAGATTAGGACCAATGGGTCCCTTCTTCTTTCCGTCCCCTCATCTTCAACATGGAGGAGACTGAAATATGTGCTTCACCATGCCTCCGCCACCTGAGAGGTGATTGGCAAAGATGGGCACATCTCTCTTTCTAGCTTGGTTTTCCTGCCGATTCTCCCACCGAAAGTGGGGGACAGAACGAATGGGAGCCAGTAGCTGGGGGCAGCAAAAGGCTGGGACAGCTTTCAAAGGCAGCAGGCCTTTAAAGCTTCCTCTTCATGCACCAAGCCCATCCAAGGGGAGGAGGCATAACACCTCTGCCCAGGATGGGATTTGTTTCAGGACCAAGAGAGTGGAGGCTCTCTACCCAGGGATCCAGAAACCTGTCTGGTGGTGGCAAATAGCAGACAGCCATTCAGGAATAACACCAGGGCTTGTCGGTTTTCAGGGGGCATCTCTAAGATGCCCACTGAGTGCATTTTCATTAAATCCCAACCTGCCATCGGTGTGGATTTAATGTGCTGAGAAGTTTTCAGCAAAACGTTCTCAGTTTTTAATAAAGCCATTAGGGAGCTGTGGAGTTCGTAATGACCAACTCCCAGACCATATACTCTGGCTTTATACACTTACACTATCTATGAATGGACTTAGACACTGTAGGGGTACCAGGTTCATGCCACTGCACCCTCATCTGATGGCTAGTGCACCCTGCTAGAGGGGTTACTTGTCTAGGCCTCATGCAGTTGGATGAAGGCATAGCACACAGGGATGTGTGCCAGGTTGACTCTTCACTTTTCTCTGCACCAAAACACCCAGCCTGCAATGGCAGTGTGGGGGTGTTAAGGTTCGGGCCCCTAAGGGTGGCACAACAGGTGCTGCAGTCCTTAGAGGCCTTCCCTGGTCACAGTGCCCTTGGTACCCATGGTACCTTTTAAAATGGGCTTAGCTGTGGCCAGAGATGTATCAATTATGGGTACAAAGGTACAGTCTTGGGAAAGAACACAGATCCTGGGACCCTGATAGGCAGGGTCCCAGGGCACATCAAGCCAGGTTTCATCAGATGTCAAGCAAAATGTGGGGGTAACCATGCAAAACAGGGGTTCTTTCCTACACAATCCCCACAAACGAAAGAGGATGAGACTAACCTTTCCCAATAGAGTCTTCATTGTCTAAGTGGAAAAATCTGGAAGGGCCATCTGCATTGACATTGGCATTGACATGTAGGGAGAGGGACCACCTCAAATGTTTTGAGTTTTCTCCTTCCATCTTCATCAGCTATCTGGGAGGTCTGTGGTCAGTTTAAACTAGGAAGTGAGTACCAAACAGGTATAGTCTCAAATTCTTCAGGGACCAAACCACAGCATAGGACTCCCTCTCAATGGCACTCCAACACTGCTCCCTGAGGAGTAGCCTTCTGCTTATGAAAGCACATTATAGGTCTTGTCCATCATCATTTGTCTGGGATAGGACCGCTCCTATCCCTAGCTCAGAGGCATCTGCCTGCACTATGAACTGCTTAGAGTAATCGGGAGCCTTAAGAATAGGTGCTGAGAAAATTGGCTCTTTTAGGGTGCCACAAGCCTTTTGACAGCCAAATGTCCATTACATTTTTTGGGCATCTTGTTTGAGGTGGGTTCTGTGAGGGGACTCACAATGGACTCACATCTCTTCACAAACCTCCTGTAGTATCCAGTCAAGCCAAGGAATGCCCTGACTTCGGACTGGGTTGTTGGAGCTTCTCAGTCCAGAATGGTCTAGATTTTAGGTTGAAGGGATTGGACTTGGCCTCCACCTACAAGGTAGCCCAAGTATACAACAGTTCCCTACCCTATCTGGCACTTGTATATCTTGATAGTTAGGCCTGCAGCTTGCAGGGCCTGTAAAACCTTCCCCGGGGGGACCAGGTAATCCTGCCTGGAAGAGCTAAACACAGCAATATCATCAAGATAAGCTGCACTTAAACCTTTCAACTCAGCAGAGACTCGATTCACCAACCTTTGGAAGATGGCAGGGGGATTTCTTGGTCCAAAGGGCATCATACTGAATTGGAAGTGCCCATCAGGTACGGAGAATGCTGTGTTTTCTTTTGCTCCAGTGGCCTTGCTAATCTGCAGGTATCCTGCAGTTAAGTCAAAAGTACATAGGTATTTGGCAGCCTACAACTTACCTCTCAGTTCATCAGCTCTGGGTACAGGGTGTGCATGTGTCTTGGTGACAGCATTGAGGCCTCTGTAGTCCACACACAACATACTTTCTCTCTTTCTACCCTGTGGATGAGGTTTGGGGAGTAGGACAGCAGGGCAGGCCCAGGGGCTCTCAGAAGGTTCAATGACCCCCAACTCCAGCATCTTGCTGACTTCATCCTTGATGTTTTCCTTGACTTGGTCAAACCACCGATATATTTTCTTGTTTTGACTTGTTTTGATACTTAATGGGGTACCTCCCATTCTTCTCCGACAAATGAGAGTGGTCCCCTTACATGATGGCTAAATAAAAGTTCAAAGGGTGAAATTTCTACTCCCTTCTGAGTCACCTCCCTATAGGCAAAAAGCAGGCACAGCAACAGAACATTCCATCTCCTTTTGAGCTTTCCAGTGAGCCCTGTTATCATGCCTTTCAATGACTTGTTGAATCTTACAACAAGGCCATTGGTTTGTGGGTGGTAAAGTGTTTTGAAATTGTGATCACTCATCCCACATGTGTTTTAAATATGCAGACATGAAATTGGAATCTCGGTCTGATTCTACCTCCTTAGGAAACCCTACCCTCGTGAAGACACCAATGAGGGCCTTGGCTACCACAGGGCCTGTAGTAATCCCAAGGGGAATTGCTTCACAACACCTATTAGCATGATCCACTACTACTTTAGGTACTTGTTTAATGAGGCTGTGGGAGGTTCAAGTGGACCCACTATGTCTACTTCTACCCTCTCAAAGGGTACCCCAATCACTGGTACTAATGGATGTCATGCATCTTTCCTGGGTAACACAACACTAGGTATGGTAACAACTTACAGTGTTGGGAAGTTGTGCCTTGAGCATCTAAAGTGCTCAACATTGTCCCAGGTGAAACAACACTTGACCCTTCTTTCTGATGACATGGGACGACAGGACTTTATACTAGGTCCTCGAAAACCACATCAAAAGTGTTTCTTCTATGCGATATACCATGAGGTCTGGAAGGTTTCCAAGCAGGTACCTGCTGAGAGACTGCACAAAATTGTCAAGACAAATTTAGAAAGGCTTTTTAACAAAAGGGGAACGGAAGCGGACGATATTTAATGGGGTCCAGTGTACATGTCCTAAAGTAAAGCTAGCAGCAGAGTACACAGTTCCCCGGGGGGGTGTTTAAGACAATGTGGAGCAGGGAGTTGGTATAATCAATACCGTGGCTGCGAAGAAAGGGTTCCCTAGTCGGAACTTAGAGAGCCTCACACACCCAAAGTAATAAGCGTGAAACACACCCTTACTGGAGGGTGTCCGGTGTCATCATCGGCTCACTGCCCCTCGTCAGACCGGCGCTGCAATGTCTGACGGAGTGCCCAAAGGTACTCTTTTGACGGGGTTCTTTTAGTTCCTAGCCGATGGTGGATGTGGGTGAGGATGAGAGAAGGTGTAGTCAGTGCAATGGTGAGTGAAGGCGATAAAAAAGGTAGTCAGTCCACTTGCAACTTTAATAACGTGGCTGATTCCTTAGTTAAAAGGGGTGGGAGGGGAGTTTAGAGACCGTAAAGGTGTACAGAGCAATAACTCTACCCCCTAGTGTGGTCAACATGTTTCTCGCCAAAAGGCGATTCGTCAGGACCTAAAATAAAGTACTACACAAAGAAACAAAAGTGGACTCAATGCTCTATCTATATAAAGAAAGCACATACAACCTCGCTGGGTCGGAGGACAAGAGGGCCAAGGGGTCCTGCTCTATTTAGGCGACCTAGAGGTAGGAGAACAAAATATAAAGAAAGAAAGAACAGCTCAGGTCAAATGTAACATAGTGACTCAATGCTCAAATCGTGCAGCGTGACTCTTGTGACACAGGCTCCACACTGTGAAAGGTGAAGGGGGGTGGTGTGGAAGGGAGAATCAATTGAACCGGGGAATTTTGGGTGCAATATCCCTTCTCTGGCAAACACCACCCAGATGTCACACTAGGGGAATTACCATTGTGTGTTTATTTAAAAGAAAATTTTTTTGGTATATAACCGAAGCTTTCAAGATAACAACCCGTTCCTCCGGAAACAACAGTAGGCATGCAGCATTAATCAAGTTCTTACCCTAAGGGGATAAAGACTGGGCCCCGCAGCTTGCTCCCGTGAGGCCAGCGTTATAGGGTTTGGATAAACCTATTGGATGTAAAAATTGGTAGCTGATAACCTAGACAGGTAAGGTAGATGTGAATGGTGGTACACTTAGTAGTAGCAAATAGCGGCCCCAGATAGCGTGTAAAACATTCACCCAGCAGCAGTTCATAGTCGTGTCAGGTGTGGAGAAATGGTGGGCGGGATATTCCCCATTTACTCTGACTCCCTAGTTAACAGCACTGGAAACGTATCACTCACACCACTCCTATCCATTGTGATAGGGGACAGGGAGGCAGGGGAGGTACAACCCTCAGCCCCTTTCAGCAATAGGACGGGCGGGGTGGGGGCGGGTACATGGTCAAAAGGGCCATAATATTATGCTCTAAAATGTTGTACTTAGACATACGCTCAGATGGACCCCAGGGAGGCTTATGTGAAGCAACAGCCTGCCCTGTTTCTATGTAGATGGAGACACGGCGGGCTAGGGGCGGGTCAGAACAGTGGCCAGGTGAGGCATAATTGAATCATTTAGACTCTGCATAGCGGGGCCTCAGGGCAGGCTTCCGAACAGCAGGGTGATCTATGGCGGGATCTATGGCGGGGCCCACGCGATAATCGCATAACTCCGCCCGATATTGTCTCGGCATCAACACTCCATGGAGACGATGGGGCTTTTACGGTCTCGAGGTGAAGCTTACCTTGCTGAGGACACTGGATCGGCGGAACACCTACCCCTCACGCTCTCGGCACCTGGTCAGGGTGCGGAGCAGCTGGTGGAGGTTTCTGCCGGTGTTCGCCGTTTTGAAGGGAGTGAGGGCGCATTTGGAATGCGTCACGCGCATGCGCAGTAACCGGTCTGATGCAATGGGCAGAGCTAGATGCTCGAATGGCTAAGTAAAGGGGCCATCTTGGAGGTGGCAATCATGTTTGCACAGATCGCGAAAGGCTTCAAACTCAATATCTCAGGAAGGCAAGTGTCATTAGACCAGAGGGGGAAACGTAACAGGAAGTGCCTGATTGAGTATTTTAACGAAAGTAGCCATAAGGGGTGTAAAGGTGCGGATGTAGGCGCCTATTGTGTCATAGTCTACGCATAATGTCCAGACACTGTCTGCAATGATTGTTAGCTGCCGGGACTGTATGGCTAGACCCAGTCAGTCCGTGAAGTAATGTACTACAGGTGTACTGTTAGGAGGGATCAAGGTGGACTGGGATGGCAGAGCCGGTAACAGTAAGTGGTAAGGGGTTGGGCAGGGGGTAATGTTACACCGCTGGTCAGAGATATATAAGGCGGGAGAGGAATCTCTGGGAAGTGATACCATTACAGTAGGGGTAAACAGGTGTTAGAGAATAAGGTGTCTACCTCGAGACACTCGCCCAGGGAATAGCGTCATTCAGTCCTATTGTGTCTAGCTGGAGGCGATGCACCCATCTCTGTTCAAGCCTGAACAGAGCTTGTCTAGTCATAGCTGGTTGGGACTCGAGCACTAACCATTGGATGCTGTCGGCCGGGTGATTATGTTGTTGGTAATGTTCATACAGTCTCGTATGAGTCTTGGAGCATCGTATGTTGCTCTTATGCTCCGTTATTCTCAATTTGACCTGTCTCATGGTCATCCCGACGTAGAATTTGCCACAAGGGCAGATAAGAAGATAGACACACTTGGAGCTATTACAGTTAGTATGTCTATTCAGTCTCCAGGTGAAAGAGTCTGTTAATGTGATTTCTTTGCACTGTCTAGAGCAACGGCGCCCCAACTGGAACCGGGGCTTCCATCAAGGACCCTTGTTCCACGGACCCCCACAAATGCTGCCTCCATGGCAATACCCCTTTTACCCGCAAGGCCCCCCACAATTCTACCCCCAGAACCCTTTTCACGACAGAGGTTGGGGCAGAGGAAAAGGGCGCAAACGGAACGGCACAAGAGGGGTGCAGTGGCAAGACCAGCCATCGACATCAGCCCCGATGGAAACCAGGAGTGCAGGCTTGAACAGAGATGGGTGCATCGCCTCCAGCTAGACACAATAGGACTGAATGACGCTATTCCCTGGGCGAGTGTCTCGAGGTAGACACCCTATTCTCTAACACCTGTTTACCCCTACTGTAATGGTATCACTTCCCAGAGATTCCTCTCCCGCCTTATATATCTCTGACCAGCGGTGTAACATTACCCCCTGCCCAACCCCTTACCACTTACTGTTACCGGCTCTGCCATCCCAGTCCACCTTGATCCCTCCTAACAGTACACCTGTAGTACATTACTTCACGGACTGACTGGGTCTAGCCATACAGTCCCGGCAGCTAACAATCATTGCAGACAGTGTCTGGACATTATGCGTAGACTATGACACAATAGGCGCCTACATCCGCACCTTTACACCCCTTATGGCTACTTTCGTTAAAATACTCAATCAGGCACTTCCTGTTACGTTTCCCCCTCTGGTCTAATGACACTTGCCTTCCTGAGATATTGAGTTTGAAGCCTTTCGCGATCTGTGCAAACATGATTGCCACCTCCAAGATGGCCCCTTTACTTAGCCATTCGAGCATCTAGCTCTGCCCATTGCATCAGACCGGTTACTGCGCATGCGCGTGACGCATTCCAAATGCGCCCTCACTCCCTTCAAAACGGCGAACACCGGCAGAAACCTCCACCAGCTGCTCCGCACCCTGACCAGGTGCCGAGAGCGTGAGGGGTAGGTGTTCCGCCGATCCAGTGTCCTCAGCAAGGTAAGCTTCACCTCGAGACCGTAAAAGCCCCATCGTCTCCATGGAGTGTTGATGCCGAGACAATATCGGGCGGAGTTATGCGATTATCGCGTGGGCCCCGCCATAGATCCCGCCATAGATCACCCTGCTGTTCGGAAGCCTGCCCTGAGGCCCCGCTATGCAGAGTCTAAATGATTCAATTATGCCTCGCCTGGCCACTGTTCTGACCCGCCCCTAGCCCGCCGTGTCTCCATCTACATAGAAACAGGGCAGGCTGTTGCTTCACATAAGCCTCCCTGGGGTCCATCTGAGCGTATGTCTAAGTACAACATTTTAGAGCATAATATTATGGCCCTTTTGACCATGTACCCGCCCCCACCCCGCCCGTCCTATTGCTGAAAGGGGCTGAGGGTTGTACCTCCCCTGCCTCCCTGTCCCCTATCACAATGGATAGGAGTGGTGTGAGTGATACGTTTCCAGTGCTGTTAACTAGGGAGTCAGAGTAAATGGGGAATATCCCGCCCACCATTTCTCCACACCTAACACGACTATGAACTGCTGCTGGGTGAATGTTTTACACGCTATCTGGGGCCGCTATTTGTTACTACTAAGTGTACCACCATTCACATCTACCTTACCTGTCTAGGTTATCAGCTACCAATGTTTACATCCAATAGGTTTATCCAAACCCTATAACGCTGGCCTCACGGGAGCAAGCTGCGGGGCCCAGTCTTTATCCCCTTAGGGTAAGAACTTGATTAATGCTGCATGCCTACTGTTGTTTCCGGAGGAACGGGTTGTTATCTTGAAAGCTTCGGTTATATACCAAAAAAATTTTCTTTTAAATAAACACACAATGGTAATTCCCCTAGTGTGACATCTGGGTGGTGTTTGCCAGAGAAGGGATATTGCACCCAAAATTCCCCGGTTCAATTGATTCTCCCTTCCACACCACCCCCCTTCACCTTTCACAGTGTGGAGCCTGTGTCACAAGAGTCACGCTGCACGATTTGAGCATTGAGTCACTATGTTACATTTGACCTGAGCTGTTCTTTCTTTCTTTATATTTTGTTCTCCTACCTCTAGGTCGCCTAAATAGAGCAGGACCCCTTGGCCCTCTTGTCCT
Source organism: Lissotriton vulgaris (assembly GCF_964263255.1). Taxonomy (NCBI): domain Eukaryota; kingdom Metazoa; phylum Chordata; class Amphibia; order Caudata; family Salamandridae; genus Lissotriton; species Lissotriton vulgaris. The sequence goes on along the minus strand of NC_141696.1, from coordinate 512,998,431 downwards.
CCGACCCAGCGAGGTTGTATGTGCTTTCTTTATATAGATAGAGCATTGAGTCCACTTTTGTTTCTTTGTGTAGTACTTTATTTTAGGTCCTGACGAATCGCCTTTTGGCGAGAAACATGTTGACCACACTAGGGGGTAGAGTTATTGCTCTGTACACCTTTACGGTCTCTAAACTCCCCTCCCACCCCTTTTAACTAAGGAATCAGCCACGTTATTAAAGTTGCAAGTGGACTGACTACCTTTTTTATCGCCTTCACTCACCATTGCACTGACTACACCTTCTCTCATCCTCACCCACATCCACCATCGGCTAGGAACTAAAAGAACCCCGTCAAAAGAGTACCTTTGGGCACTCCGTCAGACATTGCAGCGCCGGTCTGACGAGGGGCAGTGAGCCGATGATGACACCGGACACCCTCCAGTAAGGGTGTGTTTCACGCTTATTACTTTGGGTGTGTGAGGCTCTCTAAGTTCCGACTAGGGAACCCTTTCTTCGCAGCCACGGTATTGATTATACCAACTCCCTGCTCCACATTGTCTTAAACACCCCCCCGGGGAACTGTGTACTCTGCTGCTAGCTAAATTTAGAAAGGCTCTCGTAGTAGTTGATAATGGTATGACTATATTGTGCACTAGGATACACTCTCTGGGTAACATCGTGTCATCAGCGATAGACATCATACAGAATGACAAGTCCTCTATTCAACATGGGTAGTCACAGCTTAGTTCAATTAGGTTATTATGCTAGACCCTGCAGACACTACATTCCAGTGCAATAACATAGAGACACCTTTTTTACCTTACAATGTTACAAAGCAGCAAACAATTATGGCATGTACGGATGCAACATACACTATGTTTCACATAGAGAAGTTAGAGAAATTACCATTCATGGTGGAGAAATGCCTTCCTCGGATTGGATTATCCACAGTGTTATTTCTCTACCAATCCTGACATTCCACATCCAATACGATTTACAACACCATCAAGTAGGCAGATACGAAGCGCTAGGAGAGCAATATGTGCAAGTAATGGAATTTACCTTTTGGATATTGCTGTAGAAATGGTGTGACGGAAGTCTCTCTTAGTTGGACTGACTGCGTGAAAACTTCAGGGCATTCCTTGGTGTGTAGGGAGGTTTTACTTCGTGGGGTGTGTAAGGGATCCATGGCAAATTTGTTCTGCTATCTGAAGGGTTCCCCAGCTACTGTGATATGTCCGGCTTTCAGATTGGCTTCAAATGGGAGTTATTTAATGTTGAACGATCAGAGCTACTGTGGCATCAAACTGGGCATCACCAATCTGGTGACCGTTTCTGCAGTCATGACTTGTTGCACACAAGTACTGTTTCTACTTGCCCGCACAGTTAGACAGGCAATGATTTGCACTTCGATAAAGCTTTCAAATGTGCACTTTGATGCTTTGAACAAACTGAAAGTCATACAGTTCCAGAAATATGTGGCCTAAACATCTGCAAATGAGACGTTCAGTCTTCTAGTTGCAAGGTCCTCTTATGAGAAACAGTTGCAACTTAGCACTAATTTCCCACTACATTTTGGGGAACTTGCGCTCTGCAGTTTTAACATGTCTAGCACCACGGTAGTGGTGCTCTTTTTAAGAAAATATGCTCTGCTTTGGTTAGCACATTCCAGAGAGTTTTGGAGTTATTCCATCATTTATATTCTCCATGCCATGAAGCATTTTTGGAAACCTTCTGCTAGTCCTGTTCCTAATTATTGGGACTTTGCTTTTACTTTTTCCGCTATGTCATGGATGCCCCATCAGGAGGCCAAATGGAACTAGCACTACTGCATGTGTTCCTATGTCGTGAACACATGATGCTGTGTTTTTGTACACCTTTGCTTCAGGAACCAAATGAACACTGGTTCTTGTCTTTTCAGCCTGTATGTTATGTTATGTTATGTTATATTGAGCTTGTAAAGCGTGCAGCTACTCAAAGTGTCCCGACTCTGGCTCCTGAAGAAAGGATGAGCAAGTATCAGGTTAAAACAGCAAGGTCTTGAGTTTTTTTTTAAAAAGCACTGGGTCTTGAGTAGTCCTCAGGGCTAAAGGCAGTAGATTCCAGGCCAAACCGGCCTTACGCACAAAGGAGTTACCACCAAGTTGCTGGCGCTTTAACTTTGGAATCTGCATCAGCCATTGGACAGAGGACCGAATCACTCTGCCAGGCACATAGAAGGCAAATCTCCTCTGTAGGTATAGGGGGTCGGTATCATACAAGTCCCAGTGAGCGATGGTTAACATTTTGAATTTCAGGCGGGACTCAACTGGCAGCCAATGCAAGGCACGCAAGTCTGTCCGCACACTATCTCCAGGAGAAAGCCACATAAGGAGTCTAACCGCAGAGTTCTGCATGACCTGTAGTTTTTTGTATGGCTATGCTGTGTGAAGCCAGTACTCCACTGTTTTCTGTGCACTTTTGAGTGTGCCCTGGATATATGCCTAGAACCCAATGGGTTTGGTCTTGGACATTGACCTACTGGTGAGTGACTTGTGTGGATGAGTCTAGTGCCAGTGGCAGGAAAAGGCCCTAAAACACAACACGGAGACACCAAATTTTCATGATCAAAATTTACCTAGTTTGGCGATGAGGGTGCCATGGGTTTAAATACCGGGCTCAGACACTACACAGGTAAATCTACCAAATCCAGAATTATCTGAAAATAAGACACCCAGGTGATTCCAGGGTGGTTTGGCTCAAATGTATCAATATGTTTTCTTACCCAGAATGCAAATATCTAACTATGACCAGAAACAAGCATTGTCAAAATATCTCTTTGAAGTGGCGCATCCCTACGAGGCATTTACAACGTGACGCATCTATGGAGATGCGTCACGGTGTAAGGCCCTGCGCCACATGAAAACTGCCTCAGGTTTCATGGAGGCGTTCGGGTGCAGGGGGGGCGTTCCGTCGCAGGAACGCCCCTGGAAAGTGACTAAGTGAAATCTACAAGATTTCACTGAGTCACTTTCTACGTCATTTCCTTATGCCTGATTGAAGCAGGCGTAAGGGTGATGCACCATGCAATGTAGGGGTGGCCCCTGAGCATTGCAGCAGTCATGTGGCACTTGCGACATGACTCCAGCAATGCGCCACCCGTACGCCGAAAGATGTGTCACGCATCTTCCCTGCCTTGCACCATGGGTGGCGGAGCTGTGGCGCACTGTGGCGCACATTAACTGGCGCATCCCTGGGGATGTGCCAGTTAACGTAAATCTGCCCCCAGGTTTTGAGGAGGGAGAGGTCAACATTCGAGATGTTATGTTATAAAATGTGTAAAACGCATAGCTGTCCCACCAATGGGACGACCCAGCGCTGGAGGCAAGAGCGGAGGGTGAGGGAAGAAGCTAAAGGTCAACGAAAGAGCTAGGTCTTCACCGCCCTCCTGAAGGTCAGTTGGTTGGAGATGCTTCTGATGGAAAGAGTCAGGGAATTCCAGAGGGCCGACGCGAGCACCTTAAATGAACATCCTCTGGTTCTGGTTCTACGAAACAGAGGATTTCGTACCAGATGGACATCGGCCGAGCGTAGATCACGCATCAGGATGTAAGAAGACATAGATCACTCAAATTACTGGGCCTGAGAAACCCTGAACTTGGCATTTAGATAGGGCATGAAGAAGCCAGTTTTCAAGATATGGAAACACATTCAAGTCTGAAGATGAGGAGAGCAATACAGGGTGCATCCAAATCATCTTGGTGAATACAGACCAATAGAAATACCTGTAACTGAAAATGTTGGTTTTGCATACAGAGCCTCAGGTGCTTCCAGGGGTAGATTTATTAATATATCAGTAAATGCAGTGCAGCAGACAAATTTGATGTACTGCATTGAATGAGGAGGAGGGAGCAAAACAGTGCTGTATCTACTAAGGTATGGTGCTTCTGCTCCATAATCCTGTACCACAATCAATTTTACTTGCCTAGCACTATACACACATCTTTGCACCAAAGTGCAAATATGCCTGTGTAATGTCTAGCATGAACTGGAAGGGTTCCTTTCTGTACAAACCACAATGGTCCGATTACGGGTTTGTCAGTCCACGGACCGCCAGACTCATGTCATGGGGGCACGGCGGTGGCGGTCTACCAACTGCCCTATTATGACCATAGCTGTCGGGCTGCTATGGGACCACTGCAGCTACCAGGGATCAGAGATCCCTGTCGGTGAATCTTCGGTCTTAATGTCACAATATGCGAGGCTGGGCTGATGCTGCCCCAGCAAGCAAATTACGAGTTTCCTCACAGGGTTCAGGGACTTCAATTGGTTGAAGCCGTTTCAAGCTGGTTTTTCAAATTTGGACTGCAGAACTTGTGGGATGACCCTGTCTCCATGTTACATATATGTTTTATGTGTTTTCTCATGCTTGCATGCAGGAGCTGTTGTTATGTTATGAGTCTTGGTTCCTGGCACGATCATTATGTTCTAGATTAGAACATCTAATCGGCCCTGGAATCAAGACTGACAGTTGTGTGGAGCTAGCCGGAGCCTCCAGTCTTGTAGCCGGTGGTGCTTCCTTTTCTTATGGAATAAACTCTTTAAAATACTTCAAGAGTCATCTTTTCATCTTAACACTCCATTGTAAAATCAGATAATAAATTGAAAAAAATTTGATACTGGGCTTATGTAAATGTCCATTACGTTACGAATTCCAATAATGGGTCTGTAATCAGCACTTTCTCATATCATGTTTATCCCCATGTATGAAGAATGCCTTGATTTAATATATTAATTTTCAACTAGAAAGTTGAACATAAGATTCCATTACGCGATCTTACCACTGAGGTCTTTTACAGGTAAATGGTGTACTAAGCAAGATCTCAAACTTTGTCCTACATGTGGTTCAAGTAACGAAAATGAGAGACATGTACAATTCTTCTGCAGGGAGTACCATTCCATAAGCTGCAAATGGCTTGTTCCAATCTGCCATGACTTGGCTCCTAGCAGTCACCTGGAAGCTTTCAGGATTTTAAAAAGTGGCACATTGCTAAAAATAGTATTTACTGTTAGTACATTTTTACAAGCAATGCGGTACAAGAGACTAAACTTTTCAAATGCTGTAGACTCCTATGCTCACTAGCTGTTTCCTTTAATTGATATATGTAACTTAATTGACTATTTGCACTATGCACATGTCGCTTTATGTAATTGTTGCATTGCCCCTATTGCTATTCGAGGCTAACGTTGCTAAAGTACAGGTGGCTTTTAGCTACTTGTCTTGTTTTTTTTTCCCTAAGTAACACTTATTTTAATATTATCCTGCCTTTTAGCATCTGTTGCATTTTGCATGGTTAAGTGCGAATGTAAACATTTTTTACTGCCTGGAGGAATATTGGGCCAGATGCATCAAGCATCCATTTTGCGATTCCTTATTAGCGAAAAATAAGGAATCGCTAATAAGGAATAGCAAAATGGAATGCATCAAGCAATCACTATAAAAATAGCGATTCCTTAGAATTCCTTAATTGCGACTCGCAAATTGCGAGTCGCAATTAATGAATACCTCCCCATTAATTCCTATGGGCCTAGAGGCCAATAGGAATGAATGGGAAGACAAGCTCAATTTGCGAATCGCAATTAGCGATTCGCAAAATGAGATTGCGAGTTCAAGGGTGCAGGGGTGTCCAAAGGACACCCTGTTACACCCCTGAATGTGATCTGTGCACATATGTTGCGCACACACATGCCCTTAGGGCATGTGTGTGCGCAACATGAAACTTTGAAAAATGTACAAAAGTGCATTTTTCAAAGTTTTTGCAAATTACCATGAAGTTGTACTTCGTGGTAATTTGCGTGCCCTATTAGCGAATTCGCTATTTTTGATACTTTCATGCATTGCATTTAAGGAATCTCAATTTGAGATTCCTTAAATGCAAACAATCGCAATTTAGCGAATTCTCTATTTGCGATGTTTGCATTTGGGATGATGCATCCCAAATGCAAAAATTGCACTCGCAAAGGGCCAGATTCTGAGAATCTGGCCCTTTTGCGAGCGCATTTCGCTTGATGCATCTGGCCCTTAATGAATTGTATTATGAACTCTTAGAAAAGTTTTAATGATCTTGTTTCACTGCAATTCTAATACGGACATTGTGATTTTGTGGTAACAGGGTGCATATAGGTCCCCCTTTTTACAAAGGAACTATATGTACTATTTTGCTTGCTTATTGTGCAATGGTGCTCTTATGTATTTTTTGTTGTGTATGCTTTGATGGTTATTCAACCGAATAAAGTAATACTACTACCACACAGTGCACAGTGCAGCACACATGCAAAATTGTAAAATGTTGTCAAAATAAAAACATTTTACCTTTTTACGCATGCCTCAAAGAGACACAATTTATCTGGACAAAGCTGTGTCTACCATTATTAGAAGATAGGTCTTTGCACCAAAAAACATGGTTGACTTCATGGGAATACCAATCTACCCTCCCTTTCAGGCAACTTTCCAGCACAAAACAGGTTCTATGCTAGAAAAAAATCCCAAATAAGCATTTGGTACCAGTTTGTGTAACATATGTGATCCAAACCTGCTGCAAAATTTTAATAAATGTGCCCCCGATGTGATGTTGTTATGGGAGCATGAATGTATGCATCCATAGCTATTAGAACAAATGCTTTCTGGAACCATGGGTAATATCCTTTGTAGAGTCTCCTTTTTGAACGGCATTTATTTCACCCATAGATTCAGATATTGCATATCCATTACCAAGCTGAAACCCCCGCAACACTTTTGCCACCAGAAAGATTCTTGGGTAAACTTCCTTTCTCCTCTCTGTCTGTGGGACTGAATTGACGGCTTTCTTCATATCTTGGTCCTTGATATCATTTTCAAATGGAGCTTTGGACTCCTTCATTCTGGCCTGCAACCTGAATCAGAATGTGTAGACACAGAGGACCTGATTCACAAAGGTAAGTTATACTTTTAAATAAGTTTGCACTTTGTAGTAAGTTTACTACTTTCACTATTCACCAACTCTAAGTGTAAACATACTACTGTTTAATTTACACGTCTCCAAACCAGAGAAATGCATCTGGCTTATTCTGGGGTGTGTGGGTGACATACTTTCTTAACCCCTTCTATGCTCATGACGAGCCTGGGCTCATCATAACTGCTGCAGCGCACCCATGCACAATTAATTTCCCGCCTAGGTGGCAGAATTAATCAGTGGGCGGGGTTGTGACGAGCCCAGCTTATCATGAGTACAGCTCTACTGTGACTCATGATGAGCTGGGCTCGTCATGAGCACGCGGCGCAGCGACTCCCCCGCGCCGTGGGGGAATTACCCCTGCGGCGAAGGGGTTAACCCTTCCCTAAACACCTCTTACTCCTCCCTTATCCCAACCCCTTTAGCAGAAAGTTACCCCTTTTCCACACCACTCCCATGTGCCCATCCCACATTTATGACTGAAATCATACATGCAACAGTTACACTTTGTAAAATGCCTTGTAGTAATACAAAATGTACTACAAAGTGCAGTACCCATGCATCTGAAGTAGACATTTTCCAATGTTCCACAAACTGCTGAATCGGAAACAAACGTCCCCTGCCTCCTTGATTCTTTCTCCAGGAGATGTCCTCATTATATTAGTCATCCACTTGAGAAAGCAACAGGCCACAGTTCCAACTCAAATCTTCTGAACAGGAATACCCTTACAATACACCTTCTTCTTGTACAAATGTGTAGTTCCTCAATGAAATAAGCTTCTCTGGCATCAATTTTATGTTTTCTTTTCAGTTATAAAGATAATTAAAGTTCAAATATTTACTCTTTTCACCATCCAACAGCCTGTTCCTACATCTTATTTCTGACTGTTATGGCTGATTTTGGCTCTATTTGGGTGTTGAAGGAAAATTATTATTTGATCATATTGCGCCATCTGAAAAAGAGCAAGGTGAACTTGAAGGGATGATCTAATTGAAGAAAAAAAGAGAATGCAGCCTCATTTCAACAAAACTATGATTTATATTACGCAGATAGGGAACTTCACCACACACATGGCGGAGTACCTGGTCTGTCTAGCCATTGATCTTACCTCTCTATTTTTGGTCGGATGGACCCTCAGGTTTCCAACTATGGGGGCATATTATCAAGCAGCAGTGATAATTATTGCTGGCCGCGCTTAGCGTGAAATTATTTCTTCGCTGGCTATCTATGGAAACTATCGCCATGCTAGTGCTGTATTACCAACGCATTCAGAAAAGGGGGTGTGATGAACAGAGTGTCTGAATTAAGCAGACCACTCTTACCCAGTCCAAAGATCAGGGCTTGATCCATCACCGTTTTTTAGCTCACTGCACCATCCCAGCTCAGAACCTGGCTACATGCAAATTAGTCTGTTCCTGTCCCAGTGCATGATGGAAACAGGGAAAACCAAACTACCAAGCCAATTCTTATACTGGGAAGGAAACAAGCTTCCGGGGACCGGTTTCTGGCATTTCAGCCGTCGTAGGCCCGGCTTGCTTGAATCCTGATAGTGCAATGAGCAAGGGACTCACATCTGAGTATACCCTTCCACGCTTATGGTGGACAAAATGATTCAGAAAAGGGGGTGGTGATGAACAGAGTGTCTGAATTAAGCAGACCACTCTTACCCAGTCCAAAGATCAGGGCTTGATCCATCACCGTTTTTTAGCTCACTGCACCATCCCAGCTCAGAACCTGGCTACATGCAAATCAGTCTGTTCCTGTCCCAGTGCATGATGGGAACAGGGCAGACAAAACTACCAAGCCAATTCTTCACTAGAAAGGAGACAAGCTACCGGGGACCGGTTTCTGGCATTTCAGCCGTCGTCGGCCCGGCTTGCTTGAATCCGGCTGCTCACTAAACTTTCTGTGCCTTCACAAGAGCTACTGTGGGGGTGGCTCCTGTGAAAGCACAGAAATCACTGCAGAGCTGGCAGTAATCTGCCAACATGGAGGTTGGTAGTCCATCAGGAAATTAAAGGTAATGACTTGTCCTCCGCCACCCTGCGGACAAGCAATAAACAAGGCCCTTGGTAACTCAGTTAAGTGTGGAAAAGGCAATTTTTATGAATTACAACAAATTTCCCCTAAATAGAGTTACATCTCATCTGCATGGGGCACTGTGATTACACTCCCCCTCAAACATACATTAAGTATCCTCAGCGGTAGGAAATCTGAATATTTAGCAGACCTGCAGTGACTGTTGCTGGCCGAGGCACACACAGGGGGCCACTAGGGAGGTCTGGACTCTAGTGTTGCCTGGGCAACCCACACCCCGCCCCTCTCCATCCTGGTTGGACTCCCCCCATCTCCAGCCTGGTTGCGGCACACAAGGGGCGTCACTTCCTGGACTTGGGGGAGGGTATATATCCCTCCCCCACCATTTTGGCGACCTCTTTTGATCGCTGCACACGCCGTTGAGAAGGGTCGTTCATTGTTGTTGTTATTGTTGCAGGCCTGGTCGTGCCTCATGCGTGCCACGCGATATCAGTCAGGGTGAGTGCTCCATAGCCACCCCCGTCCCTGTCCCTGGGACATTCCCAGGTTGTACAGGGGCTATGGCACGGACAGCCATGGGGCGGGTGCAAGCTCTTCCAAGCAAGGTGGCCAACTGTGGCCTTAGGGCACGAACCGGTCCAGCAGTCTTCCCCCCTTCACCCATGCCTTCCCCCGCCCGGGTCCCCACCAGGCAGGACAGGGTCAGGGGGATCATGCCCACTCTAGGTTCCCAGGTTGGGCCCCCACAGAAAACCGAATGGCCAACGTTGCGGCCAGGGCCGTGCTGGGGACGGGGGCAAGGAAGGCTGGGAGATGCTGATTGGCCGCTGCCTGCGCTGGCCTAACGAGCCAGCCGCAACTGAGGAGCGCTTTTAGTTGTCCCGGTGTCCGCCAGGCACGCCCCGGTTCTTCACTGGCATGGGCAAGTTGCAGCGCAGTGAGATTGTAGGCGCATGGGAGCCTCCGGCGGGTAGTTCATGGGGGAAGAGATCAAACGACCCCGGCATCAGCGCTGAGGGTCGAGGTATCTTAGCGGAGCCAGGCAGGGGATCAGCCAACGCAGCGTAGAGCCGCGCTACCCCCCACATGAGGGGCAGGGAGTGCAACATTGCGGGGGAGAAGGGAGAGCAACGAGCCTCGCTGGTCGGCCTCCCCTGGAGACTGCCTTCCTAGGTAGAGTTGCCTTCATTTTAAAGACGCATGAATGTGGGGGTCTAAATCCCGCTAGCGTGGTGCTTTGAAAGCATAGTGCATTTGGGGCAATCCTGCCATCATGGTCCTTAAGCGTAGATGCCGTCTGCCCTGATACCGTTTGTCTGGCGTGTGTGGTCTTACATCCCTTGTCCAGTGAGCAGGGGCCGGCTGCATGGCGTTGTTGCAGTGAAGCAGCCACTTGCTCACTTTGCTTTGCCCACACCTCTGCTTCGCTCCCATTGTCTCTGTGCACCCCCACCCTATCCCGGTTTGGTTGAGATGCATGGGCCCCATGCCTCCCCACCTGGCCGTCGTATATGGCCGGCCATCAACCCTCGACCATGGTCCCTTGGGTCGTCCAAAATGGGGGCAACCAGGGTCTGGGGATGACTCGCTTTCACTCTGTGACTGGTTGGTTTCACTCAGTGGCCACTGTGTGGTCAGTGACGGGGAGGGTGGCCTGCGGGCGTTTCTCACCTTGGCACCACACCGCACTCGGATGGTGTTGGCAGCATTGGTGGTTGGGAGGGCTTCCCGGGGTGAGCCAGACCTAGTCCTTTGGATGCAAGGCCCGTACCTTGGCACTTTGATTTCATTGGGTTCTGCCCACAGGAGTTGCATCCTGTTCCGCTGTTCGGACGAGTCTGTCCTGTAGGGAGAAGCTCGCTGTAGGAAGAAGGTCGGTCCTTGAGGCCCTTGCAGTCCCCCATCCTCAATCGTTTAGTAGAGCTGTATAAGTGCATGTTGCCTGGGTGATTGCGTGAAGCAGGGGTGTGTGGGTTCGAAACCCAACGTACATCTGAACCCATCCTCGTCTGAGAGTATGGCGCCGGGGAGCAGGGATGCGCATGCGACCAGGTGGATTTCATCGCATCATGGGTTCAATCAGACCTGAACAGTTCAGTATTTTCTTTTATTGTTTTGTGGGCTAATGGTTCAGTATGGCCTTCCATGCAATTGCTTCCACTGCCGTGGGGTGGACACGCTGGTGTAGGATCCCCATGTGACAGGGCATAGGGTGAATGGCCTTTGATGGATCCCGTGCAATCGGATGCATGCTGCTCTTGCCACTGCTAAAAATTACCTTTTAACTGTATACAGGGCGCAGTGCTTTTGCAGGGCAACACATTTATGGCCTGCTTAGTGTAGCCAGTAACAGTAGCACAGGCGCAAGGTCTAGAGTTTTCGCGTGACAAGCCTCTCGAAGTCAAGAGTTCAACACCCAGCAGTGAAGCCAAGGTCTTTTTTCTGACTGTGCCCTGTCTATTGTCAAACTTTGCTTTGAGCTATTTTATTATTATTATTATAATTTTAATTCATATTAATTACGGGGGGCGCTAACGGAATGCCATAGCCATCGAGGCAACATGGGGAGGCTTACGTACTAACTGACATACCTTTGGTTTGGCCGTGTATTTCCAGAGTGCAATGAGGTGTTTATGCCGTCGGTGGCACTGTCCCAATGTTGTTGTTTCTCCTTCCTAGCAGGAGTATGGGAAAGTGAACATTTATTGGGTTCTCACTTGCAATCCATTAAAAGGCGCACCTCGGGCCTCGTCCTTAGTACCGGGCTTGGTGGGCTGCATTGGACAATGGGGTTCTCCCAGGCCAATGTTAAGTGAAACACGGTACTTGTTTGTTGTAAGGACATGGTAGCTATCTATCGGGTTTTCACAGAAAGCACGGAGCCTACCGCAGTTTAGCTGTTATGCATCCCGGCCACTAGAGGGCACTGTGACTCTATCCCCCAGCAATTTGACAACAAAGGTGTATCATGAGTTGTCTACTGTTAAAGGCTGTTTTGATGCTGTTGCAGCACCTGATGTTAAAGCCTTTATTTGAATCTATTTATCATGTTTTCACATAGAGCACGGAGCCCACCGCGGGCCAGCCGTATGCATTTGGGCCACTAGAGGGCACTGCTACCATGCACCATATAAGTACCAGCCGGTGTTCCCCATGTAATGATTTTTTTCCTGCAATTATTTAACACCTTGGCTGCTAGGCGTTTTCCCGCTGTGTGCTGGAAATTGCTTTATTACTTTATTCATGACGAGCTCAGCTCGTCATCAGCACAGCTCAACTGTGCATCATGACGAGCTGAGCTCGTCATAAGCATCGAAAGGGTTAAAAGGCTCACATGAGGCTTAGCTTTTGGTACCATGCTTGCACTTGTATAAGGGCGCCGCTCCGGTACTGAGGTCGTCTGGTGATGCTTGCGATGCACTCACCAGGTGGGCCTGCTTGTGTGCCCCGAGGGGCCACGTTCCTGGTGACCCCTCGGGCCACCAGGTTTACCACCCAATAGTATTGGGTGGTAAATAACGTATTCTTAAGGGTCTGTGGCACTGTTTACTGTGCCACCTACATCTCGATTTACAGTATCAGTAAATTTACCGAATCAATATTTTACCAAATCGGTAAATTTACCGCTAATAGTAACAAACTGCAGGCGAAGGATTAAGTGGCCTGACTTAGAAGCCTCCCCTAGTAAACTTGCCGAACTTTATGTGTCTATTGTCCCGCTCATCGAAGAGATGGGGAATTTTGATGGCCTGGGAGGAGCTACTAATATCCACGTTAAAATGGTTGCTAAGCTAAAGGACACTTTATATCCCTTGAGAAGGATGAATCACCTACGGACCACGACGAACCGTTGGTTCAATAGTTCCTGCCGAAATGCTAAAACGGCACTGATGGTAGCGCTAAAAGCCAAAGACGTTGAGGCAACTAGGGCACTTCGTATCAAGTATAGAAAGGTAATTTGTGATGCGAAGAAGGAAAGGGAAGCCTCCATGTGGGTGGAGCTGGGAGTTGCGCTTAGCTGCAAAGATCTAAAGTCTTTTTGGCTGATTGTGGCAGCCGGGCTTAGTGGGTTCACTCATACTCCCCCTCCTAACATCGCTTCTGCTGTCTGGGAAGACCATTTTAGTGCCCTGTATGGCACTTTAGAACCCAATAAGCCGCCTGTAATTGCTCCTGAATCTGAGCAAAGTTCAAGTACTATTCGGGCGAATGGAAGTGAGTGGCCAACCTTAGTCCCGGTATGTCCTGATCCATTGGACTATATCACCTTAGCCGAGGTAGAGTCTGCTATATGTAAACTGCTCCCTAATAAGGCTCCTGGATTAGACAAACTACCTGGAGAGTTATTCAGGACCCAGCCTAAGATTTGGGCACCATATTTGGTGGTCCTATTTAATGATATTCTGAGGGGCGGTTATCTGCCTCCTACTTGGCAGGGAGCTGAAATTGTCCCAATATTAAAAAAGGGTTGCCCGCTAACGCCCTCTAATTATAGACCCATAAGTTTAATTGACACCTCACAAAAACTGATGGGGAGGGTTATCCTTGATAGGTTACTTGACTGGATTAATGAGAATGAGATCTTGTCTCCCCTACAAGCGGGCTTTAGGGCCGGAACTTCCACTCTAGACCAGATATTTCGCCTGCAGGTCCTATACTGGAAGACAGCGAAGGTGGAGGGTGGCAGCCTCTACCTTGTATTTGTGGACCTGCGGGCCGCGTTTGATCTAGTTTCACGTGCCAAACTGTGGAAGGTGCTTGCCAATTTGGGACTACCTTCTTATCTTTTGGCCATCCTCTCTAGGTTGCATGAAAATAACTTTGCTCAGGTCCGGTGTGGCAGTAATGGCGAATTGACGCGTCCGTTTCCTGTCCAAAAGGGAGTCCGTCAGGGGTGTGTCCTGGCGCCCACGCTATTCAGTCTCTACATTAATGGTCTTGTAGATCATCTGAATGGCGTGGAAACAATGATGCCCCTAAGTTGATAACTGGTAGAGTGCCCGCTCTGATGTTCGCAGACGACACCTTGTTGCTTTCTCGAACATCATCGGGCATTCAAAGGATACTCAACGGCTTTGTGGAGTTCTGTGAGCTCCGGGGACTAGAGATCAATTTAGACAAAACGAAATTCATGATCTTTAATCCCCCAAAGAGAGTGCGGTCAAATCCGTCTCTATATGGCACCCCCTTGAAAGGGTCCAAACATTTGTTTACTTGGGTGTCACCTTGACGGAACACTTTGAATGGAATATGCATATAGACAAGTCTGCACTCAAGTTATCCCAGCTGGTGGGAGGTTTGGGTAAGGTGTTTAGGGAGTCAACATTTAGACCAGTGTCTCCAGTACTGGAGATATATTCCCGACAGGCAAGAACTGCGGCAATTTATGGGGCGGAACTTTGGGGGCACAAGAAGTCAACCACTCTTAAAAAGGCAGAGCAGTTGTTTATGAGAAATCTAGTTGGGTTACCACTGAGCACCCCGCTGATCCCCCTTAGGTTTGATCTTGGTATAGCTTCAATTGAGGAGATTATAAGTGCAAGGCCAATCATGTATTGGAAGAGGCTGTGGTCAGCTCCTGAATTGGCCACCTATAGGGCCGAATTCTGTGAGGTATGGAGTGCTCTTCCCAACAAGAGGATTCCATAGCTCCAGTATATTAAATTTACTGGTGACCAGCTGGGTTTTCCGGAACTGTGGGAAGCACCACAGTCCATCTGTATGGGGATACCAAAAAAGGACCTCCACTCACTGATGCATAGACAGTACCATGATACATTATTGAGCTCTGCGCTATTGGGTAGGCTGACTACTGAGTTCCTCCTGGTTAAACCGGAACCGAGAACAGAGGAATTCATGGACTTGATTGAGCCACCACTTGCCCGAAAGTTATACCTTCAGCTCAGGCATGGCACATTACCAATTAGGCCATTTTCATCCAAGTGGTTATCTTCTAATATTGCATCATGTCCTGCATGTGATTATAAAGTTGAAAATATAACGCATGTACTATTTTTCTGCCCTGGCTATCATGTAATTAGAAAATGTTGGCTGATCCCAATATGTAGAAACTTGGGTTTTGTGCACTTTACTCAAGCGTGTAGGATATTAACATATGACACCCAACCTTCTATTGTGTTTGCGGTTTCTCGCTATCTGCTTAGCATGTGGCGTAGGAGGCAATCCTTTTTAGTTTAAAATGTGGCGCATATGCTTTTTTTCTTTTTAAATTATTGTGTAACTAGATAGCTTTGGTTTAATGCTTTTTTAAAACATTTTATGACTATTTATTGTATTATTAACACTTGTACTGATGTATTTATATGTAGTTTTATGGCCAGTTTGACCGAAATAAAGTTATCTAAGTAAGTAAATTTACTGATTCTGTAAATCTCAAGCCCCCTACATGTCAAACACCAAATACCGGTTGGTAACGGCCGAAATCGGCCGTTACCGACCGGTATTTGGTCTCCTACATCTGGCCCATAGTCATTTACTACTGTTTTCTACAAATTAAGTACTCGTGTGAAATTTGTGAGGTCCTTGGGCACAGCTGGGGCCGCCTTCACATCAGGATATCAGGGTGTGTTGCATGTCTTTCACCTGCTAGGGCATCGATATACATGAGCAGACCTGGCCAGTGCACCATGTTTTATTCTGCAAGGGTATCTAGAGTGGGTTGTGTTACAGTTTGCCTCAAATGCAAGTTTAACATGTGCAGTGTGTGTGAAGACAACAGATATCTTGCAGAGAAATATGGTGTTGGTTTCATGCAACATCCATAAATAGTATTGTTTAGATCATAACAGGACATCCAAATGAGAGTGAGCGGGGAGTCACAGATATTATTGACAGTAATATTAGTTAGCTGCTGCTGTTTTCATAGGTTGAAAACACAAGTCACTACCCCAGAATATTGAGGCAAACAAAATTTGAACTTGGCAAGAGTGCTCTTGCAGTACCAGCAACCTGGCAAGAGGGGGCAATTGGATATCAGCGCAAGATAATGACTCCTGAAGGTACACATGAGCCAGCATTCGTTTGCAGGGAAAAACACCTTTCTTGCCCGCGTGTCCTTGGCTCCAAGCAGTGGCAGATTAGGCGCCTACCAAGTTCCGATTGGAAATGATGGTACACTGCAGTTGGCACTAAAGGTTTAATAGACATAGTGGACGGAACACTCAGTGCATTGTGATGTGGGTAATTCTATATGGCACAACCTACCATAGAGTGGGGCCCCTCTGCAGTGAGGGAAGCAAGAGTTCCAGACTTTCCTGGGCCTGATGGATGGCGCAGGCAACCAATTTGACACAGCCAAAACAAGTTTTCATTAGCGCTGCAAGCACAGTGGCATTGGGGCCTTAGAAGAGCAGCTAGCCCCTTGCTCCCTGATTAGGTACAGTGCGACCCACCTTGATGGGAAGTGGATTTCACTTGTGCATTAGCGACCATGAATACAAGTATACGAGGGGCTCTGCCCACACTAAAGTTGGTCAAGATCACACAAAGTAGGTGATGAGAGATTGCGGTGTCAGTCACACATGTCGATTTTTAATGGGAAAAGAAGTAAGTCGGGCTTGATAACTCTGGCTTCTACCTGCATTGATGTGAATAAATTCCTAGGCAACAATATAACAATGAAAAAGGACAAGGTTGCAAAAAAGACATGTATTGAAAAAAAACTATCAAAAAGAGTTCATATTTATTACATAAAATTAACAGATCATATATTGCATAATCATCATCAATGAATACAGTGTTCATTCGAGATACGAATAGAAAATGTCAGGTTCAGGATTGAGTCAGAGATCATTACTGAGCAATCTCCCAGTACGGGGGACTGTCAAGTGCTCATCATATAAATCCTGTTCTAATATCTTAAGTGGTGAGGATTTTTCTCATAATGGATTTTCCACTAAAGCTTGTGATATTTGGAACTGTAAAACCATGAATACTGTCTACTTCATCCTTTGCCCTTGTGGCTTAGGTTATGTGGGCGAGACCTCCAGATCCATTCAGGCTCGCCTCACTGAACATAGGTCTGCAGTCAGGACAGGGAAATTCACAGCTCCCCTGGTGAAACATTTTGCGGAAATAAAACATAAACCGGAAGATTTTCAATGGCGCATTCTGGAAAAAATCAGAACACCTGATAACAAGGGTGGGTGCGCTATCTGCAAGAAAAAAGAAGTATATTAGATTTTTGTTCTGGACACTTTTAAACAGGGATTGAATAGTGAAATCCCTTGGGAAAATGCGATATTTTAACCATCTTGCCATTTTCCTTGTTTACGTATTCTGTAGTCTGTAGTCTGCAACTAATTATAAAGTCATAAATTGGTAGTGTAATATGGGTTTATACCTATTACCCGTATCAACAGTCTTTTAGTTAGAGGATCTGAATAGAATACTATATTAGCCCCATCAAGGTTTTTGTTGTTTTAAATTTGTTTATTATTTAACTTACGATCGAGCTACAAGTCTGCTTAAATGGTGTTTATACCTTTAAAAATCCTTTTGCGGTCAATCACATGACCTTTGACCTGCTCATGTGGTATATTTAAAATTGCGTTGCACCCGACTCTAGAGATACACCTTCGAACCGCCGTGAGACGCGAACAGCCAACTTTTATTTATTTATTTATTGGTTTGTATAGCGCTGGAATCAACTCTCAGTGGAGTATCTCTGCGCTTTGACACCTGTAGAACACCAAGAAATAAATGTGGGAGAAAATTAAATTTCATTTTTAAACAGTATTGTTTTCAATTGTTTACGGAATTTTAGATGATCTGTACATTGTTTAAGTGATAGAGGAAGTTTGTTCCAGAGGGTAGGTCCTGCTATGGAAAGTGCCTTACTCCCGTGTCTGGCTTTCTTAGCCCGTGGTACCTGCAAAAGGAAACCATTGCTGGACCTAAGAGATCGAGTGGGGGTGTAAGGGACAAATTTATTTTTCAAATAGGCAGGTCTTTGGCCATTTAGGCACTTGTGAATCAAACAACATGTTTTAAATTTCGTTCTCTGCCGGACAGAAAGCCAGTGTAATTGATCAAGAAGGGGTTTGGAGGCAGTTCTAGGAGGGGCATTAAGAACCAAGCGGGCCGCCGTATTCTGGATGACTTGTAGTCTATCCAATACCCCTTCATTGGCGGCAAGCAGTAGACCATTACAATAGTCAATCCTGCTTAGAACAAGTGCCTGGACTAAAGTTCTCCTCACCGAATCAGGCAGAAGAGGAAAGACCTTGCGCAGTAGACTGATGGCATGAAAGCATATACCTGAGATATAATTCACATGTTGCTTGAAAGTCAGATCTTGAGCCAGACGGACCCCTAGGTTCTTTACAATCGACTTGGGTTCGGGAACAACACCCAAGTCGCTGGGCCACCAGTCTGGAGACCAAAGAAGTTTAGCTTCCCCAAACAACATAACCTCAGTTTTACTGACGTTGCACTGAAGGCAGTTGGCCGACATCCATTGTGCCACTGCCTTCATACCAGCTGAAAAGGAGCTCTTCACTTCAGCGGAGATGGTTTTGAACGGGAAGAGGAGCTGCGTGTCATCAGCATATGACACGGGGATGAAACCGTACTTACGCATCACTCTTGCCAGGGGTGCCACATAGATGTTAAAAAGAGTAGGGCTCAAACAAGAGCCCTGTGGCACCCCTTTTGAAATCTCTACCTCCGCTGACCGATATGCACCCAAGGTGACACTCTGGGTGCGGTCGGATAGGAAGCTTTTTAGCCAAGCAAGGGCTTTGTTTTTGATCCCGGCGTTCGACAACCTTTCTGTCAAGATGGAATGTGACACGGTGTCGAACGCCGCTGATAGATCTAACAAAACCAGGATCACTGAATAACCCCTGTCTTGGTACATGTGCAGGTCGTCAGTCACGGATACCAAGGTGGATTCCGTACTATGCCTTGGCCTAAACCCAGACTGGGAATAGTCAAGAACGTCTGCCAGTTCGATATATCTGGATAGATGGAAATTAACATGCTTTTCAGATATTTTCCCAAGAAAAGGTAGCAGTGAGATTGGCCTTAAATTGGTCAATTCCGTCCAAGGAATGGTGGTGTTCTTCCTAATGGGTCTGACAAGGGCTCGTTTCCAATTTTTAGGGACATGGCCGGAGGTGAGAGAAAAATTCACAAGTTGCTCAAAAACAGGGCAAAGCTGTCCTGCTAAAGCAGGTATAATCCTTGCTGCCGCGTCCCTGTAGACACACATGCGACCGTAATTAGGTAAGCAGCAGTTAGTGCTTTGTTTGTTATCTAGCCCGTAGTCTACTACGACAAGTTCTCTTTGTCGTTGTTGAGTTAGTTAATCGGTTAATTTTTAAGTGTTTTAGAACTAAGTATAACACTTGGTTTCTTTATTTTGTTATCCCAGACTCGTATTATCGAGCAGTACGCCGTTGTCTATAGTTATACCGTTTGACGATCGTGAGACTACAACAGCCATCTCCTGTTGCAGCGTCTCCCCCTTTTAATTTGGTAAGTGTTTTCGAGCGCTACCTTGGTTATCTAGTTGGTTACTTGTGCAAGAGTTTAGTGAGGGTGACTATGTAGTTTGAGCGGCTTCTCGGGTATTACATTGTCTGTCGTATTTATTTATAATTTCAGACTCAGATATTTTGGGGTCCTTTTACTTCGTGGATTTTAACCAAGGGACACGACGATTTCCGATTATTTCACCTATCTGCATAAATACAAGTGTGGTTCATGACTCAATCACTCTAACAGAAATCTGCTTCCTTCGTATGTTGCGTTTTTAGGTAAGCGTGAATATCAGTCAGGCGCTAAGTAATAAATTACCATATGTCCTTAACCTAATTCTTTTGGACACGCTTATTCATTGTAGATTTTACATTTATGCCATCTGGAGTTCTACGCTATCGAGCATCTGTTGACTGAAGGTGTCCCTAGGAATTCATTTGGACACCCCATAGTAGACGTTCTACTTTATAAATACGGTGAGCAGATCTAAACTTTAAAATATTCTTCTGCATAAGTGCACTACGATAAGGACGTTAGCATTATGTGATATTCACTTCTTTTATACCTGCAGAACCTCAAGATATATTTTATAAAAACATTTGTTAATGTTAGTTCTTAATTTTACTGCAGTGAAAACCATCATTGTAATATTATGACAGATCTCTAGAAAGGTGAGCACAAGGGTTGGTTCTTTTTGTCAGCTTTATATCGCTGTATTTAGAAACGTGAATTTACAAATTTGATACCCTCGATTATAATTATATTTGCTGCTTTCATCAAAGTAACCTTTTTGTCCTCTCATTGGGCCCTTTTACATGTGGAACATCAAGATTATGTGACTACTCAGATATTGTATTATAAACTGCTCATAATATGCCATTTATGTTCTCTATTTATGAAATTGGGATAAGGTTTGCTTTGTAAATAGGTCTTTTACTATTTTGGATTAAATATATGGTTTTGATGAATTGTATGTTTTCCTAATGAATGTATAGATTTTAACCTAATGTTATATATTGATTATTTTTCTTTTTCTTTTTTCTTTTTTCTTTTTTTATTATGTATTTCTGAATACTTTGTGGCTCCTGAAGAAGGCGTTCTTTTAACGCCGAAACGCGCGGCAAGTATATTAATTGTCTACTTTTTTAATTATATGTTCGTTTATTGATTGTTTATTATTTACTGTATGTTTTTAATTCAACACTGTATTCATTGATGATGATTATGCAATATATGATCTGTTAATTTTATTATGTAATAAATATGAACTCTTTTTGATAGTTTTTTTTCAATACATGTCTTTTTTGCAACCTTGTCCTTTTTCATTGTTATATTGTTGCCTAGAAATTTATTGCACACAAATTGTTTTCCCTGTCCTAGGAATATTAATATTTCTCACTCAGGGGGTCCTTGTTGCTCACATATTCTACCTGCATTGGCACATCATGTCAGGAGTGATGGTAAAAGAATTTTACACTACAGGCAGGAAAGGTTAACACCCATCCACATCAAGCGATTGGAAGGTCATCCTTGGCCGCAGATGCCCAGCTCAGTATCCAGCCCCTGTTGTGGTCAGTTTCACCCTAGTTGGAGTGAGAGTAAGGGGTTATCTAGCCAGCATTTTAGGGTGCGATCCCTGCCCGCCCCATCAGAGTAAGGGGTAATCTAGCCATCGTCTTGGGGTGCGATCTCGCCCCCCCATTTGTATTGTCATGGCAGCGGAATGCTGTTTTGTGCCGTTGTGGGGGGCGAGGCAGCCTGAGGGGGTAGAAGCTGCACCCTAGTCATGGCATGAAGCCAATAGTACACAGCACTATGGTGATATGTTATGCCTTAGTTGGGCATTAGGCACTTATGATATGCGTCCTCCTACAAGTGTTAGTAGGGTACACTGCTCATTGAGTGGATGCATTAGGTGTTATCATAAGTACAGTTCCTACCAGCAGCTATGGGGTTGTGCTAACTGGAGCAGTAGGACTGTGGCCCAATTGACCTAGTGAGTTATGTAATCCAATGTAATTAAAATAACCTGTATGGAGTCCCTCTAGTGTACCTAGTGTGCCACGGTAGGAGTGTGGTTGGCACTTTACAGTTACACTGCCTCTGGGCTTAGCCAAAATCTCTGCCTAGCCACCTAGGGGGGTGGGCTGGTTTCAGCTTAAGTGTGTACCCCCTTCTCCTGACTAGAGAGGTGGATTCAGCCAGTCCCAGGTGCATACACTAGCCAACCAGAAACTCCATTTACAACATTGGTAGAGAATGCCTAGGATTTGTTTGCGGTCCATTTTCAACCACCCCACTGGGCGAATGTTTTAGGCCACAAGGTTTGTGGAGGGCTCTAGTGTGGGAGTCTGTTGAAGAGCTAAGGTCAGGCTAGGATGTCTCGCGCTTTCGCCGCATGGTTGAGTCCCAGCGGATTGTATTAGGGTGAGCTGGCTCTGAGTCAGGAAGCGCTGATAGATAGCTAGTTAGATAGATAGTTCGCGATAGATAAGTATCAACGAGTGGGTAACAGACACCTGCTCTTAAGCAACATCGTGCCCCGGGGGCACGCGCGCTGCACAAACACAGAGTTTCAACCACAAGGGTGCCAAGTAGCAAAAACCAGTAAATAGGTTTAAGAGGTGTGTCTCTGGCCTTACAGCTGTGTGAATCCATTATCATTTAGAGGTATGCCCAGGCGAGAATTGGGTGCTTCTGAAGGTTCTCATGACCAATGCTGTTTGTGGTATCTCCGGGTGGATCCACTGGAAGTGTACTGCAGCTAGCATGAAACTGGGAACCTGGGATTCTGACACTTACTGTGCTTGGTGGGGATGCAGTCAGCCAACCGTACCGTCCCAATAAATGGGGTAACTAGGTGTCAAGCACAATGGGCACACCAAGCTGATTGTTTAAGGTCATCCTGGGCCGCATTTACACAGCCCAGTAGGAACGTTACATCTGGGTGGAGCCTTCCCATTTAAAGGTACGCCCGGAGGAAAATTATGTGCTCCTTAAGGTTCCAATGACCTAGGTGGTGTGTGGCATCTCCCACATCAAATGTTAGGCACCATATTACAGATAGAGTGCCCTCTATCGACAGATTCTCTAAGCGGGTATGCCTAGGGGGCTTCACCAGAGGGAGCCGAGCGGGCGAAATTCCCATAAGAAATAAGGGATGCAGGGCCATTGCTGGAGGGCAGCCTTGCTCATTGTCTCATACGCCTAGTGGTGGACATTCCTGTGCGCCTTGATTTAGCAAGTAAAGGGACTGTGCCAAGGTTAAGTATAATTTGTCTCGGCCTAATAGCCTAGGTAGGCAAGCGGGGGTAGGAGCAGTTTCGTAAAAAGTGAGCTGCTGTCCCAGAGATGGGAGACACATGTGTCCAGACACACACAGGGCTAGGAGGGTGGCAGCTTATGTGATCAGCATATAGGTGGTGCATTGTGAGCCAGGGTATCTGAAACTGTCCCTCCCAGAGTTGGGGCGGGCTGCGTCATGTGACGCAGTGGAACTTTCCCGCGTGGGGTGAACAGTGCTTGCCACAACTTCACAGGCCAAAAGGGCTTTTTGTTTCATCAGACACTAGCTGATCCAAGCTAACGTCAAGGGTGCACTGCTTAAATTAGACAGATACTCTAAGCTGGCATGCCTAGGGAGTTCCACCACAAAGGGAACTGAACGGGCAAAATTCCCATAAAGAATAAGGGATACATGGCAAGGGCAGGAGGGCCCATTGCTCATTGTCACACACATCTAGTGATAAACACTCCTGTGCGTCATGATTTAGCAAGCAAAGGGACTGTTCACAGGTTAAGTATAATCCTTCTCGCCATATTAGCCAAAGTAGGCAGGCGGGTGGGGGAGTGGTCACCTAGCAAATGGGCTGCTGTCCCATAGATGGGGCATGCAGGTGTTCAAGCACACGCAGTGTTAGAAGGACGGCCGCTAAGTGAGATCAGCAAATAGATGGGGCAATTTGAGCCATGGTTCCTGCATTCTCCCCGCCCAGAGTTGGCACGGGGCTGAGGCATGTGATGCAGTGGAACTTTCCCGCATGAGGGTGACAAGTTCTTGGCACAACTTCACATGCCAAAAAGGCCTTTTGTTTCATCAGACACTAGCTGACCCAGGCTAACGTCAAGGGCTATTGGGATATAGATGGGGTCATCTATAACCAGTAGGGATGGTTCTCTTTCATCTAGATTTGCCGGAGGCTCTAGACAGGAAAGGTTGCAGGTAAGACTATATCTGTATTGGTGGGGGGCTCTGGCAGCAACGGTGGCCGCCTCCAGAGCTGTGGCCGAGTTACAGGGCAATCTGTAAGCAAAGGGGTACAGAAGGGTACCTCTGCGCAGCACCATGGTGGGTGCCAGAGCCAAATCCTAGGAGCCTCATGGGAGGTTCCTGGAAAACTGTGTCGGCACCCTGCTAGTCCTTTGGGCGGTTGTGGGCCTGAACAACTGGGGGGTTTGCTATGCGACACTCTGCCCTGAAAGGGGCTTGAGTAAGAAGGTACCAACGGTCACGTGATCCAAGAAGAGGATCACTAGTAGGGGCAGCACAGGCGGGGATTGCCCCAGTGCTGTCTGGCTCATCAGGCAGGCAGGCAGCCCAGTTGGTTGCCTGCCCTTGGATCGCCCATAAGATACCCCACCTATTACATAACGGTGTATGTAATAAACCTACAGCAACTTTACCCAAACAAAAAATTGTGTTGTGTGTTTATTTATGGGAAATTTATATATGTTGGAGGGGTGGACAAGGATGCCATTGATGATTCTATGCTGCTGCCAAGGCACCCACAGGGGGCCACTAAAGAGGTCAGCACTCTAGTGTCGCCTGGGCACCCCACACCCCCATCCCCTTCAGGGGCAGGGTTTCTGGTTGGAGTCCCCCCCCTCTCCAGCCTGGTTGCGGCACACAAAGGGCGTCACTTCCTGGGCGCCCAGGACTTGAGGGAGGGTATATATCCCTCCACCCACCATTTTGGCTACCTCTTTTGTTCGCCGCACACGCCGTCTCCCTCCCTCCCGCTTACCCGGCGTGGGGGTGGCAGGAGGGGGCAGAGAATATTGTAATGTTTTCCTTTTTTCATTGCAGGCGGAGTTACAGGGCGATCTGGAAGCAAAGGGGTACAGAAGGGTACCTCTGCGCGGCACCATGAAGTGTGCCTGAGCCAAATCCTAGGAGCCTCATTGGAGGTTCCTGGAAAACCGTGTAGGCGCCCCGCTAGTCCTTTGGGCGGTTGTGGGCCTGAACAACCTGGGGGTTTGCTATGCGACGCTCCATCCTGAAAGGGGCGTGAGTAAAAAGTACCAACGGTCAGGGGATCCGGGAAGAGGATCACTAGTAAGAGCAGCACAGGCGGGGTTCGCCCCAGTGCTGCCTGGCTAATCAGGCGGGCAGGCGGCCCAGTTGGTTGCCTGCCCTTGGATTGCCCATAAGATAACCCACCTATTACATAATGGTGTATGTAATAAACCTGCAGCAACTTTACCCAAACAAAAAATTGTGTTGTGTGTTTATTTATGGGAAATGTATATTATGTTGGAGGGGTGGAAAAGGATGCCAATGGCGAAACTATGTGTGTGAAGGGTCCCTCTAACAAAAATGCAATGATCCTGACTTTGGAAACTGCATTTCACATGTAAAGTTATACATGGTAATATGTATTCGTGTGGAGTAGAGTTCACCTATGTAGAGGAAATTGGGTTTGAAATCTACACAGTGTGCTTAAAGAGAAAATTTAAGATGAGCTATTTTTCATACACTGAAGCTTAATCTGTCTCCAGCATCGCGTCATTTGTGATGAAGCTTTGGAATGGGCTCATTGGAGCTGTGAAAATTGTCTCCCGCCATCACACTCGTCTGTTCCTCACAGAGCAGCATGATTGAAAAGTTGCACTGACCGACAATTACCACAGGATCACAATGATGTAACAGTTACTCAATTTTAGAAGAAGACATGGAGCAAATGAAGGCTGAAAAGGTCAGTTTTTCAAAGCATGTTACTTAGTACAGGGACACTAGGGGGCATATTACCAACAACTAGCGATAATTTTTGTCTCTAACTTGTTTAGAGACAAAAATTATCGCCGCATATCGGCGATTTTTATCACAGATAAACCTTGCTATTAGCAAGGTTTATCGCAAATGCGATAAAAAACAGCCGCAATGCATGAATATCGCTGAAAAGACAGCGATATTCATGCATTATCGAGCAAATGCTCTTAGCCATGTTATCCACCTCCCATTGGATAACATGGCTAAGAACTGCTCAGGGCAGGTGTTAGCTTTTGGAGATATTCGCGCTTAGCGCGAATATCTCCAAAAGTTGGTAATAGGAGATAGCGATGTTAGGGACTGTTTCCAGTCGCTAACATCTTGGCACGCCCACTTTGCATGTCATTAGTGATAAATATCACTGACATGCAAAGCGGGGCCCAAGATGGTCACTATCTCCTATTAGCTGTCACTAACTGGTGTTAGCGACAGCTTGGTAATAGGGAGATAATTTTATCTCCGCTTTCTTGGCTTTTAAAGGCAAAAAAGCGGAGATAAACCCCCTTGATAATATGCCCCAAAGTTATTCAATTATTATACATTTTAAACATTTTCCAAAATATATTTCCGAACCAATATTGCCGATACACAACATGTGAAATAATATTCTCTATGTGTAGATTGAGTACTATTGAGGTACATTTAATTGTGCATATAATATGCTAGTGAGGTATAATTTGTTTTCAGGATACATTAAGGAATTTATCACTGTTTTTTTCAGTTTTTCAAATCTCTCACTCCAGATGGGACCATTAGGAAACCAATTAGATCTTTCGGAAAGAATGTTTGACTATGCCTCATAGCTGATCGAGAATAATTCTCTTCAGGGGGAAGTGTAAGAGATTGCACTTTCCATTTAGATTGCAAGTGTGTCGATCAGAATATTAACTCAGACCAGCTCTAAGGAAAATTTGTGTCATGCCAGTGCATACATTATACAGTATGCATTATTATACAGTATTAATACAATAGTGGCAGCAAGTTTTTGCAAGGACTTTTAAAAGTCAAAATGTTCACAAAAATAGGTATTTCCAGATTGGGGAACTTTGCAGCATTTGTAAAATGTGCAGGTTCTGGTAATGGACGATAACTTATAAATATTTTGTGCAGTGCAACAACCCCTAAACATATGGGCAACTTGATTGTTGCCACCCTTACTCTGGGGACATGAGGGTGCCTATGGAAATGGAATAGAAGTTGCCTATAACGATAATTCACAAATCTGAAACCCTTCCACAAGGTAGTTGGGACCTGCTTGTAATTAGGCGTAGGAGTTATATGGATTTCAATGAAGTGAATATTTCAAAGAGAGTAAGATGGTGCTCTCACATTGGCTAAAGCTGGAGCTAATAATTGCCAATTGGCCATAAAGCATGTCATTCTTCAACTATTAGGACGCCTGTCTTCTGTGGATACATTAAGATAAGTGAAGATTCTCACCCATTCCACCGATGGGCCAATGCAGGGCCACCAATCGCATCCTGTGGGCAGTAGCATAGCAAGGATAGCATGGGCAGTGGCAGTGGCATAGCTACGTTGCCATGGGATCTAGTGCAAGATGTGTAATTGGGCCACCTCAATAGGGTGACATCTCAGTCTATAAGCTGCTCCCAACTCTCCTCAACCTCCTTCGATAGTCTGCATCTGTCATATAATAACTAACTACCATTCTCATACACACAATATTGTATTTGCACTCTCAGCACTATATTTCTGCAAGTCAAAGCCATATCCCTAAAAAACATTAACAAAGCAAATAGGTTTGGCCCTGGTAAAGAAACAACATGCAGGGACCCCACATTCACACTGCTACCCTCACAAAGGTGCATCCCAGACTCTGCACGCACACAGGCATATGCCTCACTTCGCACTCACACAGGCACAACTTCCAACCTGTAGACCACATACCCTGTGCTGACAAAAGAGGATGTTAACTGTACATTCTCACAGGCACACATGTCACAATGCACTCTCTGAAAATGGCAGCTTTCCTGCACTCACACAAGTATACTGCTAACACACAGGTACACTGCTCACTAAAAAGGTGCAGAGTTTGGATAGATGATGGCATAGGAGACACAGATTGAGTATCTGGTGCATAGAGCCAGTAGTACAATTCCAAGCTGTTGAGACATGCTACACTGAAGCCTGAATGTCCACTGAGGTTATCTAATCTCCCATTAGCCACAAATGGACCAGCTCTGCAGACTATGGGAACCTGAAGCTTGTGGAATTTTGCAGGGAGGCGTCATGGCATCATAAAAAGCCTGACCTACCATCTAAATAAACAAGGTTGTTCTTTTCTTTGTAGTTCAAGCAAGTGCTAAAAAAGAAAGAAAACAAAAAAATGTGAACTAAATGTGGAGGGCATGAGCTGCAGTAAAACATATAAAAGTAAAGCTTTCCACTGGTCTGCCATCTTCAAACAGGAGAAGTTGTGTGCAGAGTATACAAACTACCATTTCAAGATTGTGTCATAGCTTTGAAGCTTGCAACAGTGATTCCTGGTGCTCTGAATAAGAAAGTTATGGTCCATTGGCAATGGCAGTACCAATGCTAGTACTCTCATTACTCAAATAGCACTAGTTTGCATTTGCATGAACTGCTGGGGAATGAACTTAAATAAAATATCTCTAGAATTTGGACTCCGATGAATGCAGAGAAACACCCTAAGTAAACTACTATTAATTAGGCTGTCAGACATCCTAAAGTCAAACGGTTGTGTACTAGGCAGAGGCAAACATTGGCAACAAACACAGTGGCCTAAGAGGGCTGATCGACTGCTTAATTGTATGTTTGCTGTTCAAAAGAGCTGAACTGATATGAGAACAATTCAGTTTCTGAAGTGGGCTTACCCAAGGCAAGTTTTCTCTAAGAAAGATATTTTATTATTTTTGTGAAAATAAGAACCTGGTGAGACTGCTAGAACACTCTTTTTGTTAGACCAAAAACACACAGAAATAAATAGAGTGCAAGGATCAGGCGTACAAGGTTCCTTGACTCACATGCATAAGGCATGCAGCATTGACCAAGAGCATCACAATCTTCCCTGAAAGACTCTTCCCAAGTGTGGTACTGCAGGACGAGAGCAAGTTTCTTTCAAAGGGATTGAACAAGTATGCTACTGCATGGCTACCCAGTGCAAGATTCCTTCAAAAACACAGAACAAATGTGTTACTGAAGGGCCAGTGCAAGCTTCACCCAAAGCCATAAAACAGGTGTGGCACTGCAGAGTCAGTGCAAGCTTCTTTCAAAGACATGGAACAGGTGTGGTACTCAGGGTCAGTGAAAGCTTGATTCAAAGACATGGAACAAGTGTGGTACCATGTAAGCTTCCTTCTAAGACACTGAACAAGTGTGATATACCAGGGTCATTGGAAGCTTCCTTTGAAGACATCTAACAAGTGTGGCACTGGGCAGCACCATTTAATGCCTCCCTTAAATACAAAGAACAAGCAGGATTTCAGAGTTGGTGTAAGTTAAGGAACAGCACTGGGATGCATGAGTGCAAACTTGACTCACATACATCACAAAAATTACACACACAAAACAGGTATGGTGCCAGACAAGAGTACATGCTACCCTCCATCCATAGAATGCATACCTATTTGGTCAGAAACAGTGCAAGCTTCGCTTGCATGCAGAGAACATGGGCAGCATCTGCAGCACACTCTCAATGTGGCGCATTTGGCAGCAGTGTAAATTCCTCTCACACACAGCACATGTACGAGATGGTTATCAGCGGTGCAAGCTAAAATATCTTCACCTACAAAACAGGTATCACACTTGCAGCAACATCTAAGCTTATTTCAGGCATATAATACCAAGGATAAAGTATAGAGGTGAGTGAGCCACTGAAGGCTCAAGTCAGACGCCAGATGTCCTCTTGAGCCCTCAAGCTCAAAATGTGCTGAGCTTTCTTGAGGTTTCTGCTCCTACCCAATGCTTTGCCCTCATTCACTAAGAACAAAAGACAAACAAATAAACTATGCTATCGAACAGGAGCCAGAAAGGGATACCAATCTAGTGGCTGAATTACACAGTGTGAAACCAGAAAACCTGGGATCAATCCTGGCTTGGCCACCTGATCAAACTGTGTGATCCTAGGCAATTATTTGATGTTATCGTGCCTCCTTTTTTTTCATTAATGCATATTGAAAAACCTTGAAATACATCAAGTTGTGTGCTGTACAAAATTCTCCTATGTTTTACTTAATGGACTATAATGCTGCTCTGTGTAATAAAAGAATATAGCCCACATGCAGGGTGCATGTGACAACTAACGTGCCTCTTACTTCACGGATGGTATTGTTGTTGAAGTGGGTGAGGGTATGAATGTTTGTAGGTTCATGTTTAAAAAAGATCACCTTTATTAAAAGCCCCTCAATGCAGTGATATCATCTGATTCACTAAGGTTAAATGCTTGCCAAAGAAACATAGTTTTTTGAATTTTAAAGACACTCTGGGCTCTTAGTGGCACATGCATCATTGCACCCGTTTGCGATTCCTAAATTGCGAAAATTATGGAATTGCAATTTAGAAATTGCAAACGGCAATGCATGATTAAATCGCAAATATTTTTGTGAATTCTTAATTTTCCTTAATTGCGATTCGCATTTTGCGAATCGCAATTAAGGAAAATCTTCCCATTGATTCCTATGGTCCAAAAGGCCCATAGGAATCAATGGGAAGGCATTAACATTTTTGCGATTTTCATTTTGCAAATCACAAGTTATTAATGCATTTTAAGGGTGCCGAGGGGGGTCCAAAGGACCCGCCCCCCCCCCCCCCGGCACCCTTGAAATGCTATTTTAAGTGCAAGTTTCACACACACATGTCCAAAGGGCATGTGTGTGTGTAACATGACACTTTCAAAAATGGTTTTTTGAGCATATTTGAAAGATTTCGCAAATTAACACGAGGTTCACCCTCGTGTTAATTTGCTCCCCCTATTTGCGAATTCGCATTTTTTTAAACATTCATGCATTGCATTTAAGTAATCGCAAAAATGCGATTCCTTAAATTCAATCGCATTTTTAGAAATCGCAAAAAATTGCGATTCTAAAAAATTGTTTAATGCATCCCAAAAAGTGATTTTGGAATCGCAAACGGCCGGATTTTGCGATACGCACCGTTTGCGACTCCAAAATCACTTGATGCATGTGCCCCTTAGAGCTAAGACAGACCCTTGACACATCTCTCCTTGTTAATTCGTTGGCTTGCCCATTTTTACTACAGTACTGTGGATAACAGTAACTATAGTTATCCCTCTCACCGTATCTTGCTCTGGGGAGCAACATCTTATTTCCTGATATTCTGTTTGGTTTCTACCGCTCTCGGAAGGATAAATGCTCCTACTTTTGTTTTAATAAAGAAAAATTGTGCATTAGCGACACAAAGAAGATGTTTTAAAGATACCTGTGCATCTTTTTAGCATAAAATGAAACAAACAACACTCAAATTATTCATTTACTCTGTTCCAGCGCTCTGACTTGACAATGTTTTTTACTAACTGCCATTGGGTGCCGACCACCCGTCAGACTGAATGCAGTTGATAACTGTGATTGCATTATCTTCAGAAGCCACCCAGTAGTATGAGCTAACCTATTAACTGGCCTCTGCTGGTGTCAGGTATTCAGTGCTGAATGGTGCCCTCTGTATTTATAAAAGTGAGCATGCGTACTGCTCTGCCATTCAGTACACACACAATGAGGCCTTTGCAGTGCCCCAACATATGCATGAGTAGATTCTGCAACTCGGAGCCTGACTCCTGCAGCTGAGAGAATTGGATGGAGGTAACAGCACTCCCCCAGGGCTGTAAGAGCCTCCGAGGCCCTAGTAGGCAGGGAAATCATAGGGATTCTGAAACATCCAAGCATCACACAAAGAACAAGTGTCACAAACGTGCTGTGCCATTTAGAAGGAGAGTGGTAACAGTGGTAACAGTGTAGTATGTAGCTGGTGTCTTATTTAGGAGCACACACATAATTATATTACTAAGGCACAGTGGGGTAGCCACTGGCATTGACATACAGCACATATTCCATCGACATGACCACTAAATTTGCACAGACATAGAGTTTTACTGTATACATAATCTGTGAAAATGTGGTTTCATAAAAAATTTGTCATTTGTGCATCATCATTTGTGATTCACCAAGTAGTGTCTTGATATGCTTTGATCCAAATAAAGTCTTTGTTTCCAATGCTCTTCAGAGTAGAAAAAATATCTTCATTTGTGGTTTACTTTCCCACCAGAAACATTGTCATATAGTTCACTTAACAAAATCCTCAAACTTTGCCTAAGCTAAAGAAAAGTAAATATCATTCTTCATGTTAAAAGAATAAGCAGCAATTTGTCACAAGAATAGACTGACATTTGACATCTGTCTCTGAACGCACAGCAAATGTGACAGAATATAAGCAAAACCTAAAGGCTTCTTTAATGCTTGTTCATCCCTGAAACTCCAGCATGGATATTTAGGTGCCCTTTCAGAGATCACGGGGCTGCTGTAATTGGGCCCCTCACACCTCTAAGACCCGGTGCATTGCACCGGCTGCACCACTGATAGCTACACTCGTGGGCATGGGCCCTGGTGCAAGACTGGTGATTTTGCATCCTTCTGCTTTCTTACTCACCCTAAAAGCTACTGTTTAGAAATATTTTATGATAAAAGGCACACCCATGTCTATTTGTCTGTTATGAAAACAGACTAAATGTCTAAAAGCAATTAAAAACGTAGGGGAAAATTTACCAAAAAGGCACGCAGCGGAGCAAATCAACTTGTTGCGCTGCACTGCGTAAGAGTGAAAGGGCAGGAATGCACAGTATTTAACATAATATGGGCCATTCCTGTCTTTTTCCAGCGCTGGCGCACAATGTGCTGCCTAGCGCCAGTGAAGGCACCCTTGCACCATGGCGCAGGGGTGCCAGCATTATAAGCAGGATTGGTTTTGTGCAGTGGAGGACACCCTCCTGCCAGTCGCGGTCGGTAGTAGGAGTTCCTGCAGGGAGGTGACGTGGGGAGGGGCAGGGTGGGGGGGTAGTAATGTATGGATTACGGAGTTTAACAGGTAAGTAAACATATGAATAAATAAAACGAATTTCGTTGTGTGCACTGCATCACCAAATACGATGCAGTGCACGCAAAGAAAATCGTTTTATTTATTTATATGTTTACTTCCCTGTTAAACTCCGTAATCCATACATTACTACCCCCCACCCTGCCCCTCCTCCTCCCCATGTCACCGCCCTGCAGGCACTCCTACTACCGACTGCGGCTGCCTCCTGCGCCAAAACACCCCCCTGAGGCATTTTTCTCTTTCTCTGTGTGATGCAGGACTGGGGCAAGCTTTAAAGTTAAGTACAACCACGATGTATACAAGGACCAGGTGAGCCCTACTGAAAATGGTACCTTTTGAATTGTTCTTTGTTTTAGAAGTTTGATTCCTTCAGTGGAAGCTGCTGTAAAAGCAGGTCGAACACTGATGCACCCTCGACAGATGGCTGAGCAGGAAAGTCTTGTTCCCAGTTCTGTTCTCCAAAGTTTTTTTTTTAGAAAAGTACTAAGTCCAACCTTTTATAAATCAGTCTGAGGAGTACACTTTAGCACCAAACCAGTGTTAAAGGAACTGAGGGACCCTTTTTGGTGACTAACACTCACTTCAGCATAGTTTAAGGAAGGCTACATTGTGGCTCCAGAATGGACTGGTAACTGGGCATTTTGAAAGCGAGACAAAAATGTGCTTAAGTAGCATAAATAAAAATGGTGTAAAATGTGTATTAAACTGGTTGTCTCTGTAGACTTGTTGTGTCCCTGTACGTCACAGGACGTCATTGGCCATTCACTTTGAGTCACTTCTGGGCTTCTTGTGAACAAGAATGCAGGTCCAACATGCCTTCCTTATTTCAGTGCTGCTATTAATGTCGATGTGTGCCAGTGGGTGGCGGACAGGCCTTATTTACTATTAAGAAATGGGTTGGGGTACCTACTTTCTTCAATCTGTAGAGATGTCAAGCATGTCTAGGTAGACAAAGGCAGGGACAGGCCTGGTGTCAGATTCCTTTGTGTGGGGATGGAGCATGGACATTAGAAAATTAAGTGGGCTAGCAAAGTGCCACACCCTCTCATCCTGGCATGATAGGTCACACCTCTACACATCCATGCTTTATTGTTCCTTGACTGGACACAATCTACACTCCTAGTAGGAGAGCACATCAATCTTCAGCTACCTTTTTAACCCCTTCCATGCTGATGACGGAACCGCTCTGTCACCAGCCTCGGTTGCGCTGTGCTGGTGACGGAGCGGTTCCATCACGGTCCGCTCGGCGCGCCTGCGCGGCGCTGATTTCGTGCATGCGCGGTGAGTTCTATTGAGCGGGCGGGGCCGTGACGGAACCGCTCCGCCACAAGCAAAGCACGCCCGAGGCCCGTGATGTAGCAGTTCCGTCAAGAGCATGGGAGCGCCGCGCGGACCCCTCCCCCTAGCGCTGCGGCAGAATTGCCGCCGCAGCAAAGAGGTTAAACATAGAGCCAGGCCTCAGAAACTTTAGCTAGCTAAATTGCATGTGAATCAATAAGCCATGCTCAAACATAAATAAGATTTTACATTTCTAAAATTTATTTGTAAAAATACATTTTACGTACATTGATTTGGCATTCACCTTCTCATGGTTGTTTAAAATGAGAAGTATAAACAATAAAATGAATTGTGAGGTACCAGTCAACCCCTCAAATAAAAGAGGTGATTTACCCATACCCACATTTTTCAGTGTCATTTGATGAAATGACACTCACCTTTCTATCACTACATAACTCACATAAAAGTGAATTTAAAGCTAAATACACAGAAACATCAATATACAGGCATCTTACCTCTGAGATATGTACATTACTAATAATTGTGCTCCCACATTTGAAACTTACACCAATTTTTTATAGTGATCAATAAGATGTCAGAAAGATGTTTCCTATGTAAACATAATAAATGTAAATTATGTATTTTGAGAATCTTACACATTATGCATAATAAACAATAAATCCAAAAGGTAGCACTGAATAATATTAGTAAGAGTAAAATAATTTTAGAGTTTATCCTCCTTACCATATCACTTTTTACATTTGCTACATTGTTATTAAACATAATTTTAAAATTAGACAACATAGCTACATTTCATATTTTGTATTACCTACATGAGGTATCATTGAAGGTAAGTAGGTCGTTAGTGTAAATTTTGGAGATTTATTTATATATATGTTTTCAGTTTTATAATACTAATCACACAATAAAACGTATCCTTATGTGTAGAAGTTTTTACTTACTTCACGTCTGAGATCTATATCTTCTTCCCCCCCACTGTCATCTTCATGGTGTAATTCTCCAACATCACACTGGTCTTCATCATGTAAGTCAACATTGGGTATGAATCGTAGGTTCCTTCCAGAGCAATAATGTATAGCATGCAACAAACAGCTAAAATTTGGTAAACAATTTTCAGGTGAATAGAGAAGGGCACCAGACTTTTCAAGGTAACTGAATTGTGCTTTGAGGAGCCCAAAAGTGCGCTCCATAGGCCTCCTCTTGTTCTGCCATGTGCCACAGCGAAGCAACCTTCCCTTGGCATTATTGGATTCTGCAGCGGTGGTAACACTATGGTCTGCTTGGACATGCTGAGTCTCCTGAAAAAAATTATAATATACCAAAAATGTAAAGTAATGTTAACTTAAGATAACCATTATTGTCAAGTAATTTAAAAAAATGATTAGGACGCTTATGAACAAGCCAGGCCCTCATTGAGTCATGTGTCTATCCTAGGAATTGTGCATGTGCACTTGTAATGTATAGGTCTAGGATGCAGACAATCTGTACATTGATTGACTGAAAATGTTTCTGGTTTCTGTATACTTGCTCCTAGTAATGTGGGTATATCAAGGAAATAAAGGCCTCATTTATGAGGAATTGGCGTAGGGCAGCACTGAAAGCATTCTTGCTGCACTGCCCTAAGCCAATGTGAAAGGGCACAAATACACTGTATTAATGAAGTACGGTGCGTTTTTGTCCTTTGTCCCAGCACTGGCACACAATTTAGTGTCTAGTGCCAATATAGGCAACCTTGCACCATGGTGCAAGGGTGCCTCTGTTGCAAATAGGGTTGTTTTTGTGCAGGAAGAGAAATCTTCCTGCTCAAAAACAATGCAGAGGTGTGTTTTCCACTTTGGAAAGAGAAAAAAACCCAAGGAGAAATACAATTATTTCTCATTGTTTTGTCTGGTCTGGGGAGGCGTAAGGTTTTGGCATTCCCCAGGTTTTACCTGATTAAGTATATCTAGGGAAGCGTCAAAATCCATGATTTGCTTTGTCTTACTCCATATCTATGAGGCCATGCAAAGCCATAGAGAGTGGCTTAGTGTC
Source organism: Lissotriton vulgaris (assembly GCF_964263255.1). Taxonomy (NCBI): domain Eukaryota; kingdom Metazoa; phylum Chordata; class Amphibia; order Caudata; family Salamandridae; genus Lissotriton; species Lissotriton vulgaris. Next base: position 512,962,477 of record NC_141696.1, on the reverse strand, counting down.
ACCTCATAGATATGATTGAGAGGCATGCTGCACCGGAGTGTCAAAAAAAGTGAGCCTGGAAGCTCAAGCCTCTGATAAATAAGCCCGTATGTCTCATCAATGGCACCAATAACAAATATGGTACCTCCCAGATCAGAAAAGTCACCTTTATATTGTTCACAGTACCCATATAAATGGGATATTGTATAAAATCATTTTTGGTAATGCTGTTGCACACATAAGAATGTAGCTTGCGACATTCCATTATAATCACCAATGGTGTACAGGAAGGATCCAGTTGCAGTAAAATGCCGTACAGCACGTGTTTTCACAAATGGTGTAATTACGGTGGAGTTCCTATTTAGAGACAGAAGTCTGATAAGAGCTGACATGACAAGTCCAAGATGGTCTGGCAGTTCAGTCTACATTTTTTTATTATTTGCCTTAGCTGCATGGTGTTATGGTCAGGGAAAGGTCTGAATACTCTGGGCTGGCGTTGTCTGGCTCTGGCAGGGGCCACCTGCAGTGCCTGTAGTTTTTGTGGTCTACAATTGAAAAAAACCAATAGGAGCTTCATGAATCTGATTTTGAACTATTTATTTGTTAATATACAGATATATATTCTTTTAATGTAAAAAAATGTACGTTGTTTGTATGCACTTCATGTTTTCAAATTTTCTTTTCCATCCATCAATGGGGGTTTAAATTATACAGTGTACAACATAAATGTATAATTTTTATCTTTTTCAGGAGGACGTATACTTGAAGGATGGAATAATGTAAACACATCATATTTATGACAACCCACCATTTTATCTATCTCCAATGTAAACACATCATATTTCTGACAACCCACCATTTTATCTATCTCCATCGAACTTTCTTGAATTATACACATGGCATATCTAAAATGGCAGATACCTGACATGCATATCATGCAAGACGGACATAAAATGCCAACTTGGACGTCTGTTGGTCAACGACGTAACCATACGATCCATTGGTATTTATTGGGTAGTTCGCTGTGCAAAACATAATTATTCATGTACACGTCCGTTGATGTTTGCTGACAGGTCCCAGCAAGCAACAGCAAACATAACTCCGCTTTCTGCAAGCCGGAGGTGTCAAACAGCTCCACTTTTCAGAAAGCGGAGTTTTCATCTGTTTTGGAAAAAGATGAAAACATTTGTTCTGACAGACAGGAAGCTACCTTTCAGCAGCCCTCTGTCTGTCAGAGCAATGCTGGCTCCCATAGGAGGAGGGATGGTGGCTGGGGCCGCGGGGGCCTTGAGGCTCCCCCCACGGTCCCATTGCACACTGGGTGCTCTGGGGGCTCCCAGGTGGCGGGCCCCGGAAGTGGGGGTTCCCGGGTTCCGATTCCAAAATCATCCTGGGTAGGGGACTGCAAACCCCTCTACCCACAGTAAAAAAAATGAAGAATAATTCAAGTGTTTTTTCTTTGCAGTTTCAACTTGTGAAGTTATCTGTTGAAGACGCTCAAACAACAATCACATTCGTAAAGTTAAAGACACAGAAGGTCACTGTAGACATTTCCTTGGTGTTCTTTACACAGCTGTAGTGTAAGAGATGCACTATATATTTAGCCAACGAAGTAGCACTTACTGATTAGCCAGTAGAAAGTATTCAGTTGGGTAGATGTGGTGCACAAAGGGATGGTGCTTTGGATACATAACCAATTCTAAACAAAAAATGTGCCTAAGTCTATAATTTATTATAAGCTTTTTTGATTTTTAGCTCATAAGCCAAACATATTGCTTTATGTTTTAAGCTTGTACTTTATTTGCACTTATTTTAGAAAACTCTTTTTATACTTTTGTCATACAATTTTTTAATGAAAAGGAAAAAAGTTCATACTTGACAAGTGTTACAAGACATATTACAATACATAAATATTTACAATACACTTACTGTGCTATACATACTATGTTACAATACATATACATATATCCAAATACCAATTATGACCCTAAGTATAATTTATACAATGAACCAATCAGTTTCATGAATCCTCAAAAAAATCCATACGAGTACAGAACTCTTGAATATTCAATTAATTCAAAAAGTTAGAAAGAAATCATTTATTTTTCTGTACTACTTTGTTTTCTGCATATGCCGATGCGTTTCGAGTCATAGATACATAGTGTCTAGACTCTCATCAGGGCTCTCTGTTTGTCTGCATAGAATGTACAAAAAGATTTTTAATTAGAACCATATTAAAAAATAATTAAACATTTTCTTTATTTCGGCTCCCTTTTTATTTAATTTTTCATACCTTCAGGGATGAAGGTGTTTGTCCTCTATTATGCCACCAATAGCTTTCTATTTATATTCTCGGTTGGTTGTTTTTTACGATTCTCTGTTGAAAACACAGTGAATCAGTACCAATAATTTTGACATTGGGTGCTTTTATTTATTGTCACTTCGTTCGACTTTCAACATACCTAATAGGTTCCCGTCCTCAACCTGCAGTGGTTTACTTCATTATATCGCCATCTCTGTGTTGTAATTTTATTCGATACTATTTCTGCAAACGCTCTCCCACTCTGCATTTGGAGAAAGCTTTATTAAACTATGGCCTATTCACCATATGTGTCTTTATTGCGATGCAATTCAAAAACAACAAATCGTACCTTTTTGTCTCTTTCGCTTGTGAAGACAGCCTGACGCCCTGTTCGTGGGGGCTTATTTTGAGCCAGCTGTCGTTCTATCAATAAACATTATAGCAGTCAGTAACTTGGTTGCTCTGATTTTTCAGATACTTTGTTGCAAGGCGGTCGCTTACGCTTCCCTCACCTGCCTACCTTAGTTATTAGAATCCCGAGTCTCTGTATTCAGGGAGTTGCTTGAATGGTTGGCGGTACCTGTATTACAAAAGCCAACCGTTACTTTTATTGCGGAGGCTTCGCACTTTGCTTTTAATAAAGAGAGACAAACACGTTTCGGTTTCTTACTTATCAATCGTGCATGTTGGCCATCTTTCTTCTTTCTCATCTGGTGAACCTCTAGCGTAGCGAAGCCAGTTGAGGGCCACCACAAATGTGGTGTGTAAACACAATGGAAGGTACTGAATTCAAACAGAAAGAGTTCGAATGACTAAGACTTACTACGAGTCCCATAATGCAGTGCGTTGTGCTGACCAATAGGAGCAAGGTGTAGGAATAAGTAGTCTGTAAGAAGAAGGACTAACAATCGCATCGCTAGAGGTTCTATATCCGGCTAAAGAGCCCATATCAAGGGCTAAATTGATCCTGGGTTGCTTGTCTTACGGTTCAGGGAGGACCTGGCATGGCAGTTCAGGTTGGACTATTTCATGAGGAACAGGGTCAAGAATGATTTGTATATGGTTAGGTCCAAACTGAGGTAGCATATTAGGCAAAAAACTAAGGCTTGGGAAGCGACCCTAAGTAATTGCCAGTGGCTGAGAATAATTCAAGCGTTCCTTCTATTACCTTGTTGTTTTTGCATTTGATACCGTAAGAGCGCTGGGTATGCCCGGATGTGGGCCCCGGCCTCACTATGCCACTGGAATCAGCTTTACCTGGCTGAAAAGCCCATAACAAGAGCGAACCCAGCCGGGGGTTGCTTGTGTTCCATTTCAGTAAGGACCTGCCCTGGCATTTTGGGTTGGATTGTTCCCATGAGGCACAGGGTCAAGACTGAATTGCTTCTGGCTGGATCCAAACTGTAGTGTAAAGGCATGCAAAAATGAATGGACTGGGATGCAACCCGAATGACTGGCAGTAGCTGAGATTAAGTCAAGCATTCCATCCATCACTTTGTTGTTTTTTTTCATTTGATACCCTAAATACACCAGTTATGCCCAGATATTGTTCCCGGGCTTCCTGTGCCACTAGAGCCAAGCTATAACTGGCTAAGGAGCCCATATCAAGGGCTAAATTATCCTGGGTTGCTTGTGTTCATGTTCAGGGAAGACCTGGCCTGGCAGTTTGGACTGAAGTGTTCCCTTGAGGAACAGGGTCAAGACTCATTTTCATATGACTGGGTCCAAACTGAGGTGGTATGGTGGGTGAAAAACAATGAATTGGGTTGCAGCTCCAGCTGATTGGCAGTGGCTGAGATCAATTCAAGGATTCCATCCATCACCTTGCTGTTTTTTCATTTGTTCTCTAGAGAAGGCAACGTCTTTTATCTAGTCAGTGGTGTTAGGAGGAGGGGCCCTGATCCAACCACAGGTCTGTTTTTTTGCTAGAGGAAACAGCACTCTCACCAGCCACATGACCAGTTTTGGAATATACTTAGTGTAGCCGAGTAGTGCAGTCACAGGGGCACACTCAATTGAGGTTTCCACAATTTCTGTTATTGCATGAAAAACTTCTACCCAGTAATGTGGAATTGGTGGGCAGTCCCATGAAAAGTGAAAGAAGCCAGCAGGCTTACATGGGCATCGAGGGCACTGCATATATCTTACAGGGCCTATTCTATGTAAGTACTGAGGTGTAATATATTGCTGAACTTGAAAAGGAGCAACTTATGCCTGTAATTAATAGATATAAGTTTAGTTTGGGAGCATCAGTATTTCCATACCTGCAGGCCTATATCCTGGGCCATATCTATCTTCTGTTTCTCGAAGGTCTGTTCTTGTGCAAGTCGCTGTGTACAACAACTACAAGACGGAGACCAAGTCCCTTTGGGCTGTTTAATTAATTAATTGGGTGAGCGGGGGGAACACAGGTGGTTGCACAGGGAAGGTAAGCCAGGCTGATAATGCTATATGTGCCAGGTGCACATAGTCAAATATTTCAAAGAGCATACTGTCTCTGTCACTGCAGAATTGGTCAAAAGTAAGATACGTACCCTCTATGACTACTTGTCCCACCTTAAGCAGACCTGCATCTCTCAGCCTATTCTTCCCTTCTTTGTGCAATGTTGGGGGAGGCAGGACTTGTCAAGGAGAGGCATGTGTGGTGAGTATAAGTGCTCATGGCCAGCCTCTACTGTCATATGCCAGATGGACCAGGTGACAGTCTGTACAGTTTGGTCCAGCCTCAGGAGTTTGGTGGGGATTTAGGTATGAGATACACTCAGCAGCACCTGATCTTTTTCTATAATGATATGAGGAGCATCATGTGTCTGATAAAATCAGAATGTGATGTAACTGTTATAAACATAAAGTCCTCGAGCCAGGTGTATAAATAGGATAGCTTTATTTAAGTTGAGTTGCAGGTTAGGTTCTTAAGATGTAAAGGTAAAATCCCACCAGGAGTGACCTCCCTGTCACTCATAACGCTGCATGGTAATATCATTCAATGTGTGGTTCTGCAAACCCTGAGTGATCATAAGGTAGTGTGAGGGTTTCCCAACCCAGCCTCAGGTTGCGACTGCCTATACCAACCTAGTCAAGGTTGTTGTACATTTTTTTAAAAGGCCTCTTTCAGTGGTATAGGGATGTTGTGGAACATATATAGCAACACAGGGAGCACTAGCATATCAACCGTAGGTAGTGGGAGTGATGTCCACCTCTCAATATGTTCCGTTAATTTACAAGCACAGGACCGTGATTTTTCGTATTATTTTAAGTCTATCCTAGTGGAAGGTTATCCCTAAATATTGGAGCGAGCTGTCATACCAACGCAAGGGGAAATCCATGGTTAGCCTACTGACCAAGGCAGTTAATAGAAACATTTAGGATTTTGGTCAGTTAATGAGAATTCTGGACATTTATCCATACTGCACAAGTTCAGCTATGAGTGGTGGAAGATTTATATCTGGATCTTTGAAAAAGAGTAGTATGTCATCTGCAAATAGCAACAGTGATATACACTTATTTGGGCAAGTAAATCCCCAGTGGGAGTATATATTTCTCAACCAGGTGACCAAAGGCTCCATGGCGAGAGCAAACATGAGGGGGGAGAGGAGGCATACCTGTCACTTGCCCCTGCCAATGAGGAACAGCTCTGAGAGGCAGCCATTAAAACGGATCCTATCAAGTTAGTATATAGCAGTTTAATTAAGTTCAATGTTTCGAAGGATATACCCAGTTTACATAGCATGACAAACAGAAATGACCACTCAAGTTACCCAAATGGCTTTTCAGCTTTAAGGAGTACAGATACGGTGTTCAAATTCAGCCAGACCCGCGCCAAGACTGCAAAAAAAGTTCAGACGTTATTGAGCATGACCCTGCTCAAGATAAATACCAATTACTCAGGCATAATTAGGCTGTTCATGAAGGGAGCCACTCTATTCGCAACGATACATATGAGTATCTCATTATCTAGATTTAACAGGGATTATGGCCTGCAGACTGGCAAAGATGTTCATCCTTTCTAGGTTTCAGTAACACCATGATGACCATCTCTCTATTCGTGGGAGACAGCTCACCAGACTCCGTTGATTCTTGATAGAGTGTAGCATGATATGGTATTAGAATCAATTTCAACGTTTTGTAAAACTCAGATGTTAGGTTGCCAGTATCCAGAGACTTTCCACTCATTAGGCAGTCAACAGTTACAACTATTTCTTGCTTTTCAATGGGCTCATTAGGAACTCTCTGGTGATCTCTTCCATCCACGCAGTGCCATCTAAATATCATTGTATGTTACCAATAGATAGTCATGTGTAAGACTGTATAATATGCATGAACCTGACTAATTAAGGTGGACCGGTCCCCATATATTTCCCCAATGTAAAGCTTGAGGAATTGCATAGTATCCTGGGTATGTGCTCTCTTTAGAAACAATGACAGGGTTTTACTTGGATGGTCACTTTCTGCCTATTTGCAGGCCTCAGTGTCTTTAGTTATGTATTTCATTTACCTATCCATTAGTTTTCTTACCTCCTGAGTGCTCCTCCTCAAGTCTGAAAATGTTTGTGGTCTGTGGGTCAATTTATATGTTTTGCCAACTACCACAGTCTGGCTTTCTCATGCACTAGGAGCATCTGAATTGACTTTAATACCCCTAATTATTTGCCCAGGGTGAAGCCCCTGAAATACACTTTGAATGGTTCCCACTCCATGGTACAGCGTGCCACAGTTTCGGTGTTTTTCTCAAAAAACTGCACAATTGCTTCACGCCGGTCCAAATGCCATGTACCTAAGGGCCCTGTTGGGGAATCGCCAGTGTGTTAAGCTGTCAAGAGGAAGTTCAAGCGCAACTACAATTGGGAAATCATTAGACAGGGTTGTGGGCTAATGTGCTACATGTACAATCCATGGAAACACCTTTGCAAAGGAAAGCCAAACATCACTGCAAGAGTTGGTGTCATGTATAGCAGAGTAGTAAGAGTATACTTGTTGTTCTGTGGCATATATCTCTCTGCTCACACCTCTTTTCTCCTTCCATGGCAAACATCTGATGCACAACATGGCAGCTTTTGGATAATTTGTGCAATTAGAGTTGCTGCTATCGATCTTGGGGCATGGTTAGGTTAAAATCCCCCCATATTATATTAAGTGCCATAAGCTAGCCATCCAGTGAAACCAAGCCCTCAGAAACATAGACAGTTTATGTTGGGGGCATGGGAGTTAATCAGGATGATGGTATTGCCATTCACTTTGTCTTCTACATAGAGATACCCCCTACGGTGTCTCCATGTTCAAATGGTGGGTTAAAACTCGAAGATTTTCTAATAGGTTTGGCTATACCACTGGCACATATGCTGTCTGTGGCAAAATACTTATCCTGCTCCCAAGAGCATGCAGACATGTTATCATCAGTTGCACCGAGGTTTGCTTTTTGTAGGAACCCAATCCTCATGTGGTGCCTATCCAAATACGGTTTTATAGGAACACTTTGACTTTTACTCATTTAAATCTCTGAAGGTCAAGTGTAACGGAGATCTGAATAATGCTGTCCTGTTTTGGTGTGAGTGAAACTTGTAACAAACACAAAAAGATGATGGATGGAGTGCTGAACCTTTTCAAACGTTCACCCTCAGTCAAGAGATCTGGGTTAAATACATTGTTCCTTTGCGAACCCTGCCACACCAATTTGGACCCAGACATATGCAAATCAGTCTTGACCCTGCTCCCCATGGGAACAGTCCATGTAGAACTGCCAGACCAGGTCTGCCCTTGACCGGAAACAGTTGAAAAGTTTCAGCACTCTGTCTATCATCTAGTTGTATTTAAGATTTTTGCCCTAAGTGGCTAAAGTATGCCCAGACTTGGGTCCCTTGCCTGCTGTGCACTGGATTCAAGCTAGCCTGGCTTATAAGGGGTGATACCCCAATAAATGTCCCAAGATGCTTGTTTCTGGTCCAGGGAAGACCTGGCCTGGCAGTTTGGGCTGGACTGTTCCCATGGGGAGCAGAGTCAAGACTAATTCATGCATTTGTGGCAGAGCTACATGAGCTTCAGGAGGGTGAATTAGAGCACATTTTTGGAGTGAGAGGACCACTTCAAGCAGCTTTCTTTGGCTGGAACCAAGCCCCCCCTCACAAAAGGAATTCTAAGTTAAACCTGACTGCTTGTTGCAAAACTACTAGAAGATTAAGCACATGTTTATTTTTAGACAAATATTGTGGTTAATATTTGAAGTGGGTCATTAGACACCTAGCCAACTCCCTATTATACTTACGTTTTTTTCAGAACAGATTATAACACAGTGGATGCCAAAAATAGTATTGTCAATTCCAATCTCCTTACTCAATTTGACTTCAACATATATTGGCACAATAATGAAGGGAGTCCTGGTGCCTGAATCATTTTTGGGGGCATACCGCAGTGCCCTTCGAAATGCAAGCGGAGAAGTAAGCAGCTCTACCATAGCAATTGCGGCAGTGGAATCCACTCCTCTCCATACTCAGCATGTACTGGAGAATGCCTTCTTCCAATACACAATCAATGAGATTAAAATTACACACTCTTCTAACAAAAAAAGGAGTAATTATTCTGATATATATGGAATGCAGTCTTAGTCCATGGGAGGGATATGACCCACACTAGTGAAAAAATCTATCAGATTTATTTGACTATTAGGACATGTTGATTCAGTAAATAAAGATGTTCTTCATTTAATGTCACATGCAATCTGAGAATTGAGGGCCTAACTTCTACTTTATTTATAGGTACTGAAAATTAAATTTGGAAACAAAGATTGTATTTTCTAAGGACGGAACACTCCCTCACAAACATGATGACAAATATGTTTGACATAATATATTTGTTATAAAACAAAATGCTCTTGCAAGATGACAAACAACATCACCATCACATTTTTTCAAGAATGATCCATCAACGACATCCGCTAAGTATTTTTAAATGTTCATACTAATATGACGAAAACACAGCAAAAAAATATAAAGATTTACTTTTCTTTCACATACAGGCAATCTTCAGAGCTAGCGAAGGAGACTGCCAAGAAGATGGGGAATAGGATGTGCGCTGGGAGCCAGAAGGAGGGGCTGGACGGGAGGTTAATACAGCCTCAGAGTTTGAGGCTTCCGCATCAGACGAACCCAATGTGATAGTTGATCCAATCCCATCTGCAGGATATAAAGATCTATCAGCACCATCCCTACTATTATTATTATTAATTATTATTAAATTAAATGTATAAGGCGCACAGCTACCCATAGGTTTCCAGGCGCCAAAGGAAACAATACGTAAGAAAGAACAGTATCTACTGATTAAATAGCCACGTTTTAAGGCCCTTACAAAAGTTTTTGTGACTGGTTTCATGACGCGAGGTGTGGGTAATGAATTCCACAGCATGGGGCCAGATACGACAAGGACTGCCCGCCCATACGTGACAGTTTGAACTTAGGAACTAGAAATTTGGCTTGAAAGGAAGATCGAAGTAGGCGTGTCGAAAGATATGAATGTGCAAGGGAGCTCAGGTATTGGGGTGCTGGGCCCAGCTTGATCTTATGCATATAACATAAGGCCTTAAATTTAGTGCAATTCTCTATTCTGAGCCAGTAGAGGTCACGGAGAGCACCTGAGGTAGAAGACTTTTTCGGTACATGACAGAGCAGTCTAGCCGCATAGTTCTGAACAACTTGCAGTTTGAGAACTAGCTCCTTATTTGCTCCTAGTTATAGGATGTTGCCATAGTCCAGCCTGGACATAATCAGGGCCTGGATCACAGTTCTTTGTGTGGGACCAGGCAACATCCAAAGTATTTTACGGTGCCATTTTAGAATGGTGAAGCAAGTTGATGCAACCTTGACTGCTTGCTGCTTCATAGACAGCTGATCATCTATGACCATGCCTAGATTACGTGCTGTTTGTACCGGGTGAGGCAGATTGCCCACTTGGGAGGGCCAGTGACTTGGGCCCCAAAGGTCTTTGTTATTCCCCAGGATCAGAACCTCAGTTTTTCCACCATTTAACTTGAGGCAATTAGTGTGCATCCAACTAGCTAACTTTTACAGCCCTACCTGTAAAGATGATACCATGGATGGCTTGGTGGAGGATAAGGAGAAAAGAAGCTGAGTGTCATCCGCATAAGAAAAGACAGACAACCCAGCTTCTTCTGCAATTGTAGCTAGAGGGTTAACATAGACATTTATTAGCGCACGGCTAAGGATCGAGCCCTGTGGTACTCCATAAGGAGACGCATAGTTCTTAGAGCTAGCAGATGGGAAAAAAACCTGAAAGGTCAGGCCGCTAAGAAAATGTTTGATCCATTCAAGTGCTGATCCGACTATACCCAGGGATTGAAGTACTTTTAATAGAACAGTGTGTGACTCAGTGTCAAAAGCGGCACTTAAGTCAAGCAAAATGAGTGCCACCGTTTCACTCCTGGCCAGATGTTGGAGCAAAGTTTCCGGGACCCCCAGGAGTGTGGTCTCTGTGGAGTACCCTGCTCTAAAACCTGATTGTAACATGTGCAAGATTTTATAAAATTCCACGAACTGCATGAGTTGTTGATTAAGGTGTTTTTCCAAGATTTTCGAAAAAGCGGCTCAGCATTGGGCTTTTTCAAAAGGGAAAAACCATACCGTGTTTCCACGCGGCTGGTAGAATTGCTTCCCCCATGATGCATTTAGTAACTCCATAATAATTTCCAATGAAGTACAACAACAACAACTTTATTGTATGATTCATTAAAATCCTTTACAAAAACAGGAGAAAGAGAAAGTTAGAAAAGGTAAAAATAAAATACATCAAATCTAAATAAAACAACAAAATGTTAAAATGCTAAGATACTATAAAGTGACTGTACGCAAGTAACTTAGCACCAAAAAAGATCCATTTAGAAACAACGCATGCAGAATTTGGCATGCGGGGGATATGGAAATTGCTGAGGGCATCCTGTTCATAGCAAAAGTTAGTATAGACATAAATAATATTAAAAGTGCTATGCTAAGTAATTTCATGTGTCAGTGGTACTTGAAGCATGATTTATTCAACTGTCACTTCTCTGGCCGATCGTAAGAACATTCCAGCAGCTGCATAAAACTTCCCAATTAGTGCCAGCTCCATTGGGACTGTGGTGGTGTGGGTGTGCCTTAAGGCCTCCTTTTACATGATCTAACGCCGTAATGTATAAACATAGTCCTTAAATACATGCGCCTTGGGGACAGCAAAGCTGGGCAGCAGCAAATGATGTGCTCTGCAGATTCTGTGTGGTGTTGACACAGGCAACAACCGGACCCAGTTTTTCCAGTGGGCTCTATAGTCTTGTATAGGCAACGTTAAGAGCCTCACCCTCATGCCATTTTGTAAGGCTTGCCTTCCAAGGCCTGCTTTTAAGTAGGGCTGGCATGTGGTACTTCCATGTAAATTAATAAGGCCTTCTGCACCTAGGACTGATCTGATCAGTTCAAGGTCCTGTTGTCTCGAGATGGTCTTGCCACACTTTTTTAGCAAGATCTTTAAACTACACTTTGTTAATGATATGTGTTGAAAGTTCAATTGATGGTCCCTGTGTGTTTTTTGGCCATCAAGAGATACCTCGCCCAGCAACTATTGTTAATTGTAAAGACCACCTGTAGCGCTGCCCTGATTGTGCCCGGACATGCATTGATCACGTTATGTTGGAATTTGACTGTCTTTTTTGCATTCAATGTCTGTTGCTGTAATGTTGAACTCTAGTAGGAACAGTGAACACCTGGTCATGTAAGGGAGCTTGAAGACTTTTCTATATGCCATTTTGTATAGGCCCTCCAAATTTTTTGGTCAACAAACTAGGAAAGACATGTGGGCCATAGCTGAGTTTAGACATTAGCTTGGCTTGCATTACTCGTCGTATCCCCTCCATTGAGTGACTTACAAGCTTGTGGTGTAATTTGCACAAGCCGTATGTTACCTTAGCTGCTTTTGCCTCCAGTGCTTTACCCTGCAGTACTGGTCTGCAGGTATCTGTAAATTGTACTCCTAGGTAGGTGTACTTATTGGTCGTGCTTATCCTTAGAGGGCTCAGCTGCCATGCCAATGATTGTTTTTTTGACTTGTGACCAAAGATCAGCACTTTTGTCTTAGATGCATTAGCTATGAGCTTGTTTTCCATGTTGTAATTATGTAGCGTATCTAATTGCCTTTTCATGCTAATTCTTGTGTGAGCCAATAAAATGAGATCATCCGCATACCGCATAATTGGCAATCTAAGGTGGCCCAATTTTAAAGGACAGATGTTAGTTCTTAACAGTGCTTCTCCCAGGTCCGCGGTGTATAAGTTAAAGAGGGTGGGGACGATCACGCAGCCCTGTTTTAGCCCCTTGTACGTGAAGATCTTGGCAGTTGCACATGTGCTAGTGAGCTTAACTCACACCCACGTGGCGGTGTAGAGTGAAAAGACGACCGCAAGCAGTTTACACGGTATACCCCACTTAGGCAATTTTGTCCACAGAATGTTTCGATCAACTCCATCAACGGCGGCACTGTAGTCCACAAAACATGCATATAATGGAGGGGAGGTGGCCCCAGTTGCATTTGTTGCCAGATATGAAAGTGTGATGGCGTAGTCCTTGGTGGACGAATTTGGCTGAAGGCCAGTCTGGTAATGCAAGATTACTTGATTTTTCGTGATCCATGACTCTAGCTCTTTCAAGAGCATTTTTGCGAAGGTCTTTCCTTCCATGTCGAGTAGTGCAATCAGCGAATAATTCCCTGGGTCGGAGGCATCCACCTTTTTATGAATGGGATGTAGGATGGAGCCTTTCCATGAATCCGGAACAGCAGAAAAGTTATAGAAATTATTGAATAAGGCCTAAACGTAGCGTGCCCAGTATTCACGATCTTTCCTAAAAATATGACCAGGCAGCCCATTGGGCCCTGGCGCCCCATCCTTCCTGATGCCCTGGAGGATGGTTAGTATTTCCCTTTCTGTTTGGTAAGGATACGCCGCATTTCTCTCTTCATATTGGTAGTCTTCTACCTTGACGATGCTTGCCATGGATGTTTTTTGGTCGACATATAGGCTGGTGGCATGAGCAGCTAATTTGTTAGCAGGCACAGCATTGTGGGCATGATGGCCACCATTTAGACCATTGACATATCTCCAAAATGTCTTGCTTTTGTTGTGTGCTGGTAATGCATAGATGTTTCTCCATTTTTCCTCTCTGCTAGTTTGTTTCAGTTGCCAGGCAATTTTTTTGTGCGTTTTTCTTGCTGTCTTCAATTGTCTTTAAATTCGAATGGACTTTTCCTTCCTATGCTTTGATTCTGCCAAGCGGCATCTCTTTTTCCTCTGAATGAAGATTTGGTTGTCAGTGTAGTAAAATTGCCCCAGATGCGTATGTTTTTTATTGTAAGTAGGCTGCTTTCCTGGAGCCAAGGCATTGAATAGCGAAGTCGTAGTTTCCGCCCAGCTGCTCTGTGGGCCAATTATGCATATGTTCTGCTTCCATTTAGTATACTTTGCCCATCTTATGGGACCCCATTTAATGAATTTAATTGAAGCTGTTTCATTATGTAGAATGAGCATATTGCCTGCAGTTATATGTTCCTCATGCATCATAGTGCTAGTGTTGACAAGAACAGAGATTGTTTGGTGATCACTGCCGGGAGTGTGCAGTACCTTATACTCTTCACATCTTCTCAACAAGTTCTTACTCAGGAAGATGTAGTCAAGCGTTGAGATGTTTTTAAATGTAGGTTGTGGAGTCGTTGTCAGCTGCCCTATGTTATTCGCAGACCCCAGGTTGGATTCATTATTACAGGCTTCCATAAGATTACGACTGCTGTCCTCATGATTTTGTTCCGGGCCACATAGGTCTCTTATGTTAAAGTCCCCAGTGATGATACATCAATGTCCAGGGTTCTCTTGGAGGTATTCTATAACAACTTATAATCAGTTGTGAAGGAAGAAGGAAAGTGTGATCCATTCAGCTTCCTTGTTCATAGTATTTATAATCAAATGAGAAGGGATCACTTGTGTTGCTTTAACCTGGGTTTGCAGGTAGCGTACTTCTGTCCCAATTAAAAAATCCTCATGCACACGTCTGTTAAGCGAGAGCGGCATATCTTTATTCTCCGTTTTTTAGACTTGTGTGTGCATAATCATGGGGTTAGTGGTTTATGCACCCTCCACCAGGAGGAAAACCCTTGGTTACAGCAGTAGTGATTAGTGATAGGGAAGTGTTGTGCCGTGAAAGAATAAAAAGGCTTGTAAACCCTGTATCTCCAATTTTAATAAAGCAGGGTGCGAGACTATTAAAATTGTAGGTGTGTGTATTGAGACAATTGAGGTATCTCACACACTGGTATTCATTGTTCTAAAAAGGTCGACATGTTTCAACCATGATTCGCCAGCAAGGGTCGATTGGGCTTTCTTCAGGACCAAGTGAAGATAGAGACCAAGGGCGTCTCTGTGATGGTGATAACACTAGAACAGGATTGTATGTTCAGATGTAGTGAATGGTGAAGGGCATATTAGTCCTTCTCTATTGGTGGTCCCGTAGGTACCTGTAATGAGTAAACAAACATGAAAAAACAAGGGTATTGGGGGTTCTCTGTGTAGGACAAACAAAAACATAAAGCTAATTTTGCTAAAAATTGCTGTACTTCTTTGTATAGCAACTAGAAAATGGCAATACTTTTCGTTCCACACACCACTGTCTTTTTAGGTCAACTCACTCATACCTTTCGCAAAAACACAGGTGTGTTGGTCTGCTTGGCAAAATTCACACTTATTCAGTGACCGTTATTCATTGTAAAAATTAATAATCAGTATCATCTGTATTTATTCATTTTCACACTGAGGATTTATGCAGTCGTTTTCCCTTTAACATGGGCAGTAGCTACATGGTAGTATGTGCTCAATTAGCTCAGGAGCTAAAATGTGTATCCTCTATTTGGTAATACTTGGAGCGTATTGCTCTTCCTCTTTGTTAAAGATTCGGTATTAGACGTGTAACAAGTTTACCAAATGGTATCTCAAATGCCCCATAATTGACTGACACACTCATTAGTGCAGCCCCTTTCTTATCTGATTGTTGATAAGACCCCCGTATTAGTTATTCAGATGTCGGCTAAATATGTAGAAAATAGCCGCGTAATACGGGACCCTGAAAACACACTCGTAATTGGCACAGTAACGTTTTACCTTAAAACAATCCGTGGCGTGCTGTCCACGGAGCCCTCGATGGTCTAAGGAGCCTTCTACAAATAAGCGATACCATCTCGAAAGTGTCCCCGTACTACCTGCGGTCCTGTCAGTACTGTGCTGACTCCCCCATCGGGGTCCCGGTTCCATGGCTCTGTTTCCGGGTCACGTTTAACAAATGTTGGTATGGAAACAGAAAAAAGACTGTTTCTAATGCCAAGTGTCCCGAATTGTTTAAAATAGTAGGGGGACGTGGTAATAAATCTATTGGTATTAAAAACCTTACCCTCACAATTCATAGTGCGTTATTCTGGTATTTGGCTCTCGTGATGAAAAAGTTGAAAAAAGTGCTTTTTTGCCGAGTATCTCGAATTATTTAAGATAGACACAGGGGACGTGGTAGTAATTCTGTTAATGTTGAAAACATACGTCAACATTGCCCTCATAATTTGTTGTGCATTTTTTGGTGTTTTACTCACATGGCGATATGTATTGGACATGTGATTCTCATGTCATATTGCACATAACAGGGCTTCATTAGTTTGTGAGGGAAAGAAGTAAAATAAATGTGTACAGTCTATGATTTACGGTTAAAGGGATGTTCTTCAGATGGTACATATATGTTAATATATTGGCTGCATGTACTTCAGAGGCATTGTTGTTAACAGTCTAATGGAACTCAGTTCAGTTTAGTGGCAGAATTAACATCTGTTAAGGCTGTGCCAGGGGATATTGTCATTTAACCCTTCGCTATCTGTCTTCAATCTGTCCACCCACTGTTGTTCTTTTTCGAACAAGACTTTTTCGGCATTGTGACCTTTATTTACTAGGGGCTCCAATACTATCCATTGTAGATCACCAGTCGTATGTCCTGCATCAATGTAGTGAGTGACCATTTTTGTGGTTCCTTTTCTGCATTTTATGTTACTTCGATGTTCTCCTATACGTAATTTCACCTTCCTGCAGGTCATGCCAATATAACGTTTGTTACATGGAAATGTAATCATGTATATGACATGGCTTGTATTGCAATTCGTATGATTGCGGATTGTCCATGTCAGGTTTGGCAGTAGTTTGATTTCTTTTGTTGGTTTTGTGAGTCCAAACACAGAGCACGACCCGCAAGGGAAATTTCCTGTCACTGGTTGCAGGTCCCAGAGTCGAGGGACTTGAGTTTTTTTCTCTATTGGTCTGGTATGGACCAGCAGGTCTTTGAGGTTACGTGTCCTTCTGTTGGCAAATCGTGGTTTAGGCCACTTGATGTTGGCTGAAGTGACAATTTTTCAATTTTTGTTAATGATCTTCTTTAGATCATTTTGGGCAGAGCTGTACGTAGTCACACATGTCAACAGGTCTTTTTCTTGTTGTCTTTCCGTAGGTTCCAACAGACTGTCTCTATTTTGATTTCGTGCTCTTTTTTTGCATTTGTTGATGATGCCCCCGTCTGACTACTAGGTATAGCGCTGAGATACTCCCGGGTGATTACGCGCTCTATAAAAACCTTAAATTAAATAAATAAATTTTCTGTGGGTAATCACGATCTTTTAATTTACCACACAGGTCTTCAGCTTGTTTTTTATATTCTCCAGTTGTGCTACAATTCCTACGTCGCCTCAAAAATTGGCTGTAAGGCAGGTTTTCTCTCAGTGGACGTGGATGGAAACTTTTGAAAGATAGTAAACTGCTTTTAGCTGTGGGTTTGAAAAAAGTTTTGGGTTTCAACTTATTCTCTAACAAGCCTAATGACCCTTTTTTTTGGGTTGAAATATAGGTTAATTACTCCAAATTTAAACGGAGTGCCCTGTACTCTGAACCCATTTATTGTTGTAATCTCGACATCTGGGGTGTACGTGGGCCAGTCATCGATTTGTAGTTGCAGATTTAATTTTGCGAATATCGAGATCCCACCACTTGGTCTTCCGAAGATGTTTTTTTAGCTTGCCATTGTATGGATCGCCTGATAGCCTTTGATGTAATTGGCTGTTTCCATCCAAGTTTCCTGCAAGCATAAAATGTCTACTGTCTTCAGTGATTTCATAGCTTCATTATTGGTCATGATCGACTTTAAACCCTGCCACGTTCCAGCTGATTAGCCTGAACTTAGTGTTTACTATCGCCGTTTTAGTTACTCTATGTTTGTTTGTTTTAAACCTCCCTACTGAGCCACATTGTTGCAGTCCATACGAATTTGGTGTTTTCCTTTTATTAGGAATTTCCCCAATCCTTGGAGTGCAATGTAGAAGTAAGCCATGCCCAATCTTCCTGTTTGTCGACCTGGGAAATGCTCACCTCCTTGCAATGTCTGGTAGTGGTGCCTTTATGTAGCTCAACTTTGATGTCATTGTTGAATAATTGGCTTGAATTTGACTTGGTGCCTCTTAATGTACTACGCTGTGGGCAAGGCACCTCTTATTTTTGTGGCTTCTGAAGTAGAACTTGTGGGTACTTTTCAATTGGACAAATGTCTATCCGGATACCCAAATCCTTAAGTGTGTCTGTTTCTGCCATAATGTTTTGGATGTCTAGCTTATTGAGCCACTTTGTTAGGGTCGACTCCTTGTTCCGTGTCCAAGTGTATTTTTTAAAGTGCTCCGCTACGAGTTGGCTAGATGTTAGATAGGCCAGTGAGGGTATACTTGTCAGAAGATACAGAATGTTTGAACGATTTAGAGTATCACCTGGGCCCCTTGTCTCAAATTCAGGGGTAAAAATCAACATGAACTCCACGTGTGCCAAAAGATCAAGAGCTATGACATTTTCCATACCCTCGTAGCTCGGCCCATGATATGTTTGCGCTGTGGGTATTGTTTGCCCGTTATTCCGACCAGACACAGCATTTGCTTCCTTTTCTGAGTTAATGTTAGGATAGCTAGACTGCTCACGCATCTGACTCCTTTAACCAGGCTATGGAGTCTTCCTTGCTTGTATTATCTCTGTTGTTTGTGTGGGGAGAGCACTTGCTGAATTTTGAACTTTGCATTGGCATTCCCTATGAAGTTGATGGATTTTTATCTCCTGGTATCTATTTGCTGAGCATCTGACCTGTTGAGTGGGAAGTCCTAAAGTTGCTGGTGCCTGGCCTAAGCCTTGGTTCCTGATTTTCTTTCCCTCTCAATGGCTCTACTATAAGGTCACCGGTTTCTGGTCCATTGGCTGGGTTGCCAAAGTTAGTAATCAGCGCCTCAGCATATGTTTTTCCTTGTGGATTTAAGGGGTTTGGATGTTGCGGGGTAGTAAATTTTTCTTGTGTAGGCCTTCGTCTGCTGCGTTGGTGGGCATGTCTGCCAAGAGATTTTCCAGCAGTTGTTCTCATAGGATTCTTTGGATGAGGAACTGTTTCTCATTTGAAAAATGGGATAAATCATAGGGCCCTTTTTATTGCTGGCATTACCAATGTCAGCCTGATTGCCGGGTTGGGTTAAAGAGTGTGTTATTTCATGCTTTTTTTGCATAGTTAGCAGCCCACCTTTCCGTTTGTTTGTTTTTAATACTTTCCGAAGTTTTTTCTTTTGCCGTCTGGATAACTGCCCATCGGTTGCCTTTTGACCTGTGTTCTTGGTTTGATTAACCTCCTCTATGCTGAGTGCAGAGCTGACTCTTTTGGCCAGGGTCGTGCAGATATTTGAAGCTACATTATCATTTATGGCCTCTGAGTCCATAGCTGTAGGAATATTTATGACTCCGGGGCCGCAGTGATAGTCCTGTGTTTCTGAATATTTCCTGTTTAGTGTGGTATTTAGCCGTGCCTCACTATATTGTTTTGTTAACGTTGCCAGCAGATCTGGGAGAATGGTTAATTTCTCCACTACTGCTTCACTGAGGTTTTTTGCAGGGCTTGTGGTACTCCCTGTGCCCTTTTCGCTGACAACCAGCTGGTCAACTTTGTGGCTGATCGTGTCCACTTTTTCGTTAATTATCAAGATTGTTTGCCTCAGCATGTGTATTAAATCCAGCTGGATCTCTAGTTTGTGTGATTGCCAAGAGAGTGCCTTTACAGTTTCCAGTAAGGACGAATTTATTGTGTTCAAGATGTATTCGGGGCCATACTTATCGTTTAAATCTTGTTCGTCACTCTGGGCTCCGCAGTGTCTGCCAGTTGTGGCACCTACAAAGCCCTGTCCCAGTAGCTGCAGTTTAGGATCTGCTATAGGTGTTATTTATGTTAATTCTTGGGATGCCGTACCTGAGATGCTAGCGGCACCTAATTGTTGTTGTGTTTGTGCCCTGCCTTGGTTTCTGGACGTGGAGCAGCTCTAAGAGCTCCCCTGACCGCCAGGATTGATAGAGGCATCCAAATTGTCCTGCAGCTGGTTATTTGAGTGGTGGCGGACTAGAGCCTCTATGACAAAAGTGTTCTTGTTGCAGGTAAGCCCACTAGATTGATGGCCCTGAGGTGGGCCCTGAGGTATGTTTAATGCTTCAACATCATTTGAAAGTCGATGATATCTCAATAATTTGCTCTGGCCCATGTTCCTCCAGTTCATGGTTTTTATATTTAGCAGTGGTATTTCTGATGGCATTGTTAGCCCAGTCTGCCAACTCTACTGTTTCTGCGAGTCTCGCCATCTCTGTGATTAATGTCTCCTCCATACTGTCCTGGACTGTGCTTTTTAAGTTGAGGGGGTTATCCTCGCACGGTGTTACTAGCTCCTGGCAGTATGAAATGAGTTTGGGGCTGTTTTATGATGTACCCCATCTTTCGTCTTGTGGGCCTTGTGAGCGCTGTGGACTTCTATTTTTTGTCTTGTAAAATATTGGTGGATCTGGGGAACCCCTGTTGTTGGTTTGCTAGCCTCTCGGTTTTTGTTGGTGCTACTCATTTTCCTGGCAGCGATTCTGTGTCTTCGGGCCACAAATTCTTTGTGCGAATGCTTCCAATTGGAGTGAAAAGCAGAGAGCTGTAGCCAGGGTCGGATTGGGATCACAATTCGGCCCGGGCACTGGCGAAAAAAGTGGCCCACATTCAAGAGGCGTGGCCCATATTTAAGGGGCGTGGCCCACATTCAAGGGGCGTGCCCTTTAATGAAACACCATTTGCACAGACAAGGAATGAAAGTGGGAGGATACTGTTCTTGCACAGGACACAGGGCCAAGGTGACAATGGCCTACATGCTGAGCAACTAAAAAAAATAGCAAGGCTCCTTTTTGTCACAAAATTATTCCAGCCCTCCAGCACAGGAGCACCTGAAAAGCAGCAAAGCCCCTGCTATTACTAACCTACTTAGCCCTCCCCAGACCTTCACCTCAGGAGCACATGAACAGAGGTAAGGCCCCTGCAATTAGTAAATTAATCAACCCTCCAGGCCTTGGGAAAATGTCCTGGCAGGGGAGCACAAAACACAGCTTTCTGGGTCATCCAAGGTAGCCAGGTAGCCAGGGGGGAGCCTGAGGTGAAGCTGGTGCATGGGAAGTGCCTTCCCAGTGTGTTCTGGCAGTTTGAGTATTTACCATTTACTGTAGTATTACCCTTGTACCTGTGTATGGTACCCTTTTGTAACTTGCACACGTCACTTTTCTCTTGCAACACACTGTTTGCTACCTTTCATTTTTGTTTGCTTTAGATACTTGCACAAGTGCCACCATTGCCTACATAACGTTTGTTCTTGTGCTGGAGTGTCTGCCATTAATTGCAGTATTATACCTCTACTAGTATTTTGTACGCTTTTGTAAACTGCACACATATCACTTTTTTCTCCTGTAATGTATCGTTTGCTCCTCTTGTATATTGGTTGCTCACTATTGTCACTTTTGATTCATGTAACTTAACGTTTGCTTTTGTAATTTGTCCACTTATAATTTTCTCCTCATGTATTATTGCTGTTCCTAGTGTGAAACGCTCTGACACCTTCGGGTAAAGTCTGTTCTATATAAAATCGCATAAATAAATAAATCAACCAAAAAAATTCCAAACATCACCAGACCCCCACAGCAAGACCCATTCTTCCTCGCCCACTATGCCCTGAATGTGAAGGGCTGTGGGCGAGGTGTTAAGACTAACACCGTTTCTGGGCTGCATGGGCCCCAGGGGGCCGAGGTGAAAATGGCTCAAAGGCCTGAGAAACACCTGGCCCCCAGGGAGGCCGATTATTGCAAACAATCGCCCCTCCCTAGCCCAGCCTCAGCTCGATTGCTTGGCAGGGCAGGGGTGAAGGAGAGGCCACAGCTGACAATCGCTGTCTGGCCGCATAGCGAGGCTGCTTTCATTTTCTGTGTCTCTGTCTCCGTGCACTCTGTGGGCCGTTTTTTTTCTCCCCTTTCCTAGTCCACTCTCTGTGGACTGGGACAGGGGCAGGCCCGGACTGGCCGTTGCGGGCACCGGGCAATCCCCCGGTGGGCCGCATGGTTGGGGGCCGGTTTTGGCCCCCTGGGGGCCGTTTTTGTTACAGGGCCGTTATGCTGCTAAAACGGCCCTGTAACAAAAACGGCCGAAAACCGGCCCTGACACAGAGCTCGGTCACACCTCCCCCGCCTCTTGGAGGGGGGGGGGGAGGGGGGCCGGCCGAGCACTTTGCGAGGGCCGGTTCTGGTTCCCAGTCCGGCCCTGGACAGGGGAGAAAAAAAACGGCCCACAGAGGGCCCTGAGGCCAGGGCCGGCTCTAGGCATGTGCAAGCTGTGCACCTGCACAGGGCCACCAAACCCCAGGGGCCACCACGCCAATATATATCCTTAATTTATTAATCCTCTGAGGATGGATACATATTTGCGTGGTGGCCCCTGGCAGGGATTTGGCGGCCTCCGGCTCTGTTCCACTTCTAAACTCCCTGACCCCCTCCCCTCTTTACTGGCCTGCGCGCTCCGCCCCGCCCGGACCCCCTCTTCCAGGCCCCCTACCTACGCTCCCTGCCCAGGGCCACCATGAGCCTAGAGCCGGCCCTGCTGAGGCACCGGCCCTTCGGCCCATTCCCGAATGCCCGCCTTGCCAATCCGCCCCTGGCTGTAGCCTTACCCTGCGTTTCCATGCTCCTGCCCCCTCTATAGCCTTCTGCTGCCTCAAAAGGCTTTGTCGAGATACTATTTGAGCATGCACTTGCTGGGCTTGTGCTGGCTGGTACATTAATTCAGTGACGCAGATTGAAACTAATAGGCAGGTGCTAGATCCTTGTTCTAGATGTTGAAACGTGGTCCGTGGTTTAAGCCAGTCTGCTAATCTGTAGACCGTGGTTTAAGCAGGTGCAGGTGCTAGTTCTTGGTCATGGATGTTGAAAACGTGATTGTAGACGTCCACCTATGATGATTTCCTTTTTAGTGAGCTCACTACAGGGCTCGTGAGCAAGCCTGTAGCACTCGCATTTTGCCACCCCCCAGGCAACGTGTAACTGTAAGCTGAGAGAGCAGGTATGTACAAAAATGGGCAAAAACGGGCAAAGCTGAAGGAGATCGGAGCTAATCTGACCCGTTCCAGGCAAGATGGGTCTAGCTCCTTATGAGGTAAGTAACTATTTGAAAAATCTGACCGAGCCCCTCACCTCATCTCCTGCTACTGTAGCTAATCTCGTCTAGCCAGCTCCTCTCCTCTGCTGCACCCCTTTGGCTGCGGCGGTTCGATGGCAGGGATGCTT
This sequence comes from Lissotriton vulgaris, assembly GCF_964263255.1. Classification (NCBI taxonomy): domain Eukaryota; kingdom Metazoa; phylum Chordata; class Amphibia; order Caudata; family Salamandridae; genus Lissotriton; species Lissotriton vulgaris. The sequence continues at coordinate 512,939,462 of NC_141696.1, read as the reverse complement.
CACTTCACTTCACTAATGGCCCCCCTCACTGCGGTGATAATGATGGTGATAGTGGGGGTGGCTTGGCAGCTGCGGCGGTGGCCATTGTGCTAAAATTGCCCCCTTGCTGCAGAGATGTCGATGGTAGCTGTGGAGGCAATGGAGGAAGTGGATACCTCCTTGAAGCTAGGCAGCGGCGGATGTGCTTTGATCGTCAAGCACGCCTCATGCTGCTCTTAGCTCTCCCAATCTCCCCGTCGCGTCCTCACTCTGTCATGACTCACCTTCACTGCACTCGCTGCCCGCTCTCCTCCTGTGGCGGCCCACAGCACAGGCGGTGGCAGAGGCAGCCCCAGCGGGGCTCTCAGCAGCTGACAGCACAGGCAGCGGCAGAGGTGGCTCTCAGCGGCTCACCGTGCTCACAGTGCCGGAGGCGGCAGAGGCGGCTCTCTGTGGGACTCTCAGCGGCTCACAGCACCGGCGGCAGCAGAGGCGGCTCTTAGCGGGGCTCTTAGCGGCTCACAGTGCTCACAGTTCCGGCAGTGGCGGCAGAGGCGGCTCTCAGCGGATTGAGCACGAGGACGTGGCAGGTAACTCTCAGTGGATAGACTTCAAAGTACCTCTTCTCAGTAGACCCTGTGAGGACTGTCTCAGAGTTCCAATGAAGTAGGTTCTAGTTTTTGGAGAATATGAATCAGATTTAAGGCTATTTAAAATAAGATTAAAAGACAAAATATCCAAAGGCAGCCAATTATTTATAATATTAGTAGGTTCCGAATCATGAGTCCCATGTGGCGAGTTACCTCCTAATGAGGGGGTAGCGTTCTTTGTTTGCTGATCCACATTAGTTGTTTCTGTATGTAGTTCTGCATAGATCTTCTCTACTTTGTCAATGAAGAACTTTGCCACGTCCTCACATTGTGGTTAATCAAGCATGGAGGGCATTGGTTGGCAAGTAGCTCTGGAGAGCTCCTTTATTATTTTGAACAGAATTTTGGAATTATTATGTGCAGATGTAATAGTAGTATTAGCATGTTCTGCACAAGCTGCTTGGCACAGGGATTTGTATTCCCTCTTGGCAAGTTTGTGGCTATGCTTAAGTTCAGGCGCATAATCCATCCTCCAACATCTTTCAAAGGCTTTGCATTTTGTTTTTTCAGCTTTTAACTTTCCAGAGAACCAGGGGGCCGGAGGATAGTGGTTATTCAATTTCTTGAAGGTTGTTGGAAGGCAAGTATTAACGGATGTCATGATCCAAGTATGGATGGTATCCGAATCAGATGTCTTAATGGATGAAATAACAGGAATATTGTTCGTAAGATGTTGATTGAGAGAATCAATATCCAGATTCTTACAATTTCTGCACTTAGATTTGGTCAGAAAAGTGAGCAAATTTTTGGGCCGCAGATCAATCCCCACCTTAAAGCCGACCAAAAAATGGTCAGACCAAAGTATGGGAAGAGCTGTCTGGCAAGAGATGTTAGGTAAATTCGAAAAAATAGGATCTAGCAAATGACCAGCCCTATGTGTAGGACCTGAGTCGGAGAGTGACACATTCAAGGCTTCTAAATCGGCTATCAAGGCAGTACCAATCTTACATATAGGATCGTTAAGGTGAATATTAAGTCACCCACAATGGTAAAATTTGCAGCGTCTAACAAGAGAGGGGCAATTAATTGCAGAAACCATGCCGCCCATAACCCCGCTGGGCTTGGCGGACGGTACACCAAAATCCCCGAAAGCGTGAATTGAGGTGAAAAAGCCAGCCTCACAACCTTCAAAAAGTAAATTCTCCCATTTGCACGAAAAAGCCTTTTTTTAAATTATTGCAATGCCACCACCGGTTTTATCCTCACGATCCTTTCCGAAGATTGTGTAAGTGGGTGGTAAGGCAACTGCAACATTGGGCCCCGAACTTTCATGTAACCAAGTTTCCGTAAGGAAAATTTCGTCTGGTTGTGTGTTCTGTAAGAGGTCATAAATAGCCTCTTTATGCTTGGGAAGGGATCTGCAATTTAAATTAAAAAAGGTAAATTTCTTTGTATAAGCTTCAATATTCTTATCCACATCGTGCAGTTGCTTAATAGGGCTCATGCAGGTAATGATATTGGGCGTCTGTAGGTGCACATGAAGCACATGAGGCCACAACACGGACAAGCCATGAGGGGGTTGCCTGGTTTAAACGAGATGCAATTTTCTTGGGAACTCAGCCGTAGTCCCTGTAGGATAGTAGAAGAGTATTTCCTTATATCCTGTCTAAAAGGAGCAGGGGTTGTGGCCCCTGGTCCCGGTCGGGCGCAGACGGGCTTGCCTTTGGCGTGCCACCTGCGTGCCCGCTGAGTGAATTGAGAGGCATTGGTGTCCTGTGCAATCACTGCCTCCTCCACCTTCTACCCGGAAATGCAAAAGTTTGTGGTTCCCGTCACAGCAACCGGGAGAACCCGCGGGGGACCAGGGAGCTGAGCGACAAGAAAATACAGTGCGGAAAAGGGCAGTGCCCAAGAAGCTATTCAATTTTTAATAATAAAAGCAAGTTAAAAAGTTAAAATGCGTGCAGGAGTGAAGCAGCTAGCGCATTTGATATCTTCTAACGCGCATCCGCTGTGCGAAGTGAGAGGCAATAGTTATATCCTGTGCAGCAGCTGGTCTGCTGCCGTCCAATCACTGCCTCCCCCCGCCTCCTACCCGGAAATGCAAAGTCTGTGGTTCCCTTCACAACAACCGGGAGAAGTCGCGGTGGACCGGGGAGCTGAGCGGCAAGAAAATACAGTGCAGGTAAGGGAAGGGCATAAGAAGGTTTTCCATTTTTAATATTAAAAGCAAGTTAAAAAGTTGAAATGCGTGCAGGAGCGAAGCAGCTAGCACCGATGAAACCTTCTGACGCGCGTCCTACCTCCCCTAGTGTAGGCCAATACCGAGTCCCCAAAAGGGCAGAGGTCTCCTTCACCCAGGAAACTAAGATTCTGCCCCTGTCCACCCAGCAGTACTATCTGAGAAGGCTGTGGATCTTTCGTGAAGCCTCCCTGTAGGGCAGACCTCACTGCTGCATGCCAACCAGGGGAGAAACCAACAATTCACCTAGTTTATTTATTTATTTTATTTATTTATTTATAATTACATTTATTAAGCGCGCAGCTACCCGGAGGTTTCCCGGCGCTAAGGCAAACTGAATGGTGTAAAGGGAGGGAGGAACGTCAAACCATAACATTAGATATTGAAAAGCCAAGTTTTTATTCCCTTACGGAATTTCAAAAAGCACAATTCAGAACGCAGAGATTGGGGAAGAGAGTTCCACAAGGAGGGGGCCAGCAGGGAAAACGAACGTCCTCCCATTTTGGCTCTGTTGATGCGTGGAATCTTAAACTTATTCTGCGTGGAGGACCTAAGTGTACGGGGGGGAATATATTTCTGCACCAGAGCAGAGAGATAGTGAGGGGCTCTACCAGTCATGATCTTGTGCATGTAGCAAAGTGCTTTGAAGTTAACTCTGTTCTCGATTCGCAACCAGTGCAGGTTCCGCATATGATGAGTGACCGAGGATCTAGCGGGAAGGTGACAGATAAGGCGAACTGCCATATTCTGTACCACCTGGTACTTCCTGGTAACCTCTTTGGCGGCACCTAAGAGAAGGATGTTCCCATAGTCCAGGCGTGAGATGACAAGAGCCTGGACTACGGTCCTCAGGGTGTCCGCAGGAAGCATCCAGGTGATTTTTCTCAGCCACCTGATGATGGTAGTACAGGTGGCGGAGACTTTCACAGCGTGTTGTTTGAAAGTAAGTTGGTTATCAAAGAGAACCCCAAGATTGCGAGCAGACACTGATGGAATGGGTAGAGGACCCATCTCTGGTGGCCAATGGTGTGGGCCCCAGAGAGAGGTGTCTGGGCCAAACAGGAGCAGTTCTGTTTTGTCCCCGTTTAATTTTAGTTTGTGCTTTAGCATCCAATCCGATATATGTTTCAGGCCGGATTGAAGAGAAGAGGAGGGGAGGTTTTTATTGGTGGAAAGTGAGTAGATGACTTGAGTGTCATCAGCGTAGGAATAAATTGTGAGGCCGGCCTGTTCCGCCAGAAAAGCAAGAGGCCTCACATACAGGTTAAAGAAAAGGAGACTAAGGATAGACCCTTGGGGAACACCGTGAGTGGAGGGGAGAATAGATGAAACAGATGTGGAAGAAAAAACTTGGAACGTGCGATCAGAAAGGAAATTGGCAATCCAGGCCAGGGCGGAACCACCGACACCAACAGCCTCCAAGGTGGACAATAAGATGGAATGGGAGACGGTGTCAAATGCGGCACTCAAGTCAAGCAAGATGAGTGCCACCGTCTCACCATTATCCACTTGGCGTCTGATGGTCTCTGACACGCCAAGGAGAGTGGTTTCCGAGGAGAAGCCAGCCCTGAACCCGGATTGAGAACCATGGAGAAAATTGGAGGATTCAACAAAGGAATTAAGCAAAAAATTAACGTGTTTCTCCAGAATCTTGGAAAAACATGAAAGCAAAGAAATAGGGTGAAAATTGGAAGGGTTGTTGGGGTCTGCGTTGGCCTTTTTTAGTAATGGGACCACCATTGCGTGCTTCCATTCATTTGGGACAATCGCTTCTGTTAGTGAAGCGTTCAGGACATCCAAAATAATGTGGAGTAGGGCTGGGTCCAGAGAGCTCAGAACTTGGGGGGGCATAGGGTCAAGGGGGGAGCCAGATTTGATGTCCTGGAGATACTTTTTTAGAAGTGCGGGGGAAATAGGATCCCAAGCGTGAAGTGGAGTAGAAGTGAGCAAAGAACAGGGAGTAGTAACAGGGGAAGAATTGCGTAGATCTTGAACAGAGTGAGTGGAAGCAGCAGGAGTGGAGTTAAAAATGGCATAGATCTTGTCAATTTTTTCAAGAAAGAAGTTGGCTAGGGCGTTACACTGGGCAGTGTCTAGACAAGGATCCCTGGGTCCCGAGGATGCACCTGAGAGCTCCTTGACTATTTTAAACAGGGCCTTGGGTCTGTTTTGAGCTGTAAGTATGGTGCTGTTAGCAAAATTAGCTCTAGCGGTATCACAGGCCGCATGGTAGGTTTTAAGAGCGGACTTGTATTTTGCTTTGTGATCAGGGTTATAATTGGAACGCCAAATCCGTTCCAATTTTTTGCAGTTGGATTTTTCTAGGCGAAGGGAATCGTTGAACCAGGGTGCCGGGGGGTGATGAACTTGAAATTTATTTTTTTGGGTAGGGAGACAGGAGTCCAAAGCGGTAGTTAACCATGATCTAACAGCAGGTAGCTCTTTAATAGTCATGTTGGAAACCGTAGGTTTAGAATTGGCGAGAAGAGAGTTTAATTTATTTAAATCTAGACGTTTCCAGTTCCTACTGGCTTTGTGAGGTAGGTCGGGCCTAGAGGAATCAGCCACGATCATTTTAATTGAAAAATTAACAACAAAATGGTCTGACCAGAGGACCGGAGTGGAGGATTGATAGGAGATGTCAGTCAGGTTGGAAATGATGGGATCTAAGAGATTACCGGCCTTATGAGTAGGGTCGGAATTGAGAAGATGTAAGTCTAGTGCTTCAAGATCCTGTATGAGGCGTTTAGCAATGGCACAAGAGGCAGAATTGAAATGAATATTTAAGTCACCAACAATAGTGAAGTTGGTTGATTGTACTAAAAAAGGGGCAATGAGTTCAGGAAGTAAAGCAGCCCAGCTGCTAGCTGAGCCTGGCGGGCGGTAAATCAGGGTGCCAGTTAAGGTAAACTGGGGAGAGAGAGTTAGTTTAAACAAACCAGCTTCACAGTTAGGAAAGTCAAGGTCTTCCCATTTGCACGAGAATTCTCTCTTGAAGATGATGGCAATTCCCCCGCCGTCTTTAAGTACTCGATTTCGCCCCACATAGGTGTAATCATTGGGGAGAGCCATGGCGATATCAGGGCCAGAGCTATCATTTAGCCAAGTTTCGGTGGCAAACATGGCAACAGGACTAGCTGTCTCCAAAAGGTCGAAGATATCTCTCTTGTGTTTTGCGAGAGATCGACAGTTAATGCTGATGAAGCTCAGAACGGGGGAGGAGTTGTGCAAAGTGGGAGGAAGAGTGCGCTTAGGGGGGGGAAAATCCCAAAACGTGGATGACAAGCTGTCTGTACATGAATTAAGGGAATTCAGGGCAAGGGAACAGTGGGAACAAGATATGGGCGCATTTTGGCAATTCAGGACAGTATGCGAGGGACATAGTGACCCCCGCAGCCGCAGTAGGGCGGATCGTGAGTAGGAGGTATGAATATGGGCAGAGGGACATGGCCCTGGGCCCGTGCTGGCGCGGACGGGCAGGACTTTGGCACGACTTCGGCGCGAAGTCGGCGCTCCCGCTGCGCTCGTCCGCTGCGCTTCCGCCATTGTGGCATTAAGTATGCCAGAAGAGATAACCACTACACCGCTAACCTGCCAATTGGGGAGCAGGGCGGAAGTGTGGATGAAGGGCGGAAGTCAGAGTTCGCTCGTGTGGCCACCGCCGCTGCAAACCGCACAAGCCGTGGCGGATCAGTGCCAGGAGCGAAGGTAAGGAGGTGGCAATCAATTACACACGTTGCGCCTGAAGCGGCGATCAAATTACAAACGTTGCGCCAGAGCGGCGATCAGAAGAGGTGCGAATGCGTTTTTAAAATCAACACAGTGCAAAGTAAAGCAAAGCGCTGAAAAGCGCTCACTCCAACATAAAATAGTGCTTTTAAAAGTTATTAAAATAACAGGAAACACACGAAGCCTCATCAGCCTCACGTACCAGTTTCTTGCTTTTATTGATGCATACTATTCCCTTTTCTGTGTCTGCCATACAGAGTGTTTTGGTACGCAGCAGAGCCCCCTCAGACAGCACTGCCTCTAACCCATCACCTGCCCCACCATCTCTGCACCATTCCTCTATCCACCCCCATACTCTAACCACAATTCCCCCAGCAACCTTCTCTCCCCAAACCACCACACTTCCAGAACAATGCACAACACACACACACACACACACACACACCCAGAAACACAAAAAAACACACATACATCACAAAGCACTATCACCACTGACCCCAGCACCACACACACAGACTCTCCAGCAACCCATCAACCATCCCAAACTGGCGTGCAGACAAAATTTTGAGTTGGAATTTTCGAACTACAGAAATATCGAGTCCTAAATATCATCAGTGAAAAAAATCGACAGCAAGAATATTGTGGTCAAGAATATCGATTTGAAGGTACAAAATGTTGTTTAAAACAAATAGAGCAGTCAATAATTTTGTTTGCAAAAATAAAGTTGTTTAAAATATCGATTTTTAAAATAGTGTTATGTATTTAGTATATATTTTAAATGTGTGTGAAGTATTATTTTATAAGCATTGTTTATGTTTTTTAATATATGTGTTGAATTTTTAGTGCTTATCAATTTTATTTTAATTACAATTCGTATGTTTTTGTTCTGTAGCTGGTTGGGGGTTTATAGAGGAATAGGGTGGGAAGTAATTTAATCATAATAAATTAATGATATTTTTCTATTTATTAATATTCATTTCATTGAGATTTTATTGTGCTAATTGTGGGAAGTCATTTATTTGTAATTAATTATGAATATGTTGTTAATTAATATTCATTAATCAATTGAAAATTAAATATGGACATTGTGTAATTAATTTTAAGTGTGGGTTGTGGGGTTTATAGGGGTAAAGGGTGGGAAGTAATTTATTTTAAATTGATTATTAATTAGTTGTTAATTAATATTGAATGATTAGGGGGGCGAGGTCTAGCGGTGAAGCAAGATGGCCGCAAGATAAGGACTCTTCGAGGCCAACCCTTCCCTCCCACATATATCCGACTAATGTATCCATGGTCTGAGGTTGGAATCAGCTATCGGAGGACCTGTGGCAAACAATGCGCCCAAGATAGGGGCAAACAGACCTGTAAATCCAGAGATTCAGCCGCTCCCAATATCGGCCTACGACTGGAGGTGAGCCAGGACCCAGAGTGATCGGGTGCCCCGGACTGACACCTTGGCTAGCGGACTTCGCCCTTTAGTGTACCCAGAGAGGTGCCCAAGGACCCAGATCGGCTGCAACTTGGAGGGGAAGCAGGGGCCACCCAGACAAGTGCAGGGGGAGGCAATCCCTGTCACAAGCGCTGGTGTTATGCTGCACCTCCTGACCTAAAAGGGCGTGATCAACCGTTGGGTCTGAGGCCAGCAGAATATTCCGGAGGCCAGAAGAGGATGTAAATGACGAAGACCACACGGCAATCCGGCCCTCTGCCCTGTGAAGAGAGGTGAGCCCTGCGCGCAAATTCCCTACATAGGCATCGGTGTTGCTGTGGGAACGTGAGGTGCAGACGGGGCTCCTGAACACGGTGAGAATAGCACTGGAGTAGCTGCGGGCCCCACTGGAAATCTTAGCCCTGAAGATCCCTGAGGGGCCCACCGTAAAGAGCAATAGTACCGACTGTGAGAAGTTAGCCTGGTATATGATCTCCACTAGTTCTAATGGGCACCTTGCACCAGTCTAATCGACCCTTATTGATGGTGGTTGTAAAGTCAACCTTATAGAAAGCTATCCTAGGGGTAGCAATGGCAAGCAGTCTTCAGGGTAGGACTTCAGAGAGCGAATTAAGCTGGTTGTTTTACCAATTATAATCTCTTGAGTACCAAATAAAAGCACACCACACAAGTTATATTCATATATATATATATATATATATATTTAATCTAAACACAACCCCTCTGGAATCTTTATGAGGTCAGAGGTAAAAGTACAATATAAGGAACTTAGTTAGCATACGATAAGTTGCACAGTATACGCTTTGCCCTAGGGGCTTCACAAACCATATACTAAAATAGTGGTATAAGTACCACGTGAGAAATAGAAAGCAGGCCTGTGGCCTGTGGAATCGCTGGGGCTACTCAGGACAACTAAAGGTTAGGATGTAGGAGGCCCACGAGAGATGCGTGCAGTGTCTAAACACAGCCGCGGGTTACCATTGACTTTCTATGGGAAACGAACAAGTTACAATTTTACAATTTAAGGACACTTCTAAATGAACTACGATGGAACCCTTTTAGACTTAGACTCTAGGAGGGCCAATACCCTCGAGACTACCAAAGTACTCGTGTTACCTCACCCACGGAAGCCGGGTCCATAGGTCTCCTTTGGTGTCGGGTTTCGTCATCGATTTCAAGGGAGAGCTGCAAAGAAGTGCTGCAGGCGACCAGAGGAAAAGTGTCCGGGTGGATCCAAGGGAGGATTGAAGATTTGAAGAACCTGAAAGCAGAGGAGACAGAGTCTGGGCCACCAGCCAGTGACCAGGGCGGCGATAGAATGATGCCACCAGATGTCGGGTGATTTCAGGTGAAAAGGTGAAGTTTGTCTCTTCAGCCACGAGGACCATGAGGTGTCGACGATGACCCGGAGCTGGATTCGAGCTGTCCCATAAAGGATCTAGTTGACTGCGGTGTTGGTATCCGGATTGGACCCAACAAGCCCTGGCAAACGCAACCCATGCAGGATGTCGAGATTGGCTTTGGTGCAGACCAGCAAGGTCTGTGGAACTTCTCCTTTACAGGAAAGTTGGAGCAAGCCTAGCGCAACCAGGAAAGCAAGTTGTAACAAAGGATTGTCTTGTTGGGGGCTCACTAGCCAACGGACTAGGAACTGAAAAGACGTGTTGAGCGGAAATGCACAAAGCGGGCCCGAGCTTTGGTGCAAAAGGTGCTCGGGTCTGGGGATTCAAGCACTCTAATGCACAACTTCGGAATACCTTGGAATGTCGATGCAGGTAGCAAAATGCAGGATGTCCAGGAGTTCCAGTCCCACATTTCTCGTGTCAGCCACGGGTCTCAGGTCTGCTGTGAGCAAAGTTCAGGGTCAGAGATGTCTGGAAGTCTGTGTCCTGTGTCACAGATTCTTCGGATCTGGCGGGAGCCTCGAAAATGCAGACCGCAAAGATGCTGTTGGTGCCTGTTTGAACAGGGTGGTCACTCCTTGACCACAAGGGAGATTTCATCCGTCTTCCAGTCGATATGGAATGTCGAAGGTCCAGGATATATGTTGCAGAGTTTCGTCCAGGGTAATCTAAAGTCCTAGGGACTGGGGTTCTATACTTATAGTAAGTTTAGGGGTTGGACTAACTCTAAGGTACCTCCTATGGGTGGACTTGGGGTCTGGGTGGTTACACCCCTTCCCCTTTGTCCAGTTTTGCACCAGAGCTGGGGCTGTGTGCCCCATCAACCGGTTTGAACTGGAAAATGCATGGAGCACCTAGTGTGCCCCAGGCAGTGTCTGGAAAGCATTCACTGGATGCAGCCCTCCCTGCCCCAATACACAAAGACCCTGTCTGGGGAGGTGACAGCACCTCCCTGGGCAGAAAACCTATTGTCCAGGCCTCCCATGCCAGAGTTTCTTCCAGCAGCAGGAGGTCAGACTCGTGTCTGTGGCAGCAGAATCCATTTTGTGATGGTGAGGCTCTGTATAACTTTAACCGGGTAAACCAGTAATTACATGTCTTCTCCCTCTAGAAGGGTGCAATACTACCCCCGCCTGCCAGGACTGGTGGGGGGTAGTATTCCAAAGTGTTTGACACCATACACAACATGTTTTGATAAAGCCAAACCAAAGTTAGCATTAACCGTGAGGATTATAATGCACTTAAGATTATATGGTATGGCTATGTCATAGAACAGCTATAAGGAGATGGTTCCGAAAGCTGCAGAGGGGCTCAGTTCATGCTAGGGCACCCTCTCACATAAAACCAAGCACTCTGCCTCCAGGATTGTTAAGGCCTGCCATAGGAGTGACTTATAGGTGTATATGTGTCTATATAGGTATATAGATATACGTATACTATATCTAAGTGAGGGGTGCTTACACCACCTTACCCAGGCTGTGTGTACAGACCTGTGGTGTCAGTTTGGAAGGCAAACCAAGGGTGGCACAATACATGCTGCAGCCCCTGGTACGCCTAGGGTGCACCTATGCCCTGGGTACCTATGGTACACTATACAGGGGCTCACAAGGGTGAACATGTAACCAGTCAGGTATGTACCTAAAGTACATGGTATCAATTTAGAGAGAGAACAACTGGGCTGTGGGCCTGATAAGCAGGTCCACAGCCACACTAAATTCGAAGAACCAGAGAATCACAGCAAAAAGTGGGGGTAACCATTGGAAGCAGACCCTACTCTCCTACACCCCCCCCCCCCACCAAACGCAGGGACATTAAACCAAACTTTACCAGTTGAGTCTTCATGTTCTAAGTGGAAATATCTGGAGAGTCCATCTGCATTGGCATGGTTACTCCCAGGTCTGTGTTCCACTGTATAGTCCATCCCCTGTAGGGAAATGGACCACCTGAGCAGTTTGGGATTTTCACCCTTCATCTGTTTAAGCCACAAGAGGGGCTTATGGTCTGTCTGAACTGTGAAGTGAGTACCAAGCAAGTATGGCCTCTGCTTTTTCAGGGCCCAAACCACAGCAAAGGCCTCCCTCTCAATAGCTGACCAACGTTTCTCTCCAGGGGTGAGCCTTCTGCTAATAAAAGCTATTGGCTGGTCTTGACCTTCTTCATTCAATTGTGATAGTACAGCCCCTACCCCAACTCAGAAGCATCTGTTTGAACAATGAATTATTTGGAGTAGTTTGGACTTTGCAGAATGGGAGCAGTGCACATGGCCTGCTTCAGGTCATCAAATGTCTTTTGACAGCTGACTGTCCACTGAACTTACTTAGACATTCTTTTAGAAGTTAAGTCATTCAGGGGTGTCACAGCGGAACCATACCCCTTGAAATATATCCTATAGTACCCAGTCAGGCACTAGAAAGCTCTGATCTCAGTCTGGGTGGTTGGAGCAACCCAGTCCATTATGGTCTGGATTTTTCTCTGCAATGGTTGAACCTGGCCTCCACCTACAAGGTGGCCCAGATACACAACCTGACTCTGCCCTATCTGGCACTTGGTAGCCTTGATAGTTAGGCCTGCTCTCTGCAGGGCCTCCAAAACATATTTCAGGTGGATCAGGTGATCTTCCCAGGTGGCACTAAAGACAGCAATATCATCAAGATAAGCTGCACAGTAGTCATCCAGGCCTGAGAGGACTTTTTTTCACCAACCTTTGAAATGTGGCAGGTGCATTTTTCAGACCAAAGGGCATCACCACAAATTGATAATGCCCACTAGGGGTTGAACATGCTGTCTTTGGCTTGACCTCATCAGCTAACCTGATTTGCCATTAGCCAGCTGTCAGATCAAATGTGCTCAGATATTTGGCGGAGGCCAACTTATCTATGAGCTCATCTGCTTTAGGTATTGGATGGGCATCTGTCTTAGTGACAGCATTGAGACCTCTGTAGTCTACACAAAACCTAATCTCTCTTTTACCACCCTGGGCATGAGGTTTTGGCACCAGGACTACTGGACTAGCTCAAGGGCTATCTGAAGGTTCAATTACTCCCAATTCCAACATTTTCTGGACGTCTGTCCTGATACAGTCCCTGACATGATCAGGTTGCCTGTAAATCTTATTTTTAACAGGCAGACTGTCCCCAGTGCCCACTTCATGAGTGCACCAGGTAGTCTGACTCTGACTCAGTGAAAACATATGTCTGTATGCCTGCAGAACTTGTCTGCAGTTAGTCTGCTGCTGGTCAGTAAGGCTGCCTGCCAAGGCCACACCATCAACTGAACCATCATCAGGGTTCTGAGAGAGCAGGTCTGGGAGAGGGTCACTCTCTTCCTCCTGTCCTTCATCAGTAGCCATGAGCAAGCCCATGTCTGCCCTGCCAACATATGGTTTCAGTCTGTTGACATGAAGCACCTTGTGGGGGTTCCTGGGAGTTTCAAAATCAACCAAATAGGTTACCTCACTCTTCTGTTAAACAATAGTGTGGGGTCCACTCGACTTGTCTTGGAGAGCTGCTGGGGCCACTGGCTCCAACACCCACACTTTATGTCCTGGCTGGTAAACAGTCAGTAAAGCCTTTGGTCATGCCAGGCCTTTTGCAATTCCTGACTTGCCTCAAGGTTTTTGGATGCCTTTTTCATATACTCAGCCATCTGGGAGCGGAGACCAAGTACATAGTCCACAACGTCTTGCTTGGGAAGTTTGAGAGGTAACTCTCATCCTTCCTTCACCAGACCTTACAGGATGCCCAAACAAAAGTTCAAAGGGGCTGTAGCCAACCCTCTTCTGTGGGACCTCTCTGTAAGCAAACAAAAGGCAGGGTAGCAGGATATACCATCTCCACCATAGCTTTTCTGGGAGACCCTTAATTATACCCTTTAAGGTCTTGTTGAACCTTTCAACTAGACCATTGCACTGCGGGTGATAAGGTGTGGTGAACTTATAGTTCACTCCACACTCCTTCCACATTGCAGTTAGGTAACTAGACATGTGGTTTGCACCTCTGTCTGATACAACCTCCTTAGGAAAACCCACTCTTGAGAAAACTCCCAAAAGGGCTCTTGCCACAACAGGTGCTGTAGTGGTCCTAAGTGGTATAGCTTCTGGGTATCTGGTGGCATGATCCACTACCACCAGAATAAACCTGTGCCCGAGGCTGTTTGGGGACCCATTGGTCCTACAATGTCTATCCCAACTCTTTCAAAGGGAACCCCTACCACCGGTAGTGGTATAAGGGGGGCCTTTGTAGTGCTCCCTGCTTTGCCACTGGCTAGGCAGGTCACACAGGAGAAACAAAACTCCTTTGTGTCTTCTGACATGTGGGGCCAGTGAAAATGTGGAACAAGCGTGTCCCAAGTTTTGTTCTGGCCAAGATGTCCTGCTAAGGGAATATCATGGACTAGTGTCAAAAAGAAGCCCCTGAATGCCATGACCAACCTCCTGGAAGCACCAGGCTTGGGGTCTCTACCCTCTGAATACAGGAGCCCTTCATCCCTGTAAACCTTATGGGTTCCACTAGCATTCCCTGCAGCCTCAGAAGCAGCTTGCTGTCTGAGGGGTTTAAGAGAAGGGCAGTCCAACTGCACCTGCCTCAGATCTGCCCTAGAAGGTCCCCCTGCCCCAGGAAACTCAACCTGATCAGGCTCAAGCTCTTCTAGGACAGTTACCTCTTGGGGCTCACAATCAGCTTCCTCAGAAGGCTGATCCTCATTCTGAGGTAGGGGGAAGGCACAGCCTTAACCCTACTGCTCCTTTTCCTGGAAGGCAACTGGTCCATTATTCCAGACTCCAGTGCCTGTTCAGTGTTGCAATGTTTGACCTGTGACCTGGTCACAGCAAGAACATGTGCTGATATGCCCAACATTTCTGCATGTGTCCTAAACTCCACTTCAGACCAAGCTGAAGTCTCTAGGTCATTGCCAAGCAAACATTTTACAGGGAGGTTGGAACTAACAACAACCTTCTTAAGGCCAGTAACCCCTCCCGAGGAGAAATTAACAACTGCTATACTGTGTGTGGTAGTGACATTGCTAGCATTGGTCACTAGGTAAGTTTCACCTAGTATGATCTTCCAGGGTACACAAAGTCAGGTATCACCATGGTGACACTAGCCCCTGTGTCCCTGTAGGCCTGAGCCTCTTTTTCATTGACTAAAGGAGTTTGTCTGTACTTGCCCAAGTTATTGGGACTCACAGGGAAGGACGTATCCATTCCTCCATCACAGATCAAAACAGCTTGAGTTGGTACTCTAACTAGGCCGGAGTCCATCTTAGTTCCCAGGGTTAACCCTACTACACCCTTCTGTTGAGAATCACCACTTGGAGCTGAACTAGGGGGAACAGTTGCCTTAGGGGCATTGGTGGTTGGAGCTGTCTCCTTTTTGGTGCACTCACTGGTCCAGTAAGTATTACTTTTACAAACGTTGCACCAGGGTTTCTTTTGGCCTTCTTTCTTTTTGGATTGTGAGGAGCCCCCACCATTAGAAGCTTTATGGGGACCTTGAGAAGACTTCTGGTCTTTTGCTTTCTCCCCGCCCTTTTGGTCTTGCTTCTTCTGGTCACCACCTTGGTTCTGTACCTTCTGCTTCACCCTGGTTCTGATACATTTCTCTGCCCTCTTACCCAATTCTTGTGGAGAGGTCAACCAGGTGTTGATGCAATAACTGGTTCTGACAATTATTACAAATCTGTTCTCTCATTATAAGGTTATACAATTCTGTATAGTCACTTACTTTACTGCCCAGTAACCAGCCTTCCAGAGCCTTAGTAGCACAATCTACAAAATCTGTCCAGTCCTAAGGCTCTGTCTTTTGGGTATCTCTGAACAGCAACCTATACTGCTCAGTGGTTAGGCCAAACCCATCTATTAGAGCAATCTTCAGGAAATTGTAGTTGTCAGCATCATCTTCTCTAACAGTGAGGAGCTTGTCTCTTCCTTTGTTTGCAAAGGAGAGGCACAAGATTTTTGCCCACTGACTCTGGGGTACCTGCTGTACTTTGCAGGCGCTCTCCAAAGCAGTTATCCACTTGTGGATGTCATCCCCAATCTGATGGGGAGGGACAATCTTGTTTAGGTTTCTATAGTCATAAGACCTACCCCTACCACTAGGGATTATGCTGCCACCAGTGGGCTCTAGCCCACACAATTTTTTCTCTCTTTCAAGAGCTAGGGTCTCTTTCTCAAGGGCAACTTCTTGCCCCTTGATCCTAAGCTTGACTTCTCTCATTCTAGCTTCATGCTCTCTTCTCTGAGGAGATGTTCTCCCCCTGTGAGATGAGGCAGAGGACCCTATTGAGGAACCAGAATGGTGAGATTCACCTGAGTGAGATCTCCGTCTTCTAGGTACACCAGTAGGCCTACCAGGGGGAATGAAGGAGGGACCCTCATGGCCATCTCCATCTTCAGTTAGTCCTGTCTCTCCCAGGTCTGGTTCATCAACCAGTTCCTGGTCTGCACCCTCCTCCTCCTCAGAGTCCTGGTGGGGTACCCCACTTGGATCCTCCTCAGATGAGGGGTGGACCCCCCTCCCCACCACCTAGGGTATCTGGATCTGATGCTCTTGCTAAGTCATCTGCCACCAGGATATCTATGAAGTGTTGGGTGGTTGGACTCTGTCCTTGCTTTAATTTTCTTATGGGACACAATCTTCTCAATTCTTGGAAAGTGAATGTGTCATATTTAGATGTGCTGTTTGATGACATCTCGCAGAGAACCTCTCTAGAAGTTGTAGTCAGGGTGTGCTAAGCCCTCACCACCTACAACTGCTAAATTCAGTAGAACGTATGTATTATATGTCTTGATTCATATGTACCTACAGGTACCTTGATGTGATTTTTTCAAATGATATTCTCAAGATTATTTGGTAAAACAATGCAAACTCTTATCCCTTCCCCTGCACTCCGATTTGAGAAGTTAGCCTGGTATATGATGTCCACTAGTTCTAGTGGGCACCTTGCACCAGTCAAAACAAACAAACAATGTTTTTATTGTTTAGTCAATTAAAACCTTAACAATATAAACACATATATAAAATAGAAGTAAAAACATTAAAAAGAAAACTGTCACATTACATCAAAGAAAAAGTAAAAACAAAAAACATTGTAGGATTTCATTATTCAACATTTTTTTTTACCACATTATTGATCATTAACTGAGCTGAATTCAGTCCTAACAACTGAATTGTTATGTGCCTGTGCAAAAATGTTGAGACATTTTATCAATTTACAGTTTAATTGTATGTCCGATGGATTTAACCATGCTATTATTGCAGCTCTACGGGACCTGTTGCCTCTATCTTTAAAAGATTGTCTGAGAAGAGTAGCTCGAGCATTATGGAGTAGGTTGCATATACAAATTACACAAATTAAATCTTCCTTATGGTAACCACAAAGTCGGCATGATTTTGGCCCTTTGTATAACCATATAGGCTGCTCCGCTATTGTTGGTAATTTCCGAAGCGTACAGCCATTAATTGTTTTGCACCAGTCTAATCAACCCTTATTGATGGTGGTTGTAAAGTCAACCTTATAGAAAGCTATCCTAGGGGTAGCAATGGCAAGCAGTCTTCAGGCTAAGACTTTAGAGAGCGAATTAAGCTTGTTGTTTTACCAAATATAATCTCTTGTACCAAATGAAAGCACACCACACAAGGTATATATCAAATATATATGTATTTAATCTAAACACAACCCCTTTGGACTCTTTATGAGGTCAGAGGTAAAAGTACAATACAAGGAACTTAATTAGCATACGATAAGTTGCACAGTATACGTTTTGCCCTAGGGGCCTCACAAACCATATACTAAAATAGTGGTATAAGAACCACATGAGAAATAGAAGGCAGGCCTGGGGCCTGTGGAATTGCTGGGGCTACTCAGGACAACCAAAGGTTAGGATGTAGGAAGCCCACGGGAGACACGTGCAGTGTCTAAACACAGCCGCGGGGTACCGTTGACTTTCTATGGGAAACGAACAAGTTACAATTTTACAATTTAAGGACACTTCTAAATGAACTACGATGGAACCCTTTTAAACTTAGACACTAGAAGGGCCAATATCCTCAAGACTACCAGAGTACTCGTGTTACCTCACCCACGGAAGCCAGGTGCACAGGTCTCTTTTGGTGTTGGGTTTCGTTGTCGATTTCAATGGAGATCTGCAAAGAAGTGCTGCAGGCGACCAGAGGAAAAGTGTCCGAATGGATCCAAGGGTGGATCGTAGATCTGAAGAACCTGAAAGCAGAGGAGACAGAGTCTGGGCCACTAGCCAGTGACCAGGGCAGAGATAGAACAATGCCACCAGATGTCGGGTGATTTCAGGTGAAAAGGTGACGTTTGTCTCTTCAGCCACGAAGACCAGGGGTGTCGATGACAACCAGGAGCTGGATTCGAGCTGTCCCACAAAGGATCTGGTTGACTGCGATGTTGGTATCCGGATTGGACCCAACAAGCCTTGGCAAACGCAACCCACAAAGGATGTCAAGATTGGCTTCGGTGCAGACCAGCAAGGTCTGTGGAACTTCTCCTTTGCAGGGAAGTTGGAGCAAGCCTGGAGCAACCAGGAAAGCAAGTTGAAACAAAGGATTGTCTTCTTGGGGGCTCACTAGCCAACGGACTAGGAACTGCAAAGGTGTGTTGAGAGGAAATGCAGAAAGCGGGCCTGAGCTTTTGTGCAAAAGGTGCTCTGGTCTGGGGCTTCAAGCACTCCAATGCACAACTTCGGAATACCTTGGAAAGTTGATGCAGGAAGCAAAATTCAGGATGTCCAGGAGTTTCAGTCCCACATTTCTCGTGTCTCCCATGGGTCTCAGCTTTGCTGTGAGCAAAGGTCGGGGTCAGAGATGTCTGGAAGTCTATGTCCTGTGTCGCAGATTCTTCGGATCCGGCGGGAGCCTCGAAAATGCAGACCGGCAAAGATGCTGTTGGTGCCTGTTTGAACAGGGTGGTCACTCCTTAACCACAAGGGAGATTTCTTCCGTCTTCCAGTCAATATGGAATGTCGAAGGTCCAGGATATATGTTGCAGAGTTTCGTTCAGGGTAATCTAAAGTCCTAGGGACTGGGGTTCAATACTTATAGTAAGTTTAGGGGTTGGACTAACTCTAAGGTCCCTCCTATGGGTGGACTTGGGGTGGGGGTGGTTACACCCCTTCCGCTTTTCCAGTTTCGCACCAGCAACCGGTTGAACTGGGAAATGCATGGAGCACCTAGTGTGCCCCAGGCAGTGTCTGGAAAGCATTCACTGAATGCAGCCCTCCCTGCCCCAATACAAAAGATCCTGTCTGGGGAGCCAGCATCTCCCTGGGCAGGAAACCTATTGTCCAGGCCTCCACTGCCAGAGTTTCGTCCAGCAGCAGGAGGGCAGACTCGTGTCTGTGGCAGCAGCATCCATTTTGTGATGCTGAGGCTCTGTTTAACTTTAACCGGATAAACCAGTAACTATCTCCCTCTAGAAGGGTGAAATGCTACCCCTGTCACCAGGACTGGTGGGGGGTTGTATTTCAAAGTGTTTGACACCTTACACAACATGTTTTGATAAAGCCAAACCAAAGTTAGCATTAACCGCGAGGATTATAATGTAATATATATATGGTATGCCTATATCATAGAACAGCTATAAGGAGATGGTTCCGAAATCTGCAGAGGGGCTCTGCTCATGCTAGTGCACCCTCTCACATAAAACCAAGCACTCTGCCTCCAGGATTGTCAAGGCCTGCAATAGGAGGGACTTATAGGTGTATATGTGTCTATATAGGTTTATAGATATAGGTATACTATATCTAAATAAGGGGTGATTACACCACCTTACCCAGGCTGTGTGAACAGACCTGTCATGTCAGTTTGGAAGGCAAACCAGGGGTGGCACAATACCTGCTGCAGCCCCTGGTAGGCTTAGGGTGCACCTATGCCCTGGGAACCTATGGTACACTATACAGGGGCTCACAAGGGTGACCCAGTAACCAATCTGGTATGTACCTAAAATACATGGTATCAATTTAGAGAGAGAACAGCTGGGCTGTGGGCCCGATTAGCAGGTCCAAAGCCACACTAAAGTAAAAAAAACAGATAATCACAAGAAAAAGTAGGGGTAACCATAGGAAGCAGACCCTACTCTCCTACATGACCCCATTTGAAGCCACAAATTGCCCTAAGCTCACATCGGAGTGAAATGCAGTCGGCTGGAAGGTGGTGGCCGAGTGAAGAGCGCAGGAGTTGTTGGGGGATTTGACCTGCAGAAACAGAACAGACTCCACGGCACCAGCGCCCCCGTAGACCCACGATACAGCCGGTGGCTGAGGCTCACTAATGGGGAGGGGATGCACTAGACCAAGGACACCACCCAAAAGCTGAAACCAACCCGCCATCTTGGCCCCAACATCGGTCATCTGTCCCCGGGAGACCACCTGGGAATATCTCTCCTCGTATAACACCCTGTGGTAGACAAACAGGTCAGTGCTGTGGTGGTACACAGGGAAAGAGGGGACGGGCTGACAGGGCCTACCAGCACCTGGGAATCAGCAAACATCTTACAGACGCCTGGGGAAAGCTCTCAGACCTACACTACGGTGGCACACGTAAACCCTGCCGTAATGTCGAAAGCGGGGGGCCCTAAGAACACCCAAAACAACAAACTGGACGGGTACACCTGCCCAAAGGCAGCCATGGTCGAACAGCACCCACCCAAAGAGAAACCTGCGGAAGGACCGGATGCAGGTGTCCCAAAACACACCTTGAAAGATGTGCTGGACGCACTCGGTTAGATCCGTACATCTCTGGAGCAGAGAATGGGCACGATTTCCTCAGAGGTCATGTTAATCAGGGCAGATCTGGCCACGAACAGGGAGAAGGTTAAACTACTTGAGTTAACTACGACAAGTCTGGTAGAAGATACTAATCAGTTGCAGATCGAGGTAGGGGAGCTACAAGCATTCCAAAAATTCGCAGGAGGACTACGAAGGTCACAGCAGATGTAACAATGTACGTATCCTTGGCATGCCTGAAAAAGCAGAGGGACAAGCGGCCGATCCATATGTGGAAAGACTGATAACTAACCACCTTCAACCCAAAGGCCTGTCCAATATCTTCATCATCGAGAGAGCCCACCGGGTGCGGGGGCCGACAGACACCAGGGGCCCCACCTTGTCCCATACTGGCCAGACTTTTAAACTATCCGGACAGAGACATTATATTGCAGACATCCAGAGTTGCTCCACCCACACGGCTCGAAAGTTCGGAGGGCAGCTTCTTTCCGTACTTCACTCAGGCGGTTCAATGGCAGCGCAGATCATTCTTGGGGGTTAAAAAGCGATTGAGAGACAAGGGCCTTAAATATGCCATGTTTGTTCCCGGCGCATCTTCGGGTGGAGGCCAGGGGGAAAACCAGATTCTTTGAGGCTCAGGAGGACGCTGCCAATTGGCTAGACGGGTGGAGAGATCCAGCGGATCACAGCTCCCAGAGAGACTAGGAGGTACTGTGGCCCTGGCCATTTGACATGTGTTTTTGGGCACTGGCAGTTCCCCAGCTTACACAGACTTTCTATAATAAACTATGTGAGGTGCATAACAACAGGTACAAATATGAGGCCGTCCGACTCAGGGAGAACCATTTACATTGTATTAGGCGAGGGGTGGAGGAGAGTGTAACCCCATTTTTCTTCACTTAGTTCAACTTAAGGGCGACAGGCACTCTGCATTGTTGTAATCATGGGCAGTTCGGAGCCCAGAGTGCAGGGGAGCACGGAGGGGGGGAGTTGGGATGGGTTCAAGCAGTTACATGTTCTTAAGGAATCTTCAAGGCATCGCAGTCCAGCAATACAGGCACATTGGTAACACGTGAATGTCCAATAGTATGCAATGGGACAGAGGGTTTAAATTGATGAGCTGGAATGTTAATGGCCTGGGGGACAAAGTAAAGAGAACCGTGGTACTACAGTACATCAAGAGGTACTCCCCTGAAGTAGTGCTACTACAGGAGACACATCTGGTGGGGAATACGTGTAAAGCCCTCAACAGGTGGGGATACAACCTTGTGGTACACTCAGGCTTTACTTCGGGGTAGAAAGGAACAGGTATATCACTTAGGAACTCCTTTCCTCTAATGGTCAAGTCCACCTAAGTAGACACCAGGGGGAGATACGCGGGCATCACGGGACAATGGGAAGGAAAGGTATTGACCCTCATGTCGGTTTATGTGCCGCTGGGCCTCCAGGAACTAGCCTTTAAGGACCTGAGCGCCATTCAGTTGACGGTGCCAGAGGGACTCCTAAAAGTGGGAGGGGACTTGAATGCGGTGGTCAATGGCACCCGAGACAGAAGCCCTCCACAAGAACTTCGCCCCTCCAACAGCTGGCTACCAGATTTTCTGGGGGCAATGGGGTTGCAGGGTATATGGCAGTCGTTTTACACTGACACCACCCAATATACCTACCACTTGGGAGCTCACAGCAGCCAGTCGAGAATAGATTACTTGCTAGCTCCCCGAGGCCACTTGACACATATACGAGAAGTTAGACACATGTCGAGGGGTATATTCGATCATTCCCCAATGTGGGTGCACCTGGTGGTGGGCCATAAAGTAGGAAGTTTTAACAAAAAGGGGTAACCCTGTGTCCCTCAGAACCTGGGTATATGCGATTAACAAACAAGTGGTTCTGTTGGGTAGTGACAATAATTGCTTTAAGTGAGGCTGAAAACAGCTCAGAAACACAAAAGAGCATTTCTCACGGACAGCTCGGTTTGGCGTTCCTATCCGGATCGCTGAGTTTTACTGCGGATAAATACTGCATCGCGGGTTGACCAACGGGCTACCCTCTGGAAACATTCACCACTTGACCGATCCCCTTCCCCCCCCTTGTCTTGATAAAGACCCGCCGCGACCACCAACTGGGACGCAACCAGGGTCGAAACGTTGACGCTCTTTTCTGGCCAAGATAGCTCCAGGAACTTGGACATTAACCATTTGTTTTCCTTGGAATATTTACGTTTACAATACTGGCCTTACAACGACAGAAAACACTTCGTTTTTTTCCCTCCCCCTTCTTCCCCCTTGTGGTTTTATTGTAAATACATGTTCTGTATATAAGTGTCACTATATGCATTGCACTAGTCACTTTGATCACCACAGTCACAATTCGTGAATTTGAAGTACCTATTAGTAATGTAGTGGAATGAAGTAATTCCAGTATATTGTTTACCCTTGTTTTTAATATATATAAAAACTTTGCCTTCAGAGAGTTTCGCTTGTTTTGTGTTTCTGAGCTGTTCTCAGCCTCACTTAAAGCATAAAGTAGGAAGGGTAGCTCCCATCAACCCTTGGCATCTCCGTAACCCAGTGGTTTGCAAGGCACTTCATAACGGGATTGAACAATACTTCATAGAGAATGTGGGGTCGGTGAGCTCTCACCGGACACTGTGGGAAGCATTCAAGACGGTAGTCAGGGACCAAGCCCTTTACCAAATAGCGGGCGTGAGGAAGGAAAAGGTTAAGGAGGAGGAAGCACTAGCAACAGAGATCCTTCGATTGGAAGGGGAAATGGTGGAAGGACCCAGCCCAGACACCCTACAAGTACTACAGTTGAAGAGGGATAGTTACAGGGCCTTAGTTACAAACAGAGCCAAGGAATTGGGAAGAGAGACGCTAGGTAGAATCTATGATCAAGGGGATTAGGCTGGGGAATTGATTGCACGGTTAGAAAAAACAAAAGCTGGCAGGCAGACTGGTGCCAGAATTAATTGACGAAGCTGAACACATGATCACGGACCCCCAGAACATCGCAAACACATTTGCCAACCACTTCAAACAGATCTATTCCTCAAAGAACCCCTACACAATGCATGACTCTCTTGATCTCCTACGGGATATAACACTACCTAAACTCTCAGCGTCGGAGCTGGAAAACCTAGAAGGGGCTCTCACGGCAGATGAGGTGGCACAGGCTGTCAGGGGGCTTATGTCAGGGAAGGCATCAGGACCCAACGGTCTACCGATTGAGCTATGTAAAAAAAACTTGGGACGGATATTCTTTCCCCCACTTGTGTAAAATATTTGAGGAGAGCAAGGAACTCGGGGAACTGCCCGAGACCAAAGGACAACAACCCTAGTAATGAGCCACAAGGAAGGTAAGATCCGGACAGACTGTTCCTCCTACAGGCCAATCTCCCTATTGAATGCCAAGCCTAAGATCTTAGCTAAACTCCTCGCCTATAGACTGATCAAAGTCATTAACAATCTGGTACACCCGGATCAATCAGGCTTCGTGCCTCAGCGCAACACTGTTTTGAATTTATGCAGGGTATACGGGGTGATGGGGAGGGCAGCAACCATACAGGAGGAGGCAATATTGTTATCTCTAGACGCCTCCATGGCATTTGATATGCTTGAATGACCCCAATTCATCCAGTGGGTGTGACTCCTCTATTTAAAACCACTAGTCCAGATAGTAGTAAAAAACTAAAAATCTGAGGTATTCGGACTCAATAGAGGAACCAGGCAGGGATGCCCGGTTTCTCCACTCCTGTTTGCCTTGGCCCTGGAACCCCTGGCATCCTGGGTGAGGAGGGACCCGGTGATTTGAGGCTTTAAATGGGCTGAATCGTGGGAGGACCACATCTCACTGTATGCAGATGACATACTATTGTTTCTAACATCCCCAAAGGCCTCGCTCACAGTAGTACTGGACATCTTTGCCATCTTTGGTAGAAGGTACTGAATTAATTGGGTCAAATCAGTATTGTACGTCCTAAAGGGACCTCTTATGGGCCTTCCCAGCAACTGCCCAATATAGATCACCACACTGGGCTTCAAATACCTCGGTATCTATATCACCTCTGATCCCGCAGATAAAATCGCTCAGAACCTACTCCCTCCCTTGCAGAGATTGAAGAAGGATTCGGAGCGTTGGAAGACGCTTCCGCTCTTGATGCTGGGCAAAGCATCCTTATTCAAAATGATGTCCTTACCCCGGTTTCTATACGCCCAGCAAAACTCACTAGATTTGGTTCCCGCAAGCTATTTTAAAGAAATCGAGAGTCTACAACATTGCTTTCACTGGAATTGGAAACTGCGGATAGCACTTCCTAAACTGAATCTCACCTGGTACGATGGGGGTATCACCCTCTCTGATCTTAGAAAATATTACTGGGTATCTCATCTAACAGTCATCAATCATGGCTCTTACAGACAGGTGGGTGATCTGGGCTATGCAATGGATCGTTGGGTACTATCCGGAGGGAACTATCAACGTGCACTCTATTCAAGGGCCGGAAAGGACCGTCTGACCAGACCAACCAAGCATTCGGTGCAAATTTGGCAGGCAGCTAACAGAAGTCTGGGGTGTGACCGTAGGGTAACCCTGGCTACTCCATTATGGGATTCGGAGCTGCTTGGGAATTTCTGGTCATCTAAAGGCTTTGACAAGTGGGACCTCATAGGTATCTCAAAAATAGGCGACCTATGGATAAAGGGTGAGGTCAAGTCATTTTCAGCCCAGCAACAGGAATATGATCTACAGAACATTTTAGATACTTGCAGGTCCGTCACGTGTTGCAATCCTGTCTCCAGAAGGGAGATGCCCCTCCGACTCCTCACCCCTTGAGAAAAGACTCCTTGATGGCTACGTACCAACGACAGCCATATCACTCACCTACAAAAAGTTAGTGAACCACACTGGAGAGCCCTTGTGAAACTGTGGCAAAAGTGGAAAAAGGGATGATATAATACTTGACGATGAAGACTGGGCAATAGTGGTAGCTTCACCATGGGAGGTAGCTATTGCAGCAAGGCTGAGGCTAGTGCAACTCAAAATCTTGCACCGGATATACATCACAGGGCCCTGTATGGTGCAAATAGGAAGAGCAACAGATGATAAATGTAGAAGGGGATGTGGAAGTGAAGGCATGTTCCTCCATATACTGTGGGAATGCGCAATTGTGCAGAGGTGTTGGAAGAAGATACATGAGGTGATGGGCGAGGTGGTAACGCATGCAGTCCCTCTGGAGGATAAGGCGGGTCTCCAGAATATATGTGATCCCACAGATCTAAACAACACACGCATCACCTGGGTAACATTGCTCAGAAATGGGGGGCAGCACAGGCACCTGCGGTCTACGCATGGAAGAGGGATATGGATTGGTGCATGTTCCGTGAAAAATAAGTATATGTAGCTAGGGGATGTCCCAAAAAATGGTCCCACAGTTGGAATGACTGGAACGAGTATAGAGGGGACATTTGTATTCCCCCACTAGTACCAGCTCAAGATGAATCGTTGCAGGCATGATACACATTACCAATTGTTACGAAATTGTGCACTATTGTCTGGGATAGAACGTTGTTATGATGAGAAATGAGAATGTACTGAGATATGCCTTGTGATGTTACTTCCAACTGTTAATGAAAAGAATTAGAAAAAATAATATTGATTAATTAATTCAAAATTAAATATGGGAATTGTGTAATTAATTTTAGGTGCTGGTTGGGGGGGTTTTAGGGGTTAAAGGGTGGGAAGTATTTTTTTTTAAATTAATTAATAATTAGTTGTTTTTAATTGTTTTTAATTTTAAATTGACTGTAGTTGGAATAGTAATTTATACCCCTCTGCTATTCAACACTTTCTGTACTGTTGCACTTATTAGATTGGGAATAGTAAACGTTATCCCTCCGCTATCCAACACTTTCCCTACTGTTGCACTAACGGGACTGGGAATAGTTATGTTTACCCGTCCGCTATTTAACACTTACCCTACTGTTGCCCCTACTGCAGTACAAATAGGTAATTGTATCCCCCCGCTATCCAACACTTTCCCAACTGTTGCACTGACTGAAGTGGGAATAGTAAATGTTATCCCTTCGCTATCCAATACTTTCCTTACTGTTTCACTCACTGGAGTGGGAATAGTAATTTTTACCCCTCTGCTATCGAACACTTTCCATACTGTTGCATTGATTGGAGTGGGAAATTTTAATTTAAATATTTTTAAATAGTGGAATGTTTTGATTAATAATAGAATGTTTTTTAACATACATTTTATGTTATTGGTGTGTGTGTGTATATATTTATATATATGGATTTATTTGTTACATTTTTTTATATTTTTAAAATTATAAAATAAATGTAAATTAATAGTTTATTAATTGTTTTACAGAAATATATATAATAATTATTATATATGTGTGTTTAGCTTTTTTTAAGTTAAGTTTATTTGTTATTTTTGTTAAAATATATATTGTCAATGTATTTTTTTAAATTAAGTTTATTATTTAATATATTTAATATTTATTATTTTATCGTATATAGGAATAAAAACAATATTTTTAGATCTATATTCATGCAATCAATATTTTTTTCAATACCTTTATAAAAAAGGGATTTCAATATTTTTTAAATCTATATTTATGACTCAATATTGTGGTATGGGGACTTTTTGCGTGTCGATGTTTTGTCAGTGAGCCTCACAAACCACAACCTCCATCACCACAGACACCATGTCAGAAATTGGGGTGATTAGTTGAGGGAAATGGAAGCCTCATCCTTGTTACGATGAACCACAGAACTCACAAAATGAGCCTCTGCTTAGCCCGCTGGTAGCTTGGCACAAAATCAGCCAGGCTTAACTTAGAGGCAAAGTATAATGTGTTTATGCAGCCTACAAACAGTAAGAAAGTGGTACTACATCAGAAGAAACATCTCACAACAATTTTGAAAACTAGAATACATGTGTAATCCAATCAGTAGAGCCGGAATTATGAATTTTAAAATGTGTGATGAAAAATAACGCCAGACAGAACAAAGCAACAATAGCAGGTTTCTGAATGTGCAAGACTGGGACAAGTTTAGAAAAACAGAACACATTTTAATGAATAAAATGACACAAAAACAAATTAAATCTAATCAGTAGAAACAAAGTTATTCAATCTTCAAGTTTTAATTAAGTATAGCACCGAAAAGCACAAAGCGCCACGCTCACTCATCTGGTCGTGCTAGACCAGGGGAAATTCAAATTTTCAGGCCAACTGCGATGGACCAAGGGCCGGATAGAGGGTCCAGGTTAGACCAACTGATAAACGTACCTACCCAAAGTCTGAGGCGAAGAGTTCTGTTCCCAGTGGGGAAGGCTGCTTGGAGCAGAAAGAGCATTGCAAATGGTTGTCTCTGTTGCGCTATAGGAAGGCCGGGCGGCGTGGGCTGTTGACGCAGTTGAGCAAAGAGACAAGTGGGCATTGCAGACTATGGTTTCTGGAGATTTGCAGTGGTGGTCACTGTGGACTGTTGTTTTTGTAGCACAAAGTGCAGATCTTTCATTAACGGTAGTGGTTGGCAGTCTCTTTAATATTAACAGTTGGTTCACAGGAGATCCGTACTGGCTGTCGTGGTGGGCGACAGAGACTTGGCACGAGCGGGCCCATTTCTGGTCAGGAACAGCCCAGAATACACAAACCCAAAGTCATTTATAGCATGTGACGAAGGACAATGGCAGAGGCCATCGAATGGTTAGAACAAGAAAATTGCAACTTTCTAAAAATGACATTTTAAGAACTGTCACTTCAAATCCAACTTTACCATTAATGGGTATATTAAATTACAATTAATTTTTGTGAAAACATGATATTTGTACCTCATCCCAATCAAAAGTACCCACTTTACATTTAATAAAGTAACTGAATGTTAACTAATGGGTGAGAGATTAACCTCATAACTGTAGCACTGGTTAACATTGGTAAATCAACAAAAAACACTACCACAGATACCAATACGAGACACACTGAATCACACACCTTAGCACACATCCAACTAAAGTACATCACACACACCCAGACAACCTCCAAAATCTACACCCTCACTGTAGCAAGAAACCAAATGCTCTCTCTCACCCAAGCCTATACTCAAAAACACCCTAACTCCCTCACAAATATCAAACCAAAACACAAACAACGCCCTCAAGCAAATACCCTCCAAAGTCACTACCACACACACACAAATAAACAAAAGAAAGCACCACCACCACTGAACACAGCACAATACACACACACAACCAAAACAAACTACACTTATCCCAACACCCAGTACCTCCCAAACAACGCCATAATTCACCCAATCTGCCCTTACACCTACCGCACACACATCGACTTCTAACTACTAAACCCATCAAAAAAGACCTGACCCTCCCCCTCCTAAATTCTTAGAGGTGCCTGATTAACACCAGCTCTAGGAGTGTGATAAGCCACTTTAGGAGGAGGATATTTAGCACAACATAAAATAAAATGAACAGTGTAAAAAGTGGTGTAAATAGTTATATTTTATGTCAAATTGATTGAGATCCATTTTCTTTTATTAACGGATGTGTATAAAATTTAAGTTGTTTTTAAATATAAAATTATGCTAAATACTTCTTAAAAATATTGCTTCAATACACGTTTACATTTATATTTTGTGATGCAAAATAAAATCAAAAAATACTAAAGTTTTGATTAGTAGGGCAAAATTATTGAAAAATGAAAATGAGAATGCGTATCTGCATTAAATTTACTAAGATGGTAGGATGACAAATAAACAAAGATCAAAATAATTATGAATATAAATAAAATTAAAGGTAAGTTAAAGAGACAACCTTGAAGTTGAGAGGAGTTTAGCATAATAATTTGACATGTAATGAAATGAAACTTACGTTAATGTATTTTAAGATAACATCAGTAAACCTTTGAGAATATTTTTTTAATTGGAAAATTTAGTCACAGCCACATACAAATGTATGAAAAGGTATCCTGTGATTTGAGAAAGTATGGGGTCAATTCTATTTACAGAACAAGAAAAGAAGTTATTTAAAAAAGTAAAGATGGCTTCTTTGATGTGGGCTTCCGTCACATTTATGGAGACATACATCAAAGTGACAACCGATTTTAAAAGGGGGAGCAAATGAAAAATATTGATTTTTGTTTCAAAAAATATTTTCCTTATAAAGCCAGTTCTGAATTATTTTAATTTATCATTACAAACCTTTTAGAACAGAATTACAAATATTATAAAAGGGAAAACAAAGGTCTATTGAAACCATTGTTCCTCTCAGTTGTGTTGATGTCCATTATGAGAACAAACTTATGTTACCTCACTCCACATCCTCATCACTATAGAACCTTCCTCCTGTAGGGACCCCCAGCAGATCCATCCCTCTACTATTTCTCAGAGTGAAAGGTGGCAGACCCACTGGCCCTGAAGATTTATATACACAGAGTCCATGGTGCTCCAAAGCCCCAGACAGGGGTCAGATCTTCTACAGAATCCTGCAAAATCCATTCTCCCTTCCTCTTTCTCTCTCCTATGCAAATGTTTTTAATTGAGCGAGAGTGTTCCAGAAGGTAAGCACCTCTGTTCAATCCTTGGATAACACGTCATCATTTGAATCCTGTCCCATCCCTCCAACACAGCATGTAGGGAAGTCTCAAAATAGAGACTTAAAGTGGTCTGTTGAAAGACCTACTTTGAGAATTAAGACCTGCCTCTAACTGCCACAGCTGCCTGGCCCCTTCTCTATGTAACTTCAAAAAGGTGCCTCTTCTGTGATTGGCTCCTAAATTCCAGCCTTTTCCCTTTGTCCTCCTTGGATGAGCTTTCCCAGGACTAGTGCACTGTAAAAAGAAATTACGACATGTAGATAACACACCCACCCTCGCCTGTCCCATGAACATATCCGAGCACTGGCAAACAGCCCATTGTGTAGAGACACATTTGATCCCCCAGCTGACCATAGGAGTAATGAACTTGGCTCAGTTGGGGGTACAACAGCCTGGACTCTATGTACAAACTGAGTAATGGTAATATAACAAATCCTCACGTGCCAGGAGTACAGTTTTGACAAAAGTGACATTGAATTAGCAATTGGAATACATTTTTGCCATGTGATCAGTGCATCACACTACGTGAAATTGTACTTTGGTTCAGATTTTTCCCCCAATGTATAATACAGTAAGCACACACTCTTCTTAGTCAAGTGCTTCATACTTTCAGACTGTCTAAGTCAGCTGCAGAAAAAACAAAACAGGAGGTGGTGGTTTCAGCCAAGCTATTTATGGCACTCTGGGAAGGTAGGTGGGGCTTGTTTTGCAACATTTCCTGCTTTGTTTTATGAGTCTGGAGGTCGATATTTGCCTCATGACTGGGATGAGGCCTCAAGACAAGACAGAACGTTCCGGCACTGTAAGTGTGAGGGCCTGACTTTTAGTTTTACAGACAGGATACTCTGTCACAAACATGGTGCACTACCTGGTCCATCACAACATTGGTCCACTTGCTTTATATCAACTTGGAAGCCCTACACCCACAAACTGATAAAGCTGAAGTTGTTAGTGTAAACAATCTCCTGATAGTATGCAATGGTAGTTTCTAGTGCACAGAGTAGATGTCTTCCCATCCCTCCACCTATCATCACTACTAGTAAATACTCTCCCCATCCTCTTATGTCAGCCATCTCCCCAATTAATGAATCAACCACCTTTCATACTTCAGGCCTGCGGCCCAACCCTCCACACCTGTAAGCTCACACACGTCCTCCATCCCTTGCCTTCACTATACCTCCAGCTATACTGATAACCCCTCTTCCCTTGTGGACAAACTCAAGGACCTTAGTCAAGACCTTCAGTCACTCAAAGACAATCTTCTGGATGTTATATCCACCATTTCAAAACTCAAGAAGCACTGGACTCTCAACCTGTCTTCTAGGTTTAACAGAACCCCAAACACAAAACAATATTTTCCACCCTCAAGGAGACAGCTTACCTCCACCTGGCATGATACATCAAACAACGAGAAGTCTCTGAGCTTGCTTAAGCGACCCGACCCTACATCAACCCTACCTCCAGACCCTCCGGGTCACGAACCACCTTTCTGATGCTGACATTCACTCCCTTCTGCTATCATATACCACTCGATATAAGGACTCATCACCCATGCCTGTCACTATCCAGACTATACCCATCAACCCGCTAATTCCACCCAGTCTCAAATATAGAACCATGAACAAGCACAACCTACTGCGACTCCCTATTCCACACAAATAAAACTTAGTTACTAGATCTTGTCAATTGAAGGTCCGCAGTACGACATGCAGCTGACATCGCAGATCTCATTCTTACTGAAGATATTGTCCTCCTTATCTCAACTGAAACTTGGCTACTTCTAGTACCACCCTACTATGACATCATGAGACTGGTCAGATCTGGTAGAGCTGGAGGTGGCATAGCATGCGTCTACCGTTCCATGCTCACCTTAAAACATTCACAAACTCTGCCAGTGACCACCTTCCAATGCAGAGATAATGAAATATGGAGCAATGACAAGCTTGTGTGCAAACTTCATAAGATTTATCATCCCCAGGGCAATAACCTACCTTTCATAGAACAAATTATGGAATCTTCTCTAACTCGGCCCAACACACCAACCATATATTCCTTGGAGATTTTAACATACACAGAAACGATTCCAATTACCCCATTATGAACACCTTCACAGCATTCCTTATGAACCTCATCCTCACCCAGACTTGCAATGGCATAACTCATAATAGAAGCTCCACACTACATCTTATCACCGCTAAGGAAATTGCCATACAACTTGAACCCATTACCCCTTGTGACTAGTCAGACCACTACCTGATCACCTTCCTGGAAAAGGTGTTGTCTAGAAAGGGCAAATCTCTTAGAACAAGACAATGGTCAAGAGACTTATGGAATGTTAATATTAACAACCTAGCTTCTATGGGCAACAACAACCGACCCCTCCCACAAACATGACTAATGTGAATGATCTTACTGAACATTACATCCAATCCATTTCAGACATACTGGATTTGACTGCTCCGAAGCATCTTAAAAGAATATGCAGCAGAATTTCTAAACTGTGGTTTAACTGTAACCTAAATGAGGAAAGGCGCAATCTAAGGCTACTGAAAGATTATGGCATGCTTAGTTCCACCAAAATAGAGTTTAGAGAAACAAACAACCAAACCCTATCAGACATCGCACCGGTCACAGTAGGAGCTCCTCAAGGATCCACGCTCTCACCTACTTTATTCAACCTGTACATGGAACCTCTTACCGACATTTTGAAGCTTTCAAACATACATTACTATATGTACACAGATAATACACAATTATATTTGAAAATCTCTTCATCTGATGATATCAAAGCACTCTGCTGCACCCTACTGAAATCTCAACAATGGCTGACTTGTAATCACCTCAAACTTAACACCTTCAAAACAGAACTCCTTTTGATCGCCTCCCACAATCACACTGAGGACTGGCTCAAACAATTGACAGCTCTCAACTGCTCCCTCCATATTATTTACCCTACTCGATCTTTAGGTGTAAATTTGGCAAATGCCTGAATATGCAAGATCATATCAGTGCAACCACCAGGAGAGTCAATCACATATTGAACACCCTAAGGAAAATCAAACCCTTCCTGCCCTCAAATGACATTAGGCTAGCTGTCCAATCCCTAGTCATCTCACAATTAGATTACAGGAGTGCTACTCTTGCAGGCTTACCCAAAGTAAAGCTGGTTCCGCTAAAGGCCATTTTGAACTCAGCTGCCAGGCCCATAACAGGATCCAGAATAATTGACTACATTACTCCAGTCCTAAAACATCTAAAATACGTCCTGTTTGAAGCAAGAATTCAACTAATGATTGCCTGCATGACACACAATGCCCTTCACTATAACACTCCTGTCTACCTAGCTAAAAAACTTGCTCTATTCGGTAGTTGTCGCTCCTTAAGAAGAGCAAACTCCCTATTGTTGAAAACACAACAAAGAGAAAACTTACAATTGCTCCTTTTCTGTCCTTGCCCCAAGAATATGAAACGCATTACGTCCTGAAAGCAGAAAAAAACCCTCGACTAACTCCTTAAAAAACATAAAAAAGCTTCTGATGCATACATTCCTTCATTAGGAGTCCTGAAGTCTCTCAGCTTGTCTATCTTACCCCAGAACCTAGAGTTGCCTTCCGGATTGATACACTAAGGGGCATATTACCAACAACTAGCGATAATTATCGCTATGTTGGCTTAGCGGCAATATTTTTATCGCCGAGCTACCGCGATTTTTATCGCTTAGGAACCTTGCTATTATCAAGGTTTATCTCCTAAGCGATAAAAATCGGCCGAAATGCATGAATATTGCTGAAAAGTCAGCGATATTCATGCATTACCGAGCTAATGCTCTTAGCCATGTTATCCACCTACCATTGGATAACATCTCTAAGAACTGCTCAGGGGCAGGTGTTAGCTTTTGGAGATAATCGCACTTAGCGCGAATATCTCCAAAAGTTGGTAATAGGAGATAGCGAGGTTAGCAACTGTTTCCAGTTGCTAGCATCTTGGCACACCCACTTTGCATGTCATTAGTGATAAATATCACTGACATGCAAAGCGGGGCCCAAGATGGTCGCTATCTCCTACTAGCTGTCGCTAACTGGTGTTAGCGACAGCTAGGTAATAGGGAGATGATTTTATCTCCGCTTTTTTGGCTTTTAAAGCCAAAAAAGCGGAGATAAACCCCCTTGATAATATGCCCCTAAATTTGTTTGTACCTTGCTTATTCATTGTTAACTGTGGACTTTCCCGATCTTGGTTCAGCCACGCTAACAGATTGTACTTGTGTTGCCCCCGGCTATTCCTTCTGGATTTATTATTTACTTATTCCCTTTCCATGTATGTATGGCAAGACTGCTTTATGTACAGCGCTCTTATACCCGAACGGGTCATGTTCGCGCTATATAAAACTCCTCATATAAATAAAATAAAATAAACCATCAGACCGCCTGCCCTATTTAGAGTGGGTGGTCTGATGTTTTCTTTCTGACAGTCCTAAACAATTAAAATAATATTGCTGCCGCTTCAGTAATATGTATTTGAAAAATCCAAAAAGTGTTGGTGAGCCCAGAGGAGCCGCTGTGGTGGCAGTTTCTGTGAAGGCACAGAGATCACGCATGGCTGGCAATGATCTTACAAAATGGAGGTCGTAGTCTGACAGGGTGCTGGACGTATTTTCCTCTGCCACTTTGATGGGCAAGCGGGCAAAACATGAAAAGTAAATCCGGCCCTATGTCCAAAAACTCGGTGAAGTGTGGAATAGGCATTGTAAATGTTCATGATTCTCCACAAATTACCTCTCGCAGAGTATTCATCTCATTTGCATGGGCCACTTTTATTATACACCCACTCCATTAAATGTAAAGAGTGTTTGGAAATCTGCATATTTAATAGAATCACTGTGAACTGTGTATGACATTCAAGCGAACAATAAAGCAATGATTTCAACTCTGGGAATCAGAGCAGATAGAGTTTTCATTTTTCTGCATATATTTTAGGTTTCACCTGTGCAAAGGAAAAAAGGTTTTGAAAACAACAGCCTGCTTAATGAGACAAATCGAGAAGAGGAGCTATTTTACATTCACTGCTGCATGACCTCTTTATAGGCTTCCCATTAGTCGTGATGAAGCCGTGCAATGGGCTCCGTGGGGCTGTGAAACATTGGCCAGCACCATCAAGCTCTTCTGCTCCTCACAGAGGAGCATAAATGAAAGGTTGCACTGACAGACGATTGATTACCTCAGAGTCACAAGCATGTAACGTTACTCAATCTTAGAAGAAGACATGGTGACAAATGAAGGCTGACAGACGCAGTCTTTCAGACTACGCTGCTTAATAGAGAGAAAGGAAATACCTTGGATATTATACATTTGAACATTTTACAACATATATTTTCCAACCTGTATTGCAGATACAATTCATGAGAAATGTTTTCCCTATGTGCAAATTGTGTGAGACTGGGGTATAATTAATTATGCAAAGCATATGCGAGTAAGCTACAATTCATTTCCAGGTAAATTAAGATGCTTATCTCTGGGATTTTTTTTTTCACGTTTTCATATCTTTCACTCCAGATAAGGGGGCATATATATATGTACAAGGAAATGTTGGAGCGCGGAGCTGTGCTAAATTTGGCAGAGACATGCTCTGATGTTTCAAAAAAGCAGGGATGCACCGTATTTACAACAATACAGAGCACCCCTTTGTTTTCCCTAGTGCTGGAGCTAAAAATAGATGCCTAGCGCCAATGTAGGCACCCTTGCACCATGGTGCAAGGGTGCCTGCATTGCATGCCGGAACATTTTTGTGCAGGAAGGGACACCTTCCTGCATGAAAACAATCTTCAGATGCATATTCCTCAAGTAGAAGTAATGAGGAGAAATACAGAAGGTGTAGCTTTTTGGAGCATTCTCAGGTCTACCAGTTCTGGTAAATTGGGAAATATATCAAAAACCATTAAAGTTGCATGGGTAGACCCACGGAACGCCCATGGAACGCCTTTCTAGGGCAGAGTAAGGCAACTCAGTGATTTGTGCTGCGTTACCTTACTCCAGATTTATGGAGCTACTGAGAGCCACACAAAGTGGCCTCGCATGGCTTCATAAAACAGATGTAAGGTTTGTGTCGCTGTTGTACCATGTTGCATGGTTCAAGGTAGACGGAAACTGGCTCATAATTAGGCCCCTAGGTGTCTGAAAATGTGCATTGTGTCATTGGGAGCAAGGGTTTCTGGGTCAACCTGCTCTGTTGTCTCTCATAGGCATGCTCTGCTGTGGCATGAAGTGCCTTGGTCTGTCTTGATCGTGATTCCCTTCTAGCAGGTAGTGTTAGTTCTCCCAGAGGTCACCTAAAGTTTGTGCTGTGTTTTGACATCGTTAAGAGCCAACTACTGAGTGCAGATCTTCTGAACCATGGGCTGTACACTTTAAAAAAAATACAATATCCTGATCCCACGCTGTATGCTGTGCTGATTCAGAAGGGGTCTGATCATTTATTTTTCCCAACAGCAGCACACAGTTCGAAGAATACCTTAGTAAGTACTTGGGGCCTCATTTATGAGGCTTTGCGTCACTTTTACGCTGCCAGTGCGTCACTTTTTGTGACGCACCAGTGGCGTAAAAAATGAGCCTTGTTGCTCCATATTTACAAAGTGACGCATCTAGGTAGATGCATCACTTTGTAAACCCCTGCGCCACATTATACCTGCGCCAGGTATAATGTATGCAAGGGGGGCGTATTGATGCAAGGAAGGGTCACAGAAGTGACGCAGTGAAATCTATGAGATTTCACTTTGTCACTTTTAGGACGCCATTGCGTCAAAATCTTGCACCTGCCTCACAGCAGGCGTAGGACTGACGCAGGCCCTTTCACATGGGGCTTGCCCCATGTGAAAGGACGCATTGCTGGAGTTGCGTCACTTTTGTGACACACTCCAGCAATGCGTCACTTTTGTGCTTACAGATATGTCAGAAATACTGACGTATCTGTAACTCCTTGTGACATGATGCGTCATACATTAAATATGACGCATCAGGAATGTCGCAAGGAGTGCGCACTGAGAAGTGGCGCATCGCTGCTTTCACGCAGCAATGCATAATTTCTCATAA
This sequence comes from Lissotriton vulgaris, assembly GCF_964263255.1. Taxonomy (NCBI): domain Eukaryota; kingdom Metazoa; phylum Chordata; class Amphibia; order Caudata; family Salamandridae; genus Lissotriton; species Lissotriton vulgaris. Next base: position 512,902,611 of record NC_141696.1, on the reverse strand, counting down.
ATGAGGCCCATGGACTACAGACAGCAGAGCTCTAGAACAAAGGGTAATCATTATCTCTTCCTGTATCTGAGCTTTGCTGTAGCTAGCACATGCACTAACTCTGAGATATGTCAAATTAACTCATAGGCTGAAGACATGAAAAAGAAATGCAAAGATCCCAGTCAGCTGCCATAGCTCTGGGGGAGCATGAAGAAGGAGAGCACATTGGGAAAATATGGGCTTGGCTTGATTGCAAGAGAAAAATATAATAAATAAGAACTTGAAGATTGCAAATCTGGATAACAATGCAGAGAAATTAAACAAAGCCGGAACACAACAATTGTTCCTAAAACACAATAAGAAAATATACATAGAAAATCGTGTTAGAAAAAAGTGAAGATGTGGTAGAGAATTTGTTACAAAACACGATATTACTGTCTGATTTCTGATGAATAAGCATTTTTGCTCCCTTTCAAGCAGAAGTAATAGCTGAAATCATCACCAGGCTACACATGGTAAATTCTGCTCGAGCCTCCGATGCCCTCCAAGTTTTATAAAGGTTTTTCAAAATTCTTGAGTCCATTGATCTTTTAATGGGAAAATACATTGATTACTGGAGAATCTCACCCATCGCCATTTTATAATGTATGTATGTATGTATGTATAAATTATTTTGTAGCGCGCTCAATAACTGGAGAGTATCCTGGCGCGAAAATGGGAAAGGCAGAGAAAAGAGCAGCAAGAAAGAAACAGCTTAAATTACACATAAGTTGCACTCCTGAACAGGTGAGTTTTCAAATGTTTCTTGAATTGTGCCACAGTTTGCATGGAACGTAAATGAAGAGGGAGGGCATTCCAGGCCCGAGCCGCGACCACGACAATCGATTGACCGCCGAGTCTGGCTCGCTTGAAACGGGGAAGAAACAATTTGAACAGAGTGGATGATCTGAGGGTACGGGCAGGGACATAAAAGGCAAATCTGTGTCTCAGATATGCTGGACCTTGGTCGTGGGTAGCTCTAAACGCCAGCACCAGGGACTTAAACAAAATGCGTTGTGAAACTGGGAGCCAATGAAGGGTGAGCAGATCGGAACGCACACTCCTCCATCTAGGGACATTGAATATCAAACGCACAGCAGCATTCTGGATAACCTGCAGGCGTTTAACCAGGTAAGCCGGAATGCCACTGAACAGTGCATTAGCGTAGTCCAGTCTTGCCAGTATGAGAGCCCGCGCCACCGTCTCCTTGGCATCCCTAGGGAGCAAGGGGAAGAATTTGCGTAGCATTCTCAAAGTGGCAAAGCAGGTACCTGTGAGCTTCTTTATATGGTCCTCAAATCTGAGATCCTCCCCAAACCAGATCCCAAGGTTTTTTGCAGGGCCCCCCATCACTTTAGGGCTGGGAATGTTCGGAGGCCACAGCGTGCTCCTAAACGAGGGGGGGAAGGAACCATAGAAAAGCACCTCAGATTTGTCCTCATTGCACTTTAGCTGAGCCATGGTCAGCCAGCGAAATACTGAGGACAGACACCGATGGACAACAGAAGTATCCAAAGAATCATCAGGCCAAGTGAACAACAACTGAGTGTCATCAGCATACCCTATGATCTTAGCCCCGTACTGCTCCGCCAAATAAACCAGAGGGGTAATATAAACGTTGAACAGTAAGGGGCTAAGAGTAGATCCCTGGGGGACACCTGTAAGAAGTGGTTTAGGTTCTGAGGCGTAGGGCGGCATCCAGACCTGCTGTGTCCTATCAGAAAGAAAGGAGGACAGCCAGGCAAGAACAACCCCCCCAATACCAATAGCAGACAGCCTGGCGAGAAGGAGCTCATAGGGGACGGTATCGAACGCGGCAGAGAGGTCCAGTAATATCAGGACCGCTCTGCCGCCTCCGTCCAAACAATCCCGGATAGACTCCTTCATCTCCACCAGCGCGGTCTCAGTGCTACACGTCGCCCTAAAGCCCGATTGGGCCGGGTGAAGAGCGTTGGAAGATTCTACAAAGCTCTCCAGTTGTCGAAGAACCACTTTCTCACAAATTTTGGCGAGTGCTGGTAGGAGGGATATGGGTCTGTAGCTGCCAGGGACCATGGCATCCAGTCCCGGTTTTTTCAGAAGCGGCAGAAGTTTGGCTTGTTTCCAGCCGCGAGGGATCACACCAGAGGCCAGTGAAAGATTCACAATCTGGGTGATCTCACTACAGACAATTTCCGCCACCTCCGAAAGCACTCGAGCTGGACACGGGTCGACCGGGGAGCCCGATTTCAAGGACTGAAGGAGAGGAAGTACAGCACAATCGGAGACTGGTACAAAGTTAGTGAGCTGTTGGCCGGAACACGGGCAACGGGAAAGACAGGGGTCAATCGCTAGACGGTCCTCGGGCAACGCCGAGAGTAGGTTCTCCTGAATCCTAGCTATTTTGCTGATGAAAAAAGTAGACAAATCCTCGCACCATTGCGCAGAGGAGGGAAGAGTAACAGCATCAGCAACCGGGGATACAAAACTTTTGACAATGGAGAAGATCTCCCGGCTATTATTGTCTGCTTTGGCAATGCGTCCTGCATAATAACTCCCTTTAGCAGCCTTAATGGCGGTGTAATAGTCTTTTTGGGCCAGGCGTAAAACAGACTTGGCCTCCTCACCGTACCCACATCTCCACGCTCGTTCCAGTTTTTTGCAGCCTAGCTTCAGCTCCCTCAACTCGGGAGAGAACCAGGGCTGCGAAGGAGAGCGTCGGAGTCTGGACACGGTCACGTGTTTGGTGGATATCTCAGCAGCATGCCGTACCCACTCATCAAACCCACAAACCGCCTCATCCAGAATCACCGTGGGTTGGGGGTGAGCTCCGGATAAAGCCTTACTAAACACAGGCAGGTTGATTTTTTGGGTATGAGGCACGGGAGGGGTTGGGCCAGCCTCTATGATCTCCCAGGCGAACCTGACCAGGTCATGATCAGACCAGGTAACTTTTTCCACCTTCACATTCTCGATGGGAAAGTTTGAACAAACCAGATCAAGAAGGTGTCCACCCTCATGCGTCGGAGAAGTCACCCATTGCTTGAGCTGAGCAAGGTCAAGGACTTCACCGAGTCTACGAGCTTCGGGTGAATCAGGGGCATCTACGTGAATATTTAGGTCACCGACCAAAAGGAATTTAGGAAAGCTTAAGGCCCGCGGCACTAGATATTCCGCAAGAGAATCAATAAATTGGTTGGCTTGTCCCGGGGGCCTGTAAATCAATGTCCCTCCTAGGGTGAAATGAGGGGAGATTGTGATAGAAAAGTGGAGAACCTCACCCCCCACATCCGCCACAGGCGGCTCAGTAGTAAAGCGCCACCCCTCTTTAAAAATAGCAGCTAGTCCGCCCCCTCTACCTAGAGGTCTATCCACCCTGACAATCTTAAAGCCTCTGGGGACGGCAAGTTCGACACTAGGGGCGGATGTGCTTGTCATCCACGTCTCTGTGACAAACAGCATCTCCAGCTGGCCGTCCACCAGAAGTTCAAAGACATCGGCGGTATGTCTCACCATGGATCTGGCATTAATCAGCCCAGCTCTAATAGTTGCTGTGCCGGTGTTACTAAGTAAGCGTGGGGGTAGGGATGGCAGTGGTCGGAAGCCACACATGGGGCAGTTTTCCATAATACAATCCTGACCCGCGCGCGGACACATAGGAGCTCCGCCAGGAAGAGCCAGTTTCATTAGATCATGGCGGGAGTACTTGCGCCTCTCTGTGTTAACCCATCCCCGTGGTAACCGGCAAGAGTGGTAGGCCCTGGGCCCGTCCGGGGCACGGACGGGCACAGACGGGCCCTCCTTTGGCGCTCCTTCGGCGCGCAGACGGCGTGCCCGCTGCGCGCGACCGCTGCGCGCTCGAGGGCACATCGCTATTTAAAGCCCAAGCCCCTCCCCGAGCTGGACCGCTAACTCGAGTCCAGCCGGGAACCGGGACTACCAAGATGGCGCCCGACCTGGCCCTCCACTTCAATCGGCACAGGCAAGCCGCGGTGGAACGGGGCCCAGGGGGACCGGTGACAAGCACACGCACACAGCGGTACACAAGGTAGGGTTTAAAAACACATACGATACAATTTAGGAATCAATTGTGAGTGTTTTAAAAAGTATTAAAAAAGGTCAGGAAATAGTCCAGCGTGAAGCGTGTAGCAGAAGAGATTCCCTCGCAGTCTGCTATACCGATCCCAAGCGCTCTTACAAGGTGCTGCCACCACCCTGAACTATTAATGGCCCAATAGTTTGTTTTCTTAAACTAAGGGAAAAATGCTGAAGAAATCAATCCTTATAGGCCCATTACTTTTTAAATAGCAAGTTTTAAATAATCTCAAAGACCCCGCAAACAGGATAGCCCGAAGCACAACTTTATTAATTCATCTCGATCAATGTGGCATTGTCACCAGTAGGCAACTTTACATTAATGCAAATTTTAGGTTGAGCATTCGAGACCTCTTGTATATACTTTAGTATATACTTATATGCGTATGTACTTTGTGGGCTCTGGAGATCAGCCCTAGGACTTGTCCGCTTCCGCTTAGGGACTTTTTTTCTGTTCAACTGCCTATTTAACTGTCTTGATAGAAAACTACCAGTAGAGGTCAGTAAAATATCAGAATTCCTGTCTGCTTGTTCAACTGCCTCTATTTGAATGTTTTGATAGAAAACGACCAGTAGAGGCCAGTAAAACACCAGTATTGCTTTCTGCTGAGGGACTTTCTTTTTTTAATCTTTCTGACAACTGCCTCGATTTAACTTTCTTGATAGAAAACGAACACCAGAGGTCAGTAAAATACCAGAATCACTTTAGCATTCTCTAGATTCCAGTCCATAGAAATTGTCTTCCATGAGCACCCGTAGACAATAATCTTTTATTTTGTTAAATTTGGTATTAACTTGTGGGCAGTTGGTGCCAGCGGGGGTCAGTGGAAAAACAAGTCATGGATCTACTGGAGCTACTATTCTGTGAACCTTGTGATACATTCTAATATTGTATACCTATTGATTGGTCTGTCTATTCATGAGGTTTGTTTAAATGTTTTAATGTCGGTATATGTATTGCTTATGCACTTTTATGGTCTAATTTGACCGAAATAAAGTATATGGATGGAATATTTTATTCAAATCTTGTATTTTCAGTGATATGACCACCGAAGGCCCTGATTTCATATTAAAAACAGAGCTTTAAACTATACCATTTCCAGCTGAAAGGCAATATTTCTCTCCATGTGTTTCCGTACCTGGTGTGTCACGCAGTTTGGTGATTACTTTTTCTCCATGTTAAAGAACAGTCAATGTTTCAGCACCCAGGCTAATGTGCTGCATAGCTAAATACGTATAAAGTCCTAAAGGCAAGACCGATTGCATTGCAAATGCTTGTATTAATTGAAACCATTGACTTGTTTTCTCTACGAATAGGTTATAGTCCAGCCACAAAATTATTTGCTTGCTGTAGAGAAAGCCTTTGATCTTGTGAATTGGCAAAAGCTATTTACCATATTGGAATTAAGCAAAAGGGGGTGGTGATGGACAGAGTTTCTGAATTAAGCAGAATACTCTCACCCAGTCAAGAGATCAGGGCTTGATCCAACACCGTTTTTTAGCTCACTGCAGCATCCCAGCTCAGAACCTGGCTATATGCAAATTAGTCTGTCCCTGGCCCAGTGCATCATGGGAACAGGGCAGACCAAACTACCAAGCCAATTCTTTCACTGGACGGAAACAAGCTTCCAGGGACCGGTTTCTGGCATTACAGCCGTCTTCGGCCCGGCTTGCTTGAATCCTGATGGTGCAATGAGCAAGGGGCTCACATTTGAGTATACCCTTCCACGCTTATGGTGGACAAAACAATTAAGCAAAAGGGGGTGGTGATGGACAGAGTTTCTGAATTAAGCAGAATACTCTCACCCAGTCAAGAGATCAGGGCTTGATCCAACACCGTTTTTTAGCTCACTGCACCATCCCAGCTCAGAACGTGGCTATATGCAAATTAGTCTGTCCCTGGCCCAGTGCATCATGGGAACAGGGCAGACCAAACTACCAAGCCAATTCTTTCACGGGATGGAAACAAGCTTCCGGGGACCGGTTTCTGGCATTACAGCCGTCTTCAGCCCGGCTTGCTTGAATCCTGATGGTGCAATGAGCAAGGGACTCACGTCTGAGTATACCTTTCCACGCTTATGGTGGACAAAACAATTAAGCAAAAGGGGGTGGTGATGGACAGAGTTTCTGAATTAAGCAGAATACTCTCACCCACTCAAGAGATCAGGGCTTGATCCAGCACCGTTTTTTAGCTCACTGCACCATCCCAGCTCAGAACCTGGCTATATGCAAATTAGTCTGTCCCTGGCCCAGTGCATCATGGGAACAGGGAAGACCAAACTACCAAGCCAATTCTTTCACTGGACGGAAACAAGCTTCCGGGGACCGGTTTCTGGCATTACAGCCGTCTTTGGCCCAGCTTGCTTGAATCCTGATGATGCAATGAGCAAGGGACTCACGTCTGAGTATACCCTTCCACGCTTATGGTGGACAAAACAATTAAGCAAAAGGGGGTGGTGATGGACAGAGTTTCTGAATTAAGCAGAATACTCTCACCCACTCAAGAGATCAGGGCTTGATCCAACACCGTTTTTTAGCTCACTGCACCATCCCAGCTCAGAACCTGGCTATATGCAAATTAGTCTGTCCCTGGCCCAGTGCATCATGGGAACAGGGCAGACCAAACTACCAAGCCAATTCTTTCACTGGACGGAAACAAGCTTCCGGGGACCGGTTTCTGGCATTACAGCCGTCTTCGGCCCGGCTTGCTTGAATCCTGATGGTGCAATGAGCAAGGGACTCACGTCTGAGTATACCCCTCCACGCTTATGGTGGACAAAACAATTAAGCAAAAGGGGGTGGTGATGGACAGAGTTTCTGAATTAAGCAGAATACTCTCACCCAGTCAAGAGATCAGGGCTTGATCCAACACCGTTTTTTAGCTCACTGCACCATCCCAGCTCAGAACCTGGCTATATGCAAAATAGTCTGTCCCTGGCCCAGTGCATCATGGGAACAGGGCAGACCAAACTACCAAGCCAATTCTTTCACTGGACGGAAACAAGCTTCCGGGGACCGGTTTCTGGCATTACAGCCGTCTTCGGCCCGGCTTGCTTGAATCCTGATGGTGCAATGAGCAAGGGACTCACGTCTGAGTATACCCTTCCACGCTAATGGTGGACAAAACAATTAAGCAAAAGGGGGTGGTGATGGACAGAGTTTCTGAATTAAGCAGAATACTCTCACCCAGTCAAGAGATCAGGGCTTGATCCAACACCGTTTTTTAGCTCACTGCACCATCCCAGCTCAGAACCTTGCTATATGCAAATTAGTCTGTCCCTGGCCCAGTGCATCATGGGAACAGGGCAGACCAAACTACCAAGCCAATTCTTTCACTGGACGGAAACAAGCTTCCGGGGACCGGTTTCTGGCATTACAGCCGTCTTCGGCCCGGCTTGCTTGAATCCTGATGGTGCAATGAGCAAGGGACTCACGTCTGAGTATACCCTTCCACGCTTATGGTGGACAAAATAATTAAGCAAAAGGGGGTGGTGATGGACAGAGTTTCTGAATTAAGCAGAATACTCTCACCCAGTCAAGAGATCAGGGCTTGATCCAACACCGTTTTTTTAGCTCACTGCACCATCCCAGCTCAGAACCTGGCTATATGCAAATTAGTCTGTCCCTGGCCCAGTGCATGATGGGAACAGGGCAGACCAAACTACCAAGCCAATTCTTTCACTGGACGGAAACAAGCTTCCGGGGACCGGTTTCTGGCATTACAGCCGTCTTCGGCCCGGCTTGCTTGAATCCTGATGGTGCAATGAGCAAAGGACTCACGTCTGAGTATACTCTTCCACGCTTATGGTGGACAAAACAATTAAGCAAAAGGGGGTGGTGATGGACAGAGTTTCTGAATTAAGCAGAATACTCTCACCCAGTCAAGAGAACAGGGCTTGATCCAACACCGTTTTTTAGCTCACTGCACCATCCCAGCTCAGAACCTGGCTATATGCAAATTAGTCTGTCCCTGGCCCAGTGCATCATGGGAACAGGGCAGACCAAACTACCAAGCCAATTCTTTCACTGGATGGAAACAAGCTTCCGGGGACCGGTTTCTGGCATTGCAGCCGTCTTCGGCCCGGCTTGCTTGAATCCTGATGGTGCAATGAGCAAGGGACTCACGTCTGAGTATACCCTTCCACGCTTATGGTGGACAAAACAATTAAGCAAAAGGGGGTGGTGATGGACAGAGTTTCTGAATTAAGCAGAATACTCTCACCCAGTCAAGAGATCAGGGCTTGATCCAACACCGTTTTTTAGCTCACTGCACCATCCCAGCTCAGAACCTGGCTATATGCAAATTAGTCTGTCCCTGGCCCAGTGCATCATGGGAACAGGGCAGACCAAACTACCAAGCCAATTCTTTCACTGGACGGAAACAAGCTTCTGGGGACCGGTTTCTGGCATTACAGCCGTCTTCGGCCCGGCTTGCTTGAATCCTGATGGTGCAATGAGCAAGGGACTCACGTCTGAGTATACCCTTCCACGCTAATGGTGGACAAAACAATTAAGCAAAAGGGGGTGATGATGGACAGAGTTTCTGAATTAAGCAGAATACTCTGACCCAGTCAAGAGATCAGGGCTTGATCCAACACCGTTTTTTAGCTCACTGCACCATCCCAGCTCAGAACCTGGCTATATGTATATTAGTCTGTCCCTGGCCCAGTGCATCATGGGAACAGGGCAGACCAAACTACCAAGCCAATTCTTTCACTGGACGGAAACAAGCTTCCGGGGACCGGTTTCTGGCATTACAGCCGTCTTCGGCCTGGCTTGCTTGAATCCTGATGGTGCAATGAGCAAGGGACTCACGTCTGAATATACCCTTCCACGCTAATGGTGGACAAAACAATTAAGCATAAGGGGGTGGTGATGGACAGAGTTTCTGAATTAAGCAGAATACTCTCACCCAGTCAAGAGATCAGGGCTTGATCCAACACCGTTTTTTAGCTCACTGCACCATCCCAGCTCAGAACCTGGCTATATGCAAATTAGTCTGTCCCTGGCCCAGTGCATCATGGGAACAGGGCAGACCAAACTACCAAGCCAATTCTTTCACTGGATGGAAACAAGCTTCCGGGGACCGGTTTCTGGCATTGCAGCCGTCTTCGGCCCGGCTTGCTTGAATCCTGATGGTGCAATGAGCAAGGGACTCACGTCTGAGTATACCCTTCCACGCTTATGGTGGACAAAACAATTAAGCAAAAGGGGGTGGTGATGGACAGAGTTTCTGAATTAAGCAGAATACTCTCACCCAGTCAAGAGATCAGGGCTTGATCCAACACCGTTTTTTAGCTCACTGCACCATCCCAGCTCAGAACCTGGCTATATGCAAATTAGTCTGTCCCTGGCCCAGTGCATCATGGGAACAGGGCAGACCAAACTACCAAGCCAATTCTTTCACTGGACGGAAACAAGCTTCTGGGGACCGGTTTCTGGCATTACAGCCGTCTTCGGCCCGGCTTGCTTGAATCCTGATGGTGCAATGAGCAAGGGACTCACGTCTGAGTATACCCTTCCACGCTAATGGTGGACAAAACAATTAAGCAAAAGGGGGTGATGATGGACAGAGTTTCTGAATTAAGCAGAATACTCTGACCCAGTCAAGAGATCAGGGCTTGATCCAACACCGTTTTTTAGCTCACTGCACCATCCCAGCTCAGAACCTGGCTATATGTATATTAGTCTGTCCCTGGCCCAGTGCATCATGGGAACAGGGCAGACCAAACTACCAAGCCAATTCTTTCACTGGACGGAAACAAGCTTCCGGGGACCGGTTTCTGGCATTACAGCCGTCTTCGGCCTGGCTTGCTTGAATCCTGATGGTGCAATGAGCAAGGGACTCACGTCTGAATATACCCTTCCACGCTAATGGTGGACAAAACAATTAAGCATAAGGGGGTGGTGATGGACAGAGTTTCTGAATTAAGCAGAATACTCTCACCCAGTCAAGAGATCAGGGCTTGATCCAACACCGTTTTTTAGCTCACTGCACCATTCCAGCTCAGAACCTGGCTATATGCAAATTAGTCTGTCCCTGGCCCAGTGCATCATGGGAACAGGGCAGACCAAACTACCAAGCCAATTCTTTCACTGGACGGAAACAAGCTTCCGGGGACCAGTTTCTGGCATTACAGCCGTCTTCGGCCCGGCTTGCTTGAATCCTGATGGTGCAATGAGCAAGGGACTCACGTCTGAGTATACCCTTCCACGCTTATGGTGGACAAAACAATTAAGCAAACGGGGGTGGTGATGGACAGAGTTTCTGAATTAAGCAGAATACTCTCACCCAGTCAAGAGATCGGGGCTTGATCCAACACTGTTTTTTAGCTCACTGCACCATCCCAGCTCAGAACCTGGCTATATGCAAATTAGTCTGTCCCTGGCCCAGTGCGTCATGGGAACAGGGCAGACCAAACTACCAAGCCAATTCTTTCACTGGACGGAAACAAGCTTCCGGGGACCGATTTCTGGCATTACAGCCGTCTTCGGCCCGGCTTGCTTGAATCCTGATGGTGCAATGAGCAAGGGACTCACGTCTGAGTATACCCTTCCACGCTTATGGTGGACAAAACAATTAAGCAAAAGGAGGTGGTGATGGACAGAGTTTCTGAATTAAGCAGAATACTCTCACCCAGTCAAGAGATCGGGGCTTGATCCAACACCGTTTTTTAGCTCACTGCACCATCCCAGCTCAGAACCTGGCTATATGCAAATTAGTCTGTCCCTGGCCCAGTGCATCATGGGAACAGGGCAGACCAAACTACCAAGCCAATTCTTTGACTGGACGGAAACAAGCTTCCGGGTACCGGTTTCTGGCATTACAGCCGTCTGCTTACTTCAGAAACTCTGTCCATCACCACCCCCTTTTGCTTAATTGTTTTGTCCACCATAAGCGTGGAAGGGTATACTCAGACGTGAGTCCCTTGCTCATTGCACCATCAGGATTCAAGCAAGCCGGGCCGAAGATGGCTGTAATGCCAGAAACCGGCCCCCGGAAGCTTGTTTCCGTCCAGTCAAAGAATTGGCTTGGTAGTTTGGTCTGCCCTGTTCCCATGATGCACTGGGCCAGGGACAGACTAATTTGCATATAGCCAGGTTCTGAGCTGGGATGGTGCAGTGAGCTAAAAAACGGTGTTGGATCAAGCCCTGATCTCTTGACTGGGTGAGAGTATTCTGCTTAATTCAGAAACTCTATCCATCATCACCCCCTTTTGCTTAATTGTTTTGTCCACCATAAGCGTGGAAGGGTATACTCAGACGTGAGTCCCTTGCTCATTGCACCATCAGGATTCAAGCAAGCCGGGCCGAAGACGGCTGTAATGCCAGAAACCGGTCCCCGGAAGCTTGTTTCCATCCAGTCAAAGAATTGGCTTGGTAGTTTGGTCTGCCCTGTTCCCATGATGCACTGGGCCAGGGACAGACTAATTTGCATATAGCCAGGTTCTGAGCTGGGATGGTGCAGTTAACTAAAAAACGGTGTTGGATCAAGCCCTGATCTCTTGACTGGGTGAGAGTATTCTGCTTAATTCAGAAACTCTGTCCATCACCACCCCCTTTTGCTTAATTGTTTTGTCCACCATAAGCGTGGAAGGGTATACTCAGACGTGAGTCCCTTGCTCATTGCACCATCAGGATTCAAGCAAGCCGGGCCGAAGACGGCTGTAATGCCAGAAACCGGTCCCCGGAAGCTTGTTTCCGTCCAGTGAAAGAATTGGCTTGGTAGTTTGGTCTGCCCTGTTCCCATGATGCACTGGGCCAGGGACAGACTAATTTGCATATAGCCAGGTTCTGAGCTGGGATGGTGCAGTGAGCTAAAAAACGGTGTTGGATCAAGCCCTGATCTCTTGACTGGGTGAGAGTATTCTGCTTAATTCAGAAACTCTGTCCATCACCACCCCCTTTTGCTTAATTGTTTTGTCCACCATAAGCGTGGAAGGGTATACTCAGACGTGAGTCCCTTGCTCATTGCACCATCAGGATTCAAGCAAGCCGGGCCGAAGACGGCTGTAATGCCAGAAACCGGTCCCCGGAAGCTTGTTTCCGTTCAGTCAAAGAATTGGCTTGGTAGTTTGGTCTGCCCTGTTCCCATGATGCACTGGGCCAGGGACAGACTCATTTGCATATAGCCAGGTTCTGAGCTGGGATGGTGCAGTGAGCTAAAAAACGGTGCTGGATCAAGCCCTATCTTTTTATTGTTATGATGGTGGCCAGATCTTAGTATTAACTGGTTCAATGGAACTTTATCTCGCCTCCAAATTGAATGCCAGAGGAGGAGTGGGGCTAACTGGATATAGTCTGAAATATAAGGTATGTCCGCTTCCAAGTGTAAGATACCATTTGAGAAGGAGGAGGGTAAACCCACTACAGATTTAAAAAATACATTTTCAATAGTTTGTAGTGGTGTCGTTGCTGCCATACCCCACATCCCAGCACCATAGGTCGCTGCTGCTTTAATTCTAGCCTGATAGATGTTTTTTATGGGTGTTAGTGCTGTAGCCCCCAATTTTCTAGCAAAACCTTTCAGCGCAAAGATACCCCTCTCCATCACCATCTTTCTTCACTCCATTAGTTTTGCCCATAACAAATCTTAGTCAAAGAGGATGCCCACATAGGGAAACAAAGTGACTATCTCGATTTTTTGCACCCCTGCACAAAAGTGCAGTACCTTTTCTTTCTTTGCAGACCCTGCTATTAATACAAACTACTTGGATTGGTTCACTTTAAACTGAAGTGCATCCATAAAGGAGATGTAAGCAGTAATCAACCTTTGTAACCCAATCCCTGTTCTGGAGATTGAAACCGCATCATCTGCATAAGCCAATAAACGTAGCATTTGATTATCGAAAAGGGGGACATCCTTAGTAGCCACTGTCAATACCTTTTCTACTCCGTTTGTGTATAGGGAAATTAGAAAGGGGGCCAATAAACAACTCTGCCTTACACTCCATGATGAAGATTCATGTAGCTGTAAAAAACATACCTAGCGCGAAAGCCTGTGGCATTGATGGAATACCCATTGAATTGTAGAAAATATTTCTGCCACAGAAAAAAACAAATCTATTGCTCTCTATATAATACAATCCTGGAAGGTTGCCATATACCAAAGACATTTATCGAAGCAGTTATAGTTAAGCTTTTTAAAAAAGGGGCAGTCCCCTGATATGCCTGGATCTTATAGGCCTATTAGTTTATTAAATAATGATTACAAACTATTTATGAAAATCATCCCAACGCGAATTACCCTAGTCGCTGCTAGTCTGGTTTAGGAGGGCCAATGTGGCTTTTTACCAAAAAGATTCATCACTAATAATACAAACTTTTTTGTTCAGTCCATCGACTTTTTTCAAATAGTAATACGAAAGCAGCAATTATAATAATTGACGCAGAAAAAGCTTTCGATCTGGTCAATTGGAATATTCTTTTTGCAATATTTTAAAAAAACGATTTTCCCCTAGACTTTGTAGATTTACTCAAGAAATTATACGGTAAATCCCAGGCTAAAATAATAATTAACTCTAAAACTGCTGGTATAGTTGAGATCCAAAGAGGAACTCAACAGGGCTGCACAATGTCATCAGTTTTATTTGCTTTATTCATAGAGCCTTTAGTGAATTTGATACGCCAAAACCACTCAAATAAGCCACCAATAATAGTGCCACCCAAAACTGAAATTATTTGTATACGATCTAAGCAAGCCTTTATCTCAAGGCAGAGAAAACAAATATCAAACTAACATTTGACACAATCAAAACATGTTCGAACCTAGGAGGGTATAAAATCAACAATAGAAAATCTGAGATCCTATTATTCAACTGCCGATATCAGATTCTACCCCAAGCTCTTCAGAATCATGTGTCACAAAATGACCCGGTTTGATACTTGGGCATCCTGGTCACATACTATTTTGCACAGCTTTTTGCACTAAATTATATTACAACACTTAATAAGGTAAGGAATATCCGAAATAGCTGGCATATACTTCCACTATCAATAATTGGAAGAGTTGCATTAATAACAAGTATTTGCAATGCAATAGGTTTCGCATTAGGAAACTTTGAGCTATTAATATTGTAAATGACAACTTTTTTTATGAGTTGGTTTTGAAAATATCTAAATTAATAGCTTTGTCATTTACAATGCCAATAGTTTTTACTTTAGCAAATGTGACACCTATAGCATTTGTGATGCAATATGTGTTGTATTTACGTGACTTAGATGTATTGATATGACAAATAATGGCTTTTCATTTTTTTTATAATTAATACTTAAAAAAAAGCTATTGTAATTTATAATTGGAATAGCTTAAACCTTTGTAAATAACTTTTGTGAAGATTATGTTCAGTATATTTTATTGTGACAAAAATACTAGAAACAGAAGTGAAATATTAACATCTTTTTCTGTCATTAGTAATAAAGCTTGAAACATTGAGAGAATATATTTGAACCAGCTGTTGTTGAATGGCTGCACAGATTGATGCTGTGGTGGCGCTGAGTGATGTTGCGGTGGCGACGAGTGATGTTGTGGCGTTCAGTGATGCTGTGGTACCACATAGTGATGTTGTGGTGCCCCTGAGTGATGCTGTGGTGGTGCTGAGTGATGCTGTGGTGATGCAATAGAGCGAGTGTGATAGATAGATGGAGTGAGGGCGATAGATAGATAGATAGAGGGAGAGTGATAGATAGAGGGAGGGTGATAGAGGGAGGGTGCTAGATAGAGGGAGGGCGATAGATAGAGTGAGGGTGATAGATAGATAGAGTCAGGGTGATAGATAGATAGATAGATAGATAGATAGATAGATAGATAGATAGATAGATAGATAGATAGATAGATAGATAGATAGATAGATAGCAATGGATAGACAGATAGAGTGAGGGCAATAGATAGATAGAGAGAGGGCGATAGATAGATAGAGTGAGGGCGATAGATAGATAGAGTGAGGGCGATAGATAGATAGAGTGAGGGCGATAGATAGAGTAAGGGCGACAGATAGAGTGAGGGCGACAGATAGAGTGAGGGCGACAGATAGATAGTGTGAGGGCGACAGATAGATAGAGTGAGGGCGCCAGATAGATAGAGTGAGGGCGATAGATAGATAGTTATTAGATAGATAGATAGATAGATAGATAGATAGATAGATAGATAGATAGATAGATAGATAGATAGATAGATAGATAGATAGATAGATAGATAGATAGATAGATAGATAGATAGATAGATAGATAGATAGATAGAGTGAGGGGCGATAGATAGATAGTGAGGGAGATAGATAGATGGAGTGAGGGTGATAGACTGATAGATAGAGTGCGGGCGATAGATAGATAGAGGGCGATAGATAGAGTGAGGGCGACAGACAGATAGAGTGAGGACGACAGATAGAGTGAGGGTAACAGATGAGAGTGAGGGCGACAGATAGAGTGCGGGCGACAGAGTGAGGGTGATAGAGTGAGGGCGATAGATTGAGTAAGGTGGCTTCGTGATGGCCGTGGTGGTGACCGTGGTGGACATGGTGGTGGAGGATGTTGTGATGGTGGACGTGGTGGTGGTGGATGTGGTGGTGGTGGTGGACGTGGTCGTGGATGTGGTGGTGGTGGATGTAGTGGTGGATGTGGTGGTGGAGTTGGTGGTGGACTTGGTGGTGGACATGGTGGTGGTAGTGGATATGGTGGTGGTGGACGTGGTAGTGGCCTCATGGTGGATGTGGCCATGGTGGTGGTGGTGGACGTGGTGGTGGCGGTAGTGGTGGTGGACGTGGTGGTGGTGGATGTGATGGTGGTGGAGGTGGGTGTGGTGGTGTGGTGGTGGTGGTGGTGGACGTGATGGTGGTGGAGGTGGGTGTGGTGGTGGACATGGTGGTGGTGGTGGACGTAGTGGTGGTGAATGTGGTGGATGTGGTGGTGGTGGATGTGGTGGTTGTGGACATGGTGGTGGTGGACGTGGTGGTGGTGGTGGATGTGGTGGTAGACAGATATGGTGGTGGATATGGTGATGGTGGTGGACACGGTGGTGGTGGACGCGGTGGTGGGGGACGTGGTGGTGGCGGTGGTCATGGTGGTGGTGGACATGGTGGTGGTGGACGTGGTGGTGGACGTGTTGGTGGTGGTGGACGTGGTGGTGGTGGTGGATGTGGTGGAGATGGATGTGGTGGTGATGGATGTGGTGGTGATGGACGTGGTGGTGATGGACGTGCTGGTGATGGAAGTGGGGGTAATGGACGTGGTGGTGATAGACGTGGTGGTGATGGAAGTGGTGGTGATAGACGTGGTGGTGGAGGTGGGTGTGGTAGACGTGGTGGTGGTGCACATGGTGGTGGTGGATGTAGTGGTGATGGATGTGGTGGTGGATGTGGTGGTGGTGGACATGGTGGACGTGGTGGTGGTGGATGTGGTGGTTGTGGACGTGATGGTGGTGGACGTGAAGGTGGACATGGTTGTTGTGGACGTGGTGGATGTAGTAGTGGATGTGGTGGTGAACTTGGTGGTGGACGTGGTGGTGGTGGACGTAGTGGTGTTAGTGAATGTGTCCCATGGCCCGGTGATTTGGCAGCCTGTAGACAGAAATCATAGGTGCTCACGCATCGGCATCGTCACAATAGGATACGGGCCCAACCTTTGAGTGCAGTCGCTCCCTGAAGACCCGCTCCCCATATTATATGAGCATGTTGGACAATTGTTCCATTCCCTGGTTTAATGTTTTGGATGTTCAGTAGCCCACCTACAATTGTCCAGAGGGTCTACGAACAATTTGGCATATCCTGATAATAAAATGTCCTACATAAAGCAATGCTCAGAAGATTCCATTTGGCTCTTGTTACAATTGAGCTCTGATGATGATCCTGTTGTTTTAAGAGATCAAAAAGCTGTTGAGTACAAAAGTGGACATGCTGTATTATAATTTATTATTGTTTTTTGGGGGGGAGTAACTTCATGATTAGTAATACACATATATGTATGTACATTAGACATGTGTATCACACTTTGCTTGAACATGGAGCATGAGGAGGAAAATAAAAGGTGAAAAGCAAAAAAAGCAGAAGGGGATTTCACTGAAACTAAAGCCAGAGGTCAGCGTCAAGATGCGGAGAAAAGGCGGGGAGGAGCTATAGGTAAACTACTTTGGAGGGGGGGAGTGGAGAAGATAGGATGAATATTCAGAGACTCATGTCTGAGTTTGCTTAAGAAACACATTGGAAAATATAATTTATTTTACTATTGTTATTTTTTACCTTTTGACCATGTTTAACTGCAGGAAAGCAAGGCTGAGGAAGGGGAGGGGGTTTAAGGGTTCTTATAACGGTAATGGCTGTGACCCATGGCTCGGAAATGTGCGCGAGGCTGTCAACTTCAATACACAGGCTTATGTGGTCAGTCTGACGGATGGAGCCCGGCCTGCCCTGCGAGGCTGAGCCCAATCCATATCCCGAGTTAAAAAGCACGAAGTGTGATAAGGGAAGGGGTGGCAAATGGTGAGCATTTTCGCAGCCGCTTTGATGTTCTCAGTGGCCACGCAGCTCACGGAGAACATCAAAGCAGCTGCGAAAGAGCCCCTAAAGGCTGCAGGCGGACAAATGGTGCACGCGCCCGGCGCATATGCACCTTGCCCGATTGCACTTTTGAAATCCCCACTAAATATCTCGCTAAGGCTGATTTGCAAATGGCCATGTCTGAACTAGGGTGGTGTGGAGTGCAAAAGAAAGATGGATTAAGGCCCAGATCTCTGTACTGGGTTGAATGTATGACATTGTTCTGTATTCTGTCCATCAACTGTTGTTTTTGCATTTGTCACCCTGAGTGGGACGGGTATGCTCAGACGTGAGTCCCGTGCTCTCCACACCACTGGAGTCAAGCTATCCTGGCTGATGACGGCTGATAGCCAGAAACCGGTTCTAGGAAGCTTGATTTTGGTCCAGGGAAGACATGGCTTGGCAGCTCGGGCTGGACTGTTCCCATGAGGCACAGCTTTAAGGCTGATTTGCATATGGCCATGTCTAAACTGGGGTGGTGTGGAGTGCAAAACAACAATAGATTTAGGCCCAGATGTCTTTACTGGGGTGAATGTATGACATTGTTCTGCATTCTCTCCATCAACTGTTGTTTTTGCATTTTGTCACCCCGAGTGGGAAGGGAATGCTCAGACGTGAGTCCCGTGCTCTCCACACTACTGGAGTCAAGCTATCCTGGCTGATGAGGGCTGATAGCCAGAAACCGGTCCTAGGATGCATTGATTCCGGTCCAGGGAAGACATGGCTAGGCAATTCGGGCTGGACTGTTCCCATCAGGCACGAACAAGGCTGATTTGCATATGGGCATGTCTGAACTGGGTTGGTGTGGAGTGCAAAATAACGATGGATTTAGGCCCAGATCACTGTACTGGGGTGAATGTATGGCATTGTTCTGCATTCTGTTCATTAACTGTTGTTTTTGCATTTTTCACCCAGAGTGGGAAGGGTATGCTCAGACATGAGTCCCGTGCTCTCCACACCACTGGAGTCAAGCTACCCTGGCTGATGACAGCTGATGGCCAGAAACCGGCTCGTAGGATGCTTGATCCCAGTCCAGGTAAGACATGGCTTGGCAGTTCGGGCTGGACTGTTTTCATGAGGTACAGGGAAAAGGCTGATTTGCATATGGCCATGTCTGAACTATGGTGCTGTGGAGTGCAAAATAACAACGGATTTAGGCCCAGATCTCTGTACTTGGGTGAATGTATGACATTGTTCTGCATTCTGTCCATCAACTGTTGTTTTTGCATTTGTCACCCCGAGTGGGAAGGGTATGCTCAGACGTAAGTCCCGTGCTCTCCACACCACTGGAGTCAAGCTAGTCTGGCTGATGACGTCTGATAGCCAGAAACTGGTCCTAGGATGCTTGATTCCGGTCCAGGGAAGACATGGCTTGGCAGTTCGGGCTGTACTGTTCCCATGAGGCACAGGGTCAAGGCTGATTTGCATATGGCCATGTCCGAACTAGGATGGTGTGGAGTGCAAAATAACGATGGATTTAGGCCCTGATCTCTGTACTCGGGTGAATGAATGACATTGTTCTGCATTCTGTCCATCAACTGTTGTTTTTGCATTTGTCACCCCGAGTGGGAAGGGTATGCTCAGACGTGAGTCCCGTGCTCTCCACACTACTGGAGTCAAGCTATCCTGCCTGATGACGTCTGATAGCCAGAAACCGGTCCTAGGATACTTGATTCCGGTCCAGGGAAGACATGGCTTGGCAGTTCGGGCTGGACTGTTCCCATGAGGCACAGGGTCAAGGCTGATTTGCATATGGCCATGTCTGAACTAGGATGATGTGGAATGAAAAATAACGATAGATTTAGGCCCAGATCTCTGTACTGGGGTGAATGTATGACATTGTTCTGCATTCTGTCCATCAACTGTTGTTTTTGCATTTTTCACCCCGAGAGGGAAGGGTATGCTCAGACGTGAGTCCCGTGCTCTCCACATCACTGGAGTCAACCTATCCTGGCTGATGACAGCTGATAGCCAGAAACTGGTCCTAGGCTGCTTGATTCCGGTCCAGGGAAGACATGGCTTGGCAGTTCAGGGAGGACTGTTCCCATGAGGCACAGGGTCAAGGCTGATTTGCATATGGCTATGTCTGAACTGGAATGGTGTGGAGTGCAAAATAACGATGGATTTAGGCCCAGATCTCTGTACTGGGGTGAATGTATGACATTGTTCTGCATTCTGTCCATCAACTGTTGTTTTTGCATTTGTCACCCCGGGTGGGAAGGGTATGCTCAGACGTGAGTCCCGTGCTCTCCACACCACTGGAGTCAAGCTATCCTGGCTGATGACGGCTGATAGCCAGAAACCGGTCCTAGGATACTTGATTCCGGTCCAGGGAAGACATGGCTTGGCAGTTCGGGCTGGACTGTTCCCATGAGGCACAGGGTCAAGGCTGATTTGCATATGGCCATGTTTGAACTAGGATGGTGTGGAATGCAAAATAACGATGGATTTAGGCCCAGATCTCTGTACTGGGGTGAATGTATGACATTGTTCTGCATTCTGTCCATCAACTGTTGTTTTTGCATTTGTCACCCCGAGTGGGAAGGGTATGCTCAGACGTGAGTCCCATGCTCTCCACACCACTGGAGTCAAGCTATCCTGGCTGATGACGGCTGATAGCCAGAAACTGGTCCTAGGATACTTGATTCCGGTCCAGGGAAGACATGGCTTGGCAGTTCGGGCTGGACTGTTCCCATGAGGCACAGGGTCAAGGCTGATTTGCATATGGCCATGTCTGAACTAGGATGGTGTGGAATGCAAAATAACGATGGATTTAGGCCCAGATCTCTGTACTAGGGTGAATGTATGACATTGTTCTGCATTCTGGCCCTCAACTGTTGTTTTTGCATTTGTCACCCCGAGTGGGAAGCGTATGCTCAGACGTGATTCCCGTGCTCTCCACACCACTGGAGTCAAGCTATCCTGGCTGATGACGGCTGATAGCCAGAAACCGGTCCTAGGATGCATTGATTCCGGTCCAGGGAAGACATGGCTAGGCAATTCGGGCTGGACTGTTCCCATCAGGCACGGACAAGGCTGATTTGCATATGGGCATGTCTGAACTGGGTTGGTGTGGAGTGCAAAATAACGATGGATTTAGGCCCAGATCACTGTACTGGGGTGAATGCATGGCATTGTTCTGCATTCTGTTCATTAACTGTTGTTTTTGCATTTGTCACCCAGAGTGGGAAGGGTATGCTCAGACATGAGTCCCGTGCTCTCCACACCACTGGAGTCAAGCTACCCTGGCTGATGACAGCTGATGGCCAGAAACCGGCTCGTAGGATGCTTGATCCCAGTCCAGGTAAGACATGGCTTGGCAGTTCGGGCTGGACTGTTTTCATGAGGTACAGGGAAAAGGCTGATTTGCATATGGCCATGTCTTAACTATGGTGCTGTGGAGTGCAAAATAACAACGGATTTAGGCCCAGATCTCTCTCCTTGGGTGAATGTATGACATTGTTCTGCATTCTGTCCATCAACTGTTGTTTTTGCATTTGTCACCCCGAGTGGGAAGGGTATGCTCAGACGTAAGTCCCGTGCTCTCCACACCACTGGAGTCAAGCTAGTCTGGCTGATGACGTCTGATAGCCAGAAACCGGTCCTAGGATGCTTGATTCCGGTCCAGGGAAGACATGGCTTGGCAGTTCGGGCTGTACTGTTCCCATGAGGCACAGGGTCAAGGCTGATTTGCATATGGCCATGTCCGAACTAGGATGGTGTGGAGTGCAAAATAACGATGGATTTAGGCCCAGATCTCTGTACTGGGGTGAATTTATGACATTGTTCTGCATTCTGTCCATCAACTGTTGTTTTTGCATTTGTCACCCCGAGTGGGAAGGGTATGCTCAGACGTGAGTCCCGTGCTCTCCACACTACTGGAGTCAAGCTATCCTGCCTGATGACGTCTGATAGCCAGAAACCGGTCCTAGGATACTTGATTCCGGTCCAGGGAAGACATGGCTTGGCAGTTCGGGCTGGACTGTTCCCATGAGGCACAGGGTCAAGGCTGATTTGCATATGGCCATGTCTGAACTAGGATGATGTGGAATGCAAAATAACGATGGATTTAGGCCCAGATCTCTGTACTGCGGTGAATGTATGACATTGTTCTGCATTCTGTCCATCAACTGTTGTTTTTGCATTTTTCACCCCGAGTGGGAAGGGTATGCTCAGACGTGAGTCCCGTGCTCTCCACATCACTGGAGTCAACCTATCCTGGCTGATGACAGCTGATAGCCAGAAACTGGTCCTAGGCTACTTGATTCCGGTCCAGGGAAGACATGGCTTGGCAGTTCAGGGAGGACTATTCCCATGAGGCACAGGGTCAAGGCTGATTTGCATATGGCTATGTCTGAACTGGAATGGTGTGGAGTGCAAAATAACGATGGATTTAGGCCCAGATCTCTGTACGGGGTGAATGTATGACATTGTTCTACATTCTGTCCATCAACTGTTGTTTTTGCATTTGTCACCCCGAGTGGGAAGGGTATGCTGAGACGTGAGTCCCGTGCTCTCCACACCACTGAAGTCAAGCTATCCTGGCTGATGACGGCTGATAGCCAGAAACCGGTCCTAGGACGCTCGATTCCGGTCCAGGAAAGACATGGCTTGGCAGTTCGGGCTGGACTGTTCCCATGAGGCACAGAGTCAAGGCTGATTTGCATATGGCCATGTCTGAACTGAGGTGGTGTGGAGTGCAAAATAACGATGGATTTAGGCCCAGATCTCTGTACTGGGGTGAATGTATGACATTGTTCTGCATTCTGTCCATCAACTGTTGTTTTTGCATTTGTCACCCCGGGTGGGAAGGGTATGCTCAGACGTGAGTCCCGTGCTCTCCACACCACTGGAGTCAAGCTATCCTGGCTGATGACGGCTGATAGCCAGAAACCGGTCCTAGGATACTTGATTCCGGTCCAGGGAAGACATGGCTTGGCAGTTCGGGCTGGACTGTTCCCATGAGGCACAGGGTCAAGGCTGATTTGCATATGGCCATGTTTGAACTAGGATGGTGTGGAATGCAAAATAACGATGGATTTAGGCCCAGATCTCTGTACTGGGGTGAATGTATGACATTGTTCTGCATTCTGTCCATCAACTGTTGTTTTTGCATTTGTCACCCCAAGTGGGAAGGGTATGCTCAGACGTGATTCCCGTGCTCTCCACACTTCTGGAGTCAAGCTATCCTGGCTGATGACGGCTGATAGCCAGAAACCGGTCCTAGGATACTTGATTCCGGTCCAGGGAAGACATGGCTTGGCAGTTCGGGCTGGGTTCCCATGAGGCACAGGGTCAAGGCTGATTTGCATATGGCCATGTCTGAACTGGGGTGGTGTGGAGTGCAAAATACCGGTGGATTTAGGCCCAGATCTCTGTACTGGGGTGAATGTATGACATTGTTCTGCATTTAGTCCCTCAACTGTTGTTTTTGCATTTTTCACCTTGAGTGGGAAGGGTATGCTCAGACGTGAGTCCCGTGCTCTGCACACCACTGGAGTCAAGCTATCCCGGCTGATGACAGCTGATAGCTAGAAACCGGTCCTAGGATGCTTGATTCCGGTCCAGGAAAGACATGGCTTGGCAGTTCAGGGAGGACTGTTCCCATGAGGCACAGGGTCAAGGCTGATTTGTATATGGCCATGTCTGAACTGGAGTGGTGTAGAGTGCAAAATAACGATGGATTTAGGTCCAGATCTATGTACTGGGGTGAATCTATGACATTGGTCCCGCATTCTGTTCATCAACTGTTGTTTTTGCAAAGCTGAACAGGGAACAGCCTTTTCAGTGGAAATTGATCGAAAGCATGTGTGTAGGGGCTCATTTCCTGCCAATCTTTTCTGCAAAGTTTGTGTTTACGCAACGCACCATCAGCTTAAATTTGATAGCTGATTGCTTGTCCTTCCCGGTCCTGTCCCTGTCTCTCACCCTCAAAACACAATACAATGCAACCTTTGATAAGCAGGGTGACAAGAAGCACTGGTCTAAGAGTGGCTTTTTGGGTGACCCGGTCATTAGTGCTCGACAGGATGTCTCATGCACTTTGTGTGACGTGAGTCCTTTATCAGAAGGGAAAACTCTACATTCCTTTTGGGAGAAACTGGGAACACATTCAAGGGCATTAAACTTATTAGGGCAAGGCTTCAAAACACATGCTTTTTTAGTTACATATCCGAGTTGGATCAATATTTTATAAATAAATTGTGTTACCCACTGATTCAGACTAGGGCCTATGGATATCCGCCAGATACGAGAATCGCATGGGCTCCTCACCACAGTTTGCAGGTGGGTCATTACTTTTGCAACAGGAGCTCCACAAAAACCTGCAACCCTTCGCCCCCACAAGTTCTGTCCTGGAGCCTACTAGCAGTGCAACTTACTTCAGAACCCATAGGGGCACATTTGACGTTCTAATCAATAGGCAGGCCTGGGAGACCAACATTAACTTCCTAAAATGTTTATTGGAGTCTCCGGCTGTTGGAGTAATGCCACAGTCAAGGGAGTGTTTGCTCCTCAGCACCTCCCTGTGGCTTTGCCAGTTGTTGGCCCTGGCGCCGGTCTGTGTTTAGCTGTTTACATGCTCAGGTGACAGAATTCAACATTCTGCCTGCTATCACACTGATCTCCCTGCATTCCCACAGTGCAGATCAGCCCCGACTCAGGTTCTCTGCTGTTTAAAGATCTCGGCTCCGCTGTTGCAGCAAAGCTTCGGTGCATTTCAAGAAGCTTCCTGTCTTCCTGTTAACCTGAATTTCTTAACTAGTTCTCTTTCGCATTCAGATTTCCCAGAGATGTATGTCGCAGGGAGTGCCATGGCGTTGCTTCGGTGCTTCGTTTCTTTTTTTTAAAGTGTGCACACTTATTACTGAGTGTGAATCCACGCCTGCAATTCAAAGCCTGTAACTTGAAGCAGGCCTCAAGCTGGTATGTTGTGGTAGGTTTGTGATATGCTTCAAAAGAGGAGCCTTCAGGCATAGTGGGTCATACACAGTGTGATGGAATAGTCGGTCAACAGAGAATGCTTGCTTGGTGGTTTATCTATTTCTTATTAAATATAATGCACTGGCAGTGTCCCTATGCTGTACAGTATGACTCGGCGCCAATGCCGCAAATAATGTTCATTGGCAATAGTGTGTCTCTTCCTAATGTATTCTTCTCGCAGAGATGGTGTGGGGCTGTTGCCTTCATTTAAATGACTAATGGCAGTACTACCATTTGTGACTCAGCAGCTGTCTAAAGCTCTCGGCTCTGCTCTCTTGTGCACACCTCATGGGTCACCAGGATTTTTCATGCACTCCAGCCTAATAAATGCAAAGGAAGCCCTGCCTCCCCATTAGCTGGTATACGTTAGGTGAAACAGTGCTATGGGGAGCAGACAGGGGCAACTTCGGCCATTTCGGGTGGAATCCTTAACCTTGCACTGCACATGGGGGAGGGAAGGGGATGTGAACGGAGTAAAAGTTGAGGCAAAGCTCCGGTGCATTTCAAGAAGCAGGGGGGGGTGGCGTTTTAATGCCCTAGACTCCATGGATATGTTGTGGGCAGCGCCGGCCGGCTGCAGTGATTAATAAAAAGATAACGTGAGACCTGCAATTCTTTGAGTATCGGGCGGGGGCGTATTTGGCCATTCCAGGTTGAATCCTTGCACTGCACATGGGGGAAATAGCAGGGGGTTTGGGGGAGTGGGGGTAACAGAGTAGAAATTGCAGAGAAGCTCTGATAGATTATTTGCCTCCATGGATATGTTGTGGGCAGCGTGGGCCAGACGGCTGCAATGATTATTAAAAAGATAAAGTGAGACCTGCAATTCTTTGAGGATCGGGCGGAGGCGCCTTCGGAGATTCTGGATTAAATCCTAGCACTGCACATGGGGGGAATTATAGTGGGGGGTTAACGGAGTAGAAATTGTGGAGAAGCTCTGATAGATTATTTACCTCCATGAATATGTTGTGGGCAGCGCCGGCCGGCCAGCTGCAATGATTTACAAGCTCTTGGCATTGCGTGGGGGGGGAGCGCATTTCTTTGAAGTATGATGCGGGGGCGGGGGAGCGATTCCTTTGAAGTCTGATGCATGGTGTGCTATGTGCACGCGCCCAGCTCACATGCACTGTAGGCAATCCGCCTTTGGATGCATTTTTGAGAGCCCCTACATAATATCTCGCCATCAAGCATTGCTAAAGCAATGCCGTAGGCTCGACCTAAAAATGATGGTACTTCCATTATTTATTTTTTATTTTCTCAAATGTTTTTATTAAGATTCCACATAACTACTACCTAGAAATAGATCAATCAGTGTGGAATTGTTTCTTGGCAGGGAATAAACCATGTATGAAATTGATAACATTACAATTAAGTCCTGAAGAAATTGGTTTAGCGCTTCCCTACATTCAAAAATACTTCCAAGCCGCCCTCCTAGATTGATGTGGACGTGTAACATCAGCCCGCGACCATGGGCCCAATTTTTATTTTCACTTTATCAAAATTCTCAAGGTATCCAAACGCTATAGATAGAAGACTCCCCGCATAATCCATGATAGACTTAAACAATTGAAGGAAGAATATCGATTTACACCTTTACATTTAGAAACTCAACTAATACACTGTAGGGAACTATGAGTTGCAATCGACACACCAACATTAAAAATATGAGAAAGGCACTCTTCCCAAAATGACAACTATACCACACTCCTGAGAAACTGCACACAATATATTCCCGGAAATATCACCAGGTTGCCCTAGATGTAATCATCAAGGAGGAGACTGGCTCCATATGTGCTTCTCTTGCCCTAAATTAACTGACTATTGTCCTAGGGTTTTTCAGTCGATTAGCAGGTAACTTAAACAGAACATAGACCCAAATCCTACAGTCATCTAATTCAGGATCTTGAATCAAACTTTAACAGTGCCACAAAAACAATTAATTTTTTAATGCCTCCCTAATAGATCAATCTTTAATATTACAAAATTGGAAATCATCAGATTCACCGACATTTGCATAATGGGAAGTCAAAATGAGAAACACAAAAGAAAGGAAAAAACATATTCTCTTAGAATAGGAGCTATCCAGAAATGTTGACAAATATGGGGGGCAGACTAGAATCGAATATTTTATAGACAATACAATAAAAATAAGGTGGAGAATGGACACGGATAGCTGGCATTAATTATAACTTTTTGCTATATATGTTGATAGGCTTAAGAATTTATTTGTACACTACTATTTTTCATATTTGAGTCATGAATTGTTGTTATGGGTCTGTAATTGATTAGCTGGATAAATAAAGCTTTGAAAAACCTTTCTGCCATTTCTTTCCCTTCCCCTTTCCCTTTTCGTCATTTCATGTTCCTCTCCTTCCATTCGCCTTCCACTCCTCCTCTTTTCCCCTTCCTCCCCTCCTCTCTCCTCCCTCTTACACTCTTCTCTTCAACTTCTCTCCCCTCCTCACATCCTTCTACTTCCTTCCCCTACTGCCTCATATACTGTCCTCCCTTCCCTCTTTCCTTCCACTTCAATCTCCCCTCCTCTCTTCTACTTCCTTTCCCTCTCCTATGCCCTTCTCCCCCTCTTCCCTTACCCTACCCCTTTCATCCCCTCCTCTCCCCTCCTCTCACCCTCCCATTCCTCCATCCATCCACTCCACCCTTCTCCCCTCCTCTCTACCCTTCCGGGTCCCTCCCCCTCCCATCTCTTCGTCTTCCCTTTCATCTCCATCTACCATCCCTACCTCTCCCCTCTTCCATCCCCTATCCTTTCCCATCCCATTCCCTCCCTTTCTACCCCTTTCCCTTTCTCCCCCCTCCCACTCTCTTCTTACCCCTCATAATTTCCCTTCCACTTTCATCTCTTACACCCCATTTCCTCTTCCCTCATCTCTACTCCTCTTCCCTTCCACTTCTCTCCTCTTCCCTTCCACATTGAACCCTATCCCTCAAATCCCCTCCCCTCTTACCTTCCTCTTGTATTCCCTATTCTTTCCTTCCACTGTCTTTCACCTCCACCCTTCCATCCCATCCTCTCCATTTCCACTTCCCTCCCCTCCCTCTTCTACCTTCTCCTTTCCCTACCCTTTCCTTCCCCTCTGCTCTTCCCTTCTACTTCCCTTCACCCTCCACCCATCACCTTCACTCCCACCCCCACCTCTTTCCTATCCTCTTCCTTCCATCTTTCATCCTCCTCCTGTTCCCTCCTCCCCCTCTCCATTCCACTTGCATCCCAGCCACATTTCGCATACCCTCTTCTCTTCAGTAGGACTTCCCTCTCTTCCATCCCCTACCCTACCCTCCATTCCTTCTTCTCTTCTACTGTGGTAAATATTTTTGTAATTTACCTTGGTCGGAATTTCTATAATATCAATAAGGTCAAGTATGAAGAGCAGAGTCCGTGGTGGTTCGAATTCATTGGGCCGATTCACAGAACTAACTTAAGACAAAATCCTAAACTTACTACTTTTGGTATTCACAGAAGTTAGGATTTTGTCTTAAGTTTGTCTTAAGACAGACTTAAGACAGATTTAAGTTAGGATTTTGTCTTAAGTCTGTCTTAAGCCTGTCTTAAGTCTGTCTTAAGACAAAATCCTAACTTCTGTGAATACCAAAAGTAGAGAGTTTAGGATTTTGTCTTAAGTTAGTTCTGTGAATCGGCCCCAGGGTCTTTATTCAGTAACTCGAGTTAAGGGAGAGCTCCGTCACCTGAGGAGGATCGGAAGAATCTCTGACTTTCATCAAAGAGGACATGCTATTTATACACAGAAAAGAGGAAGGAGCTTCCCTTGAGCAAAACTCGGATAGCTGTGTTTGTAACAATACAGAAGTCAATAAAACTCGGATAGCCGTGCCGTACTTTTACAGAAATCATAGCAGCGTTACTGTGTCAAAATCATACAGAAGTCATGACAGGAAGAAGCGTGACTGTGTCTTTAATCATGAGGAAGTCACAGCAGAAGCAGAGCATTGAGAAATAACCCTAGGCTGGTTCCTTAGATAAGAGAGAGAGAGAGAGAGAGAGAGAGAGAAAAAGGAGAACTGGTCGTTGACACGATGTCTGGTGTCGTGTCTTTCAGCAAACGGGGGCTCTTCTTCTCGGAATCGGTGCAATTATAGGGAAATGGTTACAAATGGGGGTCTTGTTCTCGGAATCGGCTTAACCATAGGAATGTACAGTTTGAGTGAGGAAGCGGTTTCTCGGAATCGCCCTAACCATAAAAATGTACCTTTGAATTTTAAGAGAAAGGAGAGTGCGTGTGCAACTTTGTGTGCGCGTGATCGGGTTTGCTCGTGTTCTCGTTTGCTTGTTTTCCGGCATGATGGGCTCGGGGACGTGACTGAGAGGGTGTATGATGGGACATAAACTACAAAAAATAATCTTTTTCCACATTCCCTTCTTGACCCATAATATACCCTTTTAAAATTCTTCTTATTATTAGTCTACTTCTATACTCATTAGGCCGTCTACTTGTTCCTGTAACATGATCCTTTCCTTTTCTTTCTTTCTGGACTGGGGTTTGGGAATGCAGGCAGTGGTACAGAAACTACAGAGAGCTGGGCCACACTGAATACAGAGGCAACAGGTGAAGAGAATGGCTAGAGCAAGACCTAGTATCGTAAGGGTCTTCCACCCTCATGAGGACAGGAGGCCCCAGAGCCATCCCGTCAGGGACCAGGCTCCGGTGTCTGCGTCGAGTTTTTTTTAAAGTACATGAAGGCGGGAAATGGCAGAATATACTGAGGGAGCATTATCTGGAATGTATATACAGCAGCTGGATCCGATCAGTTCACATACGCCACCATGGTCCGCTAATATGATATCTAGGACCATACGGTTCTGTAACGTCATGAGTCTATTGGAAGCCATCTCAGCGGTGATGTTACTTAATGCACCAGCTTTTTCGTTTATGGCTCCCTGAACTACACAAGTTCAGTTGTCTTATGTAGCGGCTATTGATCATGGGCCCCCAGAAAGGGATGATTCCTTTGAAGAAATAGCCAGCCTCCTGATCCACTGTGTCTTCAGCATCCATGACCCCCCTTCGCCGTCTATTAATCACGGTCAGAGGATCACTTAGATGATAATCTGCTGGGGCGGTGTAGGTGGGGGGAGGAGAAATGCAATGTAGCATTTCCCGGACCAGCCTTGAGGTAGCCAAGTACGTGCGTGAGGTCCACAAATAAAATAAGTGTTGGGGGCGGTGGTCATTGTTGGGAAGTTTAAGTCAGGTAGGGTGTACGTCTTATTATACTCACTGTCTCCCATCTTCTCACCCTTGCCCTTACCTCTTACACAAAACAGGCCCTTATGAGGTACAGCCAATCCTCCCTCCTCTGTCTGTCTCTTCTGAACTGAGAATGTTTCTCTAAAGGAGGTAGTGTCGTTAAAGAGGGAATAACTGGTATTTTCACTATTATCTGCTCGTCCCCATGTTGCGGTGAAATCTACCATCTTTTGAACAGCGCGAACAGTCTTTGTTTTGATCTCGTTCCAGGTACTAGTGTTCTTGGTCTTGGTTTCAGGGATGTTTTTAACAGAGGCAGAGAATATCATAGAGAGAGAATAGGTAGATCCAGCATAGCCGAAAGGGAGAGGGATAAAAGGCATACCTCCGTGTACGGAGTGTGGCATTAAGCCGCAGACCGAACAGTTGGTTTAGTTGATAACTAGTTGGTGTTGATGGAGTGTGGAGATGAATGTGTTATTGAAGAATTCTTTTCTCCTACTTTCGAAATGCGGGTGAAGATCTATGTGTGAATGTATAGCAGTGTTGTTCAAAAGCGTAGGGGAAGAAAGTAGGAAGGCTAGATGAAGGAACCAACCTAGACAAGCCATGATGCAGAAAATAAGAATCATGATAGAAAGGAAAATGTGAACTTTGTCACGTAACAGTTTCGTACAATGAGTCTTGGTCTTCATGATTTCGGCTGCTTAGTCTGAGTAAAGTATGCGCCAGTGACCGGACACTTCCCAGCAACCGCTTCACCAAGCGTCCGTCTTGGGCTTAATTAGCCACTGGTAGGTCGAGGTCAGGCACAATGTCTCAAGTCTGTTTTGGATAAGATCGCAGTTGCGATTTGTACTCTTCTTTGGGCAAAAGTTCTGGAAGGGGTGAAATAAAGTCTGTTGTTTCAGTGTCTTTAAAGTCTGATGGTTTAGTGTCTCTGGTCTCGGGATCACCATAGTCTGGGACAGGGTAAGCTTCAGTCCATCTGGTTAAGGTACAGACTACTAAGAGGACATACTTGTATCCTCAACATCTTTCCATTTGGATATAATCCATTTGGAGGACTTCAAAGGGATGATCTGGAGGATGGAACCCTCCTTGTTCAATTGATACACTTTTCCCGGGATTGAACTGACAGCAAATCATACAGGTTCGTACTTTTTGTTTGGCTGCTGCACGCAGATGTTTGTTGTGCCATATCAAATTCAGACTGTCTAACATTCCTTTTTCTCTGTGGTGGGCAGGACCATGGGCAGTTTCTATCATTATAGGAACCATTACGTCAGGGAGAAACCATTTGGACTTGTCTTTTGTTACCCAACCTTGATCTGTGTGTGTACCTCCCTCTTCCTCCCATTTTCTCTTTTCGGTCTCTGTGGCTTGATTTTGGGTGTCTACTACATCTTTGGTGGGATCGATAACTGGACAGATAGTTCTAGTGATGGTTTCAGTGCTTAGTGTTCCTGTCTGAGCAGCATGTTTAGCTGTGGCGTCCGCCAGAGCATTGCCTCTAGTGATAGAGTCTATGACTTTGGTATGTGCTTTGCATTTTAGTATAGCTACTTCTGTGGGTCTGTGTACTGCTTCTAGTAGCTGGAGGATAAGATCTCCATGTTGGATCTTTGTTCCATGAGAGGTTAGGAAACCTCTCTCCCTCCACAAAATGCCAGAATTGTGGACGACCCCGAATGCGTACTGTGAATCGGTGTAGATGTTGACTCGTTTTCCTTTAGACCACTCACATGCTTGTGTGAGAGCTATTAGCTCTGCTGCTTGTGCTGAATGTACAGATATCCTAGCTACTAAGAGGACTGTGTTTCTGTAGTGACAGCATAGGCTGCTGAAAGTTCGCCTGATTGGAGGCGCATACAGGAACCGTCTACAAACAGTGTGTGTTCTGGTGTACTTAGAGGGACATCTGTAAGATCAGACCGGAGCTTCGTGACTAGTTCGATTACCTCTAAGCAGTCGTGAATCTGATTGTCAACTGGAATAGTAGGCAGTAATGTAGCTGGGTTGAGGATATTGCATCTTTTGATGACGATATGGGGTTGGAACAGAGTGACTTCGTAACATGTGAGGCGGGTTATGGTCAAGTGTTGTGTTTGTGTCCTATTCAAGATTAGTTCTACTGCATGTGGAACTTGTACTTCAAGAGAGTGTCCTAGTACTATGGAATCACTTTGTCGTATTGCTAGAGCTGTAGCTGCGACAGATTTCAAACAGGCAGGCAAACCTTGTGCAACAGGGTCAAGAGTGCTAGAAAAATAAGCACAGGGACGATGTTTGTTGGCTTGTGTTTGTGTGAGTACTGACAAGGCTGTACCTTCCTGTTCTGTGACAAAGAGGACAAAAGGTTTGGCATAATCAGGTGTAGCTAGGACGGGTGCAGAGCATAATGCTTGTTTAAGGGTGTCAAAAGCAAAAGTATGATCAGGTGTCCATGGTAATGGGAAAGAGGTCGTGGTCGTTAGCTGTATCAGGGGTTTGGCCAAGTATGCAAATTGGGGAATCCACTGTCTACAGTAGGACGTGAGGCCAATAAAGGCACAAACTTCTTTCTGTGTCTTAGGGACAGGAATGTTAAAAATTAGTTGAATTCTTTCAGGTGTGAGTGCCCTACCCTCCTTTGACAGCAGGTGTCCTAGGTAGGCCACCTGCTGTAAACTCAATAGTAATTTCGAGGGTGACACCTTGTGGCCATGTTGTGCAACGAACATTAGGACAATTTGTGATGCTTGTTCACATTCTGGTTCAGAGTGTGCGATGATCAGTAGGTCATCGACATATTGTAACAATGTTGTATTTGTGGGCATAACAATGTCGTCTAACTGTCTTTTAAGTGCCTGACTGTAGATACTGGGACTTTCTGTGTACCCTTGAGGAGCTCTTGTGAAACAGAAACTACGACCTTGTAGTGAGAACCCGAATAGGTACTGACTGTCTTGGTGAATGGGTACACTAAAGAAAGCGTTCTTCAGGTCGATTACAGTAAAATGTGTGGCTTCAGGATCTATAGCTGTTAGCAGAGTACCGATGTCAGAGACCACAGGGTATTGTGGTACCACACACTTGTTTAATTCGCATAGGTCGACCACTAGTCGGTAAACTGGTGGTGCATCGTCATCTGTTCTCTTTCTTACTGGTAAGACTGGTGAATTACATATGTTAGAAGGTACTTCTCTGACTACTCCTTTCTGTATTAAGTCATCGATAATATGGATGAGGGCTTGTTCTGCATCTGGAGGTAACTTGTATTGTCGGACACGAGGTAGGACTACACCTTCTTTTAATGTGACCCTGTGTGGTGTAATGTCCATGAACCCTACGTCAGTCGGATCTGTCGCCCATAGTGTAGCAGGAATGTCTCTTAGTCTGATGTCTAATTCTCGTGTGGTAAAATGACCTTTGAAATCTCGGAGGAATAGTCGTATTCCTTCCGGGGAACAGCATATCACAGCACCCAGTTCCTTTAACGTCTGGATGCTGAGTAAGTTTTCGGGACATGACTTAGTAAGTACCAAATCAGTGGATGTTGTGAGAGGACCAACTTGAAGTGATACTGGTTCAGAAACTTTATTGATGACTGGTGTACCTGAGAAACCCAACGAAATACTATTCGAGCCAGAGAGGGGTACCTTGGGAACTTCGTTGTGCTGTACTGTCGTCCTACTGGCCCCGTTGTCTATTAGAAATTTTGTTTCCTTACCTAAGAGCTTAGCATTTACATAGGGACCCTTTTGGTCGACCGGGACCGGGATCAGCGGACGACTGTCATGTTCCTCCCAGCTGTCTCATGAAATTGAGGGGAATTCAGGATAGGATGACACTGGGTACTGATAGAGTTGGGTGGCAGGTTAAGTATCAGTCGGAGGAGCTGATGTGGGAACAGAGGGTCGTGGGGGATAGTTACGGGGTTGGGTCTTCCAAGTGGCAATATTATGTTGTAATACTGGACAGTCGCGCACAAAGTGACCTGGCTTTTTACAATAATTGCAAGTAACTTTTTCTTGTGACATTTGAGATTGCTTAGGGGTCTGTTGGATTGTATTAGTCTGTGCTACCTATACCTTCATTGAAGTATCCTTTGTTTTTTTCTTTTCTTGTTCATCTCTAATCCTATTTTGGTGATATTGGAGCATCTGAAGTGCTTGTGAAGGGGAGCTTGCTTGCCAAGTACTCTCTACCTTCAGTACTCTATTTCTGATCGCAGGCAAGGCATTTTCTATGAATTTGGAGACAAATAATCGCCTATAGGCGTCTCCACCTGAGGAGAGGCCGCTGTTGATGAGAAAACATTTTTCTAACCTTGTATAATAGTCCCCTATATCCTCATCTGGTTTCTGTTTGCATGCAGAGATAGCATCCCAATCTTCTTTCTTAGTGGTCAGCAACTGGGAGAGTATTTTCGGGAGAAGGCGAGGGAGTTCTAGGACTAGAGGTCCCAAGCCTTGTCCAGCAGCACGAGTACTTTCATCTGTCTCTAAAGCTGTCCATGCTATCTTTTTCCCTTCTACCTCCCAATCTTTTCCTTTTAGTTTGTCATATATCCCTTGAGGCAATAGGACTTTGAGGAGAATATTGAGATCCTTATAGGTAAAAGAACCCATTTGAAGAATATCCTTGAGTTCCCTATGAAAACCCAAAGGATCTTTTTCGTGAGAAGGGACCATTTTCTTAATTTCTAGTATTTCTATTTTTGTCAGGGGAGTGTAGACAAATGTTTGTTGTAGTTTTCCTCCAGAATCTACAACGGGATGTACTTCTCGGAGGGGGAACTGTCCTTGGTCATAGTGATGATGGGGATTTGCGTCGTAACTGTCTGAAAAATATTGGACATATCTCTGTCGTAGGTCAAGGAAGATATTAAGGAATTCTTGTCCCCTGGCCACCCACCTCCCTTCTAAGCAGTCTCGTAAGAGAGAATGTAACTTTTTGGGCGGGCAACCAGTATCTTCGTACATCGTAATGAGGTGTTGAACCATATAGATGCTTGCTAGCCTTTGGAATGTTAGAGGGATCGATAAAAACATTTGAGCGACTATATCAGGGCCATATATAGAGTATTGAGATACCCAATGGGTGCTTGATCGAGCTAGTTCTTTTTCTTGGGTAGTGAGTGGAGGTTCGTCGTCCATCCAATCGTCTAGAGCGTCTTGTGTTCTTTGGAACAACCCATCCGTAGGAGCTGACAATTTCTTATTTTTAATCTTTATTTGTCCACTATTCTGGGAACGAGGGATACGGGAGCGTACTGCTCCTTAAAAAGGAGTTTCTTCTTCCCTGTCTGTACTCTCATTCTCTATTTCCTGAGTAGGGGTGTCTTTTCGATGGAAGTCAGAAACCTTGCTTGTAAAGAGTGGAATAAAAAGATCTATTTCTTTTATCTTATTATAATTATCTGCTAACACTGCTTGATCTAGTTGTAATACGTTATCAGGAACTCTTTTTCCTGCACTGGCTATCATCCTGATAAAACAGGTCATCATGAATCGTGAGAGGCATTTTCTATGCGCTATGGGTCTATTTTTAATAGCTTCCTGTAGGGCTTCTAAATTTTCTCCTGTTCGGAGAGTCTCTTAAATCTTGTTCAGGCAATTTACGACATTCGGTACCTCTCGTATACCTTCTAGAGCTTCTCGTAGACGAAGGGAGATATCTACTTGTGAACATTCCCCTGGGGTCGGGTCGTAATCACATTCAAACATGGGTGGATCCCTGCTTGAGGTGTCAGAGATGGTTTCGGTCTGGGTGACTATTCGTCTGACCGTTATTTGATTGGTATAAGCAGGAGGAGGTGCCATTAAGTAAGTGGTAATGACGTCTTTGGGAGCAGAAGGAGTTTTAGGACATGGAGGTGCTGTGGGAATATTAGGATAATCATCGGACTCTATCTTTTGTGAAAGGACGGGATACATTCCTGTCACGGAGCCCGAGGCCTCCCTCTTTATTGGTTCAAAATTAATATCCGCATTCTGTTCTCGTAAGTTTCTCATCTTACTTTCTTCTGACATTCTATTTGCTTTCTCTACTTTCCTTTGCTCTTTCTGTTCCCTTTGATGTGCTTCTTTTCGCCATAATTCGATACTTTCTAACATCGAGGGTCTTGCTTTCTTTTCCCAACATTTCTTTTCAACTGCCATGATACAATTCAAATCCCATGTGCCACTCTTTGGCCATCTAATCGCAATTTCTAAATCTTGAGTGTACTCTTTCCACAAATCCAAATACAAAACGGCACCTATGCCATATTTTGTATACATAAGAAAACCAGGAGTATCCTTTGGGGGGACTGGTACATCTTGCTCCAGTAACCCCCTCCGGGTACCCAGTTTACACAACTTTGAAAACAAAGGCATTGTGACAACAAACAACAAAAAACTTACACTTGATAACTTGATATATTCTGAGTATCAGAATACAAACATACCGTTTTCTAAAAACCTAGAACCCGTCTTGACCGTGCTCTGAAAAATCAGAACTCGTCTTGACTGTGTTCTGAAAAATCAGAACCTGTCTTGATACACCCCCAGCAGTACTCACTGAGTTGCAGAGAACTTGAAGATCTTGAAGATCTAGACACTGTACTAGTTGCACTGCGCTCTTGATCGGGGGATTTGGCGGGATTCTGAAGACCTCGGACTCGGCAATCTTCACAGGTTTAGGGCTCTGGGTCGAGACTTCCGCTGTCGTCCTCACCGCCTCGTATGGATGCTCAGACCTTGGTACAGCCTCTCTCGGAAATGAAGGAGTTCATGCTGGAACACCCTGCAGCGTGCACTCTTTTGAAGTCCGTCGATGTCTTGAAGAGACCGGTTTGGGTCCGCATCACCGGCGTGTGGGGAGAAAGGAAAGTTCCGGTTCGGGCGCCAATTTGCTGTGGTAAATATTTTAGTAATTTACCTTGGTCGGAATTTCTATAATATCAATAAGGTCAAGTATGAAGAGCAGAGTCCGTGGTGGTTCGAATTCAGGGTCTTTATTCAGTAACTCGAGTTAAGGGAGAGCTCCATCACCTGAGGAGGATCAGAAGAATCTCTAACTTTCATCAAAGAGGACATGGTATTTATACACAGAAAAGAGGAAGGAGCTTCCCTTGAGCAAAACTCGGATAGCTGTGTTTGTAACAATACAGAAGTCAGTAAAACTCGGATAGCCGTGTCGTAATTTTAGAGAAATCATAGCAGCGTTACTGTGTCAAAATCATACAGAAGTCATGACAGGAAGAAGCGTGTCTGTGTCTTTAATCATGAGGAAGTCACGGCAGAAGCAGAGCATTGAGAAATAACCCTAGGCTGGTTCTTTAGATAAGAGAGAGAGAGAGAGAGAGAGAAAGGAGAACTGGTCGTTGACAGGATGTCTGGTGTTGTGTCTTTCAGCAAACGGGGGCTCTTCTTCTCGGAATTGATTGTCGTGGTTTAGCAAATCGGGGCCTATTTCTCGGAATCGGCCCGATTATAGGGAAATGGTTACAATTAGGGGGTCTTGTTCTCGGAATCGGCTTAACCGTAGGAATGTACAGTTTGAGTGAGGAAGCTGTTTCTCGGAATCGCCCTAACCATAAGAATGTAACTTTGAATTTTAAGAGGAAGGAGAGTGCGTGTGCAACTTTGTGTGCGCGTGATCTGGTTTGCTTGTGTTCTCGTT
The DNA here is from genome assembly GCF_964263255.1 of Lissotriton vulgaris. NCBI lineage: Eukaryota > Metazoa > Chordata > Amphibia > Caudata > Salamandridae > Lissotriton > Lissotriton vulgaris. The sequence continues at coordinate 512,865,134 of NC_141696.1, read as the reverse complement.
TGCTTGTTTTCTGGCATGATGGGCTCGGGGACGTGACTGAGAGGGTGTATGATGGGACATAAACTACGAAAAATAATCTTTTTCCACACTACTTGCGTCCTTTTCCCATCCCCTTCTCTTCTACTTCCCTCCCAGACCCTATTCCCCCTTTTACTTCTTCTCCCACCCCTACTGTCTTTCCTTCCATGCCTCTTTTCTTTCCACCTCATCCTCCCATCCACTCTTCTCTACTTACCGCTTTCCTTCTACTACCCTCCACTCCATCTTCCCCTCCCATCCTATCCCCGTAGCATCCCTTCCACTTGCCTTTCACCTCCCCTCCCATTTTCCTCCTCTCCCTTACACTCTTCCCTTTCACTTTCCTCCATCCTCTCCCCTCTTCCTCCCCTTCCCATTCCACCTCTCCCCTTCCCATTTCCCTTCCACATTTGTCCACTTCACCACCCTCTTCTTCCCATCCACTTTCCTCCCATCCTTCACTTACCCTCTTCCCTCCCCTCCTTTCTTTCCTTCCGCTCCCTTCCTCTTCCACTTACATTCCACCTTCACCCTCCTTCACCCTCCTTTCCCTCCTCGCTACTCCTCTCTTCCCTTCTATTTCCCTCTACTCTCATCCCCTCATCTCCTATCCCACCCCTTCCACTTCCCCTCCCATCCACACCATTTCCCTACTCTGTACCTTTCCACTTCCCTACCTACCACTCCTTCTTCACCCTCCAATCCCTCCTCCTCTCTGTCTCCCTTTCCTCCCCCTCATATCCCTCCCTTCTTCATCCCTCCCCTCCCCTCTTCCCTTCCACCACCCTTCTCCCATATCTTCTCCTCCGATTTTCCTTTCCTCTTCCCTTCCACCTTACCTTTCCCCCTCCTAACCACTCATCTCCCCTCTCCACTTTCATCATCCTCCCATCCTCTAATCTCCTGTCCCCTATTCGCCTCCACTCCCACCCCACCCCCTCCTCTGCCGTTTCCATTTCCTCCACTCCCCTCTTTTCATACCCTTCTCTCCCATCCGCTACTCTCCCCACAACCCTTCCACCTCCCATATTCCCCCTCCCAGAACCTTCTCTCTTCCCTTCCACTTCCCTCTCCCTCCTCTTGTGCTTGCTTTACCCCTGCCATGCTGTTGTCTCCTGTCTCTCCCTTTTCTCTTCCACTCCTCACCTTCTCCTCTACCCTCCTTCCACCTTCCACTTTCTTTCCTACCACTGTCATTTCCTCATTAACCCTCTTCCCTGCCACTTCTTCCCCTACCCCTCCTATTTCCTTCTCCTCCACTTCTCTTACCCTCCAGTCCCCTCCTCTTCCCTGCGAATTTCCTTCCTCCTCCATGCTCCCATCGCCTCCCTCCCCTCCCCTCTTCCCAACCACTTCCTTACCCTTTTACACCCCTTCCATTTCCCTTCCCTTTCAAAATACTATCCCCAACCCACTTCCTGATCCTGATATCCCACCTCCCTCCTCTCCACTCCCTCTCTTCCTTTCCACTCCCACTTCCTTCCCTATCCTATTTTCCCCTCCTCTTCCCTGTTACTTCCCTCACATCCCTCCACCCTCTCTCCCTCTCCCTTCTCACCTTCCATTCCCTCTGCTCTTCCCAGCCAGTTCCATCCCCATCCTTTCTGCTTCCCTACTACCTCCCCCTCTCAGTCCCGCCTCTCCCCCACCTCCTATTCACTTTTCTCCCATCCCCATTTCTCCTCTTATTCTCTCCCCTCCCTTTTACCTCTTGTATACCCTCTTCTCTTTGCTTCCTTTCCACTTCCACTCCCATACCCTCTTTTCCCGTTCTTCCCTTTTACTTTTCCCCCTTCCATTCCCTCCTCTCTTAACATTGACCCCCCCTCCAGTTCCCTTCCACCTCCCCCCTCCCACCCCCTCCTCTCTATTCCCTTCTTTCCTTCTACACTTCTCTCAAATCCCACACCTTCCATGCCCTCTCATATCCCATCCACTGCCCTTCCATCTCACCATCACCCTCCCATCCCTACCTCTCTCCCATCTTCTACTTTCCTGCAACTTCCCGCAGCCCCTCCCATTCACTTCTCACCCCTCTATCCTTCTCCTTCCCTTCTCTTCCCATCTCCTACTCTCCTGTCCTCTCTTCCCTTCCACTTCTCTCCTATCCCTTCCTTAACCCTTCTGAAATCATTGCCCCCTCTCTCCTTCTCTCCAATTCCTTCCCCTCATCCTTTCCACTTTCCTCCCCATCCCCTCCTGTTTTCTCTTCTGCTTGATCCCATCCCCCCTCACACCCCTCTCCCCATTACCCTTCCTTTTTCCTCCCCTTTTCCCTTCCACCACCCTCCTCCCATGCCATATTATCCCCATTTCCTTTCCACCTCTCCTGCCCCTTTCATCAACTCATCCCTCCTCTACCCTTCCACTTTCGTTCTTCTCCCATCACCTACTCTCCTGTCCGCTTCCATTTCCCTTCCATGCCCTGCTCACCCAATCCCCTCTTTCCATCCCCTTCTCTCCCCCATCCCATTCCCTCCTCTCCCTGCATCCCCTCCATTTCCCTCCCATAAGCTCCTCTCTCCCTTCCACTTCCCTCCCCCTTGCATCCCCTCCTCTCCTTTTGCTTGTCTTCCCCCTCCCATGAACTCTTTCATTCCCTCTTCTTTTACACTCCCATAAGTTTCCTATCCCTCCTTCCCCTTCAACTTTCTTTTCCTCCCTCCTCCCATCACTTCCTTGCCCCTCCAATCTACCACTTCTTTCCCCTCCTATCCCAACCTCTCCCCTACCACTTTTCTCACCCTCCAGCCCCCTCCTCTTCCCTTCTTTCCTTCCACCTTTCTACTCACATCGCCTCTCCCTTCCTCCGTGCTTCCCTTCCTCTTCCTTACCCTCCTCTCCCCTTCCAGTGTCCTCTTCTTCAAGTACCATTCTGTCCCCTACCCCCTTCCAATTTTCTCCCCTCTATCCCATATTTTCCTCTTCTCTCTTCCTTTTTACTTTCCTTATATCCTTCCATCACCCCTCCTCTTCCTTCTCACCTCCTATCCTCTCTCCTCTATTCCCTTCCACCTCCACCTCCAACTTTTATCTCCATCCCCACCTCTTCCTTACACTCTTCCCTCCCATATCTTCCCTCCATCCCTCCCATTTCCCCTTCCCTTCCACTTCCCCATCACCCTGACTTTCCTTTCCCTTCCCTTCCCTTCCCTTTCCTTCTACCTCCCCCTCCCATCACCTCTGCCTTTCACTTCCTTTCCACCTCCCCCTCTCAAACCCTCTTCTCCCCTCCCATCCCCTCTTCTCTTTCAGTTCCCTGCCCCCTCCCATACACCTCTCTCCCTTTCCACTTCTCTTCCACCTCCCCAAAACCCATCCACTCCCCTTTGACATCCTTCTACCTCTGATCCCCTCTCTCCTTCCCTCTTCTCTTCCATTTTCTTCTTTCCAACTCCCCTCATTCCTTCCACTTACCTACTCACCTTTCTTCTTACCCACCTCCTACTCCCCTCTTCCCCTCCTCTTCCCTCTTCAACATCTCTTGTCAATTCTCTCCCATCCCCTACTCCCTTCTTCCCAAACACTTACACTTCCCATCATTCCACTCTACTCCACTTCCACTTCTCTCTTCTCTTCTCTACTCTACTCTACCCATCTTCTTCCCTCCCCCTCCTATCTCCTCTCCCTTCCCATTTTAGCTTCTAACTCCATCCCCTCCTCTTCCCATCCCTTTTTCTTCCGTTCCACTTCCCCTCCCATCTACTTTGTCCTCTTTCCATCCCACTCTCTCCCATCCCCTCCTATTCCCATATCCCTTCCATTTCCCTCCCTCTCCCTTCCATACGCTCTTCTCTTCCACTTCCCTCCCTCTCACATTCTATCCTCTTCTCTTTTGTTTGCCTTCCCCCTTCCATGCCCTTCTCTCCCCTTCCTACCCTTACTCCCCTCTTCCCTTCCACTCCCCTCCTACAATCCCCTCCTTTCCACGTCTACTTTCCTTTACAACCCCATTCCCATCCCCTCCTCAACACTCTTCCCTTCCACTACTTTCTCCTCCCCTCCTATCACCTCCTTCACTTTTCTCAACCTCCAGTTTTTCTCTTTTCTTCCAGCTCCCTACTACCATTGCCTCATCTCTCCTCCCTCCATCCTCTAGACTCCCCTCTACTCTTTCCTTTCACTTTCCTCCCTTCATTCCTATATTTTCACCTCCCCCCTTCCCTTTTTTCTTCCCTTGCATACCTTCACCATCCATGTGAGAAGTTGGCCTGGCATATGATGTCCATGATTCTAGTGGGCACCTTGCACCAGTCCAAATGACCCTTATTGATGGTAGGTTTAAAGTCAACCCTCATAGAAAGCTATCCTAGAGGTAGCTGTGGAGAGCAGCCTTCAGGATGAGACTTAGAGGCGAGTTAAGGTAGCTGCTTTACCACTTATAATCTCTTGAATGATCAAATGAAAGCACACCACACAAGGTATATATACAATATCTATGTATTTATTCTAAACACAACCCCTTTGGACTCTTTATGAGGTCAGAGGTAAAAGTACAATACCAGGAACTTAATTGGCATATGATAAGTTGCACAGTATACGTTATGCCCGAGGGGCCTCACAAACCATATACTAAAATAGTGGTATAAGAACCACGTGAGGGTTAGAAAGCAGGCCTGGGGCCTGTAGAACCGCTAGGGATACTAGGAACCACCCAAGGTAGGGACACAGGAGCTGGCCTCTGTACTTCGGTGCAAAAGGTGCTCGGGCAGGGGCTTCAAATACCCCAATGCACAACTTCAGGATACCTCGGGAAGTAGGTGTAGTTGCAAAAATGCAGGATGTCCAGGAGTTCCAGTCACATGTCTCTTGTGTCCGCTACGGGTCTCAGCTTTGCTGGGAGCTTGGATAAGCTTCAGAGATGTCTGGGAGTCCATGTCCTGCGTCACAGACTCTTCGGGATCCGGCGGGAGCCTCGAAAATGCAGATCGGCAAAGATGCAGTTGGTGCCTGTTTGAACAGGGTGGTCACTCCTTGACCACAAGGGAGATTTCTTCCATCTTCCAGTCGATATGGAATGTCGAAGGTCCAAGATATATGTTGCAGAGTTTCGTCCAGGGTAATCTAAAATCCTAGGGACTGGGATCCTATTATTATAGCAAGTTTAGGGGTTCGACTACCTCTAAGGTCCCTCCTATGGGTGGGCCTGAGGAGGGGGTAGTTACATCCCTTCCCCTTTGTACAGTTTTACACCAGCGCTGGGGCTGAATGCCCCAGCACCCTGTTTGAACTGGGAAATGCATGGAGCACCTTGTCTGCCCCAGGCAGTGTCTGAAAAGCATTCACTGAATGCAACCCACCCTGCCCCAATACACTAAAGCCTGTCTGGGGAGGTGCTAGCACCTCCCTTTGATAGGAAACCTATTGTCCAGGCCTCCCCTGCCGGAGTTTCACTCAGCTGCAGGAGGGAAGACGTCTTTGGCAGCAGCAGCCATTTTGTGATGCTGGGGCTCTGTTTAACTTTAACCGGGTTTACCAGAATGTACATGTCTTCTCCCTCTAGGAGGGTGGAATGCTACCCCCACCACCAGAACTGGTGGAGGGTAGTATTCCAAAGTGCTTGACACCTTACACAACATATTTTGATAAAGCCAAACCAAAGTTAGCATTAACCGCAAGGATTATAATGCACTTAAGAGTATATGGCATGGCTATATCATAGAACAGCTATAAGGAGATGGTTACGAAAGCTGCAGAGGGGCTCAGCTCCTGCTAGGGCACCCTCTCACACAAAACCAAGCACTCTGCCTTCAGGATTGTCAAGGCCTGCCTTAGAAGTGACTTATAGGTTACTATGTGTCTATATGTAAAGGTAGACATAGGTATACCATATCTAAGTAAGGGGTGCTTACACCACCTTACCCAGGCTGTAAGTGCAAACCTGTGGTGTCAGTTTGGAAGGCTAACCAGGGGTGGCACAATACATCCTGCAGCCACTGGTAGGCCTCTGGGGTCCCTATGCCCTGGGTAACCTAAGGTACCATATACAGGGTCTCATAAGTGTGACCCAGTAACCAATCTGGTATGTACCTAAAGTACATGGTATTGATTTAGAGAGAGAACAGCTAGGCTGTGGGCCTGATTAGCAGGGCCACAGCCATACTAAAGTAAAAAAACAGTGAAACACAGAAAAAGTGGGGGTAACCATAGGAAGCAGACCCTACTCGCCTACATAACCCCACCAAACGCAGGGGCATTAAACTAACCTTGACCAGTTGAGTCTTCATGTTCTAAGTGTAAATATCTGGAGAGTCCATCTGCATTGGCATGGTTACTCCCAGGTTTATGTTCCACTATATAGTCCATCCCTGTAGGGAAATGGACAACATGAAATGTTTGGGATTGTCACCATTTATCTGTTTTAGCCATAAGAGGAGCTTATGGTCTGTCTGAACTGTGAAGTGAGTACCAAACAAGTATGGCCTCAGCTTCTTCAGAGCCCAAACCACAGCAAAGGCCTCCCTCTCAATAGCTGACCAACGTTTCTCTCTAGGGGTCGGTCTTCTGCTAATAAATGCTACTGGCTGGTCCTAACCTTCTTCATTCAATTGTGATAGCACAGCCCCTACCCCAACTTGGAAGCATCTGTTTGAACAATGAATTCTTTGGAATAGTTAGGACTTTACAGAATTGGTGCAGTGCACATGGCTTGCTTCACGTCATCAAATGCCTTTTGACAGCTGACTTTCCACTGAACTTTCTTAGGCATTCTTTTAGAAGTTAAGTCATTGAGGGGTGTCACTATGGAACCATTCCCCTTGACAAATCTCCTATAGTGCCCAGTCAGGCCCAAGAAAGTTCTGACCTGAGTGGGTGGTTGGAGCAACACAGTCCATTATGGTCGGGATTTTGCCCTGCAATGGTTGAACCTGGCCTTCACCTACAAGGTGGTCCAGGTACACAACCTGACTCTGCCCTATCTGGCACTTAGTAGCCTTGATAGTTAGGTCTGCTTTTTGCAGGGCCTTCAAAACATTTTTCAGGTGGATCAGGTGATCTTCCCATGTGGAGCTAAAGACAGCAATATCATCAAGATAAGCTGCACAGTAGTCTTCTAGGCCTGTGAGGACTGTATTCACCAACCTTTGAAATGTGGCAGGTGCATTTTTCAGACGATAGGGCATCACCACAAATTGATAATGCCCACTAGAGGTTGAAAATGCTGTATTTGGCTTGGCATCATCAGCTAGTCTGATCTACCAGTAGCCAGCTGTTAGATCAAATGTGCTCAGAAATTTGGCAGATGCCAACTTATCTATGAGCTCATCTGCTCTGGGTTTTGGATGGGCATCAGTCTTAGTGTCTGCATTGAGACCTCTGTAGTCTACACAAAACCTCATCTCTCTCTTACCACCCTGGGTGTGAGGTTTTGGCACTAGGACTATTGGACTAGCCCAAGGGCTATCTGAATGTTCAATCACTCCCAAATTCCAAAATGTTCTGGACTTCAGTCCTGATACAGTCCCTGACATGATCAGGTTGCCTGTAAATCTTATTTTTAACAGGCAGACTGTCCCCAGTGTCCACTTCATAAGTGCACCAGGTAATCTGACTTGGAGTCAGTGAAAACATATGTCTGTATTGTTGCAGAACTTGTCTGCAGTCACTTTTCTGCTGATCAGGTGAGGCTGCCTGCCAAGGCTGCTCCATCAATTGATCCATCATCAGGGTTCTGAGAAAGAAGGTCTGGGAGAGGGTCACTCTCTTCCTCTTGTCCTTCATCAGTAGCCAAGAGCAAGCCCATGTCTGCTCTGTCAACATATGGTTTCAGTCTGTTGACATGAGGCACCCAATGGGGGCTCCTGGGATTTACAAGATCTACCAAATAGGTAACCTCGCCCTTCTGTTTAAAAATAGTGTGGGGTCCCCTCCACTTGTCTTGGAGAGCTGCTGGGGCCACAGGCACCAACACCCACACGTTCTGTCCTGGCTGGTAAACAGTCAGTACAGCCTTTTGGTCATGCTTGGCTTTCTGTAATTCCTGGCTAGCCTCAAGGTTTTTGGTTGCCTTTTTCATGTACTCTGCCATCCGGGAGCAGAGACCAATAGTCCATCATAACCTGTTTAGGGGGTTTGAGAGGTAACTCCCATCCCTCCTTCACTAGACAAAGTGGTCCTCTAACAGGATGTCCAAACAAAAGTTCAAATGGGCTGTAGCCAAACCCCTTCTGTGGAACCTTCCTGTATGCAAACAAAAGGCAGGGTATGGGATATCCCATCTCCGCCTGAGCTTTTCTGGGAGACCCTTGATCATACCGTTTAAGGTCTTGTTAAATCTTTCAACTAGACCATTACACTGTGGATGATAGGGTGTGGTGAATGTGTAGTTCACTCCACACTCCTTTCACATTGCAGTTAAGTAACTTTAAAGAATTTTTTTTTTCATTTGAGCAGAGCAATAGGTACAGAACATACATTTCATAATCAATCTGAATTTTGATTCCAATACATTAAAAGCTTCTTCCTACAGGTAAAAAGGGGTAAAAAAGATAAAGAAGAACCATCGAAGCAGTATCAGCCAATGTAATCATCAACAATTTCCTGAAGAGCAACATGCAAAGTCAGCAATATTTTTGAATAAAGTGCTACTGCAATGAACAAAGATACAATAAAGTGCAATTGTAAAAAAGTGCCAGTGCAAGCTAGTGCAAACAGCATAAAAGTGCAAAAGCTTCTAAAGTGCAACTGTGCCTGTAAACATACTAGTAATCTTGATGAGATGGCTGGCAACAATTTCGACATCCCCGTCTAATCTTTTAATTCATTCTTCCCTTAATTCCTCGAGATTCTCAAAATACTTCCAAGTCTTTTCAAATTTCCTAATAGCTCCCAACCTGCTAGCATACGCTTTTTCGAAATGGCGAGTCCTCCTCATTTTGTTAAGCCATTTTAATTGAGATGGAACTTCCATGGATTTCCAGTTCTGGAGTATTAAAGATCGGGCAATGGAGCAAGATATAAATACAAACCCTTCCTTAGCCTTATTTAACCTCCTCTTGTCTTTGCATATACCGAACAGAGCCACCTCCACCGCTGGCTGAAATTTCTTCCCGATAGCCTGTTCGATATCAGCAAATATGGTCTTCCAAAATGATTCTAGCTGTGGGCAAGTAAAAAAGATATGGTTCCAACCCCCCTGGCCGTTGGCTTGACATCTAAAACATTTATTTTCAACTTCGGGGTACCTTTTCCCTAAGGCCTCTGGTGTCAAATATGCTAGTCAGCGTGATAAGAAAGCCATCCTCTTATAGTTGGCCGCACGTAGGGATTTACTTCCCAGCTGACACAGGGTCACCTAATCTCTATGTGAAAAAATACATTGAGTCGAGATGCCTCTTTTGCTTAAATGGCTATCTACTAATACAGTTTGTCCAATATGGTGAAGCATCCTATACCAGTTTCCTATACCGTTAATTTTTGCCCCGTAAAGGGCTGCTACTGATTCATTTGGGGAATTACAGATGCCACTAATATTTTTTTTGATAAAATGAATAATTTGTAGATATTCAAAAAACATAGGTCGCCTGGGAATATTTGCTCTTGCCGTCACCTCCTGCCAAGTAATCACCCTATTTTGGATGACGAAATGTCTCAACTCTCATAGCCCACAGATTTCCCAGTTTATTATATGGCTAGAGTTTAATTGAAGAACCATTCGGGTACATTTCCTCAGACTCAAATATTGCGAGCCAGAGGAGCCAGAATTAAAAAAAAAAGACTGAAGTCTTTTAATGTCTTATATCTCGTCTTTTCTGGGAACTTAGAAGTTTAAAAAAAAAATTGTATTTGAGAATCTATTTCTTGCAACATTTTACCAAGGAAGAAGCTATCTATAGTATATTTTGGTCCCATCAATCCTTCCACTATATCAAGGAATGCTGCCTCGTAATATGTTTTAGATGAGGTAGAGCAAGACCTCCTTGATCTATTGGAAGTTGTACCACTGGTAACTTGACACTAGATATTTTCTTTCCCCAAATGAATCCTCTAAACATTGGTTCCAACTCTTTAAAAAAGCATGAATTCATTTTAATTGGGACGTTACTAAACAAAAATATGAGCAGTGGTAAAATTGACATTTTAATTAGAGATACCCTGCCTCTCAGCGAGAGAGGGAGTAGAAGCCACTGATCTAAAAGTCTTTTAATTTTGTTTTTCATTCTTATATTATTCAAAACAAATAGTTGATGATAATCGCTAGTCACAAAAATACCAAGATATCTAATTGGGTCCTGACTTGCAGCTTGGACCCGTAAATAAGATGGAAGAAAATTCAGATTGGTGTTGAGAGCGAGGATCTCCGTTTTCTTAGCATTAATTTTGTAGCCCCCTATTTGTTCATAATCTTTAAACTCCCTCATTATATTTTCTATATTTTCTTTATTAGGCAGTAAATATAGGATAATGTCATCAGCAAATAGCCTAAGCTTTGCCATACCGGGAAAGGGGGGCTGGATAGCAGCATTCTCTCTAATCTTTATTACTAAAGGTTCGATAAAAAAAGAAAAAAGCAAAGGGGACTGCGGGCAGCCCTGTCTAGTCCCCTGGTTTACTTCTATCTTTCCGGCCTGTTAATTATACCCTGAGCCGATGCTCCCTGGTAGATGTTATGTAGCATTTCAATAACTTGGGTCGGAAATCCAAATTGGCCGAGGGAGTAGAACAGGGCTGTCCAATTAACCAGGTTGAATGCCTTTTCGGCATCGACCATTAAAATACATGCTGGGGTTAAATTGATGCTAATAAAATCCAAAGCCTGTATTAAAAATTCGGTGTTAGCTGCCATTGATCGTCCCGCTATAAAACCAGTGTGATTACGGTGTATTACCTCCTGTGCTGCAAATACAAATCGTTCGGCCCAAATGTTCATTAAAATCTTATAATCTGAATTTGAAAGACTAATGGTCCTATAAGAGTTAACATCATCTGGATTTTTGTCTTTTTTTACCAAAAGATACAATTATTGATTCTTTAAAATTAGCGGGTACCTGTCCTCCCTGTTTAATGTAATTAAATAGTTTTTTCAAAGGTATGAATAATTCTTTAGAAAAAGCTTTATAAAATTCAATAGGATAACCATCCTGTCCACATGCCTTTGCCCCGGCTGTTGCTGTAATGGAATCTAATATTTCTGTAGTGCTTATTTCTAGCCTGAGTTGATTGACCCGGTTTTCTGAAATTTTAGGAATATCTATATTTGAAAAATATTCCTAGATCAACTCCTCCCCCACCTGGTATTCCCTGGAATAAATATGATCAAAGTGCTCTAAAAAATCTTTGAGATCTTGTCTCCGTTAACTTCTTCCTGACCGTTCTGAGGGTCCCGTATTGTAATTATCATAGCTGACTCTTGCCTCTTTCTCACGGAATTAGCCAGCAGCTTCCCTAGCAACTAGCTGTCTTCGTAAACCTTTTGCTGATGTGCTTTTGCCTGCTCAAGTTGGTTTGGATACTGTTGGAACTGCAGAGCATACTCTTTCTCTACTGCTGACTGTAGTTTAGATATTTTAAGCTTCCTATCATTTGCCTGGGAGGTGGTGTAAGTGATAATCTGGCCACGGGCTGCTACTTTAAACCCACCCCACACTGAAAAGGGCTCGGCTGTGTTATCGTTCACCTTAAAGTACTCAGAGATCCACTCTCTGAAGCCCGCTACCCAGTCCTGATTTTGTAGCAGAGTGCGGTCCAGCTGCCCCCTGGATGGCTCTCTGCTCTTTATTCCAAACACTACCTCGACCTAAATTTTTCCATGATCAGAGAAAGGATTACATCCACTCTCAGTCTTTGAAATCTGCAGGGATCTAGATATTAGAAAAAAATCAATTCTAGATGCTGTCTGGAACTGATGTGAATAACAAGTAAAAAAAATCTTTGTCGGGGTTCCTACAGCGCCAGGGGTCTATTAATTGATATTCAAGTGTGAGAGCATCCAGAATTTCTTTTGTATTTGGTTTTAGTTGTTTCTTATTTTTATTAGAAGTGTCCTTTTTCAAATCTTGAATAAATGTAAAGTCCCCTGCTAGAATAAGCTGACCTGGGGCCCCTCTCAGAAGTGCATTCATTTTTATCAAACTAGAAGTGTCGTCAAGAACGGGGCCATAATAATTCACAAACTTCATAACTTTCCCCTGAAGCCTCGCTACTACCCATATCCAACTCCCCTTGGGGTCTCTTTGAACATGTAAAAATTCCCAGGCCAGTTTTCTTGAGAAATAGATGGCAACGCCTCTCTGGGCAACTCCTGCTGATGCAAAAAAAGCCTGTAAAAAATATCTAGGTATAAATAGTTTGGGGGCATTAGACTTAAGATGGGTCTCCTGCAGGTAAACCACGTGGGGATTAAAATATATTAACCATTTTACAAGGGCACCATATTACAGTTTGTTCCATTGGCATTAATTGACAGGACCTTACATGTATTAGTTTCCATCAAAAGAAGAATTGTTCCTTACTAAGTGTCCTAAGTTTCTTAAATTTTGGATTAAATAATGTCTGCACCTACTGCTCATGCTCTTTTTAACTGCGTTTAACCCCACCCCCTCCCAACCTTTCTTTTTGAGGATCCACCCCCCTCTGGAACGTGGGAACCCACTTGTCCCCCACGCTGCCCACTTTCCACCCCTCTCTTCTGACCTGGGTGTCAACTTGTCACACCCTGAGCAACCCCGTTGACCCCAGAACTCCCCCTAGCAATGTAACATAATAATATTGCTAACCGGCGTAGCGGGAATAGTTGAGAGAGAAGAAAAGAAAAAAAATACCTCCTTGTGCCGCTCTTAATTTCGGGAGCCCTCTATAGTATTTTGTATTACACCGGGAGCTACCATCAGATTTAAAGCAGTTAAACAAGAACCTTCGCCATTACCCTTTGTTATTACTTTAACATTGCCGCTAAATATAAAAGAAGAACAAAGAAAGAGAGAGAAAAAACACTGCCCCTGCACATACATATTTAGACGCTAGCCCCTGCTGATATTTCTTTGAGGAGTGATTGCGCCTCTTCTAGGTCGGTGAACATGAAAACCTTCCCTTTCACCAAGACCTTCAGCTTTGATGTGCCTTAAATAAATGAAGAATTTTAACAAACTCTTTCCTTCTTTATGCGGCAGCGGCAGTCATGTCTGAAAATATGTGGCATTTGATTGTCTCGGTCACGGAGAACTTCCGCTGTTGAAAAGCCTTTGAAAGGATCCTTTCTTTAATCCGGAAATCCGCAAAGTTCAGCAAAATAGTTCTGGGAATCGTTGAATTGGCAAAGTGCTGTGCCGGGACCCTATGAGCTCTCGTGATGGTCAGGTCCCCCTCAAATTCCGGTAGTACTTTCTGCTGGATAAACGAATTGACCCACTGAAGTGGGTGGGGCCCTTCTATTCCTTCTGGAAACCCCACAATCCTAAGATTGGACCATCGAGAATAGTTCTCGAGTTCTTCTAGTTTGCTTTCCAGCGAGTTCTTCTTTTTTACTGCCTCCTTGGCTTCACCCATAGCCAGATTCATTTGGTCTTCCAGAACAGAGATTCTTGCCTCCGCCTCCTGTAGTCTATTTGGGAGTCCCAGCATAGTTTCCTCGAACGTATCCAGTCTAGAGTGTAGAGCCGCTATCTCCACTTGCTGGTTTTTTTTCATCTCGCGTATCTCATCGAGGATCAGATTCAGCATCTCTCGGATATCTAATTGATATCTCGCCTCGGTCTCAGGAGGACTGGCATTTTCTAACAAAATATCAGTATAGATGGTCGTTCCTTTTCGATTAGGTCTCGGCTGAGCTGGCGGGGCCGGTGAAATTGTTTGTATCTCCGATAATAGACTATTTGCAGTCTTTTCTTTAGTTATTACTGCTGACGGCGAAGATAAAGGTTGTAGTGCTGCTGTTTTTGGCGGCGTCTTATTTGCTGCTCCTTCTGCCATTAGTACCTCGCTTTGGGGATTCACTACTAGGGAAGAATCATGTTCGAACATTTCCTGCTCAGTTGCCCCATTCAAAGATAATGGAGGTATGTGAGGCCTCTCCAATCCTTGAATCTGGCACTGCGTTGTAGTTTGACTGGCCAAGTATTGTGTTCCGGGATCCTTTATTTTAGAAGATATCTGCATCGGCTCCGATTTTTCTAGGGATAATGATGATTGATCAATATTTGCCAATAAATTGTTGGCTGGTATAGAGGCAGGATTCTGAGTTACAGGAGATTCTGAGTTTAGAGATTTTGGAGTAGTTCTCTTTGTGAACAAGGGAAAGTCTCTCATCCCTTTACCTACTGTTGCACCTTTTTTCTGGCCATCTTGAATTTGACTACTCGAGGCAGATAGCAACTCCCCCACTTCCAGTAACACAGATATATTCTCAGAGCTTTCGCTATCCTCAACTACATATTTTGACCCTTCGATTTGTGAGAGAGTAGAGGGAAGAGGTAGCTCATCTTCCGAGCTCTCTAAAGTAGTGTCGAGGGCTGCGGTATCTTCTCTATTTTTTTCTTTCTCTTTGTCCTTTGCCGCTTTACGTGAAGCCTTCCTTGCCAGGGCTTGGCGCGTTTTTACTTTCAAGCGGGCAGCTATTTCGGCTTTACTGGGTTTAATATTTACTTCCCCCTCCTTCTGTGGCTTGCCCACAGCTCCTCCTCTTCAGAGCGCTCTATTCTTGTATGGTTTGGACCAAGTTTAGAGGCAGAGGTAGTTGATTACGAAAAAAGAACCCACAGGGAAGAGCTCAGGTCAATAACGAAGCAAAAGCCCCCCAAAAAAAATAATAAATAAAAATTTTAAAAAAATAAAGAGTATTTATCCTCCTTTCCTCCTCACCTCGAGATAAATCACTCTTTTCTCCTTTCTCCTTGCTGTCTCTCCTGCCACTCCTGTTGGGTCCCGAGCAAATCCTTTATTGTTGCAGTCTCACAACCCCATGCCACAGCCTCCAGCCCTGTGTTTCAGCTGCTCCCAGCGCCGGCACAGGAAGAAAAATGCCACATTCAAACATGGCACCAAGATCCCTGAAAGGCATTTAACATCCTCAATGCCTTTTCGAGAGTGAGTTTACAGAATGCCCAGGTAAAGCGCCCTGTAGCTGTTATTTAAATTATCCCCAAGCCGCCAATTTCTTCGACTCGCTACTTCTCTCGCTGCCATCCTGCTACCATTCCACCATTACTGGGGGGGTGGAGACACGGATCACTGAGGCTGAACGGAGGCGTGGAGCTCCGCAGCCATCGTCTCCGCCATGGCAGGTCAAATCTTGATGAAGCCCAGATATTGTGAGCAGCTCCGTGCACTGCTTCTGCAAGGAGTTCCCTCTGCAGTTAAGTAACTTGACATAAAGTTTGCACCTCTGTCAGAAACTGCCTCCTTAGGGAAACCCACTCTTGAGAAAACTCCCAAGAAGGATCTTGCCACAACAGGTGCTTTAGTGGTTCTAAGGGGAATTGCCTCTAGGTACCTGGTGCCATGATCCACTATCACCAGGATCAACCTGTGCCCAGATGCAGTTTGGGGATCCAATGGTCCAACAATGTCAATCCCTACACATTCAAAGGAAACCCCCACCACAGGTAGTGGTATACGGGGGGTCTTTGTAGTGCCACCTGATTTGCCACTGGCTTGGCAAGTGACACAGGAGCGACAAAACTCCTTTGTGTCTTCAGACATTTGGGGCAAGTGAAAGTGAGGGACAATTCTGTCCCAAGTCTTGATCTGGCCCAGGTTTCCTGCTAGGGGAATATCATGGGCTAGGGACAAAAGGAAGCCCCATGAATGCCAAAGGTATGACCAACCTCCTGGAAGCACCAGGCTTGGGGTCTCTACTCTCCGAATACAGGAGCCCTTCATCCCAATAGATTCTATGGGTGCCACTAGAATTCCCACCAGCCTCAGCAGCAGCTTGCTGTCTGAGGGGTTCAAGAGAAGGACAGTCTAACTGCGCCTGACTCAGATCTTCCCTGGAAGGGCCCCCTGTCCCTAAGAACCCAACTTGATCAGATTCAAGCTCCTCTGGGACAGTTCCTTCTTCAGGCTCACAATCAGCTTCCTCAGAAGGCTGATCCTCACTCTGAGTCAGGAGGGAAAGCACAGCCTTAACCCTACTGCTCCTTTTCCTGGTAGGCAACTGGTCCATTATTTCAGAATCCAGTGCCTGTTCAGTGTTACACTTTTTGACCTGTGACCTAGTCACTGCAAGGACATGTGATGAGATTCCTAACATTTTTGCATGAATCCTAAACCCCACTTGAGACCAGGCTGAAGTCTCTAGGTCATTGCCAAGCAAACATTCTACAGGGAGGTCTGAACTTATCATTTAATTTATTCTTTATTTCGGTTAAAATACCCATAAAAGATTACACAAAACAATACAATTATTTCGACGATACATCCTGTGAGAATAAAAACACAATGCTATATAATTCATTATAAAGCGAACCTAGATCAAACCAACCAATTTAATGATGTTCTTGCGGTATTACAAGTTTCATAAATATTAAATAAGTAAAAAGTATTGATTAAAGACAGATTTGAGGAACAACTCTATCAGGACATTCTAAAAAAGAGTACCTATATAAGCAAATAAATACCAATAAAATACATTGTATAAAAAGGATATTCTCATAAAGTAGACTTTTTGCATGATATATAAGTAAATATATATTTCATTTTGATCTAGTAAAGTGCACGTGCCAAGTTCATATTGACTTCCCATTCATTTTCTCGGCCTAGAGTTTCAGACCTTCCCTTTTCCTTATCAAGCTCACACCAAACAAATATCGACTGACACTAAAAACCACAGTCTGCCTGGTATCAGAACATATTAGTCTCTCTGCTTCAAGGCACAATCTAGTGCCAAGCAAACGGCAAATATGTTTTATCAATTTATTCCTGCTGCGAGCATAGGCCGGACAAAAGAACAACAGATGTGCCTCGCTCTCCGTTACACCTAAATCACACGAAACACATCTGTCCTCTTTGTCCTTGCCCAGCGCCCATTTCACTGTATTTGACTTTATTTGTAGGATACCATAACGATATTTGAGATGTAAAGACTTAGACAATTGTGGCTGTATTTCATCTATTAAGGGTTCAAAATCCAATCTATTTTCATTTGAAGGAATTGTGTGGTCAGGGACCCAACGCTAGATGAATGGGACATGGAATCATGTATAAAAGATCAATAGTTTTCCTTTAAAAGCTTTTTTGAGGCCAATGTCAGATTGGACGTCTCATCCCAGTAGTGCCTTAATCCAAATTTAAAAAATCAATCATTCATGTGCTTTAACCAAGTCATCCCCACACCTTCATTTAATCACAGAATTTCTTCTAGACCTTCCCTGTAATGGATAAGCTCTTCTGTGTTCCATAAGCGAACCCAAAACAAAAATGGTCTAAGGTTAGCCTGGTTGTCCACACAACAAAAATTTAAATCCATCAATACAGGAGTCAATGGTGTCCGTGTGGGCAACCTTAATATTTTTCTGAAAAACTTACTTTCACCCACCTTGAATGTTTCATTTACAGTGGGACCACACAGCTCTGCCCGGTACAGTGAAGCCGACTGTGCTTTATATGTGTACACTTCAAGAGCGGGTGAAATTGCTTTGGATGTACAACTTTCGGTTTTCCTTCGAATGGAAATGTGTTCTGGAGGAGTATAGTTCTGCTTTTTTCTAGCTGGGGCCTTCAGGTCAATTTTGAATCCAAGGTAATATCCAAATAGTTAAAATCGTGCACAAACTTGATTGTCTGATTATCCGCAGTTAAATTTTTCCTGAAGGTTTTGTGTGGGTTTATTGACATATATTTTGTTTTACTGGGGTTTATTTCTAGCCCCTTGGCTTTACAGTATTTCCCGAACTAATTTATTAAGTTTTGTAACCCTTTCGGTGTTTGGGAAATTAAAATTGTGTCGTCAGCAAAGAGGAGTGCCAGCACAGGCAGCCCTCTAGCCTAGGGGAGTTATGGTCACTTCCCAAGAGATGATCAGGGATGTCTTTGACATATAAAGAAAATAAAGTTGGAGCGTAAACACACCCCTGTCTTACACCCCTATTAACCTTAATTGGTTTAGTTAATTCGCCTTGTGGACCCTACCTGACCTTTGCCCAATTGTCTTCATGTAATCTTATAATCTGTAGAAGAATTTCCCCCGGGACCCCTTGGTCCTTTAAGGACTTCCACAGGAGATTTCTAGGAACAAGGTCGAACGCTGCTTTTAGGTCCACAAAGGCAATATACAGATGCCCTTTCCTAAATAATATATATTTCCAAGCTATACAAAGGAACCTAAAAACCTGGTCAACCGTGCCAGTCTTCACTCTAAATCCTGCCTGATACTGTGATAAAAGGTTATGTTCCTCAATCCAATCAATCAATGTATTTAAAATTTGCCTAGCATATACCTCCTGCAGAACATTGATAAGACTAATTGGTCGATAATTTGATGGGTTATGTTGATCACCCTTCTTACAAATTGTCGTGATCTCTCCCCCTTTCCTAATTTCAGGTAGTGGTGCACCTGAAGCAAGAGAATTACACAACAGATTAATATAGGGACCCTACACACCTTTGTCATGCTTCCATAGATCTCTTATCAGGACCAGGCGCCTTTCCTGGCTTTAATGCGTCTATGGCTGTGAGGGTTTCCTTTAAACTAAAATATAGGGGTTCGGCGTTTGTTATAGTTTTGTAACTCATCGGGCAATAGTCAATATCATTTAGGGAAGAAGAGTAGAGACTAGAAAAATGTGCTATCCAAGTTTCGGCATCTAGAAAAAGGTCCCTACTGAATCTTCCTTTTTTGTTGCCCTTTAAGATTAATCGCCAAAAGCCAACTTGATCTTTCGCTGCTACTAATAGTTCATCCCAGATGTTCGCCTCCCATTATTTGTTTGCGGAGGTTAACATTTGCCTGTACTTTTTCCCTTAAAGCCACTATGTTTTTAGTTTTAGAAGCCATAATGAGCTCATTTTTTACAGTATGGCATGCTTTATTATACCATGGGTTTTTTAACTCAGCCGCCGCCGTAATCGCATTATTAGCTTCTTTTGGGATTTTACTTAGTATAGGTTCCAAGTCCTAAACGAAATTGTGGTGAATATCCACAACTGGAATATCTAATACAGGAAAATCTATGTACGGGGAGGCCCTATCTACAAGAGCTTCATAAATCTGGTTGATAGCCACTAGGTTATTCTCTATCGAAGGCCATTTTAAAGCTCTCCTGTTGTTACTTACAAGTGGATCTACGTTTCTACTGCCAAATTCCCCTCTTTTTAAGGTTGCAGAGTTGAAAAGGTGAGCTGACAATGACAAACATAGTGGGTAATGGTCACTCTCCACTCTAGTGTCAACTTTTAAGTCCGAGGCCATTGGCCAAAGCTCAATTGAGGTCATTATATAATCTAAATGGCATCTTGTATTCTTCCTAGTAAATGTGTGGGCTGCTGGGCTATCAGATGGTAGACGGCCATTACAAGCTCTTAGGCAATGTCCAGAAACACGTTTTAGTAACTAAGCAACCACTACTGTACATGGCACTGCTAGCTAGCTGTCCAGGAACAGAATGTTATTGGCTAAATCTTATTCCTGAAAAATATTTTCTAGCCCCACCACAGGTTCATATTTGCAATTAAAATTGAATCCCACTATTTTCAATGCCCTTGCCTCAATCGTGCCTAAAAGGTTATTTAACTGCTCAATTACCGTAGATTGTTTACTTGTTAAGTATGGTCTAGAGTATATATTTATTATATAGACTTCCTTTTCATCGGGTGTTTGAAATTTTACTCCCAGGATGTCCTCTGAACATATATCAACTTGTTTGACATCTAGACCAAGAGTAACTTTTACCCAAATACAAAGGCCTCCCTATAGCCTCCCTTTAGCGGAGGGAATAGCAGATTTACTAAAGGTTTTGTAGCCTACTTTGTGTAGAGGATCTATGGACCAAGTTTCTTGCAGCATATTTATATCTTTGTGATCAATATATTTCTGCCACGCCACATCCTCTAAGTTCCTTCTAAGGCCTGCAACGTTCCAGGAGATCAATACTATCTCCTTTAAACTTGCTACCTCACTTTCTTTCATACACCCTGTTACTGTGCTTAATACACAGTTTGATCTAAAATGACTTTTACGACAATTAACTTTGTTAGTAGGAACCATTTTTAGATCAGAGGTAATAACTATTGCGGACCCTTTCTCCTGGGGTTGCAGATGGACTACAGAAAGTTCTACTCATGGCACTGGTAATTATCAGTCTTGGGCATCCAAATCTGACAATGCATGGTAACTGTTTGTCAGTGGCACTGTATACTGCCTAGTTGTTAAATTCCATGATGGTGGTCTATAAAAAAACCCAGTGGAAGTGCACAGATATTAGTATTCATCAAGCTTATTTCCTCTTTCCTAATCAAAATATGAGGTACCAGCTGTGGCCGACGAAAATTTACCACTATGCAATTCCCTTCTATGCTTTTAGCGGATTGGCCAAGCCAGCCTACCCTGGACCATTAATATGTCATTTGTATTGCTTAGATGAAAGTTCTTATTTTTAGCTAACCAATCTATGGTTTTATTCCGGAGATCTTCCCAGCTTTCTTTCTCACTTGTTCTAAGGGCAGGAACGCCAACTAGTATTATCGTATACGGGCATGAAGCAGGGGGCAGATTTAAAATATTTGTTTTGGCAGTTCTGCTCAAATTCCTTGCATCATGTATCCTATCCACTTTAGGAAGTACTGTACAATTCCTCAGTGCCACTGATGATCCTGGGCCAGTTGGTGACACCTGGATTCTATCACCTGCACTAGTCTGCATCCTCTGGGTAGTGCTACCTTAATTTCTTTCCATCGGTTGATGTGCATTTATTTGTGTAATTCTATCCACCCTTTCAACCCTTTCGATATTTCTCCCAGTATGATCTTCAGCTAGTCTGGCCTCCCTATCACTTCCGAAATGTTTTACTATTATTTCTAGGCTGTACAGTTTATCCCATAACTGTGTGAGGCGCTTGTTAAGTAAGCCCTGCATCTCATTAACCATGATTTCTATATTACTAGTGGCATCTGTTGCAACTTCTTTATTATTAGTTGTGCCTACATCAGAGATCAAAGGGTCTGTCTGTATGCCAACAGAGGTGGTATGGATTTGACATCTGTTGGGCACATGTTTCTTATCAGTACTATCCTTTACCTCTAAAGCCCCCCACATTTAGATTTTCTTACAGGAGCCACCCGCTTCCCTTTTGCGGGGTTGCAGCTTTTCTCTTAGCAGCCACATTTTTTGTACCTTGTGCCTAGTAACTCTACACTCCCCCGTTTCCTGCGTCAATTCCCGGGTGCAAACAATAGAAGGACAACTTAACGAGGGTGAAGGAATGGTAGGGGAGTTAATAAATAAACCATCATTTACACTCAAACCCGTACCCATACCCGCTGGTTGAGATTCTCTTAGTGTTAAGGGGTCCATAGATAATCGGCGTTCTGTTAGTTCAATTTCATGAATCAATAATGATTCAGCCCTGAACAAAAAAGCGTCCAGTGTCCCTGATGCACCCTTACATTTCTCCATCTTCTTATAAAACTCAGTTAATTATCTACGCAGCTTGGTCTCAACCAGAGAGCAGAATGACAGTGTTGAGGAATTTCACGGGAGTACAGTTCCTTCCTGCAGCAGGGTATAACTTGTATTCTTCCTGGAGGCAAATGTTAGTGGGGTGGCCTCGTTATCAGCGCCTCCTGGTTCTCTCGAGCGTAGTGCATGGCGTTTCCCCGCAAAGGACAATGGGGGATGTAGTCCCCAGCAGCCGAAGGATAATGACGGCACTTGGGCGGCACTCGGGCTTAGCCTGGCCCCAACAGCCCCAAGCAGCCCCTTGGAGTCAGTAGCCTCTGGTCTTGACAGGTTGTGGCAGGTAAAAACAGCAAACAGGCTCCGTCTAGTCACTGATTGCCACCTGTGTGTCTTTGCTGATAATGACGAGACCAGATGAGCTCCCCCAACGCTATTCCCGACTTTCGCCTTGTGGTGTCCGCAAACAGCACGTTGAGATGCATCCCGACCCCCCTCCAGTCGCTGCACTGCTCGGGGCGTTGCGCATGTATTATACGACCAGCACACCTTCAATGTACTCAGCGTGTCACCCACAGTGCTGTATATGAGGCAAGGGGTGTTTTCACATGACTGTCTTGGTGCTCAGGTCAGTTGGGCTCGGGGGGGTGTCCCCACCACCCTGGTAAGTGGGGCTCCAGGAGCCGTGCGACAGGCCCCGGTGTTGAGGCCTGCCGCATGCAAATACCACACCCTCGCGGGCCGGTACCTCCCGGTCTAAGGAGCCACCCCCCTGTTCCTCCTAAAGCGTAGATGCGGCGACCGGCAGGGCCCCCTGACTGCACGCCACAGCAACTCTCCTCCGCTACAGCAGCGGAATCTCTGGGTGGCTCACCGCTCCCCCCGCCCCTTCAGCCAGCGCAGCCGCCTCTCACAGTAGGTCAGGGATTTCAACCACCCGGATTCACTCCCGGCTCCGGCTGAGGTATCACCGAGGTATCGCCGGCACTTCTCCCGCAGTCGCGGTGCAACTCTTCCTTGCAGCTGCGCGGCTGCTGGAGGCGGTAGACGGATCTCACACCGCGTGAGACCCAGCGCTCCTCAGCCGCAGAAATCTCCTCGCTTTATGATAGGAGAATAAGGACTCAGGGCAGGGGCTCTTAGAAGGATGGGAAAATTGAGTGCTATGGGCAGAGGCTGGGAATCTATAAGGGCGGCATACGTGGCTCTGTGTGTGGAGATGGGCACGTTGTAGTCTCTGAAGCGACTGACTCGGTGAATGTTCGTGAAGGGATCAGGACTTTGTGGCCTTTTGAGAATCGGTAAAGCGAACTGGAGGGCGAGACTTCTGGGCAAAAATTAGTGAACTCAACCTGAGTTCAGATTATTTCAGAATCCAATGCCTGTTCAGTATTACACTTTTTGACCTGTGACCTAGTCACTGCAAGGACAGGTGCTGGGATTCCTAACATTTCTGCATGAGTCCTAAACTCTACTTCAGACCAGGCTGAAGTCTCTAGGTCATTGCCAAGCAACCATTCTACAGGGAGGTCTGAACTTATCACAACCTTCTTACTGCAGGGTACCCCTCCCCAGGAGAAATTAACAACTGCCATACTATTTGTGGTAGTGACATTGCTAGCATTGATCACTTGGTAAGTTTCACCAAGTATCACTTGTCCAGGGTCCACAAAGTCAGGTATCACCATTGGGACACTGGCACATGTGTCCCTATCGGCCTGAGCCTTTTTCTCATTGATTTGTCTGTACTTGCCATCCATGCCCCCATCACAGATCAAAACAGCTTGAGTTGGCACTCTGACTAGGCCAGATTCCATCTCAGTTCCCAGGGTTAACCCTACTACACCCTTCTGTTGAGAACAACCACTTGGAGCTGAACTAGGCGGAACAGTTGCCTTGTGGGCAATGGTGGCTGGAGCTGTCTCCTTTTTGGTGCACTCATTAGAAGCTTTTTGGGGACCTTGTGAAGACTTCTGGTCTTTAGCTTTCTCCCCACCCTTTTAGTCTTGCTTCTTCTGGTCACCACCTTGGTTCTATACCTTCTGCTTCACCCTGGTTCTGACCCACTTTTCTGCCTTTTTTCCCAATTCTTGGGGTGAGGTCAGATCAGAGTCAACCAAGTGCTGATGCAACAACTGGTTCTGACAGTTATTAAGAGCCTGATTATATTATACAATCGTGTATAGTCACACGCTTTAGTGCCCAGTAATCAGCCCTCCAGAGCCTTAGTAGCACAATCCACAAAGACGGTCCAGTCCTGAGTCAGTGTCTTCTGGGTATCTCTGAACTGCAACCTATACTGTTAAGTGGTTAGGCCAAACCCATCTATCAGAGTACGCTTCGGGACTTTGTAATCATCAGCATCCTCTTCTCTGACAGTGAAGAGCTTGTCTCTACCTTTGTCTGCAAAGGAGAGCCACAAGATTGCTGACCACTGCTCCTGGGGTACCTTCTGTACTTTGCAGGCCCTCACCAGTGCAGTGAACCATTTGTGGATGTCATCCCCAGTCTGATAAGGAGGGACAATCTTGTTTAGGTTTCTATGGTCATAAGACCTATCCCTAACACTAGGGATATTACTGCCACCAGGGGATTCTATCCCCATCCTTTTTCTCTCTCTCTCAAGAGCTAGGGTCTCTTTTTCTAAGGCAGTTTCTTGCCTCCTTATCCTAAGCTTGACGTCTTTCATTCTAGCTTCATGTTCCCTCTTCTCAGGAGAAGGTCTCCTCCTATGAGCAGAGGACCCTACAGATGAACTAGAATGGTCAGATTCCACTGAAAGTGATCTTTACCATCTAGGTCCACCACCAGGTCTATGTGGAGGTGATGGAGCAAGGATTCGCACGTAAAGCGACTTGCTCACATTCAAGAACCTCGCATAACCAATAATGTCATTAATCAACCTATTTTGTCATTAATAATGCACTTTCACACAACACGCGGGTGTCCCAGAGATGCTTGCCTATGTGTCTATTAATCCTAATGAAGCTTGCATACTACAGGATCGCTGCTTTACAGAAATCTAGTCTGCGCATGCGTCGGTCATACCCATGTGATGTGACGCACTCGTAGTTCTGGAGGGATTTTTCGCACATGCGCATTACTGCTAAAATGGCCGCTTTGTTTTTAACATGCTCTCTGCTTGCTACTGCCGCTTTTGCTCAGCTGTCTAATTCTGCTTAAACCTCTAATGCTATAGATATTATAAAGTAAGGGGTGCAGTGTAGCTAATCATGGTATACAGTGTATTCATTTTTTCTGTATTTCTAATTTGTTTTCGCTTACTTTTCATGTACCGCGTATCTGTGGGCCTGGGAGTGGGGAGCCTCTCCATCTTAGAAGTCTGAAAGGGACTCATCACGTGACAAGAGAAATGAAGTCTTGCAACAGTGGAACTCAGCCAGCTGGCTGCCGAAACTGAGATGCTCCTGGGAACCTACCCTCTGCCCTAGGAGAAGACTTCGACTTGTACCTGAAATGTATCAACTTATATGATAATGTTTGTGTGCCCTATTGTTTCAGCACTATTAAACCATGGGAACTGGAATGTAAGGGGTGGGTACGAAAAATTAAATATTCATTGTGGGAACACTAAATTTGAAGTGGTGACAATGACCTAACCCCCTCTCTTGTCCAATCCAAAGTTGGGGATCCTGTCAGTTGCAACATTTGTGGGTGGTCCACTGACCCGAAAACAGTATAACTAGTCTAGTTTTAGCTAGAAAAATTGTCTGACTTGTCCGAGTAGCTGACCTGTCACTGACCCTATGAACGCTATAGGTGATTGATACAGAGAGCTGCGGATCACTCTGTCCGTAATTTCCACAAACTCCAAGGGGTGGAATAGTCTTAAGTGCTGGCGAAGCACTTTGCTGGGAGATTCGAGACCCCAATCGGGGTTACTGGCGGATTCCGTGCAGAGAGGGAGTAGCGCAGGCGTTGCATCCAAAGCTGCAGGTGTTGGATGTGCCCTTTGATCAGCCCAGTCCTGATCCAAATCCTGAGGGGTATCCTGTCCTGTCTGTCCATGAGCTGTACCTGCTCGCCTACTTACATCCTAAGGCCTTGAGGGTCCTTGTCCTCTCCTTTTCCCAAACTGACCCGTGGCCTGGGTTAGTCCTCATTCCCGTCCTAGGTAAATATAATTGTGGGTGTCCGTCTATCTATTCTCTTTTCTTCTCTTCCTTTTAATAAAGCATTCTTGCCTATGTTATTCTCCCTGTCTTCTCCAAAAGACTTAACTGCAAACTGTTTATTAGCTATGTTCCATTTTTCCCTTTACCTGTAGGATACTATTGAACTGTTTATTTACTTAGTGTGATAAATTTTACTCTCGTTTAGAACTTATGCTTAAAATAATAGTCAGAATAAGGTCTGTTTAAATCATATGTAGCAAAACTAGCACTTTACTAAATGGTATGTTTTTTCCCACTTTTACTTGCCTTAGTGTAAGCCTGAAAACTGAATAGCATGTTCCCTGTCACCCTTTCCCTGTAGTTTTCGCTCGCACTCAATGGTGCCCACTCTCATTCATAGTTATATTATAGTTCTAATTCCAGTTATTGATATTCTAATCCGTATCAATTTTATTCTCATGGCATATGGACTTTAAATTTTACTATATAAAGTCTTGAAAACCCTTCGGGTGTCTGTGGTCATTACAAATCGTAACTTGTTATGCAAATGTATAAGGTATTTTTGTTAGTCTTATCTCCTACCCACTGCTAGCTCCTGATTCGGTTGGAACATAGGTACCTGTGGCAAGGTCGTAAGTCAGGTACTCTGGAAATAGTAATAAGAAAAACACAAAGAATTACTGATAGTGATGTGTAAACTCGTCCGATTCACAAAAAATTACAGTCTTAATCACATCATGGGCCCAATGCGTGTAACTTGGTGAAATAAAGAGTTGGACGACCTGGGCGCTCTATCAGAGGGATGGAGGGAGGCCCATTTTGGCCCACTTCATCTCTAGGTAGCCCTGAGTATCCCAGGTTTGGTCCATTGACACCAACCTGGTTTGCATCCTCATTATCTTAAGAGTCCTGATGGGGTAACCCACTGGGATCCTCTTCAACTGATGGTTGCACCCCATCCCCATTACCTAGTCTATCTGGATCTGGAGTAGAGAAGCTGGCTCAATGGTTAGAGCGGCAGACCCTAATGCAGTAGTCTGGCCGGGACCAGGGTTCGATTCCTGCCTCAGCGGGTCTTGGGCTCAATTTCCTCGGAACTGATAATTCTCGCCTTGGTGCCTATTCTGATCATGAGCCCCACTCTGCACCTCTGGGCAATAGCTTGCTTAATCTCTACAACGGCCCCAACAACGCTGAGGATGCCTGACTTAACCTTGGGGGTGCCCAGGAGTGGGCTCCTCACAGGGAAAGGCCAGGAAGGGTACCTCGGCGGTATTCTTATAAGCGCCAAGATGCCTCCGGGTAGTCGTGCGCTATATAAGTGCGTAATTATTATTATTATTATTATTATTATTATGGATCTGATGCTTTTTCCAAGTCATCTGCTACTAAGATATCTATCAGATGTAGGGTGGTGGGACTTTGTCCTTGCTTTAATTTCCTTATGGCACACAGACCCCTTAACTCTTAAAATAAAAAGTGTCATATTTAGATGGCAGCACTGGGCTGTCAGCTGGCAGAGACCCACTAGGTCCTGCCTTTAAAGCCATGACTAGTGAGGTGTGGTGTGTGCACCTACCTACAGTACTTGCTTTCCTACTAACCCTCTCTGGTAGTTGTAGTCAGGGTGTGCTAGGCCCTTAAGACCTACAACTACCAAGTTCAGTAGAACTTATGTATTTTAAGCTTGATTTGTATGTACCTACTGGTACCTTATTGTGATTTTTCAAATGATATTCTCAAGAATATTTGGTAAAACAATGCAAGCTCTAATCCCACACGCTGCACACCAATGTGAGAAGTTGGCCTGGTGTTATAAATGGGATCCCTGGCTGGCCAGGGCTTGTGCCAAAGTCAGTCAGAGATCACCATTCCTAAGTCAGGGCAAGGGAGTCACACGCCAAGATAACCCCTGCTCACCCTCTAGGTAACGTGACGCGAGCAGCAAGGCTAAACTTGGAGGCTATGTAGGTTAAGTGTTTGCGCGCGCACCCAGCAACAACACCCAAGGCCCACCACAAAGGAAACTCCACACAAGGTTATATAAAAAATAGCCTTTGTATTATACCAAAACACATTAGATAAGAACACACGCGTTACAATGTGCCAACAGGCACGGGCAGAATTTACAGGGGATGTATACAAGACAGGGACACCTGGACCACTGTCAGGAATAGGCACTTTTAGAACTTAGCACTTAGAACATAGAAGGTAAAATCACTGTAGCACACATTAGCACACAACCAGTAACTACTGCTAACAGGTAAGTACCACCTACGCAACCCTAACCACCTTAGGAGAATATTACGCAGGGCACTAGGACCTCACTAGCAACACCTGTACTAGCAAGAACAACCACCTAAGTATCACCATACATTTAGGGGTAAAGACATAGGAATATTACACATGATGCATCACAACATTCAGAGGTGTAGAAACAAGGCACATGACGCATAAAAACACATTCAGAGGTGCAGGAAAACACAATTGCGCCAAACTCACATAAGTCACAACCTGTGACTGTCCCTAGGCCAACTGGCCTTGTTGGGGCTAGGACGCCCTGTGTCCCAATGTCAGGGGTAAGCATGGGCGGAAAATCCGTTCCACTCGCGGATTCTGCGGATTTTCGGTAAATTCGCAATCCGCGAACGCTCGCGAATTTACCGAAAATCCGCAAATTCGCACGCAGCGGATTTTTCTTTCTTGGTGATACAATTTTGCGGCGTGCAGTGTAAGTTCGCAATTGCGAACATGTAGGTGCGGCGGGCAGCAACAATCTCGCACTCGCGAAATTACATAAATTGCAATTCTGCACAAGAAATCCACGAGCAAGCAGCATAGACCTTCTGAAAATGATGATTTTTATGAGAATAACCCCTCAGGTTGACATTTACCTGCACGTTTTTGGATTTGAGGCCTTTTGACTTTCTTTGGATCACTTTTGGATTAGAAATCAACTTTCACAAGTAAGCTTGTTTGGGGCATTACAGTTGCTGTAATGTTGTTCTGCAGAAAAACGAGTTTTGCTAAACTGAAAGCACTCAGCAGCAGGTGCAAAAGTTCAAATTCATCATCAGTAACCATTCCCTGTAGTGCTTCCTGACTGGGGCCCCTCCAGAGTTCAGTTGCTAGTTGCAACAATTGTATGACCCTGCTCTGACCCTCACAGCCGGATCATAGAATCGCCACAAAGTAGGCCACAAAGGTCCTGGAAAAAAAAATTGCACTGCAACAGAAAGCAAATTACAGATAAGGAAGCAGGTGCCAGACTGGAATTTTAAAACAGTGACACATTAATAAATCAACCCCAAATTAATTCATGTCAGTTGAAGCAGGGCAGGTGTGCTTGCTTTTTCCCCCCATAATCTGCAGTGATGATGAACCAGAGGGTGGCATTGATGTACCAGAGGGTGGCATGGGTGAAACAGAGGGTGGCAGGGGTGAAACAGAGGGTGCTGGGAACCTGTGATGATGAACCAGACGTAGAAACAACATAATCGCGACCGTTGCGAGCCGACATGTAAGTTCACAATTGCGAACTGGTACAAAACCCTCGCGAACTGGCAGAAATCCTTGCGAACACAAAAACAAAAACCGCAAATTCGCGAGAATTCACGGATTTTACGGATTGCGAGTTCGCAAATTCGCAAAATTCGCGAACGCCAGATTCGCAAAATTCGCCCATGCTTAGTCAGGGGGGCCTAAACGTGGCAGCTGCCCACTAAGTGCTGGGCAGCTGTAGAACTCAATAAAATGCCCCCAGATCAGCGTTGGAGCCCGCAGGCTCTAACTACACAAATGCACCCTCACTCAGTGGAGCCTCTCTAGCTCTCTCCTGTTGGAGTCCCCCCTCTGTGGACTCGAGATCACTGGATGCCCCTTTGGAGCCTCACGTGGGTTCTGAACAACGGAAATGCCATGGAGGGCCTTGGGGCTCCTAATCACAAAGGCCCCTGTCGTCGGAGCGGCCCTCTGTCACTCGGAGCTGCTCTGGGCGTAAAGGAAACTGCCCCCAGGATTGATAGAGCCTCTACAGGCAGGGCATAAACCAAAAATGCCCCGATGTGCCCCCTTCGTTGGAGTCCTTCTTGGACTCAAGAGACAATGGCCCCCCCTGGAGCCCGCGAGGCTCTACAGACAGCTGTGCCTGCTCCCGGCACTCTGACCCTGCCCGCAGCTCCCCCCAGCCTGATGACACTCACCGGGCTGTCTCCTCGGGGATGTTTCCTCTCTCTGCGGCGCCAGGACTTCTCCGGATGGGGCAGGGGGACTCCTTCACTGCAGGAGTCCCGCTCGAGCTGACCACTTCTCTGACAGCTCCCGCTCCTCGGGGCTCTCTCTCCAGACACGGCGCCTCTCCAATCCCATCCCAGTGCGTGGTGGGCACCCGCCTGGATTCCTTGAAGCTGGCGCTGCCATGGGCCGGTTCCTTTCTCCCTCAGGCCCCGGAGCGCGGCCTCGGTTCCCGTCTGCTTCCAGCTTCCGGCTTGTCTCTTTTGCTTCCGGCTTCCGCTTGTCCCGCCCCCGGCCTGCCTGACTTCCGGCCGGGCGGCGGCGGCAATTCTTTCGCAGCCACGGGGTTTAGAAATGCCGGGTGGGCACCGGCAAAGGGGGGTGAAGGCGCTCCCTAGCGCGATCGACAAAAATAGAGCGCTCCTCAGTGCTTGTGGACAATAAAAGCGCTCCCAGGCGGTTAGGGGTGAAGTAAAGCGCTTCCAGGCACTTGGAGGGGTGAATGCAGTGCTCCCAAGCGCTATAGCAAAGAAAAAGCGCTTCCAGGCGCTTAGAGAAGCAATCAAGCCCCCCCCCCCCCCTGGCGCTAGAGGAACAAAAAGTGTAGCAACAAGGTCCTTCAGGAGGAGGGGGGCAAGGCTGGGCCCGAAGCCAGCTCACAGGGTCCTCGTGGGCAGGGAGGCAATCCCCAGTGGCGGTCCTCCTGGCGCCCAGGAGCAGCCCCCCTCTGGAAAGGATTCAAGGAGAGAACATTTTCACAGCCCCTCTTTTATACACCTTTTCCCTTTGTCTGGCTTCAGGGTGAGGGGAAAAACCAGTCACAGCTGGTTTGTGAGCACTCTTTATGTGCTCAGCCCCTCACTCTATTCAGTGGCAGGGCTAGGGTCATTACACGCACCACAGGGGGCGGAGCCAGCATTGTGTGGGGAAAGCCCAGCCCTATTCAGGACGCAGGTGCACTCCTCCCCAGCCATCAGCATGCTAATCTCCACACTCACCACTGGGCAGACCCATACAGACTCCTGGAGCCAGGCTCACCAGCCAGCTCCAGCCAATCATGTGCCAGCACACTCACTGCACATGCACACCCTTGTCTAGAAGCGGCACTTCCACACTAGACATATTCACGCCACACATATCATTGCGCAGCATTCAATCACACAAGTCCGCACATACCAAACTCGAGCCTGCACACCTCACGCATCAGGAACTACCAGGGACACAGACATTCCCCATGCATTCCTATGGGAGGGCAGGCCAACCTTACTCCACGCACTCAGAATGCGCACGCACTTTCCACTGGGACACAGTGAAAGTGCGCAGAAACCAAAAATCACTACCACCAATTCACTTTCAAAAAGCAAAAAGTTTAGGGGTGAACCTGCCAGAAGGGCCAAGTCCAACTAACCCCCTTCCAGCCAAAACGCAGGGGAGACCAATCACCACCAATATGGACTTCCCTGCTTGGGGCGATAGAACACGGACGCGGGCCCGCAACTGCAGGGACACCCTCCTGTTCTACGCCACAGTGAACCCCTGGGGTACCTTCTAAAACTACTGTAGGGACTAAGTGGGCTACCACACTGGGATTCCCCAGCTGTCCTCGGCCAGGACCAGGCCATAGGACACCCACGTGCCACCGGTCCTTGCCTATTCGCAGTGTGGGGGGGTAGTAACTCCTGGCACATAGTAGCCATTCTCCACTCTTCCTGTCTGCAAGACAGGACTAAACTGCCACTGATTCTCCAGTCTAGGGTCTACAACCTCAGGCGGACCAGGAGTCTCAGGGGAGGCTCTCTTCCTCCTACCTCTTCCTCTAGGGTTCCTCCGCCTCCTGCGAGGGGGACCCTTAGAACACCATTCACCCAACCTAGGGTTTAACCCCTTAGGTTGCACCGGGGTCAGAGGTGGGCTTTCCCACCCTCTGGACCCCTTTCCAGAGGTCTACACCCTCCCAACTGGAGGGGTTCCCCTGAAAGGAGAACCGTCAGGACGCTGCTTACAGACGTCCTACCCTTCAGGTCAGGCGGATCCTGAACCTGGCCTTCCAATCTCTGGTCTAGAACCTTTGGAGGAATAACTGCCTGGAACTCCAGGACTTCTGGGGATTCACACACCATCCACCTGGGGCTAACAAATGAGACAAATGTTGTGTGACTGTCTGTCTGGCTCAGATCTCCCGTCCCCTGTCCACCTGACAGTGCGCGAAGATCCCCCAGAACAGAAGTGGTGTCACCATGGTCACTACACGGGATCCTATCCCAACTGGGTAGTCCCTGACCCACTGGTTCTTCCACTGGGGAACTCATACGCAATCACTCCTCACGCTGGACTCCTGTACCCTCCCTACCGGAGCGGCACTGCCAGACTCTAGAACCACAGGAGCTCTGGTTACAGACGCTCCAGATCCTCTACTCACTAGGAGATCCTCCTCAAATGGAGTAACAAGACAGCCTAGGTCCCCAACCTGATGTTCCCTCAAGAAACCATCCAAGTCCTGAGGCAGGGCTTTGTGCGTCTGGGGACCCTCGGTCACCCTCTCACTCCTGCTCCACTGAGCCAGGCAGTGAGCCCCTACACCCTCCTCGCTATCCTGGGACCTAGCTGGGCTACACTAAGCCTCTTCCAACATGCTGGGCTGGAAGATACCTGAACCACTACTTTTGGAATCACTCCCTAATGACTCTAGAGAACCTCTAGCACTCTCCCAGCGGTCTGCTTCATCAGCAAGCTCACATGCCTCAGACAATCCACACTCCAACAGGTGTTGGCGCAACGCTGGTGAACAACAACTGAGCAGGTGCTCTTTGACAATCAGATCAAACAGTCTGTCAAAATCAGAGTCAGTGTAAACCTGTACCCAAGCCCACAGTGCTCCACAACATTCATCCTCAAACTCCTTCCGAGACTGGTGAGACAGTTTCCTACTGTCCCTGAACTTCAGCCTTAACTCCTCCTCTGGGGAAACAGGTACCATACTCTGGGGAGTGGGACTGCTCACACTGGGCTCTATATAGCTGCCGCCACTGGACTCAACCCTCCCTGGGGAGTCCAGAAAACTACAACTGCGCGCGGGGAATAGTCTACCCTCCAGAGCTAGTTTGCCTCTGGTGGAGGCCCTCTCAGCCTCCTCTATCCTCTCCTGTGCTAAGACCCTCTCAGTCTCTAACTGTTGCTTTCTAATGCCCAGCTGTGCCATAGCATGGGCATGCTCTAGCCTGAGCTTTTCTAAAGCCAGCTGGTGCTCGCATTTTTCTCCTCCTATCCTCCAACTCCTCTGGGGACAGGGAAAGGGGTGAGGCGCTGCCTCCTACGCTGGACCCAGCAAGGGACTCTCTATCTATGGGGTCTTCTCTATCTGCTGGTATCCATGCACTGTCATCTTCTCCCTCCTCACTGCGCTCAAGATCTCATTGACCCTTTTGCCATAGGATCAGGCTGCTCCTAAGTTCGGGCGGGGTGTCTGACTCACCCACCTCTATGTCTCTCTCACCACAGAACCTTACCAGCTCTAACATACTGTACCTAAACAGATCACAGAAGTCAAAAGTAGGCTCCATTTTGGCGGACGTTCTTGGGGTAAGTTTAACACAGGGAACCTAGGGGGTCTGAGCTAACACAGGAGTACACAATTCAAAAAAGGATTTAGCAAGCTCCCTATCCCAGAGAACTCACCCTCACTTGTCCAGTGCAACACACCATTCATCCACACACAACCCCCCCCTCGGACTGGTAAGGCAGTTTCTACCACCCCTGACTTCTCAATCTGACCACACGTGACACAGGTACCAAACTCTGGGAGCGGGGCGGGGAACAAATGTACTGGACACAATTACACAATTATACCTTAGGAGAAGAAATATGGAACTTCAACAAAAAAACAATAATCCCCAAAATGTGGTAATCTAAAATGCAGAGTTTTGTAGTGTGGCCAGTTGCGGTACAACGCAAACACAAATCCGGATCCTCACCGCCTGCCACCAATGTTAGAAATGGGATCCCTGGCTGGCCAGGGCTTGTGCCAAAGTCAGTCAGAGACCACCATTCCTAAGTCAGGGCAAGGGAGTCACACGCCAAGATAACCCCTGCTCACCCTCTAGGTAACGTGACGGGAGCAGCAAGGCTAAGCCTGGAGGCTATGTAAGTGTTTGCGCACGCACTCAGCAACAACACCCAAGGCCCACCACAAAGGAAACTCCACACAAGGTTATATATAAAAATAGCCTTTGTATTATACCAAAACACATTAGATAAGAACACACACTTTACAATGTGCCAACGGTACACAGACAAAATATCGATTTTTAAATATCGATATACAATAATATCGAAGTTTAAATATCGATGGGACAAAATATGGAAGGTAAGTAATATCGACAGTCTTAATATCGATATTAGTATGATATCAGTAATATCGAAGTTTTAAATATCGATGTCAATAATATCGAAATAAATAACTTCGATGTTACTAATATCAATCTTTAAATAAATTTAGTGTATATTATATTGTTTTTATTATGTTTTATTATTTATTTTTAATGTAATTTAATTAAATATTGTCTTTTACTACTGTAGGGGGTTGTGGGTTTATAGGGGAATAGGGTGGGAAGTAATTTAATTATGTTAAATTAATTATTAATTAGTAGGAATTATTAATTAATTAATTGAGAAATAATTTGTATTAATTTTAATTAATTGATTAATTGATAAATATGTTCTGTAGCGGGTTATGGGTTTATAGGGGAATAGGGTGGGAAGTAATTTAATAATAATTAATTATTTAATATATGTTTGTACATATTTTAATTAATAATTAATTGGTAATTAATTTTTATTAATTAGTTAATTAATTAATATAAATTTGTACATATTTTTAATTAATAATTAGTTGGTAATTAATTAATATTAATTATTTAATTACATTAATTATAGTAATTGTTTTTATATATAATTTTTTGTTATTCTTAATTAATTAATTTGGAAAAAATAATATTAATTATTAAATTAAATTAATTACAGCTAATGTGCTAATATATTTACTTTATTGTTATTGTTACTTAATAATTAATTGGTAATTAAATAATATTAATTAATTTTGGGTAAAGGAGTATTTTTAGGGTTCAGGGTCAGTTTTCAGTTTTTGGGTAAAGGAGTATTTTTAGGGTTCAGGGTTAGTTTTCAGTTCATGGGTACAGGGGTATTTTTAGGGTTCAGGGTCAATTTTCAGTTTTTGGGTAAAGGGGTATTTTTAGGGTTCAGGGTCAGTTTTCAGTTTTTGGGTAAAGGGGTATTTTTAGGGTTGTGGGTCAGTTTTCAGTTTTTGGGTAAAGGGGTATTTTTAGGGTTCAGGGTCAGTTTTTAGTTTTTGGGTAAAGGGGTATTTTTAGGGATAAGGGTCAGTTTTCAGTTCATGGGTAAAGGGGTATTTTTAGGGTTCAGGGTCAGTTTTCAGTTTTTGGGTAAAGGGGTATTTTTAGGGTTCAGGGTCAGTTTTCAGTTTTTGGGTAAAGGGGTATTTTTAGGGTTCAGGGTCAGTTTTGGGTTTTTGGGGTACAGGGATATTTTTAGGGTTAAGGGTCAGTTTTGGGTTTTTGGGGTACAGGCGTACAGGGTAAAAACAAAAAAATATTACATTAAATCAAATAAATAACATAAAAAAATTACATTAAATTATTAAATGTTTTATTTATTTTAAATGTATATGTATTATTTTTAATTTTGTTTTAATATTTGTATTTAATATTTGTTTATTTATATGTATTTTAACATTATTTTTACATTATTATTAATACATTTAAAAAAACAATATTTTTGATTCCGATATTTTTGTACTACGATATTTTTTTTCTCGATATTTTTGTACTTACCTTTTTGAAGATAGGATTCCGATATTTTTGATGTCGATATTTTTGTTCCGATATTTTTGTAGTTCGATATTCTGTCTGTCGATATTATGTCAGACATTCGTGCCAACAGGCACAGGCAGAATTTACAGGGGATATGTACAAGACAGGGCCACCTGGACCACTGTCAGGAATAGGCACTTTTAGAACTTAGCACTTAGAACATAGAATGTAAAATCACTGTAGCACACATTAGCACACAACCAGTAACTACTGGTAACAGGTAAGTACCACCTACGCAACCCTAATCACCTTAGGAGAATATTACGCAGGGCACTAGAACCTCACTAGCAACACCTGTACTAGCAAGAAGAACCACCTAAGTATCACCATACATTTAGGGGTAAAGACATAGGAATATTACACATGATGCATCACAACATTCAGAGGTGTAGAAACAAGGCACATGATGCATAAAAACGCATTCAGAGGTGCAGGAAAACACAATTGCGCCAAACTCACATAAGTCACCACCTGTGACTGTCCCTAGGCCAACTGGCCTTGCTGGGGCTAGGACGCCCTGTGTCCCAATGTCAGGGTGGCCTAAACGTGGCAGCTGCCCAGTAAGTGCTGGGCAGCTGTAGAACTCAATAAAATGCCCCCAGATCAGCGTTGGAGCCCGCAGGCTCTAACTACAAAAATGCCCCCTCACTCGGTGAAGCCTCTCTAGCTCTCTCCTGTTGGAGTCCCCCCTCTGGGGACTCGAGATCACTGATGCCCCCGTGGAGCCTCTTGTGGGCTCTGAACAACGGAAATGCCCAGGGGGGCCTTGGGGCTCCTAATCACAAAGGCCCCTGTCGTCGGAGCGGCCCTCTGTCACTCGGGGTTGCTCTGGGCAAAAAGGAAACTGCCCCCGGAATTGCTGGAGCCTTGACAGGCAGGGCATAAACCAAAAATGCCCAGATGTGCCCCCTTTATTGGAGTCCATCTTGGACTCAAGAGACAATGCCCCCCCCCCCGGAGCCCGCGAGGTTCTACAGACAACTGTGCCTCCTCCCAGCACTCTGAACCTGCCCGCAGCTCCCCCCAGCCCGATGACACTCACCGGGCTGTCTCCTCAGGGACGTTACCTCTCTCTGCGGTGGCAGGACTTCTCTGGACGGGGGCAGGGGGACTCCCTCACTGCAGGAGTCCTGCTCGAGCTGACCACTTCTCTGAGAGCTCCCGCTCCTCGGGGCTCTCTCTCCGGACATGGCGCCTCTCCAATCCCGTCCCAGTGCGGGGTGGGCTCCTGCCTGGATTCCTTGAAGCTGGCGCTGCCGGGGGCCGGTTCCATTCTCCCTCAGGCCCCGGAGCGCGGCCTCGGTTCCTGGCTGCTTCCAGCTTGTCTCTTTTGCTTCCGGTTGTCCGGTTTTCCCGCCCCCGGCCTGTCTGACTTCCGGCGGCGCGGCGGTGGCAATTCTTTCGCAGCCACGGGTTTAGAAATTCCGGGTGGGCACCGGCAAAGGGGGTGAAGGCGCTCCCTAGTGCGATCGACAAAAATAGAGCGCTCCTCAGCGCTTGTGGACAATAAAAGCATTCCCAGGCTCTTAGAGGCAAAGTAAAGCGCTTCAAGGCGCTTGGAGGGGTGACTACAGAGCTCCCAAGCACTATAACAAAGAAAAAGCGCTTCCAGGCGCTTAGAGAAGGAATCAAGCCCCCCCAGGTGCTAGAGGAACAAAAAGTCCAGCAACAAGGTCCTTCAGGAGGAGGGGGGCAAGGCTGGGCCCAGAGTCAGCTCACAGGGTCCTCCTAGGCAGGGAGGCAATCCCCAGTGGCGGTCCTCCTGGCGCCCAGCAGCAGCCCCCCTCTGGAAAGGATTCAAGGAGAGAACATTTTCATGGGGTCACAGCCCCTCTTTTATACACCTTTTCCCTTTGTCTGGCTTCAGGGTGAGGGGAAAAACCAGTCGCAGATGGTTTGTGAGCACTCTTGATGTGCTCAGCCCCTCACTCTATTCACTGGCAGGGCTAGGGTCATTAGACGCACCACAGGGGGCCGAGCCAGCATTGTGTGGGGAAAGCCCAGCCCTATTCTGGACCCAGGTACACTCCTCCCCAGCCATCAACATGCTAATCTCCATACTCACCACCGGGCAGACCCATCCAGACTCCTGGAGCCAGACTCACCAACCAGCTCCAACTAATCACGTGCCAGAACACTCACTGCACACGCATACCCATGTCTAGAAGCGGCACTTCCACACTAGACACATTCACGCCGCACATATCATTGCACAGCATTCAATCACACACATACCAAACTCGAGCCTGCACACCTCACGCATCAGGAACTACCAGGGGCACAGACATTCCCCATGCATTCCTATGGCAGGGCAGGCCAAACTTACTCCACGCACTCAAAGTGCGCACGCACTTTCCACTGGGACACAGTGAAAGTGCGCAGAAACCAAAAATCACTACCACCAATTCACTTTCAAAAAGCAAAATGTTTAGGGGTGAACCTGCCAGAAGGGCGAAGTCCAACACCTGGCATATGATGTCCACTATTTTAGTGGGCATCTTGCATCAGTCCAAATGACCCTTATTGATGGTAGGTTTAAAGTAAACCTTTATAGAAAGCTATCCTAGAGGTAGCTGTGGAGAGCAGTCTTCATGCTACGACTTAGAGGCGAGTTAAGCTAGTTGTTTTACCGATTATAATCTCTTGAATGATCAAATGAAAGCACACCGCACAAGGTATATATCAAATATCTATATGTTTATTCTAAACACAACCCCTTTGGACTCTTTATGAGGTCAGAGGTAAAAGTACAATACAAGAAACTTAATTAGCATACGATAAGTTACACAGTATACGTTATGCCCTAAGGACCAAACCATATACTAAAATAGTGGTATAAGAACCACGTGAGGGTTAGAAAGCAGGCCTAGGGCCTGTAGAACCGCTGGGGTTACCAGGAACGACCCAAGGTAGGGACACTGGAGGCCCACTGTGGACACGTGTAGCGTCTAAACAGAACCACGGATCACCATTGCTTTTTCAATTGAACAAGTTACAATTTTAAAGATTAAGGGCACTTAGAGGTGAACTACGATGGAACCCTTTTAGACTAGGACACTTTGGGAGTCAAGACCCATGGGAGCACCGGAGTACTTGTGTTACCTCACCCAGGGAAGCCGGGTGCATAGGTGTTTTTGGGTGTCGTTTTTCGTTGTTGTTTCCTATGGAGAGCTGCGAAGAAATGCTGCAGGCGACCAGAGGAAAAGTGTCCGGGTGGATCCAATTGTGGATCAGAGCTGGAAGAACCTGAAAGCAGAGAGGACAGAGTCTGGGTCACTAGCCAGTGACCAGGATGGCGAAGAGAAGATGTCAGCCGATGTCGGGTGTTTTCAGGTGAAAGAGGTGAAGCTTGACTCTTCAGCTACGAGGTCCAGGAGGTATCAACGACAACCAGGAGCTGGATTCTAGCTGACCCACAAAGGATCTTGCTTGCTGTTGCGTCAGAATCTGGATTGGAGCTAACAAGCCTTGGCAATAGCAATTCTCGGAAAATGACACGATTGGCTTTGGTGCAGACCAGCAAGGTCTGAGGCACTCCTCCTTTGGAGAGGAGTGAAAGCACGTCTGGAGCAACCAGGAAAGCTCAAGAAATCAAGGACTAGCCTTTGTGGGGGATCACTAGCCAACAGACGAGGAACCAAGAAGATGCCTCGAGCTGCGGTGAAGAAAGGGGACTCACTGGTCACTCGTGGAGTGCTGGCCTCTGTACTTCCGTGCAAAAGGTGCTCGGGCAGGGGCTTCAAATACCCCAATGCACAACTTCAGGATACCTCAGGAAGTGGGTGCAGTTGCAAAAATGCAGGATGTCCAGGAGTTCTGGTCCCACGTATCTCTTGTCAGCTACGGGTCTCAGCTTTGCTGGGAGCTCGGGTCAGCTTCAGAGATGTCTGGAAGTCCATGTCCTGCATCACAGATTCTTTGGGATCCGGCACAAGCCTCGAAAATGCAGACCAGCAAAGATGCAGTTGGTGCCTGTTTGAACAGGGTGGTCACTCCTTGACCACAAGGGAGATTTCTTCTGTCTTCCAGTCGATATGGAATGTCGAAAGTCCAAGATATATGTTGCAGAGTTTCATCCAGGGTAATCTTAAGTCCTAAGGACT
Organism: Lissotriton vulgaris; assembly: GCF_964263255.1. Classification (NCBI taxonomy): domain Eukaryota; kingdom Metazoa; phylum Chordata; class Amphibia; order Caudata; family Salamandridae; genus Lissotriton; species Lissotriton vulgaris. Next base: position 512,825,191 of record NC_141696.1, on the reverse strand, counting down.
GGGATCCTATTCTTATAGCAAGCTTAGGGGTTTGACTAACTCTAAGGTCCCTCCTATGGGTGGACCTGGGAAGGGGTGGTTAGATCCCTTCCCCTTTGTCCAGTTTTGCGCCAGAGCTGAGGCTGAGTGCCCCTGAACCCGGTTTGAACATGGAAAGGCATGGAGCGCCTTTTGTGCCCCAGGCAGTGTCTGAAAAACATTCACTGAATGCAACCCAACCTGCCCCAATACACTAAATCCTGTCTGGGGACAGGAAACCTATTGTCCAGGCCTCCCCTGCTGGAGTTTTGTCCAGAAGCAGGAGGGCAGACTCCTGTCTGTGGCAGCAGCATCCATTTTGTGATGCTTGATGCTGGATGCTGGGTTTACCAGTATGTACATGTCTTCTGCCTGTAGAATGGTGGAATCCTACAAACACTACTAGAACTGGTGGGAGGGGGGTAGTATTACAAAGTTAGTTTTTGACACCTTACATGACATGTTTTGATAAAGCAAAACCAAAGTTAGTATTAACCGCAAGGATTATAATGCACTTAAGAGTATATGGTATGGCTATATCATAGAACAGCTAAAAGGAGAAGTTGCAGAGGGGCTCAGCTCGTGCTAGGGCATCCTCCCACACAAAACCAAGCACTCTGCCTTCAGGATTGTCAAGGCCTGCCATAGAAGTGACTTATAGGTTACTATGTGTCTATATGTAAAGGTAGATATAGGTATACTATATCTAAGTAAGTGGTGCTTACACCACCTTACCCAGGCTGCAAGTGCAGACCTGTGGTGTCATTTTGGAAGGCTAATCAGGGGTAGCACACTACATGCTGCAGCCCCGGCTAGGCCTCTGGGTTTCCTATGCCCTGGGTACCTAAAGTACCATAAACAGGGGTTCATAAGGGTGACCCAGTAAACAATATGGTATGTACCTCAAGTACATGGTATCAATTTAGAGAGAGAACAGCTAGGTTTTGGGCCTGATTAGCAGGGCCACAGCCATACTAAAGTAAAAAAACAGTGAAACACAGCAAAGAGTGGGGGTAACCCTCGGAAGCAGACCCTACTCTCCTACAATCCCCTCCCACTGCCACCTTCATCCTCTCATTTCCCTCCTCTGCCCATTCATTCCATCTCTCTTTTACCTCCTCCTCACATCCCCATCTCTCCCATACCCTCTTCCCTGCCCCTCTTATTCCCTTTTTTCTCCTTCCACATTTCCTTTCGACTTCTCTTCCCGCTACCTCTCCCAAACCCACTTCCCTTCTAATTCCTTTGTCATCTCATCCCTTCCCTGCCACTTCCCCTCTACCTCCCCCTCCCATACACTCTCTTCCCAGCCTCTCCCCTATTCCCCTCCAGTTCCCTTCCCCATTCCATACCCTTCTCTTCCTTTCCACTTCCCTTCCACCTCTCCCTTCCAATCTACGTCCTTTCCCTCTTCTTTCAGTTCACTTCCCTTTCCCATCCCCTCCTGTCTCCTCCCCCTTCCACCCCTCCTTTCCTCTGCCCTCTTCCCTTCCACTTACCGCCTCTCCATCCTGTTATCCTGTTCTCTCTCCTCCCATACTCCTCTCTCTCCTCCCTCTGCCATCTCCTTCTCTTCTCTCCCCTTTCCCTAATCTCCACAATTCCCTTACACTTCTATCCCCTTCTCCCTCCCATCCCTTACACTTCCCTCCTTTCCTATCTCTCCCCGCTCTACTCCCCCTTGACACTCTCCTTTTTCTTCCTCCTCATGCTCATCTTCTCTTCACTTCCCTCTTCCCTCCTGACTCCCCTCATTCATTCCATTTCCCTTTTCGTCTCCTCTGTCTTCTCTTGCATCCCCTACTCCACTTCTCTCCAATTCCCTCCCCACTCTACTTTTCCCATCCACTTCCCACTTCCTTCCTCCCCACTTCAATCACCCTTTCTACTTCCCTCCCTCTCCCATCCACTCATTTCCCTTCCACTTCTCTTATCCCTACTCCATTTTCTACTTCTGTGCTGCTCGTCTTCCAACCTATTTTCACCCTTCCCCTCTACATTTACACTTCCTCCTTCTCATCCCCTCTGCTCCCCTTCAACATCCCTCCCCTTCTATCTCATACCCTCCTTCTCCCCATTCTCTTCCTCCCCTCCCTTCTTCCCTTCCCTACCTCATCCCTTTGACTTCCTTTCCATCTTCCACCTTCCCCACCCAATCCCATTTCTCCCCTGCCCTCTTCCATCCCTCTCCCATCCGTACCTACTCCTACCATCCACCTCATATCTTTATTCCTCTTTCCTCCCGAACCCACTCCATCCTCTCTACTCACCATTTTCCTTCCATTTCCTTTCTTTCCACCCCTCCAATATCAATTTCTCTTCCCTTCCACTGTCCTCCCCCTCCCACCCCTTCCTTTCCACGTCCCTCCTCACATACCCTCTTCTCCCTTATTTGCTTAATCTTCTTTTCCATATGTGCCATGTCTCCTTCCAGCCACTCTTCTCCCCTTTTCCCTCCCCTCCCCATACCCTCTACTCTTCTCTCCAATCTATTTACCTTCCCTATCCCATCCCCTCATCTCTTCCACTTCCTTCCCCACTCCCATCCCACCCTTTTCCACTTCCCTTCCCTTCCCCTCTCCTTCTCATGTCTTCTCTCCCTTTCGCTCATTGCTCCCCCTCCAATCTACTCCATACCCATTCCACCTTTCTCCCTATATCCTCTCCACCCCCTTCCCTTCTATCTCCTACCCAAGGTCTACCCTCCCCACATTGCTTCCACTTCTCACCTATCCCCTCTGTTATCCTTCCAATCCACTCCTCTCTTTTCTTCTCTTCCACTGCCCCTCTCTTCCCTTCTCTTCTTCTCCCGTTCCCTCTTTGTTTCCACTTCTCTGCCATGTCCTCCTTATCTACTCCCGTCTGCTTCCATCCCCTCTTCCATACCCTCCTATCTTCCACATCCCTTCCCACTCCTATCCTCTCCCCCTGCCTTCTTCCACTTCCTTTCCTTCTCTTCTTCTTATGCCCTTCTCCTTTTACTTCTTGCGCCCTCCTCCCATCCTGTAAGAAAACAGGCTTTTCGCAGGTTTCACCCCACTTTTGCCACAATTTGGAATTCTAGCTGCTAGTTTTCGGCTCTGAAAGTGCACCGGAGCCTGCTAACCAGGCAGCAGTGTCCTCTCCTAAATATGATGTGTGTGATTTGGTAACCCCATTGGCAAGTAATTTACCCCCTTATAAGTCCCTGGTAAATGGTACCAGTGGTTCCCAGGGCTTGGAAGTTAAAAGGGTCACCAGGGCCTGAAGCACTGGTGTGACACCCCGAGTGACCCAAGTAAACAGAAGGCAGCAGTTCTGCCACAGCTGACTGCATGAGCAGTGTAAACTGCTCAAACTTGACTTTGCCCTCCCCATGTGTGGCAAATTCAAAGCACAATTTTTAATGTATGCCAGTCACCCCTAAGGTAGACCTCTTGAGCTCAGGAGGCAGGGTGCATCATATTAAAGTCATGGACATGAAAGTGCACGCTTATATGTCCCTATATAGTAGCCTCTTGCCATTAAGGCCTACTATAAGTGATCAGGGGGCCATAGGATAACATGGGCTGGCATCCGGGCATCCCATAGATTGCCATCTTCATTATGCTCCCACTGAAATACGTCATGTTTGATATAAAAAAAACTTGTCTCATTACACCTTGTAAGAAAACAGGCTTTTTTGAGGATGTTCCCTCACTTTTTTCTCCATTTGGACTACTAGCTGCTGATGTATGACTTTGAAAGTGCACTGAAGCCTGCCAACCAGGCCCCAGTGTTAGTGACCACTCCCTAAAACTGATACATGTGAACTAGTAAATCCAATTCACAAGGACTTTAACCCCTTTATAAGTCCCTGGTAAATGATACCAGTGGTACCCAGGACATGGGAGTTATTGGAGTCAACATGGCCTGAAGCTCTGACTGTGCCACCCTGAGTGACCCAAGTAAATAGATGACAGCAGTTCTCTCATTGCAGACTGCATGAGTAGTGCAAGCTGCTTTAACTTTACTTTTCCCTCGTGTGGCATGGTCAAAGCACTTTTTTTTTGTTTATATAGGCCAGTCACCCCTAAGTGTAAGCTTACATGTCCCTATGGTAGCCATTTTCTGTTAAGGGCTACTATAAGTGATTAGCAGGCCTCAGGATAACATGGGCTGGCACATGGCTACCCAGAGGTTGCCAGCTCCATTATGGTACCACTGAAATATGGCATGTTTGGCATCAAACAACTTGTCTCATCACCTGACATGCTTCTCATGCCAGGGTTGATGTGACATACACTAAGGTGGCTACCTTAGAGTTTGCCAACCTTGTTGCCCCAGCCTTTCCTGTGCCATGGCAGACAGCCTGCAGATGCTGCTGCCAAAGAATCTGACCCCGTACCAGGAGGTGTGAACACTCCCAGGAGTCAGAAACAAATGCCTGGCTGGGAAGGAGGTGACACCTCCCTCCCTGACAGGATGACTAGTGAAGTTGCACATAGGGTCGGCAAGCTTCAAAGCTTACACTGCCTCTGATATACATCCATTTAACAACAAGGGGTGGTGATGGACAGAGTCTCTGAATTAAGCAGAATACTCTCACCCAGTCAAGAGATCAGGGCTAGATCCAACACCGTTTTTTAGCTCACTGCACCATCCCAGCTCAGAACCTGGCTATATGCAAATTAGTCTGTTCCTGTCCCAGTGCATGATGGGAACAGGGCAAACCAAACTACCAAGCCAATTCTTACACTGGGAAGGAAACAAGCTTCCGGGGACCGGTTTCTGGCATTTCAGCCGTCGTCGGCCCGGCTTGCTTGAATCCTGATGGTGCAATGAGCAAAGGACTCACATCTGAGTATACCCTTCCACGTTTAGGGTGGACAAAATATTTAACAACAAGGGGTGGTGATGGACAGAGTCTCTGAATTAAGCAGAATACTCTCTCCCAGTCAAGAGATCAGGGCTAGATCCAACACCGTTTTTTAGCTCACTGCACCATCCCAGCTCAGAACCTGGCTATATGCAAATTAGTCTGTTCCTGTCCCAGTGCATGATGGGAACAGGGCAAACCAAACTACCAAGCCAATTCTTACACTGGGAAGGAAACAAGCTTCCGGGGACCGGTTTCTGGCATTTCAGCCGTCGTCGGCCCGGCTTGCTTGAATCCTGATGGTGCAATGAACAAGGGACTCACATCTGAGTATACCCTTCCACGCTTAGGGTGGACAAAATATTTAACAACAAGGGGTGGTGATGGACAGAGTCTCTGAATTAAGCAGAATACCGTTTTTTAGCTCACTGCACCATCCCAGCTCAGAACCTGGCTATATGCAAATTAGTCTGTTCCTGTCCCAGTGCATGATGGGAACAGGGCAGGTCTGCTTAATTCAGACACTCTGTTCATCACCACCCCCCCCCCCCCTTTTCTGAATCTGATATACATCCAGGCTGCTACACTCTCTACACCCTTAAATCACAGATTTAAGGGACACTCCTGACAACTAGAACCTTAGTTCTGATTACAATTTCATGAGAGGACAAAGAAGAGGCTCGAGTCTTTGACTAACAGAACTGCACAAAACAAAGGTGCACCTGTGGCAAACGCCCTACAACTGCTCAACTAAGACTCGTCCCGGGTCAAAGACTGGTTCCCCCAGACAGAGGGACCCCTTTGAGAGCCAAAGGCAATATACTCTCTTGAACTAGAGGCACTAGTCCCCTGCTGCCCCCAGGTAAAAGCACGCTTCCGGAACCAACAAATTGCTGGCCATTGGGCCCTTTGAGGAATTGCCCAAAGGTGAATGGCCCTGTGCTTTGTGGGAAACGTAGTCCTGATCTCCAGCAAGTTTCAGGTATCTACCATTTTGCCCTGAACCTCTGGACGTCGAACTATCTTCCTGCTGACCTAAAAGCTGCCTAGGCTTGTTAGCAGCCAGTCCTGCTACCACTACATTCACTCGACGCTGCAGGTCGAGGGAACCCTGTTGCAGCTTTAACTGACCAACTCAGTGGCCCCGTTGTGGACTTATTGCATCTGTTTCCTCACCAGCACCATCTGGGCAGTAAACCTAGCTCCCCTGTGGCTCTAGCTTCCGCATCAGGGACAGTCAGGACAACTCCGCACCCAGCTTTTTACCATTGACTGCAATGATAAGATTTTGAAGCATTGAATTGCACCGATTTATGTTTCCTTCTAAAATCCATAACCCAAGTTATACTCATCCAATTGTCTTCATTTTGGTGTCTAAATTTATGTACAAATCTGCTTTATTTTGATAAATTGGTGTCACATTGTTTTCGAGTCTTGTCAATTACTTATTGCCCATGTTGGTACTCTGAAAGGCTTAACACATGTTCCATGTAAAGCCTGACTGATATGTGCCACACTACCAGGATGAGGTACATATTTATTAGTTTAAATCCATAGGACCCAGTTGCAGTATTATGAGAGTATTGCATAGTGAAGCCTAACCAACCTCACTGCACAATACTCCACTTTTCTGCAAGGCATAAACATATTATGGCACAGTGTATGCACTGCAAAAGTTAAATCAATAAAAAAAGTTTAAAGAAAATGGCAAGGGCCAGAGTCTGGTTGCGCTTGCAGGCCATCTCTCATCGGATTATACCGACTTGTAAACTTGAGTCAAGATTTCTTGTACCTGGATATCCAGGTGAAGGTATACTGGAGGCAGAAATAATCAGGTGGAGTACTATATCACCCTGAGAGTTTCTCTGCTTTATTTGTAATGAGGGCCTAAGTGGAAGGACGCCATCCGCAAGCACCACAACCTCATCAGGGCAGCCAAGAAGACCTCCTTCAAAGACCGCCTCGACAACAACGCACACAATAGCAAGGAACTCTTCAACATCGTGAAGGAAGTCTCTAACCCCAGCTCCAACACCATCGACATCCCATCATCGCAAGCCCTGTGCGACTCCCTCGCCACCTTCTTCCACCGCAAGATAGCAGACATTCACAACAGCTTCAACACCCAGACAGACCCAACAGACAGCAACACAACAGACCCTCCGTACACCACCGGCCACGACCCCCTGCTAGCCTGGGCCAGTATGAGTGTTGGACTTGGCCCTTCTGGCAGGTTCACCCCTAAACTTTTTGCTTTGTACTAGTGACCCAGTAGTAGTGATTTTTGGTGTTTGTGCACTTTAGCACTGTGGCGCAGTGTAAAGTGCGTGCGCTCTCTGAGTGCGTGTGTGAGAATGGCCTGCCCTCCCATAGGAATGCATGGGGAATGTATGTGACCATGTTAGTTCCTGATGTGTGGGGAGTGCAGGCTCGAGTTTGGTATGTGCGGACTCGTGTGATTGAATGCTGCACAATGATGTATGTGGCATGATTGTATCTAGTATGGAAGGGCCACTTCTAGAAGTGGGCATATTGGTGTAAACTGTGTCTGGCGTGTGATTGGCTGCAGCTGGCTGGTGAGCCTGGCTCCAAGAGTCTGGATGGGTCTGACCCGGTGGTGAGTGTGAAATTAGCACGCTGATGGCTCGGGAGGAGTGCACCTGGGTCCTGAATAGGGCTGGGCTTTACCCACACACTGCTGGCTCCGCTCCCTGTGGTGCGACTGATGACCCTAGCCCTGCCAGTGAATAGAGTGAGGGGCTGAGCACATCAAGAGTGCTGACCAACCAGCTGCAAGTGGTTTCTCCCCTCACCCTGTGCCAGAACAAAGGAATGCTGTGTATAAAGGAGGGGCTGTGTCCCCACACAAACGGTTCTTTTCCTGATCCTACAGAGGGGGGCTGCTGCTGCTACTGCTGGGCGCCAGGAGGAACCGCCGCTTGGGGTCACCTTCCTGCCTGGAGGGACCAGTGAGTTGGCCCCTGGGCCCAGCCTTGCCCCCCCCCATCTTGCTGCATTCCTGGGAGGACTGGTCCTGGACTTTTTGGTTCCTCTAGCGCCTGGAGAGGCTTTATTTTATCCTAAAGCACCTGGGAGCGCTGTATTTTGGCCTTTAGCGCTGGGAGCGCTTTATTTCCATTTGGGCCGTTATTGGTGCACTAGCGCAGGGAGAGCTTTATGCTGTGCTAGCGCTTGGGAGCGCTTCTGTCACTTTGGCCGGTGCCCATCCGGCATTGCCCCTCCTGGATTGCTGCCTCGAGGGTGCCCACCCCTCATTAGGTCAAAGCGCACCATCCCTTGCAGTACGGGGAGACTGTACGCTGCGTGGGGATCAGAAGCGCACCGCAGTACGAACTGTACAAGCCTAGTACGACTCGTACCCTTGGTTCGCCAAACCTAGGGAGTACGCGTCTCACGCGGGATGCGTGAGACTCGGTAGGCTCCTGTGCCGGTGAGCCTACGAGGCGTACTGAGAGGTGTACTGTGAGGCGTACTGGGCGCAGAAGTTCGAGGCATACTAAGGCCCGCAGTAAAGCTTTTTGAAGCGTACGCTCGAGGCGTACTGAGGCCCGTATCGTGGGTTTGTGAAGTGTACCCTCGAGGCGTACTGAGGCGCGCACCGCACCTGTGTAAGAGTACGCTCAAGGAGTACTGAGGGGCTCCAGAGAGAAGCCATCCCGGGAAGCAGCATCCCGGACGAAGCAGAGACCACGGCAACAGGAGTCCGGTGAGTGTGCCAGAGAAGAGGTAAAGGGGCGGCGTCGGGGCACATTGCCCATGCCCGCCCTTCCAGTGCTAGGTCCTCGCAGCACTCAGGGTAGAGCGGCCCCGGCAGACAGCGGGACGCTCCTCTATCTAGGTGGCACCTGTTGTTCTTGGAGCCACAAGAGGCTCAAGGCGCCATTTGTCTCAGAGCCCACGAGAGGCTCAAAGCGCCCCAGTTCTTTTTAGAGCCCAGAGAGGCTCAGGGGCATCACTTTGTATTGTGAGCCCCAGAGGAGAGCCAGGAGGCACGTTGGTGCCAAGCTCCATTCTCCAGCTGCCCAGCACTTAGTGGGCAGCTGCTCCGTTTAGGCCCCTGACTTTGGGACACAGGGCGTCCTAGCCCAACAAGGCCAGTTGGCCTAGGGACAGTCACAGGTGGTGACTTATGTGAGTTTGGCGCAATTGTGTTTTCCTGCACCTCTGAATGTGTTTTGATGCATCATGTGCCTTGTGCTTACACCGCTGAATGTATGTTTATGCATCATGTGTTTTCCTTCCCTACACCTCTGAATGTGTTGTGATGCATCATGTGTAATGTGCTTATAGCCCTACAGGTATTGTGATACTTAGGTGGTTGTTTTCTCCTAGTACAGGTGTTGCTAGTGAGGTCCTGGTTCCCTGCGTGACATTCTCCTAAGGTGGTTAGGGTTGCGTAGGTGGTACCTATCTCTAACCAGTGGTTACTGGTTGTGTGCTTTATGTTCTGTTGTATTACTACTATATGTGCTATGTGCTAATTATTATTCCTACAAGTGCTAATTCTACCAAGTACTAAGTCGGAAAGTGCATATTCCTGACAGTGGTCCATGTGGCCCTGTCTGGTACATATCTCCTGTAAATTTTGCCTGTGCCTGTTGGCACATTGTAAAGCGTGTGTTTTTTTATCTAATGTGTTTTGGTATAATACAAAGGCTATTTTTATATTTAACCTTGTGTGGAGTTTCCTTTGTGGTGGGCCTTGGGTGTTGTTGCTGGGGTGCGTGCGCAAATAGTTAACTCACATAGCCTCCAAGTTTAGCCTTGCTGCTCGTGTCACGTTACCTAGAGAGTGAGCAGGGGTTATCTTGGCGTGTAACTCCCTTGCCCTGACTTAGGAATGGTGGTCTCTGACTGACTTCGGCGCAAGCCCTGGCCAGCCAGGGATCCAATTTCTAACAGTAAGCATCAATGGCACCATCAAGACCATGCGCTCAATCCACTTCGGCTCTCCGTCGGACCCATTCCCGCACCACGTCTTCAACAGAGCAAGCAGCACCATCGCACCCCATCTGCGCAAAGTCATCAATCTCTCCATCGAGACCGCAACCTTCCCAGAGATCTGGAAACATGCTGAGATCAACGCCCTACTCAAAAAACCTAAGGCAGACCCAAGAGACCTCAAGAACTTCTGCTCTCTTTCCCGGCCAAGGTCATCGAGAAAACCGTCAACAGACAGCTAACCCGATACCTCGAAGAATACAGAATCCTGGACCCTTCCCAGTCAGAGTTCCGCAGCAACCACAGCATCGAGACTGCCCTCAACGCTGCCACTGACGACATCAGGACCCTGCTGGACAACGGCGAGAACGCAGCACACATCCCCGTAGACCTCTCCGTCGCCTTCGACCGAACACTATGCGCACGCCTCCACGCCGCAGGGATCTGAGACAAGGTTCTGGATTGAACCACCTCCTTCCTCTCTGGCAGAACCCAGAGCATCCGCCTCCCCCATTCCGTTCCAAAGCCTCCGAGATCATCTGCGGCATACCCCAGGGATCCTCCCTCAGCCCGACGCTGTTCAACATTTACATGGTCCCGCTCGCACACATAGCCCGACAGCACAACCTCAACATAATCTCCTACACCGACGACACTCAGATGATCCTCTCCCTCATCAAGGACCCAATCACAGCCAAAGCCAACCTCCACGAAGGAATGAAGGCTGCCGCCAACTGGATGAAGACCAGCCGTCTGAAGCTGAACTCAGACAAGACGGAGGTCCTCATCCTCGGCTCCAACCCTTCAGCCTGGGATGACTCCTGGTGGCCGTCGGCACTGGGGACAGCCCCGACACCCATCGACCACGCAAGCAACCTGGGAATCATCCTCGACTCAACGCTCTCAATGACCAAGCAAGTCAACGCCGTCTCCTCCTCCTGCTTCAACTCCCTCCGCATTCTCCACAAGATCTACAGAAGGCTTTCCTTCTACATCCCCAACTGCCAGCTATGCTCTGACAGCCTTTCACTCACCACCGTCCCGCGCATCCGAAGAACAACCACCGGTGGGAGATCCTTCTCCCACCTCGCCGTCAAGACTTGGAACACCCTCGCATTGAGCCTACGACAGACCTAAGACCTGCTGACCTTCAGTAGGATACTCAATACCTGGCTGGTCGATTAGTAGCGCCCCCCCCCCCAGCGCCTTGAGACCCTCACGGGTATGTAGTGCGCTTTACAAATGATTGATTGATTGAAGGGGATGAGGAAAGGAAAGTGAGAGGTTCATAGAAAGAAAACAAAGAGCAGCGTAGAGCTAGGGAGAAGATAGAAAAGACAGAATGAAGAAATCTAAGACATTGTGCTGTAGGTACACTAGCCATTCTTTATTCTATTTTCCTTACCTCCCTACGATATGGTTTCCCAGCACCCATTTCCCTATTACAGATTTCTCAGTGCCACCACCTGTTTCCCTGAGAAATGGTCTCGTGGACTTTCAGCACCCATCTCCAGTATTCCATATCACTTATCTTACCCTCCTTGGTCCCAAGTTTACCGTCAACGCAAAGGAAAGACCGCCCATGGACTTCAATGGGACCTCACACATTTAAACATTCGTCATCTTCAAAACAAAGTTTCATCTCCATTGATTTAAATGTGTTCACCCTGCAAAACTGCTCCGTCCTACCCACTTTCTCTATAACTTTTCCCTTTTTATTCCTCATGCCCCTCGCCCGAGTGCCCTCATCAGTCCAGTTTATTGGGCATTTAAGCATCATTATCACCCTTCTTTCTTCACAACCTCTACCTCCCTTTTGCCATTATTTCGCTCATTGAGTTACCCCCACCCACCACAGTTTACTGATCATTATCCATTTATTACCTCTCAGCCCCTACCTCCCTTTTGTCTTCCTCACTGAGTTCTCCTACCCGCCCACATTTTTACAAATGTGATCCACAAGCACTCAGTGACTGGATCCCTGGAAGTACTTTTAAAAATGAAAAAGGTGCCAGAGACATCGAGCTGTTCCGTGTCACTGGGTCAGCACTACATGCTTCCAGAGCTACAGCCAATCAGAGCCTGTCTGACCAAAGCCATCCTGAGCTGCATCTGGACACTGAGAAGCCAGACACTGGAATGGGGCAGCGGGTGAGCATTTGAACAAGGTGAGTAAATAAACTAAATGAAAACCGAACTGAAAACTTAACTCCAAACCAAATTGAAACTAACATGAAACTGACTTTAAGCCCCCATTGACCTAAATCCCTAATTTCTTTACCCCAATTCGCCAACTCACAGACCCTCCAACACATTTCTTCCATTCTCAATGTAGTTCTTCTCTTTCCCATATCTCCCCCCACTCCCTCTCTGCTTCCCTGCGTTCTCCATTCTGCCACTTTCCTCTGTCTCCAGGCTCTTCTCTTCTCTATTGCCTTGCAAACCCACACATTATTCTAAAGCCCAGCTGATCCCTTTCTCCCATTACTTTCTCTTTGGCTGCTCCTTTCTGCATGTCTTGTTCTTTTCTTTCCCTTCCCATCCCCATCACTTGTAGTTGTCACCTGCTTTTTCCTTCATGCATCCTCCTTCTGTTCCCATCTCACCTTATCTGCCTATTACCTTCTACCTTCTTCAGCTCCTGTCATTCCTAACACTTCTCCTCCTAGCTTTTCATCCCCACCCCCTCTATCTTTCTTAATCCATCTCTCTGCCCTGTCCAGTGTCCTCCTACCTCTTCCCTGCCAAATCCCTGTCCATTACCTTGCAATACCCTCTTACATCTTTCACTTATGCTTGCTTCTGTACCCAGAGCCACCCTTATCTACCCTACACAAGCACTGTTTTCCCTTATCTTCTCTATCCTTTCCACTTTGTTTCCCATCCCTTCACTCCCTTTCAATTCCCTTACAGTCCCTCCCTTTCATGCCTGCTGTTTCTTCCGAACCCATTTGTTTCCTCCCCACTTATTACTCCCACCTACTCATTCTCCATAGCAGTTTCCCTTCTATTTCAGGTCCATCCTCTTTTTCTCATCCCTTCCTCTCTATAAATACCCCTTTCCTTCGCCCCCTTTTCCAGTTCCCATCATCCTTTCCTCCCCTTCCCACTCCACCAAACCATTCCAGCGTATCCCTTCTATTAATGTCCATTTTCTTTCTTTAACTTCTCATTCTCCCACCCTGTTCCTATCCTTTCCTCATCACTGCTCTCCTTTCCCTACCTTAGCGCTTATCCTCTTTTCCTCCTTCCTTCCCCATCACTTTTATATTCTATACATTACAGTGCCCTCGCTTATCCTTCCTCTTCTATGCTATCCTTCCTCTTACCTACCCTACTTGATCCTTTGATTTCTCTGCCAACCCAGCTCTTTTGTTTCCTAACCTTTTCCCTTCGATTTCCTTTGTCTTTTTCTCCTCCCTTCCCATCTTTTTCAATAGCCCTATTCTAAATCCCCCCCCCCTCGCTTCCCTCATTATCTAGCACCAGTTTATGCAATTCCCTTAACTACCCTACTCCATTCATTTCCTCATGGAGAGGAGGGGAGAGAAGTGGAATGAAAGAGGGAGAGGAGTGGAGGCAATAGGTGGGGGAGTGAAAGGGAAGACGTCAGTGGAGAGTAGGGGGTGGGATGGGAGATAAGGGGATGGGGAGAGGAAATAGAAGGGAAGAGGGGGAAATTGGAGGGAGAGGTGGAATGGGAGTAGAACAGGAAAGGATGAGAGGGGAGGGAATTAGAAGAGGGGATGGGAGGTAAGTGGAAGAGGTGAAAAGAGGGAATGGGAAAGGGAGGGGATGGAAGTGGAAAGGAAGAGGGAGAGGGAGAGGAGGGGATCGGAAGGGAAAAGGAAAGGAATGGAGTGGATGGGAGGGAAGTGGAAGAGGGGTGGGAAGAGAGAAGGAAAAGGGACAAAGGGAGGGGAAATGAAAGAATGAGTGAGCAGTGGAAGGGAAGAGATGAGGGGATGGGTGTGAAGTGGAAGAGTGGAGGGAATGAAAGATGAGTGGATGGAAGAGGAAGCAGAAGGGGAGAGGAGAGGCCGGGAAGGAGAAGTGGATGGAAATGAAGAGGAGGGGATGGGAGGGGTTTGGATGTGGAAGTAAAAATGGGAGAAAAGAAGAGGGAATGGAGGAGGAGGGAAGTGGAAGAAGTGAGTAGAGGAACGGAGTGGAAGTGAAGAGGGGAGTGGAGATGAGGGAAGTGGAAGGGAAGGATTGAGGAGGGGAGTGGAGGGGATGGGAGGTGAGGTGAGGCGAGGTGAGAGGAAAGAGGTGAATGGAGAGGAGACGATGAGAAGGGAGAGATGTGAAAGTGGAGGGAGATGATTAGACTGAAATTTAGAAGGGAAGTAGAAAGGAGGAGCAGGGGATGGGGAGGGAAGTGAAAGGGGAGTGAAGGGAAGTAGAAGAGGGGAGTGGAGATGAGTAAAGTGGAAATGAAGAGAGAGAGAGTGGGGAGGATAGGAAGGAGAGGTTGAAGTAAAGAGGTGTGAGGTGAGAAGAGGCTATTGGAGGGGACATATGGGTATGGCAAGGAGACAGAAGGCAGAGGAGGGGATCAGAGGGGGAGGTGAAAGGGAAATAGATGGGAGCGGAGTGTGAGGGAAGATAATCAGAGGGGGAGAAGAGAGCAGGGGAAGGAAGGGAAGAAGATGGAGAAAAGAGGGGTTGGGAAGGGCGAGGGGCGGGAAATGGTGGAATGGAGTGAGGACGGAAGAGGAAGGAAAAATAGGAAGAGGGAAGTGGAAGGGAAGAGGGGAGCTGAAAGGAGCAGATGGGAGGTGTGGGAAATGGAAGTGGAATGGAAGAAAGGAGTGCGGAAGAGTGAAGTGGAAGGGAAGTAGGGAGAGGAGATCATTGGAGGGGATAGGAGGGAGAAGTAGAAGGAAGTAGAGAGGAGGCGATGGGAGGGGGGATGAGGGGAAGGGAAGTAGAAGGTACGAGAAGGAGAAGTGAGGAGAAGGGGAAGAACGTGAAAGGGGAGAGGATCGGAGAGGGATGAGTGGGGATGGCAGAGGATGGAATAGGCGGGGATGGTGGAGGGGATGGGAGGGAAGTGAAAGGGAAGAGGGAGGAGGAGGGGATTGGATTAAAGATTAGAGGGGTGGGAAGTGAAAGGGAAGAGGGGAGAAAGGGGGAGAGCATGGGAAAGGAGAAGAGGGGATGGGAGGGGGGAAGCGTACAGAGATAAAAGAGGATGGGAAGGGAAAGGAAGTAGAAGGGAAGAGGGGAAGGGAGAGGAAAGGATGGGAGGGGAGGGGAGGGAAGCTGAAGGGGAAAGGAGTGGATGGCCGGGGAAGTGAAGTGGAAGGAACTAGTCCAGTGGGGAAGAGAGGGGTGGAAGGGAAAAGGGGAGTGGGAAGAAGGAAATGAAAGGGAAGATGGAAATGAGAAAGAGGGAAGTAGACGGGGACGAGTTTCACAGATGGGAGAGGAGAGAGAGCAGACAGTGAGAAAGAAGTGCAAGGGAAGAAGGGAGTGGGGGATGGCAGAGAACAGAGGGGAGCGGAAAGGGGAGGAGAGGAGAGGAAGAAAAGAGGGGAGTTGGGAGAAGCAAGAGGTTAATGGAAGGGAAGATGAAAGTGGGGTGGAGGGGAGAGGACAGTGGGGGAGGGAAGAGCAGAGTGGGAGTGAAGAAAGAAATAAAGAGAGGAGAGAAATGGAAAAGGGGAGATGAGGGGATGGGAGGGGTGAGGAGAGGGAAGTCACTGGGATGACAGAGGAGGGCATGGTGGGGGGAGAGAACTATAAGGGAAAGGGAATGGTGAGTAGGCAACTGGAGGAGAGGGCTGATTAGGAGATTGGGAGGGGAAGAAGTGTGTGGGATGGGTAGGAGAGGAGGGAGAAGGGTATAGGAGGGATAAAGGGGAGGGAAGTGGAAGGTAAATGGGGAGGGAGAGGAGGGAATAGGAGGGGGTTGGAAGGGAAGAAGAATGGATGTGAGTTGGAAGGCAGGAAGCAGAGGGGAAGAGAAGAGAGGATGGGATGGGGATGGGGAGGGGAACAGTGGGGATGGGTAGAGGGAGAGAAGTGTAAGGGAAAGGGAAGGGTGAGTAGGCAACTGGAGAGAGGGAGACTGGGAGGGGAAGAAGTAGGGAGAGGAGAGGAGAGGAGAGAGGAGGGTATGAGAGGGTGGAAGTGAAGGGAAGCAGGGAAGAAGAGATGGGAGGAGAGAAGATGGGATGGGAAGGAAGTAGAAAAGAAGAGAGGACAGGACAGGGGGATAAAGGAGGGTGTAAAAGTGGTAGGGGAAGGGAGAGGATTTGAAGGGAAAAGGGAAGGGGAAGATAAGGAAAGTAAACTAGAAAGGAAGAGGAGGGGAATGGGTGGGAAAGTAGAAGGGAAGGGGAGAATAGAGTATGGAGATGTGGAAAGGAAGAGGGAAGGGGTTAGATGGGAAGGAAGTGCAAGAGAAGGGAAGTGAAGAGGGTATGGTTGGGGTGAACGGGAGAGAAGTGGAAGTTAATCGGGAGGGAGAGGAGGGACTGGGAGGGGTGGAAGGGAAGTTGAAGGGATGTGAGGGGGAAGGCAGGGAAGTAGAGGGGAAGAGAAGAGAGGATGGGATGAGAGGCAGGAGGGGAGGGGAGAAGCAGAGATGGTTAGAGGGATATGAGAGAGGTAGAAGATAAGAGGGGAAGGGAAAGAGGGGAAGAAGGGGGGCGAAAAGGGGAGGGGAGAGGGGGGAAGTCGAGAGGAGGGAGCTGAGATGAGAGTATGGGACAGAAGTGGAGGGAAAGAGGGAGGGAAGTGGAAGGGAAGATAAAAGGTTATAGGAGGATTTGAGGGGAGGGAAGTGAAAGGGACATGGGGAGAAGAGGGGTGTGAGGGGGATGAAAGAGGGGAGAGGAGTGAGATAGTAGGTTGGAGAAGGAAAGGGAAAGAAGTGGAACAGAAGAGGGTATGAGAGAGGTGGGAATGGGAGGTAGAAGTGGAAGGGAAATAGATGGGAGAGAAGTGGAGAGGAGGGAAATAAAGAGAAAGAGGGGAGTAGAGAGGAAGGGATGGGAGGGTGGAAGAGGAGGCGAGTGGAAGGAAAGAGAGGAGGGGAATGAAGTGGGAAGTGGAAGGGAACAGAGTGGTGATGAGGGGATGGGAGGGAAGTTGAAGTGAAGAGGGGGGTTGGAATGGGAGGAGAGGGAAGTGAAGGGGAGAAGGGGAGGGGAGAGAGGAGGTGAGAGGGGGTATAGAAGGGAGGGGGAAAGTGGGACTGGATGGGAGAAAAAGGGAAGAGAGTATTGTGGAAGGGAAGAGGGTAGAGGTACAGATGAGAGGGGAGATGGTAAGTGGGAATAAAAGAGGGAATCAAAGGAAGTAAACGATAAAGGGGCATGGAGAGGAATAGATGGGAGGGGTAGTGTAAACAAAGTGGAAGTGTAAGAAAGTGAAAGGAAGAAGAGGAGGAACAATACGTGGATTAGAGGGAAGTTTTAGGGAAGGGGTGGGAGGAGGCCGAAAGTGGAAGGGAAGAGAAGAGGGTATTTGGAGGGTCAACAGAATGGAAGTGGAAGAGGAATGAGAGGGGATGGGAGATGGAATTGGATGGGAAGTGGAAGGGATGAGAGAGGGTGGGGAATGGAGGGCAATGGAAGAGGGAAATAGGTAATGGGAGGTGGGAGGGGACAGGAGAAGAGGGGATGTGTGTAGGGATGTAAGGGAGGTAGAAGGGAAGATGGGAGAAGAGGGGAGAGGAGGGCATGGAAGGGTGGAGGTGGAAGGAAATTAGACAGGGAGGGAAGGGGAGGGTAGGGTATGAGGGGGTGGAAGGGAATTGGACAGGTAGGAAAGTGGTAGAGAATATGGGAGGATATGAGGGGATGGGAGAGAAGTAGACAGCAAAACGAGGGGATTGGCAGAGGAAGGAAGTGGAAGGGGATGGGAAGGAGGGAAGTTAAAGGGAAAAGTGAAGTGGAGATGAGATGAGGGAAGTGGAAGGGAAGAGGGGAGAGGAGGGGAGTGGATAGGAGAGGAAGTAGAAGAAGAAGGAAGCAGAGGGGATGGGGTAAGTAGGAGAAGAGGGAAGTAGAAGGAAAGAGGTGGTGGAAAGGTCAAGGGAAGAGGAGAGGGGAGATTTGAGAGATAAGGGGAACACATAGGGGACTAGATAAGAGAAGGAGGGGGAGTGGAGAAGAAGGGGAGGGAAGTAGGAGGTGAAAGAAGAGGGGATGGGGTGAAGGGAGGAAAATGCAGCAGAATGGGTAGGAGATAAGGGAGGGAATAGGAGGGGAAAAGAGGGTGAAGAGGTAGGAAAATGGGAGAGATTACAAGGGCATGTGAGGTGAAGGGAAGGTGTAGGGGAAGTTGGAAGGGAAGTGGAAGAATCGGGAAAGGTGGGGGAGTGAAGCAGGAGAGGGGAGTGTTAGAATAGAAATTGTTTTGTTTATGCATTATCCTATGTAAGTAAGCATTCACTGCACCATTTTCTATTTAGGCGCCATTTTGAATCATGATCAAAACTCGTTCTTTATTATGTCTGAGAAAATGCCTCCAATGAGTTTATCTTCTCCAAGGTAGGGCTTTGATTCAGTAATGAAAACACTGCTCTTATTAGCACATACCTTTCTTCCTAGATAGAGGCCTTCTCCCGCTTGTCTAGTGGTGGGGATGGGCAGAACGATCTTGAATAATGTGTGCCCTGCCTCAGAATTGAAACTTACTTTTTCTTCTTCACTGTTTTGCTGTATCTGCCTGGAAAATTTCATTGTGGGTGTACCTTCATTGAGCCTGAAATGTACATAATGTATCTTTATGCTTGTTGATGTCAGTCCTTCTGCAGCACTCCTAGCGACTGGGCAAACAGGGCTCCGCTCTGAGTATACTTTGAATAAACAGTTATTGGTTTGTATTCTCCACTGTCTGACCAACTCTTCAATTGGTACGGAAGGCTGAGAGATGGTATTTAATGACCCAGGTGACCCTAAACGGGTAACTTCCTTCAGTGGGCACCTAAACAGGGACTCCTTTGGGTGATTGATCCATCCCCTGCTGCGGACGGGGGTAGGTTGAGGCTATCGTCGGGTCGGACTGATGGTTCAGGTATTAATTGCATGCACCTGCCCCTTCTGTTCTGCCGGATGGTGCCTCACCCAGTGGTCATCCCAACTGGAGTCCTATATGGCGAAACCCTTGGATCTGACTCTGACCGCTTGGTCGGAAGAGTCGGCAGTGGAGAATTGGTTCATTTGTGCTGCTCATATCAGGTGAGTTTGTTTTGGTTCTTTGTGGATATGATACCATTGTGGTTTGAGTTTGATACGGTCTGAGGACCGTTTTGATAAAAGCATTTGCAATTGCTTTGCCAGGCATAAATATCAAACTTGTTTTCTTCTTGAAAGATGCCTGGAATAAGTAAGTTTTTCTCTTTGTGTTGTCGATGATGTTCTGCAGATGCTTGACTAGGAAAAGCCCAGCCAGAGCCTCCAGAAGGCACTCCTAATTTTGATATGTATCTGAAGCATGGTCTTGGCCCTATTATGTTTATTAAATGATGGCATAAATATATGAGGGACAATGCTGAGTTACAGTGGCCATTGATGGGCACCTTTGATGAACAAAAGATTGGGGTTTTGCAGGAGCAGTTGTTTACAAGACAAAGTAGGCAGTCAATGTTTGATTCCCTCAGACCGTGGCAGACAGCAGCTAAGCAGAGACGATTGAAGATGAAAAAAGATGTACGAAAAGGGAGAATGCAGACATTGACTCAGAAGGCAGGAGTTGAATTTGAAGATAGGAGGTTTTGTTTACAGATTGATAAATCGTATTTTGCCCAAGAGGAAAATGATACTTTTGTGGGGGAATTGTTAGACACTCGACCCCCAGCCCCATATGCCCCGCAGAGGATATATCCTGTTCTTCCTTCATTATCACAGCAGCCTGTTAAAACTGCTCCAACTGTTCCTGTATCTACTACTGTCGCTTTGATGGCTTTGGCCATGGCACCCCCTGCTCCCTCTTTGTCTTCGCCATCTGTGGCAACTGTCACTGTTAGCACTTCTACTGTCTCGCCTCCAGCGCAACAGCCAGCGATGATTGTACCAGTTACTTCTGTTGCTTCTCTTTCTTAGGTTCTTCACCCCGATATTTTTGAGTGTTGAGACGCCAGTACGGGTTTAAAGGATAGGATTAGGCTACATTTAAGGAGTGAATGGGCCCATAAGTGCAATCTGGAGTGGGGGATGAAGAGAAGAAGGTAGTAGCTGATCAGGCTGTGTAGTGGGTCGTAATCCCATTTATAGTGCGGAGGATGTTTGGACAGATATGCGAGATTTTGAGCCCTTTGTACAGCAGCATGCTCTTAAGCACATGTCTGCTACGTTGATTGGTCTTTGGCAGCAACATTTTGGGAATGAGACACTGCAAATCCTATTTGATATTAGAGATCATGTGTATGCTAGTGGTCTGAAGCCGGCCACCTTTTTGATAATATTACAGGGCTAATTGCTTATAGGGGTAGTTTGCATGAGAAGAGTCCTACCCCGCTGTCTCAGGTTCTGATGCGGGAAGTTCACCCTATATATCACCCAGAATTACCTGAGTAAATGGATCAGCGTAGTACTGTCACTAGAATGGGTGTAGCGGCCCGTTTTCAAGAACGGTGGGTTTATACTCCATGGAAAAGAAGGGAGGTCCTATCTCTTAAGACTCATTTGCATGATCCTAGGAAAAATCCTACTGTTTATTATAAAGAACTGACATAGGCTGCCTCTTCTATTGTAATGACCCTTGCTGATATTGAGATGTTCTTTGGTCTTCTTGTTCCGGTTGATATTTGGAGACAGGTGCATACTCAAGACCATGTCGCGGAGTTGGGTGGTACATGGGATGGGATCAAAGGATGTGATCAGGAGCGGAAGCCATGTGATAAGCCCTGAGCCGAGATACTTGCTTTACCAGGTCGCATTATTACATATATGCACTCTCTTATTCTGTCAAAGAAGATACGTTGGGATAAGTTGACAGCTTGCCAACAGAAAAAGGATGAGAGCATGTCTGATTTCTTTTCTCGGTTTGAAGATACGTTTTTGGACTATAGTGGCAGGATATGTCCTTTGAGGGAAGAGTTAGGTTGTTTGTTTATAGATTTGTTTTTAACGTACTTTCTGAAATTGCAACTCGTTTACAGGCGTCTGAGAGTACATGGTCCACCTCTTCATCCTCTGTTATTTAGAATATGGCTCAATATTATGAACATCGTGACCAAGAGGAGAAAGAAAAGACAGAGAAAAAGCATAAGGATTTAAAGATGAAGGTGCTGTTGCAACCAGCGTTTAGAGGAAATGGTAGAGGACATGGTGGTCTTGCCAGACAGCTTCCTCGCACTGGTAGGTAGCCCACTCAACACCTTTGGGGCCGAGTCAGTGTGCATATTGTAAGGAAGAGGGCCATTGGCGTAGTGAGTGTTGTGTGCTTTTGCAAAAGGTGGAGGTTCCTAGAGGACGACCCATAGAGCTCAAAGTGCTGCGGTTTCTCAGGGTCATTCTGATTACAATTATTTTAATGACCCTTGCAATGGACAGTATTATCATGAAAATTATGGTATGGATGAAGCAACAGGGTTGTCTTATAGATAGGATTGAGGGTTAGAGTGACGGACCAGTTCCGATACCTGCAGATCAGCGTGGTCCTTATGTCACTGCAGATTTGCATGGCTCGACTAAGGAGTTTTTGGTGGACACAGGTGCACCAGAGAGTTCTGTTTCTTGATCTTTGGTCCCTGGGTCGGCTCTATCTGGCCATAATAATGTTTCAGTAGGTTTTTCAGGTGTACCGGTTGTATCCCCATTTCACGCCCCCTTGCATTGACTGCTGCTCCTTTCACTGTGTACTCCCCGTTTTTGTTGACGTTCAATTGTGGTGGAAATTTGATGGGTTTGGATTTATTGAAGAAATTGCATGCTACTATTTATTGTTCATCGGAAGGTGCTTATATGATGATTGGCCCAAATGTGAGTACCAGTGTCTGTCTTACCCCCTTCCTGTTGAATTTGCTAATATGGGCAGCAGGTGATACAGATGTAGGACTATTGCATATACCACCAATTTCAATACCTGTCGAAAACAATGCCGTTTTGCCTCACAGTCCTCATTTTAAAATACCCCAGGTGGCAGAACGGGCCCTTCTATAGAGTATTCAGGATTTGATATATAATGGAGTAGTTGAAGAGAGTCTGCCAATATTTGTAATGGACCCATTCTTCTGATTCTTAAACGGACACCCTATGGTGATCATGAGGATGTTTACCGTTTTGTGATTGATTTGCGTGAAGTTAATAAAATTGTGGTTCCTCGGTTTCCAGTAGTTCCTGATATTACAACACTTCTGACAATGATTCCCACTACTGCTAAATTCTTTTCTGTTATTGATCTGAAAAATGCACTCTTTAGTATTCCTATTCATCCAGTTCAACCTAGCTGGTAGGAACTTTAGGTTCTGTCAAGCTCCTCAGGGTTATAAAGAGAGTCGGAGTATTTATAGCCAGCCATTGAAGGGTCAGTTGGGTTCTGTGTAGTTTCCATCAGGTAATGTATTGGTGCAGTATGTTGACAATTTACTTATCGCTTCTGACACAGAGCAGGGTTGTAGAGACAGTAGAGTTAAACTGCTGTTACATTTAGCTCAATTATAAAGGAGGAGAACCTGGCTGTCAATTTCACATGCTGCTTTTTATTGTAGCAGACTAAAGCTAAGACCAATAGGTTCTTAAGCCAATTATGTCTTATTCACAAAACTGTTATCACATTTGGTATTTTTATATAACATTTGCTTCATGTATGAGTCAAATACACATTAAATACAAAGTGACTATCAAACATGACTATATACAACAATGTGCACAAAGAAAGTGTGAGCATAAATCATATATATCTCAATAAACAAAACTGACAATTACACCAGAAAATATTTGACACAAATAATACAAAGCAGTTCCTACAGGCCCTATTACTTAGCAAGAATCAGGAGTCTGCTGCCACAAGGGATACATGCTACACTATGGGATACAGCTTGAATTAAAGCCCCCTATAGAGGATAAAAGCGTGACTCGAAGCCCTTTGTAGCAAAATGAGAAAGGAAATGCCGGTGCATTTCCAATCCCACATTGTAGTTACGGGATTTTCATCAGGGCAGAAGGACGGTGTAACCTACAAATTAAGATGAATAAAACATGTTACCTCTAGCATTAAAAGCCTTTTTATCGTGTGAATGTTTATTTACCATATTTGGTATATTCAATAAAGTACCTGATATTGTAGTCCTGAGTGTTTTAAGCTTCTTGGTTTAACTGGGCATTTTCAAGGACCTAGAAGAGCCAGGGCATTGGATGTCAGAATATGTTTTTATTATTAGGACATTCTCTCACAATTGTAACAGGATATCATAGCGTTTGTACTTACAAAAATATCCTGAAAAGGATAATGCAATTTTGATCATCCAGATATTTTAGGCGATGGCTTCCTCAATGAAATTCTCGCATGCACGGGTCAATTGCTGCACTGACTGTAAAAGGAGACAACAAAAACACAGACTTGTTTCATTTACTTTATATTTGGAGAGTTAGAAACAATGTAACAACGCACTGCGGTATTTGAAATGCTAGCGCACTTACTTATAACCTCTTGTGAAAGAGGCAGCCTTTGTTCTGCTTTCTTGTCTTTCAGTACGATTGCGCTGTGAATCTGAAAGAACAAATTGCGCGTTTTGTATCATTGGCTCTTTTAATGAAAAGGGTGATACTTTTTACTCAAGTGCTGTGAACGAGTTACTTACTTTAGTCTTCGTTAGGAACCAGTTTTTCAAGCGTCATTAGTCCAGCTCTTTCTACTCACTCGGAAGTGATTCTGAGTGTGTGGTTCGACAATAACAGGTTTGACAGGAAGTGCTAATGGCACCTACTATCCTGAATTATGGGATCTGTAGTACATTTAGCTCAGTTTGGACATAACGTTTCTCTTTCTAAATTTCAGTATTGTCGACAGCAGGTCACCTACTTAGGTCACCTACTGTCGAAGAAGGGTAGGAGGTTGACTACTGAGCGTATTAGTACAAATGTTAAAATGCCCATTCCACAAACTCAGAAAGATGTGCGTGCTTTTATAGGTATCACTTCCTACTGTCGCTAATGGATACCTAACTATTCTCTGCTAATTATGCCTTTGCTTGCATTAACAATGAAAGAAGTGCATGAGCCTTTGCCTTGGACGCCTGAATGTCAACAGTCTTTTGAGCAATTGAAAGCTGTACTTTGTTCGGCTCCAGTACTCGGCACACCTAATTATGGCAAACCGTTTGTGTTGTACGTCCATGAGATGGCTGGTTGCACGCTTTCTGTTCTAACACATAAATTTGGGGATAAGCAACAGCTGTGTGCTTATTTATCTGCAGTGCCTGTTTCTGTTGTGAGAGCCCTCCCGAGTCATCTCCGAGCGGTCGTGGCTGTGGCCACTTCAATTAGACAATCAGCTGAACTTATGCTTGATACTGACCTCACAGTCATGGTATCCCATGCTGTGGACAAGCTTTTGAATAAGACAAAGACACAGCACCTCACCAGTGCACGTCTTATCGGCTATGAAGTAACATTGTTTGCTAAACATAACACACAATTAAACGATGTGCTACTCTGAACACAGTCACGTTACTACCCCTCCTTTCCGAGAGTGATGAAGTTGATGAACATGATTGTATCTTCTGTATGGAGAAAGAGACGAAAGGATGGTTAGACTTGACTGATGTTCCCTTATCTGATACACACAGGGAACTATATGTCAATGGCTCTTGTTTTAAATTACCTTATGGCACCACCACTGCAGCCTATGCTATTACCACATTGCACATGGTAGTAGAGATGTCACAGGTCCTTTATCAGTCAGCTCAAGCTGCCCAGTTACCTGCCCTTATTCGAGCTTGTGAATTGAGCAAGGGACTGGTTGTCAATATTTATACTGACAGCCAGTATGCCTTTGGGGTTGCGCAACATTTTGGGTGACTCTGGGCGGAGAGAGAGTTCCTTCACATGGCACCAAAATCCAAAATGGGCACCTCATATTGAGGCTTTTGTCTCCCCAAGAAAATTGACACTCCCCAAGAAATTTGCAATTGTAAGTGTGGTGCCCACCGGAAGGTTACTGATGATATAGTTAGAGGAAATGCTTTTATTGATGAGATTGATAAGGAAACAGCCTGGACAAAAATTAAAAGAATGTTTGTAGCAGGTCCAGCTGGGTGAGTCCCTGAAGTTTTCATGTTTGAAGATACCCTCGAAAGTGCAAAGGAGATACAAAGTGAAGCCAGAATAGAAGAGTTAGCAGTATGGCAGGAAAGTACAGCACAGTTGAATGACAAAGGATGTTGGATTGATAAATCAGGGAAGCAGAGATGGATGTTCCCAGATGCATATGTTCTTTCTGTGGTTATTATGGCCCACTATCCAACTCACATTAGTGCTAAAGGCATGTGTAAATTGCTAGATCCTGTATGGCAGAATGATAATATTTCCAAGACAGCTGCACACTTAGTGCAGTACTGCATGGTAAGCATGATGCATAATCATGGGAAAGGCACCCTTACACCCCCTGGAAACTTTGCACCACCCACTTTTCCTTTTGAGGTCCTTCAAATGGATTATATCAAATTAGATGGATGCAATAATCTTAAATATGTTTCGGTGGTTGTTTGTGCATTTAATAAATGGGTTTAGGCTTACCCCACTAAAGACAATACGGCCGTTACGACTGCAAAGGTGCTCCTGAAGGAGTTCTTTCCTCATTTCGGCTTGCCCCGAGTGATCTGGAGTGACAACGGAATTAATTTTAATGCAAATGTGATCTAATTGAGTTGTAAGGGTCTTCATATTAAGCAAAAATTCCATGCTGCCAATCATCCTCAGCGGGTCTGGTTGAGAAGTACAATGGTACTCTCAAACTGAAATTGACAAAAATTCAGGAAATTACAGGGTTACAGTGGCCAGATGCTTTTCCATTAGCACTTTTGTCAACAAGAATGACAGCTCATTCTAGACTAGGATTGTCACTGTATGAGGTTGTGTTCGGACGCCCGGCAAATGTCTAGGACGTCCTGCGTCCTCAACGGTTCTCTGAAATTGAGTACCCTATGTTGATTAATTATCTTGGCCAGCTAAAAGAAAGAATACATTCTATTCATCAACAGGCTCAGGAGCCCCTGCCTTCCACACAAGAGAGACCCGGCCATGGCATTCAGCCTGGAGATTTTGTTCTTCTCTGGAATTTTCAGAGAAAGAAAAGTTTGGTGCCGCATTGGAAGGGGCCGATACAGGTCTTGTTGGTGATGTACAAAGCTGTGAAAGTTGTTGGCCACAAGAACAGTGTTGGTAACAATTTAGCCTTAATTTCTGCTATGAGTACTTTACATTTGCCATTTGCATTGGCCTAATAACTTTCTCCTTTGCTATCTTGAAGCATTGTTATATTTTGCAGGCATGTGAGATGGCTGTTTGTTTCTTCTAACGTGGCTCGTTCCCTATTTTCAGCTTATCGCAGTTATTATTTTCTTCATATTTTATTTCAGTAAGGGGTCAGTAGGCACTGTGCTTTTCCTTTTGTTTTCATTCCTGTTACTCCACTCCCACAGAACAAAAGTCACCTGGGCAGAAATAGGTTTCTATACCCTCCAAACTCAACAGTGTACATATTGCTCATTGATCAATGTAATCAAAGTAGCATATTCCACTCACCTTTGTATTAGTGAATACAGTCAAGGCAATAGGACCCCAAAAAGTCAAGGTCGGATTGGGCAAATTTGACAAGGAAATGTAGAGGGACTTGGCATTAATTTTGGCAAATAGTTGTTTATAAAATGTTGTTTGGAAGATCTTTGGAGTTCCTGAAGCTAGGATCTTTTTCAAGCTGTGAGTTAAGGATTGTTCACTGGTTTTCTTGTTTAAAATTATGCAATTCACCCACTTTATTGCTAGCTTTGTTGCTTTCATGTGTATCGCCAAGGTGTTATACCTTACTTGTCCTCCTATGTGGACCTTGTGGATCCATGAAGACTATCGAGGTTGCAAGCCTCAGTTGAACTTGTTGTTCCTGATGAAAGTCATCCAGCATGCTCATCCGTTTTTCCTAAAGTATTGAGTAAGTATTCAACTTTACCGTACTTTATCCTTTATCTCTTAACACCTTAATTTATATTTCGAGTGGTTTGTTCACCGAGTCCCTAATTTCAACTTTTGTCTATTTTTTTATTTTATAGGTGGTTTAGATACTAAATTACCATGTTCAAGTGTTTACCAATACTTTTTTTCATCCTACAGCTGACCCTTTGTTTTTCAAAATGCTCTCTATTTCTTTAACTTTGAAGAATCAGGCTAATAAAATAAAGAATGTTCTCATCATTAGTTCATTTGTTTGTGCGGGCTATTCGGGAATATTCCATGTTTATTATTGGGTTACATACTTCAATTTACCCATTACAAGGATCTCTCTTTCTTCTTTCTTTTATCACTAGGGTTTTATATTTTTTATATCCTTTAAATTTTTTGCACATGATGGCAGAGCATGGATGGCACATGGAAGCTACATTTAAGATTGGTATGTTTGGTATTGAATTTCCAAAGGTGCCACAATGCTGTGTCGGACTCTGGCTTCTGGTGGGAGATGTAAGTGGCTCGTTCACTTTTGTCAAATTCATTTTCAATTACTTTTTTTTCCACCTAACATTTCATTGCCAGTTATATTTGCATTTTTCAACTACTAGTTCATATAAATCATATCTGTTTGACGGTTTTCTTCTCCTTGCCTCTAACCCCCTTAACTTTTAAACTTGGCACTTTTAAAATGTGATATCCCTGCAGAAATACGAACTGTGAGTATAAATTTGCCATCTTTCCAAATGTATTGTAAGTCTATCTATAACGCTTTGTTCCATAGAAATATTTTTTCATTATTGTTTAAGATAAAAGTAAGTAATCCATCTTTACATTAAGCCATGCTTTTTCCATTATTAACAATCTTTTAAATTTTGAGTTCAAGCTGTTTTCAATTTGCCTAATTAGTATGTCAATCATTTCTTATAGTGTGATTTTTAAATATTTTCTTTAATATAAAAAATAATTTCTTAACATATTTAAAATGTCCATGAATTTAATGCAAAATTAAACCTATTAAAAATAAGAGATAGATAAGTTTATGGTACATTTACCATTTTATCGGATATTGAAGCTACATCAGTAACTCAAGTTTATATTGTGCTTAACAATATTTTAAATTCACTATGCTATGTGCAAACATCTAGAATCATTCAAAACCACAATTATGTATTAATGTGTACACTGACCAACACTTTACATGTAAACAACCAATATATAATTTGAAAATAAATACACCCCCACAACCATAATGGAGTACATTTCACAAATATATATTTTATATCCTGCTATTTCCTGCTAGGTACAGGCTCTGTTCATGCGAACAATTACTTTGGACTTTAGTTTGCCATAAATTGGACAGAAAAACTGAACAGTTTCATCACTTTATCATGCATTTTGATAATACAAATTTAATTTTAATTTACTGGTTCATCTTCCTAATTGCTAAAAATGGTTACTTAGAGAGAACCACACATAATCTTGAGGTACAGGGAACGTGTATGTTCCTGGCTGATAAAATCTATTAATTTCGTGGCTTGGCATACAGATTTTTTTTAAAGTTAGTTGCTTGTTAGACTCCCTAGCAAGGAAGATTAGTCTCATTGAATTTGTATTTTTTTTTATAGTGGTATCCACTTTCCAGATCTACTGTACCTGAATCCAGAATTTCTATAGGCACAGATCATTAAATGTCTTTTTTAGCACCCTTATCGATTTCTATTCTCCCTGCATTTGCCAAATTAACATTTTGCATGCCCCCCTTGACATGTCACCATGTGATTCTGCTCCCTATTTTAATTAAATTGATTGGTGTGGTTTAAAAAATGTATTGACATTATCTCTTGAATTCCCTGATGCAAGTCGAAAAGAATTTGTCGATTGCACTTTTGTAGACCCACCAGGCTTTTAAGTTATATTTTATAATTTCTGCTTAGTGCAGTGCTGTTATCATGTCCCCATGGTTCTTTGATTTCCACTGCTTGCCTTGCAGTATTCCAATTTTTTTTACATAGATGTTGTATTGCAACAGCCAGCTGTTTTATAATTAGTGTTTTTATTGATATCTGTCAGTCCCCGTAGCCTAACTTGTTTAATCTTAGTCACAATTATTCACACTCCAGTACTATTTAAGGTCTTTAGTTCTTACTCTCACAAACTTGCTCACCCTTACCTTTTTTGTGTAGTCATCTATTTGGTCTTGAATATGTACATTGGAAGACACCAGTCACTCTAAAATTCATTACAACTATCAATCACTTTTTCCAGTCTCCCTCTGGTTTTGGACAACCACAACCAGTCCTCATGATAGATGTATCTTTTTTTAACTTCCGCCAACTGAGAGCTAATCAGTAACACAATTTGATAATGAAGCAATACAGTTATTATTGAATGTGAGGAAGACGTGTGTGCCATGGAGGCATACCTTGCATTGTTTCCTTTACATTATAACTTATAAAGCAGACGAATCCCCACCTTCTATCTTCGCTCTACCGAAGTGCAACTGTTAGTAAGGAGAAGAGATTTCAGAAGAGCTCAATGTGTAGGTGTCTTCAGAATACTAAATAGTCTGAGCATTTCAGATTGTGACTGGGAAGTGTATTCCACTAGGAATTGGGCTACGTAATAAAAGGCTTTCCCACCTGTGCTGGATTTTTCAACACGAGGTTCCCAAAGTTTTGACATAGAGCCTCACTCGAGTGTTCAGGATTGCTGGTAACTGGTAAGCCTATCTGCTACATACCTAGGGCCACTGCCATTGAGTTCTTTCTGAACTTGTTCTTTTACATGGGTGCATTTTTTTCTTTCTTTTAAAATATTGAATTAATTCTTTTTACTCACAATGTTTAACTATTTATGTACATTGTGTGTATAGGGATATCTTTTGGTTTCACAATCATGTACTTACCTTGTTCATAATTGTGTATATATTAAATATGTTTTTTTATAGAAAAGTCTGCCCCGTGTTACCCAATTTATATTTTCGAGACATATGTCCTCCTAAAAAAATTACTTCTCTTCCCTCTTAATGTTTTATTAATCATTAGTTCACCACTAATCAGCGTTGAACAGTAAATAATCTTTCCAGATATAACCATTGAACTAACTTTTCAAACAAAATCCCTTGCAGCCATCTTTCAACGTATTTCTTGTCAACAATGCATCTGATTTTAAATTTGATCTGCTCGTTTATTGTAAACCAGTGTAATCCTTCAAGTAGGGCAAAGATGCGGTCCTAGTGGGAGAGTTGGAGACAAAGCGGCAGCTGTGTTTTGAACCACCTTAACTCTATCTAGGGAGGACTTGTTAGCTGAAATCAGAAGACCATTGCAATAGTCTAGGTGGCTAATTAATAATGTTTTGAGGAGTGTTTTACGCACACTCAGAGTTAGAAGAGGGAAAACCTTAGCGTATGCAAGCATGCGACTGCGGTGGTGCTGCCGTGCTCCTTCATATACTTTTTTTTGTCCATTATTATGTCCAATTATTTTACCATAGTTTTATGAGCCATTGCAGCACATGTTTCAGTTGTCCACAATGCTGGGGAGCAAAGCAGAGGGGCATCTCCGAATAACATAATCTCACTTTTCCCTGCAGTTAACTGCTGGAATTTGTTCATCATCCAAGCATCAAAGGCTGTCATGCCTTCTGAAAATGTCACATTGATGTTGGGAGAGTTTTTGTCGAAACCCATTAAAAGCTGTGTGGCATCATGGTATGAGATTGGAATCATGCATCGTTCCCTGACTTTATCTACCGGAGTAGGTACGAAAAAGTTAAACAATGTTAGATTAATACAAGATCCCTGTGGTTCTCCTTTGGTCAACTCCAAGGTTCGAGATCTATAGGCGCCTACCTTGATGGTTTGCGTGCTGTGAGTTAGAAAACATGATAACCACTTAAAGGCTAGACCATGGATTCCAATCTCCCTCAGTCTTTTGAGCAGAATGGAATGGGATATTGCGTCAAAGTCCGCTGAGAATTCCAGCAGCACCAGTAGTGCTGCTTGTTCATTGTCCAGGGAATGTCTTAAGTTGTCAATAAAGGCAATCAGTGCTGTCTCTGTACTAAACCTAGGCCAAAGCCCATACTGGGAAGGGGTGAGGCTACCCATTACTTCAATGTTCTCGCTGAGGTGTTTATTAATGTTTTTTTCATGATTTTACACAAATGCGGTAACAAAGACATGGTGAGTTAATAAGATAGATCATCCTGTGAGGCATTGGGTTTCTTTGATATAGGGATTATTTGTGTGGCTATCTATTCGGATGGTAAACGGCCCTTGTTCAATTTGAGATTAAGGATTGAGTAGACAGCCGGGGACAACTATTTATTCAGTCATGAATATAGTTTAGCCGGAAGAACGTCCTGATGGTAACTTGACTTTATCTTTTCCATTAAAGTTTCCACAGTTTCAGATGTTAGAGGGGTTGAAGCATTCCAGAGAATTCACATTTGTTGAAAGTAAGGGGCGGTCAATAGAAATATCAATCAACAGTTCCCTCTCTTTAATAAATTTGTCATAAAAATTCACAATTTTCTGAAAAAAAGTGATTGTCTATCTTATCACAGAGTTCTTGTGATGGGGTAACTTCATTGTGACATGCTTTAGGATTTGTGAAGGAGTAGGGGATTCAATTCAGTTCTTTAAAGGAATTCCCCACCTGACTAAGTTGTGACTCAATGTGTGCTCTATGTTCATTTATTAATTCCTTATGATATCGTCCGAGACCTGTCTTGTACCTATTTTTGTCATTTGTGTCATGGTAGAGACGCCAGCGTCTTTCCATCTTCTTCCAAAGGCTTTTTCCTTCCTTTCATTTCGTGACAACCATGCTGCATGCATGTTTCTGGTCAAATTGGAGTTAACTTTTAAAGGGGCCAATCGATCTAAATTTGCTTCTACTATGGTCTTGTAATTATCCAAACCTTCCTCAAACTTTTCTAATGTTACTTTGACATTGTCCGTTAATGCGTCTGCGAAACGTTCTTGCGTGATTTTATGCCATTGTTTCCGAAGGCTGCATGAGGTTTTGGCAGAAGCAGGAGCGGCTTTAGAACCTTTTATTTTAAAAATAAGTAGAGAATGATCAGACCATCTAATAGGGCAGAGGGTCACTTAAGCGATGTAGCTAAGTTGGTCTTAATTAGATCAAAGTTATGACTTGCAAGATGTGAGGGCCGTTTGTTGATCATATCTAGTCCTAAGGCAGTTAAGTCTGATAAAACCATTGCGGTATCTGCATAGGTGTTAATCTCACTATGTAAATTGAAGTCTCCTAGAAGTAAGAAGTGTGTACTTGAGATAATGTTAGGGGCAATTAGTTCCATAAGTGTGAAAAATTCTTTAGGGGTCCTGGGGGCCGTTATAAATGTTCCCCTTTCCAATAGCAGTGTGATTGAAAACCGATTTATATTTTATTGGCAATACGTTGTTAAAGTATGGATACATTAGTAGAGTTTTTAGAGCAGCGGCTATACCTACGCCCAGCTTGTACTACATCTCAAGTCATTGGATACGGTAGCCATCAGATTTTGACACCATAATCGTTGGAAAGGAGCTCGGTTTCACACAGGTTTCTGTTCAATACACTTATTTTGTTGATCCTTGAAAAATCAATTCCCGGATTTTTATAGCATGCTTGGAAAATGATCTAACATAGCCAGAAAGCAGTGTTAGCTATTCTTACTAATAGAGTATTTGGGGGGGAGGGAAGTTGTTTATGTCAACGTTTGATTGTCTCTTAGCATGGGCTGGTAGCAGAGATCCCAATTGTTCATGTCTCAATTCTAGACTATGTAATTGGCAGTTACAACATGCAATTGGTCCCTCCATCTCTGGGAGGGTCTTAGAGGAACATTTCCAAGGGCTTGTCCATCTTTGTGCAATAAAATTTATGCTTCTGTAAGAAAATTTCTGGTGCCGGCTAACCCCTGGTTTGGAAGTAGCAGATTTCATTCATCCTGGAAACAGATCTGCATCGACGGGCTTGACGGGCTTCCCTTTGGCACGCTGGCGTCACACCCATGTGCGTCGGCTATGGCTTTGGTTTAATTAGATATGGGTAGCAGCCAGACTGCTGACCCGTTGAATACATGTACATCATGGTTTACAAAAAAGCCTTGGTTTACTTTCTTCATTCTACACCATAGTTAG
The DNA here is from genome assembly GCF_964263255.1 of Lissotriton vulgaris. Taxonomy (NCBI): domain Eukaryota; kingdom Metazoa; phylum Chordata; class Amphibia; order Caudata; family Salamandridae; genus Lissotriton; species Lissotriton vulgaris. The sequence goes on along the minus strand of NC_141696.1, from coordinate 512,792,097 downwards.
TGAACATTCCCCTCAGTGATTAGCCTAATCAAGTGCAGTCCCAATGAGCAACCACTATAACTTCCCTTGGTGGACCACATTTAATATTGCACCCAGTTAAACAAACGCCATGTAACTATCTTACTTTGTCACTCCCACCTTCCTAAGTTTAACCTGAAAGAATTTGAATGCATCATTAATGGTATTAACCTTGTCCATACTTTTTCCTGCAGATTTTCAAATATTTGGTGGTCCTTACACCAGTTCAACAACTTCTGAAGTATTGTATTTCTTTAAATTGCCAAAATATTTTTAGTTAAGCATTGCATTCTAACTTTCTGGTTCACCTCTTTGTTGTTTATTTTATTTATTTATTATTTAAACTTGTAGAGCGCAACAGCTACCCGTGAGGGTCTCCCGGCGCTAAGATACTGCAGCTAACAAAAGATGGATTGGCTAAAAGTTTATAGGTCGAAAAGCCAGGTCTTAACGGCTTTATGAAAACATATAATGCTGTCCTCAGACCGGATGGCCAGAGGGAGGGAATTCCACAGCTTGGGCCCTAAATAAGAGAAGTAACGACCTCCCATTCTGGAGAGCTTAATCCTGGGAACAGAGAAGAGGCATTGAGAAGAGGAGCGGAGGGAACGGGAAGGAAAGTAAGGTTTTACTAGGGTCTGTAGGTAACTCGGAGCCACCTTATGCCTGATCTTATGCATGTAAGTGAGGGCCTTGAACTTCACTCGGTTTTCGACCCTCAACCAGTGAAGATCCCGGAGGTGGTCAGATATATGGTCAGTTTTGCGGCAACCGCTGAGAAGGCGCGCTGCAGCATTTTGGACTAGTTGCAGGCATCGAATGACAGCCGTGGCCGCCCGGAGGTAGAGTATGTTGCCATAGTCCAACCTGGAGGTGACCAAGGCACCCACCACCGCCCTTCTTGTGTCATCAGGCAGCATCCACAGGATCTTGCGAAGCCAACGTATAATGGTGAAACATGTGGCAGATACTTTGCTAACTTGACATTGCATTGTCAGGCCCCTGTCCATGACAACGCCCAAATTTTGTACCTACTCCACTGGTACAGGGAGGGGACCTCGGTTTGCTGGCCAGTGTCTTGAGGTCCACAGGTTTGGCTTCTGACCTAGGACAAGGACCTCCGTCTTCTCGCCATTCAGTTTGAGGAGGTTGTGATTCATCCATTTTGCTATTTCACCAAGACCAAACTGAAGGCGGGAGGAGGAGGCCTCGCCACTGTTCGTAAGCGAAAAGATAACCTGGGAGTCGTCGGCATATGTGAATAACGTAAGGCCGACATCATCAGCTATGTGAGCTAAGGGGGAGACATAAAGATTAAAAAGTAGGGGACTGAGGATAGAACACTGAGGGACACCATGGAGCTGTGAATAAGTATTAGAAGTAGCAGACTGGGAGAAAATTTGAAAGGTGCGTTTAGAAAGAAAGGAGGCCAACCAGTCCAAAGCTAGTCCTTCCACGCCCATGGTGGCTAAGGCGTCAAGAAGGATTTTGTGGGAGATGGTGTCAAACGCCGCGCTTGTTCAATGTTTGTTTAATACATAGGGGCCCATTAGGATGTAGGGCGGATCGCCACCGCCCACATGGCTGTGGCGATCCACCCTACACCCTAGCCCGCCCGCCACCCTTTCCCCCCGCCATATTAGTATATTGGGTGGACCGTGGAGGACGGGAAGACCGTCCGCCGCTTTTTCGCCCGGTCGACAAGTCGGCTGGGCGACAAGTCGAGCGGGTGGAAAAGGGTTTTATATGGTGTCCGTGTCTGCTAGAAACCGCCATCCATATCAGGATGCAGGCGGAAGGGAGCCTTTCCGTGGTGGTGTTGCCACCACGGAAACGCATGCAAATTTCGAGGTTGGGGGCCAGTTGTGGGCCCCCAGGATGTTGGGGGGCACATGAGGGGTATCTATGGTACCCCCTCCATGTGCATGCACAACATGGCAGGCACCGCGCGGTTCCTGCCACATTGTGCATGCACATGCACAACATGCATTTTGGGCATTGGGGCAGGCGGTGCTAAAAGCACCGCCCACCACAATGTTGAAAATGAAGGATGCGCCCGCCAGTGTGGCATGCGCATCCTAATGTCACCCATATGGCGGCAGTCCTACCTTGCTGTTGTTTTGTTTTTTCGTATTGTTTTAACTTATGGAAGCTGGGGAAAAAAATTGAACATTGTAAATATTTTATAATGATAATGTGTTTTGTGTTTGTATTTTCTTTTGTGTAAAGTTTGTTATATTTGAAACAATTACCCTGGTATATTGTTTTACTGTTGTCCACTGTATTTTGTTCTTTCTTTGTTTAGATGTTCTGGACTTTTGATGTTGTATTGAAGTTATCTGTTCATATAAAAAGAAAATTAGAGCAAGTATAGTAGTTTTAACTTTTTTATATTTCGCATGTTTTTAGAAAAAAGCATCTCATGGAATAAGGATAGTTCTTTTAATCTTATCACTATCCAGCATTTATTTTTCTTACTTTGTTGCATTTGAGAAAATTACCTTGGAATAGGATTTTGCTGGTGTCCAGTGTATTTTGGGATTTCTTTGTTGAGGTGTTGTTTACCTTTGATGTTGTATTGTAGTAATCTATTGATATAAAAATAAAATTAGAGTATGAATAGTAGTTTAAACATTTTAATATTATGCATGATTTTTAATCAAGCAGCTTTTGGAGTAACGATATGTATTTGAATTGTATTACTATCCAGAATTTTCAGTGAGCCAAACACCCTTTGGAGTTGGAATAGTAATTTTAACCGAAGCACCATCCAGCACTTTGTATTAGGCAAGCATCTTTTGGAGTTGAAATAGTTATTTTAACTTAAATACTATCCAGCACATTCTTTTAGGCAAGTGTATTTTGGAGTAGGAATAGTTCTTTTAACCTAAACACCATCCAGCATTTTCTCTGAGGCAAACACACTTTGGAGTAGGAATAGCAATTTTAACATACTACTATCCTGCATATTTTTACAATCTAGCACCTCTTGGAGTTGGAATAGTAATTTTAAACTAAGCACTATCCAGCACTGTCTATTACGCAAGCTTTTTTGGAGTTGGAATAGTTATTTTAACCTACACACTATCCATCGCTTTCTATGAGGCAAATACCCTTTGGAGTAGGAATAGTAATTTTAAGAAAGTACTATCCTGCATATTTTTACAATCAAGCACCTTTTGGAGTTGGAAGAGTCATTTTAACTTAAGCACTATCCAGCACTTTCTTCTAGGAAAGCATCTTTTGGAGTTGGAATAGGTGTTTTAACTTAAACACTATCCAGCATTTTCTCTTCGGCAAGAATCTTTTGGAGTAGGAGTAGTTATTTTAACCTAAACAGTATCCAGTATTTTCTCTGAGGCAAAAACGCTTTGGGGGAGTTATAATAATTTTAATATACTACAATGTTGCATATTTTTCGAATGAAGTACCTTTTGGAGTTGGAATAGTCATTTTAACTTAAGCATTATCCAGCACTTTCCATTAGGCAATCATTTTTTGGCGTTGGAATAGTTATTTTAACTTAAACACTATCTAGCATTTTTTTTTAGGCAAGCATATTTTGGAGTAGGAATATTTATTTTAAATGAAACATTATACAGTATTTTCTGCGAGGCAAAAACCCTTTGGAGTAAGACTAGTAATTTTATTATATTATTACTTGCAGTTTTTTTAATTCAAGTGTAAAAATTATTTAAATGGCAATATTAGTTTAACTTAGAATATTTTTTGTAAAGTGAAATATTTTTATGTTTTTTGTTTGGAGTGTCGTTATTTTTAGCATTATTTACTATAAAGCAAGTATTTTACATCTTGTTTTATATAGAAGAAAAAAAATGTGGGTCCCGATTCACAAAATTAACTTAAGACAAAATCCTAAACGTACTACTTTTGGTTGTAACGTCATATATTCACTAAATAGAAATCCAACACCAATTTACAAAAATAAAGTACATGTTTATAATAATTTAAACTCCAAAATGAACACTATTGCATACATACAACCTGAATTATGCATTTTAGAAGGAAAAATAAATCTTAGCAATTCACTACTGCAGAACTTTAGCTTTGCGATCAATGGGAAAAGCAAATGGGGGTTACCCAATCTCCAAAGGGGTAGCATGGCACCAAGCGGGCAGGCCAAACTTCGAGGACATGTGAAGCACTCACGCAGTATCCACAGACGACACACCAGGCACACTACAAAAAAGACGCAACTCCACCTTTGGTTGGAAAAGAAGAAGTTTAGTGATATCTCCAACCTGTAAGGTAAAAAGGAAAAATACACTGGTAATCACAACAAGGCGCCAACTGGCACCCAAGCCAAGTACTTCAGTGGGGGATTATTATTATCCTCCAGCACGCAATCCTCCCAGCCCACTGCCTCCAGAGGGGCCACAGCTTCCTGGGGGCACCGACCTCCCCAAACAGCGTCTGACAGGCGCACCTCATTGAGGGGAGGGGCGAACAGTTCCACAGCCAGCCCCAGGGGCACACTCCTCACCTCCTGGGGGGCTCAGGCCCACAGCATTCCTCCTCTTCTGGGCACCTCTTTCTCTCAGCGCTGGCGTAGTTCAAGGTCCCACAGTGTCTGGGACCTGGGTAGGGGCCCTCCCTTATCAGGGGCCCATGGGGACAGCAGAGGGGGGGTTTATAGGGGTGCAGGGCCCAGCTCACAGGCCCACGCGGTAGCACCTCACAGCAGGTCCCCTCTCTTCTTTGTCCCCGCGCTGACTGACTCTCTGGTGGCACTTCTCCCCATTTATACCCTCTTCCCTCACAGGGCCAGCACCTTCCGGAATGTTGGCAAATCTGGCCTAAACTGGTTCTAGGGGAGGGGGTGAGCACCCTGGGTGCCAGGCTTTCCCTCCAAAAGCTAGGGGTAGCTGGGGATTAATGACTAGACCACAACCTAACGCATTCAGGTGGCACTACCCAGGGCCATGGCATCCATTTTAAAATCACAGTACATTTTAGTCGGGTACATTTTTAAAATGGGGATTGTTTTCTGCACACCATTTAATAACATTTAATTTTACAATAGGGCAACTCTTACCACACATGGTCCATACATATTTAATACCATGGGGGAGACATTCAAATTAGGGGGGCAAAAAGCGAAAAAAGTTGGGGGGAAAAGGCCAAGTCCAACACAACTCCCCCCCAGCCAAAAGCCAGGGTAGGCCAATCATTGCCTTGATGGACTTCCCTGCTTGGGGCGGAAAAAGGTGGACGCAGGCCCGCAACTACAGGAGCACCTGCAGTCTCTTCTCCACTCCGGAACCCAATGGTTCTCTCTCGCTACCCTCCCTTCAGCAACAAAACTACCCCACTGGTGTTCCCTAGTGGAATGTTTTTCTTTCCTAGAGTGGGAGGCTCTAGCCTCAGGCTGGTAATACTCTTGGACCACTCTCTTCTCTCCAAATTGCCACTGGTCAACCCACCTGGGGTCTACACCCTCAGGCTGACCAGCCCTTAGGGGCGAGGCTCCCCTCCCCCTACTTCTCCTCCTAGGGTTCCTCCATTTCCTACGCCTGGGGACACCCTCACACAACTCTCTCCCCAACCTGGAGTCGAAACCCACAGGCTGAACCGGTGACAGGGGCGAGTCCTCCCTCTCCCTGCACCCCCTCCCAGAGTTCCGCACCCTCCTACCCGGAGAAATACCCCTGGGAGTTACTTCTGGGGGGACTCTGGTTACAGATGTCCCTCCCACCAGGGCAGGCAACTCCTGTCCCTGGCCACCCAACCCGGGGTCTGCGCCCTGTGGCTGAGCTGGTGACAGAGAAGAGACCTTCCTCCCTCTGCACCCCCTCCCAGAGTTCCGCACCCTCCCGACTGGAGTAGTACCCCTGGGAGTCGAATTGGTAGGGACCTGAATTACAGGAACCCCACCCTCCAGGCCAGGCAACTCCTGAACCTGAACCCCCAGTCCAGGATCTAAACCCTGAGACTGGTCAGACCCCCGAACCACTGAAGCTCTGATTATCGATGCTCCAGGTTCTCCTGACATAAGGGGATCCCACCCTCTGGATGACACATCGGGACAGCCTAGACCCCCAACCTGGGGTTCTCTTAAAGAACACTCCAGGCCCGGTGACCACAGCTGGGGCACCTCGGGACACCTCCCCGTCTCACTCCCTTCAGGATCACTCCCCTCAGCCTTCCCAGACGCTCTGGCATTTACCCAGAGGTCTGCCTCCCGTGCAAGTTCCCTGGGGTCTGAGAACCCGCACTGCAACAGATGGTGACGCAGTCTTGGGAAACAACTCCTCAGCATGTGCTCCCGGATAACGGCATGGCACAGCCCTTCCCAATCCTCCACTGCTCTCCTCACCACCCAATCCTCCAGTACAGTCCAACACACCTCCTCAAACTCTCCCCAGGACTGATGGGACAGCTTTCCCCTGCCCCTGAACACTAACCCGTCCTCCTCTTCCGGGGAATCAGGCACAGTCTCCTGGGCTTCGGGAGTGGGACTCCTTGCACTGGACCTACACTCGCTGCCACCACTGGATCCCACCCTCCTCGGTGAATCCAGACTCCTAAAACAACTCTCAGGGGACAACCTACCCACCTGAGCTGATCTCTCTCTTGCAAAGGCCCTCTCCGCCTCCGCCATCCTCTCCAGCGCTAGGACTTTTTCAGTCTCTAGTCGCTGCTCTTCTACCCTCAGCTGCGCTAAGCCCTCGGCATGCCTGAGCTTTGCCAGCGCCAGCTGATACTCCCTCTCTTCTCTCCTATCTACCCAGTGTTCTGGGGACAGGGAAAGGGATGGGGCAGTGCCCCCGGGACTGGACCCAGTGCGGGACTCCCTATCTACGGTGTCCTCAACAGCTCCTGGCGTCTCCGCCCTCTCAAACTCTTCCTCCTCCTCATCGGAGTAATTACCTCCCAGGGTTCTGGATGGGGAGCCCTCTCTCTGGTCTCTAACCCACTGACCCTTCAAAACCGCGGGAGGGTAGTCAGATAAGTCCCCACCAATCTCTAAGGGCTCTCCTCTCTTGAGGGCCTCATAGAGAAACAAATTTCTCCTGATGTTTCCTACTGGGGGTATCCCTCTCTCCAGGAGGAAATCTATCACCTCCTGTTCGGTGTACTCCATCAGTTCCACTTCCTGGTAAACCAACCCCATCGTGGCGAGGTACACCCGGGACACACCCTCCCAGTGGAACAAGGGGACAATACAGAATACTCTTCAGGAGGAAGCAATCAAAAAACACAATATTCAGCCAAACAATAATAATCCCCACAACAAGGCTCGGATAACATCCAAAGCTCTATTTGCAGTGTAACCCGTGGCCGCTGTGGTACTGCGCAAGCACAAGTCCTATCCCACCGCTTGCCACCAATGTAAGAAATGGGGGTTACCCAATCTCCAAAGGGGTAGCATGGCACCAAGCGGGCAGGCCAAACTTCGAGGACATGTGAAGCACTCACGCAGTATCCACAGACGACACACCAGGCACACTACAAAAGAGACGCAACTCCACCTTTGGTTGGAAAAGAAAAAGTTTAGTGATATCTCCAACCTGTAAGGTAAAAAGGAAAAATACACTGGTAATCACAACAAGGCGCCAACTGGCACCCAAGCCAAGTACTTCAGTGGGGGATTATTTACATGGGACAAAAAGGGTTGAGTCCAAAGTCCATGCTGAAAGGAAAATGGTTGGTTAAATGAACATTAGACCTGGGGCCAATCTGGCGGGGCCAACTCAGGCTCTCATCCTCGGGGGTAGGCTGTAATTGCAAAATCCAACATTATGCATGAATACACCTCAGGCGTTATATCGCCTAACCCCACCCCTGTAAGGGAATAACAACAGGTTATCACAGTATACAACTTACAGGAACACCTGGAATAAATCAGTTCAACAGCTCATAAACCTGGGGCATAGACAGGGGCCTGAGATGACTCGTCAGGCCAGCTTAGTGGCACCCTTGCAGTAAAAGGGAACACCCAGATTTACTCCACCCTCCACTTGCGGATATAAAACAACAGGTAGGAAGGCACCTGGCATTCAATAATATCTGAGGTATACACCTTAGGCGTCAAGGGTAACCTGGGAACATGGCTTTTCAGCCCCCAACCAGCAACATAAACTTTAGGCAGTGCGTTGGCAACAACTCTTCCCGGGTCACCTTAGAGGAGACAATATCCCCTGGGCATAGAACCTAAGGCCTACAAACCTCAACATAGGGTAGACCCTCCTCAGGGCATAAACGTATAGATTAAATGTTAAGCCTATCCTCTAGGGGTCGGAGCACCTGTACATGAGCTTCACGACCTGTCTGGGACCCTATGCACCACAGGTAACAGGCAACCATTAGGCATCACTGTCAATTCATTCCTCAGGTGACTGTCCACCCCAGGGTCCACCTATACGGCCCGAACTGGAAGCACCTACAACCTTGTGCCCTATCACGAGGTGTCTTAAGTGTACAAGTCATGGGTGGGGGCGAGCACCGACCCTGTGCCCCGCTGCCCTCTCCACCCTCTTTATATGCCCCACTCACCGGCTGCTCCCGGGGATGTCCATTGGGCTGCTGGTCCCTTTCTCAAGGCGGCCGGTCAGTCAAGGTGAGGGGAGGGGCAGGCACCGACTCGTACCTCGACGCCCCCTCCCACTCGCTCCAATATGGGGGGCACAGCTTATTCCGTCACCTGGGATCTCCCAGAAGGGCTGCAAGGCACACACGTTACTGGGACATCCGACCGCTCACTCCTGCGGCGTCAGCAGTAGCCACTACCCGCGCAGGGCTCTCCGCTCCTCATGAGAGCCCTGCCGACCCCCAGCACTCCTCTGGCTCTCAGAGCTTCTTTCGCAGGCCTGCGGGGACTTCTTCGGTAGACTCGGGGAGGGGCAGGTACCAATCCTGTACCTCGAGGCCCCCTCCCTCTCTCCCTTCAGCGACGGCCTCTGCGGGCACCGACCGGCGGGGTGCGCTCCCGCTCCGGTCTCTTGCTATCGGGGTTCCCCCTCGACCATGGGGGCCCCGCATCGGCGCTTCACCCGGGTCCCCCCCTTCCTCACAGGGACCCATGGGCTTGGGAACGGCCCCTCTCCTCTGGCTGCCCGGCCGGCAGCCAATCCCTGCGCGGCCTTTCTGGCTCACGGTCGCGCAGGCCAATCAGTGCGCGGCGGGGGCGGGCCGATGACGCGTCAGGCCCCCGTCACGTGATGCAGGAGACAGCGGCCTCAGGGCCTAGCGCGGCCCTCTCTCCACTTCGGCGGCGCCCTCCTGACACCGGGGGTCGCTGCAACGATGCGCCACCCAGCGGGGGAAGGTCTCCTCGCAGCGCCGGGCTACGGCGGTAAAATCGGCGGTACAAGGGGTAGGCTCCCTTTTTAATTAATTATATTTATTAGCCAAAGCGCGCCTCCACAACGGCGCTATTCACAAGCTGCCACAGTCTCCACAGTACACGGCGCTATTCACAGCGCACCGCTCCTCCCTCGCTGCTCACACAGCTCTCAGGGCCACAAGCACTAGGGGGTCCCAACAGTCCCAGGGCCCAGCGCTTTCACAGAGGACAGCAATGAGGGGTAGGCTCCCTTCTGGTCCGTTTCTCCTCACGCAGAGCGCGCGCCACAACAAGGGGTAAGCTCCCTCAGCGCTGTTCAGTCACAAGCTTCCTCAGGCCACACAGCAGGCACAGCGCTATCACTGGCAGGGGCCGCTTTGCGATCTTCTAGCGCTCAGGGCTCCTCAACTTCCAGGGTCCTGAGACACAAAGGGCACAGTTCCTCCAGCAGGGCGCAATCCTCCCAGCCCACTGCCTCCAGAGGGGCCACAGCTTCCTGGGGGCACCGACCTCCCCAAACAGCGTCTGACAGGCGCACCTCATTGAGAGGAGGGGCGAACAGTTCCACAGCCAGCCCCAGGGGCACACTCCTCACCTCCTGGGGGGCTCAGGCCCACAGCATTCCTCCTCTTCTGGGCACTTCTTTCTCTCAGCGCTGGCGTAGTTCAAGGTCCCACAGTGTCTGGGACCTGGGTAGGGGCCCTCCCTTATCAGGGGCCCATGGGGACAGCAGAGGGGGGGTTTATAGGGGTGCAGGGCCCAGCTCACAGGCCCATGTGGCGGTAGCACCTCACAGCAGGTCCCCTCTCTTCTTTGTCCCCGCGCTGACTGACTCTCTGGTGGCAATTCTCCCCATTTATACCCTCTTCCCTCACAGGGCCAGCACCTTCCGGAATGTTGGCAAATCTGGCCTAAACTGGTTCTAGGGGAGGGGGTGAGCACCCTGGGTGCCAGGCTTTCCCTCCAAAAGCTAGGGATAGCTGGGTATTAATGACTAGACCGCCAACCTAACGCATTCAGGTGGCACTACCCAGGGCCATGGCATCCATTTTAAAATCACAGTACATTTTAGTCGGGTACATTTTTAAAATGGGGATTGTTTTCTGCACACCATTTAATCACATTTAATTTTACAATAGGGCAACTCTTACCACACATGGTCCATACATATTTAATACCATGGGGGAGACATTCAAATTAGGGGGGCAAAAATTTGGGGGAAAAAGGCCAAGTCCAACAGAGTTGTATGAAACCCAAGGAGGGTTAGGTGATGTGGGTCCCAGGATCAAGCCATGACAGTCAGTTCGATTTTCCCTGGCTCAAGAAGCCTGGGTGCAGAGCTGTCCTGGCTGTCCAAGGTGCTGAGGCGGAAGCCCTCAGGGTAGCTGGTTTTACTGCTTACATGGTGCTTGTGAGGAAACAGGTGTAAAAAGTTGACAATGAAGCTGCTGCTAGCTTCGGATGAAGGTGTTACAGAGTTCCCTCGAGGAGCAGCATGGAGTAAAGGTGATGGTTGCTGGACTGGCCCCCAGAAAACCTTTCCCATCAGTAAGTTCAGCAAGAAGTTCTTTCACTATCTGGAGGTCACGAGGAGAATGGTAGCCACCTGAAACTTGCTGGAGGTCAGGACTATACTTCCCACAATGCACTGGACTAACTACTTTTGGGTGATCCCCTTGGAGGGCCAGATGGCCAGCGCTTCTTTGTTTCTGGTATATTGTTTTTACCTGACCACTGCAGGGGACCTGGGCCACTAGTCTAAGGGAGTCTAGAGTTACCTTTGGCTCTAAAAGGGGTCCCTCTGTCTGGGGGAACCAGTCTTTGGTCCGGAATGAGTCGCAGTGGTGCAGTTCCAGTAAGGTTGAGATAGGTGTAGAGTATCACACCTTTGCTTTGTGCAGATCCTGTTGTCACAGATATGGGTCTCTTCTTTGTCCTAGTGGCAGTGAAATCAGAACTGAGTTCCTGGTGTCAGGGGTGCCCCTTAATTCCTAGATATATGGCTGTTAGGAGTGTGGGTGCAAGTGGCCAATTGGCTATTAGCCCCATCCGCTAATCTGCCCCTGAGGTACCACATCCATTTGGTTGAGCCATCTTTGCTAACCAGAATTCTCTATTCTGCCACTCCCATAAAGGGCAGAAACCTTCCTGGGCTGTACAGATCAGGTAGCCAACCCCAGGGGTGTTACTAGCCTTCTGGGGGTGTGCACCTCCTGGTTACCTCATTTTCCTGTCTGCCCAGGTGCAAATGTTGGTGGGGCCTGTGGGGGGGGCTGCTTCCTCCTTAGGGAGGCAGCCTGGTTGTATATTAGAGTTGTTGTAAGCTTAGAAAGCTCACCACTTTGATGTGCCACTTCACTAGCCATCCTGTCAGGAAGGAACGTGTCCTCTCCTTTCAGTCTAGGCCTTTGTTTCTGACTCCTGGGAATGTTCTCACATCCTGGCAGGGAGCATATTCCTGTCTTGGTGGTAGGAGCTGCAGGCTGCCAGCTATAGCACAGGAAAGGCTGGGGCAACTATGTGGGCAACCTCTAAGGTAGCAACGTGGGTGCATGCCACAAAGACTCTGCCACGAGAATCATGTCAGTGGTGACGAGGCAATTTGTTTACTTTAGTACTGGTTGTGTCCTTCATAAATACTTTATACATTGCCTCTAAGTTAAGCCTGACAATTTTTGTGTCAAGCTACCAGAGGGCTAAGCATAGGTTAATTTAGTGACTTTAGTGGCTAATTTTGACAGGGATTGTGGCTGTTGCTTGAGCAGGGTTAACACCCCACTAAACAAACATCCAATTTCTCACAGTGTTGATCCACATAACTCCTACCACCCAGTGATCCCATACTTCTCCTAATAAAACATGGTACTCACTTGTGCGGCTGAGCCTAGTGCAACTGACAGGAAATGCCCAACGCGCATTGTGGAGACATCACATTTTTGCCATCAAAATTAACCCATATTATCGATGTGGGTAACAGTATTAGTTGAGCCCGACTTCTGTTGCCACCCAGAGAAACATACTAAACTCAGACATTTCTGAAAAATTGACACTAAGGGATGTATTGTGTGGTCCCCTCTATATTTGTTTGGCCAGAATGCCCTGTAAATGGCTAAAATTGTGCATTTTCCACAATATCTGTGAGGGGAACTTCCAGATTCCAGTGGCAGCTTGTAGGGAACAGTGGCAGGGGGGCTGGGGAAGGTGAGGGAGGCTAAGAAAAAAAAGAAAGAAAAGTGAACTTGCCTGGTGATTGGCATTGACAGCTGCTGCCTCTCCTCTGAGCAGGAACCGGGAAGCTCCCAGACTCCCTTGATCAACCACAACTCAGCCTTAAGCAGTGTTGTGATTGGTCTGAGCGCTGTGGCTCAGTGATCAGATGGGGATTGGGAGGCCGGGCATGTTCTCCACTAAGGCTGTATAATACACGAGACGGCCGGCCAAAATGTCATGCACACTTAAGGTGCAGCCACCACTCCTCCTCCAGCCTCGACGTTAGGGAAGGCTGCCCCGCCCGAAATCTGGCTGCACTGCGGTGGAACTGCAGTACTAAAAATGAAATGATAATAACAGATGTTCCGTTAATATAATTTTATTTTTACTTTGCACTGCTTTAAAGCAGCGGAGGAGCCGCCCCTGCCAGACTCTATGGGGATCCACAAAATTCCAACCACTCAGTGTTCCCATATTACTCCCAAATAAAAACAGTACTCAGTGGTGTGGCTGAGGCTAGCACTTACATTGAAGAATCCCCAAAACTAAATGTGGAGACCTCAAAATCAAAATCGGCACATTTTGAAAACATGGGTAGCAGCGGTATTTGGGACTGCGCCACTAAATTCCAACATTTCTCAACATGGAACCATACAGTGGAGTTGAGGGTGGTGTGAATTGTGTGGATGCCCTGACAATCTCAAATTTTGGCTAACCACACCTGTTTCTACCCATTTCTGTGAGAGACAGTTCCAGGATCTGCAGGGATCCACAAAATACCTACGACCCACCATTGACTCCGAATTGCATAATCTTATAACATAACTTCCCATTCGAAGGAACTTGCATCTGTTGTGATCATCCATGGATGCTCTTCACTCGGAAAAATCATCTCTCCAGATTTAAAGTGATTAGCAACAATACAAATTCCTGCTTCACTTGCTGTGAGATTGGAACCAGTTTCTCCTAAATCTTGAGACTTCTGGGACCAGTGTGTGTGGAAATGAAGCAATATGGGATACAGGCATAGACGTATCCAAGGTACTAAAAAGACACATGATGCTGTGAGACTCTGCAATCTCTTCTGATCCAGCGAAGTGCGGGCTAGGTTCTGGGTAAGACAGCCACTGCTGAACTATCAATATTAATTTTATCGTACCCTCCGCCTTCTGGTCAAAGGAGCTAGGTATCCGCCCAAATTGGGTTAACCTACAATTAAGGTACCTCATTGGTAGGTTTTTTTGAGTGCTTGGTTCACAGGTGATAAAAATTTTGAACCAACCACTGTGTAGATATTCTACATATATTGGTCCTGAATAATTGCCACATGATCCCTCAGACGCATAAGGCAAGAAACATGTCGACCTCTAATTCATAGCCACTACTGAACATAAACTCAGCGGTGACTCACATCCTCTGTTTTAATTGGGAACAGTGGGCTGGTTGATTAAACTGGATTTGTTGCACCACTGAACCCGTTTTTACCCTTCTCCACACTTTCCCTACACACTTGTCACTCACATCTACACCACAGGACTCCATACTTGCACTGCACCCAATGGCCTGGGAAAAAAAGATCTCTGCCAAAGAACCCCTCATAGGATGCCCGTCAGGCATTGCAGCGCTGGTCTGATGAGGAGCATGCCCTATGATGAAGCATGACACCCAGCCGGGTGTGTGAGGGCCCGACTTTCCAAATTGGGAGGCACCTTGTCTCTACCATAGGTTCAGGGTAGTAGAGTGTCCCAGCCTCTTCCCCCTTTCGTGCTGTCTCCCGTAGGAACTGCATACCTTTTCTGCCAACTCTCCAATATCAACCATAGACATTCCTGTGCATAACAATGCTAAAGAAACTTTGGATTTGAAACCAAATGACAAATAGTTTCTGACCTTGAATCTAGAAGGAAATCCATTTAGGAGTTAAACCTGGTGCCTTTGGAAAAACAGGTTTTAAGAAGTGAAAGGTAAACAATTCTTCCAATTGCGATGCAGCATATGCCTTTCTGAGGCATTCCTGGATCACTTTGAGACTGCCTTGAGCTTCTCATTAGGGCATGAAGAAGCCAGTTGTCAAGGCATGGAAAGACATTCCAGTCTGCAGGTGGAAAAAGGTGATCAAGGGTGCTACCATCCTGGTGAGTACTCGAGGAGCTGACTTGAGTTCAAAGTGAGGTACCCGAAACTGAAAATGTTGGTTTTTAATACAGAACCTTGGGTGCTTCTAGTTGTAGACTTAGTAATGTATCATGAAACACAGCGCAGCACACAAAGTTGATGATCTGTGTTGTGAAAGAGGGAGAGAGCAGGACAGGGACACATCTTCTAAGATGTGGCACCATTGCTCTCTTCCCCAGTGCAAAATCATTCTCCCTAGGGCAATGCACACACCTTTGCATCATTGTGCAAACGTATTGCATGATGCCTATCGAAGGTTTTGTACCAGAAGGGCACCGTTCCAGTACAATGCACTATTTCTAAACAAACTCAAAACATATCCTCTGCAGGATACATGCAAAGTCCGAATGTTTTGGAGAAATAAAAGAAAATTCTCCTTTTTAACATCATTCTCTTGCGCTGCTCCACATTACTTTGCGCCATGGGGGGCGCACCAAGGGTGGTGCATGGGCGTTCCCATGCAACAATCCAAGATTTCTCAAGCTAAACCCAATATACTAAAATCAGTAGATTGAGTTTAGCATGAGAAAACTGCGTCCTTTTAAACTAGGCACAAGGAAGGAGAAATGCTTTCATTTCTCCTTCCTTTTCCGTCTTTGCATACATGCTGCACTGTGCACCAGGCATGCAAACTTGGAAAAGCTTTCCCTTGTGTCGTAACCTTCCTGTTCAAAACCTATGCTGGACTCATGCACACACCCTAGCACTGCAGTGCTAAGTGGTGTGCATGGTGCACGGCAGCTGTAATCAGCCCCAGTGCAAGGGAAAGGGGAGGAGAGAGCCATATCTTTGAAGATATGGTGCACTCCTGCTCCCTCCCTGTCACACAATGCAGTGGGGGCTGTGCTTCATTGTGCGACTTTTTCATAAATCTCTCCCAAAGTCAACAGAGTGCACCTCCCAAATTACTTCAAGTACCCATGCATCTGAAGTGAACCAGCTTTTTATTTCTTTTGTGTCTTCTCTGCATACTCTTAGTGTGTTTGCTGTATTGAGAAGTGGGCTGCTCGTTCCTGGGTGTTTTTTTAAAGGCGGAATTCCCTGAGGAGTCTGATTACACTGATTGTGTCTGATGTTGTCTAAATTATGATTATTTTTTATCTTTAAACAATCAATGTAGTCTTTCTTCCAACTCTGAACCAAAAGAGTTCTGTCCATGAAAAGGTATATGTAGACAGGCTGCCTTTTGGTATGATCTGTATGCCAGTCCTTAAATACCGAATGAATGGATGTGTGTGGAGATCGCACTCTATGTTTTAGAACAGTAATTCAAGCTAGATTGATATGTGTGCTATGTTAGAGTAATGCCTGCTAGCATTGATGAGTAACCTTGAAAGGGGTCCAGCCCCACAGGGCTGCTGGGACTCTAACATGCAACTACAAGAAAATAGTGTTCATAAAATACCATTTTATTCTTGTTTTTCAAAGATCAATAGTACAATGTTCAAATTTTTACAATTCACATAGCATAACAAAAATTTTGACGTTAATGCAACATATATAGCATGTATTGTGAAATCATTTTGAATTAAAATAAAATCACCCAATGCATTTCGGGGCCAATTGCCCCTTTGTCAGGGGTTCTGTGAAGAAAATCAAATAAAGGAGGACGTATTAAACAATGCCTATTTTTTCTTGTTTGTTTTACTATTTATACAATAGGTGGATTGTAGTTATTATACATAAGACATCTTAATGGGTGATATTTTATAGTAAATCAATGGGTGTGGGGTTGAGTGATGTTATAAATACTTTAGTGGGGATGGCTTAGTTTATAAAATGATGGAAGCAACCTTGTTTATAGGATTCTCTTACCTATTCAAAATGATAAGATTTTCGAGGATACCAGATGAATCAGGCTTTATGTCCGATCATGGCGGTAATTTCTGTGTATAGATAATATGGGAGAAGTTTTTTAATATACAAGTGGAGCTTTTAAGCGTTTGATAACTAGTGGTAAAAATCAGGCTTACCTGTCGTTGTGACGACGATAGGGCTGATTGAGGTAACCTAAAGGTGAAAGCATTACTTGAATGTAAAAAGTTTGCTGTTTTGGGCATAGTTTTAGAAACATGACAGGGCAAAAAGAAGATAATATTGAGACACGCTGGTCTTACCTGCAGGCAGTGACGCACTATTAGTAATGTGTAGTTTTTCCATTCGGGGTGATGAAGAAACTACATAAATAAAAAGCTGTGATTTAGAATTACATTCGGTGAATGTCGTACCGAAGTTGCTATTAAGAGCGTTAAGCAGGCTTACTGAGAAAGGATTCAGTCTTCTCAATACTAGAATGTGAGTCTATCTGCAAAGTGTTCCGCGTTCGTAACAGCGATGCGATAGCGACGCGATAACGAGGTCCTATTTCTATGTCGGCTGATGTGAAATGAAAGTTTCATGGATATTAAAACGGGACTTCGCCGATGGCGTGTCGGTCATGTTTGTTGAAATGAAACAGATTATATTTTCTTAAAAATAAAACTGAATAGCGTGAAGACAACCTGTGCGAATTTTATTGAGTATCACAGTAATAAAATGTTGATTAGGAGGGAAATTAAAGATATGAGTTGCGAAGCACGGTTAGAGTTAGAGTTTTCGTGCAGTGGTCATAGAGATAGGGCTATGGAATTTTGGTAGATGGTGAATTTTTTGGGGGAGATAAACAAAACTTTATTGTTTACTTCCATCTTGAATGATAGGATGATTAGGATAATTATTAGGAAATATTTACTATGTCGCTTAATCATTACACATAAAGTGACTTAGAAAGTTTAGACTATTTGACTGGTACATAGATATAAACAAGACATTATTATAATACATATAAACACCTTCAGTATCTTGCTAAATATCATACCCATTATAAAAATATGTCTAGTACACTCGTATACTGGTGTTTGTGTGTTTATGTGTAGGAGTCTGTAAGAATTGCGTGTGGGGTCTCTGGTGGATGACAGGTTGCAATTTGTTCACTTTATTTATAAGAAGCATATCATTTCCAATTTGTTATTTAATCCGAATGGTATCAGAGTTTGTAATTTTTTCATCAAGAAAACTTCTCTTTGGAGGAGGATTTTAGAGTTGTCGAATCCTGGTTTTTGCGGTACCAATTCTATGATTTGGAACTTCGGTTGCGCTATTGTATGACGATGTTCTGTCCAGTGTACTGCCAGTGGTGTATTACTTTTATTGCAAATTCTGCTCTTATGTTCTGAAAGTCTTGTCTTCATTTTTCTCTCAGTTTTGCCCACATATAAAAGTCCGCAAGGGCATTTGATCATATACACTAAATGGTCTGAGTCACAATTTGCCGAATGTCTTAGTTGAATTTTTTCTCCGCTTCTTGGATGTTGTAATATGTTGCCTGTAATTGCATTATTACAGTTCTTACAGTTCCAGCATTTAGTAGTGCCTTTGTGATTGAGTTGATGTCCAAGTTCTGGTTACTTCAAGCGTTTTGTAAGAAGTTCTTTTAAGTTTTGCGCCCATTTATAGGCGAAAAGTGGCTTTTCTTTGAAAAGTGCTCCGAAATCGTTTTCGGTTTCTAAGATTTCCCATCTTTTGAGGATTATTTTCTTGATGTCTCGTGATGCGGATGAGTATTTTGAAACGAAAAGCATTCTTTTGCTGTTTTTTTGGGGGGTTTTCTCGAGTAGTTGAGATCTAGAGATTTCGTTGACTTTTGCTAATTGCATATCCAATTGTTTAGATGGGTAACCGCGTGTGATGTATCTTTGTTTTTGATCTTCAAGTGTTTTAATGCATGTTGATTGTTCTGAAGACATACGTTTGATTCGCATAAATTGAGAAATAGGCAAATTATTGATCAGAGTGGGGTGAAAGCTTTCGTATAGTAGTGCTGTATTTTTGTCTGTTGGTTTTCTGAAGACACTGGTTTGAATTTGTTGGTTTTTCAGTTCAATCAGTACGTCTAGAAATGGTAGGGCGTTCTTGTTGATATGATGAGTGAATTGAATTCTAGGATCCACTTGGTTGAGAGTTTTTATATTGTTCAGCAATGATATTTCACTGTTTCTCCAAATTAAGAATATATCGTCGATATATCTTTTGTAGTAGATCAATCCATTTTGCCATGTTTGATCAGCCATAATGTAGTCATTTTCGAATTTGGCCATAAAAATATTGGCGTATACACAGGCTCCTGGAAAACCCTTGGCAGTGCCATTGAGTTGTAAGTAGTATTCCTCTTGCCACATGAAGTAATTGTTGTTTAAGCAAAATTCTAGAAGTTGATTAATGAAGCACTTCAATGTCTCAGGTTTGTCTTGTTGTAGCAAGGCCCATTCAATTGCTTCTAATACTAGGGCATGTGGAATAGAGGTGTATAGCGCTACGACGTCTTTAGAACATAAAGTGAAATTTTCATTTTGTTCAAGGTAAATAGTTGTGAGGCTTCTTAAAAAGTCTGATGAGTCTTCAATGTAGCTTGACCATTGTTGGATGAATGGTTGAAGATGATGGTCGATGAATATCCCAGGATTTTCAAAAATAGATTCACACCCTGATATTATTGGCCTAAAAGGAGGATTTCTTAGGTTTTTGTGTATTTTAGGGAGAAAATACATTTTCGGTCTCCTTGGGTAGGTTTGCCATAGGTATCTTTTGATGTTTGAGTTAATCCAGTTTAGTTGATGGGCTTGATCTAAGATGGTGCTGAGTGTTTTAGCTAGATCAGTTGTTGGATCTGTGTCAAGTTTTGCATATGTATTTGTTTCAAGAACATGTTCTGTGGCTTTCTGCAGGTAAAAATCTGTATCCATTATGACTCGTCCTCCTCCTTTGTCTGCTCTCTGAATTATGATTGTATCATTCTTGGCCAGTGATTGCAATGCACTGTATTCAGCTTGTGATAAGTTTTTTAGGTGTCTTTTGTATTGAATTTTACTTAGGTCAGCTTTCACTAGAGTCCAACTACAATACAAAATATGTGGGGCATGTTACCAGAGACTGGACACTCCCCCTGGGGTAGTTTTGCAGCCTGCGCGACAACATCAACCATAAAAAGTTGTAATGTGAATGGCAGAGAGTTGATACTACGTCAACATTCAAATTGTCTAACAAAAAATGTTATATATTGTATACAGTGTCTGTGCCTGTTAACATACATTGGCAAGACCACACAAGAAATCAAAAAACGCATTTTGCAACACCATATGGTGTAATGTTACCACAGCTCCACTAGTTTAACACTACCAACAGAAATTACACATGCCATCTGAAATGAAATGGTTTGTACTTGAAGTTGTAAAAATTACAAAGAGGTGACAGAATGTCGATCGGCTGCTCACACAGAAAGAAAAAAAAATAGATTTGGTCATGTAACACAGTTGAAAGAGGACTGAATCCTTTAATTGAGTGGCATGTTTTGGCAACACTTTGACTTAGTTCTACACTCCTTGGTCCTCAGTCTCTTTAAAATGTTTTTGATGTTCTTGCTGTATGTGAATGGTGGTCGACTGTGTAGGTATGGCGCCTATACTCATACTTGGTCCAACAATTGTTTGAGTACTGTTAGAGAGTCATGGTTACACTCTACTGGTGAGTGACACGCCGTAGGTTGAACGGGAAGGTAGAAGTTGATATTATAGTGTACATTGTGAGAGCCGTGAAATTATAATATATGCTCTTGCGCACTAGTTATTTCATTTTATGTTTGGGCCCCCACAACGCCGACTTGATTAATCTTGGATATGGGACTATTTTTATTCATATATAACCTTTTCTCTTTAGATTTGGCAACACATGTTTGTGAGTATTAGTTCCTTATGGGTCATTCTAAGATGGCCACTGTAGTGGTGGGCAATCAGATGCTTTCGAGCTTCCGGCGTTGCTATTGTGTACTATGAACATCTCCACGCCGCATTTAAATAAGTTGGGCGAGTAAGTTCTGTACATATCACTTTTTCTTGTACAAAAGTTACATGTGTGGGTTCAGGTGTTTGTTACCAAAGCTAATGAAGACTAACAAAAATTTGTGGATGTGCGAGTGTTCTTCATTATTGATGAGAAGGTTTCACTATTTCTACATAAAGCCAGCTATCCAGTGGCATTTGCCTGCATTTATAGCTATAACTTGGGTACAGATAATGGATTATGAGGTTTTATTTAAGCCACTATAAGATGGCCGCTTCAGTAGAATGCGTTGTGACGCTATTACGCTTCCGGTGGGCTGACTGTTTTTACTCGTTGCTTGTTCCACGCCGTACTCGTTCGTTTGAGTCGGGTGTTTACAGACCAAGTGAGGCTGGTTCCTGTATCAAGTAAGTTTGTTCTCGAGTTCCATATACCCTCTTTTTGGAATCTATTGGTGCGCTGGACGGTTTAAAGGATCGTGCATTGAATCCATATGTTTATTTTTGACTGCAGGCAAATAATAGCTTTTGCAGTGATTACGTGAGTAAGCTGTGTTATTTCAACACTGGTGTTATTTATCACTAATGTGGTGATGACTTTATATCTATGTGGTGTAGGCTTATTGACCTCGTAATTTGGTTACCCACTACAAACATTGGTGGATTGTGGTGATGGTTCATATATGTTTATTATTTGGAGTTTGGCTGGCTTAGACCTACGTTTATTAGTTCAAATTAGGAACTAACACTATGCTCTTGGTTCACCAACATATGTAGGTGGTGAGATGTCAAATTGAATTGGACATGTGAGTATAGTCTTTGATTGATTGATGGGGTCTTTTATATAGTGAACTTTATGCCAGCCCTGTACATAGTGGCATATGGACTTATATGTATATTTCTACATTAGACGCTTTGAAAAATTTCATTAGAGGACAAGCTTGTCTTATTACCTCTTCTGGAAGTATTCCAAAAAGTGAGTAGACTTTATTTAATCAGTATGCACTATTGTGGTTCAGTTGTCACATTGGATTTTGGTTTAGGTACCTCATTGAGGCTGCACATTTGGGATGTGTTTTTAATATGTGGTGGTTGAGTGAACACGGAGGGTGTACATAACCAATGTTGTTGTCTTTATGTGCATCTTATAAATGCAGGGATGACGCATACATTTTTTATTCTAAAGATGGTCCCGATGATCCTTTAGACCAACAGGGGACCGAAACGTCGACGCCCAACATCATTTTGCTTATATGTTAATTTGACTGATTACAAATTTGTTGAAATACTGTGTTTAATTTCTATGAATATGGTGTTTGGTTTGTCCATAAGTCTAAGCAAAAGATGTTCTAACACTACTGTTAACTAACTGCAGAATTTCAGTAGTTTGTCCGTTTCCAGGAATTGAATAACATGAAGAAAGAATTCCAGTTGAATAAATTATACCTTTTTGATAGATTCGGGTATATATGTAATTTTTCCCTGCTTTATTGAACTTAATGATCATGAATTTGACATTGGTATAAAGTATAAATTATCTGAAATGTTTCCTCTAGGGACAATGAGATTTTGTTATTGATTATACCCAGTCCCAAGGGGACTATTGAAACAGCAGGGCCTGCCAGACTCAATCCTAACGCCGATCATTGACATTGTACAGTAACACCTGGATGCAGGTAAAGATCGACAATGGACAGAGGTTAACCCGGAAGATAAACACCTTTGATGGAGTAAAGCAAGGCTGTGTGCTGGCCCCTCACCTCTTTAATTTATTCATGGTCGACCTTACTGTAAGACTTGATCAGATCAATGCTCATCCACCGTGGCTAAGTAATCTCTGTGTAACACACCTATCCTATGCCGATGATGTGGTCCTACTAAGCCAGACGAGAATAGGCTTGCAACGTCTACTACAGGAATTGGCCTGTTACACAAAACAGAACTTGCTACAAATAAACAGCGCAAAAACAAAAACCATGGTTATAACCCGGCGCCACAAAGTACCACCAACCTTCACAATAGACAATGTTAAACTGGAAGCAGTTAAAAGTTACATGTATCTCAGGACACTACTGGACAAGCGCCTTAATTTCATTACGCATTTCAATATGAAAAAAAGGGCACGGTCCTGTTGTACGCTTTTAGTAGCCTAGTGACCAAACTTAAAGGCCCTCTGGTCTCCCCCTGCTAACAATAATGAAAGCTAAGTTACTCCCAACAATAGCTTATGGGAGCATATGACATCATGGCAAGAGTGCACAACTCCTGGGCAAAGTTCAAATGAAAATCTGCAAGCATGTGTTTGCGTTACCAAGCAATGCATCGCCCGCACAAGTCAGACTCGGATTTGGTTTGCAATCCCAAGTGCTGTTGAAAAAGTATGAGACTTTAAAATTTTGGTACGATGTCTGGATGTACCAAGAAATTGCGGTCTATCGTGCCATGTGGGAAACAATTAGCAATAGTCCCAACTCACAATACGCCAAGTACCTTAAATTGCCATTAGAATCAACTGAGTTGGCTGCACTCTGGGAAACTTAGGGCTCCATTACGATGTCGGGCGGATCGCCACCCTTTTCCCCCCCGCCACATTACAATGGCGGGGGGGACCACAACGGAGAGAAACACCGCCCGCCACTTTTCCGCCCTGGTCGCCTTGCGGCCGGGGCGGAAAAGGAATAATATGGTGGCGGTGTCTAATAGACACCGCCAGACATATTAAGATGAGTGGTGTGCAGTGCCTTTCCGCGGCGATGCCGCCACGGAAAGGCATGCGGTCTTCCCTCTGGGGGCCCGCTGCGGGCCCCCGAGTGAAGTACAGGTGGGGGGTGCACGTGGGGGGTACCTGTGGTACCCCCCTTCATTGTCATTTGCAAAGCGGCAGGCACCGCGCGGTGCCTGCCGCTTTGCATATGACAATGTTAAAGTGCATTTTCAGCATTGTGGCGGGCGGTGCAGAGAGCACCACCCGCCACAATGCTGAAAATACAGGATGTGCCCGCCACTGTGGCGGGCACATCCTAATGGCACCCCCTGGACCCCCGCCCTTATGGCGGGCGGTCCCGATTTACGATGGGATGACGGGCAGGCAAAGCCCACCCGTCATCCTAATGGAGCCCTAAGCTTCCAGTACTTTCCTTCAAACAGTTGGTAAAGAAGGCTGCCAACAGGCATTCGTTGCTCAATGATAAATTAACTTTCAGTCATCGGTCCCATGCCTGGATGACAATTCAATCTTATAAAAACTAGTACCGGCAGCCTTCTTAGACCTTGCTTTCTCGCCATTCATCAAACGTAAACACCTCAACTTAAGGCTGGATAGCTTCCCAACAAATGCTGATTTACCAAAGTGGAAGCCCCAAGAATGTGACGTATGCGGTTTATGTGGCTCAGGAAGACAAGACTTCATCCATCTGATTTGTATTTGTCCGGCTCTGATCCAGGAACGTCGGATTTGGTTAAAAACCAAGTTTAAGGAATACGGAATACGTACCTGCCGATCATACAACTTCTATGCTCAGTAGATCCGCAACTCATTTGCAGGGCAGCCAAATTCATTGACAATTTTGAGAAAAAGCAAAGAACACTGACAAAGTCTTCAATCAGTAACATGTTTATCTTCAAACTTGAAAGACATTCTCATTTTAATAACTTTTTATCATTCACACAGCAGTGTAAATTTTCTGTGTTTTAGTATATTGTCGTAACTATACTTTAAAGTATTATTATCAGTCCCAAGGGGATTATTGGGTGGCTCTATTATATTTAGTATCGCCAATGCAGGCACACTTGCTCTATTGTGCACGGGTGTCTACATTGCATGAAAAGATTGTTTATGTGCAACAAGATGCCCCTTCCTGCACTTAAACAATCAGTCATGGCTTGTTGTAACTTCTTTGTGTGCTGCAGAATGAAGCACACATAAAAGTTGCAACTCGTTGTTTTTTCAAATGATTGTTTATGTGCAGGAGGGGACACCTTTTCAATTAACTAGACTATATCTAAAATTCAGTATTGCGGAAAACAAACATGCTTATGCATAGCGAAAGAAGATTGGTGAATTCTCAGAAAGATTTTTTTTCACTTTCTTCTTCATTTTCCCTTTTTCCTATCCCCACTTTTAAAATAATTTTTGTTTACCAACGTCCCACACTGTATGTGTAAAGGCCTGATTTACAGTTTGGTGGACAGGATAATTCACACCGGTTATTCAAGCCTTGGGTTCACTAGCTCTATTTAGAGTTGAAAGGGTCATCACGTTTCTGATGGTGGTGCCCTCACTGGCTATTTCAGTTCAAAAAAATTATCAAAAGACATTGGGGAATTATGAAAGCAGAACCAGATTTTCATACCATCTGCGATAATCCCCCCATTTTTGCATATACCAGAGGGAAAAATTTAGGTGAACTCCTGAAACCTAGTACTCCCACTTCTCTAACCTACAGAGGCACCAGACCATGTTTGCATTGTGGGAATTGTAACAACATTATAAGAGGTACTACCATAACCCATCCGATGAAGGGACATAACATCAAATTGCGGGTGAACGCAACTTGCAATACGTCTGATGTAATCTACATGCTCAAATGCCCTTGCGGCAAAGTGTATGTTGGGAAGACTGAAAGAAAAATTAAAACGCGAATTAATGAACATAAATTGAACACAAGAACCCATAATCAAAAATCATCAGTTGCAATTCACTATTCAGAAGAACATCATAATGTGGCACAATTACAATTCCTTGTACTTGAAACAGTTTGTAATAAAGAAGGAGTGGACAACAATAAACTTCTTCTTCAAAGAGAGACATGTTGGATTTACACCATGAACTCGAGTAAACCTTTTGGTTTAAATGATCGCATTGAATTTGCGTGTTACCTTTAATGTACATATGGCAATTTTGTTATGCTGTAACCATATTCCTTTTTTCTACTTGTACGATGCCAGGAACACCCCTCACCATGTGCTTATGTTTTTAATGTAATGTACACATTTTACATCACTCAATTTCCTCTCACGTATTATTTATTTTTTCTCGACCGCGTTTTAAATTTTATTTTCATTTACTTTTTCTATTTTTGTGCCGCTTGTCACCGTTGAAACCCGCCAGCCCACTCGCGATCTGATAGTCTTTTTTCTATTAATATTGGTCACATGGCCGGTACCCGACAACCTATCGGATTGCTTCCGCTTCGGTATCAGGAAGCAACCCAAACACACGTCAGAATCGCTTCTCGACATTTGCAAACCTGCAATCTGCAGGAGACGCTATGCGTCTTACCATGTAAGTTGCCTTTTAGATTTCTCGAGATTCATTGCACACTATTGGGTATTCTATAACGGGATATCCTCATGATTATGTTATCACTTCAGTTTTCAGCTCCTTGTTGAATTTTGGCGCGAAATCGACATGTAAGTCTAATCCCCGTTTTTTTGTTTCACTTTAACTTTGCGTTTACGTTCACATTCACTACCACAAACCTTAAGCACGCGTGTTATGCATGGTTTGAATCGTACAGAATTTAAGTCTACTCAGCTGATTATCGTTGTATTTAAGAGAATATATTTCTTGTTTATTTTTATAGCACATGCTCTCTGATGAAGGGCATATAGTGCCCGAAAGGTATTGGGGGACATTACTATAAGCTATGATGTCAATGAAATATGTATGAAACATGCAAGAATTGAAATGAGGATAATCAACTTAACAGAATGAATTGAAAAAATGAATGAATAAAATAAATAAATCTTCAACAACAGTGACATATAATTGTTTTGTAAGGAATCCTTGATTTATTATCCAGTAGAAATAGGTGTGCACCAGGGGATGCAACTAATGGCCCATTACAAGCACTTTTCTTCACAGGAGCTGCCATCACAGCTCACCTTGCAAGCCCTTGTGGTGCTTGGTAAATCTAGAGTAACGCAAGGTAGCACAAGTCACTGGATTGCGCTACTCTGCTTCAGGGAGGTGTCCCAAGGATGAAAGGTTGGTGTTCCCATGCATACATCCATAGATTTTTGTGCATTCCCAGATTTACCATCAGTGGTAGACCTGGGAATGTGTCAAAAAGCTATGCCTTCCCAGGGGAGGCGTAATGAGAGAATTATCTTAATTTTCCATTGTTTTTCCTCTTTCTGAGTGCTGCATTCTGCATCACTAGAAAGAGGAAAACAGCCTCAAAAGTTTGATTTTGTGCAGGACAGCTTCACTTCCTGCACAAAAACAATCCTATCTGCAACGCAGGCACAGTTATGCAAGGTTGCCTGCTTTGACGATAGGCAGTCAAAAGTGAGGCAGTGCAAGAGAGGGCAGAAATGAGCCATGTCTTGATAGATATGGCACATCCCTGCCTTCTCCCTTTCTAGCAGCGCTGCAGGCTGTCCTCCTACATTGCATGAAAAAATTATAAATATGGCTCACAATGTTCTCAGCAACACAGACACATGGCAGGTTGTCTGCCAAACAATAAATCAAAACCTAGGACTGAAAACTTGGTCAAGTGTGTGCTCCAGCGGAAGCGTTGGTAATTTTTTTATTACTCATTTACTATATTTCCAATATATCATGAACAAACTTTATTATAACCAAATGTTTGGGCCCATAGAAACTCGATAGCCACTTACAAACATCTAATCCTTCGATACATCTTTGGTAGAGCTAATGGGGACTCAGATAATAAGAGACGGATGCTATTTCCTTCATGAGGACCTATAATGAAGAAAAATCCTGTCTAACCTCAATAGTCACAATATACATTACATCAATAACTCATTAATAAAG
Organism: Lissotriton vulgaris; assembly: GCF_964263255.1. Lineage (NCBI taxonomy): Eukaryota > Metazoa > Chordata > Amphibia > Caudata > Salamandridae > Lissotriton > Lissotriton vulgaris. The sequence goes on along the minus strand of NC_141696.1, from coordinate 512,764,730 downwards.
GCAAACTCTCAATACCTATCAAGTCACTTTTATCTAATATTTCAACATATGAATGGTCATAATACAAAGTACATTTAGTATCAATATTTTTGTTAATTCAATGTTACAGATTAAATCAAAATAACAAAAATACAGGTCATGGCAAATACATTATAAAATCAATCACAAGAGAAAGGGGCAGAGAGAGAATAAAGGAATATATATCATTGCAAATATCAGAAATGCAATTCAGAAAATCATACAAACCGAAGATCAATGAGCTAATGTGCAGGGTGCAATAATCAGAAGATAGCTAACCCTTCAGCCAAAGGGTTATAGCTTAAGCAACATTCAACAGCCAGTGATGTGCTAGGCAATCAGGATAGTTTAAAGATTTGGACCAACAGCATGCCACGCCCAAGATTTGCAAGGAATATAATAATCTAGAGTAGCATAAAGAGTGCAGCAGCAGAGTTCTCTCCTCAAGAAAAATCGGCTACTCCACAGTTCTTTTCTCACGGTAATAATTAAATCCCAAATCTTCACAAATCCAACGCCCTAGTTTTTCAATTTCACAGTTCCACACAATTTCATTGGTCAGGTTTATGAGGTGATCATCGTCCAAGCCAGTTCATCTGGATTTCTCTGTTATAGTTCTTTGTTAAAATTAATGTTACCATCGTTCTTCGAAAGCAGGGAAAATATTGTAACTCGTCCAACCGGAGGAAGGAAACTCTAGTGATACCTTAAACACAGCTAAACTAAACTAAACAAATAAATCAGCATTTTAGAAATAATGAAGGACAAAATACATTCTTCTGAGGCCTACATTAGAAAAAAGGAAATAACTCTAGCAGAGTTTGAAGCCTTCATAGAGAAACCATAAATAATAGTTTTTCTGAAGATTAAAACATACTTTAGTTAGGAGATTAAAAGAAATACATAGGGAAACTGATATTCAAAGATTCATTATTGTAATTAAACGTATAAGTTAAATCAAATTTCACAGCTCTAATGGCTGTCATATTGGACGGCAGGGCGACACATAGGAGAAACCGTCACTACAGACGTCCCCATACCACTACCAGCAAACCACCGAATGCTGCTACCAGGTACCAAACCTATACGTACTCGGCCACTACAGAGGTCCATAGCCCGCAGCTGCATGATGTGTATTCACCGCATGTCCAAAACACGGCCGCCGTACTCACCCTTGCTGCCACTGGTAGGCTTCCCCCGAGGGGACACATACTACACGCAGGGAACACTTCAGGTCTGGACAGAGTTGTCAGTCACAGAGGTAGAATCATTCTTCAAAGAGGGACAGTTGAAAACATACGACCAGATAATGGAGCAATATGATATCCCCCCCGGGCAATTCTTAATCCACAGGCAATTAATAGATAGCAGCCGTAAATATTGGAATCCTAACACAGGGGAGCCCACACCACACCCAGTGATACACACGATCGTGCACATGGGAGTGGGGCGACATCTGGTCACTTGGCTTTACAAGGCGATACGTACACGGATCCTCCCATCCCTTCAACCCCTGCGTCAGAAGTGGGAGACGGACATAGGCAGAGTGGTCCACAACAAAGAATGGAGCATGGCCCTGGAATACCCCAAAAAAGTATCCAGAAATGCAAGTTTCTGTAACATACAGTTTAACATCCTCCATAGAGCGTATCTCACACCACGCCGACAGCATCGCTTCTTTCCAGACACACACTTTGCCTGCCCCCGCTGTCAAACCCCGGAAGCAGATTTCAAGCACATGTTCTGGGACTGCCCCACACTCCAAGGGTTCTGGAATACAGTCCATCGGACCCTCGAAGAGGTAACTGCCATCACAACCATGTCTACATGGGAAGCATGTGCGCTCGGGATCTTCCGCAGGCGGAAGACTGAAAAAGTGCACTATCGTTTCCTATCACTGGCCATTCTTTTGGCAAAGCGGGGAATAGCCATGCATTGGAGGACCCCCACGGGACCACCGGAAGCAGCCTGGATAGGCGCCATACATAAATGGGGTAAAGCGGAGGAGGAGACACTCCGGGAGGAGGAAGTGAAAGGGCACCGCAAACACCCTATATCCCTAGTTTGGGCCCAGTTAATGCACGGCTTCACACAGGCAACGAGTCCACAAGAGTCACCGCCGGTTTCACAGTCCCAGACCCGAACAGCCACTCCGGCCCCTACACCTCAATGACACAGTCACAACCTTACCTGGGCACCACATAGCTCCGCCCCTTTGACCCCTGTTATCCATCCCACGCTACTGACTTCCCGCACGCTACCGCACTATGCAATCAAAGAAAAATTGCAACCCCACCCCAGCATGGCCGATAACCTCCTGCCTACTCCCTGAACCCCCTCCCCCTCACCAGGTTAACCCCAAAGGTTGTAAAAGTTAGAAAGTTTAGACTCGAGGGGGTATCCCCCCTACCAATGGTTTATTGGAAAGACCTATAGACAAGGACGACATGACGACACATGCAGGCACAAATCATGCTGGCCTCGTCTACACTATCTGAGGTGACTGAGTAAAAGTCAACATACCACAGGGTCATTACCACGCTAAGAACGGTGGGTCGCTCACCGCGGACAGTCTCTGCTCTTCTCAGGGGTACGCTACTGACGTTGCATGGGACTATTTGGTAAACATTAATGGACCGAACAGCTTGGATTGGTTGATCAACACATGAATACTATATAGGGAAGGCTACTCGGCGTTTACTGATAATGTGTACTTATGGTCATTCACTACTGTACTGCATAATCACTGTCATGCTGAATGTAAAATGTAAACAAAAACCCAATAGACAATTTAAACAAAAAAAAAGTATAATCTAATTTCAAAACATACATTATTAATTGGTCAGCTATTTTCTTGTTATGAAAAAGAAAACATAAACATAGACATTTACTCCAAGCATTTTCTCTATCATTATTTTCAAAATTCTACTTTGTAAGTTTGCTTCAGTACTTTATCAAGTTTCATTCTCATATGATTATTTTTAAATTCATTCATTGAATCACTTCATATGTTTGTCTATACTCTCTATATGTTTTATTTGCTGTTTTCCTGTTAAACATGTCGTGTTTCCTTGCACATTTTCTTGTACTTTTGAAGGTTTTTCATGGTTAATAATTTCACACTATTAGTTATTTTTCGTGAATGACACACGTATGAGTAGATTTGATCAAGCAAAATTATTCGCAAACAATCATGATTCATCATGTGGCAGAGGCATTGCAAATATTTTTGAATATCCAAAAATTTACAGTTTTAGGATGTTCATCTAATTTTCTTAGGCCTGATAGAGCGCTTACAGCACTCTAAATTGTATTGGTGCAGTATACTCATGGTTTAAACCCACTCACATATATTTTATCATTTGCAGTGTTTTATGCTTTTTAAGATGCAATTATTCACGCTATATAAGTATTAAAATGTAGTGTATGCATTGAAGTAGGATTTACATGTATTAGGGACACTCATAATTCCTTTATGCATAATGTGCAGGATGACATTATACCCATATAAATGTAACTGTGTGTTGTTTAAGTTTCCTGCACAGTAGGCCTAAACCTGCAGGTTGTTGTTGGTTTTTAATCCTTGGTTGCTCAAGAAATAATTAAATGAATCCTTTTTGTGTGCGAAGACAGTATGTTCTCATCCTTCTGCAGGTGCAGGAATTCGAACTCGTTATTCTTAGATTTAAGGACATACCCGAAATGTCTTTGAAGAATACTGAAAAGCGAGAAGGGAGGATGCCTTCCATGCCTGGCCTATCTCAACCCCAAGGCCACTGGAAGACAAGAAGAATTTAATTAAAGCTTCTATGGAAATCTCCTGGAAAAATATTACAAGTGAAACAGCTCTTCATGCGACGCATTTAGGGGGGATGAATTTTGTCTTTTTGTATGATGCGCAGGGATAGAGTGGAGGGACTTCTACATTTTTCTTCGGAGAAGGAGCATCTTAGAGCGAGCTCCATAGCCTTAAGCTATTAGACCCATTTAACGTGAGTACTTCTTAGAAAGTCAACACGTGCCGACACCTTTTGGGTATGTTATAAGGGAAATAGGCAGGACCCTCAGTGAGAGCAGTGTAGGGAAAGATAACTTTTATTTTTCTTCCTCATGAAAAAGGATTTGAACTCAGCTTCAATTCTGTGTTACATTTTGATTTTGGAATTCATTACATTATGCCTTTTATGCCGAATGAATTATATTAGTAAACTCGGCTCTGTGTTGATTTTCATGTACCTATATTCTCTGCTATTAAGGTGTGTTTATATTCAATTATTTTCGGCCTTATAATAATAGCCATAATCTGGAATTTGGAGTCGGTGGTCTTTTAAACATGACTGCATTGTAAGTATAATCTTTAATTGTTTACTCCCCTCAACCACTTTCAGCAGGCAAATAAAAGACTATCTGTGCTGAATTTTGTAGGGAAGGCAAGGACTGAATTTAGCGTAATCAGGCCACTCTGATTACATTGCCTCTCAAACATCTATTAAGTATTAAGAGTGCTTTGAAATCTGCATATCTCACAGAACTGCTGTGATCTGTGTGTGATGTCCACACAAACAGAAATGCAATTATCTCGCTTTTGGTAATGGGATCAGATCTCGACTTCTCAAAATGTTCCAAATCTTTTAAGCTTGATCTATGCAGGGGAAAGGGGTTTTGGCATCAACACAGTCTGCTTAAAGATATAAAAAGAGAAGCAAAGCTATTTTCCAGTCACTGCCGCGAAACCTCTTTCCAGCATCACATTTGTTGTGATGAAGCTTTGCAGTGGGAGTATTGAAGCAGTGAGACACTGACCTGCACCATCAAGCTGTTCTGTTCCTCACAGGGGAGTGTAAATGAAAGGTTGCATTGACAGAGGATTACCTCAGGCTCACAAGCATGTAACGTACTCAATCTTAGAAGAAAGCATGAAGCCAAACGAAGGCTGACAAACACTGGGGCATATTTATTAGAAAATGACACAGCGTGGCACTGCATGCCAGCTTGCTGCGCTGAGCTGTGTCATTAGGAAATTGCAGGGATGCATCATATTTACAATAATATGATACATCCCTGTGCTTTCCTCTGAGCAAACACAGGCACCCTTGCACCATGGTGCAGGGGTGCTTACGTTGCAGGGATGATTGTTTTTGTGCAGGAAGGGACACCTTCCTGAACAAAAACAATAATTGATGGCGTTTTCCTTCTATGTGTGCTGTAGAATGTAGCACACATAGAAAAAGCAGGTATTTCTCCTCGCTGCGCCACTTTAATGCCTCCCCTGGGAAGGCGTTGGATTGTGATTCATTCCCAGGTTTAAGAAACCTTGCAAATCTGGGAATGTGCCAGAGGAATCCCCTTTTCATGCAGAAAAACCAATGGAACGCCCCTTTCATGCAGTGTGATCAGTGCTTTAAATGGGGGGAAAATAGTGCAGGTACTCATTTAAATATGGCGAGTGGGCGGGGCAAAGAGCAAGACATGCCGATACTACTTACTACATACCAAAACACGAGAAATGTCTTTCAATAAACTGCGCAGGTTTGTTTACTCATTACACACAACGAAAGCCAAACACAGCGATATTTTAAAGTTTCCTTGTTTTGTAATGTATACAACATCAATACTGTTAATTGCTGTTGCTTGGCACAACTCTATATATTCTCGATTGACACAAAGAAACAAGCAGGCATGCACATACAAAGCATTCCACACATTTCATTTAATATAACTTATAATACAGCGTCTCTATTCTCCCCGCTACCGCTCCCCCCTCCCCTTTGCTCTCGTTTTCGTCGCACACAAAAATAATCATAGGCAAGCACACATACAAGCAGACAAACATAAACAGACAGTTAACAAAAGAATCAGGTGGAATTAAAGCCATTCGAACCTGGTAGCCTCCCACGGCTTTCTTAATTACGCTGTCAACACCGGGCTGCCTCGATGTCTGTGTTTGCAGCACAGCATGATGGTGAACACCCAGATGGTGAACACCCGGACGGTATGCAGATGAGCCCAAGCTGAATTGTTCAGCTGGGCTCGGCTCAGATCTACACAATGAAAGGCCGCCAGCACCAGAGTTTTATGAGTACCGGTACTCTCCTCTACAATAGAGAAGTGCTGGTACTCAGAGGGATAAATGTAAGAAGTGCCGGTACTCAGTACTGGTGAGTACAGGCCAATTTAAAGCACTGAGTGTAATGCTTGAATGGGGGCCATATATACAAAGCCATGAAAAAGCCACACAGGGTGGCTTTGCGTGTCGTTGTAAATATGGCTCAGCATTGTGCTCCACCGGAGCGACAAAAAAAGTGATGGTCTGGTGGCATAGGGGCCTTGTAAATATGCCCTCTATCTGTCACATTACGTTAGTTAGTACAGGAATAAGAAATGTTCTGATTTTTATACATTTTGCAACATATATTGTCCAACCCATAATGAGGATGAAGTTAATGTGAAAAATATATTCTCTCTATGGAAATCGTGCGCTCTTGAGGTATAATATTTATACAACTGATCTGCTAGTAAGGTGTAGTTCATTTTCTGGTGCATTAATGTATTCAACATTGGATTTTCTTGAAGATCTGATATTTTTCCCTCCAGATGAGAACATTAGGGAACCAATAGGAGCTGTAGCTGAGGAGGTTTGATTATGCCTTCTATCTGATCAGGTATGATTCTCTTCAGGGGAAATCATAAGAGATTGCACGTTTCAGTTAGATTGCAGTGTTTCAAGCAGAATATTAAATCAGACCAGCTCTAGAGAAATTACTGTGCCACCAGTACATACATTCAGGGAATGAGTCAGGGTGCATGCGGGTGGACAGCGTCCACCCACTATTTTCACAGGGAGTACCCAGTCCACCCTGCCAACGAATTTGGGCAACACTGAATAATTTGCTGAACTCATCTCGGTGTACTTTCCAAACACCAGGACACATTCAGCAGTGCCTGCACGTTGTCTGCTTTCCAATTGCAAAAAGCGACAACGTGCAGGCGGGGATGGGGATTTCTTATTTTAGACTCCTGCTGGGCCCATAACAAAGGCCGGTTTTAAGGAGTCATCAGGCCTCCTTTTGTTCAAGTCTCATGGCTGGGAGCAGTCAGGAGCCTCACACCTGATGCAAATGAAGCATAGGGGAAACAAAGGCTCACACCTTCTTAGCACTTCACACATACTTAAGAGAAGCAGCTTTTCACTTTGTACAGTCCCTCTTTATGAGCTATGCATGCACAGTAAGAATGTCAGATGTGTTGGTCTTTCCCAGTATTTACACAAAATAAATTGTTTTATATAGAGCTTACTTCCCCTGAGGAGGTGGTGAAATAATTTAAATACCAGTATTTTTTCTTGTATAGACCTACTCTTCTCTTAATCCAGGGTGTCAGACGCTTTACATCCGACCTGCATATTACATATAAAATAAAGTATATATGTTTGTAAATGAATGTATAGGATGTGTTACATATAACTGGGGGATTACAAGGTGTAGGGGTCACATATGGGGGCTGATTCACAGAACTAATTTAGGACAAAATCATAATCTTACTACTTTTGGTATTCACAGAGGGTATTTAGTAGTCTTAAATTAGGATTTTGTCTTAAATTAAGATTTTGTCTTAAATTAGGATTTTGTCTTAAATTAGGGTTTTGTCTTAAATTACGATTTTATCTTAAGTTAAACTTAAGACAAACTTAAGTTAAGTTTAATTTAAGACAAAATCGTAATTTAAGATAAAATCCTAACTTAAGACATAAGTTTAGGATTTTGTCTTAAGTTAATTCTGTGAATCGGCCCCATCATCTCCCAAAGCTCACTGTGCAATTATCCTCGCAATGCGCTCAAACGTACATATGATAGACCTGCTGAACATATATGTGAGGGCTTAAGATCTGAGGCCACTTCTTGTGATGCCACTTTATGTAAAGTCATGGCTTGTAATGCCATTTCTAGTGATGTAAATTCCTGTGATGTCACATGTGATCTCATGTGCCGTGATGTCATGCACCTTGATGTCATGTGCTGTGGTCACGCACCTTGATGTCACGCACCGTGATGTCGCTTGCAAGCTACCTAACTAGGTTATTCTCCTCACCTCATTTTTAGGACTTATGCCCTGCATACATCATACAGTATGCATTATTATAGGGCAGAATCAGCTGGTTGTTTGAAAGACTTTTGAAAGTCAACATATTTGAAAATACCTTTTTTTCCAGAGGGAAGTTTCGTACATGGAGAAATGCAAGACTGGTGGGGACTCTGCCCCATGCAAGGATCCAGACCTCCCAAGTCCCACCAGGGTAAAACCAGTACTTTATCCTTTTTTATCTTCTGCTATGGAGGATTTAAATGAGGAAATTACAAATGTTGAGGAAGAATTGGCTCAACAAGTTCGCCCTCTCACAATGGGCGTACTGACAGGCATTGTATACTTACCTAACACAAGCTCCTCAGAAACCCCCAGGGAGGAGTGGCACCCCAACAATGCTCATGTTCAGCTCCTCAGCTCCCCCAATGAGGGGGTGGCGCCCTCAACACTGCTCATTTCAGGTGATAGTATATCAGACAGATATGTCGCCTTGTGAGGGTGCCCTACCTCCCATTGACAGCGGGATGGAGCATGCAGCTGATTCCCTCCTGCTGTCGAGTAAGCCAAAAAAAAGGGAATTGGACTGCTTCAGAAAAGGGAGCCTTGGTCCTCTCTGGCTCAAACAAAGGAGTTCTCTCTAACTAAACCAATTGAGGCTTTTTATCAGCAATAAGATCCAAGACTGTGTGGACACCCTTTATACAAAGTTGGAGTCCCTAATAAAGAGGCTTCTTCATCTACTAGAGATGCACTCCTGGAACATTGAGCAAGGTATCGCAGGAATTAAGGGTCAGAGACTTTTTAAGGCATGGGCAAAGTGGGCCCTGGCCCAGGACCCCAGCCTTTCAGGGGGGGCCACTGATAGAGCCAGCTCCGTTCTGTAGAAAGTCCTGACCTGTTGACCTTGAACAGTTCTTAAACAGATTGTTTTAACTACTGTTTTCCTTTAATTTATGTTTAATGTGAGTGATATGGCCATGCAATATTCATAAACAAAGCTTGTTTTAGCTCAAAACAGGACCTTACATAGGAGAAATAGGAGGGGACCACAATGATTATTTGCATTAATATTAGTGCGCTGCTGCTGCATCATAATATTAAAAAAATTTCACTTTGCCTGAATATTAGATGCAAATAGATTTAGAATTTTGACCAGTGTCTGCCTGTGCACTTGCCAAAGATGACATGAAAGAGCTGTAACTGGATCATTAATTCAAAGCTCTTCCCAACAGGGGCCTCCAAAATGCATTTGGCCCAGGGGTCCCCAAATCCTTCAGATGTCCTTTTTAACAGTGTTTAACCTCTGTCAGTCACATCCACCCATCTCTCTCAGGACCACCGGCTGACACACCTGAATGGGTTATGGACCACACGCTTTGTTATCAATTTTGCAAAGGGTGATGCCCTTATATCCAGACAAGAGGCCCTTGCGGACCGGGGCAGGCATATCTCACCAAGTGAGTCAACTGTCATAGACATCATGTTTCTCTCCACCAGTTCTGGCCCGGTAATCCTGATCGTTAACTAAGTCCAAATTCTGGTCCCATCACTGACCTCCCCCAGAAGCAACCCCCTGTGTTGTGATCCTTTGAAATGTGCCGCTTCTGATCGGTCATACGTATGCCCAATTTGAAAAACAATGTGTCCCGCTGGATTGGCGCACATTTGAACCTGGGCCCTTCCATTCACGACCGGATCAACATTGTTAGAAGGGTCCGATGTCTAGGAAAAGGTGAAAAGAATACAGGCCTCCTCTAACATAGACACTCTGGACTCATTTATCCACACACCGACTGAGAATCAGCTGGGGCTTGCAAATTTAATCATCACTGTGAACTTTTATAGATCTATGCAAAAGCCCCATTGATGATGTGAGCAATTCTGCTAGGTGCATGTTATCTATGAGTCTACTTATGGGACAAACCAAAGAAGGGTGTGAGATCTAAATACTGTGTTAACTTATTTTAATCTTGTTTTTTCTTTGGACAAAATCTTTAATTACTACACAGACTGAACTGGAAGGGGTTGTGCCTCCATTACTGATTATATTTTTGTTTCTGCACCCTTTTACCTTATGATCTCTAATTGCAACATCTCCGACGGTGTTTTTAGTGACCACAATCTGGTCTCTCTTGCCCTGGAAGTGTCATTTTCATCTGTTCACAAAATGGTGAGGGCCCCAGGTGATCGTTGTTCAAACTGTCAGGGCAGACGACTAAGATGACCCACAGTAGTCTCTGAGCATTTTAAACATCCACTGTTCCATAGTTGCGCCCAGGACACTTTAACCTGCCTTGATCTTTCTTAACACCTCAGATCATGCAATTTTAACGTTGGGAGCATTTCTAAAAAATAGCTGAACTCCTACATTCACCAGTTAGTACACCCTCCCTAACTGCCCCTAAGTTGTTGACCTCAGTTGCTCCAAGGCTCTACGGAATCTAAAATGTGCCCCAAAAACAATCCCTAGAGCTGGTGAGCGAGTAGCTATCTCTCGGCGTATGTATAAAAAGGTACTTAGTAGGAGAAACAGGACCTTGAAGAACGCAGCCTGGGCTGATCATATGTAAGCGAATACTTGGAAAAATAGCACTGCCTTTTGTCGTATTATTAACCACCCCTGCTTTGCATGAGAGGACGCCTCTACTTTATGTCATCCCATCACGGCCTGTCAATGGGTTATCCATTTTGATGGTATATATAACTGTTCATTGCCCTCTGTCACACCAGAGACAGGAACCTTAACTTGGGATAGGGTGAACCTTGAATTTTATTTAGAGGAGACTACACAGGGTGTCATGAGTCATACTAGACCAGGGGTTTCCAAACCGGTCCTGGAGGGCCGGATCCATGCCAGATTTTTTAAATAACTACATGTATCTCAATGGGGATATCCAAAAAATCTGGCATGGATCCGGCCCTCCAGGACCGGTTTGGTGACCCCTGTACTAGACAAAAGGCCTCGGGTCCTGATGGAATCCTCTGGACCTGTTTGCTAGCGATGTGGAATTGTGGGGTCCAACGTTGAATTAGATCCTTAATGCGACAGACAGGGAAGGTAAATCTTCCCTCCCTCTTGGTCCATGGCAGTTATAGTGCCAGTTTTTAAATAGGGCAATAAAGACAATCCGCAGTGTTACAGGCCTATATCGCTTATTGGTTCTGTCGTAAAGGTCTTGGGTGTGTGTTATTGGACAGACTATCTTGATGGGAAATAACATTATCTCAGATTCACAATGTGGCTTTAGGCAAGGCAAATCTACCATTGAGCAATGTTTGAATGTATGATATTCAGCAAATATACTGTTCTACGCTCCTAGTCAGTCCATCTCGCCTTTATGGACCTTACATCGGCCTTTCACGTTGTCAATCGTGAGAAACTGTGGAGCATCCTTTTGCGAATGGGGCAGACCCAAACATAGTTTATTTTTTACGGGATCTCCATGCAAATGTGACCGCATCTGTCAGACACAAGAATGATTCTGCATGTACAAACAGTTTTAAAATGAAGAGAGGGGTGCCCCAAGGGTGCATTCTTGTCCATTTTATATTTGCCCTCTACTTAAATGGGCTTGAACAGGCGCTAGTAACTGCCAATGTAGACTGCCCCATATTGGCTCTAGAACCATTCCGGCATTTTATATGTGGATGACGCAGTTTTGCTTGCAAGGACAGCCAAGGGTCTGCAAGGCCTTTTGAACTCATTTGAGATGTTCATGAGTAAGTTGGATCCCTATGCTAATCTTACTAAATCTTGCATTATGGTGGTGGGTCCTCACTCGACAAGATCTAAAACTTTCAGCATGAGCAACTCACTGCTGACAAAGGTCAGGGATTTTCACTATTCGGGTTGCAAGGCACCCCTAATCATAGCAGAGAAATAGGAACTAATTAGGACTAATGCAGCTGTACTTAGCTTTGCAAGAAGACTTGGGTATAGACCCCTCAAGGCATTAGTCGGGATTTACCAGGCCAAGTGCTTTTCAAAGGTATCCTATGGGAGTGATATCTGGGGAAATGTGGCTACAAATGAACTCCAGACTGTAAAAAATAATGAGCATATTTACAAGCCCCTATGATCACAGACACATCACTTTTTACTATGTTGCAGTGGCAAAAGGGTCTTTGCCTTATTTACAAGGCGATGTTAAAGCCGGTTAACGCCGCCTTGTAAATAAGGCCCCCTTACATGCTGTACAAAATGTGAAAGGGGAGGGCAATGGGTGTTGTGGTCGGCGTTCTGCCGCAACACCCATTGATTTTGATGGTGCCCCATATTTACAAGGGTGGCGGAAATATGGGGCAACGCCTAAATTAAGACCAGGGAAAACCTAGTTTGAACATGGCTAAACAATGAGAAATGCTTTATTTCTCCTCCTTTTTGTTGTTTGTATGTGTGCTGCGTAGTGCAGCATACATAGAAACAGCAAAACACCATGAAGAATTGTTTATGTGCAGGAAGATGTCCCTTCCTGCACATAAACAATCTTTAAAAAAATGACGTTTGACAACTTCTATGTGTGCTACACAATGCAGCACACATTGGAGTTACAAATCGCCATTTGTGATTGTTAATGTGCAGGAAGGGACACCTTCCTGCACATAAACAATCATTTCCCCAACGCAGGCACCATTGTACCATGGTGCAAGGGTGCCTGCATTGGTGCTAGGGAGCTTAATTTTGTGCCAGCACTAGGGGAAATGCAGGGGTACCCCGCATCTTTGTAAATACGACTCATACCTGCATTTTTAGAATGGTGGAGTCTGCCATTAGCACTTTTTGCTTAACACCATACTCCATCATTCTGATGTACATATGCCCCATAATTTCTAAGACACCTGCTATGCATCTCCAAAGTACATCAACCTTTTGAGTGCACAAGAAGTTGGGAGTCAAGTATCTTAGTGATCAGATAGCCCTTTGTTCGGCTGGATCAGGATATTGGCCAAGGAGGAACTCAGCATGAACCGTTTAATACTGAGGTACTGTTTGTTACTTCACTACAATGCAAAGACCCCTTTGCTCAAGTATGTTAGGGATTCCTTCCAGAGGATAGGAAGGGTGGCGTCATTTTCTATTCCAGAGGGTATACGCAAAGCAGATTACAAATGAGTAAAGGAGCATTTTCTCAAATGAAATATATTAATAAGAGAGGAGTCCGTACTGCCGTAACCTTCCATTTGAAAGTATGTAATGCTGAATACTATTCACGATATGAAGGTCTATTTAACATTAGTGAAAACCAACAGGGAAAGGTTTGGCTTATGCGATTTAGATTTAATTAATTGCATCTGTCTTTAGCCCACCCTAGAGGTTAAAGAGACCTTAAATCCCTGGGTCCCTTCAGCTGCGACAATAGGTCTCCGCAGGACACGTTACATTTTATCATATTTTGTTAATGTTATACTGTGCCCAGGAGATCTTTTAGTGTTCAATTATTTAAAGATAGAAGCTTTTTACAAGTTAACACAGCACTTTTGTTTTTACAGATGTTACCGATGAGTTCACTGTCTTAAATGTTGTATCTTTCCTAAGAGCCTTATCACCCTAAGGAGTTCACAGGAAGATTAATCATGCTGCTTAATTTTTATGTATTACTAGCTTTACCCGGCCATGCGTTACTGTGGCTCAGTGTGGTTAAATGGAAGAGAAAGAAAAGAGTAAGCACACATTTCTAATATGTTTAATTTCACAATGCTTGTGGGTATACAATATGTTTTTGTCCATCCTAATCTATGTAGACTTTTGTACATATGCGTCCCTTGTATTTGTTGCTCAGCAACCAAATCAATAGGGTCTGTTCGGGTTGCAAAGTGAACCAACTCCTCCATCCTCCCTCCTTCCACTTCCCGGTCTACCATCCTGACACCAACTGTCCATCCTAATATATGTAGACTATTGTCTACATGCGTCCCTTGTATTTGTTGCCCAGCAACCAAATCGATAGGGTCTGTTTGGCCTTTCGATTAAAAACATGCGCGTATTGGACACACGCGTTTTGGAATACAAAGTTGTGTATATATAAACACGCGCTAATGTTGCAAAGTGAACCAACTCCTCCCCCCTCCCTCCACCCACTTCCCGGTCTGCCATCCTGACACCAACTGTCCAAACTAATATATGTAGACTATTGTCTCTATGCTTCCTTTCCTAATGTTGCCAAGTGAACCAACTCCTCCCCCTCCCTCCACCCACTTCCCGGTCTGCCATCCTGACACCAACTGTCCATCCTAATATACGTAGACTATTGCCTCTATGCGTCTATTGTAGTTGTTCCGCAGCAACCCAATCAATAGGGTCTGTTCGTTCATTAGATTAAAAACACGCGTGTATTTGACATACGCGCATTCTAATCCAACGTTGTGTATATATAAACACGCGCTTATTCAAATTCAACGTTCAACTTGGAAGTTGGCCATTGTCAAGCCTTTATTGAAAAAGCCAACCTTGGATCCCGGGATCCTAAAAAACTTTCAGCCCATATCCCTTCTCCCTGCCCCCGCCAAGATGCTCGAGGCAAACCTCAATTACCATCTCAGCGCCTTCCTTGACATTGCTAGCCTGCTAAACCCTTCTCAGCATGGTTTTCGGAAGGCGCACAGCACCGAGTCAGCCCTCACAGTGGTGGTCAACAACATCCACGCTAAGGTCGGCAGTGGTCAGACTACCCTTCTAATCGACCTTACAGCCGCTTTTGACACCCTGTCTCCCTCCATCCTTGCCTCGCGTCTCGGTGAGATGGGAGTGGAAGGACCGGCTTTGGGTCTCTTGACATCCTACCCCAACCAGCGTGCTCATAAGATCAAACTGGGCAACTTCCTTTCCTTCGCCAAGCCTTTGCAATGTGGGGTCCCACAGGGCTCATCTCTGAGCCCCACACTTTTCAACATATATGTGGCCCCAGTTTCAGAAAAAAGACAACGGTGGAGGATTCCCAACCGAACAGCACCTGGTCAAATATTCTCACAATATTAGTTTGGACCCACACTATAATATATGGGAAAATCTGTGTGCACACTTCTAAAACACCCACCGTTACAATGTTGGTTCAAGACATGAACTATTGTATACTTTAAACAAGGTCAAGGTGCACCACTTTAGGATTTGTAGACACTGATAACTTTTGATGAGATTAACAGCAATAATCACATTAGTTTGTTACTTGTGTTCTTTTAGAGTTCTTTATTGAGTTCAGTTGAGAGTAAAAAAACACACAGGAGCTACAGCCGACGCGTTTCGTCCTCTTGGGACTTCTTCAGGGCTGTTTACAAAAAATGACAATGTACAAAAGACATACGATTAAAATCTACATTAAAAACAAAAGCAATTATGTTCATACAGAAAATGCCAGGCTTCATAAACAATTCATTACACTAATAAAATCTAGTACAAGTAGTCAAAACAAATTGCCAACAACAGTTAGGACTAGATGTCTGCATTAATTGACACAGAGCAGTTTGAACTTTTTGGATTTTTTCAGAAATTTTTCTTTTTTTTCTCTTTCTTTTTCTCTTTTTTCTTCCTCAAAAGGTGGTCAGGGTGTTCTGGGTTATTGCATATTGTATCCCATATGGGTCCTTCCCTCTTATATCGTTAACCCTCCTCTCAGAAATAATAGACAATTTATATATCTATAAGGAAGTGGAGAAACCAGCATCCAAAAGTAAGTAGAAAGGAAGAACAATAGCTCTATTACAGATATAAGTAGCACTAGAATATAGAACATACCACAATAAAGGGTGAGTTAATGTCCTTGTATCCTCTCCCGCAGTTAATTGGATTCGTAGAGTTATCTGTGACGAAAATCTGTGCTCAAATAGGCATCTAGAAGTAGTTTATGAGAAAACATAGATGAGTGGTCAAGAAACAACCATCTAGACAGTAGAACAATCTAAGAAGAACAGGGAGCTTAAGATAGCTATGAATGGTTGTAAGTAAGGCCTATAACCTACCCTGTTCAACAAATTGGTTTTCTGTGGAGGAATCTGATCTGACCACGCTGTTCTTGATCTTAGGAGCAATGTATCTATTTGTAGTCTCGTTCTGCAACAGCACTTTTATTGCGGGATTTCAATGTTGTACATATGATTCTCCTATAGGACAGACAAATTTTTAGAATTCTCCTCAATAACAGCTCACCAGATTTTCTACGTTTACTATTTGAGGTGGAGAGGCTAGTCAGTGATATAAGGGTAACGGAAGTAAATGTTTCCATGATACCTTTATCATATTGTACTTCAACAACCAATAGGGTAGGCTAACCAGTTCTTTATATACAAGCAAAGGACAAAAATCACATCACTTACATCAAGAAATGGGTGATGATCCAAAAATAGAGCTGGAACCAGGGTAAAAAAGCATTGAGTGTAGATTCTGTCTGACTATCTACATCAAAAATAGAGAGGGAGAAAGGGAATGAGAGTTATTAGCAAACTAAGCGTGTAGAGCAATAACCTAAGGTTCCTGCCCCTGGCTATTCCTATCTATAATTTCTTTATTAAGCAAATCAAATTATTATATATATATCATTGCTCATCGCTATCTATGTTGCCATGAAAGGCAGAACCTTTTACTGAAAAAGTCCACCAAACATCTAAGTATGTGCTTGGTGGTTTATCTTACCTGTAAATGTTAACTTGTTGTAGAGGGATTGGTTATTGATCCTCCTGCTTGGACACTCTAAATAGATTGTAGAAAGAGAGGAGGAAAATGAATAGGGTTCCAATTAAAACAAACCCCAAAAGAACTTCCTTTTTCCAAAGTTCCATCTCTCTATATATATTAAAACCTTTGTATTAAGCTTGCTTAATCTAAATGAGCAAGAGGTAAATTAAGATTATGGTCCCCATTAGTTGAAAATGATGAGCTAACATTATTGATTGCCCAGGATTCTCTTTTTATAGAAAGACCCAATGCTCTATTAAATCCCTGGTTAAGCTATTTGATAGCCCCTCTTACCTTGATAAAGTGAGCCAAAGCATCCCCTGGTTCCTAGAGCAGCATGCACTATAACGTCCTCCTCCGTCAGGTAGCAGCAGACTAATGATACATTTTGGCTCTGTTTATATATTGGCTTCAATTGATCCTAATGGAAAACACCTGGTTTAATTTACTAATTTGGAATGACAATTGCCATGACGGCCATGTCATGTAAGTAACTGAATGCCTAATTGTAGTCTAGTGTGAAGTTTGATGGACGCCATCTTGTGTTTACACCGAGTCCCATTTTAACCTATGATACTTGAAGGTATTTGAGGGACAATTTAAAGAAATAAATAAACAATAAATAAAACCCCTATACTCCTATGTAGCCTACCACCTCGAGATTTGCAATTTCTATCCTAAACAAACCAAATTTGATGTACCTATGATTAACATGGGGGCCATGTTGCTTAAGTAACCGAATGCTGTTTGTAGATGCGACATGAAGCCTAATATTCGCCATACTGAATAAGAACGGGCTCCCGTCCAAATCCAAGAGACATTGCTTGTCTTTGTCAAGGCTATTGTGACGGGAATTGAAAAATAATAGAAATGTGCGTTATCCCCAATACATGTATAGCGCATTGGTGGATTTTAGAGTCCGTTTGCGTTACAATCGCGGTGATGTCAAAAAACGGAGTGGGTTGCCCAAGTGACCTATTATTGTAATATTAGAAGAGCGCTTTAACATGAATTCAATTCAGTAGCGCAGGGGGAAGGAATTAATTCATTTCTCGGTGATATTCTAGAAACGAAAAAAAAGGTATGGCGGCCATTTTGGCTTGGGCTAACCAAACCAGTTTAAAATATCCCGGCGATTAGCATGGGGGCCATATTGTGTAGGTATACGAATTCTATTTATGGAAGCTACATGAAGCCTAGCAGTCACCATTTTAGATAAGAACGGGCTCCCATATAGATTCGAAAGAACATTGCTTATCTTATGAAGCCAGTATTCGAGGCTATTGTGGCGGGATTTAAAAATTAATACATTAGCGCATTATCACTAACATGTGTATAGCGCATTAATACATTTTAGAGTCCGTTTTGGCTGCAAACGCGGTCGTCTGAAAAACGAGGCGGACGGCCCAAATGAGTTGTTATTATGGTATTACCAAAGCGCTTTAGCATGGGTACGACCCAATAGCACAGGGTGAGGCAGTTGGTGTTTCTCTCTATGGTGTACACAAAACAATGAAAAAAGTGGCGGCCATTTTATTTTGGGCTTAGGTGCAAGAGGAATTAAAGTGATTATGTGTGGTATGTTCCTTATGTTACAAAATGTATAGTCTGCAACAATCTGTGAAAAGAAGGAGTTTGGGTAAGGGTTTCCCTGACCGAAAACCGGACCTTATATGTTTTGAAAGGGTCCATTTTCCAGAGCTATTGGCATTGACCCATATGGGAACAACATGCAATTGATTTGTAATTAGAATTTAGCTTATCACTCACAAGGATACTTTTTTGTTGTTGTCAGAGAACAGGTACAGGTCAATAGCACCAATTATCATTTAGTGACATACAGTCATTAGATATACCATTTCATTAACATTTGCAGAGAACATTCTAAACACATTAAAACCTAGTGGTAGTAGATGAGATAAAGAATACAAGACTTGATGGTATTAAGCTGTCAATTAGTTGAAGAAACAAAAATTGAAGATAAGCACAGCATTCGAACTATGAAAGTCAAATGTAACTGACTTCTCAGGTTACTCAAATTGTCTGCGTACAATTTATGAAATCAGGTAATGCATTTCATCATCATAATTATGTCCCAATTCCACACTCCGCAGTCTGCATATCCATTCAGCTTCACATTTTCTTAAGGCTAGGGTTCGGTCCCCTCCTCTAGGGTTAACAGGGACATGATCTATTCCCATAAACCATAGTTTGTCATCTGGTTTGTGCTTGTCCTGCATATGGAAGGTCATCGCATATTTATGATCATTATTGCGATAGGCCCGGACATGTTCCTGGATCCTTTGTTTCAAAGGTCGTTTCGTGCTACCCACGTAGATTGTATCACATGGGCAGCCTATGACATATACTACGAAAGTAGTGTTGCAGTTTATGAAATGTTTGATTTTGTGTGTTTTATTTGTATTAAAACAAAAATTTTTGGTCTTATCCTTTCCTAAATTGCAAACATTGCAGTTTCTGCACGTAAAAAAGCCCATGGTTTTAGGTGGAAGCCAACAGTGTTTTTGTTCCTCAGTGGTCACTAAACTGGGACAAAGCATATTCCTCAAGTTGTGACCACGTCTGTATACAATTTTGGGTTTGGATGGAAGGTCATTTTTGATGCTAGGGATCTCTGTCAAGAGATGCCAGTGTTTTCTTAACGTATTAAAAACTCTACTGTTCTCGTCAGTGAATTTCGTAGAGAAAGCAAGGGGAAGTTTATTGTTCTTTTTTGGTGCCCTGTTTTCCAATGTGCTTTCCCTAGTTATTTTGGCGACTCTCTCCTTTGCTTTGTTGAGTATTTTTCGAGGATAACCTCTTTGGAGGAAGCGTTCCTCAGTTTCTCTAATGTTTGTTTGGAAACTCTCATCAGTACTACAATTTCTTCGCATTCGCAACATTTCGCCAAATGGTATATTGTTGACCACATGGCGGGGATGAGCGCTTTTGAAGTGCAATGTGCTATTGCATGCAGTGCTTTTTCTGTGTGTCTTGCTTTGAATCATGTTGTTTTCAACAAAAAAGGTTAGATCCAAAAAGTCAATTTGCTGTTCACTATATTCCATGGTGAGCTTCACATTGTACGGGTTGTCATTCAAAAATTCAAAATATGACAATAGATCTGGGACAGGTCCATTCCATAACATAATCACGTCATCAATGTACCTGCCCCAGAAAATAACGTGATCCGACCACCTTGCCGAGTGACGGCCCCAGGCATGCTCCCGCTCAAACCAGCCCATAAAAAGGCCAGCGTAAGCGGGAGCAAACCTGGAACCCATCGCCGTGCCCTGCACCTGCTGAAACCACACTGAATTGTGGAGAAAAAAGTTTTTAGACAGTATGATCTCAGTCATTTCCATGAGTACCTCATTGTGTAACCTGTGGTCTGCAGTCCGTTGTCCCAGAAAAAAGGCCAAAGCCCTCATTCCAAATTCTTTCTTAATGCAAGTATATAAACTTGACACATCCATGGTCACAAAAAGCATGTTTTCTGACCATGTCAAATTTTGAAACTTCGATAAGATGTCTTTGGAGTCCCTAATATAGGCTGGTAAATTCTGAACAAAAGGTTGGATATATGTGTCGACATATTCCGACAGTCTCTCTGTTGGGGAATTGATGCCTGCAATAATGGGGCGGCCCGGTGGAAAGGGACCGCCTTTATGAATTTTTGGAAGAATATATAAACAGGGCGAGGTCGGTGATGTTACAGCCAGATACCTATATTCTTCTTCACTAATTAGCCCTGTTTCTCGCCAATCTGACAATCTCAGGTTAATGTGGGTGGTAAGATTACCCACTGGATTTGTTGTCAATTTTTTATAACACTCAGTGTCCGATAATTGCCGTTCAATTTCATTCATATAGTCAGTTTTTCTCATGAGGACAATATTGCCCCCTTTATCCGCCTTTAGATTTTTTAGTGCAGTAAATTCTTGGGGGGTGAGATTTTGGTTCCTGTCTCTTTGATTGACTGGTGAATCTGTAAGTTTGTAGAATCCAGCCATAACTCTTTTTTTGAATAAATCTATATTGGGGTGGGTGCCCACAGGTACAAAGTTTGATCTAGGTTTTAAACCACTAGATTTAGATGTATTCTCACACACATCCAACTCATTACAAATATCTTCTGTATCAATAGAAGTCTCAAGTTCAATGGTTATCAGTGATTGTAACAAATTTATTTCATTCACAGTATACTGAGTCACAGTGTTTACATCATTACAAACATCATTTGCTTTAACAGGATTTCTAGCAAAATGATCTTTTAGTTTCAGTGTGCGAACAAATTTACATAAATCCACCAATATTCCAGTGTCGTCCCCTGTTTGATTTGGACAAAAACCTAGTCCCAATTCAAGTACAGACATTTCATCCTGAGAGAGACATTTATCTGGAAGGTTCACAATGATTGATTCATTCATACTCTGTTTACCTCTCCCCACTTCGATGTTAATATCAATTAATTCTTGTTGGACCTTGTCCTCTTTGCAACCGTTTCTGCATTTGAGTTCTTGCCTCTGTTTGAATCTCTTCCAACTGCGCCCCCCCCTCCTTGTTTTGGGTCTTTGGGTCTTGTTCCTAGCCTCACCCTCTCCATTTCTACTAAAAAAGGATTCTGGCCTGGTCTTGTCTCTCCAGTTACCGTGGGTGCCGGCACCTCACTCGAGATTGAGCTTGCAATGGACGAGAGGGAAGTCAGACTACTTGCTGATGTTAAATCGGGGGTATCCTCTCTCTGTCTTTTACCATCCCCAGGTACTCTGATGTTATCAAATTTATGTGAGAAGGTGTATATGCGTCCCTCCTTGTAGTCTTTGTCATCTCTTTTGATTTTCTTCATTTTTTTATCACGAAGATATAACTGGTGATTCTCAAGGATACCATCTAGAATATCATAATTCTTCTTGATAGTATCTTTCAAGGGGGATGTTTCTATATCCTTTTCTAAATCTTCTATCTCTTTTTTAAGTTTTTCACCTTTGATTTCAGAGTTTCTTATCAATATCTTCATCATATTAAAGGAGGCATTCTTTAGGTTACTTTCCCAGTCCTCTAGCTGTTCAGGGCTAAGGTCCTCAAACGTGGGAAATATCAAGATTCTTAGACCCCTGGGAATTTTTTCATTTTCTATGTATTTGCCTAGAGTGGTCCCATCCCACCATCGGGACATTTCACTCTTTTTAAGTTTTTCTAATTTCTGAAATTTTATTTTTAGTCCCTCCGTAGAGGGAATGGTCCTGTTGTTAACATTAGGATTGTTGGCAAATAGATCTTGAGCTAGTTCCTGTCTCCTATCTTTAAAGCCTGGCATAGTGAACCGCTATTGGATAAATAGACGGAATCTTTGATTTAATATTATGACAATCAGTCAAATGCAGAGTTGGCCAGTGCTACTGGGAATTGTGACAAATAGTTTCAGAAAAAAAGACAACGGTGGAGGATTCCCAACCGAACAGCACCTGGTCAAATATTCTCACAATATTAGTTTGGACCCACACTATAATATATGGGAAAATCTGTGTGCACACTTCTAAAACACCCACCGTTACAATGTTGGTTCAAGACATGAACTATTGTATACTTTAAACAAGGTCAAGGTGCACCACTTTAGGATTTGTAGACACTGATAACTTTTGATGAGATTAACAGCAATAATCACATTAGTTTGTTACTTGTGTTCTTTTAGAGTTCTTTATTGAGTTCAGTTGAGAGTAAAAAAACACACAGGAGCTACAGCCGACGCGTTTCGTCCTCTTGGGACTTCTTCAGGGCTGTTTACAAAAAATGACAATGTACAAAAGACATACGATTAAAATCTACATTAAAAACAAAAGCAATTATGTTCATACAGAAAATGCCAGGCTTCATAAACAATTCATTACAGGAATAAAATCTAGTACAAGTAGTCAAAACAAATTGCCAACAACAGTTAGGACTAGATGTCTGCATTAATTGACACAGAGCAGTTTGAACTTTTTGGATTTTTTCAGAAATTTTTCTTTTTTTTCTCTTTCTTTTTCTCTTTTTTCTTCCTCAAAAGGTGGTCAGGGTGTTCTGGGTTATTGCATATTGTATCCCATATGGGTCCTTCCCTCTTATATCGTTAACCCTCCTCTCAGAAATAATAGACAATTTATATATCTATAAGGAAGTGGAGAAACCAGCATCCAAAAGTAAGTAGAAAGGAAGAACAATAGCTCTATTACAGATATAAGTAGCACTAGAATATAGAACATACCACAATAAAGGGTGAGTTAATGTCCTTGTATCCTCTCCCGCAGTTAATTGGATTCGTAGAGTTATCTGTGACGAAAATCTGTGCTCAAATAGGCATCTAGAAGTAGTTTATGAGAAAACATAGATGAGTGGTCAAGAAACAACCATCTAGACAGTAGAACAATCTAAGAAGAACAGGGAGCTTAAGATAGCTATGAATGGTTGTAAGTAAGGCCTATAACCTACCCTGTTCAACAAATTGGTTTTCTGTGGAGGAATCTGATCTGACCACGCTGTTCTTGATCTTAGGAGCAATGTATCTATTTGTAGTCTCGTTCTGCAACAGCTCTTTTATTGCGGGATTTCAATGTTGTACATATGATTTTCCTATAGGACAGACAAATTTTTAGAATTCTCCTCAATAACAGCTCACCAGATTTTCTACGTTTAGTATTTGAGGTGGAGAGGCTAGTCAGTGATATAAGGGTAACGGAAGTAAATGTTTCCATGATACCTTTATCATATTGTACTTCAACAACCAATAGGGTAGGCTAACCAGTTCTTTATATACAAGCAAAGGACAAAAATCACATCACTTACATCAAGAAATGGGTGATGATCCAAAAATAGAGCTGGAACCAGGGTAAAAAAGCATTGAGTGTAGATTCTGTCTGACTATCTACATCAAAAATAGAGAGGGAGAAAGGGAATGAGAGTTATTAGCAAACTAAGCGTGTAGAGCAATAACCTAAGGTTCCTGCCCCTGGCTATTCCTATCTATAATTTCTTTATTAAGCAAATCAAATTATTATATATATATCATTGCTCATCGCTATCTATGTTGCCATGAAAGGCAGAACCTTTTACTGAAAAAGTCCACCAAACATCTAAGTATGTGCTTGGTGGTTTATCTTACCTATAAATGTTAACTTGTTGTAGAGGGATTGGTTATTGATCCTCCTGCTTGGACACTCTAAATAGATTGTAGAAAGAGAGGAGGAAAATTAATAGGGTTCCAATTAAAACAAACCCCAAAAGAACTTCCTTTTTCCAAAGTTCCATCTCTCTCTATATATTAAAACCTTTGTATTAAGCTTGCTTAATCTAAATGAGCAAGAGGTAAATTAAGATTATGGTCCCCATTAGTTGAAAATGATGAGCTAACATTATTGATTGCCCAGGATTCTCTTTTTATAGAAAGACCCAATGCTCTATTAAATCCCTGGTTAAGCTATTTGATAGTCCCTCTTACCTTGATAAAGTGAGCCAAAGCATCCCCTGGTTCCTAGAGCAGCATGCACTATAACGTCCTCCTCCGTCAGGTAGCAGCAGACTAATGATACATTTTGGCTCTGTTTATATATTGGCTTCAATTGATCCTAATGGAAAACACCTGGTTTAATTTGCTAATTTGGAATGACAATTGCCATGACGGCCATGTCATGTAAGTAACTGAATGCCTAATTGTAGTCTAGTGTGAAGTTTGATGGACGCCATCTTGTGTTTACACCGAGTCCCATTTTAACCTATGATACTTGAAGGTATTTGAGGGACAATTTAAAGAAATAAATAAACAATAAATAAAACCCCTATACTCCTATGTAGCCTACCACCTCGAGATTTGCAATTTCTATCCTAAACAAACCAAATTTGATGTACCTATGATTAACATGGGGGCCATGTTGCTTAAGTAACCGAATGCTGTTTGTAGATGCGACATGAAGCCTAATAGTCGCCATACTGAATAAGAACGGGCTCCCGTCCAAATCCAAGAGACATTGCTTGTCTTTGTCAAGGCTATTGTGACGGGAATTGAAAAATAATAGAAATGTGCGTTATCCCCAATACATGTATAGCGCATTGGTGGATTTTAGAGTCCGTTTGCGTTACAATCGCGGTGATGTCAAAAAACGGAGTGGGTTGCCCAAGTGACCTATTATTGTAATATTAGAAGAGCGCTTTAACATGAATTCAATTCAGTAGCGCAGGGGGAAGGAATTAATTCATTTCTCGGTGATATTCTAGAAACGAAAAAAAAGGTATGGCGGCCATTTTGGCTTGGGCTAACCAAACCAGTTTAAAATATCCCGGCGATTAGCATGGGGGCCATATTGTGTAGGTATACGAATTCTATTTATGGAAGCTACATGAAGCCTAGCAGTCACCATTTTAGATAAGAACGGGCTCCCATATAGATTCGAAAGAACATTGCTTATCTTATGAAGCCAGTATTCGAGGCTATTGTGGCGGGATTTAAAAATTAATACATTAGCGCATTATCACTAACATGTGTATAGCGCATTAATAAATTGGCCCCACTTGCAAGACTTGTTAGATCTTATGGACTGGAAGTTTTGTCGTACGCTGATGACACCCAGATCATGGTCTCCCTATCTCATTCTGTGGAGTCCACAGCCTTAAATTTTAAGAACTGCATGGAAGCTGTGGCAGGCTGGATGACCTCCAACTTCCTCAAACTTAATGGGGAAAAGACTGAGGTCCTCATCTTTGGTGGCAAACAAGATCTTTGGTCGGAAGATTGGTGGCCGCCGGCCCTTGGAACATGCCCCAAGCCATCCCTAGTTGCCCGGAATTTGGGGGTCATTGTTGATACTACACTTACTTTTGACAAACAAGTCAATAAGACTGTTTCCACCTGCTGTGGTGTACTGAGGATCCTTAGGAAACTCGTACACTACCTCTCCCCTGACGCCCGAAAACAGGTCTCAGTTGCTCTCATCTCTCCTAGTTGGACTACTGCAATGCCCTCTACCTTGGCATAAGCAAAAAGCTTATTCATCGCCTTCAAGTTGTCAAAAACGCAGCGGCGAGGTTTGCAGTTGATGCCCCCAGACGTACCTCTGCCTCGGGGATTAAAAAATACCTCCACTGGCTGCCCGTGCAGGCCAGGATTAACTTTAAGGTTCTTGTCCTTACCTACCGTGCTCTACACGGCCTAGGTGCTGAGGACATCGGGTCTCTCGTGTCCTTCTATACCCCGGGCAGGGCCCTGCGATCGGCCCACAAAAACCTTCTGTCTATTCCCCGAACCGCAAAGGCCAGGTGGGGAGGGAGGGCCTTTTTCTCCCTTGCCCCTAAACTGTGGAACACGCTTCCAGCTGACCTAAAGTGTCAGCCGTCTCTTGCCCTTTTTTGTAAGAATCTAAAAACCTGGCTTTTCGCAGAGTCCTACCTGTAATTCGCCCCTATGGAGTGCCTCCGATCAATCAGCTGTTTCCATCAGATGCGCCTTGATGCCTCCGGGTTAAGTCGCGCAATACAAATTCCAAATTCATTCATTCATTCACTCATTCAACATTGTGTCAACATTTCAAATCAATTGGTGGAGAACTTTCGTAGATTTAACATTTTTATCAAACGCACATTGACATTTTTATGTGTCTGTTTGTGATTTTGATTAACAACACGCATGTATTTGACATGAGCGTATTAGAATCCAACGTTGTGTACATAAAAACACTTGCGTATTCAAATACAATGTTGTGTCAAAATTTCAAATCAATCGGTGAAGAACTTTCATAGATTTAAGATTTTTATCAAACGCACATTGACATTTTTCTGTCTGTGCTTTCGATTAAAAACACAGTGTATTCGACACGCACGTATTCGAATCCAACGTTGTGTATATAAAAACACTTGCGTATTCGAATGCAACGTTGTGTCAAAATTTCAAAGCAATCGATGAAGAACTTTCGGAGGTTTGAGATTTTGAACAAATAACCAGTTACATTTTTATTTATATAGATTTTAGGGATGCATTGTTTCATGTATTGCTTTTAGGATCCAGTTGTGTCCTTTTATGGTTTTAAATGTAACTGAATAACAATATAAATTGATTGAATACAACAAGAAACTGGCCTGTGGTGAAGCTGTTTATTTACATTGTGTTGGGCTGTCGAATATGGAAGTTGAGAATGAGTCAGTAAATCAGCAGGAGCATCCACAGAGCATACATGTTGGAGAAAGGTAAAGCTAATGTGTTCTTTTGTTTTCTTTCCCACCCTAAACAAAACTTCAGAATATATTGTGAAGAACTGCACATGCATGTCTATTTGTATGCAACTGATACTAGTCCCTCCAGAGAACAGTATTGGAAACTTTCAGCCAGATTCATCATTGTCCCGTTTTGCGAGACCTTAATAGCAATTATTAAGGAATCGCTATTAAGGACTTGCAAAACGGGATTCATGTAGGAATCGCAAAATAAATTGCGATTCCTACAGCTTCCTTATTTGCGATTAGCAAATTGCTAATATCAAATAAGGATGCGATTTCAAGGGTGCAGGGGTGTCCAAAGGACACCCTGTAGCACCCCTGAAATGTGAATTTACACTGATGTTGTGCACACACATGTTCAAAGGACATGTGTGTGTGTAACATGCAACTTAGAAAAATGCATTTAAATGCATTTTTCTAAGTTTTCGCTAATTACCATGAGGTTTGACTTTGTGGTAAATAGCGGTCCTAAATTGTGAATTTGCAATTTTTAAATGTTTCATGAATAGCATTTAAGGAATCTCTAATAGAGATTCCTTAAATGCTAATCCTCGCAAATTTGCGAATTCTTTATTAGCGATTCTCAGAATCTGGCCTTTTTGCGAGCGCATTTCGCTTGATGAATCTAGCTGTTAGGGCCTTATTTAGCCTACCAGTTGAGCAGAGGCCCTGGTTTCCACTCCCTCAGCAGATGAGCTTCAGCCACATTTTGAGCTCTTTGCAGTCTTTGGAGGATCTCTTGGGCTGCAATCCACCAGCTTAAGGTGTAGATGTGTTATAGGTGGAACAGTATCTCGAGTTCATGGCAGGTTTTTCGGCAGAGCTCAGCACGCTTTGTTTCAGAAAGCTGGAGATAATTCCAGTTAAACCAAAAAGTAACGACCCTGGGGCAGATTTGCAAGCCCCTTGCGACACTTTTGTGCCACCGTTGCGTCACTTTTTGTGACGTAGCGGCGGCGTATACAGTGTGTGACCAATTTACTACGTGGCGCATCTAGGGAGATGTGTCACCTTGTAAAGCCCAATGGCACATTATGCCTGAGTTGGGTTTAATGTATGCAAGGTGGGAGTAGCCACGCAAAAATCCATGTAGAACTGTTGCAGTGAAATTTACAACATTTAATTGAGTCACTCTATGCCTTCACTGCGTTAAAATCCCTACGCCTGCTCAGACCAGGTGTAAGGAATGATGTAGGGCTTTTTGAATTGGACCTGCCTATCTGTTGTGGCACATTGCTGGAGTTGAGTCACTTTTATGAGCAACTCCAGCAATGCGTCACTTCAGCGCACACATATATGTAAGAATTTCTGACG
Source organism: Lissotriton vulgaris (assembly GCF_964263255.1). Classification (NCBI taxonomy): domain Eukaryota; kingdom Metazoa; phylum Chordata; class Amphibia; order Caudata; family Salamandridae; genus Lissotriton; species Lissotriton vulgaris. Next base: position 512,736,409 of record NC_141696.1, on the reverse strand, counting down.
CATCTGTCAATCCTTGTGCCATGGTGCACCGTATTGTAAATATGGCACATCAAGGGTGGCTCAAGGGTTTTGTATGGAGGAGCAGGACATGCATCTGTACAGATGCGCCAGTTTCTTGTAAATCTGCCCCCGATGAAGGACTGGGTTTTTCTAAGACCCAGCGGTGCCAGGGATAACACCTAAAACCTTCGTGGGTAACCTGTTCCGGCGTACAAATGACAGAGACACGGGACACTTCCTTCGGCGTCAAAGATTCGAGGTTTATTACTGCAGGGAACACAGAAGTCACACGAAGTACCACACGTGCAAGTTCGAGGAGTCTGCTTCAAATTGTATCTGTGGATCGCTCTTCTTATACAGTTTTTGGGCATAGGATAACATGGTGCACAAAGGATTACAATCTGGTTCCCATCGTAAAGATCATATGGCGTCGCTTTCATGTATTCAGGGCCCGGAACATAATTACAGTAGCATTTGGCAGTTCCCAATTGTAAAAGTACATCTTCCCACCATTAGTACATTCCATTCAGCAGTAAACGAATCGAGGAAGAGACAGAAACAGGTGCAGAGGAAGACGAGGACAGTGAACAGATCGAAAAGGGTGTAAAAGGGGTGGTACCAGGAAACACGAGTTGCAGGCATCAAAGGGGACGTGCCTAATGAATGCACAACTAAGACAATAGACCGACACGGCAAGATGAGCCTCGAGCGGGGCCATCTGCCTTACAGTATCATCCTCCTCATCATAAAGACACCTTCAAAGGAACACGTGCCTTCCGCAAGAGTTTGGGAATCCCAGGGTCACGAAGCGGACAGCGTCCGTTCGCTGGCTACTTGAGGGCAAGAAACAAAATGGATGCTGCATCTAAGATGGAACCCGTGGGTTCAGATGAAGAAACCCACGAAACAAACGAACGGTTCAGGTTAGCACAGTGAAAACGCGTACACCCACTAAACTCATCATTTGCGGTTCATAGATACCAGACTCGACCATATTCGTGCGAGTCGAAAATACCACGTACAATTGTCACGGAACCTCAGACGCTCCTTTTGCCCTCATGTAGGCAAGCACTAGTCGGAATCAAAATCGATCTCGATATTCATCAGACCATCTAGAAGCTGCTGCAACATAATTCTATCCATCAGAGTTCCCTTGGTAACAGGCGGCCGCCTTATACACGTCGTAGCACAAAGGCCACATAAGGCAGGACCACACTGCACACAAAGACAACACGTGAACAGGAATGCTACAACAACCCCAATGATCATCAGAATCTTCCAACCCCAAGTCAACATTAGGCCCCAAAACCACCCGAGTAGCGTCCAATCCCCTACGTCCACGTGTATGGACTCAGAGATCTTATGCAACTTCGAGATGGCTTGATAGACAGTCGGAGCGTTGTCTGGAATGAATATACAACAACTCGAATGGATCACCTTACATACTGCACCTCGATCTGCTAAGACAACGTCTAAAACCATACGATTTTGTAACGTCATAAGCCTGTCCGCCTGAAGCTCTGCTGTAATGTTGCCAAGGGCACTGGCAGTGATGTTAGCTGTCGATTCCACCACTCGAGTCAACTGTCTCAGGTTCCTACTATTGACCATAGGTCCCCAAAACGGAAAGAAACCCTTGAAAAAGTCTCCTGCCTCTTGACCGGCAGTGTCTTCTTTGCTAATCACGCCCCTCACAACTCTAGTCTTGTGGTAATCTGAGGCAACCGTAAAAGTCGGTGCCAACAAGTTTGCAATATAACAGGTGCCCGCGAAGTCAAGGGGCAACCAGGTATATGCACGGTCGTAACAGACAAAGTACGTACCCTTGGCAGTCAGGAGAACAGGGGAAGAGAGCATTGGTAAAACATACGTCTCAGAGCAAGCACTCTCCCCGAGGTGAGCTCTCGGGCTTCGGCCACGACCTTTCAGACAGAAATTACCAAGGTGGGGTACGATCCATATTGGAGACGAGCTTTTAAGCTGTCTTTCGCCCACGAGCGCACTATACTCAACCTCACTCAGATCCCTATAGGCTGGCACCTCTTCCTCTGGGATGAGCGACGGCTCATAGATATCCCTATCTAAGTCAGCAATCGCTATTGCCAAAGGCTTATGGTACGGACCGGGACCAAATTGTGGAAAACGTGGCTCTCGATTGGGGTAAGAATCTAGTGCGCTTCGAAACATTGTTTGGAATGCTCGAGCTGAACCCTGGGAACTATAAGGAAGGACCAAGTACGGAATTCCCTTATCAGTGGTATGTGGCATTAACCCACACACCCAACAATTGGTAGTGTTCACCACCAACTGATGCTGATGAAGGAGCTGAACAAAGGAATTGTTCATGAACTCCGCACATCTAACCTGCTTGTGTTGCGGTAAGATGTGGAAGGAATGAGGAGAAACAGTGGAAGTAGGTTTAGGTTCAGAAGAAGGGGTAGGTGAGGCAGTAGGCAACAATGACTGTATCATGTAATACACCCCACCCACCAATAACGAAGAAACAGTTAGGGATAAGAGGAACACCTGAAACATGAAGCATTTTGTACGTGCAATTCTACGCGGTTCGAATCTTTGGGCCTGAGCCTTTTCCAATTCCGACAGCTTCGAGAAAGCCATCCTCTAAAACCGTCCGCAACGTTCTTGACGCACTTCGTTCTGTGTAGCAGTAGTCAATTCCCAGGAGTTCCTAGGAATCGACGGTCTTCGACCTAGTGTCAAGACCTACTAACCAGAAGGAAGTAACCGTGCGGCCCTACGGTCCACCCGGATGTAAGGTATTTTAATCAACAATATATACAAAAATCTCCTAGCTGTGAAAGCAAAAACACATACGTGGAAAAAGACTCAAAATTTACAAAATCACAATTATGCAAGTGTGTTCAAACTGGATAGTGGCAATGGGGTAACGTGAATGTCAGGGGAGAAAGCAAAGATATTTATTTATTAGTCTCTAGTATTGGAGCGAAGAAAATATCGGCTTCTCCCAGGACAAGTCTGTTCGTCAAACAGTTGGTCCGATGATGAGACAGAGTTCTGTTGACCAGTCAATTGTTCAGATCTTGAGTTCTGTGCTGACAAATGTTCAACAATATCGTTCTGCTGCACTGAGGTATCTCCGACATGCTGAGCGTCGCTGAAAGGGACAAAGTTCGGTACAGTCTCAACTTCAGACAAGGCGATGCCCTTCCTTACCCACGAGTTCGCTGGTAAAGGTATAGGTACCTTTTTGGTATGGGTGGCATGCACCCAGTTCTTACGCCCTTCCAAACGAACAGCAGTCCTCGTGGCAAGGAGCACCTGGTAGGGTCCGGTGAAACGAGGCTCAAGGTTGCGCTTTCGGCCAAAATTCCTCCTCACCACCCAGTCCCCGGGCTGGAGCTGGTGGCCTGGACCCTCCGTCTGCGTCGGCAGTGCTTCGAAGACCTGTTGGTGAATTAACCTCAGTTTAGCAGTCAGATCATGAAGATAATCGATCAACATTGGGTACTCAAGATCAGAGAACACACTGGGTCTAGGGACCCCCCAAACATTGGCAGGGCGGCCAAACACAATCTTGTAGGGACTGAGCCCTACTCGGGAGTGTACAGTCGCCCTGGTTGACAGAAGAGCTAAGGGCAAAGCGTCAGGCCACGAAAGACCAGTCGTAGCCTGAATCTTCGCTAGTTTAAATTTAAGGGTGCCATTATACCCTTCAACCAAACCTGCTGACTGGGGATGATTGGCACTGTGGAACTTTTGTGTAATTCCAAGGCCCTTACACACATTCTTCATCACACTCCCTACAAACTCACTTCCGTTATCAGACCATACAATCCGTGGCATTCCATACCGAGGAAAGTATTCCTTCAGTAGGATTTTTGCAGTGGACAGAGCAGTGTTATCTTTGAGAGGGTAGGCTTCAATCCATCGGGAGAATGCGCAAACCACAACTAAAACGTACTTCAAGTTATTGCATCGCTCCATATGGATGAAGTCTAGCTGAATCACCTCAAAGGGACATGAAGGGGGAGCAAAATGGCCAGGGGGTGTAGGAGTTCCCTTACCAGGATTGTACATCATACATATCATACAATTCTTCACCAATCTCTCGGCACACTTAGTAATACCATCATTCTTCCATACAGGGGACAACAACTTACAAATGCCTTTCGCACTAATATGTGCCAAGCCGTGTGCCATTGTCACAACAGCTAGCACATACGCATCCGGCAACATCCACCTCTTATTTTCCGACAAATCAATCCAGGCGCCATTCGCATCCAACTTTCCCGTACTCTCTTTCCACTTCGTCTTTTCGGACTCGGTAGCCTCGTTCTGTATCGCTTTCACACTCTCGATAGTGTCTTCACACATACCCGTTTCTGCAGGCCACCTTACCGAACTCGTCACATACATTCTAGTGGTAAGGTTCCTGGCAGTCTCCTTAGCAACTTCATCAGCGAACGCATTGCCACGACCAACATCATCCGTCACCTTACGGTGTGCACTACATTTAATAATCGCCACCTGCTCGGGCAATGTAAGTGCATCCAAAAGATCATTCACAAGCTGTCCATGCTGAATCTTTGTACCATGTGACGTCATAAACCCTCTCTCTCTCCACAATCGTCCGAAGCTATGAGCAACACCAAACGCATACTGGCTGTCCGTAAACACATTCACCCGTTTCCCTTTCGACAACACACACGCTCTAGTCAAGGCAATCAACTCTGCCGCCTGCGCAGAATTCTGATTCAATCTCGTAGTCTCCACAACCGTACTCAATGTTACCACAGCATACGCAGTCGTTACATCACCATTCGGCAACTTAAAACACGACCCATCCACATACAAGGTACCATCGGGGTTTTCCAATGGAGTGTTTTTCAAGTCAACACGACCTTTTCTTTCCTCCTCAGTTCGTAAGTAGCAGTCGTGAGGTGCTACCTCGTCTGATTCCATACTAATTGGCAACAAAGTCGCCGGGTTCAGGACATTACAACACTTTATTTGAATGTGACTTGCCAAAAGCGTCAGCTCATACCCAGACAAACTTGCACTCGTCAGGTGTTGGGTTTTCGTACGATTCAAGAGTGTGTCAACTGCATGCGGAACCATCACCGTAAGCATATTATCCATGACCAATCCTGCAGATTGTCGGATGGACACCGCAGCTGCCGCTGTTGCTCTCAAACAACTCGGCAATGCTCTAGCTACTGGGTCCAAGGTCGAGGAAAAATATGCACATGGACGCTGCTTACCGCCGAATTGTTGCGTCAAGACACTCAACGCACGGCACAACCTTCCCTCTCGTGAACATATAGTGTAAACGGCTTACTGTAGTCAGGGGTACCTAACACAGGGGCCGAACACAACGCGTCACGTAGCTCAGAAAAACTTTTCTGACATTCTTCCGTCCATGGTAAAGGAGTTGGAACATCCTTGCACGTAAGAGCCACCAATGGTTTCGCTAGCAATGAAAAATTTGGAATCCATTGCCTGCAGTATGACGTGATACCCAAAAAGGCACGCACATCTCTCTGAGTTGTTGGCACAGTCATTCGAGCGATCGCTGCAATTCTCTCTGGGGTCAACCTTCTTCCCTCCTTTGACAATAAGTGACCTAGATAGGTTACTTCTTGGCAACAATATTGCAGTTTGGAAGGTGACACCTTATGATGTAAGTCACAGAGATGCTGCAACAACGACACCGTAGCAATTTTGCAAATGACCTGAGTGTCCGCAGCCACCAATAAGTCATCGACATATTGGATCAAGGCCGCACCGGCCGGCAACACAAACGCGTCAAGTTGACTCTTCAAGGCTTGGCTGTATATAGATGGACTCTCACAGTAGCCCTGAGGAGCACGTTTAAACCTAAAACTGCGGCCACCTAGAGAGAAACCAAAAAGGTCCCTACTCTCCTCAGCAATCGGAATGCTGAAGAAAGCATTCTTCAGATCGATCACTGAGAACCAAGATGCAGAGGCTGGAATCAGAGTCAGTAGAGCCGTAATGTCAGGCACCACAGGGAACAGAGGAATCACAATTTTATTCACCTCCCGTAAATCGATGACAAAACGATAAACAGGAGGCCTTGATGGGTCAGTGCGCTTCAGAATGGGCAGCACAGGGCTATTGCACACGTTTCCCCGAGTCTCCTCGATAACATCTTTCTCAATCAAATCGTAGATGATTGCTAACAGCGCCCGCTCACCATCAAGGGAGATACGATACTGGGGAATACGTGGCAAACGCACATTTGATTCCAGGTGAACAACATAAGGGGAGATATCAAGCAGGCCCACGTCATTGGGACCTGTTGCCCACAAAGATGCAGGAAGAGAACTCAATTCCGGTGGAAGCTTGTCGATGGACAAATACATAGGAGAGATTACTCTCTCACCCAATGTAAGCTTTACTCCCGCAGGAGAACAATACAAAGTCGCATACAGACGTTTCAGCAAATCCAAGCCCAAGAGATTTTCACCACAACCAGTAGTCAAAATCAAAGGAGCTTTCAGCTCACGAGGCCCAATTGCAAGGGGCAAAGGGCGTGAAACCGGATTGCTAACAGGGGCGCCAGAGAATCCAACGGAAACATTTGTTAAGCCAGACAAAGGTGCTCCAGGGAGTTTCGAATGCATGATGGAACTTTTCGCTGCACCAGTGTCCAACAGAAAAGGCTCAACGACGCCCGAGGTGGCAACTGCGACGTAAGGCCCTCTCTGATCAACCGGAACTGATACTACTCCCTCTCCTTGTCTATGGCTGTCCTAGTAACTACCGTCGTCAGTGCCCTGATCGACGTAATAATCGTCCACATTATACTGTGCAGATCTGACTTGCGACGATCCACGCTGATCAAAACAATTATTAGAATCAGAAGAATTATTAGAACGATCATTTTGAGCACCGCGGCCTCTACCACGTGATGTCTGTTGAGGACCACTACGACCTCCTCTAGATGAATTACCACTATTTCGATCACGCAACACTGGACAATCGAATTTCAAATGACCCTCTCCCCTACAATAGGCACACTGATTGTACCCCAACATAGATCTCTGCAAAGAGGAGTCATTTCGTGTTTGCGACCTATTCGACTGAGACTGCGATCGATTCCGCTGTTGCGAATCATTCTGATTCGAACGTGGAGGATACGCTTGTTGCAACAACACTTTTGTTTTGAGCTCTTTCATCTTTTTATCGGCACAATCATTTTCCTCTTTCTCCCTATTCTCATAATATTGGGCCATAGCCAATATCTGAGCAGAAGTGGAAACAGCCCACGCACTCTCGGAATTCCTCAATTTGTTGCTTAAGTCCGGCAACAAATTAGACACAAATTTGTCCACAAACAACCTCTGACCTCCCTCAGTGCCCATATCCTGACCGCTATGATCAATGAATGCCTCCTCAAATCTCGTAAAGAAGTCAGAGACACTCTCATCCTTCTTTTGTTTACAAGCGGACAACTTGTCCCAATTGACCTTCATAGCTGGCATAAGCGTTTTCATAAGAGTAATTATTCTCTGAGGGAGATTAGCAATCAACTGTTCGGGCTTAGCCCCACCAACTTGCAAGGCATCCGCAGCAAGGAGTGCAGGCCAGTCACCGCCTAATTCTGCCGCATGGTCTTCGTGACGTATTTTCGCCCATACCGGTTGCGGTACGACGTTACCAAACAACATATCAATGTCGGCAAGGTTCATCACCGTCGCATCCACTAGCTGAGACAATTCTTTATAGTACCCTGCAGGATTTTTGCGAGGGTCGGGCAAAGTCTGCTTAACCTGCAAAACTTCCGATCGTTTCCACGGAACATGTATCCACACTCTCTGGAAATATGGCGGAATAATGGGATTAGCATTAGGATCGCCAGGCATCCACACCGGTGGAACTTCGCGCATGGGATACTGACCAGGCGCTGCTGGCGGTTCCTCAATGTCTTCTAAAAACAATGCCCGAGGCATTATGGAAGGACGAAAAGATAGCAACTGCTCGACAGCACGTCGAACATTGCTACCCACCATTATTCCGCTCGCAAACTGAAGCTGAAGATTAGTTAGGGCAGCCAATACATCATCAGTTGCATCAGCTGATATTTGATCACGTAAAAGCTTGCACATTTCCTCAAACACGAACCTCTGTGTCGGTTCGTTGAATTGAGAGAACGTATCAAGCACCACACGTGGAGGATTCCTAAGAGGGTATCTAATCCAACCCATCGCCATATTATATAGCGAGTCACGTTCCCTACCACCAGGAAGCTGACTTCGTCTTTGGGGAGCATCAGAACCAGCGGACCCAAGAATCGGTCCAAGGGAAGTGAAAAAGTTAGCAGCAACAGAAGGGACACGACGTCGAGCAGATGGGGTAGAAGAGTAAAGCAACGGGGTAACAAGAGAAGTGTCAGGAACAGAAGGGACAGCAGGAGTAACCAAAACAGTAGAAGCAGCGGGAACAGGAGTATGAGGGAGTACAAGCGGGGGAGCAGTAGGGACCGGAGCAGGAACAGGTTGAGGAACGGGAACAGGTCGGGGAACAGGAACAGGAGCAGGTGGAGGAACAGGAGGAACCACAGGAACTACGGTACCCTGTGCATACGGAGGTGGTGACTTCAAAAGATAGGACAACAAGGGGTCCTCTACTACGTCCTCCTTCTTATCCGTATCTGTCCGTAAAGCGGGGTAACACTTATCGACAGTCATGCGCTGCAATCTATCAAAAACTTTCTTTTCCTTTTCCTCCTTATCTCGCTGAAACTGCTCTGCGTTTCTTACCGTTGTAACAATTCCTTCTCTCTTATTACGTTTAATCTACTTGATTTCTTTCTGCTTGGCTTCTTTACGCCACAACCGAAAGGAATCAAACATGGCCTGCCTTGCTTTTCTTTGGAACAATTTAGCTTCAAGATTATCTAAAATCGGTGCCTCAAAACTACCATGAGGTGGCCAACTAAAGACACTGTTGTTTTTAGTGTAACAAACCCAACACTCATTGAATGCAATTGGACCCAAACCATGTCGACTGTATAACTCGTAAGTTGGAGTTCCAACCGGAGGTATCGGACACGAGTCCTCCAGTCGGGAATCCGTACCACAACTCCTAAAGCAACTGAACAAAGTACTACGGCTAGGTATCATGCACACTAACCGAGTTTCACAAACGTCAAGGGTTATAGGATTACAATGTCCCTGCAAAGAGCAAAAACCCTCGGTTTTTGGCGACTGCAGACGTCAAATATCACAACAAAGAACAAAATACCAAGAACCACAAATGCAATGGAACCATGCAACAACTAAGCACCCACAACAAAGGACTCTGGGAGCGACCCCTAAATACTTAACTCAAGGATCAGTGGCGTTACCAGGAAGGCCCGTCAATCGTCTCGCTAGACCAAGGTCTATGCCAGGTGCCAAAACAGGTCTACAGTCAGGGCAGCAGTCCATCGCAGCCGTCAGGAGGCAGGAATCTTCGTGGGAAAAGTCGTCGGGCCACTTGTTTCGACAACAGGATCGATGAAGCGGGGTGCACCTTCCCTCGGAGATTTCACACGAAGTTCCTCACGATCGTCGGGCTTTGGACCGGTACCACTGATGCAGCCCAACGTTGGGCGCCAACTGAAGGACTGGGTTTTTCTAAGACCCAGCGGTGCCAGGGATAACACCTAAAACCTCCGTGGGTAACCTGTTCCGGCGTACAAATGACAGAGACACGGGACACTTCCTTCGGCGTCAAAGATTCGAGGTTTATTACTGCAGGGAACACAGAAGTCACACGAAGTACCACACGTGCAAGTTCGAGGAGTCTGCTTCAAATTGTATCTGTGGATCGCTCTTCTTATACAGTTTTTGGGCATAGGATAACATGGTGCACAAAGGATTACAACCTGGTTCCCATCGTAAAGATCATATGGGGTCGCTTGCATGTATTCAGGGCCCGGAACATAATTACAGTAGCATTTGGCAGTTCCCAACTGTAAAAGTACATCTTCCCACCATTAGTACATTCCATTCAACAGTAAACGAATCGAGGAAGAGACAGAAACAGGTGCAGAGGAAGACGAGGACAGTGAACAGATCGAAAAGGGTGTAAAAGGGGTGGTACCAGGAAACACGAGTTGCAGGCATCAAAGGGGACGTGCCTAATGAATGCACAACTAAGACAATAGACCGACACGGCAAGATGAGCCTCGAGCGGGGCCATCTGCCTTACAGTATCATCCCCCTCATCATAAAGACACCTTCAAAGGAACACGTGCCTTCCGCAAGAGTTTGGGAATCCCAGGGTCACGAAGCGGACAGCGTCCGTTCGCTGGCTACTTGAGGGCAAGAAACAAAATGGATGCTGCATCTAAGATGGAACCCGTGGGTTCAGATGAAGAAACCCACGAAACAAACGAATGGTTCAGGTTAGCACAGTGAAAACGCGTACACCCACTAAACTCATCATTTGCGGTTCATAGATACCAGACTCGACCATATTCGTGCGAGTCGAAAACGCCACTTACAATTGTCACGGAACCTCACCGATGCGTAGGGAGAAAACTGATCTTATGGATTCCTTGCCCAGGTCTGCCAGGTCCTGTTTAGCTTATCACCAAAGTGCACAGGAGTCTTGCCGAGGTTTATCATAGGTTTTGAACTAGAAGTGTCATATTCAAATACAAAACCCTACACCTAAACAAACTTTAAAACTGTTCCTACTTTGTATGTGCCCTACACAGGGCTGAGCATTTGCAATGTCATAAACGTTTAGAGAACTATAAACACTTCTCCTTTTTAACACCTGTCTCGGAGAGGAGGTAATTTTTGGTGTGAACCCCTGTCTACTATTGTTAGTAGATAATGCTTTGCATCAATAAGCATGAGTGGTTGCATGGCAATGCCCAGATACCACCTTTGGAAAGATCCTTTAAATCAAAGTAATCAGGGCTGGATGGGCAATATATTCCACTGGGCAATTCTCCAATAGGCTGGAGCCCTTGGAGGCCAGTTGTGGAAGCCCAGTGCAACTCCTGGAGCCACTGTCACTTTCCAAAGCTCCCTGAGGTTAATTGCAGTAGGCTTGTAGGGTCCTCAAGAGAGATAGAAAGAGAGGGAAAGGATATAAAGAAGGCATTCAGAGAGAGAGAGGGGAAAATGAGAGAGAGAGAGACTGGTTGGATGGAAAGAGAGAGATAGCACAAGGAGACAAAAGGAACGGTGCTGGTTTGAGCATTTTGCCAATGGTGCTTTTGGTTCCCCAGTCTGACCCTGAAAGTAACAAAAGTAGTGCAGTCTGTGCTGCTTTGCCTTACTTTCAAGCACATTCCCAACACAAAACAATACTTGTGCTGGAAATTAAATGCCAAATAAGCATTTTGCACCAGATTGTGTCACTTTTGTGATGCACACCCGGCACAAACTCTTAGTAAATCTTTTTCCAACTTTCCAAAAACTCCTGAATCTGTCCCCCCACTGTAAACAATGGAACAATCCTGGCATAGTCCAGAGTGAACCTGCTAAGTCAGCGAACAAGTATTTATTTCAGCTGTGTCTTCCCTGTATACCACTTGCTATGTCTGTGGAAGTGTGCTGATAACTTCTGAGGTGTTGTTTGAAAGATAAATTCACAGAGGGGCCTGATTTCACTATTGTGCCTGATGTTGTCTATATGATGATAATTTTTTTTTAATCACTAAACAAACTATGCAGCCCTTCTTCCAGCTCTGAACCAAGGTGTTTCAATACTTCATAAGTAGTGTGACTGCCTTCTCGGATAACACTGTATGCCTGTCCTTTTACTCCTAGGCACAGACGTACAATCAGTTTTCATCGTGGTTGCTCCACCTTTTCATCCCAGCCATAACACAAAATGTTAGTTGGTATTTACTAAGCCATGCAAGGGGTGACTTGCATTACCGTGCACTGCGTTGCATTACACTGCGCCTGGAAGAGTATTCCATGGGTAGAGCATGGGCGTTCCCATGTAGACACCCATGGATTTTGGAGCATTCCCAGAATTACTAAAGCTACAAAAGCCCCGGGACATGACGAAATACCCTGTCATCTGTTCCGATTTGATTAAAAACAAGTGATCACATGATATGCTGTCACTCTTCAATGCCATTGTAGGGGGGGGACGAATTCCAGATTCATGGAGTGGGCCGAGGTCACACCTTTTTTTTAAAAAGGGGATCACAGTGACCCAGCTAACTGTAGGATTATTAGCCTAATAGACTATATCCAGAAGGTGTTCAGTTGCACCCTTTTAGCTAAAATTCAGAACTGGATGACTGATGGAAATATATTGACACCACTCTAAGCAGGTTTTCGACACAAGACTGGAACAATTGACCAGGTCTTTAGATTCGTTCACCTTTATTGGAAAGTTGTGGTTTTGGGCAGAGGGAGTCTATATGTTGCCTTCATAGGTATGAATGCAAAAAAAACAATTGATGGACAGAATGAAGGACAATGTCATACATTCACCCAAGTACAGATATCTGGGCCTAAATCCATTGTTATTTTGCTCACTATGCCATTCCAGTTTGAACCCAGCCATATGCAAATCAGTCTTGACCCTGTGCCTCATGGAACAGTCCAGCCCGAACTGCCAGGCCGGGTCCCACCTGGACTGGAACCAAGCAACCTAGGAACGGTTTTGGGGATTCACCCCTCATCAGCCAGGATAGCTTGACTCCAGTGGCATGGAGAGCATGGGACCCACGTCTGGGCATACCCGTCCCACTCAGGGTGACAGATGCAAAAAGAACAATTGATGGACAGAATTCATAACCATGTCATACATTCACTCCAGAATAGAGATCTGGGCCTAAATCCATTGTTTTTTTGCTCATCATTCCATTCCAGTTGGAACCCAGCCATATGCAAATCACACTTGACCCTGTGCCTCATGGGAACAGTCCAGCCCGAACTGCCAGGTCAGGTCCTCCCTGGACCGAAAACAAGCATCCTAGGACCGGTTTCAGGGTTTCACCCCTCATCAGCCAGGATAGCTTGACTCCAGTGGCAAGGAGAGCACCGGACCCATGTCTGGGCATACCGGTCCCACTCAGGGGCACAGGGTCAACACTGATTTGCATATGGCTGGGTCCAAACTGGGGTGGCATAGTGGGCAAAAGAACAATGGATTTAACCCAGATCTTTTGACTCGGGGAGAATGTTTGCATTGTCAGCAACCCGTTCATCATTTGTTTGCTGTAACAGTTTTCGCCCTAAGAGGGATGGGTATGCCCAGACGTTGGTCCCTTGCTCACTGTGCCACTGGATTCAAGGTAGCCTGGCTGAAGAAGGGTGACATACCCTGAAACCGGTCCCAGGATGCTTGTTTCTGGTCCAGGGAGGACCTGGCCTGGCTGTTCAGTCTGGACTGTTCCCATGGGGCACAGGGTCAAGACTGATTTGCACATGGCTGGGTCCAAACTGGAGTGGCGTATTGGGCAAACTAATGGGTTTAACCGAGATATTTTGATTCGGGGAGAATGTTTGCATTGTCAGCATTCCGTCCATCATTTGTTTGCTGTAACACTTCATAGGTCTGAAGTCAGCATTTCACCTTGTGCCATGTGAAAAACTCTAGGAGGTGGTGAGAGAAATGGGGATTCCCCTGGAGATCCAGGAATTGATTGTTCATCTTCACAAAGACAATTATGCCAGGGTAAGCTGGGCATCTCAGGGCCAAGTGTCTAAACACATCACTGTAAACAGAGGGGTTTGACAGGTCTGCATGTTGGTCCCCACATTTTTTCATTATACATCAATCCGGTTGTGGACTTTCTAGCTAGACCACCAGCTGATGCTCCTTCCCTCATGAACAAAAAGATCACCATGCTCCTTTTTGCGGGTGACACGCTCCTTGTCACCAAAATTCCCAGTGGGCTGCAGACGCTATTAAATCAATTTAAATCATTCTGCAATGAGAGGGGGGTAGAAATAAATACTAGCAAGAGAAAACTAATGATGCTTAACCCACATAATTCTTTTAGAGGTAGTGTTACTCTAAATTATGCTAGGCTGGAGCGGGTATGCAGTTTTGAATATCTGGATGTAAAACTGGCTGAGGGAATGTCCTGGAAGCCCCACTTGACTAAGACCAACTTAAAGTTTAGACAGATAGTTGAAGCCCTGAAAAAGAAACATTCAGGATCTTATACAAACCCGGATGCTCCAGCCTTAGATATGTACAAAACCAAAGCAGTTAGCAGTGCTTTCTAAGGGGCCAAGCTGTGGGGGTTTGACAAAATGGATGATCTCACTATAACTGAGAACAAGTACTTGAGGAACCTGGGGGTTCATTATGATGGCAGAAGGACCACCACCGCTGGGCCGGCAGTGGCGATCCTTCCTCCATCACACAGGAAATTCCCACCTCCAAATTAGGATGGCTGGGGGAATCCCAATGTGTCCAGGGCGGACAGAATGTCCGTCCGCCATGGTTCCGCAAGGAGGTGCTTTTTTGGTCTAACTTTAGGACTCCTAAATGCCTTCTGTGAATACCGAAAGTCTTAAAGTTTGAATTTTTCTCAGTTTAGGAGTCCTAAAGTTAGGAGTCCTAATTTTTTCTACTCCTAAACTGAGAAAAATCCCAACTTTAGGACTATACGTATTCACAGAAGGCATTTGGGAGTCCTAAAGTTACTCTGTTGAGTATGACCATTTCCCAGTACCTAGCTTTCAAAATCTTTTTTAAGGGAAATGCATGATGTGGTAGGGTCCTCCCAAAGCATTGACATACCAATTTTAACTAGGATGTCCTTAATACCTCAAAGCCAGGAAATTTTATGAAATGTATCGGATTTTATTACTTCTAATAACCCAGCAGCGTATGGTGCCAATTCAGGCGTAGTCCACAGTCTGCGCCAATATAGCACAACACTTAGCTTTACAATATCAGTGGGAGGGTACCTTCCAAGTTCGTAAAACAGCGGGCACAATGAGGTTCTTTGTGGAAGATTGGTAATACCACGCAAAAACATATTTTCAGACAGACTACGTTTAGATAAGTTGCATAAACCCCATAACTCTACACCATATAATGCTGAGCTAACTACTTTAGTGTCATATACCTGAAGCACCGGACTGAGGGGTTTTGTTTTTGTGCTCCAGTCATAGAGCCCCCCGAGAGTTGTTTATGCTTTAGGGTGGCCATGTCGATCAATGGTTCCACTTGAGATCATTTTGAATATTTACCCCGAGATAATTGAATTCCTTCACTTGCTCCAGAGAACGATTGTTCATTGTAATACCCCCCTTAAAAACTTTATGTTGATTAAAAGTCATGAATTTCATTTTCGACACGTTGATTACAAGACCTCGCGTAGCACAGAAATGCTCAAATATATTCAGAGCCTTCTGTAGTCCACTTGGAGTCTTCGAAATTATCAGCTTGTCGTCTGCTAACATTAAAATTGGGATTCTAGTTCCAGTTAAAATCGGGGCATCAGTATTCACACAGGACATACAGTCAACTGTACTATTAATGAACACAGTGAACAAGGTTGGCGCCATAACACAAACCTGGTGCACCCCCTGCTCCACGGGAAAACAACTAGCTACTTGTCCCTGGGAGCCCCATCGTATCTTTGCATAATTGCCCTCATGTAATCTCATTAAGAGAGTCAATAAATCAATGGGCAGGCCAAGATCATGTAAGGTTGCCCATAGCCTTGAGCGGGGAACAAGATCAAAAGCGGTTTTTAGATCAACAAATGCAGCATAAAAGCTGCCTTTGCCCAAAACCACCACTCTCCAGTATAATAGTACAAAACGGAACACTTGGTCAATTGTACTTGTGGCAGCACGTAAGCCAGCTTACAGAGGTGATAATACATTACACTCCTCAATCCACGCCTGTATTTTATTAGGAATCAGTCTCCCTATAATTTTTTGTGCTGAGTCAATCAGGCTAATGGGTCGATAGTTCCCCGGGAGAGACTTGCGGTTAAATCAGAGGGCCCAGCTGGGCACACAGTTACAGACCACTGCAAGGATGAGCTTTGGGCTGCCATTTTTGACAGACCTAGATTACCGCCAGACCCGCTCCCTTTACCATTTTCAATAGGTGATAGCAAATCATCATCACTGCTGGCTCGGGATGTAGGTAATTCAGTCAGTCAATCATTGCATTCCAACGTGGAGCTGCCTATTCGACCCACTGCCAGGTGCTCTAAATAATTAGGGGACTTACTAGTAGGCGGGAACTGTCGGAACTGGATAGCTGAATGATCAGGTAAACAGGTTCTGTACTCTAGCGCTAGTAGATTCTTAACTAGTGCCTCACTGACAAGGGTTCTATGCAATCTAGAGGGTATATAGGGGAAGTGAGCCTGAGCGCTTTTAGAATATCATCCCTTATTACCAAACGACAGCCCCTTACATGCTGCGTCCAGTAGATAGCCTTATTAGTCAGTGAGTCTACGTTTTCTATTTTATTTATGCAAGTAATAAGACCACAACCTTCCATCTAAGTAGAACCAAGTACCTTTTTATAGCACTTAGCTCTCTCAGGGTAGTGAGGCAGAGCAGTCCAAGGCCTCAGAGGAGGCAGTGTGAGCTAGTACCCAAGTCTCCAGTCAAGCAACAAACACCAAAGAAACCATTTTCTAATAAGTGCTTTTTCTTACAAAAAGGAAAATACTATGCATTCATTTACTAATAAACAAATGACAGCAGGTGGAAAAACGTATATTGACACTCTCTTAACCGTTCACACCCTTAGGAAGTACTGAACCCTATAACCACTATACTGCTTACATATACAATAATGGGATGCTGTTATCACAAAGAAGGTCTACTAGCTTTGTTATGGTTGCACTATAATATTAAAAGCAGGAGATTTCACAGTAAACCCTTTGCAACACAATTAAAATCAGGAGGAATGACATTGTGTTACAAGGACAGTCCTTGCAACAAGTAATCGCTCGCTGACACATTTCTGATTGTTAAAGTATTTCTTATAAACAATGAATTAATGTTAGCTTTGTCATTAAATCATCTCAGTGATCTTGATTAATGCAAGTAATAATTCACTGTTAACCCTGTTATTATCAGTAAAGCATTTCAGGTTCAACAAATTGCATGAGCCTTTCTTCTTCTACTCAAATACCGCAGCACAACCTCTCTCTCTCTCTCTCTCTCTCTCTCTCTCTCTTTCAATCACACACACACAACATAACATACCAGCCATTGACCATAAGGAACAAAATCCCAAGCACCAGGGATCCCCAGGTGGCATTTATTATACAATAGAAGGTGCTTTGGTGGAGGGGACTTCTGCACTCCTGGCAGACCTGCAAAAAATCCTTTAGCTTGCCGTTGGTGAACCTGCCTTCCCTGGGGCACCACAGAGAGAAAATATGAAAATTCATTAAAACGAGGAAGGACTGAGTATAATGCCATTACGGAAGGAAGGACTCAGCGGAATGCAACCAGTAAGCAATATAAGCATTACCACCTTGTCCTCTTGCTTTGCTTCATTACATGTGTGCATTAACAAGCCAATAAAGACGGGACAACTGAATTTGTACTCAGGATATTTTATTCTCTTTACCCAACGCCATTAACTCTATTACTTAATTGACAATACAACACTGGAGCCAAACACATCATCCAACTTTATTGCCTTGAAGTATCCTGTAATTCTTAGTAAAGCTTGAAGCAGTCCACACTGTTGCCCCACAAAATCTCACTTAGTGAAGTACCCTATATCTTTGCCATTACGTTGCTATTACGTTGACATCCCCCCTAGACCTGAACCCTTAAAGGGCAGGAAAGCCCTGATTCCTTGTAAGCTATCTCTCTAAGAGATCTCACCCCTATGCTCAAAGTTTGAACTGAGGGGTTTGACTCTCTCTTCACTGGCCGAATTGTAAAAAACAAGGAAAACAAAGCTCTGAGCTCCTTTACCCTGTTCAGGTAATATAACAGAGCACTCCTCACATCTAAAGCATGGAGAGGTACTTTTTTGCATCAGATGGAAAATTGACAACCACTGGCAGAAAAAATGTTATAGTCCCTATTTGAAGGTATATTCTCCTTTGGTATGAATTAAGGACTTTGTTCAAAGATAATCCTGTCCTCAAAGATCTTAAAAATAGATGTCTTACTCCTCTAATCTCCTGGCTCACGTAATTGCCACGTATAAACATGTTTTCAACATTAGGATATTGACATCAACTGAGTGTCCAGGTTCAAATGGAGGATTTTTTTGAGTATCCAGTACCAACAGTATATCCCAAAGGGAAATTACTGAACCATAGCTGGCCTCAATTTCTGAAAACCCTAAAGTGTCTATTGACTAAATCCAGGTTATCTGACAAATTTGTCCAGGACTCACAAACTGCCTTAATTGCAGGCCACTGTATTCTTAATGCACCTTTCAACACAAAAATAACCCATCCTGAAGAAAGGATAAAATGTTGACAGATCTGCTAGATGAGGAACCAGATTGCTTGACGAGCACCACTTAATAAAAGACTTCTGATGATTGTTATATGATTTTAAAAGGTCTCTCGGATGCCTGTAATGAAAGAGCAACTGCCTCTGAATTCCTCTAATCCTGAAACCTTCACTTTCAGTTCCATTCCGCCAGCATGAGTGTGACCAAATACTCTGTGTACAGCCTGCAACACCTCGATGCGATGGTGAGGGGGCCATTGGACAAAGTATCTCCTCTCAAGCTGAAATTGACCTGAGGAGAGGGAAACCAACATGAACGTGGCTGAGCTGGTGCAATCAACTCTCTACCACTCTCTCATCCTGGCTATGATTCTTTGAATCAGAGGAAATGGTGGGAAAGCATATAGCCACCCATGTGGCCATGGGCATGACACAGCATTGATCCCCCATGCCCCCTCCAATCTGATCCTCACACAAAGAAGCCTAAGAAGGGAATTCTTGAAGGTTGCTACAAGATCTATCACTGCTTTCCCCTGACTATGGCAAAGTATAAGAAACACTTGTTGTCTCTGCCTAAGAGAATATCTGATCTGAAATCTCAGCCAAAGACACTAACTTTTTACCTCCCTCTCTGAGTGTATAGGGCCTTGCTGGGTTCCAATGCTTAAGGATATGCCTCTTTAAACAGGAGGTCAGAGTAACCACTGACCTCCTGGCCATGTACTGCTACCCTGCTGCAGCTACCTAGTTCCTCATGACTGCAGCCTTGCGCTCTGCCACAAGGTTGCAGGTTCAATCCCAAAGTCCACGAGGCTCAATGATACATGTTGTAATTTTATTTCAGTTAGTCTGCTCCCTGTTTTACCTTTTTCTTGCTGTAATTGCATTTTATTTAGTCTGATTTTTTCTTTTGTGCCCCTTTTACTGCGTCTCCTCCTTAGTGCTTGTTTTCACCCCAACCCCTCTGTTGCATCCATTGCCAGCTCCTGCCATTTTTCATGCCCACGTCGTTTCCCATGCACCACCCTCCTTACCTCCCTGCCTCCCTTCCAGCCCCTCCCACCTCCCAAGACTACTTCTGGAGGCCTCTACATGGCCAGGCAGCTGCCACGTGCAACGGGTGCACGTCTGTGCCCGTCCGCACCTGGACAATACCAGGATCCCTGGCCCCCACATTACCACATATAGTTTGCCACAGATCTCTGTGCCATGGACCCTGGTCGGAGCAACAACTGCAGCCTCCACAGAGGGAGGCTTTCACCTGCATCTGCTGCCAGTTCACCTTCACTCCAGCACTGACCACAACCGTAGCAACTATAACCACACCAGCCCCATCAGCCGAGACCTCCATGAAACAAATCAGCTGCCGCCTGATCAATGACAGATTGCTCTGCACACGTGCCACCAAAGTCTAGGATGCCATCTCCTCACTCGCTTCCACCATGTAATTACAGAGACCTGATCACTCCTGCATCGGCTTCTGACATCGCTACCGCAACACCTATTGGCTACAAGATGAAACACAGTGACCGCACCAACAGGCACAGAGGTGGCATCATCACGGTGCACAAGGAATCAATCACATGCACCACCACAAATTACGAAACCATGCAGATCATGGAACACATGAACTTCCAGCTCTGCACTGCTGATAAAACCACCATCAAAGGCATCCTCACTTAAGGACCACGAGGACCACAAACTGACCTATGTGACACCATTGCCGAACTCATTACCCCATTTGCCATTGAATCAGAACACTACGTATTTCTGGGAGACCTCAACTTCCACCGGACCACCCCACCAAAACTAACTCCACTGACCTACTGGAGAGACTGGACAACATCGGCGTCAAGCAACTGGTCACCTACTCCACACACAAAGCAGGACAGATGCTGGGCCCCATCTTCACGTCTAGCAACAAAGTCAGACACAGCCACATCACAGAGTTCACCTGGTCGCACCACTCCATCGTATACTTTGCCCTCGCTGGACCCTCGTTTACTACCCCAACCTCCACTCCACCCCACTCTGCCGCTGAGCCAAGGTCACTCGGCACCAGTGGATCAATGACCTCCACATCACACAGCCCAAAGCCACCACCAACCTAAACCAAACGGTAGAGAACTTCAACGTCTGGGTCACCAGCCCCACCGAACGAGTCACCCCCCACTAGAAAAGCCAAAATGCACTGATCCACTAAACGAGCCAATTAGTACACCCAGGAGCTCAGCACATCGAAGCTCAGATGAAAGTAACTGTAGAGAAAATGGCATACAAGCAGAAACCACACTGGCCTTCAAGTCTGCTCTCAATATCTACCACCGCCAGCTCAAAGCCACAAAAAAAAGAGATCTTGACTCGCCAAATAGAGACAGGCACCAACCAAACCAAGGAACTCTTCACCATCCTCAGAAAGTACATCTGCCTTCCAGCCACCAAAACCTGATCCCTTCCTCACAGAAACTCTGCGACGCCCTCACTGACCACTTCCACAACAAGATAGTACCCATCTACAAAAACTTCGATCCCCAGCCTACTGACCTCCTCAGCATCTCAATGACCACTTCTACCGACCACCCACTGGGTTCAACTAAGTACACCAACCCATGCTCCCACTGACTTTTTAACCTCGGAAGAGATGAGATCATCCACCAGCTCACCACCATCCTCAACACCTCCATCACCACAGCCACCTTTCCCAATACCTGGAAACACACAGAGGTTTGACCCATCCTCAAGAAACCCTCTGCAGACCCCAGCCAGCTCTAGAACTACCATCCAGCTCATTGCTCCCATTTCCTGCCAAAGTCTTAGAGAAGGCCATAAACCTCCAACTCACTGAACACCCGGAAAGAAACAACCTGCTTTGCCCCTCTAAGTCAGGTTTCAGAGTCAATCAGCACAGAGACAGACCTCAATGTCTCCAAAGAAGACATCCACATCCTGCTTGACAGAGGAGAATCAGCTGCCCTGAAACTGCTTGACCTCTCCACAGTCTTCATCACCGTCGGCCACAACACAATCATCACCAAAATACTTTATTCTGTGTTTTTCAACCATAAAAGCACACAGGCAAATACAGTACATGTACAAAAAACATTCAAAAGCTAAGCTTAAAGCACTCCCTAGGTCATATCATTAAAATATTCTGATGATCAATAAAAATATGCTTTCAAACATTGTTATAATAAGTCGCAATATCAAAGCATCCCATAATAATTTATGAACAAATACTTAATAATTAGTTAAAATTGATAAAAGAGAAAGACATTTAAAATGCATCATATAACACTATAGAGGCATTGTGATACTAAGACACAAAGAGGCTTGATAGATAAACAAATCATGTGAGCTACTCCAGCACCCTACACCTAATGGACCCAATGAAGATACTTGGATACTGTACAGACTACTCTCTGAGAAGATTCTTTGCAAAGAAGCCGTATAGCAACCTCTAGTTTATGGCAACCAAGTTGCTTACATGGTGGAATGATCCATGTTTTCCTTTGACGGATGTAGCCTGGACAAAAGAAAATAAAGTGCACCAGTGATTCCGCTAACTGATGGACGACCGGCATACACTACTTAAAGGTGTTAGGCAATTCCATTTTGCGAATAAAGGCATTATTGGTAATGTTTCATAAAGGAATTTGAGGAAAAGTGACTTTGTAGCCAATGGGTCAAAAAGATCCACAAAGGACTCAAATAGAAAATCAGGATTAAAATCTAGGAAAAGTAAAGTAAGCGTCCCCTCAGGCACATTTTGAAATTCACTAAGATGGAGTGATACCAAAATGCATTCTTCGGTGTGGTCTTGCATGAATAGGCCATGGATGCAGAGGAGGACCAGTAGTCTCCTAGCCCAATATTCACTATCATCTTCTTGACATAACATAGCCACTTGATTTTGCCAAAGCTGTCCAGGGAGGCTGCTTCCTTCGGGGATCTACAATAATTATTCAGGCCTATGGAGTAGTCCAGCCTTCTCCAATAGAATAGTGGCCTCGATTGGGCCTTATGTCTAATTGAAATGAGACCCATGCCCTGTCTTAACGGTATTAGTATGCTATTGTTTGGGAGGTTTTTTAGCGATTTTAAGAACGAGTTCTCCACCAGTTTAGTCAGATTCGAAGTGCCCCTTGCTTCTGCCCCATATAAGGCACTGCCCTCTGCCTTAACTCTATACATCTTAAGTGTGGAAGAAACGTGCCTGCTGCGAGATGTCCTACAGCATTTTAAAATGGCAGCAGAAATTTAAAATACTCTTTTCAATGTGTGGTGCCCATGACATAGATTTGGATAACCTGATCCCTAAATAATCAAACTAACAAACCCTGTCCAAAGGGAGATCCACCAACATTACTGAGCCCCTACATGTTTTGTGAGTTTTGTGGATTAAGGGCCATAAACCTCATCTTGGAATGATTGATTACAAGCCCATGTTCTATACAGAACCTTCAAATTTGTTGACTAGGCGTTGTAGACCCTTCAGGCTCTTTAAGATCAGTAGAGATTCACCAGCAAGTATTAGGAAAGGAATTTTAGACCCACCCAGGCAAGGGGCATCTAGGCCATCCTTGATGTAGGACACCATGTCGTTAAGATACAAGGAGAAAAGGGTTGGGGCAAGGACACAGCCTTGCAGCACTCTTTTCTGTATGGAAATCTGTTCTGTCAGTTCCGCTCCCCTGCCTCATCTCACTTGAGCATATGTGCCCTTGTGGAAGCAGACCAAAATGTTCAAAATATTGGGTGGGACCCCATTATTCCTCCGGACAGCCCACAAGTTGCCACTGGGGACTAACCCAAATGGCGACTTAAGGTCAACGAAGATCAGGTGTAAGTGTGCCCTGTCTATAATCACTGTTCTCCAGTAAATTAATAAAATCTAAAAATCTGGTCAATCGTACTGATCCCTCTTCTGAATCCTGCATGCAGTGGGGAAAGTGCCTGGCGATCCTCAATCCAGGATTCCAATTTTCCAAGTATTTGTCTTGCAAAGACCATTTGGGCTCTGTCTATTAAGTCAATAGGCCTATAGCTTAGGGAGGAGTCCCACTGGCCCTTTTTATAAAAGGGCACCTTTTGAGCTGCCTTCCAGCTAGCAGGAATAATTGCTCCCTTATGTATGTATTTCGATAGTTTGTTAAAATAAAGAGCCCAGGTCTCAATATTGACAAGGAAAAGGTTACCCTGGACACCATCGGGTCCCGCTGCTTTTCCAGGGGCAATAGCCTTAATTGCCTCGACAGATTCTTTCAAATCCATCACAAGAGAGCCTGTGGTAGGGGGTATTAGGCCATAGTGTTGGGCAGTATCATCAGCCAGGAGTCTCTTCTGCAGTCTATATAAATCCATAAAATGGAAATGCCATACCTCAGGAGGAATTGTATTTGTCAGGAGCCGCGATGGGCCCTCCTTTCCATTAGCTTCCAGCTTCCAAAAGGTTTCTGGGGGAATCTTTTGATATGGATGCCTCATATATATCTTCCCATAATTCTGACTCCCATCATTCTTTAAATGCTCTTGGTTGAATATGCTTGTAGTCGCTTCTTTCAGGACATTACATTTGTGTATCACCGGTGGATAGAGCCTGTCAAAGGTCATTCTTTTTAATATTACATGCCTTGTTATACCACAAGCATTTTGGTTTGCAATAGGTCCTGGTGGGCTTGTAATTCCATGAAAAACATTTTCCAAGAGTTTCAAACAAGCCCTCATTTGTTTTAAATATTTAGGTAGACTAAGAATGGTCCCTGGGCTGAGATAAACCTAACATGTCGAGTTCTAGTATGGCTTCTCTAAGAGCCAGGCTTATAAGATCACTTGTGCGTTTGTCCTGGGCTACATGCCCCCATTTAATTCAGCGCTTGATGTTGGATGGCAGGACATTAGAGGTAAGAGATGTAGGGACATCAGTCAGGTGAGACAAGAGGCCATTTACTGAGCAATGGATGGCATTGTGATTGCTATTGTCCCAATTTAATACCTTAAAGTTGGTCAAATTTCCCTGAATCTGCACAGGGATTAAGATATAGTCAATTATGCTTTCTCATTCAGGATGATTTAACGTATATGCTGCATACACTCATACAATATGCTAGGGTGAAGGACATGAGCTGATCTGCTGCTCCGGCCCAGCACTTCACTGAAGGGGCATTAAGGACAGGAATCCCCCAATCTCTATCCTCTTCACTAATAGGGGATTGCTTAACCATATCACAAAGCTCATATGTAGTATTAAAGTTGCCCGCAAAGGTGGCAGAGTCATGAGAGTCAAAGAAAGACATGTGTAGACCAAGGTCCCAAATCGCCTCAGTCTCCCCACCTCCCCTAACCATACTGTTAGAAACATTATAAAAGTAGTAGGTACAGGCTACGGTTGTGCTGATGGATAAACCCATAACATCATATGAAATAAGGGTAGAGGACGTATTTTAACATTTGTTTTAGCCCTAATAAGAAGGCCACCAGAAGGGTGCCCATTTCCAATGGCTGCGAGCAGGTACATGGTAGGTCATGTAGCCTGATTGTAAGGCGGGTCAAGAGACGAAGTTTTCTGGAGGAAACACAAGTTAAATTGATCGATGGAGCTCCCCAGGACGGATTGCCCAGCTTTCCCTTGATTTCTACAATATTCCAAGAAAGCATGTTAAAAGCAGGAGAAGAAGGAATAATCTCTGGGACACTAGACGCAGGGTCAAAAGAAATATCCATTATTGGGGATTCACTATCTAGATGCAATGTTCCCGAGACAGCATGATGGTCCCTACTACTGACACTGATATTTATGGGAACCATATTAAAAGAAGGAATAGAAGGCATAGAGTCAAGACACTAGGCGCAGGGTCAAAGGAGGTATCCACAGTTAGGTAATAACTAACTGGGTGCAATGTTTCTAAAACAGCATACTTGTCCCTTCTACTACCACTAATAATCCTAGGTACCTCCGCCAGTTAATCCACCACTGATTTGCCCAAAATATTATCCTGATTTTGATTAGTTCCACTTCTCTGAGGTGTTGGACCACAGAATACTAGAAGATTAAATTTAAGCTTGGTTGTTGGTCCCTCTAACAGGCAATGGCACAGCTCCATATTCACCAAGCCCTGGACTTCAGCTCAAGCCTGATATACTCGGAAATGCCTGAGGGCTCGGAGAAATCATGGAATTGTCTCGCGTCAAGGATGTCAGAGCGAACAACCGTGTAACAGTGGTGTCTGGCTCGTATCTGAAAGATTCATTTATTAAAAGGGACTCTGGGGCTTATTTATGAGCCCTTGTGTCACTTTTGCGCCACCCGTGCGTCACTTTTGTGCAGCCGGTGTGTCACTTTTTGTGACGCACCAGCAGTGTAAACAATACACCATGTTGCATCATATTTACAAGGTGATGCATCTAGGTAGATGCGTCACTTTGTAAACCTCTGCGCCACATTATACCTCTGCCAGGTATAATGAATGCAGGGGGGCGTTCTGACGCAAGTAAGCCTTGTAGAAGTGACGCAGAGAAATCTATGAGATTTCACTGCGTCACTTCTAGGACGCAAATGTGTCAATATCTTACGTCTGCCTCACAGCAGGCGTAAGACTGATGCAGGCACATTTCAAATGGAACTTGCCCATGTGTAAATGACTCATTTCTGGAGTTGCATTACTTTTGTAACACACTCCAGCAATGCGTCATTTTTGCGCCTACAGATACGTCAGAAATACTGACCTATCTGTAATTCCTTGTGATATAATGCGTCATACTGTAAATATGACGCACCCAGCATGTCGCAAGGAGGGCACAATGAAAAGTGACGCATCGCTGCTTTCATGCAGCGATGAGTCACTTTTCATAAATGAGCCCCTCTGTTTCTTCGTATGTAGAATCTGGTAAAATAGAAACCTTGGTCGTGTAAATTGAAGCTGTTGGCATGTATCCTGTCCTGCTACCCTTGCTAGACTACCAAACCCCCTTTCGCTCAGTGCCTAATTTGAGCCTGTGGTTTCCGGTGCTCAGCTCCGGTACTTATTTGTCAACACCAGCTCTTAATTGTTAAGACCAGGGGGCATATTATCAAGCCCCTTATCGCTGCATCATCAGCACTTTTCTGCCGATAATGCGGCGATATTTGCATCGCCCTATTATCAAGGCAGCGTTAAGTCAATTAACGAACTTAAAGCCACGTTAATTGACTTAACGCTGCCTCGGTAATAGGGGCCCCTTTCACGATAAACTCATCATGAAAGGAGGCGTGCAGTGGGTGACGCAGTCGGCGTTCCACCGCAACACCCATTCATTTCGACGCTGCCACATATTATCATGAGAGGCGTTAATAGGTGGCAGCGCCGAATTTAAGAACAGGAAAGACCTGTTCTTAAGGTGGCGGAATGAGGAGAAATGCTTCATTTCTCCTCGTTTTTGCTTTTTCAATGTGTGCTGCCTTGTGCAGCACACATGGAAAAAGCAAAATGCCAACGTTTGTTTATGTACAGGAAGGTGTCCCTTTCTGTACATAAGCAAACCGCTTTTTAAAAATGCCAATTTCTAACTTACATGTGTGCTGCATGAAGCAGCACACATGTAAATTACAAAATGGCATTTAAGCTTTGTTTATGTGCAGGAAGGAACACCTTCCTGTACATAAACAAACCTTCCCTGCCTGTGCTGGCGTTAAGTTGTAAAACTTATCGCCATCGCAGGGGGAAACGCTAGGCTGCACCATATCCTTGGTAATATGGTGCAGCCTAGCGTTTCCAAAGTGGCGAAGGGAGGCGTTAAGTCAAGGCGGCTAACGCCTCTCTTCGCCACTTTGTTGGTAATATGCCCCCAGATGTCTTGACAGGCCACCTGGTTGCACTATTTGTCTTATTTAGAAATGTGCTAACAACAGCTGTTTATTCATTCAAAATACATTAAAAATTACTAATATCTGCCTGCCATGCGATTCTTATGGCTTTGAGGCCTGGAATAGTCTGAATTGCTGCACTTGTGGGAGTGCGATTGTTAGTAATCGTGTTGGTGCTCTCACTGGCAGCGCTGGCACAGCAATGGGTGGTGCAAGCTGCAGTGTCCTCCTCACAAAGGCCTTAGCATGTATTGTATTAAAAATGAAGTACTACCTTCGCTACGTTTCAGGAGAGCATGGTCATAAGGCTGGGTCCACCCATCCTGACTTTACTGTCCAGTTTTGATGGATTTTTGATGTTCAGGGAAGGCAAAGCTTGGGCCGATCGTGACAGGGAAGGTACAGGTTTAACGACCCGAGATTGGAGCACTAGATGGAGGGGGAGGGGTGGCAGCAGAGTGATTAAGGACCACATTTCTATTCCTTTCATTAAAAAGAACTGTTTGGGGAAACGATGGCCCCATTACTAATCTTAAATCTTCTAAATGAGCGATTAGTGTTACTAGTTGAGCCTTTAAATCACAAACCTCAGTTGACAAGCTCCATGCCAAAATAAAAGTTATGTTTCCCTCAATGCCCACATGCAAATTCAGGCCAGTAACTACAAATTTCACAGGTGGGTTCTGGGGAAAAGGCAATGATAATATATCTGCAGGTGTGGATAACAACTTAGGAGGATCCGAATCTGTAGGAGGAGAAGCCAAAGGTGTAAATCTGTTAACACATAATATTGATGGAAACAGTGGTATAGGCATTCTTTCAACAGTCAGAGATGTACACAAAGAAGTGGATAAGACATGTCTAGAGCCGGCTAAAGAGGAACTAGAAAGGGCCGGTTTAGAATTCAAACTGTCATGTGACACTGTGACAACTTGAGTAAGATGGAGGGAACTTTCTTCGAGCTTGTCGGAGGATGTGTGCCAGTGGTGTTACCTTCCCCTAAAAGAGTTTCCACTTCCTCAATAAGTATAGCAATGTCCTTTAGAGGAGTGCTCTATGTCAAACCGTTCGTTGCACTAGGACGGGCCAATTTGTGGTTTTTAACCCTCTTTCCCTGGGGAGAGTCAAGTGCCTTCCAATTCAATTCTAAATAGCTTTATTCGACAGTGTTGTCATAAAAGCACAAAATACATATACAGGCAATTAAAATAATAAATATTACAAATTTTAAGAACAGTTTAAGAAAATATTAAACCTCACATGACTGTCGGATAATGCTTGAGTTAAAAATGATAAGATAGGTACATATATCTACAATATTCCTCAAATATTCCCTACCCCATTTGTTATCGGTAGATAAAATACAAGATTAACATTAAGATAATTAGGTCCAAGATCAGTCCGAGAAAGTGCATTTGCCCGCATAGACCAAGCCCATCCCAGAAATTTGGCTACCGCAATTGCTATTAATGGAGATGAATCCATTGTTAATACTCCCATTGCTTCTCCATGCCTACTATGAATGAATGAATGAAAATCAACTTATACCGCACAAACTTAGCCCAACGGGCGTCAAGGAGCCTAACAAAAATATAAAGAAGGAGTCAGGTGCGAGTTTACTGGTATGCCTCGGTCTAAAGCTTCCTAAACAGCCCAATAGAAGGTTGCAGTTTTAATTCAGGAGGGAGGGTATTCCACAACTTAGGGGCCACAAAAGAAAAGGCCCTTCCTCCCCACCTGACTCTGTTAACTCGAGGAACAGACAGGAGATTCTTACTGGAGGAACGCAGGTTTCTGCTAGGGGTGTATGGGACCACCAGAGATCTTATGCTTTCCGCACAGTCGCCGAACAAGGCCCCATAAACCAGGCACAGGATTTTAAAAGAGATCCTGGCCTGGATCGGGAGCCAATGTAGGCTCTTCCTGGCTGATATAGCTGAGGATAGCCTAGGGATCTCAAGAACAAACCTCGCTGCCGCATTTTGAACCGTCTGCAGGCGTTGTATCAGGCCTTTATTAATGCCCGCATAGAGCGCGTTGCAATAGTCTAGCCGGGAGGCAACTAAAGCAACCACGATCTGTTTGCGGGCTTGCAGGGAGAGATAGTGGGAGATTTTCCTTAGAATCCTGATAACCCCCCAGCAGGTAGAGACTGTTCTATTAACCTGCTGGGCCATATCAAGCGAGGTGTCAATCATCACGCCTAAATTCCGGGCGGATTTCGTGGGTAGCGGGCAGGCTCCGAGAGAAGAGGGCCACCAGTCATTTGACCATATGTCCTGATCTCTGCCGAAAATCAGGACCTCGGTTTTCTCTCCGTTCAGCTTCAATGAGTTCAGAATCATCCACTCTGAAACTGCTTCCATGCAGTTCCTGAAGCTGATAGCGGAGGAACTCACCGAGTGGGAGAGAGACACCATAATTTGGGTGTCATCGGCGTATGACACCACCTCCATCCCATGCGATCTTACCAGCCTGGCAGGTGGAGCCACATAGATGTTAACAAGGGTGGGGCTCAAGGCCGACCCCTGCGGGACCCCACATTGCACAGGTGTGGCAGGGGAGAGGTACTCTCCTAGTTTAACCTTCTGCTCTCTCTGATTAAGGAAAGAGGTTAGTAGACTCAGTGCTGAGCCCTCCACTCCTATCTCCCTAAGGCGAGCTGGTAAAATAGAGGGAGACAGGGTGTCAAAGGCTGCTGTCAGGTCGAGCAGGACCAGAAGGGTGGTCTGGCCCAGGTCGACCTTCGCACGGATGTTATCTACAACCATAGTGAGCGCCGACTCGGTACTATGGAACTTCCGGAAACCATGTTGTGACATGTCCAGAAACCCAGAGGTATCGAGAAAGGCAGTAAGGTGTTGATTGAGGTAGGTTTCAAGCATTTTTGCCGGGGCTGGTAACAAGGATATTGGGCGGAAATTCTTTAGAGTCTCCGGATCAAGAGTCAGCTTTTTCAGCAGAGGCTTTACAACTGCCTTTTTCCAAGATAATGGAAAAATGCCCTCTGCCAAAGCACGATTCATCACCTCAAGGAGGGGGGGGTAGCAAGACTTCTCTACACTCCTTCAGGATCTTCAAAGGACAAGGGTCCAATGGAGAACCCAACTTAGTTTTATTCAGGAGCAGGTCTAAATCCAAGTAGTTTGCAAATGGGCGTAGTTAACGGAGTCGGACTCCGCGGAGCTCCGCGAAGACGTAGTTGCACTCCGCGAACTACGCGTAGCTCCGCAGCCATGCGGAGTTGCTTGCTGGGCCCGTTTGCGCGCCGTTTTTCATCTTCGGGAGCGCGGTGCGCGTGTTCGGGGCGTTGCCTGCATGCTCGGGATGGCTAGCGCGCTAAATTACCCCAGAAGTTTGTCCCGCCTGCTTGCGTTCCCTTATTTCCTGTTCCGGGTCACAATTAACGTGGTCGCGTTGTGCAAGACATGTTCGGGAACTCATCTTCTCGTTCGCACTACAAAAGTGCGTGATCGCGCTAAATATCGCGCGAACCTACCCATGCGGTCGCGATGGGCGCAGCCATCTTGGATCACACACTCTGGCTATGGTTTTGGGCCTACTTTTGCATCTTGTTGAAATCTCTTTAATCCTTGTCTTTTTACCCACTTTTTCAAACTTTCTTTAGTTATTACCTATTTCTCTCTGTGCCTAGGTTTATATTTTTCATTTTATTTCTACTTTTACAACTTTTCTATTGCTTTATTTTCCTTCCTTCTTTTACCTTGCTTCTTCTTTCCCCTACCTTTTTGTCTTGAACTTTTCTTCTCCCCTCCACCCAGAACCATGGTCAAGGGCGCCAGCAGCAGCGGCGGCTCAAAGGGCAAGGCGCCAGTGCCCCAAAAAACCCGGCTGCCTTGTGGCAGAATGCGCCCCCTAGGGGTGAGGCCCGCCAACTTTTTGGGGAGGAGGAGGTGGCTGCCCTGGTGTTTTTTATCCAGCGCTACCTCCCCTTGATGTTGGCAGCAGGTGGCAGGCCCGGCTCCGGCTACCACCATATTGAGGAGCGTCTCCGGCGGTGGGTGAAGGTGCGCCGGGCAGTCTTCCGCTATCCGGCGTACCCACCATCAGCTGACCCACCGTTGGGCAGACATTTTGGACCGGGAGCAGGACCTGGTGGACCTGCTTGGCGTCGAGATCGTGGGTCTTGGTGAGTGGCTACCCAAAAAAAAAAAGTGTGTGTATAATATATATCTCTATAGTAGTATAAGTATTGTTATTGTATCTTTGTAAATCTTGGCTGAATAAGTAACGCGATGACTGGTGCTCCTAGTTACATTTCCGATGTATTCCGTTATTATATCTACTGTAATTGTATGACACTGGTCTGTGCTGCGCTTCTTCATCTTCACTGACTCTTGCGTGTTCAATTTGGCGCTAGCTTTTGCTGTTTATTGGTGTGAGATTTTCTTTATTGTAGAGAACTGAAGTTAGTTAATGCTATTAATATAGTCGTGTCCTTCCTTTGTCCGTCGGTGAAATAGCCGTTGATGGATAATTGTACGTGTTTGCAATGCATATTGTATCATTTTTTTTTCACGGCCTTCTCTTCTGCATGAATCCTCCTCTGGCAATGAATGCAAAAGTTACTTTGTTCTTCTTACCTCAGCCAGGGCCGGATTTAGGCATGTTCAAGCTGTGCAACTGCACAGGGCCACCAAACGCCAGGGGCCACCCCACCAATATATATCCTTAATTTAATAATCCTCAGAGGATGGATACATATTTGCGTGGCGGCCCCTGGCAGGGATTTGGTGCCTCCGGCTCTGTTCCACTTCCAAACACCCTGACTCCCCCCTCTTCACTGGCCTCCGTGCTCCGCCCCGACCTCCTCTTCCGGGCCCCCCACCTACGCTCCCTGGCCAGGAGTCCAGGACCACCAAAGCCTAGAGCCGCCCCTGCCTCAGCCCTCCATAGAACTGATGTAGTTTGTTTATTGAGTGGGTAGGGCAGCAGTAGCATTCAGTCAGTAGCAAAACAAAATATGATGCCATGAACATACAATTTCGTGTTAGTAAGTATGCACAAAGTTAAGCATGTCTCCTCCTTGTGATCTATGCATTTTGCTGACAAAAAATGAAAAAGAAATGGCTACTTACAGATAATTGATTGATTACCCCATTCTTGAATCGGTGGTGTTGTTCAAGTCTTACTGCCTCTGTGTTACTTAGTAATCTGCAATCAGAATGTTTATGGAACATTTGATTTGTTTTCTCCAAGTATATATACACTAGTCAGTGAATCATGCAAGGCAGTAGTCATTTGGTAGACCAATGTTTGTTTCTTTTAATGTTGTAGCAGTGTTTTTTGAAATGCTGTCTATGTTTCACAGCACGCAATGTTTTCCTCTTTCTTTATTATTATTTCTTGCATGAACCACAGAACCTAGGGGCAAGCAGAAGACTGGGACCGAGTCGGCGGGTGAACGCGAAGAACCACAGGCACAGAGCTCCTCTACTGAGGATCCTGCTGCTGTCCCCAGTAAGTCCAACAGTGTTTTCTTTTGGAACAATGATATTTCCCTAACTTTCTAACGGAGCTTTTTTTCCAACCGATTAATGACATTTCACCTAACTAAATTTTGACAAATGCTTGTTTGGTTTTATGTTTTCAAAATGTTGGGTATTACTATCTGTCCCTGCCTTTCTGTTCCTTGAAAGAGCCTCTCCTATGACTCTCTGTGCTACTACTAGACTGTCTGTAGGTAAGCTTGCCCTGTTGCCCACTCTTTAGTTAAGGTATTAATCTTTTCAAAAAATCTGTGATAGAATAGCGGAAGGCACAGGGTCCACTCCTGTCTTATGCTTTTTCCTCTGTAATGTCTCTTCTTTGCCAATTGACACCAACCAAGTATGCATCCAGATGTTGGTCTACTATTTTGTAAGCGTTAGTAATGAATACCACTACTACTCTTGCGGGTATTCTTCTATGCAGTCACATACATAACTATGTATGCACCACAAAATTGGATGTTGTTGGTGATAGGCAGGTTGGACCTTACTTACTTACAGTCTTACACCTCAGTCACAGAACTCAGAGGAACCCACAATTCAATGAACGACAACCTATATGGGCTCAGTCATTGGTCAATTATTCAATTACCCCTTTCCAGAACCCCAATATGAAGATGCCAAATGCTTTTATTACACAATCCATAACCTAAGTAACCCCCTTTTGCTCACTCTCTCGTGTAAGTCTACAAGACAACAGACACTGAAAATATACTTCCGAGTCAATGTGGTACTTCAAAAACTTTATTTTGTTAGAAGTAACTAAGTAAGTAACATCAATGTTTTTAAGTTGTTCCGTGAAATACGTCAAGGCCAGGGCCACCAGAAAAAATCCAGAGTTAAAAAAGGCTGAATAA
Organism: Lissotriton vulgaris; assembly: GCF_964263255.1. NCBI lineage: Eukaryota > Metazoa > Chordata > Amphibia > Caudata > Salamandridae > Lissotriton > Lissotriton vulgaris. Next base: position 512,702,814 of record NC_141696.1, on the reverse strand, counting down.
AAAGTAATCTACATTTGTACAGCTACCAGTGCACGATAGGGAAATGTGGGAAATGTCGGAGACCCCTCACCATTGAACGTATACTGGTTGCATATGCCTCTTTTTGGTAAGCTCTGGAAATCTTTGCTTCGTAGAAGGAAATCTTCTCATCTGCCGAAAGATAATGACAAAAGTGGTGCACGTTAGACAGTATGAAAACATTACATACATTTATTCAACTTTTTAGCTGTCATGCTAAAAAAAAGGTGTAACCTGAGGCTGTAAGCAAACTCGATTCCACAATCCACATTCAAAAAGTAAATACAGGCCTTTCTATTTTCCAAACTCTTCAGGTGTATGCTTTGAACTATCATGTGGCCTCAAAGGCGTCTTCTCGTACTGCGCAACAAGCTGCGAGGTAGCATGCGCAAAACTGTAGACATGTCATTGATGTACAAACTGGTTAGGTTACATGGTTCAGTCTAACTTTCCAAGGACTAGAGTAGCAGTATAGATGAGATGAGCTTGGGTACCATACCATACCAAATAAATGCTAATATGTGTAGTGTGTTACTTACTCTGCTGTACTAGGCAATGTGGACTACTACTGATTACGTTGTACTTAACTGTTTTGCAGAACTCCATTCTTGGTGAACAAGTACAATGGGGGCTGTGCATCCATCTAAAAAGGTGTACTTAATAACTTATTTTTATTTGTGCAGAACCGGTACCATCCACCAGTGCCGACGGGGGCAGCAGCGCTGCGACGGCATCAGCAGAGGCGATCCCGGAGGGGAATGGAGGACCAGAGGCACCTACAGCAGCACCGGCAGCACCGGGGGAGGAGCCAACAACGGTGGGCGATGGTAAGTTACATTCAATAGTGATCCGCATTACTTGGTGGGTGGGGAAAACTTCCTCACTGTACTCTGATATTTATAATGAACTTGAAGTTCTACTGGACAATATATGACGCCACCTTTGTCATTACCAAGCTTAGCAAAAGCATTACCACCGGCGAGAATTGATAAAATAAGTTATACAGGCCTCTTCTATGTGACTACAACTCAGCTGTGAAAGGTTGGTGGCAGACTAAAGAAGTCTTATCCACAACATTACATGACCGCGATGGATTAACAGGAGATTGATTTTAAGTATGATGAAAGGAGCAAGAAAAAGCACCAATCATATAATATAGAAGGATACTTTGGAATCAGCAATGCAGGTGTTTGAGAGCAGTTGGATGCGTGGGTTGTTGTGGAAGCATAGAAAGGGGAAAACACAGCTGCCTGCGTGGGTGGGAGACACATCCAATATCGGTGGTTAGTGGATAGTGGATACAAGTGTCGGCAGCGGTGTTTTGGTTAAACCCAAAGGCAAGGGAAGGAGGGGACGACTGGGTGCATTCCGGGTCGTTGCTGGCGAAACACAAACCACCTAACGTTTGTTGCGCGATATAAAGAATGATAGTCTCTAGAGTAGACATTTACTAGTACTAGCTGGCCACTGTTAATTAATGTTAGTTTGAGACTGTCACTTTTCCCGGAAGCACAGAGTATATGATATAAAAAAACGAGATATGAAAAAGACAGGTGTTCGTATGTGACCGTTGAAGTACACCCATGCTATGTTACTAGGGCAGGCATAATGCCGTGCCAAAAAGTCAGACAAATGAAGTATATAAAGCGTAGAATGTTCAAGATAGATAAAACAACATTTTAGGTACTCCGCTTGCTTGCTATTGCTACTGTACTGTGCCGCCCACTATGTGTTGGATACATTTTGTGTTCTTGATTTGCTGGGATTTTTGATTACAACAATTCTGTCTCTTTCTTTATAGTTACTCCTTCTAAACCAACCAGGAAGGAGCTGGCAGTCCGGGCCCGTCAGCGGAAACTGCAGGCCATCGTTGAGGCCTACCGCCGGCTGGTGGCTCAGGCCGAGGAGGAGGAGGAGGAGGAGGCGGCGGCAGCAGCTGCTGCCTCTTCCAATGCCCCGGCCCCCAAGCCTGCAGGAGTACGTCGGCGTGGTCAGGCAGCCGCCCGCCGCCAGATTTTCCCTGCAACATCCACCCCCCACAACAACATGGCTGCCAATGTAGGTGCCGCCAGTTCCAGAGAAAAATTCTCCTCCGGGTAGCCAGGCTGGAGGCTCAAAGTAGTCAGACAAAAAGACAAATAGAGGAGCGTGTAAAGATCCTGATGGATCAACACTTAAAAGCCCGCCGGCTATGAGATGGACCCTGTTTGCCCCTTTTTCAATCGTTTTGTTGGTGGGTGGGAATTGGGTGTTGGGTTTTTACTTTTTTTTTACATTACATTGAGCGTGGGAATTTGGTTGGGGTTAGGGGAGGCGGGTAGGGACAGCTGTGGTGTAAGATTTATATATATTTTATTTTTGTATCATCTTTAGTTATATATTATATTATGTTAAAAATAAACGAGACACAAAGTTATGTTCAAAAGAAAACATTTGAAGTTCATTTGCGTTTCTTGGGGGGTTGGAGGGGGGAGTGTTTCACCAAATAATGTACGTTGTGCAACCTCGCAAGGTTTAATTTGGCCATGCAGGTCGGCGGACAGTGCTTTTTAATAAAAAGATATATTGCCCACATCTTTAACATGCAAACAGATAGATGCGGTAAACCCTCACCGAGTTATATTTGTAGTATTAGAAGAACGACCAGTCTGTCTTGCGTTATACCTCACTGCAAACTTATCTTACCTGTGATTGCTGATGAGATGATGATGATTTATGATGAAGTGTGGCACTGCAAGGGCTGCATTTGATTTCCAAGACAATGGCGAAGAATCTGTGGTTCAGAATCAGAACTTCTGTGATAGTAGTAGTAGACAGACCCTGCCAGTAGCATTTAGAGACAAAAAGAAAGAGGCAGTCATTTGCGTGACAGACAATGTGGGGGTAGTATAAGTAAGTACAGTACATTGCATGGGTGACCCAATATTGCAACTGCTAAACTGAAACAAAACAATGGTTTTGGGGACTGGAAACTAAGTGCAAGAGAAGATAAGAAGTTCAACTGTACTTGTAGTACTCACGGCAACGTCAAACTTTTCTAAATCATAATGCTTTAAACTTTAAACCCAAAAAATTACGCCAATTCATTACATGCATTCGTTGTTTGATGTTAATGGTAAATTATTTGGCGTTATACACAGAGCTTGAGTTGGGAAGCCGCAGAAGATCCTGGCCATGCCTTGTTGACATTTCACTATTGTTGCTTTCACCACATCTGCCCCAGCAAGCGCGTGATCAAATTGTTGGTGTATATTTAATGTAAGAAACATCACACCTCAATGTAACCACGCAGCCCGGGGGAAGAGGGTTAGGGTTTGTTTAATGGATGGGTACGGGGTTTTGGGAAAGGTTTGAGAAAGAAAAACAGTACGCATGGAGATTGGAGACAACAAAAGCAAAACAATGAAGACGATGATTTATGATGTTGATCCGCTAACCAATGAATGTAAGCAATGAACGTAAGAAAAGGACACGCTGAATATCATTCTTGGTTTCCCGCAATCCAATTGCTTGATGATGAGGATTTGTGGTAAGGGTGAGAGTTGATGCTCATACTATAAAGCAGTGGGTGAAAGACGTCCAGCCTGAAAAAGAAAAGGCAAATACAAAAGAATGTGAATGACCTAAACTAATTGTAATACAGTGAAGATAAAAAAAATAATACAAGAGGAGTAGTCGTATGAGAGGACTTTCAGACTGAGGGGGCTTGGATACAATTTGTATAAGTCTACTAGTTGCATATCATTTTTAATCTAGAAGTACAAAAAAAGACAGGAGGCAGCACACAACAACAGGCCCACGACGACACAGGTTTGCCCGTTATACAAACTGCATTTCCCTAAAAATTTCACAGAGCCACAGAAAGGTGAAGGAAATTGAAAAAGCAACCTAGCATTTACAAAATTAATCAACAAAATCAATGCGTCATTCTCAGTCATCAATCATACCACTTTTGTACTCTACCACAGCACAGTGCACAAACATGTAGTAGCCTGGGTCTACTGTGCTGTGCCTCTTATTTGTATTTATTTATTACCTTGTATTCCACTCCAAGAAACATCGTGCATCAATCAGCTCAGATCCAACTGCCTGACAGCAAAGATTTGGTGGTCACCATCATTATCATCAGCAACTCAGTCTGTAGTGAGTGACTACGATAAATTAAGTCCTGACTGCATCTGTAGTAGTAGGAACACAAGTGCGTAAATAATTTCTACTATTAGTAAATAACATGGAAAAATTGGCTATCACGTGAGTCTGAATTGAAGTTACTAGTATACTTCAACTCCATGCACATTTGCTCAGAGTCAGCAAAAAAATACATCCAATGCAATGCATGGCATCATTAATTTTTTAATATACCTGTTTTGCTCTTCTCTTTCACTGTCAGATGATTCATCACAGATGCTGCCGAGCCTTTGTAATGCGAGTCACAACAAGTTGACTTCAGTTGTGGATGCCTGCTCAAGTTTCTTTTGACACAGAAGAGTCGTCTCTGAATGCCTGCAGACAGAGGTGGTAGCCTTAAGAGTAAGACTCAGCAAGGCAGTTATTATGAGTTGCAGATTTCAAATGAAATAGAGGATGGCTGTAGTCATGTACGGTTCACTTGTTATGGAGGGACTGTTAGAGGCTACATTATTGTTATTGTACTATACTCCATCTACAACATCAAATGTATGGCTGCCAAGATGGAATTGTATTGACTTGAGTGGGAGTCAAGAAGATAGAGCAAGACTCTGACGAGTGCAGTCAACATGGAACATAAATGCACAGGCGTGCAACTCCAGGAGGTAAATAAAAAAGATACAGCGAAAATAAATGCACAGGTGTGCAACTCCAGTAGGTGCATTAAAAGAATGAGTGGTGGGGATGGATTTGGTTGAGCTTTTTATTTTAAGATTAGCAGTTTTGCACCAGAAAGTCATTTTTAATAAGAAAATAAATAACACAAATAAAAGAAGGGAAAAAGTAACAATTTAAAAGCCTATTGGTCAGGGAAGAGGTGCTCGTCCTCAAACTCTGTGGGTCCGGACAGCAGTAGGTCATGTAACCCAGCAGTGATGAATTCTTCGGGCTCGCTTTCTTCATCCTGCTCTGATTCACGTACAGTATAGTCTGGTGGTATGAAGTGTTGATTCATTTTTATCATTGTCAGCCTCTCTACGCTTTTGGGGGAGAGACTGGTCCTTTTCGATGTCACAATGGCACCAGCAGCACTGAAAACCCGCTCAGAGGCGACACTGGCTACAGGACAAGCCAAATACTTTATCGCCAGCCTGCTCAGCACTGGCCACTGTCTCCTTCTTTCATACCAATAGACCAATGGGCTTTGCTCCATGAACACCTCTGTTGTGTCATCCAGATAGGCCTGAACCATCCGCTCAGTGTTCATTGGTGCTCGGCTTTGCTGCTCCTCTTTCCCCTTTGCAACATCAACGGACTTACCCATCCCCTTCTGTAGAAAAAAAGCAGTTATGCATTTGGTTGTGTCTGCTGAATCAGATCGTGTAGGTGCTGCTTTTGGTACTGTTGGTGCCTGCTGGGAAGCGGACGCACTGCTCTCATGCTCTGATGAACTTGCCTCAGGAGGATGGCCTGGAGTACTTTGACTGTCCTGGGCTGGCACTGGCAGGCCTTTAAGTAACAGCCGTTCAGTTTCTAAATCATTAGCTTCCACAGCTAATGAACTTTTGTAATTGGCAACATCCCCATCTGAAAAAGGAATGACTGCGCTACTGCTGACAAACAATTTGTACCGTGGATCCAAGATTGTTGCAGTTATGTAATTTGGATCTGACACAATCATTTTAAGCCTTGCATTTCCAGATAAGGCCTTGGCCAAGGTACATGCATCAACTTTTTCTTCGTCACCTTCGTATGTTTCACAGACCTCCTTCAGCTGTTGCTCGAGCATGTACAACAATGGGATGGCTTGGCCCATAGTACAGTCCTCCCTGCTAACTGCACGTGTGAACACCTCAAAAGGTTGTAGCATCTCTGTCAAGCATTTAATGATGTCCCACTGCCACATCTCAACGGTCAGGGTTTTAAGATTAACAGTAGGATCCACTAATCTTCTTGACATTACATAAGCATTCAGTGGTATGTACTGCTCAAAGAGACGCTCAAGCATGAAATAAGTAGAGTTCCAACGTGTTGGGACCTCCTGGATCAGTGCTTTGACTGGCAAATTATGCTCCCGCTGAATGACGCGTAGCAGCTTCCGCGCTTTAAAAGAATGGTTAAAATGCGTGCATATTCTTCTGCAGATGGTCAGTATGTTGCTGACTTGGTCTTCATTTTTCAGAAAGTCTTGCACGACTAAGTTAATGCAGTGTGCCAAACAGGGTACCCTGAAATACTGTCCATCTTTCATTGCCTTCACATTACTGCCATTGTCGGTGGCAACAAAACCAATCTTAAGGCCTCTTGGTTTCAGCCATTCAAAGACCTTGCTGTTAAAGTCAGACAAAATGTTGTCAGCAGTATGATTTTTCTCCATACCAAACATGGCTACAGTTGCATGTTTGCGAGTATCATTAAAAATCCCAGCAACGTCAAGAAGGCCTGAAGTTAACTTGTCTTTCACACCTGCAAAAGAGATCCAGTGTGCGGTGATGCACATGTAATCTGCTGTGGCTTCGCGACTGCTCCACATGTCGGTTGTCAGGTGGATACAATGGACAACACTCTGTTGTAAGGCTTTCCCAATCAATCCCAGCACGTCGTGGTGTAGTGCTGGAATAGCAACTCTTGCAAAATAGTAGCGACTGGGAACGTCCCATTTTGGGGCGAGTGTTGCCACTAATTGCCGAAATCCCACTGCCTCAACAAATGAAAATGGGAGAAGGTCGAGTGCCAACATTTTTGCAAGTTTCGCATTGTACAAACGTGCTGTTGGGTGGTTCCGCTCGTACTTTCCCTCCTGCCTAAACATGCCAGTAATGGTAAGCTGCTTGGTAATTCTTTCTGTTCTGCTAGATGGACCACCTTTCAACGCAGACTTTTCACTCCTTGTCCTTGGTGTCTCCGGCTGACTCTGGTGCCACTGAGAAGTTGCTGATGCTGAGGATTTGGACTGCACCACTCCAGTGCTGGCGACAGGGCTCATTTGTGTACCACTCCCAGATAGAAGGTCATCGTCTCCCTCTTCTTCCATGAGTGGACCTTGTAGTACTGTATCCTCCCCACCAACACCAGTGCTTACATTTTTTAAGCTTGCAAGGTGGTTCTCCCATTGAATTGCGTGTGTTTTTTTCATATGGGTCGTTGGGCCTCCAGTACCATAGTTTGTACCAATCTTACCACGACTAACATTGGTATGACAAATGGTGCATATAGCAATGTTCTCCTGATGTGGGTGAACCGTAAAAAAAATCCCAGACTGGGGAGCTAAACTTTTGTCTCCTGCCATAGGAAGAGGAGGACCCACTTCCAATGCCGGATGAACTGGAGGCTTTTTGTTGAATTTCCCTATGTGACAGTTCAGTACTAGTACTGCCACTACCTCCTTCTGTTGAGGTGGCGCTTGCGCTGGATGTCGCACGCTGCCGGGCCTTCGCTGATGCAAAAATGGGAGCTGGTGTTACTTTGGGTGCTGAGTGTGTAGGAGTTACACGTGCTACCTGCTCTGCTCATCACTAATCGCAGCCCTTCTGGATAGGGTGAAAATGCTGGTCTCTACATCCTCTGCACCAGGAATAACGCTTGTCATGATGACATTGTCAGTGTCAGACCCGTCTTTATCACCATCAGTATCCTGCTCACCTACATCGAACTCCAGAAGTTCAAGCCTTGACGGATCCTTCCTTTTTCCCAGCCTGGTCTTAGGATGTCTCTCCTTTGAATGCTCAGTTACTCGTGGTGGATGCCATTCCTTATCAAGGTCATCTGAAGGGATGCTATGCGAAGAACTCGATGCACTGCCACTAACCCTCCTTTCCTTTCGTAAATTTAAAGACAGTAGATCACCTCCAGAAGTGGCTTCCTCTTCTTCTTGCTCGGAATGAGGCTCTACTTCCTGAACTGCCCCGACATCGGGAGGAACAACTTCTACTATTGCGTGCGGAGACGGTGGTTGTTGTTCTTGAGGAAGTACTATAGCGTGCTGTGGTTCTTCAACAACTACTATTGTGGGATTTGGTTGTTGTTGTTGAACAACTATTGCGGGCGGTGGTTGTGGTTTTTCAACAACTATTGCGGGAAGTGGTTGTGGTTGTTGAACATCTACTGCTGGCGGCGGTTGTTGAGCACTTTCATCTTGCGTGGATTGTGTGCTACTTTGAGACAGTGATAAGTTAAGTTCAGGCTCAGTATCACTGCTTTGTAACACTAGGCTGGCTACCTCTTCGACCCTCATGTGCTTGGCCCTGGGTTGGTGGCTTGCCCCCGCTAATGCGGATGTGCTGGCCCCAGCTTGCACCACGGACACCGCTGCTGCAGGCGTACGTTTTGGGGGCCCAAAAAAGGTTTGGGGGTCCATACCAGCCTTAAGTGACACTTCCTTCTTCTGTACCATCTTCTCAGCAACTTTCTTGGTGGTGGAGGACCTGGTACCTGCTCTCTTAGGGCCCATCTTCTTCTGATGTAAGCACACAGCAGCACTCAGTAGCACAAATTGCAGAGATGTGTGGTAAGATGAGTCACACACCACACGTGGCGTACAATTGAAGGACGTCCGTCTGGCAGTTGAACGGGCGATGGATGAAAACAACCAGCACCTCCTCAGTCTTTTTCTGTGCACCTACAAGCAAAGAGGACAGAACACGTCAGTCAAACAAGCAGTAAGGCAACACATGAACAATTGAAAGACACACAGGCCAATGTATAAAACACAAAAAAGAAGACTAATACTACCAGCACCACAGCTCCCAGCCACATGATGAAGTCCAGAAAGAACCAATAATAAAGTCAAGCAGGCCTATCATATACCAATATGGACAGAAAAAGGAGGATGCCTGCTACACATGAGTCATGACAGGTTAATGCAAGGAAAATCAAAATACCCCATGGCTAAGAGTTTGGAAAACTTCACTGCAAAAACACATACAAGCCATAAAATTATTACACACACAAAAAAGTTACCTACCCCCCTGCCCAGACAACAAACTTGGAAATGCAATGGCATACACACATGCCCTAATGATGGTAATTAAATAGACCAAACAGAAACAGCTAAATAAAGCAGCCCCGCTAACTAGTAACTACCACCTCTGGGACTCTGGCCTACTATCAGATCAGACCAAAAGCAGGGAGGCCAATGATAAATGCACAAAGGAAGTACCTACAAAATGTCCGCCACCACATGGCCTGTCCAGGAAGACAAAACTACAACCAAATAACACATAAATGAGGACTTTTTGTAGCACAGGGGACACATTAAACATTTTCGAGGAACTTTTATGCAACTCTGGACATATTGTTCGCGAGATTGCAAAATCGGCGTGTTCGGCAACGCGAATCGAATGAAAAGTCGTTATCGCGTTCCCGAGCCAGTACATTGAGCGCGCGAACAAGACAAAAAAGGTAAGGTTGCGTTCTCACACAGTGCGACGTTACCAAAAGTACGCGAGCAGTATTCCTAGGGTTACCTACTGGCAGGGAGTGCCATATTAGTTACACACAAGCAACCAAAAGCTGAAAGTACCACCATTACAAAAAATGTGAAGCAATCCAAAGCCATACACGGTGTAATTAAAGGTACACTACAAAAATAGTTGATTAACTTGAATGCACCTATGGCTGTGAGTAGTAGTACCTACAAAAGCCTTGGATGGCTATGGCAAAAGAAGAGAACCAGGGAAGGACACAGAAAATGGCCGCCTCCATAGGGCCAGGAGGACAGGGACACCCAAAAACAACATGGAAAAAGGATGCACCCAAAATGGCCTCCACCACATGGCATGGCCACCAACAACATCGCAAAATCAGTCACAAAGGAAGCATACACAAAATGGCCGCCACCACATGGCCTGTCCACCAACAACAACATAGCAGAATCATCACAAAGGAAGTAAGTACACACAAAATGGCCCTCACCACTACATGAAAAGAAAGAGAAGACAGACAATAAATGCCTATGCCAAAGGGACAATGCTTAGCTTCACAAAATGGACACACCACCGCCCAAATTGGTCACCCCAACCATAAACAAGAAATCATTACATAGAGGACAGAAAGGAAATGGGAGTGGTCCATGCTCCAGGAAGACAAAACTACAACCAAATAACACATAAATGAGGACTTTTTGTAGCACAGGGGACACATTAAACATTTTCGAGGAACTTTTATGCAACTCGGGACATATTGTTCGCGAGATTGCAAAATCGGCGTGTTCGGCAACGCGAATCGAATGAAAAGTCGTTATCGCGTTCCCGAGCCAGTACATTGAGCGAGCGAACAAGACAAAAAAGGTAAGGTCGCGTTCTCACACAGTGCGACGTTACCAAAAGTACGCGAGCAGTATTCCTAGGGTTACCTACTGGCAGGGAGTGCCATATTAGTTACACACAAGCAACCAAAAGCTGAAAGTACCACCATTACAAAAAATGTGAAGCAATCCAAAGCCATACACGGTGTAATTAAAGGTACACCACAAAAATAGTTGATTAACTTGAATGCACCTATGGCTGTGAGTAGTAGTACCTACAAAAGCCTTGGATGGCTATGGCAAAAGAAGAGAACCAGGGAAGGACACAGAAAATGGCCGCCTCCATAGGGCCAGGAGGACAGGGACACCCAAAAACAACATGGAAAAAGGATGCACCCAAAATGGCCTCCACCACATGGCATGGCCACCAACAACATGGCAAAATCAGTCACAAAGGAAGCATACACAAAATGGCCGCCACCACATGGCCTGTCCACCAACAACAACATAGCAGAATCATCACAAAGGAAGTAAGTACACACAAAATGGCCCACACCACTACATGAAAAGAAAAAGAAGACAGACAATAAATGCCTATGCCAAAGGGACAATGCTTAGCCTCACAAAATGGACACACCACCGCCCAAATTGGTCACCCCAACCATAAACAAGAAATCATTACATAGAGGACAGAAAGGAACTGGGAGTGGTCCATGCTCCAGGAAGACAAAACTACAACCAAATAACACATAAATGAGGACTTTTTGTAGCACAGGGGACACATTAAACATTTTCGAGGAACTTTTATGCAACTCGGGACATATTGTTCGCGAGATTGCAAAACCGGCGTGTTCGGCAACGCGAATCGAATGAAAAGTCGTTATCGCGTTCCCGAGCCAGTACATTGAGCTCGCGAACAAGACAAAAAAGGTAAGGTCGCGTTCTCACACAGTGCGACGTTACCAAAAGTACGCGAGCAGTATTCCTAGGGTTACCTACTGGCAGGGAGTGCCATATTAGTTACACACAAGCAACCAAAAGCTGAAAGTACCACCATTACAAAAAATGTGAAGCAATCCAAAGCCATACACGGTGTAATTAAAGGTACACCACAAAAATAGTTGATTAACTTGAATGCACCTATGGCTGTGAGTAGTAGTACCTACAAAAGCCTTGGATGGCTATGGCAAAAGAAGAGAACCGGGGAAGGACACAGAAAATGGCCGCCTCCATAGGGCCAGGAGGACAGGGACACCCAAAAACAACATGGAAAAAGGATGCACCCAAAATGGCCTCCACCACATGGCATGGCCACCAACAACATGGCAAAATCAGTCACAAAGGAAGCATACACAAAATGGCCGCCACCACATGGCCTGTCCACCAACAACAACATAGCAGAATCATCACAAAGGAAGTAAGTACACACAAAATGGCCCTCACCACTACATGAAAAGAAAGAGAAGACAGACAATAAATGCCTATGCCAAAGGGACAATGCTTAGCTTCACAAAATGGACACACCACCGCCCAAATTGGTCACCCCAACCATAAACAAGAAATCATTACATAGAGGACAGAAAGGAACTGGGAGTGGTCCATGCTCCAGGAAGACAAAACTACAACCAAATAACACATAAATGAGGACTTTTTGTAGCACAGGGGACACATTAAACATTTTCGAGGAACTTTTATGCAACTCGGGACATATTGTTCGCGAGATTGCAAAATCGGCGTGTTCGGCAACGCGAATCGAATGAAAAGTCGTTATCGCGTTCCCGAGCCAGTACATTGAGCGCCCGAACAAGACAAAAAAGGTAAGGTCGCGTTCTCACACAGTGCGACGTTACCAAAAGTACGCGAGCAGTATTCCTAGGGTTACCTACTGGCAGGGAGTGCCATATTAGGTACACACAAGCAACCAAAAGCTGAAAGTACCACCATTACAAAAAATGTGAAGCAATCCAAAGCCATACACGGTGTAATTAAAGGTACACCACAAAAATAGTTGATTAACTTGAATGCACCTATGGCTGTGAGTAGTAGTACCTACAAAAGCCTTGGATGGCTATGGCAAAAGAAGAGAACCAGGGAAGGACACAGAAAATGGCCGCCTCCATAGGGCCAGGAGGACAGGGACACCCAAAAACAACATGGAAAAAGGATGCACCCAAAATGGCCTCCACCACATGGCATGGCCACCAACAACATGGCAAAATCAGTCACAAAGGAAGCATACACAAAATGGCCGCCACCACATGGCCTGTCCACCAACAACAACATAGCAGAATCATCACAAAGGAAGTAAGTACACACAAAATGGCCCTCACCACTACATGAAAAGAAAGAGAAGACAGACAATAAATGCCTTTGCCAAAGGGACAATGCTTAGCTTCACAAAATGGACACACCACCGCCCAAATTGGTCACCCCAACCATAAACAAGAAATCATTACATAGAGGACAGAAAGGAACTGGGAGTGGTCCATGCTCCAGGAAGACAAAACTACAACCAAATAACACATACATAAGGACTTTTTGTAGCACAGGGGACACATTAAACATTTTCGAGGAACTTTTATGCAACTCGGGACATATTGTTCGTGAGATTGCAAAATCGGCGTGTTCGGCAACGCGAATCGAATGAAAAGTCGTTATCGCGTTCCCGAGCCAGTACATTGAGCGCGCGAACAAGACAAAAAAGGTAAGGTCGCGTTCTCACACGGTGCGACGTTACCAAAACTACCCGAGCTGTATTCCTAGGGTTACCTAATGACAGAAATTGACAGACACCCAAAACCTGACATACCCCACACATAAACATAAGATTTTCTAAATCAAACCAGTCCATCCATGATTTTCTAATTAGAGGTACACCAGAAAAACAGTTGATTAACTTTCATGACCCTATGACTAGTACCTCTGGCCTACTGGCAGATTAGGCCACAAGTTTGGAGGCCTATGGCAAGAGCAAAGTGGCTGGGAAACATAAAATGGCCGCCAACAACACATGGCCAGGCCAACCACAGAAAGTTATTACAATGAACTCAAACATGCCTACACACTAACTACATGGAGTACTAGGGTCAGCTATTGGCTTAAAAAAATAAAAAACTTTTAAATTACACAAACAGAAATTCCACAGCAGACATTGCTATTGCATAATGATGACCATAATCCAATGCCAGCCATGATGTTTGTTTACAAACTTGAATAAAAATTTAAACACAGAATTATGATTTTACCCATGGGTACCTCTCTATGTAGCCTGGATGAAATTTAAAAAGAAATACAAGTTGGGACCTCATAAAAGTATAGGCACCCATCAATAATTTAAATCAAGGAATGAATACTGTAGTTAAAAATTTTTAAATCAAACAAACACAAGTCTACAACATCATACTCACTCATACATTACTGAAACTTACTTGAAAAAGAGAATTCAAAATCCAAAAGTCCTCAGTAAAATCCAAAAAAAAGCAGTAATGCAGCCAACACACACAGAAAGTGATCCTGCCAGCTCAAAATCCAAATGAAAGTGACCACCTCATGGACAAAGCACTGGGAGGAGCCTGGTGGACAGGAACAGGAAGTTGTAAACTCCAGAGCCCTTCCTCCTTAATATTCAAAAATAGAGTAGAAACAGAAAGAGGACTCCTTCCCCCCAAAAAATACAGCCAAAGGTACAACTTTGAGGGGTTTTTCACTTTTTTGCTAACCAAAATGGTAATTTATTATTATGGTTTAAATTTTAACATGCTCGCGAGTTATTCTGTGCAAGATTGCAGGTTCTGCGTGTTCGGCAACTCGATCTTACCAACAAACATCCTCGCGCGTCCTTATGGCTTTATCGCGAATCCAATGACGTTATCGCGTTCGCACAGTCGCACGGGAGGGTTTACAAACATGGTGGCAGACGCGACCGGGAAAAAGCGAACGCAGAACCAAGGTAAGCCATTGCCGCGCACGCGATAATGTTATTCAGCGCGCGACAACTACGCTACGCACCGGATAGCGGAGTAATCGACAGCTACACGTACTCCGCGGAACGCGGAGTTGCCAAAACTCCGCAAACTCCGCGAACGGAGCGTAGTTCTTCGCCCAGGGTTAGTTTAATCCACATAGCTCGGGGTTTCTGATATAAAGGGCAGAAAAACAACAGATGACTAATTGTTTCCAGCTCGTCATAACATTTTAGACAGACCTTCTCAGTCTCCCCTGCCCAATTACTAGTGAATGACCTGACAGGTAATGTACCGACCCTCAATTGAAAATAAAGCTTTCTGTCAAATGGTTTTTCAATAGCATCCCAATATTGTTCTAATGCTGGCCTGATCTTAAATTCCAAGAATCGGCCAGTCAGATGCCTTATTGACCCATTTGTACATGCTGCTGTCGTGATCCTATCCCAATACATCTCCTTCAGAATCTTCTTAGAAGGAAATGATGCATTGAGTGGATCAGCCCACAAGTCACTCAAACCTAGGTGTTCCAACAACACCCTGATCTCATTCAGCCATTTAATCTTATGAAATCGATCGGTGGCCATTACATCTTTAAGTCCCGAGGCAAAGTGAGCAAGCTCCGCCGTGCACCACAGTCTTCGCCAATACAAGAGTGGTCGAAGTTTCGCCAGATCTGTTACAGTTTTTCTACCCAGATCTAGCAAGTGCCTTCCATTTCCCCATATCCTATGGCATAAATTCAATACAAAGCGTCTATATAGGGAATGGGCGTGGTGGTTTGGGAAATGCCTCAGTTATACGTGTATTAACCTCCTCAAAACGAGGTTGCAGAAAGGTCCTGAGATACATCCTAAAAGAGGAGTGACCGGAATCAGCAGAAGTTCCCCAAAGATAGATATGGTACAATTCTCACCTCACCAACATGATGAAAGATGAAAGGGGGTCCCGCCATGGCTCTTCCTGGTGCTTACAGGTGCAGGACAGGCCCGCCCTTGGTCCGGGCTTTGCCTGGGCATGGCCCGTCTGCATCCTGTTCTGTGGAATGCCCGGTGGCACTTTGAGCACATTGGTTGTGACTGGCCCTCCCCCTTCCTGATGGAGCAGCACCTCCAGACACTGTAATCTCTGGCTGTTGGGGTCCCCTTCCAGGAAATTCAGGTTTGCTCTGAGAGGGGTCTAGGGCCCCCTCATGCAGTGACAGACAGACCCACGCTGCATGATGACCGGTGGAACTTTGAGCGAGTTGGTTGCAGCTGGCCTGACCCTCCTCCTGACGGAAAAGCAACTCCAGGCACGGTGATCTGTGGGCGTTGTGGTCCCCTTCCAGGGGGTTCCCGTGGCTCTTAGAGGGGACAAGGGCCCCCATTGCAGTGACAGAAAATCCCATGCTGCAGGATGACGGGTGGTGCTTTGAGTGCGTTGGTTGCGGCTGGCCCTGCCCCCTACTTGATGGAGCGGCACCTCCAGGTGCTGTGATCTGTGGACATTTTAGTCCCCTTCCAGTGGGTTTTGGAGGCTCTGAGAGGGGTCTAGGGCAACCTTTGCAGTGACAGACAGTCCCATCATACACTCATCGATCGACTGCACCAGATCGGAATCACAGACAACGTGCTTAGATGGATGACATCCTTTCTTATGGGTCGCACCCAGGGAATCTCTCTCCCCCTTCACCTCACAACCCAAGCACACCATCTGTGGCATCCCTCAAGGATCATCACTTAGCCCAGCCCTATTCAAAATCTACATGACATCACTCACAGATATCGTCCGATCCCACAACATCAACATCATCTCCCATGGTGATGACACGTAATTTGTCCTCTCACTCTCAGCAGACCCCACCTCGATGAAAACCAACTTCTACAACTGTATGGAGAACGTTGCAGCCTGGATGAAGAACAACTGTCTGAACTTCATGATGGACAAAACTGAAGTCCTGACCTTCGGCAGACACGCCACACTCTGGAACTAATCCTGGTGGCCATCGGATCTCGGACTCACCACTGCCCAAAAAGACCACACCCACAACTTCGGTCTCATCCTGGACAGCGACTCACCATGAAATGTCTGATCATCGCTGTCTCCTCAGCCTGTTTACACACACCCTGCATGCTCCGAAAGTGTTCAAGTGGCTCCCCTTCAGCACCTGGAAAACAGTGACGCATGCCCTCATCACCAGCCAGTAGGACTACGGCAACCCACTCTTACTCTGAAAAGACTCCAGACTATCTAGAACACGGCATCCAGACTGATCCTTAACCCACCCAAAGGATCCACATCACCCAGCAACTAAAGGACCTCCAATGGCTCACTATCTAGAAGAGATGCCATTTCAACTTCTGACCAACATCTACAAAGTCCTCCTTGACCAAGGACCTGCCTACATGAACCACTGCCTTAACTTCCACCGACCTCACAGGAACCTCTGCTCTACTCACCTTGCCCTCACACGGACACCATGAATCCACAACTGCCGCTCGGGAGGACGCTCCTTCTCCCACCTTGCTGCAAAAAACCTGGAACACACTCCCGCTCCACCTCTGCACTTCACTCTCGCTGAACCAATTCAGGAAGGGACTCAAGACCTGTCTCTTCCTAAGACCCACAGCACAGCACCTGGATGCCCTCTCGGGTGGCAAGCCACGCTATATAAATACTGCTTGACTGATTGATCGAATCTGCTCAGATCGACTTTGCCCAATGGACCAAATATATTGCTGCTACCAAGTCTCCTTGTAGTTGCAACCAGTCTTTTCCTCTTAGAACCTTAAGAGCGATAGTCTTGAGATGATTCCAGATAGTTTTGACTCTTTTTTCTGAATGGCACGGCAATCATAAATCTGCCCAAAACTTTGCTCCTACGAACACTTGTTCCTGAGCTGGATGAAGTTGAGATTTTGCCATGTTTATCAGGAACCCACGTTTTCTTAGAATGGAGAGAACCCTTTCAATATACTCTTCGGCTCTCTATGATGTAGAAGAATCTGAGAACAAATCATAGAGAAACAGCAGCACGAAAACCTCATCTGGATGGAGTTAAGCTACCAAGGATGCCAGAATTCGGTGAACACCCATGTAGATGACTTTATACCACACAGGAGCATCATGAGTTGGTACTGAGCATTGTCCATCAAGAAGGAAATTAACTTCTGATAACCTGGATGAATGGGAACAGGCAGAGAGGCAATATTTTTGCAGGTCTATATTTTGGCCTTCATATTTGTGACTTAGAAACTTTCCAAAAAGATGCACGCCCCTAAAGATAGATTTCATTTGCATGAAGACCTGAAGGTGTGTAACTTGCCAATCGTGTAGGGTTGCTCCACAATATAATAAAACAAATAGGTTAACCTAATAGGAGAATGTTAAAATATATACTACGTTTAAACAAAATAGAATCCACTCAGAAAGTGTAGGTGATCCCTAAAGTGATGGGGAGCACACAGTGTTGTTTAAATGCCCCTCACACACCAACAGGCCCCTTGGTGTCATGCTTCATCATCGGGGCCTTCGCACCCCTCTACGGGATGCGGCGTGCTACGACTCACGGATACGTAGGAGCACTTGATAGTGAACTATGTGTAGGTGTGTGTTTAGGGAAGGAGTGTGAGTAGTGAGGTGAGGTGAAAAAGTGAAGGTTAATAAAAAAAATACCTGGCTCGTAGGAAAAAATTATTTATTATGTCCTCGGCTGGTATTGTTAGAAAGTGCAAAGTGAGGTTGACCAATATACGTATTAGGGTATATCAACCTTTAAAAGCGTCGACATGTTTCGGAGTACAGCGACTCCTTCTTCAGGACGAGGATATGCACGTTATCCTCACCTTACTCACATGGATGTAGAATGTCAAAGGGTATTCTACGAAAAGCAAAAACTAGGTGAAATGTACCTATCAGTGTTTATTGCGGATAAGCTCTGTTGCGCCCAATTGGCGTTAGAAGAACCTGTGGAGTAAAAAACATAATCAACATCACAGTCGGACGTCCAGGAACAAGGAAAAAAACAGTGGTTTCCAGTTGTATGAGGGTAAGAGGAACCAGATTGAGGTTCAGGGACCCTGTGGAGTAAAACACTAAAAAGGACACACAATAGACAAAGACATACATATATAGTAGAAAACACGCCAAGATATCTATCCCAACAAAGACTGTGCAGGAGATGAAGGAGTTTTTAAATGGAGGCTTACTTATAGTTCAAGGTTTTCTGACCTCATGAGCTTAAGCGTGGTATTGGGGGATTCCTTCCTCACTGCTCAGTAAAGCAACCTAAAGGATGTTAAGGGTGGGTTTTAGGTTGATATAGTTGTTATAAGAGAAATTCTGAGAGAAAAATGGCTAGCCCTCTATGCTGCGACCCAACTCACTGTTACGTAGGAGCACTTGATAGTGAACTATGTGTAGGTGTGTGTTTAGGGAAGGAGTGTGAGTAGTGAGGTGAGGTGAAAAAGTGAAGGTTAATTAAAAAAATACCTGGCTCGTAGGAAAAAATTATTTATTATGTCCTCGGCTGGTATTGTTAAAAAGTGCAAAGTGAGGTTGACCAATATACGTATTAGGGTATATCAACCTTTAAAAGCGTCGACATGTTTCGGAGTACAGCGACTCCTTCTTCAGGACGAGGATATGCACGTTATCCTCACCTTACTCACATGGATGTAGAATGTCAAAGTGTATTCTACCAAAAGCAAAAACTAGGTGAAATGTACCTATCAGTGTTTATTGCGGATAAGCTCTGTTGCGCCCAATTGGCGTTAGAAGAACCTGTGGAGTAAAAAACATAATCAACATCACAGTCGGACGTCCAGGAACAAGGAAAAAAACAGTGGTTTCCAGTTGTATGAGGGTAAGAGGAACCAGATTGAGGTTCAGGGACCCTGTGGAGTAAAACACTAAAAAGGACACACAATAGACAAAGACATACATATATAGTAGAAAACACGCCAAGATATCTATCCCAACAAAGACTGTGCAGGAGAGGAAGGAGTTTTTAAATGGAGGCTTACTTATAGTTCAAGGTTTTCTGACCTCATGAGCTTAAGCGTGGTATTGGGGGATTCCTTCCTCACTGCTCAGTAAAGCAACCTAAAGGATGTTAAGGGTGGGTTTTAGGTTGATATAGTTGTTATAAGAGAAATTCTGAGATAAAAATGGCTAGCCCTCTATGCTGCGACCCAACTCACTGTTACGTAGGAGCACTTGATAGTGAACTATGTGTAGGTGTGTGTTTAGGGAAGGAGTGTGAGTAGTGAGGTGAGGTGAAAAAGTGAAGGTTAATTAAAAAAATACCTGGCTCGTAGGAAAAAATTATTTATTATGTCCTCGGCTGGTATTGTTAAAAAGTGCAAAGTGAGGTTGACCAATATACGTATTAGGGTATATCAACCTTTAAAAGCGTTGACATGTTTCGGAGTACAGCGACTCCTTCTTCAGGACGAGGATATGCACGTTATCCTCACCTTACTCACATGGATGTAGAATGTCAAAGTGTATTCTACCAAAAGCAAAAACTAGGTGAAATGTACCTATCAGTGTTTATTGCGGATAAGCTCTGTTGCGCCCAATTGGCATTAGAAGAACCTGTGGAGTAAAAAACATAATCAACATCACAGTCGGACGTCCAGGAACAAGGAAAAAAACAGTGGTTTCCAGTTGTATGAGGGTAAGAGGAACCAGATTGAGGTTCAGGGACCCTGTGGAGTAAAACACTAAAAAGGACACACGATAGACAAAGACATACATATATAGTAGAAAACACGCCAAGATATCTATCCCAACAAAGACTGTGCAGGAGAGGAAGGAGTTTTTAAATGGAGGCTTACTTATAGTTCAAGGTTTTCTGACCTCATGAGCTTAAGCGTGGTATTGGGGGATTCCTTCCTCACTGCTCAGTAAAGCAACCTAAAGGATGTTAAGGGTGGGTTTTAGGTTGATATAGTTGCTATAAGAGAAATTCTGAGAGAAAAATGGCTAGCCCTCTATGCTGCGACCCAACTCACGGTTCCTGCACGGTCTAATAGACTGCCTTCCCCTCAACGCTGCTCCGATGAAGTGTAGGATCAGGTTGGTATTTGGCCTCTTATATACTGCTCGGGGCTTCAATTAAGAGAGTTAATTAGTTAATTTGAGGCGGAAACATGCCCAAATACGGGTGCTGTGAGCAGGAGAAGTCCGGTATTGCGCGATGGGCAGGGGCGCGATACCTGATTGAAATACGCATGTGCTAGGAGTTAGCGTTGCTGCACTCGCGCATGCGCGGAGCCCGTTATTGACTTAGCCCAGTGGAGTCAGATGGCGCGCATGCGTGTCAAAAAACCGCTATTACCCTGCGCATGTTTTACTAGCTGTCTGATGGAGTTAAAGAGAGCATTAACAACAGTGGGGGTATAGCGTAGTCTGAATCGAACCCCGAGTTCAAGGTATTATAATTGCATTCATAGTAAAAGTACCCAAGACGGCATAGTTCAAAAATTGTCCAAACATTCATCGATTCATAATTGCAATGGGATAAATGCATGGAGGTTACAATAAGTTTTGCTGTTCACATGGAAGGAAAAAAATGGGAGATGTCACTATCATCAGAAAAGATCAGCGTAACTGGCTCCAAGGAATGGAGTCATTTAGCCCAGAGGTGTCAGTCCCAAGACGGAACACCCATCGCTGCTCTTTCTCAAATAGCCCTGCCTCTGTAAGCAGTTGCTCAATCACTGTCCAGTGTATCTCATTAGCACAGTGTTGGTATTCAAGAAAATGGGCTGCCATTTTAGTAGTTGATTTTTTGCATCTTATGTTGCTTTTATGCTCATTGATCCTTATTCTGACTTGCCTAGTTGTCATGCCCACGTATTCCTTCTTGCAGGGGCATGTGATTAGGTACACAACGTTCTTACTGTTACAGTTGGTGAATGTGCGTTGTTCCCAACTGGTACCATTCGTGAAAGTGAGTGTCTGGCTCTTCTTGGTTAGATGACAGCTGTTGCCAGATTCAATGAGCCGCTTATTAAGGTACGCCAATGTTTATTG
Organism: Lissotriton vulgaris; assembly: GCF_964263255.1. Classification (NCBI taxonomy): domain Eukaryota; kingdom Metazoa; phylum Chordata; class Amphibia; order Caudata; family Salamandridae; genus Lissotriton; species Lissotriton vulgaris. The sequence continues at coordinate 512,681,439 of NC_141696.1, read as the reverse complement.
ACCAGTTTGGAAACTTGGTTCGAGACTGGACTGTAAGTAGTGACACCGACTGTTCTGCTAGGTTCGCTGTCTTTCGGAGGTTTTTCTTCCAAGAGAGCTTCACGGTTGTTATTCCTGGCTCTTTTCATTGCCTTTAGAATGACATGATTCGGATATTTTCTCTGTCTCAGTTTCCTGCCCAGGTCCTTGGCCTGAGTTTTGTACTTGGCTATATCGCTACAGTTGCGAAGTAGGCGTAGGAACTGCCCGTAGGGTAAATTTTCCCTCAGGTGACGAGGATGGCAACTGTCAAACCTGAGGAGGCAGTTCCTCGCCGTCGGTTTGAAATGGGTCTCAGTTTTTAGCAGACCTGCCTCATGATAGATGTTGAGATCCAGAAAGACCATTGAGCTGTTGGACATTTGGTAGGTGAATTTTAGGAAAGAGTTCTGGTTGTTGAGCCACTGCATTAACTCAGTGATTGATTGGCCATCCCCTTCCCAGATCACCAAAATGTCATCAATGTAGCGCCGCCATGTGTGGATTCTCCCCCTGAAAGGGTTGTCTGGGTGGAGAATCTTGGAAGACTCAAGATGGTGAACGTACAATCCTGCCAAGCTCGGAGCAAATGTGCTCCCCATGCTGGTTCCATGGCTTTGCCAAAACAGAGTGCCCTCGTATTCAAAAAAAATGTTGTAAGGGCTAGCGAGATACAGTCCATGACCACTCCTCGGGGAGTTTGGTATTTCCACCGGTCAGAGTGAAGTACTTCCTCGATAATCAGTAGTGTCTCATCATGTGGGAGGCTCGTGTAGAGACTCTCCACATCAAAGCTCAGAAGCATTTGTGAATCAGGATCAAGGGGATGGTTCTGTAATAATTGCAGAACAGCTTTGGTATCCCTAAGGTACGTGTCAGTTGCTTGCACCAGGGGTCTCAAAAAGGCATCGGCGAACTTTGACAATGGTTCAAGGATAGATGAAATGCCGGACACAATAGGGCGACCTGGTGGGTTTTCAAGGTTCTTGTGGACCTTGGGTATTGTATAGAAATAGGGAGTGTGAGGATTTTTTTGAACAAGGAATTCTTATTCTTTTTTGGTAAGCCAATTATGCGCCAGGGCTTCCTCAATCATCGCTTCTATTTGTACTCGTAGAGACTCGGTGGGGTCTTCTGCCAGAATTTGATAATTCCTTCTGTCAGAGAGGAGTCTCCTGCATTCTTTGTCATATGCAGTGGTTGTTTGAATGACCACTGCCCCACCTTTGTCTGCAGGTTTTATGGTAAGGTTTTTGTTGAGTTTTAGTTCTCTAATCGCCTCATTCTCTAGTTTGCTCATGTTCTGGAACACCTTCTGCTTGGTGTCTAATCTCTTAAGGTGGCACTAGGGACGGCCTCTTCTGCGCCTAAAGTCATCAGCTGCGGAGTCCCGCAAGGGTCGGCACTCAGCCCCCTTTTGTTCAACGTCTACCTTGCCCCTCTCTTCACGTTGTATGCTAACTGGGGTGTCAAGGCAATTTCGTATGCCGATGACACCCAGTTGGTATTCCCGTATTCGGAGGTGTCGCAGGAGTCCTTCTCTAACTTTAAAGGCTGTCTCCAAGATATAGCCTGTTGGATGAACACTAATAAATTGTAATTAAATGCCAATAAGACTGAAGTAATCTTTTTTGGCAAAGGCCCCACTCCTCCCTCAGAACTTTGGTGGCCTACTGAGATGGGCCAAGCTCCCTTACCCAGCAGTACGGCAAAAAATTTGGGAGTGAGGTGGGACGATAGTCTGTCCTTTACCTCGCACATCCAACAGGTTGCCGGCTGCTGCTTGAGTAAACTGAGGAACCTCCGCAAGATACTGAGACTCCTCCCGGAGAGTTGCCGAAAAACTGCAATCCATGCCACTGTTACATCTAGGCTGGATTACGCCAACGGACTCTATCTAGGGCAACCAAAATACCTGACACAAAAACTTCAGGGAGTCCAAAATGCGGCTGCGAGACTGCTGCTGCGAATCCCTTTTAAGCAGTCAGTCTCTCCGCATTTACGATCACTGCACTGGCTTCCTGTTGCCAGCAGAATCAAATTTAAGGCACTTACGTTGGCCTTCAGATCGCTGCATGGCTCCTGCCCAGAGTACCTGAAAAGCCGGCTCCCGAGATACTCCCAAGCCCGAGTGCTGCGCTCTAATTGCCGTGTTCAACTGGCTGTCCCACGAATTAGAAGGGCTCGACTAGGGGGTCGATCCTTTTCGGCAAATGTTGCCTCACTATGGAACGCACTACCACCAGCAATCCAACAATCCCCCTCCGAACTTTGCTTCAAGAAGCTGCTAAAGACTTGGCTTTTCAACCAACCTCGCTAACTCTTACTCTTCTGTTCTTTAGGTCATTTGTGTGCTTTAGCGCCGGGACACCTCCTAGTGAGGTAGCTGTTCGCGCTCTATAAAATGCAGTATTATTATTATTATTATTATTATTATTATTAAGTTCAAGCATTATAGCATTCTCGAATGCCAGAACTTCTACAGGGAGTTGGTTGTCTAGGGGTGTAAAGTTAGACTTTGGTCTTAAACCTGTATCAGAGGTATCTTGAGACGGTTCTTTGTCCCTAAAGAAAGCCCTCAATTTGATGGTTCTTATGAAATCTTGGATTTCTTTCTGTAACAGAAAGATGTCAGGTTTATTAGTAGGGACGTACCCTAAGCCTTTATTGAGTACCTCATGTTGTAAAGCAGTTAAGGGCCATGGGGTTATGTTAATAACTAGGTCCCCCTCTTGCTCGTTGATGCTTGGTTCACAGTCATACTCCTCGTGAGGACCCTGGGGTCTGTTTCGTCTGCGGGTTGCCAGTTGACATTGTTGCCCTTCTTGTTCCTCCCTCTGCGGGTTCCCTGGCCCCATGATAAAAAAGGCTGAGCATTATGGGGTACAGTGGTTTGGTCTGGAACTCATTGGGGATACATTTGTCCCATTTGTGGCGGGCCAAATTGATATTGTGGGAACTGGAAATGATTTTGGTAAGGGTTATATTGAGGACCCTGGAACCCTCGCCAGCCTCTCTGGCGGGGGAATTGAGATCTCTGTTGTCGGAAACCTCCCCTCTGTTGTCTCTTTTGCTGGAAACCACCTGAGTTAGTGCTAGTAGAGCTACCATCCGAACTTATGCTGTCTGTGTCACTCACATTGCCTTTCATCACATAGTCATCTATTGTGTATGGATATGCTCTTGCAGGGGTAAAGCGGTCCTTATCCTTTTTCAGTTTGTTAAATTTACTTTGTTTTAGAGTGGCCTCAAAATCCTTCATTTGCTGATTTAGTTCTTCCAACCCTTTCTTTAAGTCTGCGCAGGGTAATAGCGTTTTTTTGACACGCATGCGCGCCATCTGACTTCACTGGGCTAAGTCAATAACGGGCTCCGCGCATGCGTGAGTGCAGCAACGCTAACTCCTAGCGCATGCGTATTTCAATCAGGTATCGCGCCCCTGCCCATCGCGCAATACCGGACTTCTCCTGCTCACAGCACCCGTATCTGGGCATGTTTCCGCCTCAAATTAACTAATTAACTCTCTTAATTGAAGCCCCGAGCAGTATATAAGAGGCCAATTACCAACCTGATCCTACACTTCGTCGGAGCAGCGTTGAGGGGAAGGCAGTCTATTAGACCGTGCAGTAACCGTGAGTTGGGTCGCAGCATAGAGGGCTAGCCATTTTTCTCTCAGAATTTCTCTTATAACAACTATATCAACCTAAAACCCACCCTTAACATCCTTTAGGTTGCTTTACTGAGCAGTGAGGAAGGAATCCCCCAATACCACGCTTAGGCTCATGAGGTCAGAAAACCTTGAACTATAAGTAAGCCTCCATTTAAAAACTCCTTCCTCTCCTGCACAGTCTTTGTTGGGATAGATATCTTGGCGTGTTTTCTACTATATATGTATGTCTTTGTCTATTGTGTGTCCTTTTTAGTGTTTTACTCCACAGGGTCCCTGAACCTCAATCTGGTTCCTCTTACCCTCATACAACTGGAAACCACTGTTTTTTTCCTTGTTCCTGGACGTCCGACTGTGATGTTGATTATGTTTTTTACTCCACAGGTTCTTCTAACGCCAATTGGGCGCAACAGAGCTTATCCGCAATAAACACTGATAGGTACATTTCACCTAGTTTTTGCTTTTCGTAGAATACACTTTGACATTCTACATCCATGTGAGTAAGGTGAGGATAACGTGCATATCCTCGTCCTGAAGAAGGAGTCGCTGTACTCCGAAACATGTCGATGCTTTTAAAGGTTGATATACCCTAATACGTATATTGGTCAACCTCACTTTGCACTTTTTAACAATACCAGCCGAGGACATAATAAATAATTTTTTCCTACGAGCCAGGTATTTTTTTAATTAACCTTCACTTTTTCACCTCACCTCACTACTCACACTCCTTCCCTAAACACACACCTACACATAGTTCACTATCAAGTGCTCCTACGTATCCCTGAGTCGTAGCACGCCGCATCCCGTAGAGGGGTGCGAAGGCCCCGATGATGAAGCATGACACCAAGGGGCCTGTTGGTGTGTGAGGGGCATTTAAACAACACTGTGTGCTCCCCGTTCTCTTTAGGGATCACCTACACTTTCTGAGTGGTTTCTATTTTGTTTAAACGTATTACCAAGGGAGACCGAATCCACTTGTCTCTCTCCCTCCCTCCTTTTGGTACATTTATAAAATATATACTACTGCCGCCTACATCCTTTTTACCATGTGCTGTTTATTAATATTCTGAGAATATTGGTTCTCCACCATAAGTCAAGGCCTCCTGTCATGAGTAAGACTCTGTCCCAGCCCTTAACTTATGTAACTCTTATCCTATGCAAATTTCACTGCATCCATGATGTACCTTGAGATGTGCATGTGGTAGCACTGGCGGCAAACTACTACATACATATATCAGCTAACACTTCCACAGATTCACTAAGAACTATTCCTCTTTCTTCACACTCTTATGCTGCTAACCGTCTTGACAGCCTTATTTGTAATGTCAGGTCCTTGCCAAATCATGCAGAGCTCTGGGACGTGTTTTCCTCACTATCAACTGAGGTTGGTTTCCATACTGAAACCTGATCGAGTATCACCAGTCTATCGGCAATTACGCTACCTCTCCCTGAACACTATTGTATGCTTAGACTGGACAGAGAAGGCAGGACAGGTGGCGAAATTGCCATTGTTTTTAAAGACTTAGTCAAAGTCTCTCTCATAGATGCTTTACACGCTGATTGGGCTGAGATTTGTACATTTAAAATTGTACTCTTTTCTAACGACAACTGGAAAGTCGCTTTAGTGTTTCGCCCTTCAGGGCCCAAAAAAGAGTTCAGTCAGCACCTAATGGAACATAATGCGACCCATGTTCTGGCATCTCAACAGTTTCTTTTGTTGGGAGATTTCACCTATCATGGTGAAGACTCTCTAAACGCTGGTGTAGCACAGCTTATTTCTGATTTAGCAACACTCAGCTTGCACCAGAAAATTTGAGAGAAGCTGGCACCTGACCAATATTCTGCATTATAAGGAGGCCTATAGAGCATCCCTTATGATCTACCATCCCAACGTCAAAAAGCCCAAAAAATTCACATCTCCTACCAAATCAACCCGGCCGGCAACTTGTCCAAAGAACTATTTAAAGTGCTCAACGCTTTTATAAATCCTCTTGCTTGCTCCCAAGAAACCCATGCATGACAAGCACTATGTTACTCTATTGCAAACTGTTTTGAGGATAAAATCAAGCGATTTGTCAGAACTTCCCTAGTACGCTTGATGAGCCACATGAGGGCCCTTATTTATGAGGCCTTGCGTCAGTTTTGCGCCGCCGGTGCGTCACTTTTTGTGACGCACCAGCGGCGTACAAAATGCGCCTTGTTGCGCCATATTTAAAAAGTGACGCATCTAGGTAGATGCGTCACTTTTTAAACCCCTGCGCCACATTATACCTGCGTCAGGTATAATGTATGCAGAGGGGGCGTTCCCCCGCAAAAAGCCTCGTAATAGTGACGCAGTGAAATCTATGAGATTTCACTGCGTCACTTTTAGGATGCTGTTGCGTCAAAATCTTGCGCCTGCCTCACAGCAGGCGTAAGACTGACGCAAGCCCTTTCACATGGGGCTTTCCCCATGTGAAAGGACGCATTGCTGGAGTTGCGTCACTATTGTGACACACTCCAGCAGTGCGTCACTTTTGCGCTTACAGATGCGTCAGAAATACTGACGTATCTGTAAGTCCGTGCGACATGATGCGTCATACATTAAATATGACGCATCATTGGTGTCGCAAGGAGTGCGCAGTGAAAAGTGACGCATCGCTGTTTTCACGCAGCGATGCGTCACTTTTCATAAATGAGGCCCGAGGAGTTTAATTCCAACTCCCATCTGTGTCACTAGCTTAGGAAAGTTTAATGCTATCTCACCTGAGCTAATTCACAGAGCACTTGTAACAGCCAAATTAGGCTCTCCTTTTGACATATGTTCCCCCAGGATTTCAGCTGTCCTTTCTATTCAGCTCACCCCTGATATATGCCCCCTATTCAACTTACCAGTTAACACCAGGAAAATCCCCTCAGCCTGGAAAGTGGCTCAGGTCATACCGATTCAAAAGAAGGCCAATATGGCAGCTACTACTCTCACTAATTTTTGACCAATTTTGCTGCTTCCTATTCTGGAGAAGTTGCTGAAAGTTCAAATAAATAAATAATGTATGGATTATCTAGAGGTCAATGAGATCCTGGACCCTTCATAATATGGGTTCAGCCCCACACAGCTCAAGACCGCCTTGGTAGCTGTGACAGATCACATAAGACACTCTCTTGATGCCAATAGACTGTCTATGTTTGTGCTGTTGGACTTGTCCACAGCGTTTGATACTGTCTCATCCCAGGCTGCTTTCAAGGCTGTATGAGATCGGAATCCATGGGACAGCTCTACAAAGGTTCGGTGATTTCCCAACTAACGGAACTCAAATTATCTCCCTCCAGACTTGCAAATCTCGTACCATGTTGTTGAATAAGGAATGCCCCAGGGCTGTTGCTTCAGCCCTACAATTTTTAACATATATGCTACCCCCCTTGCCAAGACTGTCAAATCTTTCAGATTTAAATTACTATCCTATGCTGAAGACACACAGCTCGTCATCTCATTTGGCAAAGACCTGGTCAAAGTAAAATAACTTTTCTCAACAAGGATGAAATCAATTGCTGCCTGGATGAAGGAGAACTACATTTATTTGAATTCAGGAAAAACAGAGATTATGCTCTCCGGTAACATCCAACAACTATGGGCCTCTGACTGTTTAACACATAACTCATTGATGGCGAAAGGCCACAGCTACCTATATTCAAAGCTCAGTTATTATCATCCAGTCACATTTCTAAGATCCAGTGATAAAGCTCTGTCCCGAACTGGTGGCAGGTTTTTCTCATACCAAACCCCTTTCTACTGGAATGAGTTGCCTCTTCACATTCCAAGGTGCACTAATCATCTTAAACGTATAAAGCTGCTCAAGGCAGTGCTGTTTTAATTCAATAGTTTCCCCATGCCTGTGATCTGCTCTGTGCCGAGATACCCCTCCCGGGGTGGCTCGTGCGAGATATCAAATTAAATTAACATAACATTATCAGAGTGGTGGAGCTGATTAACATTCACTCCTCGGGTACACACTCAGCTCTTTCATATTCAAGAGGCGTTTGGCTAGCAAACCCGTCCCTCTGGAAAGCTCAGATTCTGTCTTCTTTGAATCTAGGACCTCTATACTATGCAGTGTGGATAACACCACGTAGAGAGGCCCTTGTTTATTTGCTCAAATGTGTACACACCATTTGTGATGCATGTTCTTCTACACATTGTGCCTTCCTGTATCATATACAACAATGTCATTTCTCGATCACAAACCGGTGTTTTCATTTGTATCTTATATTCCTTTTCCTTGTTTTTCTGCAGCTTGCACGGTGTGTGTGCCTGGCAATGCAGGCACACACACTGTACATTTACATTACATTTACATTTACATTACATTACATTACATTTACATTTACATTTACATTACAATGAAATATTTCGCTTAATGCACAGCCACCATCACCCTTAGTATTATTATATGCACAAAGATTAACTTATCTACTGAGAATCACAAGGACACGAATGCATTCCAATTTAGTCCCCGAGCAGTCAATTCACTGGCAAAAATAGCTGATGTCTTACTTAACTTTCCGAGTTCGACACCTGAAAAGTCTAAAACTTTTCAGACTGGTACAGTGGAACATTGGCATACTTCAGGATGACTAGTCTACTTTTGAATCACCTTCAGAATTGCAGCGTACATATCACGCTCTCTGCTCTTGGCAGACTTCATTAAAATGTCTTCAAACATCCCGTCTCCCTGATAACACACATTCTAAAGGTAATTGTACTCCTCTTTCACTGCGTAAAAGCGTTCACCAGAGGCCAGGCTACAGAGCACTCCAGGCTATTGCCTTCTGGGACAGACATGAAGTGCAATACGACATGTCCTTAAGAAGGGACAAACCACATCACTTGCAGGATAGAAAGGACTGATTTTTTCTTAAACTCTGAAGCAGTTTTTTTTTACTTTTACACTCTCGGGGTTGCACTGAAATTGGGTATGCATGCTCCAACTTTGCGCTCACAAGATTTATATCAAGAAAATAGCTCTTTATAATTTAATATCTTTTCCCTAAACTTCACCATCACTTTGTCAGCAACTTTGTTAATAAGGTAACACAGGGAGTCAGGGAATATTTTATTTTTTTCTGGTATTCATCGCCCCCGACCCCCTCCACACTTCTGTCTCTCCTATTCAAGCCCTTGCAAAATCACTGTATGCCACTTAAGATACAGGCAGTCTTATTTGCTTCCAATACAAAATAACTTTGAAAGAATGTGAAATACTTTTTTTCTGTACGTAGTATCCTCATAACCACTACCTGGTTCTCCATGGACAGGTGGTCCTTGCCCATGTACATTTTATGTTCCTGTGAGGAAGGTAAGATTATTTAAGCCTCTGATCTTTTCTATACTGTGAAACTAAGCGTTGATGCCTGATCACACTTAGATGATGTTCAAAACTTGCCATGTTTCAGCCAGCATGGACCATTAGCTAGTGCTTGGTGGTGCTGTGTGGGATGCAGAAGGCATTTTGTTCTATGTTGCCACGTCCCACTGCAGTGATGCAAGCTGGAGAGTCAAATATCACTGATTGGCTGGAGATAGGCCAGGGGGTCCCAACATCTGAAACCTCTAAAAAAATACTGATATTAAAAAATGAAATTAATAACACCTTGATCCAAAAAGCAGCCGAAACCTATCAAGCTAATAAAAATAAGCTATATGAATCAGGGGAGAATGTAGGCAAACACCTAGCATTACGAACACGCCAAAAACAATCACAAGGCAATATAAAGATGATTGAATATGAAGCCAAGGAATATACATCCAAGCAGGATATCCTAAACATATTTCAAAAATATTATAAGAAATTGTATCATAGCGATCTGACAAATTCGGACTCGGACATCACGTCATTTTTGAACAACTGGCTCCCAGACCAAGACATAAATACTAGGATAGATGACAGGATTAAAATAATACTCGAGAGAGAAATTACCTATTTTGAGGTAGAGATTGCCTTATCCGAACTTTCCAATGGTAAGGCGGCAGGCCCCGACAAAATCCCCCTAGAACTGTATAAAATCCTAGGTAAACAAATAATTCCGTTATTGTTAGATCTCTTTCTCGGAGTGCAGTATCACTCCGCCCCACCAGACTCCTGGAAACTAACGAATATTATAATTTTTCACAAAAAAGGTAAACCATCTCAGCTTCCATCATCTTACAGACCGATATCCCTGATAAACTCTGACTCAAAGCTCTACTCAAAAATACTAGCCAACCGACTGAACGGGGTTATCAAACATCTCGTATCCCCCTGGCAGCACGGATTTATACCCGGAAAGGGCACTACAGATCATACCCGGAGAGCCACTACCCTTTTTGATATCATGGGAACCACGGGGGGCGAGATGGCGATGATTCTCCTCGATGCCGAAAAGGCTTTTGATCGAGTAGCATGGCAGTTTCTCTGGAACATATTAGAACGAAAGAATTTTGGATACAAATTCATCAGAACCATCAAAGCCTTATATATCGATCCTAGTGCAAAAATCTCTATATGTGGCAATGAGTCAGAGCTTATCAAGGTACATAGAGGTACAAGACAGGGATGCCCATGCTCCCCGATCCTGTTCGCACTATACATAGACCCCCTTATTCAGAAACTACTTTTGACCCCTTTAATACAGCCTATTAAAATAGGGCCATATTCCACCAAAGTCATGGCATATGCGGATGACATTGCCGTTGTAACTAACAACCCCACGGTGGCAATCCGGGAAATCGAATTAATTACCCAGGCATTTGGCACATATTCAGGATATTCGTTAAATAGGGACAAAACCATGGTGTTAGCTACTGATAATATCCATTATGAAAGTGCTCTCAAAGTTGAAGAAGCTACATACTTAGGCATACGCCTTACTACTAAAGTGGAGAGAATTATCCATTTGAACTACACTCCCCTCACTGATAAAATTAAAATAGACCTCAAAAGAATAGACAACTTACATCTATCTATAATTGGGAGGGCTAACTATATTAAAATGAATATCTTCCCGAGGGTCCTCTACCTTTTTAGAGCGATCCCGTTGCTAGCTGGAGATAACTTCATTAAGTCTATTGAGTCTGCTATATCTAAATTTATATGGAGCTACGGAAAGATAAGAAGATCCCTCCGCTTAATGTCGCTTCCACAGGATAGAGGGGGACTAGCTATCCCCAATCTAAAATTATACCTCTGGGCAACACTGATGCAATCTATGGATCCCCTGCTTACGGATAAAAAAACTAATACCTATACGCCCCCAGACCTATATATTCCATCGATCTATGAACTTAGTCTCGGTGATAAGTGTAAAGGGCTCTTTTTAAGACAGGTAGAGCCTTCATACTATAAAAAAATCAAATTGAAGACAGTCTTAGACGCATGGGTGGGTTGGAAAGCAATCTCTAAATACCTATCAATTCCCAATTTTACAAGATATACTCCTCTTTGGCATAGTAAGATCATCCCCCCATCCCTTAATGATGCTACCTCGCAGAGGTGGGAACATCTAGGTATCAATACAGTTGGCGACATATTAGGACATAATATCCCTATATCTTTTGAATATTTTCAAGAAAAATATCGTGTCCCTACGCAAGACTTTCTTAAATATTTTCAAATACTGTCATGTATCCGCAATGCTTTTCCAATAATAATACGAGACAGACTCCCACTTCTTGAAGCTATTGGTAAGAAAACGACAAGAATAGGGACTCTGTATCAGATTCTTATGGGTAATCTCCCTGATGATATCGAAAAAACAGAACAATCTTGGGCTGTAAAACTGGCAAATCCTAATGTTGATATCGATCTTTCACTAGCGCTATCTACAAAATACTTTATAGCCTCAAATTTAAGAGCACAATATTATAAAACAGTATACAACCTATACTATACACCCGCAAAATTATTTGGTTGGGGTCTTCGGGCCGACGACAACTGCCCAAGATGCAAACAGCCACTGGCCAATCTACTTCACATGTTCTCAGAATGTTCGGAGTTGAGGCGGTTAAAGACCATGATGTTGGAGTTCTGGGCTCAGGTCTTTGGACGTCAGATAAGGGACTCACTAACTCTCTGTATACTAGGCCACGATGACTCACTGGGTCATAATAAAGAGGAGCAAGCGGTAGTTTTTCTGGGGTATGCTGTACTTCGTATCATTTTGGCAGCTCGCTGGAAAGACGTAGACCCCCCCTACTTTTCATATGTGGCTTAGTCGCTTTCTTGCAATCTATAAACAAGAAATCGCAATATATGCTACTAGGGGGAGAAAAATGAAAGCAATAGGAGCACAGATTTGGGACCCGATTACAAGATGGTACACAAATGAGGTTCGCCAATTAGGTTCTGCCGATGATTAATGGACAATTTGGGATTGCCCATTATCAATAATCCACAGCATTCCTTGTTCCCCCCCACACCAGCTTTTAGACAGGCTCTGCAGCCTCCCAGCCTATTCCCAGCTCTTTTTAATCCCAATAGGCCCCCCCATCCCAAGGATTTGTGGAATATTCCGCTAAGAAACTTATATGAGCCACTCTCTGGGCTGTCGACGAATGATTGACAAACTAGGGGGTACAGAACAGACGCCCAGTTTATATCTCCGGTAGGATTGTTTCCATGTTCCCCCCCTTGTAAGACTGTATGTGTTAAAGTTCCTGCTGTTGGTTGTGATGAAGGTGTCCATGCTCCATCAACTGGGCGGGCTACCACCTTCCCATCTCAGGAAAATCTGCCCTCCTGTGTGGCTTCTGCTACAGACCCACTCCCAGCACAGGCATTGCGGGATGGGGTGTGTGGGACGTCTAATGATGGGGTTCCTGCGGAGGCTGTCGCTGTCATGGTTGGTTCCCAACACCCCTGCAGATCCTCCCCCGCAGTTGTTACAGCTCCGGGTGTACAAGCCCGTCCCAAGGGTACCTTATTGGGTTGCTGGAATGTTGCGGGTATAGATTCCTGCATATGTATTCCTGATTGGGCAGACTTCATCAGTCAAGGTGATGTCTGGTCCTTCCAGGAGACTTGGTCAACTCATCCAGTATATTTCCCAGGTTATCTGAGCTTTAACAAACCTGCAGTTAGAGGGCAAAGAGGCAGGGCTATGGGGGGTCTTACTGTTTGGGTGCGCCAACTAGCAGGAGTCTCTGCTAAAGAAATCCACATAGACTGTCCTGATATTCTCATTGTTAGCCTAAAGCTTAGCAGTGGACTGGTTATACTGTTGTTTAATGTGTATGCAAGAGGAACTCTGGGCGGTCGTGTCTCATCTACCCTGCTACTTTTAGATGAATTCCTTGGTTCAGCACATCAAAAGGGTCATATGGTGGTTACGGGTGATCTCAACACCTGTTTTGAACCATTAAGTGTGGATGATGGGATGTTAACGGTGAACGAGGACTCGTCCTGGGGTATTCCACAATTGGAGCTACCTCCGATCACTAAATGGTCTCAAAGTGCCACTTTCATTAAAGGCCTATGCCTGAATTGGGGACTGCGTGCCCTAAACGGCCGCACCAGATCGGATAGATCGGGTAACCCAACATTCTTTAATGGAAGATTTAGTAGTCGCATTGACTACATCTTAGTTGATGTAACTCTGTGGCCCTTAGTTTTGGATATGGAAATCACCCCTCGGCCTGAAAGTGACCACGAACCTCTACTTGCGGAACTCAAGGACTTTAGTTTTTCCAAGCCCTCTGTGAATGTTGCTAATGCTGTTCAAGAGGCCATGGTATTAACTAATGACTTGAGGAGGGTCCGGTGGCCAAAGGTTGCTGTTGATTTGGATGCTCGCACTAAAATAAGATCTCTGGTCTCAGATTCCCTAAAATTAATTGAGCAATGTGATGACCCAAACCAAATATCTATTAAAATCTCTGATATTCATGCCAGCCTGTTTACATCTCTTAAGTCCCTATTCATTAAAATAGTTGCTAAAAAGGGCATTGGGAAACCAAGGAAGCCAGCGAGCTGGTTCAATGATGAGTGTGGTACAACTCATCAAAACCTGTTCAAAGCTTTAAAATCTAGAAACACAGCTCTTATTAAATCCTCCAGGAAGGCCTACAATATAGCAAAGAGGCGGGCCAAGGCCACCTGGGATCAAGAACGCTGGGCTCTACTAGTTGAGGCTTGTGGTTCTAGGAATCTCACGCATTTCTGGCACCTCCTCAAATGGGGTAAGTCCTTGGATGACCGTCCGAGCCCTGCTTTTGTCGACCAAGAAAAATGGGTTTCCCATTTCGAGGATCAGTTCAGGTGCCTTAGTGAATGGGAAACCCCTATTGGTTGGCCGCTGTCCTTTGACACCCTTGTGTTTTCAGCCAAAGAGGTTGAAAACGTTTTGAACTCCATTCCTAGGGGCAAAGCTCCCGGCCCGGATTGTATCCCTGCGGATATGTTCCATCAGGACCAAGACCTATGGGTGCCCTATCTACTGTTCGTGGCAAACACGCTGGCCAGTGGAGCAAAGGTGCCTGTCTCATGGGCGGGTGCTGAGATTTTGCCCATCTTCAAGAAGGGTGATCGGTCGGTTCCTTCTAATTACCGGCCGATCAGCCTTATTGACGCGGTTCAAAAGATAGTGTCACGTCTTGTCCTTTCCCGGGTTCAGGCCTGGATTGAGGAATTTAATATACTCACTCCTCTCCAAGCTGGGTTTAGACCACATGTTAGTACCCTGGATCAGGCCTTTCGGTTTATGCTTCTACATTGGAAGACGGTCACTCTTGGCAAAGGTAACCTCTATGCGGCCTTCGTAGACCTTAGGTCTGCGTTCGATCTTGTACCAAGGGTTGGGCTTTGGAACAGTCTTTTGGAAATGGGTATGCCTTCCTCTTTAGTTCGCATCATTGTCAACCTCCATGCAGAGACTTATGCCTATGTACGGTGGGGAAAACCTGGTGAGGTGACCAAAAAGTTTCCTGTGCTGAAAGGGGTCAGACAGGGATGTGTTTTGGCTCCAACTCTGTTCTCCCTATATATAAACAGAGTTACCAAGTATTTTGAGGGCTGCCCCACAGATGCGCCAAGTTTGGCTGGCATGAAGATCCCTCTGCTCATGTTCGCTGACGATACTCTCTTGATTTCAAGAACCAGGCAGGGATTACAGCATGCTCTGTCGAGGTTTGAGAGTTTCTGCAGCGAGCATGAGCTAGAGGTGAACGTTGCAAAGACCAAATTTATGGTCATGAGGGGTCACAAGCAGGTCAAGGCTAGGGTATTAATGGGGAATACCCCCCTAGAGCAGACCAAGTATTTTACTTATCTGGGTGTTTCATTTAGCGACACACTTAATTGGTCCCATCAAATCGAGCTCCTGACCCTGAAACATCAACAGTTGGGGGGAGCTCTGATTAAAGAACATAAAAGCTCTTTTACTAAACCTATGTCCCCGCTGATGAAGATTTATGGTGGGAAGGTTTTGTCAGCAGTGCTATATGGTGCTGAGTTATGGGGAGGTAGCAACCTGGACTCCTTGAAACACTCTCAAAACAAATTTTTAAGGATGGCAACTGGTCTGCCACAATCGACACCCTTAATTCCCCTTCTATACGATCTTGGGTGTCATTCGGTGGTCGATTGTGCACGATTTCGACCGATTTCCTTCTGGAGGCGTCTGTGGACAACACCTGACCTACACCACTATGCTGAAGCCTGCCTTGAGTTAAAGAACTCCCCGGGAGCTCTAAAAATTGGTTGGTTTAGAGATCTTAAGGCTACTCTCTTATCTTTGGGCCTCTCCGAGCTGTGGTTGTCGCCTGAGACAGCCTCTTTTCCATCTAAAAAAGAGCTCAAAGAGTGCTATTGGGCCTGGGTGATGCACAATACCTTTATAAAAACAAGCCCAAGTAGTCTCTCAGGTCTATTTTTGGTGCATAAAGATCTCCCTAGGTTAGAAAACTACTGGGAGATCATTACTAAACCCCTGGATCGGAAACTCTTTTTCCAATTCAGATGTGGTACACTCCCCACTGGGGACTTTACCACCAAGTGGGGAAAAGCTAGTCAGGGGTCTTGTGCAAAATGTCAAGGGTTAGGGGAAAGTCTATCTCACATGCTGTTTGTGTGTCCCCAATACTCAGCCCCCAGATCCAAGTGGCTAAAACCTGTCTGTAGCCAACTAGGCACACGCTCGTCTGCTGAGGCCCTGAGATTGTTAAAAACAAATTTGGATCCGATCATTGTGGTGGGGGTAGCAAAGTTCCTAGGCTGGGCCTGGATTATTAGAAGTAGGTTTTTTAATCTAAATTAGCTGAGATTGTTTTATCCTGTATTACTGTGGTAATCAGCATTTGTATTTTTTTAAATCTTGTACACATTTGTAAGAAGCTATTCGATGCCAACGATTTAATACTGATTTTATATATGTTATTGTGCTATTTTGTATTTATGTCTTTTATGATGAATTAATCGAATAAAGACTTCTTGAACTTGAACTGATTAATGGACATCTCTTTTGTTTCTCAGATTCCTGATCGTTTAATCTGCTTATATTTTTCTGTTGTCATTTTTATTTTTATTTTTCATTTTTTTTTTTCTCTTTCCTCTCTGGTGTTATTATCCCACTTGATATTGTATAAATTGTTCTGTTAATTAAGCTATGTGATCATCTGCTGTACCTACTTCTGTTTCTTTTTGAATCTTATGTATCACTATGAATTTGTCAATAAAAAAAAAAAAAAAAAAAAAGATTGGCTGGAGTGGTGCAGGAACAATTTTCTGAATGGAGTTGCTGGCCAAGGGCAACAGCCTACTAATTTTCTAGGTGTTCAAAAAATCCTGGCGCAGCAAATATTCAGAAACATTTAAGTGGCGGGCCTGTGTTTACGTGAGGAAAGGAGGTCCATGAGATGGTAGCCAGAGACATTTTTTGTGGTTAGGTGGTGTATTATGTATGATGCATTATTCATAAGTATGTGGATATATTATGTCCCTTTTTATTCGGTCGAGCTGGTAGCATCTTTTGTTGTCCACTTCTAGGAATGTGAGACAGGGGATGTGCACACGCAGGAGAATCCCCCATGTGAGTGCGCACGTTCACCCACACGCCGTGCACATCTCCTGTCCTACATTGCCAGGAAGTGGATAACACATACAAACAGGTGGCAGACAATAATAGGGCTCTCACACTAGTCTGCAATGGTTGGGACCTTGCCACAAAGGAAGTGTTGACCAATTGAGTACAGAGAACCGATGGTTAAAGCAAGTAAATATATATAACCCAACATTTTAATATCTTCAAGTAGACCTTTGAATAGTTGGTTTGTGGCTCGGTCTGTAGGCAAACTGCAGTGGCTAAGAACTACATTTATTAACCGTGTTGTGGGCAGCACCTAGACTTTCCCTATATACCGTGGTTTAAATGGGCAGGCACTGTCGTACAGAGTGCCTACCCTTCTTCACTTTGAAAGTGAAATTTCCTGCACTTCTCAACTCCACTGCAATACTTTCAGTGTGAGAGTGCCTGTACCTCAAGGGTAAACGGGTACTCTAAATAGCGGGTACCTGCACTTCTATCCGTTTAGACTGCCTACAGAGGTAATGTGCGGTTGCTTGCTGGGAATTAGATGACAATATTGGCAAGGGAAGACCTCGCGCCAGGGGATGCTAATCAAATCTAACGCATTTTAGCTGCTCACGCGAGTGAGATAGGAGTTAAATAATCCTCGGTGCAGCTCAATAAGATACCTACCAGAGGGACACAAAGCAAAACCTGCTGGCTAACCGGATTAAACAGGACTTGGATACTAGGCCAATTAAGCACAACCAAAAAAAAACGTATAAGGTGAATGTACCATCGCAGTGACGAGTTAGTAAGCATTTCACGGACTCGTACTAACGTCGAAAAAGTAAAATGCAGTCTGCAGAAGCGCTTATAAAAGTAAATGTCCCTCTTCTACGCAGACCTATGGCGCACCTCATAAAACAAACTGTTAGATGTTTACTGAAGCGTCGAAGACACATCTGTTGTTAGAAGACATACTTATATGCTGTGCAATTAATTCATGTCTTAGGCTATTTAAAATAAGACGAGAGCAATCAAATCACGTTACCGTTTTAGTTCACGTTTCAACAAGCAAACAACTTCACGTCTGCAGTCTAGGCCGTTCGGTTCCCTAAAAATGCGCTTTTAAACCCCACCTTCCCGCCAACGCTCCCGGTACTGACGGGTAGAAAATTTGGAACTGCCGGTACTCAGGACCGGTGAGTACTGGCCCATTTAAAGCACTGCATGAAGGTGAATTTACAGAAAGAGGGCTTAATGAACACAGAGTACTTGGTAAGAAGAAGAAAAGGTGTATGTACAGTGATAAACAAAGTAAAGGAGGCCCATTAATAGCATCTTTTCACAGGCCCTGGGCACACACAGTGCACTTTACTAGGGTCTTACCGGTAAATCAAACATACCACTCATGGAAACCCAATCATAACACAACGTACAATAGATGAACTTGCACTGTAGCACAGGATAGCAGTGACAAAGTGCGCAGAAACACAAAACCAGCAAAACGAAGTCCAGCATTCACTCAAAAACAGGCGGCTAGCAAGTATAAAGACAGGGAAAACAGCCTAAAAGATGCCAGGTGCCAATATAATGCCTAATAGGTGCTAATGAATTAAATAATTACAGGATATTAAATACTCATATAGGAACATGTGCCCCACCAGCTCTCTTCCTGCTCGAAGTTTATCAGTCTGTCCATCTCCTCGAGCCGCAAAGGCTACACTTCGTCTAGAAGGGAATGTTCTAGTTCGGGCTCCGGGGGCGTCGGCACCTCTTGCAGCCTCCTGTTTAATAGTAGCTCTTCTTCAGCATATGATCCGGGGTTGTCAAACACACCAACGGAGCCCAGCAGAGCCCGCGACACAGGACCTGAACCCAGAAGTGCAGCTGCTGCTACTACAGCAGCTGGGTGAGAGAGACGTGGACCAGGGCCACCGGCAGCCGGCGGCGGGAAGAGCAGCGGACCGGCAGAGCTGCGGCTCCGGAGCTGCTCGTTCTGCTTCTCCAGCTTTTTTACCAGTTCCTGCAGCTTGCGCACCTCCGCGTCCGCACTCAGGTTGGAGTTGATGTCCTCCATGACTGGGGTAGTGATGTGGCCCCTGCCGCCTTCTCGCTGGGTTTCCACGCCCACTCTTCTGTTAGTGTCTTTCTCCCTGGTACCCAGCTGTCCCTGCCGCTCCCAGGGCGGTCACTCCCCGAGGGTAAATCCCAGCCTCTTCCTTCAGTTGGGCATTCCAGGCTCTCTACCACCAGCGTTGTTACTACTGTTCCAAGCGCTACTCCTCTCTCCCCGGATATTACACATCCTCATGCCAGAGCTGTCAGTTCTTCTGAATTGCCCCTACGACGGGTTGCGAGTCCCTCCCCGACTGTCACTGGGCACTGCCCAGCCAGCGCCACTCGCCCATGCCTCCGCTTGCTACCGGCCCAGGGTAGCGGGCGGACCCCGCACAACTTCCAACACCCAAACCGGCCTGCCAGCGTCGGGTACGGTGGCCCGTCTGGACCAAGCCACGCCCACTCGGCGATCTGTCGGAGATAGGGTGACGCCATCTTACTAAAGGCGACAGTTACAAGTGGCAAGCCTGGAGATTAGAATGAGCAGCAGTAGCAACGGATGCAAACTCTTCGCAAACGAGAAATAACACGGGCTGTATGCGTCGCAAACACAGCTTTTAAGCCTTGAAGTAACAAGGAAAGGCACGGACAGCGGGAAGGGGGCGGAAAAGACACGGACAGCAGGAGGGGGGGCAGGAAAGGAACGGACAGCGGGAGGGGGGGTGGGAAAGACACAGACAGCGGGAGGGGGGGCGGGAAAGGAATGCACTCACCTGGACTTCTTCCGGCGGCCGTGGTCGGCAAAATGACGAAAACAAACACCCCAAAAAAAAAACGAAACTCCGCCCACCTCCCAATGACGATGCAAAAAGGGTGGAGAGGGAAAAAAATGCAGGAACGCCCACAAATCTGGTCCGGCCATGACGGACAGATCTCTGTTCCAATGGCTAGGCTCCATTTATGGAGCTAGCCAATGGAACAGAGGACGGATTCAAGTCCCCCATACTGCAAAACTAAAGATTTCTCCTGGGGGCGGAGCTAAAGCTCCGTGCCCCAGGCGAAACCTAAAAAGGACAGGATCGGAGAAGCACCCGAGGACGGGGCACACTGTATGAGGAAAGCACAAGGAAATCGAGGAGTCTGGGGGAGCCGGAGTGCGCAGCGGTGAAACAGGTGAGGGCAAGGTCTCTAGAAGCGACGCCACGTGCCTAATTGTTAATCGAATAGTTAATTGTTGGACTGGCCTACTTGTATCAGAGGGGGGAAACCTATATCCCATACAGATTGTTGTGTGCAACCATAGGATCCCGAGAGGCGCTATTTAGTGAATTGAAGTATTTCTTTCAAAGACGTCCGTCCCACTTGGAGCACTAGCAGTCCCATTTCTGCCTTTGCCCTGCCATTTCTCAATAAACCCCATCCGCTCTCTTGCTGACAACATGCGCTTAAACATTGTTTGACGTCATGCATCTGCTGGCACCATGCATTAAACTTTCTTCTGCAGATAAAGGTCCAACCATTCTTTCCTGACACCATGTAACTAGACTTACCTCACACCTTGCACTGCCTAGCCATGCTGACACGTCCAGTCACCAAATGGAATCCTGGCCTTACTACACAGTGGCATTAGTACTTTTCTAAGCTCACTGCCTCGATTTCCCTAGGCACAGTTTGCACACATTTCCCGTCCCCTGCTGATTTTATGCATGCCTTCTTGTTATCACTGTACCTTCCTTGCCTCATTGTTATCACTGTATCTTCCTTGCCTTCACTGACAACCCTTCCCAGCAGGGCTGGACTGGAAGCTAAAATCAACCCTGGCAGAAATGTTCAAAGTAGCCCGGCATTGTACAGGGCCGTGATATGAATGAGTCATGGCAGACCATCCTGTGCCAAAAACAGCCACTTACCCTGCACCCTGCCGGGTAAGAAAGTGTCAGAATGGGAAATCCAGAACGACATCGTCCCTCTGCTGGTACCAAACACCATCCACACTTTGCTTATATCCTATCCTGACTGTATTGCCACATAACCAGTCTGCTGACACAAGGCCCTGTCACCCTCTGCTGCCACTAAGTTCCATGCAGGCATTGGTATCAGCCAGTTCCACTGAATGCCAGTCCTGAACGACTTGCCATCTCATGCCAGCACGCATGCAACGCCATGGTAGTCCATTCACTCCTTGATGGCGTTATGACTACCAGTTTACCCAAGGCCAATGTCCTGCCCACCCCATCTGCTGACACCATGCATCAGGAACCTCTGTTGATTAAACCCTACCAACTGCTCCTAATCCGCCCTCTGCTGAGGGTCTGCTGGCCCTGTGTTTGCATCAAGTTCTATCTACCCACTGCTGAGAATATGCCTCAGCCACACTTTCTTGCCATGTTGTCTTGACAGATGCTGGACATTAGTTTTGGCACAGTTTTTAAGACTTAAAGCCCATTTCTTATTTTCAGCCCAGACACTGCTAGCACATACCACCTCCCTGCTGACAGCCCCCTTTTTAGGTCTGGCCCAGAGATAGCTTTAGGTTAGTCTTGAGCTACAAGTAATAAAATGCATAAATAAAAAGTGCAAAGCTCTCTACACATACAGTGAGGCTTTGGGTCAGTATCCCTCCCAATGTGTTTAGCTCTCTTTCATATTTTGCTTATGCCCGCCACATCATAGGGCGGTGGGTCAGCCCTCTTTAGCCATTGTTTCTCTTGCACGGTGAGTGATGGAATTTCTCATGATCACATGTGCACATCCTCCTAGAAATAACTGCACTTTAGTGCTGGGGCTGGTATGCTAATACTTTACGTTGTGAGTGTTTTTATTCTTGATATTTATTTTTTGAGCCATCCTAGTGTCTTTAAAGTTAAAGTAATTCAAACTCCATAGTACCCTATGTTTGTGCCAATCATATTTTCCAGTAAATAAGTGTTTCTGTTCTAAGCACATCTACTCAGCATTTAATGTTTAACTATAAATATGCTGTCTACATCATCTTAGAACTGCATGTAAGGCAAAACTCTTTTTTTTATTCTGCAATAAGCTAAAGAGGATCTAGGTGTGAAGCTGTAAAATGTTACGGTCTGCTTCTACCTGCGACTGGTAAAAAACAAGGTAGAAGGTAAATGTCAATCCGGAAGATCCACAAACATTTGTGGGAAGTTTATGTGGTTCTCTCAAGACCAGTGTTTGCTAGAAAGAGCCACACACCTTCATGACATACCCAATATTCATGCAGTTTGTGCACTTCCCCCGAGGCCTCATTTTGCCAGCGTGAACCAAACTACACAAAACATCTGAAATATACGTGTTTCTCCTCTTTTTCTCATATCTCAATTTCACTTAAAACATGCATTTGCAATGCAATAGGTCTCGCATTTACATGAGTTTGAGCCATTGACATTGCAAATAACAATGACTTTTATTTTTGTTTTCGTTTTTAACCCCTTGGCCGCGGCGGTAATTCCGCTGCGGCGCTGGGGGGGTGGAGAGGTGCCGCGCGGTGACGCCATGCTTGTGACGGAACCACTCCGTCACGATGCCATGGGCGCGCTGTGCTTGTGACAGAATGGTTCCGTCACTGCCCCGCCCGCTCAATTAAACTGACGCGCAGGCGCTGAATCACAGCAGCATGGGTGGGGCGGCCGCGCCGAGACAGAACCACTCTGTCACCAGCACAGCGGGTCCGTGGCTCGTGACGGAGTGGTTCCGTCACGAGCACGCAAGGTGTTAAAACATAAATAAAAGGCATTGCCATTTACAATGTCAATAGCTGAAACTTGCGTAAATGCGAGACCTATTGCATTGCAAATGCTTGTTTTAAAAGGGTGCTGTTTGAAAGAGACCATCAATAGGCCAGAGTGTAGCTATGCA
Source organism: Lissotriton vulgaris (assembly GCF_964263255.1). Lineage (NCBI taxonomy): Eukaryota > Metazoa > Chordata > Amphibia > Caudata > Salamandridae > Lissotriton > Lissotriton vulgaris. The sequence goes on along the minus strand of NC_141696.1, from coordinate 512,658,809 downwards.
AGATTAAAATGAATGTGTATTGATTTCTTTTTCTCACCCTACTTCGAAACTTCCTGCTACCACATTCCACAATTAAAAGAGCTGAATGAGCCTTATTTGTATTATGTCTGACCTAAAAGAAAGATTTCGCTCTCATGCCAGTCTAATGTTTCCGTATACATATCATACAAAAATACATATATATCTGTGCCAAACTGGGAAACGAGAAGCAGCTCTAGCAAAAATGCTCAAAGCAGTCCCACTCCATTCATCTCTTTGCTCGAGTTCTCTATTTCCATCCATCCATTCTCTCTTTTCGTCCTCTCTTCTCCCTCTTTGATTATTGTCTCTATCTACCTTCCCACTGCCTTCATCTCCTTCTCTCCCTTGGAGCCTCCTCATGCCTGCTGCAGGGTTCACTGACAGAATATGGATGATAAAATATAGAAGTAAAAAGTATTGATGAAAAACTATAGAATGCAAAAATATTGACTCTCTGTACTGTATTGATGTTAAAAATATAGGGCCCGATTCACAGAATGAACTTAAGACTAAATCCTAAACTTACTACTATTTTGGTATTCACAGAATGCACTTACTACTTTTGGCATTCACAGAATGCACCTATTACTTTCGGGATTCACAGAATGAACTTACTACTTTCAGGATTCACAGAATGAACTTACCACTTTCGGTATTCACAGAATGAACTTAGGACTACTAACTTTACGTCCGCCACCGGGCCGTAATTTCCGCCACGAGCCGTAATTAACGGCACTCAGGCGGAATTTACGATTCCGGCCCGTAATTTACGAAATAGTGCTGTGATTTCCGATTCCGGGCCGGAAATTCCGATTACGGGCCGGAAGATACGAATTTTGGCAGTTGGTCATGTTAGACAAGGGTAAACACCTGTTTAAGTGCCCACCATCCCCCACCATGGATCAGCTGATACACTGCAGCATCCCAGCCCACCAACATGGATAAATGCAGAGCAGACACAAACAAACCTTTTCAGGATGTCACTGAATGTGTTTGTAGCACTGCCCCTTGCCATGCGGCAAAACTACTTGAGGAGGAGAGCTGAGAGGATTTTTAGGCAGATGATCAACCTATTTGGAATGACCATCCAAGATGTAAGGGCCAGGTACTGTTTCCCACCAGAAGTCATCTTGGATATGGTCTGTAAGTGGGAGCAGGAACTTGATTCTGCGACTTGCTGCTCACATGCAATACCAGCATATCTCAAGATCCTGTCTGCCCTACACTTCTTTGCCACTGGGTCATTCCAAAGGGTCACCAGTGACCTTGTGGGCATTTCCCAGGCGAGCCAGTCGTGGTGCCTGCATCAGGTACTGAGATGCATCACTGCAAGAGCCCCCAACTACATACACATGCCACATACACTGGCCATGAGACAAACCACAGCAAGAGATTTTTATCTCCTTGCACATTTCCCACGTGTGCTGGGTGCAATTGACTACACCCATGTGGCCCTTCAGCCACCCCGCCACATTGCACACATCTTCTGCAACAGACACAGATGGCATTCCATCAATGTAAGCATCTTGAAGAGAGGTCTGGATGCACTATGAAGGTCTCTGTAAATGAAGTGGCAGCTTGAAAAGTGAGATTTTTTCTAAAATTGTGGACAACATGCAGTTTTGAAAAAAGAAATGGATCGATTAGTTGTTCGAGAACATTCTGCACTAAGCTACGATGAATGTTTCTGTGTTTTAAAAGGCTGATTTTTATTGGTTAAGAATAAGTGTTAGAAAAGAAAGTTACATAAAATAAGGTGGTATATTCTCAAGTGAAGCATACTTGCTGTTTTAATTTGCAACAATGTATGATGAACTTTTCAGCTGTGTGCTGAGTTAGGTGTTCCCTGAAGTTTTTCTATGGTAACTGGCAGATTGTGGAATGGAGGAAGGGTTGAAAGTTTTGTCAGTTGGAAAGGGTGCAAAAGTTCAAGCAATATCAATGTGTTTCGTTTTGAATTTAATGTGAGAATAAATGTGATTTTTTATTTATTTGTATATGTGTGTTGATTGAGTGTGTAGTTTGATCGGAAAAGTTTGCTATTTTCTGTAGGACTTCCTGATCCCGTAGGACTGCTTAGGGGGATTTACAATGATGTCCAAGTTCAAAATCTTTGATGTCCTTTGTTGAGCCTTTGATGGCCCTGGGGAGCACCGTCTCAGAGGGTCGGCTCTTGTAGTGTTATAGGGTGCCTATTCGTGGGAGTCTGCTGTTTGCTATGATTGGACGAGAGTTCTCTTCGAAGTAGGAAAGCAGATTGTTTTTCATCTGAGAGAGCAGTATGTAAGGTAGTTTCTCTGACCAAAAGCAATTCCGGCTCCCGAATGATGCAGGGAGCCAGCTGGTACCGTGGTGGATTTGGAGCTCTACCTACGGTCTTGAACGTTATATTTGAGTCTTGGTGGATGGGGCGTCAGGTGATTGTAAAAAATGACTGATGTATGCTATTTATTTTATCTACGGTATATTTATTGTGCGCATACAGTGTAAATTTTGAAAGTTGTTCCATAAGCGTGCGTACGTAAGAAAGAAAATGAATTAAAAATAAATCTTTTACAGATATATTCATCAAGTTTATGTGTCTATATCTGTGTTGCTTGTAATGAGAAGTTTTTGCTTTATTGGTACTTACAAGTAAGTGCTTATCGATAGTCTAAATTTGTTGAGGAGCAGTGTTTTATACAGTGCTGAACTTTTGACCTCTGTTGACAGATGACTTTTGCATGATCTGTTGGGGGTAGGGTGGAAAGTTATGTCAGTTGGAAAGGTTTGGAATGTTAAATCAATAGAAATGTGTGTTTTGTTTTGAATTAATGTGTGCAGGATTTTAATTGGTTATTTATATGTATGAATGTGTAAAATGAGAGGGAAAATGTTCCATTTTACGGTTCTGCTGCAAACACGGAACTAAAGAGATTCTGTACAAGAATATCCACTGTGTGAGTAGGGAGGGTGAAATGTAGGTATATTTTAAATCTGTTTCGCTTTTGCATTATAGGATGCTTTCTCCCTTTGTATTTTATGGAATAGTAACAATGCTGACAACTTTGTTTCTGATAATTTATTTGCTTGTATTATGTAAGGTACTGAGCATGAGATTACGGTGTTAGAAATAAACATTTCAAAGTTGCAGGTGTGTTTATTAAGTGCTTGTTTTGAACTTGTGTAAGAATGTAACGAAAGAGTGCTCTTGTATCTACCTTACCTGAGGTAACCAAAGTCGCATGTTGTGGGTTGACTAATAATTGGTGTTTTTGCTATAGGAGGAAGAATCAATGAGTCACTGATTGCTAGTCTGTTAGGGGGTTTGGGTACTAAGGTGGGGTTTGGAACACCATAATTCACTGAGGTTGTAAGTCTTTATGCACAGTTGTGTGTAGGAGCAGAATCACTGCAACAGTAGTTACAACAAAAAGGCTCGATAAAGGGCCTTGAGTTTGAATCAAAATATGAAATTGAAGAATAATTGATAAGTGCAGCCAAGAAAGGGAGCAAGTGTGCAAATTTCATAGTGCCTTCGGCCGGGGTAGTTGTTATAATAAAAAGCGTCGATAAAGGGCCTGTACTTTGAATTTGAATTAAAGAAGAATGATTGATAATCCCAGCCAAGAAAGGGAGCAAGTAGGTGTGTGTATGTGTGGATGATGTGTTGATTGAGCAGAAGATGAAGAAGGTGAAAAATAAGAAAGGCCGCAGACATGCAAACTTTGTACTTCTTTGTAAGTGAAGTGCCTGTGTAGTTTTCCTGTGCATATATACATATATATATTCACTGCAAAAACCATAGGTTATAGACCATATATAGTTAGGAATTTGCATTTACAAAACCATGAAAATTCACTGAAAAAACCATTGGTTATAGACCATATATAGTTAGGGATTAGCATTTACAAAACCTTAATTTACTCGCACAAAACCATAGAAATTCGCATATATAGTTAGTTGCAATAACTATATATCGTGCACCCGCAATCCACTGCTGATGATGTCACATATTACATCATTCATGACATGGTCAGTGACATCACTGATGACATCACTGATGACATCTCAAATGACATCACTGATGACATCTCAAATGACATCACTGATGACATCACTGATGACATCTCAAATGACATCACTGATGACATCACTTTTGACAACATCCAGTGACTGTATGTTTCTGTAAAGTTAAAATATGTCTTACATATTGAAGAATGAGTGGATGTATAAGTGTTTGGATGAAGGATTTAGTAGGTGCATGACTGACTGTATGAGAGAATGATTAAATGTGTCTCACTGAGTGCATGGGTTAGTGACTAAACAGTCTTAATTTGTGCATCATTATTTCTGTAGTTCTGTAAACTGCTGCATGTGTTGATCAGTAGCTATATGAGTAACTATATGGGTTATTGATTGGTTACCCAAATATTTGTATGGGAGAGTGAGTGTGTGTGTGTGGGTGGCTGGGAGGTATGTGACTCTGTGCTTAGATGTGTGAGCAGTTGATTCAGTAGATGTATGGGTTCAAAAGTGCATGTGGAAACAGCTGTATGGGCGGTTGACTGTCTGCATGAGTGTATTGGTGAGTGATTGGATTTCTCAGTGCTACATGTCAAAGTAAGTACATATGTAAAACACAGTACATGGAGGGAGTTGACATATATAAATAACTCTGCATAAGAGCCAGTGAATGTGTGAGTGGCTGTATGGATCATTGTGAACTTGTATCAGTGATTGTATAAGAGAGTAAATATGTGTTAGTATATGTTTGATTAAGTAAGGTGTGTATAACTTTATAGTTAAGGAAATGGAGGTGTGATTGATTCTTTGCATGACTAACTAGGTGTGTGAGCAACTCCATGGATGAGTGACAGTCTGTGAGTGTCTGTTTACACTGATTGTATCTAAGGTTATATTAGAGTCTGAAGAGGTTCATCGTATTATCACATGAATGATATCATCAGTGATGTGATCAGTAATGTCAAATGAGATGTTATCAGTGATTTCATCAGTGATGTCATTTGAGATGTCATCAGTGATGTCATTTGAGATGTCATCAGTGATGTCATTTGAAATTTCATCAGTGATGTCATTTGAGATGTCATCAGTGATGTCATTTGAGATGTCATCAGTGATGTCACTGACCACGTCATGAATGATGTAATATGTGACATCATCAGCAGTGGATTGCGGGTGCGCGATATATAGTTATTGCAACTAACTATATATGCGAATTTCTATGGTTTTGTGCGAGTAAATTAAGATTTTGTAAATGCTAATCCCTAACTATATATGGTCTATAACCAATGGTTTTTTCAGTGAATTTTCATGGTTTTGTAAATGCAAATTCCTAACTATATATGGTCTATAACCTATGGTTTTTTCAGTGAATTTCATTGGTTTTTTAAAAGCTAATATCTATAGCTGTAAAATATATTCTTTATTACGTGACGTATCACGTAGCCACGTGAGACGCCTCATGACGCGTCGCATAAACGTGACGTATCGTCTCTGCAGCGCAAACAAAACCCGTAACGTAAGCGCGCCAGAGCACGCTTACAGATATATATATATTTTTTTAACCTTAATTAGACAAAATCCACACGTGCACATATCTTGAGGCCATGCAAAGGCACATCAAACAAACAGCCCCTACAATTTTGCCAAGTTTGGTGGAAATCTATTCCTTTAAATTTTATTTTACTGTTTTCCCCTTGTTACGCTTACCGGAACGCTACCCGGTAGGCAAACCGGACGCTCCAAAAACACAAGATGTCGGACTCCCGTTACGCCGCCAGTTAGCTGCCCGGTTGGCATACCGGGAAGCGCCTCTACCGCGAAAAATCGCAATTTTTTTTTCTTTTGCCCCGCGGGGCACTTTAATATCCCCCTCATCAATCCTAAGGGGTCAGTAAGGGTCTACCTTGCCCCTTTCCTTCATTTCCCCCTTCGTTTTTCACCACCTCTTGTCTCTCGATCCTACCGAGAGACAAGATGGCGGCCGCTCCAGACTGTTTACAATGTTGACAGCCAATTAGCTTCTCCTCAGACTCCCGTTACGCTGCCGGTTAGCAGCCCAGTTAGCTGCCCGGTTCGCGTACCGGGACCCGCCTCTACGGCGAAAAATCGCATTTCTTTTTTCTTTTGCCCCGCGGGCCACTTTAATATCCCCCTCATCAATCCTAGGGGGTCAGGAGGTGTCTACCTTGCCCCCTTTCCTTCATTTCCCCCTTCGTTTTTCAACACCTGTTGTCTCTCGATTCTACCGAGAGACAAGATGGCGACCGCTGCAGACTGTTTACAATGTTGACAGCCATTCAGCTTCTCCTCAGACTCCCGTTACACTGCCGGTTAGCTGCCCGGTTAGCTGCCTGGTTCACGTACCGATTTGCGCCTCTACGACAAAAAATCGCAATTTTGTTTTTTTTTTTTGGCCCGCGGGGCACTTTAATATCCCCCTCATCAATCCTAGGGGGTCAGAAGGGGTCTACCTTGCCCCCTTTCCTTCATTTCCCCCTTTGTTTTGGCCTCCTCTTGTCTCTCGATCCTACCGAGAGACAAGATGGCGGCCGCTCCGGACTGTTTAGAATGTTGACAGACACCGGAGAGCCAATCAGCTTCGCTTCGCAAAGCTCCGTTACGCGTAAAGTACGCGAACTGGTGCGCTATCCGGTACGCTGTCACAGATATATCTGTTTTTTTAAACGTTAATTTCTCAAAATCCACTGGAGCACATATATTGAGACCCAGCAAAGGCACATCGGGCTAACAGTCCCTACAATTTTGCCAAGTTTCGTGCAAATCCATTCAGCCGTTTGAGCTAAAAGTGAGGCCAAACGCCCTATGGAAAAATGAATGGGAAAAACGCGTTTTGGGACCCCCCTTTTTTCTCGGCCCCCCCTTGACGGAACCCCCCCGAATTTTCAGGGGCTGCTCAGAAACAAAATGTGCCGTTTTCCTGAAAATTTCAGCCGATTCCATCCACAAACGCCAAAGTTATTAGACATAGAATTTTCAAAAGTTCCATAGAGAAAAAATCCTAACTATATATACCTACTGGCTATTCACTTAAAAAACCATAGGTTTCAGGCCTTATATTGTTAGGATTTAGCATTTAAAAAACCATTGAAATTGCTCCTATATAGTTAGTTGTACTAACTATATTTCGCGCACCCGCAATCCACTGCTGATGACGTCACATATTACATCATTCATGACATGGTCAGTGACATCACTGATGACATCACTGATGACATCTCAAATGACATCACTGATGACATCACTGATGACATCTCATTTGACATCACTGATGATATCATCCAGTGACTGTTTGTTTCTGTAAAGTTTAAATGTTTTACATATTGAAGAATGAGTGGATGTATAAGTGTCTGGATGAAGGATTTAGTAGGTGCGTGACTGACTGTATGAGTGAGTGATTAAATGTGTCTTACTAAATGCATGGGTTAGTGACTAAACTGTCTGAATGTGTGCATCAGTATGTCTGTTGTTGTGTAAGCTGCTGCATCTGTTGATCAGTAGCTATATGAGTGGCTATATGGGTTATTGATTGGTTGCCCAAGTATTTGAATGGGAGACTGAGTGTGTGTGTGGGTGGCTGGGAGGTGTGTGACTCTGTGCATAGATATGTGAGCAGTTGATTCACTAGGTGTATGAGTTCAAGAGTGCATGTGGAAACAGCTATATGGGGGGTTGACTGTGCGCATGGGTGTGTTGGTGAGTGAATGGATATCTCAGTGCTACATGTGCAAGTAAGTACATATGTAAACACAGTGCATGTGAGAGTTGGCATATAAAAATTACTATACATGAGAGCCAGTAAATGTGCGAGTGGCTATATGGATCAATGTGTACTTGTATCAGTGATTGTATAAGAGAGTAAGTATGTGTTAGTATATGTTTGAATAAGTAAGGTGTTGTGTGTATAACTGTATGTTTGAGGAAATGGAAGTGTGATTGATTCTTTGCATGACTGACTAGGTGTGTGAGTAACTCCATGGATGAATGGCAGTGTGTGAGTGTCTGTATAGGTGTATGAGTGTATATGATAGTGTTGTATTGATGAGTGACTGTATGTATGAGTGATTCTATGGGTGAATGAGTGAATGTGTGTGTACACCTAGGAATCAGTGAGTGCGTATGTAGTAACTGATATTAGTGTGTCAATGGTTTCAAGAATGGTTGTCTGTATTTAACACTGGTTATATCAAAGGTTTTATTTGAGTGTGAGGAGGTGCATCGTATTATATAAGAGGAATAGTTCTCCCAATATGTTTTTAGGTCCAGAGGGGGGAGAGGAAAATATACTAAATAAAGAGAGTACCTCTGATAAGACCTATATTGCTTTATCACTGGAATCTATCTAAAGTATTGTGAGACTGGATGCTATAGAGAAAAAAGAAAAACTGTAATTATTTCAAAACATTATTTTATTATTTTTCTTTTCTGTTTTTGTTTTTTCAGTTTAACTGTTTATGCATAGATACAAATAATTTTGTTACATGAAAACATAATCATAAATAACAAGCTTTCAAAAAAGTATAGATTTCATAGTGTACAATTGAAGCAAAACACCCCTAACAAATCATCTTATCCTATTACCATTCATTCTCTCATGCATACCTCTACATTCACTACCTTTTCTAAAAAGACAAATATATACATTTAGACAAAACCTTACATATGATTAACCCAAGAGTATATTTGGTAGACCACTGTAGGTGTAAGGGAGAGAGGTCCTACCATTTAATCATAAACCGATCTATACACTGTTTTACAATCTATTATACATTGTCCAGATCTTTGGTGTGTACGGCCTACGTACGTTTCGGTGATAATTGATAGTTAGATCACCTTCTTCAGGGCCAAGGTATAAGGCTAACAATTAAGTCAAACACATGAATACATGAGTTAAAAAACGGGGAGTTCTTCAATTTCTGAAAGGTAAGAGAAACATCTGTAAACATTTTTGCATTGCTTGTGGAAATCAAAAGAGTATTACAAAACAATTTTATAATATAGCATCCTACTATCAAGATCGTCTACTAGATCAATCTGTGTACATACATTTTAAATGTAACCTGCTATAGTGTAGGGTCACATTAGGGCTTTCTAGAGACAAGATCTGCAAAGTAAAAAGGTAAAAGATGACAGAGGGCAGAGGGCAGAGGCTCATTACATCTGAAAGTAGTATCAGACTTATTAGGGTCCTGTTTTTAGATTTAGCAAAGAGACAGAAATTCTACCAAATGTTTTAGATGGATTACCTGAGTGAAGAAATAAGCTGATATTATCTTTAATTCCAGAAGTTAAGTAAGGGCCAAGTCGGGCACTTTATTTAGCGAGCAGCCTTTCCATTATAGTTTCTTCTCATATTTCTACAAGGGAGATTTATGAAAACTGATATTACAGACTACATTAATATATGAGTGGGTATTTGAAATCAATATGGACTGAGTTCTGAATTTACCTGGTCATAGTTTTATTCTTGTTCGAAGACCAGTTGTCTAAAAGAATATCATCTCACCATCTGGAAAGTGTAATAAGGTCACACAGTTATTTATAATGTATTTGGAAACATTGCAGTAGACTTATCATATGCATGCACGATATGTAGTTTATTATGGAATGTATGTTTTCAGTTTGTTATAAACACTGGCTAGCGCGTCTATTTAGAGAACATTAATATCGTGTAAATGCTGCATGACATTAAGGTTATCCATGATTACTCAAGGTGTAATAGTTTTTGATTTAAATGTACCAGAATCTGGCTATCACGTCTGTTGGAAAACAGACATTCCTAGTTTGCGCTCTTAGTGTAATGTGCTTTTTACTTACGGCATGAAAAGCTTGAAAACGCCGCGCAGTCGTTAAGAAGAATACATTAGTAGCAGTAGGGCACCGCTCGTGCTACAATGTCTTCTGTATCTTTAAACTAGTTTTGCTTGCTATGCGTGGGCCTTTTGCTCTTATGTGGAACAGAGGGTATCTAACAGCTTAAATACATATGATATGTAATAGTTGTGGATTAATACATTCTATTAGGACCTGAGAACCTATCTTAAGGAAGTTATCTAAGTGTACAACGTAGCGCAGTCTACCTAAACATTAAATGACTATGCCCATTTTGTTACGTACAAAGGTCTTTTAAAGAGCGCATAATGCTACGCTAGCGGGTTAAATCTAAGAGAAGCGCAGTTTCGTTGAATATCTCCTTACCGTATCGTCTACGACGTAGTCTGTAACTAGGGGTTCTTTGCCTTTAGGCACTGTTACTAGAGCGCTGTGACGAAGACGCCAATTTAAATAAAGAAATTCCCGCGGAACTTGTACTAATTAGCAACCGGTGAGGCTCATTCCTCCAGCATGTTTAATCAAACAGAAAAGTAGGACTACTGCTTTTCCGGCGCGTATAGGAGAGGCAGATGTAGGACAAATACTACTGTTTCCGTGACGATATTGATGTATGAAAACACTGTTTCAGCAATGAGCTATCCTATTAAAGTTACGAGCAAGGGCTAAGTTGGGAAATATGTCCTGCAGATCCGCTTGTTTCAGAAGGGAATACATATTGTTGTAAGGGGTCTCCAATATTGACAAAGTACGAATTTCTGAACTTGTATATTGTTGCAAAATGAAATGTAAATTACAATATAGAGCTGACAATTAGATCACTTTTCTGTTGTCTGCAAAAAAAAATTTTGTATAGGAAATAAGTTACAATGTTTCTCAGTTGGAATGTTTGTTTTTAAAGTCCACCATGTGGTAGAACTTGGATTCATCTGGATCAATATAAATAGGTAACAGTCAACTTCAGCATGTTATGTGCAATGTTCACAAGTCAGATGTCTATATCTCACCCCTGTTCTTCTTAGTACTATAATTATATCTAGTTTTTCAAACTACACTGGGTGTTCTTTTGCTCAACCTCATGAGCCTCTGCCCTCTGCCCTCTGTCATCTTTTACCTTTTTACTTTGCAGATCTTGTCTCTAGAAAGCCCTAATGTGACCCTACACTATAGCAGGTTAAATTTAAAATGTATGTACACAGATTGATCTAGTAGACGATCTTGATAGTAGGATGCTATATTATAAAATTGTTTTGTAATACTCTTTTGATTTCCACAAGCAATGCAAAAATGTTTGCAGATGTTTCTCTTACCTTTCAGAAATTGAAGAACTCCCCGTTTTTTAACTCATGTATTCATGTGTTTGTCTTAATTGTTAGCCTTATACCTTGGCCCTGAAGAAGGTGATCTAACTATCAATTATCACCAAAACGTACGTAGGCCGTACACACCAAAGATCTGGACAATGTATAATAGATTGTAAAACAGTGTATAGATCGGTTTATGATTAAGTGGTAGGACCTCTCTCCCTTACACCTACAGTGGTCTACCAAATATACTCTTGGGTTAATCTTATGTAAGGTTTTGTCTAAATGTCTACATTTGTCTTTTTAGAAAAGGTAGTGAATGTAGAGGTATGAATGAGAGAATGAATGGTAATAGGATAAGATGATTTGTTAGGGGTGTTTTGCTTCAATTGTACACTATGAAATCTATACTTTTTTGAAAGCTTGTTATTTATGATTAGGTTTTCATGTAACAAAAGAAATTGTATCTATGCATAAACAGTTAAACTGAAAAAACAAAAACAGAAAAGAAAAATAATAAAATAATGTTTTGAAATAATTACAGTTTTTCTTTTTTCTCTATAGCATCCAGTCTCACAATACTTTAGATAGATTCCAGTGATAAAGCAATATAGGTCTTATCAGAGGTACTCTCTTTATGTGGTGCATCGTATTATCACATGAATGATATCATCAGTGATGTGATCAGTGATGTCAAATGAGATGTCATCAGTGATGTCATCAGTGATGTCACTGACCATGTCATGAATGATGTAATATGTGACATTATCAGCAGTGGATTGCGTTGCGCGAAATATAGTTAGTACAACTAACTATATAGGAGCAATTTCAATGGTTTTTAAATGCTAATTCCTAACTATATAAGGCCTGAAACCTATAGTTTTTAAAGTGAATTTGCAAGGTTTTTAAAATGCTAATTCCTAACTATATAAGGCCTGAAACCTATGGTTTTATAAGTGAATTTGCAAGGTTTTTTAAATGCTAATTCCTAACTATATAAGTCCTGAAACCTATGGTTTTGTAAGTGAATTTGCAAGGTTTTTTAAATGCTAATTCCTAACTATATATGGCTTGAAACTTATGGTTTTTTCAGTGAATTTGCCAGGTTTTTTAAATGCTAATTCCTAACTATGTCAGGCGTGAAACGTATAATTTTTTTCAATAAATTTCAAAGGTTTTGTAAATGCTAATTCTATTAGCGGATAACATTTATATATGCTATTAATCTTCTGGGACCACCTGAGCAGCCATCTTGTTTCTCAGGAGAAGTGAGGCACAAGAGAGCACAAAACAAGAGTGGAAAACCCGAAAAAAGGGCAGGGTTGAGACCCCCTGACCCCCTAGCCCTTCTCAGGGGGTCCCAGAAGGACCACCAAGTGTAAAAAAAAATTATTTATTTTTAAAATCGCAGGCTACGCGCACGGTACGGGTACCCTACGCGTACGGTGCGCGTACCCCACAATATTTTTGTTTTTATTTTATTTTTTGCCCTTGGGGGTCCTTTTGGGACCCCCTGAGAAGGGCTAGAGGGTTGGGGGGTCTCTACCCTGCCCCCTTTTCATGCTTTCCACTCTTGTTTTGGGCTCTCTTGTGCCTAAGTTCTCCTGAAAAACAAGATGGTGGCCATCACTTCCTGGTTTGGACAGTTTGGACTGTTGACAGTCGACTGCCAGCCAATTAGAAACTCGCTCACGCACGTAAGGGTACGCGCACGTACGCGTACGGTACGCGTACAGTACGCGTACGGTGCGCGTACGGTGAGCGCATATAGATATATATTTTGATCAAATTCAATTTTCTCAACAACTACTGGAGGGATTTTCACCAAATATAGAAAAGGCACTACTGCATACCTGTCCCTACCATTTTGCCAAGTTTGGTGTCATTCCGTTCAGCCGTTCGAGCTGTAGCCGTGTCTAAAGGTCCTATTGAAAATGCCATTTGAAAAATTTCAAATTCAATTTTCTCAAAAACTACTGGAGGGATTTTCACCAAACATAGCAAAGGCACATCTGCATACCAGGCCCTACCATTTTGCCAAGTTTGGTGTAATTCCATTCAGCCGTTCTGGCTGTAGCCATGTCTAAAGGTCCCTATGGAAATTAACATGGGAAAAACACGTTTTGGGACCCCCTTTCGGCCCCCGCTTGACGAATCCCCGCGAAACTTTCAGGGAAGGATGGAGCGCAGCTGTCCGAAATTCTGGAAAATTACACACAGATTCCTCAATTGGCGCCAAAGTTATTCCCTATAGAATGTTGAGCGCATATAGATATATAATTTGCTCAAATTCATTTTCTCAACAACTACTGCAGGGATTTTCACAAAATATAGAAAAGGCACTACTGCATACCTGTCCCTACCATTTTGCCAAGTTTGGTGTAATTCCGTTCAGCCGTTCTGGCTGTAGCCTTGTCTAAAGGTCCCATAGAAAATGCCATTTGAAAAAATGTCAAATTCAATTTTCTCAAGAACTACTGGAGGGATTTACACCAAACATACAAATGGCACTGCTGCATACCAGTCCCTACCATTTTGCCAAATCTGGTATAATTCCGTTCAGCCGTCCCTATGGAAATTAACATGGGAAAACACGTTTTGGGACCCCCCTTTTTTCTCAGCCCTCGCTTGACTAATCCCCCCGAAACTTTCAGGGAAGGAGCGGAGCGCAGCGGGGCAAATTTAAGGAAAATTACAGGCAGATCCCTCAATCGGCGCCAAAGTTATTGCTAATAGAATGTTCGGAGTTACCTATGGTAACTAGGTCCTAACTATATATACCTACTGGCGACCGCCAGTAGGTAATATATATATATATATATTCACTGAAAAAACCATAGGTTATAGACCATATATAGTTAGGGATTTGCATTTACAAAACCTTATTTTACTCGCATAAAACCATTGAAATTCCATATATAGTTAGTTGCGCTAACTATATATCGCGCACCCGCAATCCACTGCTGATGATGTCACATATTACATCATTCATGACATGGTCAGTGACATCACTGATGACATCACTGATGACATCTCAAATGACATCACTGATGACATCACTGATGACATCTCAAATGACATCACTGATGACATCACTGATGACATCTCATTTGACATTACTGATCACATCACTGATGATATCATTCATGTGATAATACGATGAACCTCTTCAGACTCTAATATAACCTTAGATACAATCAGTGTAAACAGACACTCACAGACTGTCACTCATCCATGGAGTTACTCACACACCTAGTCAGTCATGCAAAGAATCAATCGCACCTCCATTTCCTCAACTATACAGTTATACAAACTTTACTTATTCAAACATATACTAACACATATTTACTCTCTTATACAATCCCTGATACAAGTTCACAATGATCCATACAGCCACTCACACATTCACTAGCTCTTATGCACAGTTATTTATATATGTCAACTCTCACTTGTACTGTGTTTTACATATGTACTTACTTTGACATGTAGCACTGAGATATCCATTCACTCACCAATACACTCATGCACACAGTCAACCACCCATACAGCTGTTTCCACATGCACTTTTGAAACCATACATCTAGTGAATCAACTGCTCACACATCTATGCACAGAGTCATACACCTCCCAGCCACCCACACACACACTCAGTCTCCCATACAAATACCTGGGCTACCAATCAATAACCCATATAGTTACTCATATAGCTACTTATCAACACATGCAGCAGTTTACAGAACAACAGACATAATAATGCACAAATTAAGACAGTTTAGTCACTAACCCATGCACTCAGTGAGACATATTTAATCACTCACTCATACAGTCAGTCATGCACCTACTAAATCCTTCATCCAGACACTTATACATCCACTCATTCTTCAATATGTAAGACATATTTACACTTTACAGAAACATACAGTCACTGGATGTTGTCATCAGTGATGTCATCAGTGATGTCACTGACCATGTCATGAATGATGTAATATGTGACATCATCAGCAGTGGATTGCGGGTGCGCGATATATAGTTAGCGCAACTAACTATATATGGAATTTCAATGGTTTTATGCGAGTAAAATAAGGTTTTGTAAATGCAAATCCCTAACTATATATGGTCTATAACCTATGGTTTTTTCAGTGAATTTTCAAGGTTTTGTAAATGCAAATTCCTAACTATATATGGTCTATAACCTATGGTTTTTTCTGTGAATTTCATTGGTTTTTTAAAAGCTAACATCTGTAACTGTAAAATGTATTCTTCTTTAAATCTTAAAATATATTTTAGATGTTTATTAATAATTTTTTTTTTAATATTTTTTTTCTTCGCTTCCAGTTCGCGAACCGGGAAGCTTTCCGTTAGCTCATCTTGATGCCGCGACCTAGTCCGCGAACCGGTAAACGTTACGTTAGCGGAACTGTGACGCGTCGCGGAAGCGCGACGTATCACGTTGTCGCGTAATGCGTCTAATGACGCGCCGCGTTAGCGCTCCCGGAAGTGCTCCGGACCGCGAACCGGAAGCGATCCGAGACGCGGCGCGCACCGCGTAACGTAAGCGGAACAGGTCATGTGACTTGTTTATCAAAGTTTTCATTGGTTCATTTCACTTTTGGTTTCCAAATGATGTATGACTAGGTCATGTGACCTAAAAATAACACTTTTCATTGGTTCAGAACTTTTGCTTTTCCCAAATCATGTAAACCCCTCCTTCTTTCCTCACTCTGACTTTCATCTTGGTGAGAGAAAGACCATTTTCCTGGAGTTCAGCAATGGCTTCTATACTTGCTGCAGCTGGTGCACCCCCACCACCACCTCCACCTCCTCATAAGAAGAGAGGACCACCAAGTCAATTTATCTCCAACATAGAGGAGGAAGAGGAGGAAGAAGAAGAAGAGGATAGAGATCAACCAGAATTTATCCCGGAGTTGCCCCGTGTTTCTAAGAGGAAAACAAGTTTCATCTGGCAGTTTTTTTTTTCTTCCCTCCAGGGGACAAGAAGGTCAATGCTAAATATGCCACCTGCCTCATCTGTAAATACAGATTGTCTAGAGGCACAGAGAAAAAATATAGTATGGGCAACTATACTATGCATCGCCATATGGCCAGGTGGCATCCCTTAAACTACAGCCGGGCAGAGTTAAGGGACCTACAAGATAATCCCCCGACAACTCCTGTGGCCAGATCTACGTCAACAATGTCTTTGACAGGAAGAGAGGCACAGGAAACTGTGCCAAACATTCAGCCAAACTTTAAACATATGAAGTTTACCTGTATATATTGTGGTGCTATGCTCTCGTATGGGAACATGAGCGTGAACTTGATCAATATGGTGTTCGAAAACCATAAGTGCCCTAATGCACCCAAGCAGTAATTTTTTTTTTGCTCCTGTTGAGCCCTTTTCAATGCCTGTTTTTTTGTTGTTTCCCCTCCATAAAAAACAAAAAAAAACATAAAACTGTTCTAAAAATACAAAAAAATCAAAAAATGTTCAGAAAAAAAATAAATAAATAAAACAACAAAAACAAAAAAAAAAGTTCTTTTCAGAACTACCTCCCCTTTCAAATAAAATTGCTAGAATGTTTATCACTCTGGCAAGCTCTATTTCTTTTGGTTCGCTTCAAGTTCGCTGACCGGTTCGCGAACTTGAAGCGAACCAAAAAAATATTTTTTTTAAAAAAAGAAGAGTTAGTATAAGGGAAGTAAACAGAGAATAATGTAAAAAGAAAGACAGCTATAGAGAGTAAATCAGAGATAGTGTCAGTGACATCATCAGCAGTGCATTGCGGGTAAAAAGAGTAGAAAACATTTACCTTATAATTCTTGTTACCTTTTTAAAATATTTTTTCATACTTTCCATCTGTAAAAGAGAGAACAAACATTTCCAAAAATATTAAAACATGTATTTAAAAATTAGAAAAGACAAGGGAAAAGGTTCAAGAACAGAAATACAGATATTCATTTCACATATCTCTCATATTAGCCAATCATAACTCTTCCCTCACTTTTTTCAAATCAAAATCCTTCCCCCCTCTGCCCTCTCTGCCTTTTTTCCATAGCAACCACCTCCTGGAAGACCTCTCATGTTTGCAAATTCACACAACAATGTTTCAATTGAACTCTGAACTCTCAGTGCACCTGCGTATCCAGTGCAATCTTTCATTAAATGTTTCTTCCTTGACCATTCAAATTACATGTTTCAAAGAACACATCCATGCACCCTAACTTTCTGTTTTCAGAAATGGAAATGCACCAATCACTGCTAATGAATCATTAGCATTGGAAATCCACAGTTTTTTTTCTTTAGAAACTCCTACTGTTTCAACTGCCCTTTCATTACCACACTTCATCTGACTGCAGAACAACCTTCTCCCACCATGTTTAAGGTCTGGATTGTTGGACATAGTTACATCCACTGGGCTCAAAGGTATGCTGAGAACAGAAATTTACCTAACCTCAATTTACAAGATGTGGAAATTAAGTGGTTGGGCCAAAGAGGATTAAAATGTCACCAATTGATACCATTGGTGAAAACCTTTATGCATTTGCCAAAACCTGACCTGTTAATAGTGCACTGTGGAGGTAATGATTTGGGCACTTTGACAGGGGTAGGTCTGGAAATGCTTTTAAAGGACACCTTTGAGCAATTAATGGCACTTTTTCCTCAAACTGCCTTGGTATATTCCAATATATGCCAAAGACAGAAATGGAGGTGGTCCAACCAATTTTGTCCACAAATTGAGAAAGCGAGGAAGCATGTAAACAAATCTGTTTCAGCTTACATGAGAGACCATGGAATGGGCTCTCTGTACAACAATAACTTGCGTTACTACATGCAAGATATCTACAGAGGAGATGGAGTTCACTTCTCAGATGAGGGCAACAGAATTTTCATTCTGAATTTAAGACTGTGCATTGGTACCTACTTATAAGTACCTAAATGTACCATAAACCCAAAAGCTCTTCTCAGAGCTACCCTACATCTGATCACTCACAATTATTATTTTTCTCTAACTTTTTTCACTAATTTTCCACAAAATACGCTCCCCGGAGCGCTACCCGGTTCGCTAACCGAAAGCTAACCTCGCGGATTTTTTTTAAAAATGTTTTTTTTCCGCACATATAAGCCTCCTCAGCCACCCTCAGAAAACCTAGGGGGTCAAGATAAGTCTACCATGACCCCTTCTACCCATTCTAAACATTATTTGCCCTCCATCTTGTATCTTAATGCGACCGAAACACAAAATGGTGGACTCCCGTGACGCTTAAGGTTCGCTAACCGGGCAGCTTTCCGGAAAGCGGTCCTAAAAAAAGGTGGGAAAGTAATTTACAGAAAAACGACTAGAGACACTCTCACCAAATATAGATTAGCTCATACTACATAACAATCCCTTTCATTTTCACAAATTTGATTGAAATTCCATTTAGCCATTAAGCCTGTAGACCTCTCTAAGTACCGTGAGGTAAATTACTTCACAAAACACATCTGAAGTGTTGGAATTGACAACCAATGAAAATGTTACTTTCATTTTCAATTTTTTTTTCCTGACATTTGATTGGTTATGTACCTGAATATATATAAAGGAAGAGAAGGAAACACAGCCATTTTGACTACTACTTCCTGAACTACATTTCAAGAGCCTTTTCACCTCCCTGAAAATTAAATTGATAATTTGTAAGTGGCACTTTAATTTGTAAAAACGTTTTTGATAATTATTTACTGTCCCCCTGCTATAGTTATAGATACAGATAGACTCCTCTGTTATATTTATTGATTGACTTACACTTCTCTGCTATAATTATGAATTTACTTACTTTAAGTTCACTGTTAAAAAAACAGAACTACCTGTCTGAACTTAAACCCAACAGTGCCCTAACTCTTCTAATTTAATTATTTTTTTTATGCAATTTACAGCAAAAAAATGGAAGGGGAGCAAGAAAAAAGTAATGTTTCCTTCGAGATTACATCCGAAGACATTGTAAATGAAGAAAATGTGGATGAAGATTTTATGGATCAATCTTTTGACGAACAATTTATTCAAACATTACAAGAGACAGAAACATCCATGTTTGACGAGATACCAGATGATATAATGCTGGAAGTTTTAATGAACTATGAAAATAATAAATAATTTTTTTTTAAATCAAAATAAATAAATAAATAAAAAAACGAACAAAAACAACAAATAATTAACATACAGTATTAGAAAAGTCTATCATTCTTTTATCCTTAAAGTTCGCTGCCCAGAACGCTTTCCGGTTCGCGAACTTGGCGCTTACCACGCAAAAAAAAAATTTTTTTTTTTGGACCCTCCTAGGCCCTTTTAAAACCTCCACATAAAACCTAGGGGGTCAACGAGGATCTACTATGCCCCCTTATGGTAATTTCCCCCTTTGTTTTGGCCTCCTCTTGTCTCTCGATCCTACCGAGAGACAAGATGGCGGCCGCTCCGGACTGTTTAGAATGTTGACAGACACCGGAGAGCCAATCAGCTTCGCATCGCAAAGTTCCGATACGCGAAAGGTTCGCTAACCGGATCGCTGCCCGGAGCGCTGTTACAGATATATATCTTGATTTAAACGTTAATTTCTCAAAAATCCACTGAAGCACATATATTGAGACCTAGCAAAGGCACATCGGGCTAACAGTCCCTACAATTTTGCCAAGTTTCGTGCAAATCCATTCAGCCGTTCGGGCTAAAAGTGAGTCCAACCGCCCTATGGAAATTAACATGGAAAAAACGCGTTTTGGGACCCCCCTTTTTTCTCAGCCCCCCCTCCACAAAACCCCCCCAAATTTTCAAGGGCTGCTCAGAAACAAAATGTGCCATTTTCCTGAAAATTTCAGCCGATTCCGTCCACAAACGCCAAAGTTATTAGGCATAGAATTTTCAGAAATCCCATAGGGAAAAAATCCTAACTATATATACCTACTGGCGACCGCCAGTAGGTAATATATATATATATATATATATATATATATATATATATATATTGACTGAAAAAAACATAGGTTTCACATACGTTATAGTTAGGAATTAGCACTTAAAAAACCTTAGAAATTCACTGAAAAATCCATAGGTTTCACACACGTTATAGTTAGGAATTAGCATTTAAAAAACCTTAGAAATTCACTGAAAAAACCATAGGTTTC
This sequence comes from Lissotriton vulgaris, assembly GCF_964263255.1. Lineage (NCBI taxonomy): Eukaryota > Metazoa > Chordata > Amphibia > Caudata > Salamandridae > Lissotriton > Lissotriton vulgaris. Next base: position 512,638,478 of record NC_141696.1, on the reverse strand, counting down.
ACCTACGTTATATTAGGAATTAGCATTTAAAAAACCTTAGAAATTCACTGAAAAAACCATAGGTTTCAGACACGTTATAGTTAGGAATTAGCATTTAAAAAGCCTTAGAAATCCACTGAAAAAACCATAGGTTTCACACACGGTATAGTTAGGAATTAGCATTTAAAAAACCTTAGAAATTCACTGAAAAAACCATAGGTTTCACACGTTATAGTTAGCTGGACATTTCACTCATACAAAACCATTGAAATTCCCCTGTTATAGTTAGTTCAATTAACTATAACTTGCGCGCCTGCAATGCACTGCTGATGACGTCACATATTACATCACTCAAGACATGGTCAGTGACATCACTCATGACATCACTGATGACTTCTCAAATGATATCACTGATGATGAAATTTAGGGACTTTCCACAGAGGATGGAGAAGGGTTAAGATTGTCTTTGGCTTGCTGTAAATAAGGAACTGACTCAAAAGGGGACTTCTAGCCTCCTAAGGTGTGGTTCGAGTTGATTCACCAGTAGCTGAAGAAAATAGAGACTTCCTGAGAGTTTCTTGTTGAATAAAGAAGCTGGAAATATTTCTGAGACCATGGAGGCCGGAAACCCAAACTGTAGAGCTAGGTGCATAGTAGGCACACTTGTAGGAGGAGTGATACTCTTCATAATTTTGGTAGTTGTAGTCTCATATTTAGCACCACATGAGCAGGCAGTGGAGGTAAAGGGAACCCCTACTCCTAGCAAAGAAGAGGTCAAGGTAGGAAAAGAGAGAACTTTGCTAGTAGAAGAGAGTCGTAGGTTACATGCAGATCTGTCCAAAGGTAATTTCAAGCATAATGCGTATGCAAAGTTGTTGTATGCGTATATTGATGCGATGGATGCGAAAGACTGTTATGTGTGTATGCAGTTGCCAGCCTCAGTGGATGAGGGTGTCAGATACCATTATCTTCCTTTGATATAGTTGATTCACCAGTAGCTGAAGAAAATAGAGACTTCCTGAGAGTTTCTTGTTGAATAAAGAAGCTGGAAATATTTCTGAGACCATGGAGGCCGGAAACCCAAACCGTAGAACTAGGTGCATAGTAGGCACACTTGTAGGAGGAGTGATACTCTTCATAATTTTGGTAGTTGTAGTCTCATATTTAGCACCACATGAGAAGGCAGTGGAGGTAAAGGGAACCCCTACTCCTAGCAAAGAAGAGGTCAAGGTAGGAAAAGAGAGAACTTTGCTAGTAGAAGAGAGTCGTAGGTTACATGCAGATCTGTCCAAAGGTAATTTCAAGCATAATGCGTATGCAAAGTTGTTGTATGCGTATATTGATGCGATGGATGCGAAAGACTGTTATGTGTGTATGCAGTTGCCAGCCTCAGTGGATGAGGGTGTCAGCTATCATTATCTTCCTTAGATATAAGGCATTTCATGTAGTTTGCCACTTAGCATTTTTTATGGACAAAATCATTTTGAGTATTTATTTTCAAATTATGATGCTGTTCGTCCTGAAGTGCCCGCTTACAAGCATTTGAATAAGTATGATTATTATAAATCTGAAGATAGACTTAGGACATATTTCATTCCGACTCAAGAGATGGATACAGCTTATGCACATCGCCATAATCTGACGTGTCTGTTGTCAGACACAGAGAAGAAATTTGTAGATCAGGCAGAAGATAGATACAGGAAACAAAAGCAGTTGCGAAATTCAGGGCAAGGTAAGGTAGATTAGACAGATGAGGAGAAGTTGCACAAGGCGAAGGGGAGTTATGGACTGATAGCTGTGGATGAGGTGCAAAAGGGGTAGTTGTGCATAAGTCGTCCACAGACATACTATGAGAATGTGTATGTGGGGCAGACCACATGTGAGCATACCTTTACGATGGAGTATTATTCAAAGGACTTTTTGCAGGGAGTAGTGCAAGTAATTCCAACTGTGTATTTTGTGTGTGGGAAGAATGCCTATGTACGATTGCCTGATAAGTGGTACGGTACATGCTGTTTGGGGATAATCTTCCCTAAGATTTATCATACAGATGATTTTGAGCTTATAGAAGGAGGACATCATGCAAAAGTGAAACGAGGTGCAGCAGCTGTGGTTGGAGATATTTTTGGAGCAATGATACCAACTTTGGGAGTGATTGTGAATGATGTGAAGATCAGAAGGTTGGTGACTGTTGTGGATGAGCTGCCAAGAATACAGCTTAGTCATTGGTATTGATGGAAGGAGAGATGTTATCGATAAGGACGATGGTTTTGCAAAATCGTCTTGCTTTAGACGTCCTTCGAGCAAAAGAGGGAGGAGTCCGTAAACTTTTGAAGGTCCAAGAGTGCTGTACTTATATCCCTGACAACAGTAAAGATCTGGAGAAATATATAAGTAACATCACTGCTATTCACTATGAGATTGAGGATCTGACTGAAGAAACTGTGTGGGAGAAGATTGGAAAAGGATTTGGTAAAGTTGGGAGTTGGCTTGCAAACCTTGGAAAGGGATTTCTTGGTTATGTGTTGAAGCCTCTTATCATAGTTGTGGCATGTGTGAATGGATTGTGGCGTTTGATAAGAGCTTATAAGTGGTACAAGTCTGGCAGATTGGAAAGATTTTTGAGAGGGCAGGAGAGACGAATTGAGAGACTGCAGGACAGTCAATACCAGAATTTGAAAAACACGGAGCTGCTAAGGAGAGGTAAAATGCCAACAAGTTCTGTTTAGGTCGGTTCTTTCCCTAAGGATGGTGTATTTGTGATGACACAGGTCATCAAAGGGGGGAGACTGATAGAGCGCCATGTTGTTTGAAAAATTGCACGCGTGCATCATAACTGCCCGTAGTCAGCACCAGCATATTTAGAGGACCCTACTAATGTTTGGTTTTAGAAATAATCAAGGACTAATCAAGAGTGTTGCCATATATAGAATTATGCTCATATCATTTATTGATTGAAATAGTGCTTAGTCGAGAGAATAATGCCTTAAGTAATTTAGGATTCATTGCTCTGTGTATACAATGTGCATTGAGATTAAACGTGCCATATTAAAGTTGCATGTGTAGGTTGTCTAATGAGAAATGTAATGTTTTAACAGGAGAGTAATGTTCGTTAACATAGAGGGTAATGTTAGGATTTATTAATGAAATGTTTATGATGTTGTATTAGAAATGCATTCAAAAGAGTAAAGGCCTGAGAGAAGAAACGCTAGCAGAGGCCTAATTGTGGTTTTCTTAGCATGACTAGAAATGTTGGGATGAGACATGTACCTTGAGAAAAGCTTATGTGGGCAGTTGAATTTCGAATTGTAACTTAGAGCATGCAGAGGGATCGTTCTCATGCATTTCTTTTGCAGGTGCAAAGCCATTTAGCTCGTTAGGTAGAATAAGCCATTGTTTAGAAGTTAGATTGGTAGGAGTGAAGACGAAAGGAATGGGTTGGGAGGTGCACTTGCAAAATTTGCCAGAGAAGGTGCCTGGGATCCAAGGACACAGCAACGGTTTTTGGAAGAAGAAGGTTCAACACTGGAAAAGTAATAGAGGCTGTACCTGCTGAAGGAGGAGTGACATGGGCGTACCCCCTTTTTTGGGGATTTTGTATTAGGGAAAGTTCCCCGAGGGTGGAGAGTTAGTTCGGTCTTAGTGAAGCTAGGGTTAGGGTCAGTTGGGTTCAGACTCGGTCCTGTCTAAGGCAGTCCAATTGGATGTGCAGTTAGACATGGGTCTTAGTTTGGACGAGGCAGGAGAACTAAGGAGCATCTTAGAACGAGCTCTGTAGTTTAGGCTACTTACCTGGAAAAAGTGAATGTGCTTCTTAGGGAGCCTTCACAGCTGACACCTATTCTCTTTCCTGGGAGGTATGTTAAGTAGGGATGCCACTTTAGAATCAGTGTAGGGACAGATTAATCTTTTTTCTTTCCATTGGAACAGATGCAGTTGAGAGTTCCAGTGGGCACAGTGATTGCGTGCCTAATGCTTTTAGAATTAACTCTGCTTTTTATTCTGAGTCGTCTGAGACTCTTATGTAGGATTATGTTTGTATTAGTGCCAGTTTATTTCTTGAACCTCTTGTTGAGGTGCTTGTATGTCCAGTTATTTTTGGCTTTGTAATACATTTTTAACTTTCCTCGGAGTCAGTCGTCCTTTAGATTAAAGTATTGATTTTGATAATCTGTCAAATGAGTATTAAATTTAAGAACTTCCTTCACACTTCCAAGCAGACTAAAGAGATCTGTCGACCTGGGGATTCCTCGTAGTAGTAAGGTAAAAATCTAGGTGGGAATCCCAGAGTCACCACTTGTGCATAATACATCTCGTAAAAGTAGTATTGGTGGCATCTAGCTGGGAAGTTAACAGGCAGTTGACGTCCCCGATTCTAAAAATTGGATGAAGGTATCTAGATACTGCTAACATGAAGCCTGAGAAACATTTAGGGCAATCGTGATTAGTGGAATATTGGGGCAACAGGACAAACTAATTAGTGAAATGGGAGTCTATTATTTCTGCTAATATCTATTGTCCTGCCTTATCTTTTTTAATAGTTTTAATCTTCAGTGAACGGTTAAGTATCAAAATAATGGTGCCTCTTTGACTAATGATATAAAAATAACAAGTAGAGTCATAGATTAACGCATGGCATGGCCTCTGCTACTTCTATTCAATTATGTTATGGTGAATTTGGATGCCTTAAGATGAGTCGTCTGCAAATTTCAAACATTTCGTTTCAGACGCCAAGCATCTGAGTATATTCTTACCTTTTTGTACACTTCCTGATGCAGTTAATATTTCAGGTCAAAACTCTAACCATGTGTTGCTATTGTGAGATGTTTTGTATATTCTGCTGGTATTCTTCACCCTCTTTTCTCCCTCAGCTGCATCTGCCTAGCCCAACTCTCCACTCCCAATATCCCCTATGCCTCCTATTCAACACCCATCCTTTCTGAAGACTGGAGAACTGTGAGCACTACTAGGTACCATACCTTGACAGCCGGTCCCACGGGAGCAGACTGCGAGATACCTTAGGGATTTCTCTGGGGTAAGCAACACATCCCGGTCCCCTTCATTTTGCAGTTACCTTTGCTTCTTCAAACTCCAGTGTTGTATGACTCTGCATAAGTGAGATTGTTTGACACAATTACCGCCTCACTATGCTGTTGGTTTGTTTTTAACCCTTCACTTTTGTGTGTGTGTACTCCAATTGAACTTGTGCGGACCTTCCATGTGGGAATATTGCATTCACTTTGCTGTTCTGTGAATTGTCTTTATCCTTACAGGTCGCAATATTTCAGCAGGACCAATCAGCCTGCGCTCCGGTATTACCGATCAAAGAAGGTTGTATACCATATTGCAAGTTTTAATAATAATTTTTTCACTGTGTGGTACTATTTACCGAGGTCCTGAGGAATTGCCATCACGGCAAGAAACATGTCGACCTAACCAGAGGGTAGTAGTTAACATGCTCTGATAGTTTCAGTATATATAAAGAAACAATGTCCCACTGGGTATCAATAACAAAGACAATTCAGACTTTTGCATACAGTACGTATTGCAGGAAAGGAACACCAGGGAGTCTCAGTACATTTTGTGAGAAGGTTATTAATCACCAGTTACATTAAACACGGGGAGCACAGTTAAAAAGCAGCACTGTACATGAAAAGTAATCATGAAGCAACCCAAATGACACTTGGTGAAAATGTGATGACGCAGTGATAGTGACGACGCAAGTGAAAGTGAAAGACAGCGTGGTCGGCGCAAAGTGATAGAAACAATCAATTTAAGGCTTTCACATTGAATATATACAAATAAACAATTTCAATTTGACATGGTGATAAGCCTATTGGTAGTGCGCCGTGAAATCGCGCTGTTGTTGTCGACGGCGTTTCGATCCTCTATGATTCGGGATCCTCTTCAGGACAGGGTTGATGTTGAATTAGGGTGCTGGAAGATAGCAGCGCTGACTGGATGAAGGGGTCAGTCCTCCAAAAGGTAGTGGGTCCGGATACTCATGTGCACTTGACGAGTGTTAGTTCAGGCATCCGTGGGGCGCCTGAATCGCTGGAAGTTGAAAGCCACCGATGGCAAGTCAAAGGATCACGCTAGGGGATAAATCCTCCTCTGTTTATGTAGGTTGGGCGCCTGGGTTAGTCTGGCGGGGGCGGCCGATTGAATCTTTGGCGGTAATGTCCCGCGCAGGGTAGCGGGTTGTTTCTTTATATATTCTACATACCCAGTCCCATTTTGGTCTATGGGTTATACTCCTGTCTTCTTCACTCGGATAGTTTCAGGGCATTTATTTCCCCTCCCACCTTTTAATCAAGGGAGTCTACCACGTGAATAAATTAGATTGTGGACTGACCCACCTTTTTTACTTTTCACCTTTTCACGTCACGACCACACCTCCCCGCCCTCTCACACGCATGCACCATATGGCCGGAACAAAAGATCTCAGATAAAGAGCCCCGGTTTCAGGAGCCCGTCAGACATTGCAGCGCCAGTCTGACGAGGAGCAGAACCCATATGATGAAGCATGACACCTAGTTTTCTGGGTGTGTGAGGTTTTTAGTTCCAACAAGGGGATTCCCCCCTTCTGTCGAGTACACGCACTTCTTCTTTTTTGTCACTCTTCCCGGGGAACTTTGTACCCTCTTTGTGTTACTAAGAGAAGATGATGCCATTTTTATCCAGTGCCCTGGCCAATATGTAGATATTTTGTAGTCTCAATACTTGTAGAATTCCAACCAAAATTAATCTATCTTTTTCTGCCCTTTATGACTTTCTTGACTATAAAATGTCCAAGAATTCTCTGCTCAATGTGGAAGAAGTCCGGCTCTCATCTCAGGAGTGCCAACTCCCCTCCGATCCAACCTTATGGAAATGAGGAAGTAAATCAGTTTTATTATCTAGGAGCAGCTATATTTTCTGCTGGATGCAGATACAGGCACCAGAAATGAAAATATGCTTGTAGAACAAGTTACTTACCTTTGATAATGGCTCATCATGAAGACACTCTAGCCGCAGAATCCTTACCTTTGAATATCCCAGAGCGTCAGACTGGATCCGGAATCTTTTCAAGTAATACCCCTGTGTGCTGGTAGATGGCATCATTTGGTTACATGTTCATAACACCAGCACCAGAAGTGGCATGTGTAGTAACAATATAGGCATCACCTCAGCGCACTGACATCAGTTACCATTGCAACCTTCCACATCAGGACCGCAAAGCTAAAATGAGTATTTACCACCGGTGTGGAAAAGACTTAGGCCCTGATAGGGGGTGTCCCTCATACCTGCACCGGTTCACAGAACAGGGAGGATGGGAGGGTCGGCAAGAGAGTTGGCAAGGATTCAATGGCTAACTAGAGTCTCTACTAGATAAGGCTTTACTGAAGGTAAGTAACTTGTTCATCTGATAGAGCTGTCTAGCTGCAGATAACTTACCTTTGAAAAGCTACCCATGCAATACCTCCCCAGAGGTGGGATTGCGATCCAATCAAACCAAAGAGTCCTGCAGGACCGAACTGTCAAAATGCCTGTCATGATGGACCTGACTGTCCAGACAGTAATGTTTTGTGAACATGTGCAGGGATGCCCACATCGCTGCCTGACAGATATCCAGGAGAGGAATGCTGAATGCTAACACAGTGATCACAGTACTGGCTCTTGTAGGTAGAGCCCTCAGGGGGCTGTTTCTTGGCCAATGATAGCAGATATTAATACACAGGAAAATATATCAAGAGAGGCCTCTTTTCTGACAGATTTCCCTTTTTTTCTCCCACATAAACCATGAAGAGTTGATCATCCACCTGGAAATCTTTCTTGCAGTTAAGGGAGAACGACATCGCTCTTTTTGGGTCCAGGCAGTGGAGTCTTGTCTCTTCTATGGAGAGATGAGACGGAGCAAAAAAGGCAGACAGGGTGATGTTCTGGTCTAAATGGAAAGCGGTGGCAATGTTTGGTAGAAAAGAGGTACGTGTCCGGAGGACCAATTTGCCTAGGTATAAGGTGGTATAAAGAGGATGTGCCGAGAGTGTTTAGAGTTCGCTGACCCATCTGGCCTAGGCTATGACCACTAAAAAGCTTGTTTTGATGGTCAACAGCCTAAGAGGACAATTATGTAGAGGCTCAAATGGATCACACATGATGAGAAAAGTAAGAACCTGGCTGAAGTTCCAGTGAAGCATAGTAAAGGATGTAAATGTGTTGTAGACCTTTAAGGAACCTAGCCACAACTGGTGGAGAGATAGTTGGTCTCGCAACTGCAAAAACACTGAGTTGGCAGAAAGGTTGCCCTTAACAGTGTCCTAAGCAGAGCCCAGCAGGGCCAAAGACAGTGCAACAACAGAAATTATGATGGAAGGGCAGACAGAGGGTCAGATTGTGAGGAGCACACCATGAGACAAACTTTTCCCAACTGCAGGCATATACCGTCTTGGTTGAGGGACGCCTGGCTGTCAGAATAACATCACAGACTTTGGAAGGAAGGTTGAAAGTCCTCAACTGTCGTCATTTAATCTCTATGCATGGAAGTATAGAGTGTGCAGGGTTGGGTGCAGGACTCTGCCCTGTTGCTGTGACAGAAGATCCTCCCAAAGAGTTATTCTGATTGGAGGACCGAAGGGTAGGCTCAACAGCTTGGGATATCAGACTCTCCATGCCCAATCGGGACCCCCAAGAATGATCTGGGCCCGGTCATTCCTCATCTTCCTAAGAACTCTGGGCAGGAGTGGTATAGGCCAAAAGGTGTATAGCAGGCTGGAGCTCCAGGTGAGACGAAAAGAGTCTCTTAAGAACCGCCTTGGAAACTCCAACACACAGAATTGCTGACACTGGGCATTCTTGGTGGTGGCAAACAGATCTAACCAAGGGGCATATTAACATATAACGACATAAAATTATCGCCGTTTTTGCGGTTGTTTTTGGCCGAACAGCGGCGATAATGTTATCGCCTCATCAGCAAAGACACACTTTCGCCTGTTATGCTGATTTTGCTCCGGTTTCCAGCACGCCTAACTTCCCATCGCTAATTAGATGCGAAGTATGCGTGTCTGTGGAAACAAAATGGGTAAATATTGAGAAGGCAGCTTCGGGATATTTACAACGCAGGGAAGCGATTATTTTAATTGCGCTAAGTATGCCTTAACGCAGGAATTTAACGTCTGTAAAATTCCTGACTAAGGCATACCTAACATGGGAGTTGGATTCATGTGATACGACCACAGGGTCGTATTATCAAGCATATCGCCGTTTTACATGGAACATTGCTAAAAAAACAGCGATGTTCCATGGAAAAGGGTGATATCGCTGGAAAATTCATTGCCATGGCGCTAAACGTTGTTAATGCAATGCTAGCCTGGCAAAATATTCCAGCGGTAGAAAATATTGCGGTATACAAAGTCAGCGATAATTATCGCTGCCTGTTGCAAATATGCCCCCAGCTCTTTCCCCACTGCTGAAAGAGATATCGCGCCACCTCTGGATGGAGACACCTTTCGAGATCCGCTAGGCATTTTTGTGAGAGTTTGTCTGCCCTGGCGTTCAGACAGCCCGATGAGTGTTGAACCACCAGAGAAATGTCCTGAATTTCCAGCCAATTCCAAAGGCGCAGAGCCTCTTGACAGAAGGTCCATGACTCCACTCCGCCCTGTTTGTTATGGTACCACATGGAGGTGGCATTGTCCGTGAATAACTGCACCAGACATCTCTTGATCGAAGGAAGAAAGGGGTTTATTGCCAATCGGATCGCCTGGAGTCCCAGCTAAGCATGGGCGAATTTTGCGGATCTCGCGTTCACGAATTTTGCGGATTTGCGAACTCGCAATCCGCAAAATCTGCGAATTCCCGCGAATTTGCGGATTTTTTTTTTTTGTGTGTTCGCAATTGTTTCTGCCAGTTCGCGAGGATTTGGTACTAGTTCGCAATTGCGAACTTACTTGTCGGCTCGCAACGGTCGCGACTATGTTGTTTCTACGTCTGGTTCATCATCACAGCCTCCCAGCACCCTCTGTTTTACCACTGGCACCCTCTGTTTGACCCATGCCACCCTCTGTTACATCAATGCCACCCTCTGGTTCATCATCACTGTAGAAGATGGGGGGGAAAAGCAAGCCCACCTGCCCTGCTTGAACTGACATGAATTAATTTGGGGTTAGTTTATTAACAACACCTGCCCTGCCCCAACTGACAATAATGAATTAGGGGCTAATTAATGTGTCACTGAAAGAATTTAAAGTTCCAGCCTGGCACCTGCTTGTCTGCTCCTTTAGCTGTAAATCAGGACCTTTGTGGCATACAGTTAAGGTCAGAGCAGGGTCACACAATAGTTGCAAGCAGGCAACCGAATTCTGGAGGGCCCCCTCAGGAAGCACTACAAAGAATCGTTACAAATCATGAGGTTGACCTTTTGCACCTGCTCATTGCTTTTGCTTTTGCTGAAATCGTTTTTCGTTTTTTTTCGCGCTATTCGCGGGGCGCGGCGTCGTGCGAAACCGACCGCGGAAGCCGCCAATTCGTGCGAATGAGCATTTTATTTTTTTGCGGCTTGTTGTTTCACGAGTTTTTTTGCAGTATTCGCGAGCCGCTTGCAGCGCAACACGCGAATTTACCCCAAGGTCGAGTACGGGCGCGGCCATTTTGTTTGCGTGACGTATTTCCGTTTCCGCCCGCTATGTATAATCTCGCGCAGTAAGCGCATTGCGAGTAGAGGTTCGCACGAGATCGCGCGGGAAATCTAGAGGTTCGCACGAGATCGCGAGGAAAATCTCGCGCGAACTTACTTTCGCGCTCGTGAACGGGCGCCGGCCATCTTGTTTTTCATTCATTTCCTGTGTCTGGGCATGGTGTTTAATCCTCTTGGTATCTTTGCCATCCTTTGCTTGTTTTCAGTTTTTTTTTTACGATTTTGCTTCTTATCTATCCCTCTCTTTTCCTAGCTGTATATTTTTGTCTTTTCTGCTATTTTTCTTTACTTTTAAACTACTTTTTTAAACTCTTTTCTTTTCTTCTTCCCTATCCTATTCTTTCTTAATTTTCTACTTCTTCCTACCTTACCTGCCCAGACCATGGTCAAGCCAGGCGCCGTGAAGCTGCCCAGGCACTTGAGGGCCGCAGCGGCGGCGGGGAGTAGTGCTGGACCCAGTGGCAGGACAGCATGCGGGAGATTGAGGGGGGAGCAGGTGACGCGACGGGAGATATTCAGCCCGGAGGAAGTGGGCGCGCTGGTCTACTTCGTCCAGCGCCGCCTGCCCAGGACCATCGCGGGAGGCGGCAGGATCGCGGCCGGCGGCTACAACATGCGGGAGCGCCGGAAGCGGTGGGAGAAGGTGTGCTGGGCCATATCCCACCTCTACGGGGTCCAGCGCACCTACAGCCAGGTCACCCATCGCTGGACGGACCTCCTGGACCGCGAGCGCGACCTGCTGGACCAGCTCGGCTTGGAGATCCCCGGGCTTGGTGAGTAGTAGTAGCCATTTAATCACTCACTACTATGATGTTTTCTCCTGCTCTGTGTTGTTGTATTGCAAATATTTGTTTTTTACATGGAGCAAGCCAATAATGCCGCTGATGACGATTACATTGTAGTTAAATTATATTTCAAAATCTTCTGTGCATTTCAGGTGCACTGCTCTCCTTCTCAGTGGCGTTGCTACTATGCTTATTTGTTTTCTATTTCGTGGTCTCATTGGCCTGAGTAACTATTATGTATGAGTGTACTTTACAGAACTGCGTAATGCTAGACACTAGGGGGCAGATTACATTTACAAGCCCCTTGCGCCACGTTTACGTTGCCTTGCGTGACGCAACAGCGGCGTAAACGTGCCGCATCCCTGCGAGTCATTTACAGCATGACGCATCTAGGGAGATGCGTCACGTTATAAAGCCATGGGCCTGCACCACAATGGGTGCGTTCCTAGTATGCAGGGTGGGCGGTCCAGCGGCTGTGCGCCTCGCAAAATTGCCTGCGTGAAATCTACAAGATTTAACGCAGGCACTTCTGCGACGCTGCTACGTCAATTCAATTCCTTATGTCTGCTCGAAGCAGGCGAAAGGACTGACACAGCATGTTAAGTATTGGGTGGCCCTGAGCATTACTGGAGTTGCATTGCGTTGGCGACGTGACTCCAGCGATGCGCCGCTCTTACGTGACGAGATGCGTCACGCAAGTGCCTACCCTTGCGCCAGGGCGCGCCGCATTGTAAATGAGGCACATCTGCCGTGTCGCAAGGGTAGTTTTGCGTGACGCATTTGATCTGGCGCATCTCTGGAGATGCGCCAGAACGCGTAAGTAAGTATGCCCCTAAGGGGCAGAATTGCAATTACCGTCGCATTCCTGCAAAGTAGCAGGGATGCGCCATTAATTGTGCGGCCCGCTACCACCACCAAACATGGTGCGCCGTATTTGCAATGCGGCGCACCATGGGCCCAAAACGTCACCGAAGCTTTACTGCTGGAGTTGCGTCGCAACGATGGCGCAGCTCCATCAATGCTCTGGGGTACCCTATCTCCCCAATGCTGGGTCAAGCCGTACGTCTGCTTCAAGCAGGTGCAGGGTTTGTGTGACGCATCATTGTCCTAAAGGTGACTGATTGATATTTTGTAGATTTCCCTCAGCCACTATTAGGATGTGTTCCAGCGCAGGAATGCCCTCCCTTGCGCCGGAACGCCCCCTGATGGCGCAGGGCTTTATAACGGGATGCATCTCCCAAATGCGTCACGTTGTTATAATATTATACGCCGCACCATGGTGCCCTTTTTTGTTTAGCTGCTGCGTCACAAAAGTCACGCAAGAACGGCGCAAAAGAGCCGCAAGGGCTTAAATCTGCCCCTTCCTTTGTACCCCTGACAATAAGAAAAATAGTGGCGGTGGATTGATAGTTTGACTATTTAAATGACTGGTAATGTAGCAGGCAACTGTTAGTGTTGTCACTGATCTGACTGAAATCACAATGGAGTTTGTCTGTCACTTTGCGTCTTGCCTGCGGACTGCTGCCTGCCAGTCCTAGGTGAACGTTTCAGTACTTTGTTTAGTGAGTTACGTGACTTTCGAAGTCACAGGTCCGCAAATAAATGAAAAGTAACCATAATCAATATAATTTCGCGGAAATATTTTGTTATTGTTCTTTTGAAATGTTTGATTTGGTTGACATTGACAAGCAACAATCATCCATGTTTTCTGTTCTTTCTTTCATGTTGTACGTCAGCTCCCCCCAGGGGCGAGAGGAGGACACAGGAGCAGCAGGCGGCGGATGCTGTTCAACAGGGCCAGGATCGGGCAGGCGAGGGCTCCTCTGCTGGCCCCAGTAAGTTTTCATTTTAGACTAGTACCTATTTTTCCTAGCGTTCCTCATTTGACTTTTTTCAAAATTGTCTTTGCTCTTCTAGTAGACTGTATCTAAATTCTTATCCTGCCTCTACTATGACTCCCTGTGGTATTACTAGATTATTCTTATTAGTCTGTCTGTGTAGCTAACTAAGATTGCACGGTTGGCGAAACTCCCATGATTCTAGTCAGCAATAGCTCTATCAACTTAGTGCAGTCCTCTGGGATTGTCCATAATGTCTTTTGAAGTGTTCTATCTGGACTCATGCTTGCAAAAATTGCAAAACCTTTCGCTCAGTCACTCTAGTCTGGACCAAAAAACACAGATTGTATTTAAGTTTAAAAGCTTTATTAAAAGTAAACACATTTATTAAAATGAAGTCATAATAAAACTAAACGTTTAACTGATAATGGAAAAGTGGTTAGTGCTGACGATTAATTGAAGACATTTTTTGTGGTCGAGCCGAGCTCTCACCTGGTTTCAACTTGATCTTGTTGTTAGAAGTCCATCTTCTGTCTTTGTGGGTAAAAATGGTGCGTGTTAAAAAAACAGCCTTCATCAGTTGTGCCAAAAAGTGCAGCAAGACAACCTTCCCTGGAAAAAGGGACATTTTTTTTAACTTTAACGTAGACAGTCACAAATTACATTGTTTTCACATGTCTTCATTCCTAGACCAAAGACTAGTGAGTGCTTTATTCTAACATTCTTAAATGTACTTTGTAGGTGGAACATCTGGTGGCGGGGCCAGTGTGGAGGTGGTGGTGCTCGACACGGAGGCGGAGGGCGATTCTTCAGGGGAGGAGGCGGCGGCTGTGAGAGTTGAGACGGTGGTGGTGGCGGCCAGAGGTAAGCTCTTATATATTCCTTACTTATTGAGATTGAAGACTAGCTGGGAAGGCAAGAATATGAGATGCATGGCTGGGTGAATGATGAAGCAATGATGGGTGGAAGGACAACAGCCTGGGTGGGTGACACAGAAACTGTATGTGTCCATATACCTGGATCATGCTACTATCTGACTCTTAGATAGCATATGTGTATCTAGAGCAGGGGTACTCATAGTACGGCCCGCGGGCCGGTGGTGGCCCGGCAAGCCTTCCTTGGCGGTGCGCAGACCTTGCAGACAATCACTGCTCCCCCGGCCCCCACAGAGCAGAGGCTTTTTTGTATTTCACCTGTTAGCGCCCCTGCATCTCCACTCTGACAATCACTGCTCCCCCGGCCCCCACAGAGCAGAGTGGAGATGCAAGGCCACAAAGAGGTGAAATAGAACAAAGCCTCTGCTCTGTGGGGCCGGGCAAGCAGTGATTGTCAGGGTGGAGAAGCAGGGGCGCTACAACAAACAAAGCCTCAATAATATGTTAATGGTCTTTTAAAGACCTGTTAAGTACTTTGGTGTTGTTGTCTGTGTGTGCGCGTTGAGGAAGCGGTCTCAACCCGGGCTGAAGGCTGACACAGATAGACACACACACAGTGAGATGACAGAGGGGGAGGGAGAGGGAGGGCAGGAGGGAGAGAGAGATGGAGGGAGGGCAGGAGGGAGAGCAGGAGGGAGAGAGATGTATGTAAATGCTGGGTCTGGTGGCTCAGTGGATGAGGGCATCTGCTGCAGGGACCTGTGTGCAACCTCATGGTCACAAGTTATCGTTTTGCTTTAGCCCCGCCCCCTCTGACTCCGCCCCCACCAGTGCGGCCCTCGGCCCCAAACTACACTGTAAATGTAGCCCCTGAGAGAAAGTTTGTGAGTACCCATGATCTAGAGAGAGTAGACGGTCAGTGGATGAACTAAGTGTAACTTTGAAGAGCATGTAACACTGCACCCGCACGTCCGTTCCAGTGTAGGAAAGGCAAGGAAAAGAACTTTTAATTTTGTCCAAATACTACCATAAATAGTAGCAGTAGTTTGTATTGCAAGCACTGCATAGATCCGGTTATTATGGTGGCCACTCCCTACCTCTCTTAATAAGTTTAGTAGTACTCAGTCATTCATGTGTGGATGTATCACTGGTCACTCAATAAAAAGCAAAGCACCTAAAGTCATCCCATATATAAGCAAAAACATCCCATGTGAAGTGATAGATAATCAGATTATTTATCTTCTTCAATTTTCCATTTCTAGCACTCATTTCCACTGTAGGGTGAAAGTTAAATTAATTAAGCAGTAGCCCTTGAGTTGTAACAGAGTATTCTCAGTGCCACCCGTAATAGAAAAGTAAGAGCTTCACCACCTGCATGTACTGGACGGGTACAGTAACGCAACGCAAGTCTAGGTCACTCCTCATGGCGTGCGTCTCTTTTTCTCGGGTGCAAGTTTACTGCGCTGGCATTATGCCGGCTTGCAGAAAATAACGTACCAATTTTCCAAAACAAGAGATAAGAAGAAGAATAAGACTGGTGTACTTTCATAGTCGACTCCAATGGAAGTCCACAGTGCTCGTAGAATTTGTTCCTTAAACTCCCACTAATGTTAGAGCAAGGATGAAGAAGTGTGAGGTTAGATAGATACTGGCCTCAATAGTTATGTAATGCGCTTGCAAGTTGCTAGTTGTACTGCAACACAAATTTCTGCTGAATGATTGAGTTAATCTTAAAGAGCATTGGTTACAGACTATGTCTTTCTTTCTTCATATAGATGCTCCTTCCAAACGAACAAGGAGGAAGGAGCTGGCTAGAGCGGCCCGGCAACGGAGGATCGAGGCCACTGTTGCGGAATATCGGCGGCTGGTGGCCCTGGAGGACGAGGAAAGTGTGCAGTCGACAACAACAACAACGTCGTCTGCATCGGCCTCCGTGGCCCCACGGGCTGCCACCCAGCACAGTGGTCCACCCAGACTGAGCCGGGCTGCCAAAGGCAAACGCCACCGCCGAGCAGCAAGGCCAACAGCTGCCTCTCACAGGCATTGCACCTGCAAGGCAGTGAAGGCACGCCTGCGCCGCACTACCCTGATGGTGTCCCGCCTTCAGCAGGAGCTCGCCTTGCTCCGCGAGGAGCATGATGCCCTGGCCCAAAAAGTTAACAGCATCCACCCATAGTGTCCCTTGCCCCTTTTTTAGAGACTTTTGGGGGGTGGGAATTGGGAGTTGGGTTTTTGGGGACTTTTGAAGGACAATCGTTGGGGTTAGGGAGGGTCTTGCGGGAGATTATTTTGTTAGGGATATAAATATACTTTTTCAAACTTTATCTGAGCATACCTGTTTTTTACTGCTTGCCTGGTGGGTGGGGGTTTAACGTTGACTGTTTTCCTGAAAGTTTAGTTCCATTTTCTTCCTTTAAGTGTAAATGCCCAAATGTTTTCAACACTAAGTGCCTCTCACAGACTAAGTGAAGTGAATCCAAGAGTCCTAGGACTTTAGTAGTACTACCTTCAGTCTCTCGTCTCTCGTACTAATACTCCATTATACCCCCAAACCACCAAACGCTTATCTTACCTGTAATTTGTGTTTGAAAGTAGGGCTAGACCCAGGGCTGGCTCCACGGGAAACACCGAATAAGGTTGGCAATCTTGGTCGGATAAAATTTGCTCATAGCGGTGGTACTAGTGGTGTGACACAGTGGCAGTTGCATGCCTATGAAAAAAAAGAAAATGAAATCTGGTTTGTCCTCCTGAGCAATTCAACGGTACAACTGAGAATATAGCAGGTGACAGAAGTACAGTAGAGCAGTGCCACATTGTAGCCTAACAAATGGTAAAGTATAACTACTAATTCGGTTGAAGTTCTTTCACATTAGCAATGGTTCTTTGTCAAGCAGAGTAAGAATATATCCTCGGATTTCTTCACCAGCCTGTTGCTATCACCTTATCCTCCCCAGCAAGTGTGTGGATTTATTGCTGTAATAATAATTTAGTCACACATCAATCAAAACCACACAGCCCGGGGGAAGAGGGTTAGGGTTTGAAAAATGGATGGGTACGGGGGTTTTTGGGAAAGGTTTTGGGAGACAAGAAAAAATAGCACAGCATAGACAAACAATTGTGAACATAAACAAATCTTTGGGTACAAACCTATCCATCAATCTTTGAAAGTGCATGCACTACTGCATGCATGTCAGTGAAAAGTAAGTAGTACATTCGACAACTGTGGAAAGAAAGAATGCGCCAGTACAGGGCCTGTGTGGAATTATTGATAACGATATTCAACATAAGGTCTCTGTAGCCAGATACCCGAGAGCCTTGCTGGTCACTATAAATCCATTCACAACAACACTCAATGGGGTTGGTCTGGAAGGTGTCAGGTTTACTCCCCGTGATCCAGTCGATGCAAATATGGTTCCACCTCCAAATGTCACCAACACCCAGAAGTGTAAACACAGGGTGTTCGAGCCATTAGGCGGGGGAGAAAAATAACAAACTAAAATAAAAAATGTGGGATGGGTAAAGGTAGGGTCAGCAGGGAAAGGATACCTGTAACAGAAGACAAGACAGGCATCAGTGAAGTGCTGTCCTAACATACAAGGCTACTCTCATATAGTCTCACTAAATAACCAAGGAAGTAGACAAGTACCTGAGCACCAAGAAAACATGACCTTGGATAGGAAATACTATAGCCCTTCTGCCACAATCTGTGAGGAAGGCCTAAGAAACACATAAACATATAGTTAACGAACACACTCCTGTCGCACCAAACACACTCGCGTTATACTAAGACATCAAACCCACTACTCACAACACACCACAAACATGGTAGAGGACTCAATGTACAAAGGGGGTTCCAAATAGTCAAAGCAAAGATGTATGGTCCAACAAAAAGGAAGAGGGAAACGGTAGTGTGTAGGAAGCAAGAACTACAACACTGCGCTCTCTAAGTAATGACCCAGTAGAGAATCTTTGGTGAAGGTCAAACAGAAAAACGTAGTTGCGACCACCACTGAATTCTGCCAACAACACACCCCACGGTGCACTACACAAAGAGAACTGGGGTAGCCTGTAGTTACCTCACTACATGCCCAGTTATGGAGGTCCTTTGAAATACACAGTTATACAACGGAGACGCGTAGTTGTCCTTACTACCGCGCTCCGTTTTAATAGTACAAAAACGATCCCCGATGTGAACGCTAACACGTGGTATAGACCGCCACTGTGCTCCGCCACACACAATTCAACCAAACAGGAATTCAGCAAAGGTAGAATTCTGTTAGAAAACAGTCACAGAACCTCCCTTAACAATCCGTTCAGGCAGTAATCAGCTGACCGCACGGGCGGCCGAAGAGTTTAGAGCGGCTTTACCTGAAGACGCGTGAAGTCCGTCTACCGCCAAGGACAGAACACGGAAGCGCTCCCCACTGAGCCTCAGGGGGGGGGGGGAAGGTGATAGTCCACAGGAGACACGATAGAAAAGCATGCAGAGCGTCCGCTCTCATGCCGGTGCAGAACAGAAACCAGAATAACGCGCAACAGGAAGCGCGTCTGTTCCCCAGATAAACTTCCTGCAAGTCTCCCGCCTACTCATGGGAAATGTAGTTTCATAGTACGGTAGGCGCTTAGGGGCTGCGTAACCTGACAGAAGGTATAGTAGATAGAAAAGGAGAAATTGCTTTTTTTCTAGGTGTCCCCTCACTCACCAGGGTTGCCCCTTGGTGACATGCTTCATCATTGGGGCCATCCCAGTCCTCTACGGCCTGGGGCGTGCTGCGACTTGCGAATTACGTAGGAGCACTTACAAATGACTATGTGTGGTGCAGATGTGATAGTGGAGTGGACTAAGTGATGTGTTAAGGGATCAATTTAGAAGCCGAGAGAGAGCCAAGAAATGCAGTCACAGTCAGAGAAAAAGGCAAGGGATACTGTATCTATGTGGTTGTAGTGGTCCTGTTGGAAGTGGTAAGTAAGTTGCCTGCAGAAAAAAAATCCTCCTATTAGCGGCACTCCTCCATTGCAGCCGACGCTTCGTCCATCGATGTTGGTCACCAGAAGACACCCTGTAAAAAAAAGCACAGCATAGACAAACAATTGAACATAAACAATTCTTTGGGTACAAACCTATCCATCAATCTTTGAAAGTGCATGCACTACTGCATGCATGTCAGTGAAAAGTAAGTAGTACATTCAACAACTGTGGAAGAAAGAATGCAACAGTAAAGGGCCTATGTGTAAATTATTGATAACGATATTCAACATAAGGTCTCTGTAGCCAGATACCCGAGAGCCTTGCTAGTCACTATAAATCCATTCACAACAACACTCAGTGGGGTTGGTCTGGAAGGTATAGTAGATAGAAAAGGAGAAATTGCTTTTTTTCTAGGTGTCCCCTCACTCACCAGGGTTGCCCCTTGGTGACATGCTTCATCATTGGGGCCATCCCAGTCCTCTACGGCCTGGGGCGTGCTGCGACTTGCGAATTACGTAGGAGCACTTACAAATGACTATGTGTGGTGCAGATGTGATAGTGGAGTGGACTAAGTGATGTGTTAAGGGATCAATTTAGAAGCCGAGAGAGAGCCAAGAAATGCAGTCACAGTCAGAGAAAAAGGCAAGGGATACTGTATCTATGTGGTTGTAGTGGTCCTGTTGGAAGTGGTAAGTAAGTTGCCTGCAGAAAAAAAATCCTCCTATTAGCGGCACTCCTCCATTGCAGCCGACGCTTCGTCCATCGATGTTGGTCACCAGAAGACACCCTGTCCACTGCCTGCCTGATGCTGAATTGTGGCTCGCTACTGTGAAGCCTGACTCCATCCTTTTTTCCCCATTGCAGAGACTGAAACCCGGCCTGTAATTATTCAACGAAAAACAGGAATTGATATAATATTACAACACCACTGATAAATAAATATAAGGTATGTAGGCTGTGGAGTGCAAAAAGTCACAATTTGATTTTCCTAGTAGACAGTACAATATTTTTGAAAGTGCGTACTCTGAGTCACCTTTTGAAGGATAAATAAGTATGGGCAAATTAATGTAGAGGATCTTGCCCCTCAAGCTAGGTGTACTGTAAACTGTGTTTTAGAACAAAATTAGATCTTCCTAGCAGTGCTCCCACCCAGACCCTTACTAAAGCCAGTCGCAAAAATGTAGAAGACCCCCAATCAAATCTCAAAAAACGAGGCCTAGCAGAAAACTGGTGACAAAACTTACTTTGAAATTAAAAGTAGGCCAAAGTACCCCCTTCCTAATTACCCATTACCCACCGTGGATTGCATTCAATTTCAAACCACTTGCAAGCAACCAAGCAAAAGTAGCCATAGCCAGCATCGCTCCAAGACTCGAAATCCCCCCCACTCAAACACATGCAATAGAAATACTGCTAACCCTAACGAACCCTAAGTTAAGAATAGTGGCAAAGGCTTTCTTTAACTATGCCAAATCCCCCCTTTCCCACCATGGATTTTCTTCAAATGACTTGCAACCAAAATTACACATTCTCACGAGTGCTCTAAGACCCCAGAACTCAGTTGGAAAAATCTAGAACACCCCGAAACACATGCAATCCTGCTGCTAGGGCTAGCCCTAACGAACCCTAAGTTACAAAAAGTGCCAAAACTAAAGGCTTTTCCGCGCGGATTTTGTCCCAACCACTTCTACCCGGTATTAGACCTTCCCAGGAATGCCCCAAGACCCGGCAACCCACCCGCCAAGAAGCATAACACCCCCAAACAGGCCAAAAGCAAAATCTCATACTTGCAATATTTCTGGGCCTTCGGTCCAAACGCGCTGCGTAGCTAGGCCATAAGTCGGGGTTGGCACGACGGATTTCCTGAAAAGCAAATGCAATCAAGATTAGAGTGTCCCAGCAATGCTCCCAGACCACGAAACTCACCCACAAAGAGACGGAACCCCCCCTAAGAGCACCTCAAAGGCAAGCAAGTCATCAAAAACACAAAAAAAATTCCGCCTGGGATTTGGTCCAAAACACTTTTATCCGGTATTAGAGCTTCCCAGCAATGGCCCCAGAGCCGTCAACCCAGGAGAAAACGAGTAGAAGACCCCCAAACAGCCAAAGAGCAAAAGTACAAAAATGGGGACTTAGTCAATTTTTCACAAATTTCCCAAATCACTCCGCGCGCGCTCTGTAGCTAGGCCCTAAGTCCCCTCTGCCACCATGGATTTGCTTCAAACCTCTTGCAAAGTAAAGTATATATAGCCAGCAGTGCTCCCAGACCACGAAACTCACCCACAAACACCAGGAAGCCCCCCAAACAGGCCCCCGAAAACGCTACATAGAGCAAAATGTCAGAAATAGCCCAAAAAAAAATCGGCCTGGATTTTGTCCCAACCACTTCTACCCGGTATTAGACCTTCCCAGGAATGCCCCAAGACCCGGCAACCCACCCGCCAAGAAGCATAACACCCCCAAACAGGCCAAAAGCAAAATCTCATACTTGCAATATTTCTGGGCCTTCGGTCCAAACGCGCTGCGTAGCTAGGCCGTAAGTCGGGGTTGGCACGACGGATTTCCTGAAAAGCAAATGCAATCAAGATTAGAGTGTCCCAGCAGTGCTCCCAGACCACGAAACTCACCCACAAACACCAGGAAGCCCCCCAAACAGGCCCCCGAAAACGCTACATAGAGCAAAATGTCAGAAATAGCCAAAAAAAAAATCGGCCTGGATTTTGTCCCAACCACTTCTACCCGGTATTAGACCTTCCCAGGAATGCCCCAAGACCCGGCAACCCACCCGCCAAGAAGCATAACACCCCCAAACAGGCCAAAAGCAAAATCTCATACTTGCAATATTTCTGGGCCTTCGGTCCAAACGCGCTGCGTAGCTAGGCCATAAGTCGGGGTTGGCACGACGGATTTCCTGAAAAGCAAATGCAATCAAGATTAGAGTGTCCCAGCAATGCTCCCAGACCACGAAACTCACCCACAAACAGACGGAACCCCCCCTAAGAGCACCTCAAAGGCAAGCAAGTCATCAAAAACACAAAAAATTTTCCGCCTCAGATTTGGTCCAAACCACTTTTAGTGCTTCCCAGCAATGGCCCCAGACCCGTCAACTCACCTGCAAAGAGGTAGAACAACACCCCCACAAGTGCTGAGTCTTTCTTCATTGGGCGTAAACCAGCCCTCTGCTTTGATGGAAATAGGAGTCTGGAGGAGGAGGATAGAGGAGCATGTTCTTCTGAACTTGTGAACCTGAGGAATGCAGACTGCGGCACCTTCAAATCAATTAGCAAACAAGTGAAGACAGTTCTGCTGATGGGCTTGTTTTTGTGATTATCTGATTAAAGTTTGAATTATATTAACTGTGCACAACAAAGAAAGACAGACACACAGGAATAAAAGTGAATAAGGATGAAAAAGAAAGTTATTGATTCGTTGTCTCATTTTCAGGGCTCGAAGTCGGTATCACGGTCCAGGAATAAGAATAAGGCTTCGTCATCATACTCTGCGAATTCAGGCAGGGTGAGCTCAGTGTCACCTGACAGAGTAGAAATTCCCTCATCTATGTTGCTGGCCACCTCCTCTTCATCCGGCACGCTCTCTCGTACTCTGAAATCTGGTGGTATGAGGTGCTGATTCATCTTGATCATTGTTAACCTCTCCACATTTTTGGGCGAGAGGCGGCTCCGTTTGGGAGTTACAATCCCACCAGCCGCACTGAAAACCCGTTCAGAAGACACGCTTGCGAGTGGGCAAGACAAGTAGTTTAAAGCCAGGTTGGTGAGCTGTGGCCACAATTCTTTTTTCCCATGCCAATACGCCAATGGGTCAGAATTAACATAGACCTCTGTTGAGTCATTCAGATAGTCCTTCACCATCGACTCAAGGTCCTCATCCAAGGTTCCTCCACTTTGCTTAGCTCTTGCTGTGCCTCTGACCTTTTGAGAACCAAACCCACGCAGAGCTAGCCAATCCTCTTCAGCCTCCAATGTTTCTGTTGTCTTTCGTGCAGATGATCCGGTTGCCGGTGTCTTTAACGGCTGAGAGGTCACTTGTGCCACAGCCACAGGTGCAGAAGTGGATTGTTTTGACTGGGGATGGCCTGCTGATGTACTGCCATTTCCTTCAATTTCCAGCCGTTCTGTTTCAAACTTCTTGGCTGACAAGGCTAGCCAACGTTTGTACTTTGGAACATGTTCATCATCAAAAGGAAAGAATGCTTGGCCTGCCAGCGCCTTTTTGTAGCGTGGATCCAGAATAGTAGCACAAATGTAATGCTGTTCTGAGTGGATCTTTTTAAGACGTTCATCACCTTGTAGGAGCTCTAATAATTGCTCAGCCAGAAGCAAAGAGTCTTGGTTTTTATCTTTTCCAAACACAGAACACACCTCCTTCAGTTGGTCCTCCAGCATGTACAACAATGGGATAGCTTTTCCCAAATTAGAGTCCTCCTTGCTGACTGCACGCGTGAAGAACTCAAAAGGACGAAGCATGCGTGTCAGGCTTTCAACTATGTTCCATTGCGGCCCACCCATCCTCAGCTCCTCTGCACCCTCTTTAAGGAAATATTGATCGAGTTCCGTATACTGCTCATACAGACGCTCAAGCATGTAGAAGGTTGAGTTCCAACGTGTTACCACCTCCTGGATGAGTGCTTTCACTGGCATTTGATGTTGATATAGCAGGCTCCTCAGCTGCTTCCGGGCCTTAAAAGAATGGCTGAAATGCTTGCACATTTTTCGGCAGGTGTCCAATACACTGTACGCTGCACTGCCTTTATTACCCAAGAATTTTTGGACAACCAGGTTTATACAGTGCGCCAAACACGGCACTCTGAAATAGTAACCGTCCCTCATGGCCTTAACTATATTGGCGCCATTGTCCGTGGAAACATAACCAACCTTGCGTTTTAGTGGGGACAGCCAGTTAAGGACCTTTGTGTTAAAGACATCCAAAATGTTTTCTGCTGTGTGACGTTTCTCCAAACCAAACATGGCTAGCGTTGCATGTTTCCGAGCACCTTTAAAAACAATGTTCGTGTCAACACCTGCGTTTAGCTTTGCTTTAGCCCCTGAAAAAGAGACCCAGTGTGCAGTGATGCACATGTAATCAGCGCCTGCGCCACTGGTCCACATGTCTGTTGTCAGATGTATAGTGTGAACAGCACTCTTCTGCAAAGCTTCCCCAATCACCTTCAGAACATCTTCATGTAGTGCTGGAACCGCAACTCGGGCAAAATAGAACCGGCTAGGAACCTTCCATTTAGGGCAGAGCGCTGTCACTAATTCTAGAAAACCAACCCCTTCTACAAAAGAAAAAGGGAGAAGGTCCAGAGCTAGCATTTTAGCCAGCTTAGTGTTATACAGACGGGTCATTGGGTGGTTGCGTTCATATTGCGCTTCTGTAAACAACATCTTTTTAATGTTGCCCTGGACCAAGGATTTACGGGATGATGATGATCTCTTCGACCCAGTTACGCTCGCTGATGAACTTTTCCGCATTGATGTCTCACTCTCTCCCACACTCTTAGTGTGGCTCCCATGGGGTGTGCTGCTGACATGGGAACTGGGTGTAAGTGAAGTGTTTGAATCGTCTTCTACCTCCTCGTCATCAGCAGATGAAAAATCAACGTTTTCATTACGTGCAATTCCGGCTTTCTTGACCGCCTCTAGGTGCGGAAACCATTGGACAGGGTGCGCTCTCTCAAGATGACCTCTCTGGCCTCCGGTACCATAGTTAGAACCAAGCTTACCACGACTAAATCGAAGCTTACAAAGGCTACAAATGGCTACGTTTTCCTTTTTTGGGCAAACACTAAAGAAGTCCCAAACTGGAGACTTGAAATGTCTTCGGGGGCCGGAGGAGGCGGCGATACTGGTGGTGGTGGTCCTGCTGCTAATGCCAGATGAAGTGGAGGATGTGGATTGCCGAACTTCAGTACGTTTTGCACTTTCACCACCACGAATTGAGGTCGAGGACGAGGTGGGTACCTTCTTGCGAAGAAATATGGAAGCGGTAGGTTTTGGTATACTACTTAACTCCAAATCTAATGATTCCATTTCCATTGCCTCCTCGCCGACATCATCATCACGCTCAGCAGCTTCTCGGGATAGGGTCAAAATGTCTCTTTGCTGCATGCCCGGTGGGGCTGCAGTGACCTTTGTGATGACTGGCTCGTCGTCATCGTGAGAGGCTTCATCACCAGCAGTATCTGTCACTTCTTGTTGACCTCATCACACTCCATAGGTTTGAGTTTTTGGACGACCTTCCTTTTACGCTTAGGTACCGGTGTCAGATCATGGTGTGCCTCACTGTCAGACCGCAGTTGTGGTTCCCAAGACAGATCACTTGCATCAGAACGAGGTGGGCTTGAAGAAGATGTAGACACCCCCCTTGATCTTTTCCTTGCTAGGGATGTGGAAGACAATGAATGATCATCAGGAGGAGTGGCTTCCAATGATACCTCGGCTTCATTGTCGATTTCCTGATGTGCCCCTACTTCGGGAGGAACAACTATTGTGGGCACTTGTGAACCTCCATGCACCTTTGCTTGCGCATCTCCTTTTGCTGCCTCTCCTTCCACATGTACTTGGGCGTGTACTTGCACATGGTGTTGTTGTTGCGGCTGTGGTTGTTCAACACTTGTCAGATGAGTTACAACAACCGGTGTTGATTCAGGGACATTGCTGCTACTTTCTTGCGATGAGCCAACATCACTGGTCGATGGTGATTGGAGAAGTACACTGACTGCCTCTGAAGCACTCAAGGGCTTTGACTTAAGTTGGCGTGTTGGTGGAGGCACTGAACCCAATGGAGCAGGGGTGCTGCTCCCAGCTTGGTCCCCAGCAGATCCTGCTGCTGCAGGCGTACTTTTTTTTTTGCTCCCAAAAAACGTGGCGGGTGGCACACCAGCCTCCTTGGTAACTTGCTTCTTCTGCTCCTTACTAGCAACTTTCTTGCTAGAGGAGCTACGGAGAACTTTCTTTGGGGGCGGGGCCATCTTCTTCAGAGCAGGTCAGACAGCAGGCCGCAGTTGCACGAATTGTAGAGTTGTCTGAGGCCAGACGTGACGTCGCGTGACGTTATGCTGCACACACACACCGCTGCAGGACTTCTTCCTGGCACTGGTGGTTCTCTTGAGTCTTGTGCACCTAAAAAAAATGGAAGACAGAGGAACATCAGTTCAGTTATAGAGCACAAAAAAATCGAAAAACACTGCAAAATCAGCACAATCCCAATCCATCCATGCCCTCCATAATGTTTAAATTCAAGACAACCCACAGAAAGACTAGGCCCATGCAAGACTCACTACCCCTGGGCATAAATAAAGGTTGAAAAGTAGGCAAAATGGTTGGAGGCCTAACAACAAAGCCTGCATTCAAAATGGCCACTTGCCTGCCAGCACATGGCCAGTGCCTGTAGCTGCACTCAAAATGGCCACCAGCCACATGGCATGTCCCTCCCCATGAACACCCCCAAAAATCGAAAAACACTGAAAAATCTGCACAATCCCATTCCATCCATGCCCTCCATGATGTTTAAATTCAAGACAACCCACAGAAAGACTAGGCCCATGCAAGACTCACTACCCCTGGGCATAAATAAAGGTTGAAAAGTAGGCAAAATGGTTGGAGGCCTAACAACAAAGCCTGCATTCAAAATGGCCACTTGCCTGCCAGCACATGGCCAGTGCCTGTAGCTGCACTCAAAATGGCCACCAGCCACATGGCATGTCCCTCCCCATGAACACCCCCAAAAATCGAAAAACACTGAAAAATCTGCACAATCCCATTCCATCCATGCCCTCCATGATGTTAAAGTTCAAGACAGCCCACAGAAAGACTAGGCCCATGCACCACTCACTACCCCTGGTCAAGGCCCCAACAACAGGTCAAAAATCGAAAAACACAGAAAAATCAGCACAATCCCATTCCATCCATGCCCTCCATGATGTTTAAATTCAAGACACCCCACAGAAAGACTAGGCCCATGCAACACTCACTACCCCTGGTGAAAAGGCCACAAGTACAGCCCAAAAAAACGAAAATCACTGAAAAATAAGCACAATCCCAAGCCATCCAGCCCCTCCATGATGTTTAAATTCAAGACACCCCACAGAAAGACTCAGTCCACCCACCACTGAGTACCCCTGGGCAAAAGGCCCCAAAACAGCCCAAAAATCGAAAATTCCAAAATTTTAATTGCAGCAACTGTATTGCCCCAAACAAACTTACTTGTAAAATTTCTAATCCAACAGTGATCCAAAGAAAGTCAAAAAGGCCTCAAATCCAAATATCCAGCAGCATCCACAAAAAGTAATCCTTCCAGCTCCAGACCCAAATGAAAAGTGACCAGGAGATGGAAAAAGCACTGGGAGGAGCCTGCTGAACAGGAACAGGAAGTTGAAGACTGTGGGGCACTTCCTTCCTCCCACCCCCCTGCCCCCCTCCCCAAAATGGACTCCTCGCTAAAAAAGTGCAGGCAAATGTCAAACTAAGGAGTTATTCAGATAAAAATCATAATTTCTAGAAGGTTTATGCTGCTTGCTGTTGGATTTCTTGTGCAGAATTGCAAATTTATATTTTCGCTCGCAGCATCTCAAATCTCGCAATTGCGAAGTACCGCGAGACGTGATCTCGCCGTACTCGCGTTGACAAACTATCGCTGGCAAGCCGCGATGACGTAATCGCGCTCGCCAATTCCCGCGGGATCACACAGCAAGATCCAAAATGTCGCAGCACTCGCAAACTATCGAAAAAAACAACTCGGCAAACGATGATAAACGCCGCGCGCCGCAAAAATTGTATCACCAACGCCGCGCGCCGCCAAAAAAATCCGCTGCGTGCGAATTTGCGGATTTTGCGGGAAATCCGCAAATCTCGCGGATTGCGGATTTCCCGAAAATCCGCAAAATCCGCGAGCGTAACGGATTTTCCGCCCATGCTTAGTCCCAGCAGGTTTATGTGGAGCTTGGACTCCGTCGGAGAGCAGATCCCTCTGATCTCCTCCTCTCCCAGGTGGATACCCATCCCATAAGTAGCACATCTGTCACTACAGTCAAGTCTATTTGGGGAAGGGAAAAATATCTGCCACTGACCTAATTGTGGTTTGTCAGCCACCGCTGCAGATCCTTTGCAGTTCTCTTTGAGATCTGGATATGTCAGAGAGATTCCCCTGATACTGCACCCACTGGGCCTTCAGGTTCCACTGCAGAGCCCCCATATACCAGCAGGCATGAGACACCAGCAGGATGCAGGAGGTCGTGCAGCACAACAGCATTAGAGTCAGTCACACCAAAAGCCAGGATAAAGGCTGAAACATCTGTATCATCACCTGTATACCCTGGATTTACCACTCAGGAGGATTGGCCCAATACTGCACCATGTCCAGAGCAGATTTGATTAAAGTGAGCATCTGAGAGGGTGTCAGGTGTGACATTGATTGCCTGGGGCGAGCCCGCCTTCAAAAACCAGTCGTTGATGTAGTGGAAGACTGAAATCTCTGAACTCCACAGATGAGCCACGACCACCACCATCACCTTGGTGAACACACAAGGAGTGTTGGTAAGGCTGAAGAGGAGCACAGTGAACTGAAAGTGCTTGTGGCCCACTGTGAAACACAGATAATGTCTGTGGTTGGTTTGGACGGGGGATGTGGAACTAAGAGTCCTATAAGCCCAACACTACAATTCAGTATCCTGGGTCCAGGGCAGACAGCACTTGGGCGAGTGTGAACATTTTGAATTTTTCCTTCTTCAAGAAGAGGTTGTGAAGGTGCACATCAAGGATAGGACGGAGTCCTCCGTCTTTCTTGGGCACCAGAAAGTAGCGTAAAGAGCAACCACAACATACTTCTGAAACCGGCACCTTCTCCATGGCTCCCTTAGCCAACGGAGCCTGCTGTTCTCGACAGAGCAAGGAGGGATGGGCCTCAGAAAGTAGGTCGTAAGTGGGTGGGAAGGGCAGAGGGGGTGTCACAAAAACGAGAGAGTAGCCCTTTTGGATGATCGGTAATACCCATCAGTCTAATGTTACTGATCAACAGTGGAGGAGGTGATGGTGTTTCTACCTCCTACTGGGTGTCCATGATTGTCTTAGGGTTGACTAAAAAGGGATGGAGGCAGCAGCTGCCGGGGGGATGGCATACTGACCTGACTGATGGCCGCCTGTCCCACGAGGTCTCTGGGACCCACTCCATTGGCCACAAAAAGGCTGGGAAGCTGTTGGGTCGAAACGGGCATAAAACGAGCAATATTACTACAACAGCGATCGCAACAACAACCACGAGGCATAAGATAAGAAACCTTATGACAGATCAAACAGGCATAAAACAAACTATATTACAATTATAATACGACAATCTCAACAACAGCGGAGTAGAGAAGTAGTGGGGATTACTGAAATCCTTGAAGTACATTGCTTATTTTTGAAAGTACTTGTTTGAGTTGACATTGTGTGGAAGCTTTAATCATTTTTTCTCTACAGCTATGGCTGATCAATCGTTTACTGCTCCTCCTTCTTTTCTTCCTACCCCTGGTGACCCTGCTATCCCATGGAAAGAGTGGAAAAATCTCTTTTTAACTTATATTCTTGCCACTGGTGCAGATAACTTTGGACCAATTTGCAGACAGGCAATTTTATTGCATAACTTGGGGGTAGAAGGCAGGAGGCTTTACGAAAACTTACCTGAAATATCTTTGGGTATTGATAATGGTCAACCCACTAATGTCTATGGAATGAGTAAGCAGATGTTAGAAGAAAGATTTGTGGCCAAAATTAATACTGTTCTTGAAAAACACAGATTATTTTGTCGTGTGCAAAAGAGCGATGAAGACATTTCTAGTTATGTTGCAGCTTTGAGGGGACTGTCTTTGAATTGTAAATTTAATGATTTAGGTGATTCTCTAATTAGGGACCAAATCGTTAGGTGCACCAATAACAAGAAAGTTAGAGAAAAGTTACTTATAAAAGACTCTAGTTTGGAAGAGGCGATACAAATTACTAAGGGGCTTGGAAATACTGACTTATGGATTAAAGAAATGGACAAGTGTACTAATTTGATAACATCTAAAGATGTTGTAAAAGTGTCTGACCATAGCGAGAAACCTTCTCAAGTTTCAGCTAATGTTGATGAGACTAAAATTGTCAGGCCTGCTACAAGATTTGATTCTAGATCTACTAGTAAGTTTCCAACTTATCGTCCAAATAGTGTTGGACAACAAGGAAACGTTTGTCAGATTAAATGTTATAGGTGTGGAGCTCCTGGGCATATTGCTTCGAGTACAAGATGTATGGCCAGAAATGCCATTTGTAGAACGTGTGGCCGAAGGGGGCATTTATCAAAAGTTTATAATGCTAAAACACAAAATGTTAATGAGGTTGATGACTGTTGTGAGAATGTGCAAGAATTGATGTTATGTGTTGATGGGTTACCTAACGATAAAAGTATCCAAGACCATGTCTCTCTTGTTGATATACCTTCCGAAAGTACTGACAAATTAGAAAAGCCACACTGTTTAATTAGATCAAAAACATCCTCAAACCAGAGATGTTAAGATGTTGATAGATTGTAATTTTCCTGCTAATTATGTTGTACATATGTTAGCCTAATGTGTTATAAATTAATATGCAGTTACAGCCTATTATTCATGTGCTGCAACCCACTGAGCTATTTTTCTTTCTTTCTTTTTTTTTTAAATATATTTTTATTTTAAACCTTTAGATAAAAAGCACACATTCACAAAAAAAAAGAAAAGAGAGTAATACAAAACAGATTTTTCCCATCCCTCTTACATTTGTTCATATCACAGTGGTAAAAGCAAATCCTAGTTCAAAAACAAAATAAGCTCAGGAAAAAGAAGCAAAAATCATCCACATATCGTATTACACTATAATACAAGCAAATTCGTAAATCAACAGCAAAACTTATCAACCTATTCCTGTTCTCCACTTCTCCAAAGGCCCCCAGATTTTAATACCTCGAGCTCTACCCATCCTACCTTTCCTTGCATATATATGTTTCTCTAAATTGTATATAGCCATAAGATTTGATAACCATATTTGCATGGATGGGGGACTCTTATCTAGCCATACTCTAGCTAATGTTAATCTAAAAACCGCAGCTACCATGAACAAAAACATTGTGTCGCCTGGATCCATTTGGGCCTCTGCCGCATTGACTCCCAGCATAATAAGACTAACTGTAAAAGTTATTTTAACCTTTAGTGAATTAACTAAAAAATGCTCTATGTCCTTGATTAATGTATATAATTGGGGACATGTCGCAAACATGTGAACAATGTCTGCCTCATTGGAATTACATCTGGGGCAAGTAATACCCTCGGTCCCCCCCCATTTTGCAATCCTGGCTGGGGTATGATACAGTGAAAATAAGGTTTTATAGTGCTGGGATTGCAGGGGGGCAGAGCAGAGCATGGACCGACCTAATTCCAGGGATTCGTCAAATGATTCAGGAGTAGCCTCTATTCTCTCCCCCCATTTCTCCCTGTGTTTATCCAGGTCGTCTGGTCTATTTTTTGCCAAGGCGGCATATATTGACCTAATGGAGTATTCCTCCCCTGCCGTTATCCCTTCTATCAATTCATTAGGTTGAAACCCGATCGGCCCCCCCTGTTTGTTCCTTAAAAAACTCCTAATCTGACGGTATTTAAAAAAATCCCTTCTGTTTATTCTATAAACATTAACCAGATCCTCAAATTGTACAATCACCTCTGAATTTATTAAATCCCCAATTTGGTGTATCCCTTTGTCTTCCCATTCCGCCATTACAGAATCAGCAAAAATTTCCTGTGGAAGGATTTGTTTTT
Source organism: Lissotriton vulgaris (assembly GCF_964263255.1). Taxonomy (NCBI): domain Eukaryota; kingdom Metazoa; phylum Chordata; class Amphibia; order Caudata; family Salamandridae; genus Lissotriton; species Lissotriton vulgaris. The sequence goes on along the minus strand of NC_141696.1, from coordinate 512,606,537 downwards.
ATAGACTTTGGTATATCTATTAAATCTTCCCATGCCTGCCTTTTTCAGGAAGGAGCTCCAAATTTTAAGTGCTGCCCTGAGAGTCTTGTTTGTCTGCCTTCGATAATGGCTTAAATCCGTAGCATACAAGAAGCAGTTTTCTGTATTTTGCCCTAATACCGCCGTATAGGCTTCGATTGACATATTGATAGCCTTTGATGGCCCTCCACCTCCTCCTATTAATCCCTGCAAATACTGAAGAGCAGCAGCTAAATAGTACAGTCTAAAATCTGGTGCACCCCAACCCCCTCTATCCCTTGACAAAGGGATGAATTTATAAGCCCTACGCGTTTTTCCTTGAGCCCAAATAAATCTGTTAGCTACACTCTCCAAAATATTGAACCATTTGTTCTCAAAAGTTAAAGGTATTGACCTGAATAGATACAAAAATGTTCGCAAGACCATCATTTTCAGCACATTCGTGCATCCAACCAACGAAAGGTGCAAGTTATTTATCCTTTCCAGGTCTTTTTTTACCTTTGCTATCAGTGGCTCCATATTGCGCTCTACTAACTCCTCCAGGTTTGCGGAAATGTCAATCTCTAAATATATAGCACTGTTAACCACCCTGTTATCTGAACTAGTTGCAAACCTATTCCTAATTATCTGGGTTTTCGACTTGTTCAGGCTATAGCCTGAAACCAGCCCGAAGCCATGCGCCTCTGCTTCTACTCCCACCATAGCTATATCCGGATTCGGAGTCAGTATAGCCACGTCATCCGTGTAGGCGAGAGTTTTCACAGTGCGGCCGTTTAATGACATAGAGCAAATTTCAGGATTTCTCTCTAATTTGCGGAGTAGCGGCTCTATGTATAGGGCAAAGAGCAATGGGGATGACGGACATCCCTGCCGCGTCCCTCTTTGTATATATACTAAATCTGAGTGTCCTCCATTTACTCTGATTTTAGCAATCGGCTCTCTATATAAAGCCTGTATGGCCTGTATGTAACCTGGCCCGATTCCACACCACTTCATAACTTCCCATAGATATTCCCAGGCGACCCTATCAAAAGCCTTCTCGGCATCAAGGAAGAGTGCTGAAATAGGGTCGCCTGTGACCTCTGCCGCATCCAACATAGTAATCACGGTCCTAATATGCTGTGTAGTGCCCTTCCCGGGTATAAAACCATGCTGTGAAGGGCTCACCAAATGTTCAATGCAGCCTGCTAGTCTCTTTGCCAGCATCTTCGAATATACCTTAACATCCGAATTCATGAGGGTAATTGGCCTGTAGGATCCAGGAAGGTTTAAGGGCTTCGCTTTTTTAGCAATGACAATAATATCGGCCCCTACCCATGAATCCGGAGCCTGTCCCCCTTGTTGTACATATAGCATAACCTCAAACATATAGATCAACAGGCAATCACGAAATACTTTATAAAATTCGACCGGGATTTGATCAGGCCCAGATGCTTTTCCTGATGGTAAACTGCTTAATGCATCAAAAAATTCCTCCAGGCCTAAGGCAGCTTCTAACATTTCTTCTTCCTCTTTTGAGATAGATGGAGGAACTATATCTTCAAGGTAATTATAAATTTCCCCTATTCCCCCTGTAGCTTCCCGTGTATACAGTTTCTCATAAAATGTTCTAAAGACATCTCTTATCCTATCCGGATCTGTAACTGTAACCCCCATTGGATCCAATATCTCTTTTATCTCTGCGGCTGCCCTCTGCTGCCTAACTTTAACCGCAAGGATATGACCCACTTTTTCGCTGCATTCATAAACCTCCTGTTTTTTAGCCAGATATTTTTCCGCAAGCTTTCTGGAAAAGCTTTCAACAGCTTCAGCCTTTAGTGCTACCAGATTTAGTAATATGTGTTCCAAACAGGATTTGGATTCTACCGCAGCAACTAACTTTCTTTCCTCAATATTCAGTTTTTGCTGGATAACCTCAATCTTTAACCTCTCTTTCTTGCGTCTTGTCAATACATAGCACAGTGTCTCACCTCTAATTCCCGCTTTAAAACAATCCCAAGTTTGTCCTATGGAGGCAGTGCCATGATTAATCTCCCAAAAGTGCCCAATCCACTTCTCCATCTGCATCCTATATTCAGCATCTTGAAGAAGCAATAAAGGATGCACTTATGTTAGCCACATTAGGCTAAAAGGAGGGTCTGATAGATTGTAATTTTCCTGCTAATTATGTTGTACATATGTTAGCCTAATGTGTCGTAAATTAATATGCAGTTACAGCCTATTATTCATGTGCTGCAACCCACTGAGCTATTTTTCTTTATATGCAAGCTTCATTTGGATAGAACTGTTTCTGTAATGGTTAAGCTTTTGTCTTATTTTTGCCTTCTAAGTTAGAAGACTTGCTGTAGTACATTGCCTTCTATCTGTTAGGGTCCCATTGATGATAATTTTGTATACTTTCTTATAATAACAAGAAGCTTGCCTATGACAGGCAGATTTCTAATGCTGACATTTGCTCTGCAGCTCCAATGTCTCATGGTACAGTTCCCCCCCCCCTCCCTTATGAGCAGAAAGTCCCTGTTTCAGCATTTCTTTCCTCAGAGCTTCGGCTCTGTGTCCTTGAAGGGAAGATAACAGGGTAGCCTTCGCAGGTGCAGATGCCCAATGCATGAGCTCACCGCTCTCCCTCTTCTGAGCCCAGTACTTTTCCAGTCTGGGCGTGGTTTCACGCTGCCATGCTATGTTATATTGTATTGCTGTGAGGAGAGTCCTCAGTCCTCTCGATGCACTCTCTAGGGTGTAGAACTGACAGGGCCCATCTGCTGATGAATATTATTTGAATAAATATGTGTCTAACTCTTCTCCACTGCCTGGCTGGATTATTTAATTGTTAGTGATAGATGAGTGAGGTAAGGCGCTCAGGTGGATTTGAGCCACACTTGTCAGATGGCGCCCGAGCAGGCACTCCGCGATAAGGATCTTTCTCACCCGTAGGTGGGTAGCAGAAGGCCGGGGACCCTCTGGTCGGCACGGTGGGTCTGGGTACCCACTTTGATGCCGAGCTTGGTTCTCGCAGCGCTGCCCCACCCTGCTGATCAGGAGAGGTCCCGGTTCATGATCCTGCGCTGGGGTCCAGAAGGCGGAACTTTGGAGCTGACCGTGTTGGTCCCAGCAGCCGGCGGTGGAGAACAGTGGATGTCGGGTTCCGCGAACAGGAGGTGAGTGGCCTGACTGGTTATTGAAGGAGCTAGGGTGCTCCAGGGACTAGTGTGTCCCCAGTGGTTAAGAGACCAGTGTGTCTCTAGTGGTAAAGGAGCCGGTGCGCTCCTGGGGCTAGTGTGCTCCGGGGAACTCGGAGTGCGAGTGGTGCTCTGACAGACTTAATGGAGGTTGGGAGGACATTTGTTTTTGGTCATCCGACCGGGTGGTACTGTGGTGGAGGCGTGGCTCATTGCGGGTAGGCTCCGGAACTCACCCCGAACCCCTAGGGTGGCGGTTCGGCGGGAGTGGGTCCTGGGTCCCCTGTGGTAAAGTGCACAGCGATCTTTAGTGCCACCCGGGTGGCGGATGTGTTCTCCATCCTCAGAACAGTTAGTGTACTGTTCGGTCTGCGGTAGGGTCCAGGTTCTCCAGGACTTGGTCGACGGGCCTTGTCCCATTATGGTAACACGTGTTTGGCAGGGACTTAATGCATAGGATGTATGTGCGTGGGCGAATGTAAGTGGTTGTGTGTGGAGATAGTTGCTTGGTCTTTTGTGTCCGGGTGTGTGTGGGTTCCTTGGCGGTATCTGATTGAGTGAGTTTGGTGGTGTTTGATTGAGGGTGCAAGATGCCGCGTTTCAGTAAGTTGCAATGTTTTAGGTGTTGCTGCAGTTCAACTGATGTCAGATTGGCCGAGAGCCAACCCGCTCCTGTAAAAGACTCTTTTAATTCTAAGATGTATGTGAATATGGATTTATCCTGATTTTGTTTAATATTTTGATGCAGTTAAGATAGATTACTTACAGAAGAGACTGTTCGCTATGTACAGCTGTCAGAGCATGTTTAATTCCTAGGGTTGTGGCAGAGAGAGGTTCAGCAAAGACAGATATGAGGACTTATGATAGCCTAGAATATGGACAGATCAACAGTTTAGTTTTAAAAGAAGACAAAATGTGTACATTTGAAATGTGCAAGGTGTTCCTATTTAAATGTGCTTGTAATGGCTCAGGGGGGCAATGTGAGCAGTGATTAAGAGGATTGGGTATGTATTTCATGAAGTGAGTGCATCTTTTGCATGAGTTAGTTTGTCTGGTCCTTGTGAGCTACCTGAGATGGTTGCGCCTGGCTATCAGTGTGTTTTTTTTTATGTAGTGTAAAAGTGCATGCAGGGCTGTGCTCTATGAAAAAAATGTTGGTTTCTTTCATCCCCTTAATTTGTGAACAGTAGAAGAGGAAGAAAAGAATGAGGATTTGATTACCAGTAATTAGAATGTATATTAATAGAAATGTAGAAAGCGTGTAAAGTTAGGAGGAAGAGAAATGTATTTTTTTTTAAATATGGCATGTCGAAAAAGTTAGGAAAGGCTTCTTGGCTTTGTCAGCGCCTGAGCATCGAGCACAGACTGCGAAGCAGATTTGGCCTTGGTGCTGAATGCCAGGGGGGGGGGATTAGGAAGGCTGGCGAGCAGCCCAGAATTCTTAGCTCTTGGAAGATGGTAAGTTTGAGATGCATTTTCTGAACGACAAAGGAAGACTTTGAAAATGAATTTAGGACTCTGGGCTGGGAAGGTTTACTATGACAGTGTGTGAATTCTATTCCGTTCTGGAAGGGTTAAATAGAAAAAAAATAGAGAATGTGAGCAGGGCTATTGTGGAAGATTTAGACGAGCAGAGCAGCGGTGACCTTGTGTGATAACAGCATTCCAATAGGTTCGCAGAGCACAGACAGAAGATTATGGGGGGGGCTAGGAGGCCCAGCTATTGGCACGGACAGGCAGAGATACACAGTTGGAGCCATGTGAATTGTGAATTTAGAGCGAGTCTGCATAATTATTAGTGCACAATGCTGGTTAAGACTAAAGTATGAAGGAGTTGTTCAGAACACATGTGATTTAGTATCAGGAACAAACTTATGAATAATTTTCAACAGGTTATTTCCTTTGGACAAGTCTGAAAAAAAAGAAGGATTGTCTTGAGAAAAATTAATTTACCAGATATTTTGTTTCACTGTTGGTCCATGTCATGGTATACAGGTTTTCTATTTGAATAAATACTGAGCAGGGGGGGGTCTCTGATGGGCATACTGATTAGTGTTTTTGCTAGTGGATCCCTAGTGGAGAGAACTGATCATGCGAGGGTAGGTATCTATTATTGATTGTGTTGCTCATAAGAATGGTCTGGTGGGAATGTATATATGCATGTATATATTGGATTTGTATAAAAGTCTTTGTATGCAGTTTGTCCATAGGACACCGTTGCAGTGGGCCCAGTGCCCCACCCGCTGAGTAGAGGTGCAGAGTGTGTTTGTGCAAATGTCAATATGCAGAGTGTGTTTGTGCAAATGTCAATATATTAACATAACACAGTTAGAGCTGTGATTTCACCCAGAAGTAAGATGTCTGTGCAGAAAAAAGATTTGGTACCTTTAATTACAAGAATAACAGTTTTACGCATGGAAAGCACATGTATATCTTTTGTCTTTTGATGCTGCCTTAAATGTTATCATAATTTAGTCATGTGATTTTCAATACTGCTACATGTTTTGTTCTTTTGGCTGGAGGTTGGGGGCTCGTCCTGTCTAAGACAACGAATAGTTTTTTTTTTTACATTGAAAGGATGTTAGGGTGTGAATGGGCTCCAAGCATAGGTTTTAAGGTAAGTATTTATATAGGGTATTTTTACTAAGTGATTGCCTTTCCGTCCAATATTTTGTGTGTTGTTGTTTTTTTTTCTTTTGTGGTTTGATTTGTTTCGTTTCAGTGCAATGGGAAATATTATCTCTGTGTTATGGTGAGTATTGATGCAACTTTGTGATAGACGGATTATATGTGCACTGGCACCGCATGATGCATAACATGCATGAGAAAGATATAGTCCTCTGAGTAACTAATATTGTGTTTCCCTTTTTGTGGCTTTTGTGTTTGGTATATGTATTATTGCGTATTATTTTATGTTACACGCATGTAAATATTGTGTGTTTTATGTTTTCTTTGGCTTATTGTGCATTGTTTGTTCTGTTCTGCGTGGTAGGTATGCTGATCGATCTTAAGGCTGACAAATTAAGGAGGCCAGCATACTGGGTTTTGGGCTGCAGTTTCACTGTGCATGAAATGCATGGCATTGTGTTCTGTGTCACAGCTCCTTTGCATGTGTTGCTGGGATTTGTCTATGCTTTCTGTGCTTGGCACAGCCACTATACTTGCTGCCTTGGTATGCTTGTTTCTGTTTTGTATTGTTTTGACAATTCTATTTTTGATACTAGTACAAGCTCCTCTGTGGGGAATTTGTTCTGGTCCTTAAATTTCACAGGCAGCACTTTTAGCAGTGTACGTCTATTTTGTTACATGGTTGTTCTTTTATAGATTTCCCTTTTGCCGCCATTTCCCTAATGAATGGCGCATAGTGCCTGGTTATGGGGGATTTTTACACTTTCCTTGTCCTTACTCCTTAATGGGAATATAAGGCCTCAAAAGAGGTTGTGTGTTTTGCAATGGATAAATAATAAGAATGAATTCTTGATATTAATAGGCTCACACATCATTTTATGGCAATGACATTTGTACATGTGCTAAAAGATGTTCTAGCCCTCTCAAAAGTGCTATGTATCTCCTACAATTTTGTTTCTGCCCAGTGCTGCACCCGGGGGTTGATGGTTTTGACTGAAGAGAAACATGTTTCAGATTTCCTTCTGTCAAAAATGGGGGAGGTAGCTAGCTCTCGGCTAGCTCTCCTATAAATTAGGAATAGGTAACATGTATATTGCTCCCTCCTCTTCTCCAATTTTTATTAGCCTGTTCTGCTTTACTCTAAAAAGGGAATTTGATGTTGGTAGTTTTGTTTTACAAGTGTTGGGTTTTAAAGTTATGCGGGCACACTGCTAGTTCTTTATTAGCTAGTCTGTGAAAATAAACTGATAGTCTTTATTAGAGAAGACGCCCCAGACTAATGTTTCCTTATTTGACCTTTGAAGGGAACAATAGTTCTGTACTTTTTTTCTTTTATTTTTCAGAAAGACACACATTCACTGGATGATGTCATCAGTGATGTCATGAGTGATGTCACTGACCACGTCATGAGTGATGTAATATGTGATGTCATCAGCAGTGCATTGCAGGCACACGTGTTATAGTTAGCTGAACTAACGATAACGGGGGAATTTCAATAGCTTTGTATGAGTGAAATATTTTTTAGCTAGGATAGCTACTCCTCTTGTCCTACTATCCTGATTTGTATGAGCAAGAACATCATACCCCATCTGTTCCAGCATGAATTTATTCTTCCCCATAATATGATTGGAGACATACCACGCCCAGCCTTAACGTCCTTAGCATAGCTGCAGCCGTCTGCCTTTTCCCTCCGTTATTCAGTCCACATATGTTCAAAGAGGCCACCCTTAACGTCATGTATATTTACAAGGATTTTCCATACTACCTGCCAGCTTGAAACTCTCTTCTCTCATTATGTATAGCCAAGCTTCCTCTTCTTGATGTGTTTTGTCATTTTGTGTTGTTTTCTCCACCCGACCATCACAAGACATGGTCTACATAGTGAAAAAGGTGAAAGATGCTTGTTTGATCCCTTGCAAAATATCCTCAGCAAAATATTTTTTCCTGCTGTTTCCCATAGTACATGAGCATGGTCATGAGAAAAAAAAAGTGAATATTAGAAGTGTTTGATGTTTTGCACAACAGTGAAGGTTCACAAAGTAGACGCTGTGTGCATGCTATATGAATAGCGTTTTGAAATTCCTTTTTTTTTTGAGGATTCTTAAGAAAATGTTTTGCGGGAATACAACATGTCTGTTTTGTTTTATTTTTTTCTCTTCTCTTAGAATTAACGCATACGTCCGACCACAGGTAATACAGTGGAAAAGTCAAACATGTAATATATTACCTATTGTTAGCACAAATTTATTGATAGGCCTGAGATGTTTTTTTTTCATTCAAATACACACCGCCCAGCAAATGTTTGTGGTGTCTTGAGACCAAATTGTTTTGACCCTTTGTATGCTTTGACTAAAGATCTTCGTTCTATTCATCAATAGGTAGCAGACACCCTGAAGCAGTTGCCGGAGGGGCCTGGACACAGCAACATGAGGACTGCGTGGACATCCGAAGATGCCAGCGGAAGTTTTACTTTGAGCCGAGGGGAAGGTGCTGTTACCATCCAAACAGCACTCAGGATCCTGGCTCATGAGTGGGCACCCATGCCAGCTGTGTAAATAGGGTCTAGCTTCTGTTACCCTATGAGTGGGAGTGGGCGTGAAAGGGCGTCGCTGATGACAAATACGCTTCTCAGATGCTTTATTGAGAGGTGAAGAGCCTGATCAAAAGGATAAGAGGCCATCTCTGATTGATAGTGGTGAGGTCTCTCTTGATAACAGTGAGCAAAGATCAGCAGATAAGTCCCCTGCAAATGAGCCCCCCATTCTGTTCACAGATCCAGAGGTGCGAGGGAGCACTCGATACAATCTGTGGCCCAAGAAAGGAGAGCAGGGCACCGGAAGAAGGGCTGAGTAAGGGAAGTAGGGAAGGACTAAAGAGAGTGTTAGGGATGGACTGCTGGAAGAGCCCTGGTGCACTGTTGAGACATTGTCAGGTGAGACACTAGGACTGCGTCTGGGCCCAGATTAAGTACTCCTCTGTTACAACTGCTGTGTGACAAGCGACGTGGGATTAGGGTATGAACGGTAAAAGCCTGCCTGTGAGGCTTTAACGGACACAGGGAGAAGATCCCTTTCGAGGGTTGAAGAACCCCTCTGGCCGGTTTTAGGACTGTCTAGGACAATTTTTTCTAGTTTAGTTTCTTTTTCCCTTTCTTCCTTTTTGCTTTTTGGATTTTTGGTTACGTTCCCTTTGGTCGTCCTATCCCCGATGAGGAGTAGCCTTTTGCGGCTCCTCGTAGACCTGAGCCCGCTTCCCCCTGGTTGGCCTCAGTGTGAACTGTTATTCCCCTAGTTTACTTTGGTCTTTTAGCTAGGAAAATGAATCCCTTTGAATGTTCCTTTTCCCCAGGAGGAGCTGCCTCTGCGGCTCCTTGTCCAGATGCCCCTGCCCATATTTGGTTCACATGGTCTACAAATGTAATAATGTGTTTGTTTTTGGGAAGTTCATTAGGATGATGTAGTATTCTATTGTTGCACAAGACACCTGTTACTTATAGTACTGCAGATTATTGGGTGTGGGTCGTTGCCTTCAAACACACAAGGGTGAAAAAAAAATGTTGCTTTTATTCTTGCCCTATGGAAGTAGCTGTCAGGGTTAGTATACTTTGAGTAGTTTAGATGCAAGTGAACACTGAGTATAGGGTGTTTTCTCTGATCAATATTATTGCATTACTTCCTGCTCATGACTTGAACTGTGATGTCTTTTTAAGTTGTCCAATAATAACATAATGTTATAGAGCAATGGTGCACCGGGAGAATATGCTTAGATTAGTCAAAAGGAGGGTGCCTCACACCCAGAGAATAATAATTGTTTTAGTAGGTATTGCAGGGGTTGTTCTTTTACTAGTTGCCTCTGCACTTCCTGTCCTATAGTATGCTGAGCTACCTCTATGACTATGCTCATCCTAGTATTTCCTTTCCCGACATTTGATTGATGAGTGATGCCGTTCCCGTTCTCTCCTTTAGAATTGCACAGTCCCTACTTTGAGCAATAAAGGATGCACTTATGTTAGCCACATTAGGCTAAAAGGAGGGTCTGATAGATTGTAATTTTCCTGCTAATTATGTTGTACATATGTTAGCCTAATGTGTCATAAATTAATATGCAGTTACAGCCTATTATTCATGTGCTGCAACCCACTGAGCTATTTTTCTTTATATGCAAGCTTCATTTGGATAGAACTGTTTCTGTAATGGTTAAGCTTTTGTCTTATTTTTGCCTTCTAAGTTAGAAGACTTGCTGTAGTACATTGCCTTCTATCTGTTAGGGTCCCATTGATGATAATTGTGTATACTTTCTTATAATAACAAGAAGCTTGCCTATGACAGGCAGATTTCTAATGCTGACATTTGCTCTGCAGCTCCAATGTCTCATGGTACAGTTTTCCCCCCTCCCTTATGAGCAGAAAGTCCCTGTTTCAGCATTTCTTTCCTCAGAGCTTCGGCTCTGTGTCCTTGAAGGGAAGATAACAGGGTAGCCTTCGCAGGTGCAGATGCCCAATGCATGAGCTCACTGCTCTCCCTCTGCTGAGCCCAGTACTTTTCCAGTCTGGGCGTGGTTTCACGCTGCCATGCTATGTTATATTGTATTGCTGTGAGGAGAGTCCTCAGTCCTCTCGATGCACTCTCTAGGGTGTAGAACTGACAGGGCCCATCTGCAGATGAATATTATTTGAATAAATATGTGTCTAACTCTTCTCCACTGCCTGGCTGGATTATGTAATTGTTAGTGATAGATGAGTGAGGTAAGTCGCTCAGGTGGATTTGAGCCACACTTGTCAATGTTAATTGATTCTGGAAGCCTTTACACATTGCTATCTAGAGATATGTACATTCAAGTTTGGGGAGATGATTGTGATGTTGCTTCTTGGGGTGTGCCAGATATTAAAGCAGTAGGTTATAGTGGAAAGACTATAGATATCCTTGGACTCAAGTGGATGGTGATAAGTTTCTCTAATAGAAAAGTATTTGGGCGAGTTTACTTGACAAAGCAGGGCTCCAATTTGCTTGGTTGGCGTCACCAGAAAGATTTGGGCATTTTGTTAAATCCTAATGCTGCTATCCCAGTCTCTTCGCTTTCTGTCCTTAATGTTGACAGTTTTGAGATTGACATTATGAGAAGATTTCCCAATGTTTTCACTGATAATTTGGGGAAGTTAAAAGGATTTTCGCACAAAATCATTCTCAAAAAGAATGCAGTCCCAGTAGTTCATAGAGTCAGGAGTGTTCCACATTTAATGAGGGCCCCTCTCAAAGATGAATTAGATAAACTGTTGCATTTGAAATTAATTGAACCTAATGAAGCCTCTGAATGGCTCGCCCCCATTGTCGTCGCACCTAAGGATGGGGGAGCTAAGATTCGTCTCTGTGTGGACCTCCGAGACTTAAACAAAAATATTTGGGTTGATAGGCAACCATTACCAAATATTTCTGAAATGTTAAGTGCTATGGGTTATGGCGTAGTTTTTAGTGTGATTGACATGTCTGCAGCCTACCACCAGATAGATTTGGATGAACAATCTCGACATCTCACTTCTTTTGTGACTCTGCTCGGTGCATTTAGGTATTGTAGAATGCCCTTTGGGTTGGCATCTGCCTCGGCGGTGTTTCAGAGAGTGATGCAACAAGTTTTGGTGGGGATACAGAATGTTTTATGCTTTCAGGATGATGTGTTGATTGTTGGGAAGAGTTGTGAACATCATGATAAGGTATTGACGAAAGTGTTGGAACGTATGGAAAGTAATGGTTTGACTATAAAGAAAGAAAAGTGTCAATTAAAACGAGACAGCGTGACTTATTTGGGGCATGAGATATCAGGTCTTGGGATTAGACCTAAGAAGAGTATAATTTCTGCAATCAACAATGCTCCTTTACCGTCCAACAAGGATCAGCTTAGAGCTTTTATGTGGCTAGCTGAATATTGCTCAAAGTGTATAAAAGGATTTTCCGATGTTGTAGAACCTTTGAGGGTGCTGATGAAGAGTGGTGTTACATTTAAGTGGAATGAGATTTGTGATGAAGCATTCAAGCATGTCAAAGAAGGAATTGTTTGTGCACCGACTCTTGGCCATTTTGATGTAAAAGCTAGGACTTTGGTTACCACAGATGCTAGTGCCTTAGGGATTGGTGCAGTTCTGTCTCAAATTTCTGATGGTGTTGAGAAAATCATAGGATTTGCATCAAGGAGACTACAGGGAGCTGAAGTCTCTTATTCCGTGATTGAGAGAGAAGCTCTCGCCTGCACTTGGGGAATAAAGCATTTCAGGTATTTCCTTTGGGGTTTGCCCTTCAGGGTGAGAACGGATCATAAACCCCTTGTACATTTGTTTAAGGGTGGAAGGGGTTTGGAAGGAAATGTAACTCCCAGAATATCTAAGTGGATTCTGTCTGTGTTGGAGTACAACTTTGAGATGGAATATGTCAGGGTTGAGAAAAATGTAGTTGCTGACTATTTGTCAAGAATGCCGGTTGAGTCAGTTGGTGAAGATTTGATTAACAATGATTTTGTAGCTAGTTGTAATGAAATCTTGACGTTTGATAGAGCAGAATGGGAATCTGCCATGTCTGAAGACCTTGTGATAGCATTAGTCATAAGAAATGTTTCTGAAGGGTGGTCTAGGGAGTCTTGTGCTGACATTCGCTTAAAGGGTTTTCATCATGTAGAGGGTGAATTGAGTGTTTCAGAAGGTAAGTTGTGGAGAAGGGACAGGTTGGTGCCACCATACAGTCTTAGGTCTAAGATCATGACTTTGGCGCACAAAGGGCATCTTGGAAGAAATATGACTAAGAGGAGGATTTGTGAGTCATACTGGTGGCCAGGCATGGATGGAGAGATAGATGATTTAGTGAAAAATTGCTATGCCTGTGCTGGTAGTGATAAAACTAAAATCGTTAGACAACCTCCTCTTTCGTGTGTTGATTTTCCAGCACGTCCCTGGGAAAAATTGGCTATTGATTTTTTAGGTCCAATTTCCAAGTTGGGTGCTTGTAATAAATTTTTAATGGTTCTGGTGGATTACCACTCGAAGTGGTTTGTGGTGGAATCTACTGAGAATATTGATACCAGGAGAGTGATTGGTTTCATGGAAAGAGTGTTCCTGAATGAAGGGATTCCTAAAACTCTAGTATCAGACAACGGGGTGCAGTTAGTTTCCGGAGAGATGAAAGAATTTTTGGATGGCATGGGAATCTGTCATGAGAGAGTTGCTTTATTCAGGCCGCAAGCTAATGGTCTTGTAGAAAGAATTAACAGATTGTTAATGGGAAATATTCAACTATCTCTTGCTAACGGTCTAGCATGGTCAGATGAACTCAAGAAGATGGTGTGGTCTTATAGGGTCACACCACATTCAGTTACTGGTGTCTCGCCTTTTGTTTCCCTTAAAGGGCGGGAACCTGGTACAAAGGAGGTTCCGGGTTGGCTGAGGAACAAAGAGTGTGTTTGGGTTGATCGTATGAGTGTGAAATGTAGTGTTGACAAAAGGCATAGTGATTCTGCTCAGTCATATAATTTGAGAATGAGGGTGCGTGAAAATGACATTAGAGTTGGTGATTGGGTTGTGACCAGGAAAGGTGGTATAGTGATTAAAGGGGAGAGTACGTTTTCACAGCCTAAACAAGTGAAGTGTGTCAAAAGAAACATTCTTATCCTGAGTGATGGTTCTGCTTGGAGTAGTGGTAATGTTGCAAAATGTCTTGCTCCATAATGTTTATCATTTCATGTAATGTAATTTGTATTGAACACCTTATATCATAATGTATAGTTACTTTGTATTTTTGTTTGTATTTGTAATGGGGGAGATGTGTTAGGATTTATGCTTTATGGAATGCTGAGCAAGTTGCTAGGAGCTCAGAATGTTATGTTGTAAACTGCAACTCAGTTAGAAGAAGTTGCTGAAGGAGCTGGAGGTCTATCTATATATGCTTATCCAAGTAAAGTGAATTTACTCCATAAACTGCTTTGGACTCATCTTTACAGAAGCCTGTTGGCTGTGGTGGATGAGAGGGTCTGGGCATGGTTGGAGACACCTTCCTTAACCATGAAAGGGATGGAAGGCAGATTGAGGTGGCTGAGGGGCGATAGACAAACCCAAGTACCTGGCCATAGCACTGATGTCCCCATAGCACTGATGTCCTTGAAGCACACAAGTTTCATGTCCATGACGGAGCCTGTGCATCCCCTGAAAAGACAGATGTTCTCAGTCAAACATGACACCACAAGGTCACTGACGATTAAATTGTTCTGCCCAGCGATTTGTTCATGTCAAGCTCACATCTGATGGAGAACTTTGTTGCATTTCTCCCGTTGGCAACTACTTGAGAGAGTAGGGTCCAGACCTCCTTGGTGACCATATGCAGCACTTGCACAACTGAATCTCAAAGAGTTTGGGAATAATGGCCCAATAGGCATGTGTTATTCACTGACACTAGTGCCAGGCTGGTGGAAGAGAACATTCTCTTTCCAAAAGTGTCCAGCCTCTTGGATTCTCTATCCAGTGGAGTGGTTGGGGATGCGCCAAAGTCAATGCAGGATGAAGAAGCTTGGGCCACCAAGCTCTCCGGGGAGGAGTGCTGGGTGCCTGGTAAGGAAACTGAGATCTCCAGGAGTGAGGTGATGGCGCAGGCAATCGTTCTATTCGCAGGAGCCCTTGTGCCAGGCCCCAAGTAGGAAGTCCATAAGGTCTTCATTAAATGAGAGTAAAGGCTCTGAGGGGGAAACTCCCAGCTGAAGCATCTCTGTCAAAACATTGGGCAGGTTAAGGTCCAGGACTTCTGCTGCCCTGTGCACCACCATAGTAAAAGAGGCTCTCTCCTCCGTAGCCACAGTAGAAGGGGAAACCAGACCAGTATCAGTTGAGGTGTCTAATCCACAGGCCTCACCCAGTTCCTCATATCTGTTCTTTTGCTCAGGTGGCTCTTCTCCATAGGGGTCCATCGACCCCTCTCGAACGTCTCCCTCTGCAGGCCTAAATAAGGAACTGGTTCTGAGGTTGGCCTTGGTTGGCGGTGGTCACAGCGCCGGACGATGGCAATCTGGCTCAATGTCAGAGTTGGGTATGATCATGGGGATGGTGTTGGTGGCACTAGGGTGTCAGCACTGGAGAAGGTGCTGAGGAAAGTCTTGGTCTTGCCAACAGCTCTGCTCTAGATTCACAGATGGATTCTTGAGATCCAACTGGTGCCGAGGGCGAACCTGCCAACGTTTTTCCAGTCTCTTCCCATCCCTGTGGGGTCTGAAGATTATCCAGAGGGGGCTGGTTGCCCAACAATTTGGCCCATGACCTTATAAAACTCCTTTAACTGGAAGTGGGTTGTTCCAGCTCTGGAACAATCGGGAAGTGCAGAGCGGACCCAGGTCTGACTCGAGGGGCCTGGATTGCTAACGCTCCCTTGTTAGATGGCTTAGAGGGACAGAAGAAGTTAAAAAGCGTATGAATTGTGTCAGCTTCTTATGGTTGTGGTATATCCCTGAAGACTTCAAATGTGACGGCGAATGCCGAGAAGGGTTCCACAAACATTCCCAGGACCTCCCACAGAACAGGATCATCGAGCGTCACAGAGTCAACCAACGTCAGATGACAAGGAGCTTAAGGGAGCACTCCCTTAGCTGCTTGGGGTACATGGTGCGGCAGTCCTCACACACCTTGTCCCGGCTCCAGGCATCACAAACATACCAAGTGGGCGTCTACTCGTAACATTTAACAATGACAGGCTCCACTAGAGTTGAAACCAGACAGTTTCTTGGGTGACATCCTCACACCAACAAAAAGTTAAAAATATCCAGTAAAAAAGTGACTGAAGGGTATTTAAATCAGGATCAGCTCTATCTGACGTGTAAAGAAAAGAACTGATGTCAGCACACCAAGGTAGCGCCTATTTAGGTACATTGCACGTCACTTCTGGCGTGAAGAATGACAATGTGGAACCAAATGATGCCAGCTACCAGTTTGCAGGTATTTTAGATAAGAGAGGAGGGTCCAGAGATCCCGAATCCAGATATAAATTCCCAGATTTCGGGAGGAACTTTGCTCAAGGCTCTGGACTTTTTCAGCCTCGAGGGAGCAAAGTGAGAAAGGGGTTGTGAGCAAACATTTCTCCTTTTGCAGAGGGTATATCACCCAATTACTGGGTAATTCCTCATTTGAACGCAATAAAGTGCAGGTAGGTTCATATGAAAATTATTCTTTTTATTTACTGTTTGTTTCAATCCATTTCATTTTTTTTAAACATATTTAATTGAAGATTGGACACAATAGGTAGGTCTCTGTACCCCAGAGATAACTGCAGGACTTTTAAGCTTCAAGCAGTAAAACACAATCCAATTTTTAACAAGATGGTCAATCAACCATTACAGGAGCAGGAAATAGGTATTGCCCCCCAAACCCCCCCCAATTAACCAACTCCCCCTCCCCCATCCACCCCCTCGTTGCATGGTCAACATTCTTTGTTTTCGCTTCTGTACAGTACAACCCAACCCCAAGGCGTGCATCTATCTGTAGTGTTTCAGCCCACATCTACCAGGGGATCTTGATCTACTGGAGGCTCGAGCCATAGGCCCCTAAAATCAGCCCACCTTTTCCAAATTTTGAAGTGTTTCCGTGGGCAGCCCCGGGCAACAAATATCGGCTCCTCCAGACCCATGCAAAAGTCAAGCCCCCTCTTCCATGCTACGGCCGTAGGGGCTCGAGTATCCTTCCATGCTCTAGCCACATCCCGCTTAGCCAGGGTAAGGCCCAACAATATCAGATGTCTTTTGTAGATGTTCCCTCCCACCCCTTCCAGTACAAGAAGGAGGCCCAGTTGTGGTGTACGGGGGAGTTCCCACCCAAGCACTTCAGAAAGACAGTCCCATACCCCTTTCAAAAAAATCTGGCTAGTGTAGGACAGCTCCATACGTATGCTAAAACGTCCCAACCTCCCACCCACATTGCAGACAGTCCGGGGAACCTATCAGACCTGCCCGCCACAATCGTTGCCTAGTGAAATACACCCTATGGAGGTATTTGAATTGTATAAGCCAAAGGCGTTTGGATATGGAGACACCATGGGGCCTGATTTTGGAAAAAGGGGGTAGTGATGGACAGAGTTTCTGAATGATGCAGAATACTCTTACCCAGTCAAGAGATCAGGGCTTTATCCATCACCGTTTTTAGCTCACTGCACCATCCCAGCTCAGAACCTGGCTATATGCAAATTAGTCTGTTCCTGTCCCAGTGCATGATGGGAACAGGGCAAACCAAACTACAAAGCCAATTCTTATACTGGGAAGGAAACAAGCTACCGGGGACCGGTTTCTGGCATTTCAGCCGTCGTCGGCCCGGCTTGCTTGAATCCTGACGGGGCCTGGCCAACGCCTCCCTCCAGTCCTCTTCTTCCAAGGCACCCACATCTGCCTCCCAGGATTCCCGTAACTTCTGCAGCGAGGAGGAACAGTGCGTGACCAGGGATTTATATATACAGGATATCTTTTTAGGCCCCAAATCTCCCTTAAAGACCTTAGCTTCTAGGGGACTAAACTCGGAGAGTGATTCCAATCCCACCAGACATGGAGAGAGAGCATGCCGTAATTGAAGGTATTTGAAGAACTGGGTTCGGGGCATATCAAACTACCGGCTTAATTCCTGAAAGGACTTAAGGGTCACCCCCGCCAGTACATTCCCCAGTGTGGAAATTCCAATGCTATCCCACCCCCAAAGCCCTGGAGCGCAGCCAAACCGAGGAGTCTACCATTACGCCAGCGAGGAGTTTCGCCCGTCAGAGTATTCCACCATCCCATACGCCACAGGGCCTATCTCCAGATCTGAAAACCTAACTGCATGCCAGGCGGTAGTGTCTTCGGTATCCTCGCCGCGTAGAGGATGGTATGATGCGAGTGAGCTCCCATTATGAGGCGTTCCAGTGCATACGCCGGGTCTCTCCTATCCCTGTACCACCAGCCATTTAGGACTAGGAGATGAGACGCCTGGTAGTAAGAGAGGATGTCCGATGTCGCCAGGCCCCCACAGTAGGAGGAGAGAAAGGATGTGCGCACTGCGACCTGCACAGCACCTCCGGCTCAGAGGAACTGCCCCAGTACTGCATTGACCTGCTGAAACCATGAGGAGGGGATTGGATACGGATGATTTTGCATTTGATATAGTAATCTGGGGAGGGCCACCATTTTAAAGATCGCAGACCTGCCATGGATGGTCAGGGGCATGCGGGACCACGTTTTAATATTGGCTCTGGCCCGCTCCGACACCGGCACAACATTCCGCTCCCATGCAATCATGGGAACCTCGGAGATGAAGATGCCCAAGTATTTAATGCCCCCGGTCGCAACTTGTAACACAGAGGCCCAAGCACCTGCTCGCCCACGTCCCCCCAGCTCCCATAAGGTGGATTTGCTAGGGTTCAGATAGAGCCCCGAGGTCTCGCCAAAGATCCGCATGATTTCCATAGTACGCGGCCCTGACCTGTTAATGTCTGTTAGAAAAAAGAGGACATCATCCGCATATCGCGCGATTCTGTCAGATAAGTTCTTATTCCATTCAAATCCCCGTAGCTGCGCGTCCATGCGGACCCACACGGCCAGCGGCTCCATGGCCAGGGCAAAAAGATAGGGCAAAAGAGGACATCCCTGTCGGGTGCCCCTCCCGATGTTGAATTTAGAGGAGGTGAACCCTGCTACCCGGACTGAGGCTGTCAGGTCGGTTTACAGCAGCGGTATGTACGACAAAAAACGGTGACCCAGATTCAAAAGGGGCAAGAGGGCTAATAGGTAAACCCAGCTCAGGGAATCGAATGCCCTGTCCATGTCAGCCAGCAGGAGCGCTGCAGGCACTCCGGTATTCCGGACTGCTGGCACCCCCACATGCGCCCTTCGTATGTTATGTGTGGTCGCCCTCCGGGGCATAAAGCCGGACTGGTCTGGGTGGACCAGATCGGCCACGTGAGGTAGGAGGCGATTGGCCAGTGCTTTAGCCAGAATCTTTGCCTCCACATTCAACAAGGAGATCAGGCGGTATGAGGCATGCTGCTCAGAAGGACGGCCAGGTTTGTGGAAGATTACCACCTCCGCGTGCCTCCAGTCTGGTGGAAGGCAGCCTCGCTCCCTTGCGTCCTCCACCACTCTTCTATAAAGTGCTCCCAATTGTAGGTGGTATTTCTTGAAGAATTTGCTGGAAAACCCATTGGGCCCGGGCGCCTTACCTGTATTAAGCTCGCCTAGAGCTGCGCCTAGTTCCTCCTCTGTTAAGGGGAGGTCCAGTCGGTCCCGTACCTCGTCTAAGACCGCGTGCGGTGACATATCTGCCAGGAATTTGTCCACCACATCAGCAGGGATTCATTCGTTTGGGGCATATAATCCGGTGTAATAGGTGGCAAACCCCTCCGCCAATACAGTGGGGTCTGTGACCAGCAAACCCTCCTGATCTGATATCCGAGGCAGCGTCTGGGCCTATCCATTTCACTTTTTACTAAATTTCGATATCCTACGTCTGGTCCTCGGTTTAATTTGCTATGCATAGCAGATTAAACTGAGCACCAGACATAGGATATCAACAACACTACTTGAAAAATGTGATTCTGTAGACAATATCATTTATTATAACCGTGGAAATGTAAACGATAAATATTGTTTGGAATGAACTGTCTAGCCTTGAGAAAGCCCTGGCTTCACATGCCAAACAGGGCGAAACACGTGTTGGCTGTTCTTTTTGTACTAATTTTACAATTTCTATTGAATTTTTGCTCACAACCCCTTTCTCACCAGTGTGCAGGGATATTGCAAAAAAATCTTACGGATCCAGTCTGACGCCTGGGGCTAATCAAAGGTAAGGAACCTGCAGCTAGATGTTTCTATCAGATAATTGAACTTTTTTGTGCCCACTTCCTGTCAAAAGCCTTTTCTCTGTTCTAGCCCTTTGTGATATCAAACGTTCCTGCCAATTCCAAAGGGCCAATCCTTAATAACGTGCAGTAATTACCTCGCTTGACTCTTTCTCCTTTTAGACGCTTGTCTATTGTGTTCTGGTAGAACCCTTTTTTAATGCATTATAAGGATACTAAAAACTGACACTGAAAGAAAGGGACACCAGCAGAACCAGTCTGTTATTGCCTGGCTTTCAGGCAGCACAGAGCATGAATTTTAAAAGTTATTTTTCCACTATAAACATCAAAAATCTACCATTACAACTGAACTAGAATCTTGATAAAATACCAAATAGGACCTTTTAAGCAAATTTCAAGCGTTTGTTCAAACAAAAGTGTGTACACAAATGTCTATTATCAATCAAGCATCTCCTCCTAAACAGTGATACAGCTTGCGGTAGCTCTTCACTGTAGGGCCATCATTTACTTTGTTAGCACTTGGAGCCTTGTGAGTGCAGATTGGATAACAACTATAGTTGCTTTGTATTTTGTTTTCTGGCAGTCAGGTCCTTACTTATTTTGTAGAAGCAAAAGTTCTCATATTTAAATAATTATGTCTACAGAAAGAATTACCTAAGAAGAATGAAAGTTTGTGTTGACCTAACCTATATTTAACCCAATAATGTGAGATTCACATGTGTTTGCAAGAAGTAGGCTGAGCCTATCTTGTTGACAACAGTAGTGGTGAGGAGGATAAATGGGAAGGGGTGGAAGCACATAAGTACATATGCGACACTTCGTTCAGTTAGGGAGTTGTGATAGTGACAGGTATGATGCACCTTTTTACACTACCATAATCAGGGAAAAAATAGGAATTATGCATCCACATAGACAAAGTCGTGATTCTGGGACGCCTTCGCAAAAAAACATGAAAATAGTTTAAGGGGTATTCCACATTCATAATAGATAGAATTCACCTTTGTGTTGAGAATTTGTACACTCTTGCTTTAGTGCTGCTGTGACAGCCCACCGCCATTTTGTAACCTCATGTTATTCACAGCTGTATGTCCCCACTGTGCTGCTTCTGACGTATTTAGGGGCATATTTACAATTACTGGCGCATCCCTGCAAATTAGCAGGGATGCGCCAGTAATTGTGCGCCATGCCTCTGCCACCCATGATGCGCCGCATTTACAATGCGGCGCACCATGGGGCAAAAATGTCACAAATGCGTCACGCATCTGTGCTGTAAAGGTGTCGCATTGCTGGAGTTGGCAACTCCAGCAATGCTCTGGGGGGCCCATTCTACTAATGCTGCGTCAAGCCTTATGCCTGATCCAACCAGGCGCAGGGTTTTGATGTAGCATTGGCCTAAATGTGACTGAGTGAAATCTTGTAGATTTCACTGAGCCACTTTTAGGAAGCGTTCCTACGCAGGAACACCCCCCCCCCTCCCCTGCGCCGGAACGCCTTCTTAAGGCGCAGGGCTTTACAACGTGACGCATCTCCCAGATGCGTCACATTGTAAATAGCCCGCACCATGGCGCATCTTTTGCGCCGCCGCTGCGCAACGGCGGCACAAAGGAGGCGCAAGGGGCTTGCTAATCTGCCCCTTAGCCTTTACTCTCATGCCTGGCCGCAATTAATCCACTCAACGTCTAGAAGTTTACATTTCTTGTATCTATGTATTTATGAAGGTCACTGAAGCCTTTCTCATGAGAACGTTGCACACCTGCTTTGATCTAACACTTTCAGTTTCTGTCACGAATCTAGTGTTCGTGCTTTAGAGCAACAAAAAAAAATATAAAGGCTCCTGTATATCAAGGCAATTTCAGCATTATCTGATCACCTCGGCAAGGGGCCTTCTGGTCGCTCAATCTTCTGAATACACAGATCGTTTATTTTTGCAATCCAAAAACATGTTCAGACTTCTTGAGTGTGTGAGGGCCGATTACTTCAACCGCGTGCTAAACATTTATTCCCGTCCAATCTCTGGAGGTGACAACAACTCCCCATGCCATTTTAGAGGGATTCACACCAACTATCAGGCCCCTCCCAACTTTAATCAAACACATGAGGTCCAGACACTCTTGTAACTCCCAGTTGAAGTGCAAAGGAAATTCCCTAAAGTAAAAGACTCAACATTACGGCTCTCATTTCTTATGACAGGTCAGAACCCCGCGTTACTTAAGAGGACAATGGTGTTCAAAACGTATGAGATCCCTCTCTTTTTGGAAGAACTACCAATCCATTTATTTCCTCTGTCTAAATTGCTTTAATATTGTTGCATTCAAGCCACTTCAGTTTTCAGTAGAAACCTGCTTTTTCCTTGCCGATTTCAGGGTGAGTATATACTGAGCAGGAATAACTACTTGCATTTACGTATGACCCATGCCAGACAGTTGACACCTGTTATGGGATTACGGATAACTTTCTTGACCTGTAGTCAGCATATGATACTGTGGAACACCAGATCCTGACACACCTGGTTAATAGAAGTAGGATCTGATTGCTGTCTGTCCATTCCCATCAGGTGACTGTAGGCTTATTTAAGTCTAATCCACATGGTGTGGTCGGCAAGATCCAAGAGCTTTCCACATTCAGGGCCTTATTTATGAGCCCGTTGCGTCACGTTTTGTGACGATGCGGAGGCTTAAAATATTCGTCACACTGCGCCATACCTATAAAGTGGCGCATCTAGACAGATGTGTCACTTTGTAAACCCTGCACTACATTATACCTGTGTCAGGTATCATGTATGCAGGGTGGGCATTCCCACTGCAAAAAAGGTTTGTAGTAGTGGTGCTTTGAAATCTATGAGATTTTACCACGCCACTTCTAGGATGCCACTGGGACTTATAGGATGCTTCACAGCAGGCATAAGGAGCCCTTTCACACAGGGCTTGCCCCATGTGAAAGGACACAGTGCTTAAGTTGTGTCTGTTCAGACACCCCCCAGCAATGCGCAACTTTTGCACCTACAGATACGTCAGAAATTCTGAAAAAGGAGTGGGAAATTGGTGCATTTTCAAGCATATTTGAGAAAGCAAGAAGGTTAATAAATCAATGAAGAGACTTCATATGATAATGTCATAGGTAGCTGCTTATTCAGTATAACCACAGAACTTCATAATGAGATAACAATGCTGAGAACCTCACAGAAGTTAATTCCTAGTATCCTGGAAAAATCACATAAGAGAAAAATGATTGAAGAGGCTCCTTAGTATTTGAGTTTTGGCAAATACATGTTAGGAAAAAATAACCATGCTGGAGTTCAGGTGAATATGCAGGAAGGAGGCCTTTAAATTGTGTCTTTATCTTGTCACAGGCACATGATTTGCTGGCGGTTCAAAAACAGAGGTGAAATGTCAGGCAGTGTCTTCTGACAAATTGCTGCTTTTCTTTTCTGATTGACATTGATGTTTGCTGTAACTGCAAAGTGAGAGGATTTTGTAATGGGAAACAAATGCATGACAATCTTACTGTGTGTGCTGAAGGCGTGAAACTGAGGAACAGGCTGTATTATCAAAAAAACATTTGTAACACAGTAAAATAATAAATGCCTTCAAATAAACTGTATATATGTTTAAACATTTATCAACAGATAGGAAGAAAACATGTTTCCACACATTGTAAGCTTTATCATTTTATCAGTAGACACACTGTGCAACATAGATAGATCTGCTAACTACCGTCCTGGTCACATTAAAGGCAAGGCTGAGATTTTTTTCCCCAAAGTTTACACCACAATAGAGTGCGGTGCAGATGTGTGGGAGCACAGAGCAGTGTTTATGTTGCTAGTACACTGTGCAAACGTGGAGAACGCAGCCTGTCATTCATACCCGCGATTCCATGTAAACAAGCAAGACCTCGGGCCAACATGGCAACTTTCAACAACGCAAATCAGGTTTCGCAAACAAGTCCAGGGGGTTGGGTCAGCATGAGATACCTTGTTACTCATTTTTCCTCCCGAGTCTTCCTTAAATCATTATTTTTGGGTTTGGTCGTTCATTGAAAATTTCAGAATGCACTGACGAGGTAATGGTAGTTGTAGTATCCTGCGAGACACGTTCTAGTGTCCCGCAGGAAGTTGTCATGCCAGCCACTCCCTCGAGGGCTGGACACACTACACCCCCACACCCATCCATCACGGGTGTCACAAGTGACGTGACCCCGCTAATAAAAGGGCCCGGGTGCACGTGCTCGTGGCCAGTTATCACTATACCGACCCTGGGGTCCGTGTTCATCATTGCTGTGATGTGGGCCTGAGGCCCAACACCACAATGGTGACGAGGCGGGTAGCCAACCCTGCGTGTCCGCTGCTCTGTGTTTCCTCGCCCCCAGGAGGAGGTAATGAGCCGCAGCCGTGACGGTGGTGTGGGTCGAGCTCCGCGACGTTTGCCCTGCCTCGAAGGAAGGTGGAAGAAGACTGGCCATCTCCCACTCACATTGCCCGGCGAATGGAGAAGTGGATGAGCACCCCAGCTGCGGCCGCCTCAACGTCAAGTGAAGCATGAGTCCCCCACCGTGCTCGCAGTATGGCTGCCCCCACAATTTGACATAGCCGCCGCAAGTAAAGAGCCTTGCAATCCTTGCGGCACAGTGCCCGAAAGCTGACCTGCCACCCCTAGCAAGCACTGCTCCGCCGACTGCGCTCCCTGCGTCCGCAGCTCCAAGGAAAAGGGAGGAGCCGGTGTGACACGGGTGTGCACACCCCAGTCACTGCCCGCAGCCACAGACAGAAATGGTGCAGGGCATGATGAGGCCCGGCCTACACATGTAACGTATGCAGCCTGCAGCTGCCTCACAACACACTACGGCACAACCTTTAGAACGGCTGGCACTGAAGGGAGGGTGGCAAGTGCCCCCCATGTCTCCACTGCCTGCGAGGCCCCCAGCGACCGCACTGGCGTGGACTGGCGCCCAACACACATGTAAGCCGGAGCGAGAAGGCCGTCACCCGCCAGCCTGGCGCACAACCAGCCAGTGAGATAGAGAACCGAGGCTGCCTGTCACCCGGCGTGACACCGGCACCGATGTGAGCCAGGACACAGAGTAATACATTGCCGTGGTACCGGTGTTTGAGGTACCTCTGTTGCTGTCAGCAAGCCGCCCAGTCAATGTGCGCCCCCCCCCCACTCTGCCCCCCCCCTACCTTCCTCCAGTGATGACCATGGTCCGGAGGTAGGCACGCGGCCATGGACTCCATTTGCCAGCAAGTGGGTAGGCCCAGCGCCGGATGCCGCCACCGGACAGCCCCAAGCTCCAGCAGCAGATGGAGAGAAGCGTGGCCAACCCAGCGGGCTTCAAGAATCACCTGCAAGTAAACTCCGGCCAGCAGCTCCAGCCCGTTTAGCCTGCCTTCGGGAGATCGAGCTGCTGCAATGCACGCCACGAGCGCCGGCCGCGCCATATAGGGGGAAGATGTTGCACAGCACCACAAGTCCCAGGCTTCAACTTCTGCCCCAGCGCTGTCCGTAGCAGCTGAAAGACGGCAACCAAGAAGGAAGTAAGTGAAGGGAATCTACTCCCAAGATAGACCAACGCGCTTCACCAGCCATACCATGGCCCTGTCAGCACTCCATAGCCTGCAGAAGACTAGCTAAGTGACTGCCACCCAAAAGCAGACACACACAAGCAGGTCAAGACCAGGTGGGACACGCCTAGCACTTCAACAGCCAACTGCCCTCAATCAAGAGCCTCCAGTTCACGCCAGAAGTGAGACTTTCTAAGAGGAGATAGCTACAGTGTCGCCTAGGGGCCACTGAGAGACACCACATAATCAGCAAAGAAGCCACAGCGCAGGTGGCTGCAGCGCCGCCTAATGATGACTCAGTAGCATCTCCAAAACCCCTGCCTAAGTGCTGCTGCCAACAGTTGGGAGAGAGAGAGAGACCCCAAACCCGCACCGAGCCCCAGGACTGCCTCAGCACAAGGAAGTTCTGAAGAAGCGAAGCACAGCAGACCAGGCACACTGCGCGCCACCCCAAGGGGCTGCACGTCGTTAAAGGCTCCCGGAACGCCCAAATACCGCACCAGCCAGGGCAGGTCACAAAGACAATCGCAGCGCCACCTGGTGGCTCCCCTGGCACTACGTGCGGAAGGACTTGCGGACCAGGGTAGGTAACCAGATGCGTCCCACATCCATCAGCCCAGGCAGCACCACAGACCAGAGGACAGACCCTGACGTTTCAATACCCTGCCAGAAGCGTCAGGATCAGCAAAAGGAGCTTGCAAAAGGGTCCTAGCAAGAGAAGACAAATGAGCGCATCCAAAGAGCGGTCTAGCACTCAAACTGCCCGCAACGACCAATGGCTTCAGACTTGTCACAAGCATAGAGGCACAGCACCCTACAGACTAACTGCGCCAGGCACAGCAAGATGCGCCCTCAGTGAAGAATGCCCATAGGGTGACCCTCCACCCTGCAAGTGAGAACAGCCAGGACGCCTTCGAAGACAGCAAAGTCTACCGGCAGCCACCACACCCAAGAGCACCAAGGTGCCCCAGTCGCACCAGCATCATTTAGGCAAGAGCACCACCTGCCACCTCTGCAAAGCCCAGGGAGAGATTGACAAACCCCGCAAGGAGCTACAGAAAACTCAGAGACACACACGGACAGCCCCACTAGCAAGAATGGACAACCAGCTCAGACTGCGACGTCCCAAGGGAAACTGCCCCAAGCAATAGTGCAAGAAAGACTAGTGCAGAGCACGCACCACACATGGCCGCCCAAGACCACAGCCAGTGATAAGGTCACATCACTCACCCCTGCCGGTGAACAGGCACAACCGTCAACCACACCACAGGCACCCCAAGTGCCAGAAGAAAGCGTCCAAGACCGAGACAAAGCACGCAAAACCAAAAGCACACATAAAGCCGTGCCAGAGAACCTGACTGCACAGACACCACCCAGGAGACCTCTCCACATCGAAGCACTGCTGAATGCAGGTAGTAGAGCACCCACGTCTCAACCATCCCAGCGAAGCCCTGTGGTAGGCCGAAGACCACCCAGGGCGTCATCCCTCACACTGCCTCAAGACGGAGTCGGCCCCGACCCAAGACTGGCAAGAGCGGAGTCGCACACCCCACGTGGCAGACCGCCACAGCACCATGCGCTCCAACAAACAGCGACACAAGACCGGACATCACGTCGCCCAGCAAGCAAGGAGCACGTCACCAAGTGACTAGTCCAGACAAGCACGCCGGAGCGAAGGAAGAAGCCGGCACCATGACCACGCCGCCTCGAGGTCCAAGCGCAATGCCCTCGAAGAAAAGAAGAAGAGTGACAGCCCCGTCACCCCGAACACCGGATGAACACAGGTGGGCTGAACAAACCAACAAAGGGAGAAGACAGAGAACTCACAGCAAGCCAAGTGTACACCCTGACCCCACAGACAGCCATCAAGGCGGACCAACGTCCCTGGATAGAGCCTCATGGGTGAACCGAACGTAAGTCGCAGCAAGCGCCAAAGTGTCTCATCCTAACGCTTCCCCATGCGACCGTCCGTCCCGCGTCAAGCGGCATTCCTGCCCCTGTCCGCATATGCCATGGGCAAAGATCAGCACTGTGTGCCCGCCCTCACACCGCCTCAAGATGGAGTCGGCAGTGGCCCCACAACAGGCAAGAGAGGATCCGTACACTCTATGTGTCAAGCCACCACCGAGGATAAACCTCAACAAAGCGAAGATACCTGGCTGCTAAGTCCCTCCTGCCATCCGAACTCTCCCAGCAAGTCACCACCACCTGTCAGTCGGAATCACGAACTGTCTGGCAACCGCCATCACGCCAGCCATCAGCCATTGCGTCAAACACCACTACCAGAACACATGTGGACTAGAGTCCTACACCGTTGCCACATCAGCCGACCAAAACAAATCCGAAGCAACCTGGGAACCTGGCCTACACTGTAACCACAGCAGCGAGTGCAAGTCTTGGCAAAGACTCATCCACCCATAAGAGTTGTTTGTGCGACTAAGTAACAGCTCCTCAGCGGTCCTGCAGCTGCCCCAGATGGCACACAAGTATCCCTCAGCGCTGCCCTCCTACAGTCCCATAGCAACCTCGACCACGGGCCTCCCCAGGCAGGAGAGCGAGAAGAGACTCTGCGCCACCGACAGGTTACCGGTCACGGCCAAGTGGTTCAACAGAGACAGTCGGCCCAGCAACACCTCTGCAAATTCTCACTTGGGACTCCATCCATGTTTATTATGCAACCCACTACAAGGAACTATCACAACCCACCACGGACCATCACCGGCATCAGCAAAGTAGATTCCAGGCAAGGCAGCAAGACATGCATCATCCGCAAGCTGACAGTATGCAGCGGACGTCTCCAAGCCAGCGGTCGTGTCCTGAGCCCCTCAGGTGAAACTACGGGTGCCCGCCGAGAAGGTTCTGCTGCAATCAAAGTCACCAACCCTGGTCTGCTGTCGTCCTGCCACCGGACTCTAGAGACTGATGGACCCTGTGGTAACTATTTTTATCCCCACAGGTTGGACTAGCATTTTTGTTTGTTCCTCAATAAAGTTGGGGAGGAATGTAGTATCCTGCGAGACACATCCTAGTGTCCTGCAGGAAGTTGTCATGCCAGCCACTCCCTCGACGGCTGGACACACTATACCCCCACCCATCACGGGTGTCACGAGTGACGTGACCCCGCTAATAAAAGGGCCCTGGTGCACGTGCTCGTGGCCAGTTATCACTATACCGACCCTGGTGTCTGTGTCCATCATTGCAGTTATGTGGGCCTGAGGCCCAACACCACAGTAGTGTAGGTCCGTAACCCTGATGGCGTCCCGATAATGAATCATTTGCCAACCTTAGCACAAAGCACGTTGGATGATAAAACCCTAACTGTTTTCAGTTCGTTTTCAGTTAGTAATATGAAACATGTCGATAAAACCACAGGAAAGTGCATCATAATAGCACCCGCGGAAATACACATTCCAACTGCACACAGCAAGGAGGGGCGCACAGTCACATCTTGTATTACATATTAATCCCAGAGCAGGCCAGGCACGACAACAGGCACTGACATCTGATTAACACTTACAGCAAGCTGTCTGCCAGAGGTCTAGGCAGCTTGTGATGGGTTTATTAAAAGTTGATGGAGCCGTCGAGTGATATAACGTATTAGCAAAGCACTTTATGAAAGCCTGTTCTGGATGGTTTTCATGTGGGTTTCCCAGACATATCTTAAAGGAGTGCACACCTTTTTTACAGTCACCAAAAGTGTTTTTGGAACTGCACAGTGCGTATGGATTCACTACTTGAACTGAGACGTAGCAAACAAATACCTACGTCAAAACTGTGGAGAATAGAGTGCAACATCTATTCTATCGAGATTAAGGATTATTGTTGATTTGCACTGAACCACCCAGTCGCAGCCGGCATGACTTGAGGGGGGTGGGGTGTGTTACACAGGTGTTCGCATGGGGTGGCAATTTAAAAATAAAAAATCTAAAAACATAGCTTACCGGGTCCAGCGCCGCCTCCGCTCCTGGCCGGGTCCTTGTTTGGCGTTTTCCTGCAGGAACAGGAAGAAGGTAGCCTCCCTCCCCTAAGCCAATCACAACACTGCAATGGCAACGTAGTGATTGGTGCGGGAAGCACCCATCCGAGCACCTATAGGGAGGCCATTTTCTCTATGTAGGCTGTGAGTAGCCTACATAGAGAACATGTAGAGTGCGCTGACCAAACAGTCAGGGCCCATAACAGTGGGAAACAGTGGGCAAGCCACTCCTCCCGGACACGCCCACCCATCCTCCCCCAACCAGGCAAACTGCTCTGCTTTCTCGCAGCGTGAGAAGCAGAAACATGAAATGGTATTTAGAATACCATTTTATGTTTCAGCTTCTCGCACTGTGAGAAAGCAGTGGGGCGATGCTCCTCCACCCACGCGGAGGAGCATCCCCTGGTTGTCCATAGAAAATTCCATGAGAAGGATGTAGCTGACTACACCATCCTGACGAAGGTTTACACTACCAGAAATAATGCATTATATGTTCTTCATATGTCAAATGTGCAATGGATTGAAAGTGGCACAAATGAGGAACATCAGAATGAAACTGAGGTCTAATTCAGGAACCTCGAAGCAATTCAACATCCTCACTACTGCCAACAGTTTAAAGATAAAGTCTTAGTCAGTCTAAAAATACAAGTGGAGTTATCAGCCAGATGATGGTTAAGAGGACCTACATTAAAGTATTTGTATGAGGTGTACGTTGTTACAACGCATGCTTTTACCACGCATGCCTTTACAACGCAGGTTTTTCAACGCAAGTCGTTACAACGAATTGCGTTGGGGGTTGCTGGATAGTGAATAGTTTAATTTACTATTCCAACTCCAGTCCCCGAGGATAGTAGGGAAGGTGTATGATAGTAAATTAAACTATTACCTATCCTAGAGCGCCCCCCAGCGCAAGTCGTTGTAATGACTTGCGTTGAAAAACCTGCGTTGTAAGGGTACTGTGTGGTAAAAGTTGCGTCGTAAAGGATGTTTCCCATTTGTATGCCATTGTTATTTCAAACCTAAGAATGTCCCAAAAGTCCTGACCACAGAGGATATAACGAATGCTCTTCACAACAGCAAGAAGGCCTATCTCTGGTTCACCCCATCTGGTGGAACTCCCTGCCAGATGAGCTGCTGATAATAAAATGTTGTTGTCTAGACAGAGTGCTCAGAGAAGCATTACTTTCTTGTTAAAAGAACTGGACCTCCTATTTTCCTGTTTTTTACATGAAACATTGCTTCCATGTCGTCCTTCAAGACACGTGCTTACTCATGTCTGAGTTTGAATAGGAAGACTTTCATAGCCTTTCAAATTGCCTTTAACCCAACAGTTTGATCTGCATATGACTCTCCTATGGAAACTAAAAGCTGTTTATTTGCATGTTATCCAGGACAGAAATCCAACTGGAAGAGAGGCATTGTTACAGTGTCTTAAAGACAAAGTAGGACAAACAATTCCCCATTGAATGTATTCTTCGGGCATGCACACCACTGTAGGGCTTGAGCCATAGTTCGAGGTAAAGATATACAGGGGCTTTTTGCAAGCCCCTTGTGCAGCCGGCACAGCACTTTTATTTTGGGCTTGTAAATAAGCCCCACAATTTCTCAGGCTACTGTAGAACTGGTTTGCTGAATCTGTGGAAAGTATGAGGAACCAAGTACATAAGGAAGCCTTTAGTACTAATAACTGAAGAAAAGACATGGCTGCCTGACAGTGCACAGAATGACTGCTAGCACCTTGTGGAGCCAGTGCCATCAGGGTTCGCATTTTCAAGTCGGGTTTTGATGAAAGGTACTCTGGAGGAGAAGTAAAAAGAAGTCTTCCCTTTATCATAAAAAACAATTGCAGCAAAAGGGTGATCCAAAAATCAAACAGCATTTCACTAGATCTGGGGAAGAAACCTTTGTTAATCAATCATTGATAGAAGAGTAAAGTGATGGTCCAGAGGAACTATCACTGCTGCCCTGATCACCTTGGGTACTATGGGAGCCGAAGATTGTCTGAAGGACAGTATAACAAACTGCTAAAGGTCCTCCCCTACTACAAATCTTGTAAAATGGTGTTGCACACTCACAATTTGTATGCAGAAGAAAGCATCCTAGAGGTCCAGGAAGATCCAACGGTCAAGCTTCTGCAGTGCTTTCATGATACGAGAAAGAATCGTCATCTTGAATTTCTACTGTCCGGGGTATTTTTTTTAGGAACATCGGGTCCAATTTTGGCTCTAATTCTCCCATTTTCTTCGGAATGAAGAATTTGGCAGGAAACCTTGACACCTTGTTGAGGTGTCTTGTGAATTGCACCATTTACCAACAAGGAAGCTACTTGCTTCAATAAGATAAGGAAGAGAGAAAATGTTGGGGACATGGGTGGTGGTTTCTCCAGAAGAAAATGATTATGTCCTTTGTGTATGCTCTAGATCAGTGGTTCTTAACCTGTGGTCCATGGACACCCATGGAACTGTGACACATTCCCAGGGGGGTCCGTAGGTCTCGAGTGCCTAGCCTAAGCCTTCACTCACCATTGAAGGCATTGAGATCAGCTGGGTATAAAAGGCCCCTGTGCTCTCACAAGAAATGTGAACAGCAGCCCTGGGCAGCGGGACTAAAATAAAATCAGACCAATCACCATTCAGACTTATGAGTAAGCTGCAGGGTGATGATCACCCTAGAGTTATTGTCCTGCCGCAGCTTGCACAGCAGTGCTGCTATTCCTTTGTGTGTATGCAATGGAGCAATGTCTATAATTTTTAGGTCCAGTTAGTTTTGATGCACCTTATCCCTCTTCCACATCTGGCCATGCCTTACAAACATGCAGAAAAGCTATCCCTTTTAAGTGAAGTTTGAAGGCTGAACAGAGCACGTTTGGGCAGCTCAGGGCCTTGGCTGGCATGAAGGCACATTTCTAGTCCAAACAATGTGCCTCATTTACTAGGTGTACAAAAGTGAATATTTAAACATTGGTGCAAACGGTATGGAGGCTGCTAATATGTGTAGCATCTAAGATTTGTTTGGGTTACAGAACACAAATACTAAACTGTTAGGTGTCTGTAGCGCAACAAGTGGGCGAGAAATATGTATAGTAGTGTGTATCTGTTATAGAACACACCCAAAATAAAGTGTGGATCCTGCCTCAAACCCAAAGCCTAATCACATCCTGTTAAAATTAAGCACAAAGCAATAACCTTTGAAGGCAGAAAGGTAATGCAATCTAGTTGTTGAACTGTAAAGTATAAAACTGGAAACTGAGATTTGCCAAATTGTATGATCCTAGGCAAATACTTTTATTTTATTGAGCATCCTGTTTTGATTACCATATAAGAGTGCACCTTCAAATACTTGAGTTCAGGATGTGCGCTGTACTAAAAACCTGTTGAGTAGTTGATTTGAAAGCCCATAAAGTTGCTTCAACTATAACAAGAATCTAGGCCGCCATCTATACTGTATACATACATAACAACAGGCTTGCCTCTTAGTTCACTAATAGCTTTTTTTATCAGGGTGAGGGTAGGAATTCTTCTCTCTTCCTCTTTAAAATCTCACACTTTTTATAAAGGCCTTTCATATAATCTGATATATTAGAGTGAAACACTTTTGTGTGTTAAAGAAATACACTTTCGGGAATTTTCAAGACAGACTATCTACTCTAAGAAGATGTTTGCTGCATGAGTTACATTTCAAATATTTTCATGGCTCAGCTTCTGCATGGGCTTTTGGAACCAGCACTCAGGGCCGGACTGGCTACCGGGCGTTTTGGAATGCTGCTGATCTGGCGGCTGATTTTGTTGATGGGGACCTGCATGTGCTGAATGAAATTCGTTTTGCTTTGTTTATTTTAAAGCACACGCAGGTCTCCATCAACAAAATCAGCCCCCACCGTAGTGACATCAGCCCCCAGCTCGGCAGCATTCCAAAACAGCCGGTAGTCAGTCCGGCCTTGCCAGCCCTGTACCTTTTTTCCGCTCTTCATGTTAATTTGTTGTCTCGGGCACATCTATGTAGAGTTGTGTAACCACACTTCCAGCCTTCATCATAAGTTCTCTAAACATCACAAACCCATTTTTCAATTGCGACGCACACCAGGTTTCAGCAGTATGGGAGTAGCCCCCGCTGATTAATAAATAGTGAGAAATAGTTCAAGCCAATTATTAGGCTGTTAATCAAAGTTTTCAATGTACCTTTGTGAAAGTATTTTGTCCAGCAGTGGCGTAACGAAACTTGAGGGGGCCCTCCTGCAAAGTTCATCCAGGGGGCCCCCCCTCACGCCAGTCCCTGTCAGGAGCTCTCAGGCCAGAGTCCCGCCACCCAGGACAGTGCCGGACGGGGCCCCCGGAGATTGGGGTTCCCTGCACCAGGGGGTCTGTGGGGGCTATCATTACGCCACTGATATGGGTGCAACTTTGGTACCATCTATAGAACAGAAGCCGGCTTGAGATGAGTAGAGGAAGTTACTTCTGTTAAGGTAAATCAATGTCAATGAACTTCCTTTTCTAGAACTTTTATAGCCAACAGAAGCGAGATAGATGGGAAGTGAGCATGATGAGTTTCTTTAACCCCTTCCATGCGACCGCGATTCCCCTGGTGTGCTGTAAACAGCACGAACAGGGGCGTCATCAGCACACGAGCACCGTAGTGCATGACGGCTGGGGTTCGTCATCAGCATGGAAGGGGTTAAAGGCACTTCATGCAGCAGAACAACAAGGGCTTGTTTCCATTTTTAAGGTCCTAAGGCAGAACTTAATGCTAATTTTCAAAGTTTTATGTTTGCTGGACACAACGCAGTGCAAAAGATAGAGCTGCCTTCTGGCAGAACCAATTCCCAAGCTGGAAACTCGAAAAAGTTCCCTCAAGATGGCCACCATTACCCATGATCCACCATAAAAAGGAGAAACATACAAATCCCTTCCTGTAACATACCACGCCAAATGAGACAAGAAAGACAGGAAACAGTCAACCGCCATGCCCGGGTTGGAGGGCGGGACTCAGGACTGCATCTAGGAAAAACAGGACTCGGAGTAATGAAGATTACTGGTAAGTAATCGTGGCATTATAGTGAACAAAGATCTTCGACCTGGTTACAAGGTTCCTCCTGACAGCTGCCACAATACTGTCTGTAAGATGCAAAATGTGAGTCAGGCCAGGGTCAAGGGCATCTTGCTTCAGTAATCAAGATAGTGATTTCTACAAAGAGTTGTGTTTTCAGCGAGGGACACTAAGTTTAAATAAGACAACGCAGACACTGAGTTTAGAGCAGGCACAGCTAAACATGAAAGCAAAGGAAGAGCTGTCCATGGGTTTTTGTTCTACAGAACAATGTACATAATCCAATTTTGCAAAGGTGATGAGAAACAAAACGCTCCGGCATAAACCATGGCATATTTTTGTTAATGGTGTTATTTACTTATAAACAATTAGTTTGAAAAGACCACATTTGAAAAGACAAGACATGCACTTAATAATTTTACTGAAAATACTAAAAAGATAGATGGAAGCATTCTTTTTTTAAACCAACACCCAATGAAGAGAACGTGCAGAGATAATAAAACAGGTTTTAAATAAAAAAAAGAACTTTATTCGCTTAGTGGCGTAATAACGAAAATGTGAGGCAATTCCAAATCTAATGCAATGGGGCGTTGGCGTGTACATGGACGACAAGTATAATGTCAAGGAAATGTCAACTCTATTTCTGCATACTCTTAAATAGAAACTGCATGCTCAATCAGTGCCTAGCACGGCGTCCAGGCAGGCTAGAAGCCCATCTCATTTGTCTGTGAGTCAAAATGGCCATTGCGATTTAGTGCCATAAAACCACCCCAAACAGATACATTGGGTGTTCTGTTGATTAAAGTAAGGAATGGTCGGCAAATTGTAATGACATCCAAATAATGACAAGAATGGATTGCATGACTTAAACTGAGTAGAAAAAACGGCAAATGCTTTGTTCAATTTCCATGCTATCTAAAAGAATTCAAAGGTGCTCGAGGTCTAAAAAAAAAATCGGTTTCTATGCTTTACATTCAGAGTGAACTTAGAAATGTGTTTTTCAAGGTGGTTATGAAATATATTTGTCTAACGTTTTTAATTTTTTAAGTGTACGCTTACAGGCACTCTTCACCAATACAGCTTAAAATTGCTGATAAATAAAAAAACTTTTTTAAAGTAATGGCAAAGCCAATAAGTCAGACATGCATTTTCAGTTCTAGGCAAACCTATTGCCTTTCCTTGATATTTTACTGGAGGATGGCTAGAGGGCCTCGGTCAGTGCTTAATATGAGCTGGTGGTCAGCTGCCACATGGTCACATTGTTTCTGAAATGTAAAGATGAGCAGAACAACAGTTGATTATTAATTCAATATACATTAAAAACAACTAATACCCGACACCCAAGCCATTCTTATAGCTTCAGGGGCCTCAAACATTTTGAATTGTCACACTTGTAGCAGTGTGATGGTTAGTAGTTGTGTAAGTACTGCTTTTGGCAGTGCTGTTAGTGGCAATGTGTGGTGCAAGCTGCTGTGGCCTCTTGACAAGGGTCCTTGCACTTATGTTTTATACAAATTAAGCACTGCTCGGGATAGCATGGGGTCTTGCTGCAGCCAAGGCGCGCCTCCTCCACTGGATCACCTGCACATCGAGACAGGTCGTGGGGGTGCAGGAGGAGTGGTGGCCTGCCACAGACCTGTAACAGAACCACCACTGTTAACTGCAGAATTCTCTGACCCAAGACTTGCCCTTGAGAGAGTGCTATTGGTAGTGTGTGATTGATGGTTGGTTAGGGGTGGGAGAGTGCTGTCAATAGCGTGATTGCTACTCTGTTGGGGTTTGAGAATTGTTCTGATATTGTGTCTGAAGGGTGTGAGTGTTATCATTTTAATGTGACTGCTAATCTGTGAGGGGCATGAGTTCTGTTGGTACTTTGGGACTTTTAGCTTCTGAGGGTGTGAGAGTGCTCCTGGTAGTATGTGACAACCTCTTTGTGATAGGTGCGAAAGTGCTTCCATTTGACTACTTTGTGAGTGGTGTGAGAGTGCTGTTGGTAGTGTGAGACTGCTATTCAGTGAGGGGTGTGAGAGTTGTTAGGAGTGTATGGCTGCTAGCTTTTGAAGCGTGTGAAAGTGAGCAGTGTTGGCTGGAAAGTCTGTGGTGAAGAGTATGAGAGCTTTTCCAATGGTGTGTGAAAGCTAGTGTGTGAGGGGTGTAAGTGCTTCCATTAGTGTGTGATCTCCTGTCTGTGATGGGTGTGAAAGTACTGTTTGCAGAGTGATACTGCTTCTCTGAAAGGTGTGAAAGTGTTGTTGAGAGTGTATGACAGATTAGAGGGTGAGTGAGTGACAGTCTATGGGTGTTTCAAACGTACTGTTTGGAACGTGACTGCCACTGTTTGGAGTATGTGAGTAGTGCTGGAAGTTAAAACTGCTAGTCTGTGAGTGGCGTGAGTATTATCAGTAGTGTGAGATTGCAGGGATGAAACTTGGAGACCAATTCAAACCTGCCATGTTAGCCTACACTGGCTCCAACAAGATTAAAATGTTCATACTCGCTCACACAGTCTAATTGTAAGCCGGAGCACACGCCGCAGACTTGCAGACCACCGGGACAGGCGTGGGACGGATTTGACCGCACCTTTGAATTTTCACAGGCTTGACCTGCGATTCCCATTCGTCACCCACGGGCTGACGGGATTGCCTGGATGCCCAGAGGGGGCGGTCGGGGTTTAAATACAGAGGCAACCCTGCTTGAATTAACTCTGCTCCCTGGCGCCCCTGACGGATGCTGCCCACCTGGAAAGCCAAGTCTCCTTGCTATTTTTTACCACCCACCGATCCTCACACATGCCAGCTCAATGGGCAGAGGGGGAGTTATGTTGATGTGGGCTCCGGTGCGAAAGTCGACTCGTCACTCGGGTCAACAAGTAAATGCACGAGTCCACGAGATATTATAAAGGCGCAAAGTTCGTACTTACAAAAGCTCTTGCAGGCCAAGTCAGCCAGAAGTGGACACGTGGGCAGTTATTCTCCATTTTCAGACAAAAGAGGGACTCCTCGCCACCACGGACCACTCCCTCCTTCCTCGGCTCGGACAGTCACATACACCTGCAGCTTCCATGACCGTCACGTTTATGCGAACTCATAAATGTCCTGCGCATGACATACGTATGCTCACACACTGTTAACAGAGTGCTTGCTAACTCACCAGCAGCCCCACCCACCCTGAAAACGCGCAGTCACGGCTCACGCAGTCTGACGCTAAGACATCTTGTGCGCACCATCAGAGCCTGCCGCCTTAGAGGCCACTTACTTATTTAAGAGGTCAGGCATACGCTGCTGTCGTGCGCACGATTTTATTAGTGAGGGGGCCCCTGGAGCACAGCCCGGCCCCCCGCAACGTGGCCCGGGGGCTGCAGGGGGCTCCTGTGTTACTCCTTTGGTCGTGCACGTACAATTTAATTAAAAGGCCATTTGCGCACCATGGCCGTGCTCACCATCAGTGAGGGGGTCACTGGAGCGAGGGGGCCCCTGAACTGAAGCAGGGGCCCGAGGCCCCCCCGCAACGCGGGGGCTGTGGGGGCCTGTGTTACGCCCCTGTTGTCCAGCCAGGAACTGATGCATACTCATAGTATGTCTATAGCTTCCACGGTAGCGATGGTGGCTTGTTTACAGATATGTCTATGTTTTTTATGTAGCTGTGCTTTTGTGCTGCATTATTTGAATGAAATTTCGTTGTGTTGTACTATTTTGTGACCTGTGGGACATTAAGTGAATTCGTTTAGCTCAATATTTCTTTGAGGTAGTGCTTTAATTTCAAACAACATAGCTCAGGAACAGAAAGAGGCAAACCCAGGAGGATATTCTCATGAACGTGTGATAATCATCGCCAAATTAGCTTAACACAACTATAAACATCGCAGTTTATCGCGGGAAAATGACGCTGTGTTAACTAAGTATTCACAACACGGAGGCCCCATACGATAGGCCCACGCCAACACGTCAAATCTCAGCGATAAAGTCAACGCGACGCCGCAAAAATGCAAAACACAAACACAAAAAAAGTTGCGATGAGCCAATCGCGATACAAAAAGCAGCGAAAACCAGTGACAGGCCTGCAAATCCCACGCGTCAGGTGGGAAAATGCACTATAAAAACAACCAAAAAAACACCAAAAACAATTCAAAGTGTGTAGCAACATGGATACACCCTGACTAAGTGCAAAGGTCAACACCAACCCCACAAGTCCCACAGACCACCAGCAAGGAACAACAGGGTTGGGGAAGGCCAAAGAGATGAGGAAGAGGAAAACAAGGTGCAGTACGCAGGAAAACCAGATCAGCATCACGGTGGTGACAGAACACTACCATCAACTGACCCACGATTAGACTACCATGAATGCAGTTGGAGTGTCAAGGAGGTCAACCTCACATCCGTCATGTAGTCCAAATGTCCAAAGTCCCGCATCAAAATCCAGCACCTCCCAAACAGTCCCAATGTACATTGTCATACAGTCTGCATATAAACAAGAACAATGCGCCAACATACATGTCAACACAATGCCAACATAAATCTCCCCGTCACATTGCAGAGGGACACACAACACCTCCAGCAGAGCAGACCAGACAACTCATCAGTGATGCCGGAGAGGACCACCACACATTTGACACCAATGCCCTACAACAGCTCATGCAAAAAACACAGTTGATGGACAGAATGTAGAACAATGTCATACATTCACCCCAGTACAAGGATCTGTGCCTAAATCCATCGTTTTTTTGCACTACACACCACCCTGGGTTAAACACTGGCTATATGCAAATCAGCTCTGACCCTGTGTCTCATGGGAACAGTCCAGTCCGAACTACCAAGCCATGTCTTTCCCAGAACGGAATCAAGCATCCAAGGACCGGTTTCTGGCTATCAGCCTTCATCAGCCTGGATAGCTTGACTCCAGTGGTGTGGAGAGCCTGGGACTCACGTCTGAGTATACCCAGCACACTTGGGGTGAAAATTGCAAAAAACACAGTTGATGGACAGAATGTAGAACAATGTCATACATTCACCCCAGTACAAGGATCTGGGCCTAAATCCATTGTTGTTTTGCACTCCACACCACCCTGGGTTAGACACTGGCTATATGCAAATCAGCCTTGACCCTGTGCCTCATGGGAACAGTCCAGCCCGAACTACCAAGCCATGTCTTTCCTAGACCGGAATCAAGCATCCAAGGACCAGTTTCTGGCTATCAGCCTTCTTCAGCCTGGATAGCTTGACTCCAGTGATGTGGAGAGCCTGGGACTCACGTCTGAGCATACCCAGCCCACTCGGGGTGAAAATTGCAAAAAACACAGTTGATGGGCCGGTCAGGACTCGATTTGATGTGTGAGCCCTGGTGGACCACAGTTGCGGCTGGAGGCAGCTGACAGTGCAGGGCAACATACTCATGGCATCGATGACCCCAAGATCATCGTCTCAGAGGCCATCCAATATCTCAGAAGGCTGGGTCCCTGACTTGAGCTGCACAGAGTTAGTGGCCCCAGATGCACTCCGGCCAGCACAGGCACACCGCCACAGGACGGTGAATTGCGGTGCACTGAGGTAGGGTCACGCGGACTGAGTGGGTCCTCATCAATGTGCGAAGTGAATGTGGTGGAGGGTTGTGGGGGACAGTGGAAGGTGTCCTCTCCGGCACGATGCAGAGTGCAGAAGTCGTCCAGAAGCAGCAAATTGAGGAGTTGAATGCTACAGCCTT
The DNA here is from genome assembly GCF_964263255.1 of Lissotriton vulgaris. Lineage (NCBI taxonomy): Eukaryota > Metazoa > Chordata > Amphibia > Caudata > Salamandridae > Lissotriton > Lissotriton vulgaris. The sequence goes on along the minus strand of NC_141696.1, from coordinate 512,566,610 downwards.
GTTTTCACCACCAATTCGATATCAGCTACATGAGGATGAAGGCAACCCCTAGTCCATAGACTTTGATGCCACCATGGTTCAACCAGACAGTGTCCATGAATGTCAGGGAACAGACTTAGTGGCACCGCAGCTAAGAGGAGATGCAGTCTGCGATGATGCCGGTACATTTGAATGAACTCAGTCATGGCGAAATCAAGACTCAGTCCCAAATGTGTGACCTACTCGACCACAGTGTAGGCCGGAGGCAGCGGTCAGCAGTAGCCCACAGCCACGTGTCGTTGGCTCACGATGCACAGTTAGTTAGTGACACCAGGGCGGTTGTCGGTAACAATGATCCTTTTTTCATCCTGACCGACACGCGTCTTCCTCTTACACCTCTCCTTGCGTGCAATGCTATGTACTCTGCCATTGAAAAATCAAGACAGTTCCAATTGTGTGACCTACTCGAGTGCAGTGTGGCCCGAGGGTAGTAGTCAGCGTGGGCCCACGCTGACTAGTTTGTTTGGAGTCCCATACACAGACTTGGTGGCACCACATCGAAGGGAGTATAGTGATAATAACTCTACCATAAATAATGTTCTCTGCCCTGGTGTAATCAAGACCCTGTTCCAAATGTGTGACCTACCGGACCGCTGTGTATGCTGGTGGTGTTCATCAAAGAGAAAGGAGTACTGCAGGCGTGTTTCGCGGAGGCCTTGATGGTCTGAAGAGGCTGCCAGGGTCGCGGCTCTTGGGCTTGGAGCATGCACCGGCACATGGTGGGCCCTCTTCGACACACTCCGGTGTCAGCAGGTCAGCATTGAAGCCTGGATGCGCAGGGACGGGCAAGACTGGTTCAGGGACTAGCGGCCCGGGGTGCAGCAAGAGCACAGGATCGCAGGCAACACCGCTCACTGCGATGGTGTTGGCCTCGTGGCGGGTGAGAGGTGCAGCACTGGCAGAGACATTGGGCATTCTGAAAGAGAACCACGCCCAAGTTACATGCTTTTTATTTACACCCTACGCTGCTCTGGCGTAAGCCGGGCTGGCCCACTCCACTCACACTTACGGGGGGATGTAACAAGCTACATTTACGTGAGCTTCTCCACTGGCTCGGGTTTCATGGTTGCGTCCACTGTCCACTACACTCCATACCCCAGTGGTGTATGTCGACATGGGTATGTGTGTGGTCTGCATACTGCAGCCTGGGCTTCACATCCACGCCACACTTGCCATTGTATACATTCTCATTCATAGGTCACTTGCCTCCTTCGCACATGCCTGTTCCCCACCTCTTCCCACATTCTGCTATTGTGTGGCTGAGGTGCCATGCTGTTGATGGGTTATGTGCATGGCTGGCCCTGGTTCCCACAGTAAGTTGTGCTGTCATGTATGGTGGGTGGGCATGTTGTTTGGCATGTTGTATGTGAGTTTGTAACATGTGCTTTCCCAGTGTTGTGAGTTGCATGATTGTGGAGTTGAGGTGTGTGGTGTGTTCATTCGATACTTGCCAGCGAGCAGTGCATTTCCGTAGGTGCCATCCTGGTAGCACTGGTTGATGATGGACTGTCGGAAGATGTAGGGATCATGCACACTGCCTGGGTGATTGGCATCGACGTTGGTGGAGTTTCCCCGGTGGTACACTATTGCCTGCACATTGATGGACTACGTGCGCTTTCTGTTGCGGTTATTGTGTGCAGTGTTGCCAGGGGGCACAAGTAGAACATATGTGCAGTCAATTGCCCCATGACACGTGTGGGAAGCCAGCTATGGGGTAGACGCCTTGCTTGGTCCCCAGCTGTTCCTGCGCAGTGTCAGGGTATTATAGATAGTGGGGTACCTAGCTGATGGTGTCATCCATGACCGTTGTGTGGGACTTGGACTGGGCTGGCTGTGAGGTTCCTCCGACTCTAGCGGTTGTTGGTTGGGAGGTACCAGAGTCCAACAGATGTAGCACAGCCAGCACCTTTGTCTGTGGTGGGATGTTGGTTGCCCGCTGTGTTGGTACCGTCAGGCTGTGGGCATGATGTTCAGGATGGGGAGGATGGTTGTCCCTTTGATCCTGTAGTGGGCAATGACATTCTCTGGTGTTGGATCTGTGACGTCGGTGCATTTTCTGTAGGTTGCTGTCTTTGTCTGTGCTGCCTCTGTGCTGGTCCTGGGGAGAGGTGTCCGGCAGGGTTTTATGCGTCCTGTAGGCGCATAAAATAGGTGCACCCAAAAACATGTCATAATACAGCCCCAAGAAGGTAAGCAGATACAGCTTTATAAAAGTGTTCATATTCTCAACAGTTTTGTATACAAAAATGTTGCAGTATAATGTGATCTATTTTATGGAGCAGCTCAGACCGTTCTAACAGTGCATTTTGTGCATGTGGCCACATGACAGTAGGTCAGACATGAAGCGAGCAGGCAGAGTAGTGCGTGGTAATGGTGTGGAATGTGCTTACGTTTTTGGATCAGCAATAAGGAACATTGACAGAGCAATATATGCTCTGTGTGCTGGAAAGGGTAGTTGTGCTGCAGGTAAGGGCTAAGGAGCAATGGTAGAGTAGTGTTCAGTCTTATTCTTATGGAAAAACTGGATGTCATTTGGGCCTGTGGTGAGTCACAATGGAAGTTTGTGGTGCCAGCCTACAAAACCATTTGCCCTGCAACTGTGTTTTTTAACAAGCTAAGCACTGGTTTAGGCATCATTCTGTAGATTTACATGTAGCAGCCAAGCGTTCCCACATCAAGAGTGACACTTTCAGGCAGTCCTGATATTTTAGTGAACAACATTTTGCATGTTCAAATATGAGCTGATATTTACAAAGTTGAACATTAGGCTATGAATTATTAGACTTCAAGTCCCAGAAGGCAACTGACAGTTGGCTCTAAAGTCATAACATGCTGATGGTTTTACCCATGAAAAGAGGTCATGTAACAGGTCATGTAACAGCTACAGTTGTTATGCATATCTCTGCTTTCACTCTCTTGTGATTTGTTGTGCAGCTTTTTTTAAATTTCACACTATGCTGTTATGCAGTTATCTGCCTTTTGTGAACGACTGGTCAGTAAAATACTGCACAGCTCTGTTGTGCTGATTTCTAAACAGTACGCTGCTGCCCAGCTCTTCTGAGGCTCGCACTGCAGAGCTATATATATATTCATGGGAATACTGTTGTTGTAACCGAGAAGTCGGAGTATACTATGACCCACCACCGTAACCTCCAAGGTGCCAAGAAGCAGCTAATTTCAGCGGGCGCATTGAGTATGGTGTAACGCTGTCACTGGATCTGCGCCTCCATACATGTTACCTTGGAAAGTGGTGGTTGAAAGTAGGGGACATTGAGTTGTTTAATTAATTTTTAGTGTGTTTTCCCCACTGCACTGCACCTGAGGACCAGCGTGTTGTATTTTGGGACTAGTAGTTCTATTTGATTGACACATGCAGCGGTATTAGAGTGCAGGTGAGCCCGCCACCACTGGGGAAGGAGGAGCCTAAGGGGCGTAGCTAGAGCTTGTGGCGCCCGGGGCTATCCCTCAGATTGCCGCCCCTTGGGGGGGGGGGGGGTAGGGGGGGGGGTGCTGGGGAAAAAGGACGGTGAGCACTTGAAAGATGTCCGAGAGACAAGTAGTATTGCTGCAAATAGTTACCTCGATCATGCAAGTTATATGCACATACATGACACAGTTAAAGGCTACACAGTTGAATACATTGGTGACTGGCAGTACAAAAGGCACACTAGGCAGAACAGCCAGGGCGAGTAACCACAAAACCGCACGCAGGAAAATTGAAAAAGGCAGGGGAATAAAAGCACACAGGTAAAGATGATCAAGATGTGCAAACCAACAGGTACGCCCCAGCAAACATTACGTTACAAGTCAGGAAGGCCAACCTCCCCATCCTTAAGCATGACAAAGAAGCAAAACATTAGCACCAGGTAATCCGACTCTAACATCGAAACAAACATTTGATTACTTCATCGACGCACTGGAAGAAATGACACAAAGATAATCAAATATCTATAATACCTAGCAGGAGATGGGGTCAAAGGGGCATTCAAGAAGTTCCCAAAGGAGGAAGTAGCCACATACCACACGGCAAATGACGCACTCCCCAAGAAGTTCGATCTGACAACCAATATGCACTATGAAAGGTACACTTATAGCAAAGCAAGCAAGACAACAGCCAGCCCAGGACAAATGATGCATGAATTCACAAAGAGGACGGAAACCCTAAAGACCCACAGTGACCATCTGCAGTGTCACTGTGTCTATCTGTGGTCTTGAGGTATTAATCTACGGAGTCATGATGTCCTTGTGTGCAGCATCATGGCATCCATAGGCGGTGTCAGGGCGACCAATGGGAAGGCAGCTGGGCGCTGCTCCGGGGCCCGGCATTCTAAAGGAACTGGAGGAGGAGACACTCCGAGACAGTGGGACCCTGCGGGCCCCAGAGGGGGGGGGGGGGGGGGGGGGCGTCGGGTCTTTCCTTCTGTCGCTGTCTACATAGTAAATAAAAGACACACTCTGAAGCTGCAGACAGCAAAGAGCAAAGAGTGTGTGCTGTTACTAATGCATTGCGTGGTGAGAGGTAGTGTGTGCAGTGCACCTGACCTGAGTGGTAATATACCCCAGGCTGTGCTGGAACACCCACATTCCTGGCTGTACGGTCACAATGCATAAACATACTCTGTGTAATCAATGCTGCGCACTCACTCCTATCAGTACAACTTGACGCACTGCAGGCCTGGGCTGGCACTGCAGCTCTTTGTAAATAAATAAAAAACTAAAACTAAAGCTGCATCATCAATGTCATTGTACTCATAGGATTCAAGAGTGTAATATAGAACAGTGGAGTGATAGGGAACTTGTTTTTATGTAAAGGGTGGTAAATGTAGGTTACAGCCTATCAGCAGGATTGGTGGAAAATACCTGCACAAAGAAACATCAGCTGTATAGGAGTTGTTTTTTTGCAGTTTTATATAGAACGATTTTCGGCCAAGAGCTTTAGAGCGCTTTACATGAACTCCAGATTACATTACGCAAGGTGAGATTATTTTTTTTCTTGTAGGCTAGGAGAGATTAAGTGATTTGGCCAGAATTGCAGGATATTCAACCAATGTCAAGACACGCACCTGGTTCCCAAAATTCTAAATCGGCAGCTCTCTGAGCTCCGGCCATTAAGCTACATCTCCTCCCAATGTATAAGGCTGTTAATCTTACCTCGTTTTCCCATTATTAGAATGTGTGTGACACTGTGGCATCCTAGTGTCAACCGATTTGCCCATTTCAAGTCTGTTCAAGACTCCCACACACCAGTGGCATAAAGCAAAATGACCCCCACCCTGCAAAGTGGGCCCCGGAATCTCCAATATCTCACATATCTACAGAGGCTTTTGGCTAAATGGTTGCCCAACGCGCCGCTGTCCCACACTCCTGAATTGTACATTTGCGTTCCCATAGCTATTCGTCTGATGATCAACATTCTGGCTTTACACAATGTTGCATATCTGTAATAATCCGAGGCCAGCAATGGGAACAGAAAAGATGATTCACTCAAACGGATTGTGCTTAACAGAAACCAAATTCATAGCTGCCAAGGTTTCAGATTGCTATGTGTGACATTTTCATAATTTCATTGACATTATGAGTGACATTTCAATGACTATGACTGACACAGTGACACTTTCTCGCTGGCAAAATGAAGCAATGAAGATGAGGGAATCATGTAAATATCAGAAAGTACACCCATTTGAGTATAGCTGCTAAAGTATCAGATTGATTATGTGTGACATTTTCATAGATCCAGTGATTTAAGAGAGTCACGCTAGAACTAAATATGGAACTCAAAGTGGCAATTTCTTGCAATCAAAATAATGGAACGAAGTCAATGGAAATAGACAAATAGCTGAAATTAACCTCATTTGAGCAACAGGAAGTCGAACTCAGCAGCAGGTGCTGTAACAATCAGCACCCTCCACCCCAGGCTCTTCAGTACCACAATGGGCCCCTGAGTCAGAGCGTGATCCCCTAACGCTTGCCTCCACCCCTCCTAAGCAGCAAGAGCACAGTGCAAAGACTCTCAAGCACAGTGCGCCGGGCCACAAAATGTTGGTAGAGTGAGACAGAGCCCCCCAACCTGAGTGTCAGTCCCAATCCCCAGTCTACCCCCGCAAACTCGCAAAGCAGACACAGAACTGCGCTAAGAGAAGTGCCCAGGGTAGGACAACCTGGGAGAAGCACATAGTGCTCCCCGAACCAGGCCCAGACCCTCTAACATCACCTGCCCCTGTTCCAACGGCTGAAAGTATGACAGACAGGGAGGGGCTGTAATCACCCTTTTCATCCCTCCTCCCTGCCGAGAAAACATGTGGGAGAGCAGACTCCTTTAGGCTGCACTGCTCCCCCACAGGACCCCAAACGTCATCCTTCAATCACTCCCCATGATTTTTTGGGCCATCTCTGTGCAGGTGGATTTGTTCCCCAAAACGTGGAAAAAACATAGAAAAAGGCCCGACATTACTAGGCTCTATGCGATCTTTCCACATTCCAGGTGCTAAACAACTATTCTGCTTTCAATTATTTTCAAACAGGCAGCGCTGCCTGACTGGCTTGTGTGCGACTCGAGGCAGCTGGCAGCTCAGGCCTCAACGAGCGTGCCACAGCACCAACCTCTCCACCCCGACCCTCCCAGACACACACACACGCGTCCGTCTTACTTGGAGGTCCAGGTGGCTGTCGGCCTGTGTGTCCTCAGTGAGTCCTGGTGATTGCTGCAACCGTGTCGCCGGTCGTCATTGAATCCCGTCCCAGGGCACTCTCTCTAAGCCGGCATGGAAATATACATACTTGAAATGACATAGTTGCGGGCGAGCGGCTAAAGGCCACAAAAGGGATGGGGTGAGCTGCAGCGGGCCTAGTACAATGTGCGGCCGGCCCCGCCTGCAAACCAGTGACCTGCCAGCCTTAGACCACAAACTCTCCCCGCGCACAGGGACGTAACGTTCCCCCATGGCGCCACATCGGTCACACGTGTGTTCTCTGCAACAACGGTCGGAGCGAGCGACTGGACGTTACGTCACTAACATGGCGGGCGGGACTTAGGCCGCGTTGCACTGCAGCGCAGCCTGCACTCCTCCTGACCTGCGGTAACTGCAGCAGGCAGGCACAGATGCACAGTGCAAACGCGGGGACTTTCAATTACATTGCCAAAAAGTAAGTCCCGCGTTTGTGTGTACTGTGCATGCAGCTGCAGCCTGCAGCTACAGAAGCAGAAACTGAAGCTGGTCGCCCGGTCTGGTCACGTCACAGAACTTCTAGGCGGCCGCAACGGGCCTCTAGACACTGCCTGCCCACGCGGCCGCTGCCGCCTAAAAAATGATGCCGCCTGGGGCGGACCGCCCCCCGCCCCCCCCTAGCTACGCGGCTGCCCCCGAGTCAGAGCGTGATCCCCTAACGCCTGCCTCCACCCCTCCTAAGCAGCAAGAGCACAGTGCAAAGACTCTCAAGCACAGTGCGCCGGGCCACAAAATGTTGGTAGAGTGAGACAGAGCCCCCCAACCTGAGTGTCAGTCCCAATCCCCAGTCTACCCCCGCAAACTCGCAAAGCAGACACAGAACTGCGCTAAGAGAAGTGCCCAGGGTAGGACAACCTGGGAGAAGCACATAGTGCTCCCCGAACCAGGCCCAGACCCTCTAACATCACCTGCCCCTGTTCCAACGGCTGAAAGTATGACAGACAGGGAGGGGCTGTAATCACCTTCCTCATCCCTCCTCCCTGCCGAGAAAACATGTGGGAGAGCAGACTCCTTTAGGCTGCACTGCTCCCCCACAGGACCCCAAACGTCATCCTTCAATCACTCCCCATGATTTTTTGGGCCATCTCTGTGCAGGTGGATTTGTTCCCCAAAACGTGGAAAAAACATAGAAAAAGGCCCGACATTACTGGCTCTATGCGATCTTTCCACATTCCAGGTGCTAAACAACTATTCTGCTTTCAATTATTTTCAAACAGGCAGCGCTGCCTGACTGGCTTGTGTGCGACTCGAGGCAGCTGGCAGCTCAGGCCTCAACGAGCGTGCCACAGCACCGACCTCTCCACCCCGACCCTCCCAGACACACACACACGCGTCCGTCTTACTTGGAGGTCCAGGTGGCTGTCGGCCTGTGTGTCCTCAGTGAGTCCTGGTGATTGCTGCAACCGTGTCGCCGGTCGTCATTGAGTCCCGTCCCAGGGCACTCTCTCTAAGCCGGCATGGAAATATACATACTTGAAATGACATAGTTGCGGGCGAGCGGCTAAAGGCCACAAAAGGGATGGGGTGAGCTGCAGCGGGCCTAGTACAATGTGCAGCCGGCCTCGCCTGCAAACCAGTGACCTGCCAGCCTTAGACCACAAACTCTCCCCGCGCACAGGGACGTAACGTTCCCCCATGGCACCACATCGGTCACACGTGTGTTCTCTGCAACAACGGTCGGAGCGAGCGACTGGACGTGACGTCACTAACGTGGCGGGCGGGACTTAGGCCGCGTTGCACTGCAGCGCAGCCTGCACTCCTCCTGACCTGCCGTAACTGCAGCAGGCAGGCACAGATGCACAGTGCAAACGCGGGGACTTTCAATTACATTGCCAAAAAGTAAGTCCTGCGTTTGTGTGTACTGTGCATGCAGCTGCAGCCTGCAGCTACAGAAGCAGAAACTGAAGCTGGTCGCCCGGTCTGGTCACGTCACAGAACTTCTAGGCGGCCGCAACGGGCCTCTAGACACTGCCTGCCCACGCGGCCGCTGCCGCCTAAAAAATGATGCCGCCTGGGGCGGACCGACCGCCCCCCCCCCCCAGCTACGCGGCTGAGGAGCCTACTTTGAAAGACCTGCAAGTGGGTTACACACTTTTTGGGATTGTGGCATTTGATGAAGGCATTCCGCCGAAACCGGTCATGCCTGTTTCCCAATAAAACAACGAACGGAGCCACGCTGTGTCCTTTGCATTCATCTCTTAAGGAGGAGAATTTGGTTTGATATATATATATATATATTCAATGAAAAAACCATTGGTTATAGAACATATATAGTTAGGAATTTGCATTTACAAAACCTTATTTTACTCGCATAGAACCATTGAAATTCCATATATAGTTAGATGCGCTAACTATATATCGCGCACCCGCAATCCACTGCTGATGATGTCACATATTACATCATTCATGACATGGTCAGTGACATCACTGATGACATCACTGATGACATCTCAAATGACATCACTGATGACATCACTGATGACATCATCCAGTGTTTGTATGTTTCTGTAAAGTTAAAATATGTCTTACATATTGAAGAATGAGTGGATGTATAAGTGTCTGGATGAAGGATTTAGTAGGTGCATGACTGACTGTATGAGAGAGTGATTAAATGTGTTTCACTGAGTGCATGGGTTAGTGACTAAACTGTCTTAATTTGTGCATCATTATGTCTGTTGTTCTGTAAACTGCTGCATGTGTTGATCAGTAGCTATATGAGTAACTATATGGGTTATTGATTGATTGTCGAAGTATTTGTATGGGAGACTGAGTGTGTGTGTGGCTGATTGGAGATGTATGACTCTGTGGAGATCAATGTGTTCTTGTATCAATGATTGTATAAGAGAGTAAGTATGTGTTAGTATATGTTTGAAAATGTAAGGTACTCTATGTTTAACTGTATTGATTAGAAAATGGAAGTGTGATTGATTCTTTACAGGACTGACTAGGTGTGTGAGTAACTCCATGGATGAATGGCAGAGTGTGAGTGTCTGTATAGGTGTATGAGTGCATATGATAGTGTTGTAAAGATGAGTGATTGTATGTATGAATGATTGTATGGGTGAATGAGTGAATCTGTGTGTAGACATTGGAATCAGTGAGTGTGTATGTAGTAACTAGTATTGGTGTGTCAATGGTTTAAAAAATTATATTCTGTATTTTACACTGGATGTAACAGAGGTTATATTAAAGTGTGAGGAGATGCATTGTATTGTCACATGAATGATATCATCAGTGATGTCATCAGTGATGTCATTTGAGATGTCATCAGTGATGTCATCAGTGATGTCATTTGAGATGTTATCAGTGATGTCATTTGAGATGTCACCAGTGATGTCATCAGTGATGTCATTTGAGATGTCATCAGTGATGTCATCAGTGATGTCACTGACCATGTCATGAATGATGTAATATGTGACATCATCAGCAGTGGATTGCGGGTGCGCGATATATAGTTAGCGCATCTAACTATATATGGAATTTCAATGGTTTTATGCGAGTAAAATAAGGTTTTGTAAATGCAAATTCCTAACTATATATGTTCTATAACCAATGGTTTTTTCATTGAATTTTCAAGGTTTTGTAAATGCAAATTCCTAACTATATATGGACTATAACCTATGTTTTTTTCTGTGAATTTCATTGGTTTTTTAAAAGCTAACATCTGTAGCTGTAAAATGTATTCTACTTTAAAACCCAAAATATATTTTAGATGTTTATTGATAATTTTAATTGAAATATTTTTTTCTTCGCTTCCGGTAAGCGAACCGGGAAGCTTTCCGTTAGCTCATCTTGATGCCGCGATCTAGTAAGCGAACCGGTAAACGTTACGTTAGCGGAATTGTGACGCGTCGCGGAAGCGCGACGTATCATTGTCGCGTAATGCGTCTTATGACGCGCCGCTTTAGCGCTCTCGAAAGTGCTCGGGACCGCAAACCGGAAACGATGCGGGACGCGGCGCGCACCGCGTAACGTGAGCGGAACAAGTCATGTGACTTGTTTATCAAAGTTTTCATTGGTTCATTTCACTTTTGGTTTCCAAATGATGTATGACTAGGTCATGTGACCTAAAAATAACACTTTTCATTGGTTCCGAACTTTTGCTTTTCCAAAATCACGTAAACCCCTTCTTCTTTCCTCACTCTGACTTTCATCTTGGTGAGAGAAAGACCATTTCCAATTTTGATTGCAATGGCTTCTATCTTTGCTTCAGCTGGTGGACCCCCACCACCACCTCAACCTCCTCATGACAAGAGAGGACCACCATCTCAATTCATCTCAAACAGAGAGGAGGAAGAAGACGACTTAGAAGAAGAGGACACTGATGAACCTGATTTTATTCAGGAGTTGCCCCGTGTTTCCGGAAGGAAAACAAGTTTCATTTGGCAATTTTTCTCAATTCCTCGAGGGGAGAAGAAGGTTAATGCCAAATATGCCACCTGCCTAATTTGCAAAAAAAGATTATCTCGAGGCACAGAGAAAAAGTATAGTATGGGCAACTATACTATGCATCGCCATATGGTCAGGTGGCATCCATTAAATTACAGCCGGGCAGAGTTAAGGGATCTGCAAGATAATCCCCCGACAACTCCTGTGGCCAAATCAACTTCTAATATATCTTTGACTGTAAGAGAGGCACAGGAAACTGTACCAAACATACAGCCAAACTTCAAGCACATGAAGTTTACGTGCATACATTGTGGTGCTATGCTCTCATGTGGCAACATGAGCGTAAACTTAATCAACTTGGTGTTTGATAACCATAACTGCCCTAACCCACCCAAGCAGTAATTTTTTCTTTGCTCCTGTTGAGCCCTTTTCGATGCCTGTTTTTTTGTTGTTTCCCCTCCATGAAAAACACAAAAAAAACATAAAACTGTTCTAAAAATACAAAAAAACAAAAAATGTTCAGAAAAAAAAATAAATAAATAAAACAACAAAAACATTAAAAAAAAGTTCTTTTCAGAACTACCTCCCCTTTCAAATAAAATTGCTAGAATGTTTAGCACTCTGGCAAGCTCTATTTCTTTTGGTTCGCTTCAAGTTCGCTGCCCGGTTCGCGAACTTGAAGCGAACCAAAAAAATATTTTTTTAAAAAAAAGAAGAGTTAGTATAAGGGAAGTAAACAGAGAGTAATGTAAAAAGAAAGACAGCTATAGAGAGTAAATCAGAGATAGTGTTTAATAGATCTATTTATTAATTCAGGATGACGATAAGGTGTGATGTCTCGTGAGGTTTGTTTAAGGTGAGACCTACTCAGGGTTACAGATCAATTTTACACTTGTTGAAGAATACAGAGCAGATAAAGCATGTGAAGGCCTACCAATGAAGTAAATCATGTCCTCTTATTACATCATTCATGACATGGTCAGTGACATCATCAGCAGTGCATTGCGGGTAAAAAGAGTAGAAAACATTTACCTTATAATTCTTGTTACCTTTTTTAAATATTTTTTCATACTTTCAATCTGTAAAAGAGAAAACAAACATTTCCAAAAATATTACTACATGTATTTAAAAATTACAAAAGAAAAGGGAAAAGGTTCAAGAAGAAACACTTTTTCAACAATTTTGACATTTACAGAAGCCTCTGCTTCTCTACGTCCCCTACACAATCCTAAAAATATATATTTTAAATAAACAGTATCTTCATGCTGATGAACTGAGACCTATTTTGGAACATGGTACTTCTTTTGCACTGCTGATGTCTCACAATAGTGATGCAATAGCAGCGCAAAAAAGATGTAAAGCCATCATAAAATTGTCTCTAATATTTTAAATGATAGTTTCAGGATGCAAATAAGATGTGTGCTTTGAAGAGCTTTCTTTGAGGTGAGGCCTATTCCTTTTTTTTAAAAAAACAGTACCCGGAAATACAGCACTGTAAGCATTAAAATTGACACTTACAGAAGACTCAGTTTCTCCATATCTACCTCACATTTCTAAATGTATATCATAAGTACAAACAGAAGAACATTAATTATACATGTTATATGGTTTATTTTTGCTGTTCTCAGAATGTATCAAATTTCACTTAAATCAGTGACTTGAACGTATTCATCATGTAACAGCGGGGAAAAAAAAACACAATCAAAATGACTGTTTAAAAAACCCATACAACCTAAGAAATCTGATTTCAAAACTCCTTAAAATTAACTTACTTTCAATGACGTCGAAGGATCTCCTATGAACAGCATTCACTCTGTTGTGCTATAAATATTTTCAGCCCGCCACTTTCTGAAAGAAAACCTCCATCGATACGAAAAATATGTTACATAGAAGAAAAGACTTCTCTCATTCTATCACATGTTTCCACTAGGCCAAATCATGTTGCCGCGATTCGCTACCCTTGTAATTCTTCCAATCAAATCCCGACATTTTCTATTTTCGCAACTTTCAAAAAGAATACATTTAAGATTATTTTCACAATACTGGACTACTAATATCTTACCCTTCTTTGTCACTCATGTTCTCCTTTTCCTATGACACTGATACTGCTTACTATGAAGCAGACTTACTTGCATCAGGTTTATATAGTTGGATTTTAAATTGACATTATAATTAAAAGTTTTGGACCAATAATCTAGACAGCATTGCAGACTTACATTCCCTCTACTTCATGAACCTTTTGCAATTCTTCACAGGAAATCCCGAGATTCTTTCATTAAAATTTTGGTTTTAAAAACACCAGGTAAGAATTTTTAAGGTCAAACGGCAATTTTCTTTTGAAAGTTACAACGGAATCATTGCAGAATGACCAGCCGTTTCGAGACTTTAAATAAGCTGTATAATGTCCTGATGTTGTTGAAGGACCATCGTGATAGATAATTGCTACAGTTACAAAAGTCCTTCCTGATATTGAAAGCTGAGAAGCCACAATTTTTTTTATTAAAGTTGACAATTTTGATCCATCAGGCCTACATCGTTGGATCATTAAAATGACATACTGTCCATATCTACGTATAAGTAATGTTGACATCATTTCAGATTTACATTGGCTACACTCCATGTTGTGATCCGCTGCATTTACTAGCTTATTAAAAGAGACTGATTTACTGTCTGGCAAAGTTAAATATATAAATCTTTCTGAGTCTACACTAGTAGTACTTGATACACTACAATTCTCGCAGTCATGCTGCCATTGATAAGAAAGCCCAAACAGGTGATCTACATCTACACCCTCATCTTGCAATACATCAAGCATATACATTAAAAACTCCTGACAATCTTGCTGATTATTTTCAGAGAAGTCTGTTTGACCTGAACATTCATCTAACAGATAACGAACTTCAGACACACTTTCTACTTTTGTTCGATCAGTGCTACATTTCTCGAAAACAGAATTCAACAAACAGCATAACATTTGTTCTGAATTCAACAGAATCTGTTCTTTTAAACTCTCTAGTGAAAAGAGAACATTAACTACTACATTTGCATAGCAGTTGACACCAGAACTGTTTTCAAATTGAAAACCGACAACATCTTCAACAGAATCCACTTTGTTTCTGCTAACAATTTTCGGTTCATTGACTTTTAGTCTTTTTGCAACAACCTCCCTACTATTACAGATATTTCTACGTTTGCGGCCTACCACACGTTTCTCAAACAAAGGATATTGAGGCAAATGTGGCGCATACTCTCTTCTTAACCTATTGTATTCCTTAACACAATCTAGATCCGCACAAATGTTTGTGACATCACAGTCAATCAAGTACAATCCTGATAAAGTTCTAACTCGTGACAATGCCACATATGCCATACCCTCCTTGAACACAGAACTGCCAATATTCACCAATGCACTGTCTACACTTAAACCTTGCGATTTATGAATTGTTACCGCATATGCCAAGCAAACAGGAAACTGTTTACGGCGAACATATAAGTCTTTAACAAGCAAAAACCTAGCAGAACAACGACCAATTAGCTGTACTTCCTCAATGCCATCAAATTTAATTTTTAAAAATTCTATTCCATCTCTATTTCTGTACTTCTCAAAATCAACAACATTACCCATTGATCCATTTACCAGACCTCTTTCAACATGTAAATTTCTTCTCAAAATGATTCGGCAATTTAAACACACATTCAAAGTCTTTTCAAAACCCGCTGTTTTAGATATAGTCTTCTCTAATGAATCCAATTTTGATTTCAAATTTTCTGAAGGCTTGAAAAGTTGCAAAAGTGCTAAATAGAAAAACTCCTTTTTTTCTGAAGATTCGCCACTCAATTTTCGATGGTTTAATAATTGGCATTTTCTTTGCTTGACCAGGCATCCCTCACTTCCAATTACAGCATACACTCCTTTCTCAATATCTTCTTTGATGTTCCTCTTGAATATATAATTTTGGAGAACCTCATATAGACAAACATTCTCAAGGTGACTGCTTCGATTTGGATAATATGTATCCAACATGTTGGTCTTCAAAATGTCGGTACTGTTTGGTTCCTTTTCTGCCAAATATTCAATTTCCCGGACAGGTTTTAGAACCCGATTTCGCGTTGCAGCAAGACCAAGACTCGCCCAAACAATACTCCTGGATTTGGCATAGAGACTTGCTGAAGACAATCGATCTGAACATTCGTAAGCTCCGATTTCTCGATGCGACAACATCTTCAGACTGAAACTGTACAACTTCTTGCTGAGGCTCTTTTCATGGGAAATGTCCTCCCACATATCCTTCAGTTCTGTCTTTTCTTTTTTGGTGATGTAAGATGTCACATACCGAGCCACAGCCATACAGTTGTCACCCACAAACTGTATATCCATGTTAGCATTCCACATGGACAAAATCACTGGGTTGTAGTCGTTGATGTACTTGGACTCTTCGTTCCTTTTCAAATTGTATGTATTTATGGGTGATTTCCTCGTCACATTATGTCGCAGTGAAGACATCAAACTGTTCACTTTTCCTTTAGAAATCACCGGTCGTGGAAAGTTGAAACGACATTTGGTGTAGAACTTGTCCTTGTTTCTGAATTTACGATGACAGTACTTTCCACAACGATGGCTTTGGAAACGTAGAACTTGTTCTCTTAGGCTTTTCTTCTCCGTTGCGTTTGGAACAGCACACGTAGAATACTGTTCTATGAAATTCATCACTAAGTCATCCGGATCTGTTCCAAATTTAGGTGCATCCTTGATCCACAACAACATATGTATATGAGGAGCACCTCTTGCTTGGTACTCCTTTCTCCAGAAGAAATCCAACACCTCTCCAAGAGGTGGATTCTTCTTATTTGTGATGAAAGACATCATAGCTTCAAATCTATGATTGAAGTACCTGCATACATTCACAGGATCCAAAGAACACAGTTCTCCAGGTGTCTTGAATTCAATGTTTTCAATATTTCCATTTGCCTCTCGTAGAAATTCAAGTAAGTCTTCCCAGCCATACTCGGCACAGCTCAGAGTGAGGAACCATGTCGGAGTTCCTAAGTTCCTCAGCATACATTTTAAATCACCATGACGACGGTACCAGTACTCATTAGTACCACGCTGACACGCCATGAGATTAATTAAGTGAGAATCCAAAATACTGTCTTGGACATTGACTTTATGCATAAAGTCCCTTGCCGAGATATTTCGCATCTGTATACCACTTTTTAAGATGTGGTTCACTGCATATGACAGTCCAGACAGATCGCTTTCAAACAGGAGATGAAACAAATAGGGAATGCATTGACGAAACCTAGGATCGTCTGCATACAATCGTAAAGTCCGGTATTCAGACGCAGGAATTTGATGAGGTCGCTCATCATATCTTCCTCCTCGACCTGTGGGAAATAGCTGTGGGAAACACCGAGCTTCCAAACTTTCCTCCCAAACACTAATGGGACTCCCTTTAGCTTGTTTCATTTGAAACAACTCAATAGCATTCCCCATGACTTCCTTGGAATGCAAAGGATGAACACTATAATGTTCATATATTTCTTCACTTTTAGAGGCTTCTACTTTCTCAATTTGGCCAGCACACAAATCGCTATCCTCTTCATCACTTACTTCCTCTTCTGCAACATATACATTCTTATAGTACTTATTATTTGTCTTCAAATACACTGTTGCCTTTTTGACTTTCCTAACATCCACTAAATCTTGCCATATTTTCTTATTCTTTGTCGGAACCCCATTAACTAAGATAACCAGAGGTTCCTCTTCCACTTTTTCTATTCCAATTGTGTTAATGTTTTTGTTCAAATCTAGAGGCAAATAAACAACTCTTCCCTTTAATCCTCTCTGTAAATCTGCTGGAGGCAACTTCCCTGTCTTTGGCTCCATTCTTACAATAGCCTGAAAGGGATGGATACTTTGAATCAAAATACATTCATAAGTATTTAAATCCTTCAATTCAGAAGGAATCTCAACCAATTCCAGATTATTATGAACTGCCCTAGCAGGCATCTGGTTTTGGTTTAATTTATTACAACAATAAGTACACACACGTTGATCCGATCCTAAATCAAAATAATTTTCTACCATCAAGTATGTGGCAAAATCCTTCCATTCACTATTATTTTCCCTTTCACTTTTTGTATATAAATCCACTACCTTAGTCTGATTCTTATAATAAGTGCGTCGACAACATACACAAGTGAAATTAGGCCTCTCACTTGATTTCATCTGAAAAGTGGCAATTTCCTTCTGAAAATTATCTGTACTGGAAACCTGTACATTATCTTCAACATTACCCTCTACTTCAGGGTCAATTTGAACATTCTCATCTTTACTACTAAAGTAACAAAACTCAATTTCTTCACAAATATTCTTCACATCTATTTCAGAACCATGCAAAAGAGCAGCACATAATTGTTTAAGCATAATTGCTGGACTCTTAGCATAATACAACATTCTCACTAATTTTCTCACTTTATTATGATGCACTGCTAGCATCCTGAAATGATGAAAAACACTCTGGCATACTCTCCTGGAAAGACAAGCCAGTGAATGACCACGCAAACCTGTCATTTGTCTGACTCTGCAAGGATCTAAATCTTGCAACAACTTCATTTTCTGCTTCAAACTTTTCTTATTAAATGTCCGTATAAAATCACAAAGCAAATTGATGGAAACCTGTCGCACACTGCAAATAGAACTACACTTCCAAATGTACACAGGACCCTTAGGACGTCTTCCTAAAACCTCATCACTTAGCACCTCTTCTGTCTCTGTTGTCACAAGTTTTTCTTTTTCAACTGGACAACCATCCTTCACTTCATAAGCTCGACCACTGGTGTCAACTGCAAACATCAAATCATTATCCTGAAAATAACTCTCCTCATTAAAAAATGCCTCAGAACTTGAACTATGCATCCATTCTCCGGAAAAAACTTCACAAAAGTTACTACGATTTACTACTCTCTTCCATCTACTGTTTGTTTTGAAATCAGAAATTACCTTGCTTAGTTTCCTAATTCTATTGATTACCAAAATAAACAACTTTCGCTTAATTTCAAAAGCATGATCAATAATTTTCTCTACATTTTTCTTCTTCTTATAAAATGCCGCTTTCTGTTGGCCTTTTTTAATATTTCTTAATAAATTAACTATTATCCTGTTACGGAACATTCGTTTTCGAATGTCCCTAAACTGTTGTTTCCTTCTACTATCATGCACAGAGTTATCTCTTCCTCTACCAGTAACATTTTCGATGGGTCTTTCCTTTCCATTTAAATTACTCTTCTTTTTCTGAACTGAAACATTTTGGCGAAAAATACTTTTTTTACTAAAAATATTTTTTAAGAATGATTTTGTGCTCTTACCCGGAGCTTTCTTGGTGTTTTGATAAGTATTTGGGGAAGAGGACTGCTGCAATAAAACATCATCCTGCTGTCTTTGACGTTTTCTAGCCTTTCTAATTCTATTTTTCGTAGGCATTTTTCAAATTTAAAAAAGATCTGCAGTTGAATCTGTGGAAAAATATAATAAAAAATGTTATTAACCACTATTACCAAACAGTAAATAAATAACAGTCATCAAAAACTTAACGCCCTACTTATTATTTAACATAGAAAATCTTTTGCACCAGCACTGCATCACAAGGACATTTTCAGTCATTTCCTCTTGAATGCAGGTATACAATTGATTTATGTGCTGTGTTTAAAAACGATTTTTTGAAATCAATTACATTTCTGGATATGTACTGCTAGAGCTTTATAGGTTGCTTTGGGTCATATTTATAAGGCATATGAGTGTCTATAATGTTATTTTTCCTTTTTAAATGGAAAGCGTTCTTCATGGTGCAAGTTTCTTATAAATACGCTCCCACCTGCGAAACGGAACTTTGCGATGCGAAGCTGATTGCCTCCCCGGTGTCTGTCAACATTCTAAACAGACCGGAGCGGCCGCCATCTTATCTCTCGGTAGGATCGAGAGAGAAGAAGAGGTGAAAAACGAAGGGGGAATTTAATGAAAGGGGGCAAGGTATACCCCTCTTGACCCCCTAGGAATGTTGTTGGGGTTTTTAAAGGGTCCCGTGGGGAAAATAAAAAATATATATTTTTCACGGTAGAAGCGCTTTCCGAACACCGAACTGGGCCGCAAACTGCTGACGAAACGGGAATAGGTATAAGGGGGTGCGGGAGACCATTTTGTGCTTCGTTTTAATTAAATTACTAAGTATAAGGGGGTGCGGGAGACGTATCCTAATCCCTTATATTTTCTGAGGGTGGCTGAGAAGGCTCATATATGTTGATACATGTGTTCCAGCGGCTGTGCGTGAGCTTTTTTTTTTCTTTGCTGCGTCACGTCTGTTAACGTTCGATTCGAAGGAAATCAGGAAGTGTTGACAACCAATTTGTCAGTGCGATAAAATATTTCGTTATAAATGAATCCTTATTGATAAACATTGTCTGCGCCATCTTGTCTTTTTTACAATGCCACAATTTTGTCGTGCACGGTAGCCATTTTAGATGCCAGGCCGGTCCCAGGCTATCACCTAGCCCCAGCTGTAGAGAATCCACACATACCAACCCTCCCGATTCAGGCGTCAGACTACTGATTTCAGTGCTACTCTCCCGCCTCCCGATTCCTGCAACCAAAAACGCGGGGGTATATTACCAACCACTAGCGATAACTTCTTTAGAAAAAAAAATATCGCCGCACATCGGCGATTTTTATCGCAGATAAACCTTGCTATTAGCAAGGTTTATCGCAAATGCGATAAAAAACGGCCGCAATGCATGAATATCGCTGAAAAGTCAGCAATATTCATGAATTATCCAGCAAATGCTCTTAGCCATGTTATCCACCTCTCATTGGATAACATGGCTAAGAACTGCTCGCAAATGCGATAAGAAGCGGCCGCAATGCATCAATATTGCTGAAAAGTCAGCGATATTCATGCATTATCCAGCATATGCTTTTAGCCATGTTATCCACCTCCCATTGGATAACATGGCTAAGAACTGCTCATGGCCCCATGAGGAACGCTTTCGATTTAAAAAGGAAAAAATAACATTATAGAAAAGAATCGTTTTTAAACACAACATATAAATCAATTGTATACCTGCATTCAAGAGGAAATGACTGAAAATATCCTTGAGACACATGAAAGCGTTTTCTAGAATGCCCTAGCACCATTTTTTCGACATTATTAACATGGCTATGTAACTCCCATAATCAAAATCTAAATTTGCCAAGCGCAGGTGGGAGCGTATTTACAAGACACTTGCCCCATGAGGAATGCTTTCCATTTAAAAAGGAAAAATAACATCAAAGACACTCAAATGCCTTATAAATTTGACCCAAAACAACCTATGAAGCTCTAGCAGTACATATGCAGAAATGTAATTGATTTCAAAAATTATTTTTATAAACAACATATCTGTTTCAGCTTACATAAGAGACCGTGGAATGGGCTTCATATACAAGAATAACTTGTATAACTGCATTCCAGAATGCTACACCGAATATGCAATTACAATTTCTCAAAGTAACAAAATCTATTTCTATATCACTACAGACAAAGCCACAGTTTAAAAACACAGCTTTCTTCATAATTTTCTCCTTAATTCATACTATTCTCTATCTAAAATAAATAAATCTTTTCTCACCTTAGCAAATACTTTTTGAGTTTTGAAAACAGTCTCCGAAATACACCAAATTGTCTTCAGCAGAAGAAAAAGGATGCACTCCAGAGTCTGCAACTATTGAAAGCACAGAAATACAGATATTCATTTCACATATCTCTCATATTAGCCAATCATAACTCTTCCCTCACTTTTTTCAAATCAAAACCCTTCCCCCCTCTGCCCTCTCTGCCTTTTTTCCATAGCAACGACCTCCTGGAAGACCTCTCATGTTTGCAAATTCACACAACAATGTTTCAATTGAACTCTGAACTCTCAGTGCACCTGCGTATCCAGTGCAATCTTTCATTAAAAGTTTCTTCCTTGACCATTCAAATTACATCTTTCAAAGAACACATCCATGCACCCTAACTTTCTGTTTTCAGAAATGGAAATGCACCAATCACTGCTAATGAATCATTAGCATTGGAAATCCACAGTTTTTTTTCTTTACAAACTCCTACTGTTTCAACTGCCCTTTCATTACCACACTTCATCTGACTGCAGCACAACCTTCTCCCACCATGTTTAACGTCTGGATTGTTGGACATAGTTACATCCACTGGGCTCAAAGGTATGCTGAGAGCAGAAATTTACCCAACCTCAATTTACAAGATGTGGAAATTAAGTGGTTGGGCCAAAGAGGATTAAAATGTCACCAATTGATACCATTGGTAAAAACCTTTATGCATTTGCCAAAACCTGACCTGTTAATAGTGCACTGTGGAGGTAATGATTTGGGCACTTTGACAGGGGTAGGTCTGGAAATGCTTTTAAAGGACACCTTTGAGCAATTAATGGCACTTTTTCCTCAAACTGCCTTGGTATATTCCAATATATGCCAAAGACAGAAATGGAGGTGGTCCAACCAATTTTGTCCACAAATTGAGAAGTCGAGGAAGCATGTAAACAAATCTGTTTCAGCTTTCATGAGAGACCATGGAATGGGCTCCCTGTACAACAATAACTTGCGTTACTACATGCAAGATATCTACAGAGGAGATGGAGTTCACTTCTCAGATGAGGGCAGCAGAATTTTCATTCTGAATTTAAGAATGTGCATTGGTACCTACTTATAAGTACCTAAATGTACCATAAACCCAAAAGCTCTTCTCAGAGCTACCCTTCATCTAATCACTCACAATTATTATTTTTTTCTAACTTTTTTCACTAATTTTCCACAAAATACGCTCCCCGGTTCGCTAACCGAAAGCTAACCTCACGGAATTTTTTTAAAAAATGTTTTTTTCCGCACATTTAAGCCTCCTCAGCCACCCTCAGAAAACCTAGGGGGTCAAGATAAGTCTACCGTGCCCCCTTCTACACATTCTGAACATTATTTGCCCTCCATCTTGTATCTTAATGCGACTGAAACACAAAATGGTGGACTCCCGTAACGCTTAAGGTTCGCTAACCGGGCCGCTTTCCAGAAAGCGGTCCTAAAAAAAGGTGGGAAAGTAATTAGCAGAAAAACGACTAGAGACACTCTCACCAAATATAGATTAGCTCATACTACATAACAATCCCTTTCATTCTCACAAATTTGATTGAAATTTCATTTAGCCATTTAGCCTGTAGACCTATCTAAATACCCTGAGGCAAATTACTTCACAAAACACATCTAAAATATTGGAATTGACAACCAATGAAAACTTTACTTTCATTTACAATTTTTATTACCTGACATTTGATTGGTTATATACCTGAATATATATAAAGGAAGAGAAGGAAACACAGCCATTTTCACTGCTACTTCCTGAACTACATTTCAAGAGCCTTTTCACCTCCCTGTAAAGTTATTTGATAATTTGTAAGTGGCACTTTAAATTAATTTGTAAAAACGTTTATTGATAATTATTTACTGTCCCCCTGCTATAGTTATAGATACAGATAACCTCCTCTGTTACATTTATTGATTGACTTACACTTCTCTGCTATAATTATGAATTTACTTACTTTAACTTCACTGTTAAAAAAACAGAACTACATGTCTGAACTTAAACCCAACAGTGCCCTAACTCTTCTAATATAATTATTTTTTTTATGCAATTTACAGCAAAAAAATGGAAGGGGAGCAAGAAAAAACTAATGTTTCCTTCAAGATTACATCCGAAGACATTTTAACTGAAGAAAATGTGGATGAAGATTTTATGGATCAATCTTTTGACGAACAATTTATTCAAACCTTACAAGAGACAGAAACATCCATGTTTGACGAGATACCAGATGATATAATGCTGGAAGTTTTAATGAAGTATGAAAATAATAAATAATTTTTTTTTTAAATCAAAATAAATAAATAAATAAAAAAACCGAACAAAAACAACAAATAATTAACATACAGTATTAGAAAAGTCTATCATTCTTTTATCCTTAAAGTACGCTGCCCAGAACGCTTTCCGGTTCGCGAACTTGGCGCTTACCACGCAAAAAAAAAATATATATATATTTTTTTTGGACCCTCCTAGGCCCTTTTAAAACCTCCACATAAAACCTAGGAGGTCAACGAGGATCTACTATGCCCCCTTATGGTAATTTCCCCCTTTGTTTTGGCCTCCTCTTGTCTCTCGATCCTACCGAGAGACAAGATGGCGGCCGCTCCGGACAGTTTAGAATGTTGACAGACACCGGAGGGCCAATCAGCTTCGCATCGCAAAGCTCCGATACGCGAAAAGTTCGCTAACCGGATCGCTACCCGGAGCGCTGTTACAGATATATATCTTGATTTAAACGTTAATTTCTCAAAATCCACTGAAGCACATATATTGAGACCTAGCAAAGGCACATCGGGCTAACAGTCCCTACAATTTTGCCAAGTTTCGTGAAAATCCATTCAGCCGTTCGGGCTAAAAGTGAGTCCAACCGCCCTATGGAAATTAACATGGGAAAAACGCGTTTTGGGACCCCCCTTTTTTCTCGGCCCCCCCTTGACGACCCCCCCCCCCCCAAATATTCAGGGGCTGCTCAGAAACAAAATGTGCCATTTTCCTGAAAATTTCAGCCAATTCCGTCCACAAACGCCAAAGTTATTAGACATAGAATTTTCAGAAATCCCATAGAGAAAAAATCCTAACTATATATACCTACTGGCGACCGAATTTGGAATTTCAATGGTTTTATGCGAGTAAAATAAGGTTTTGTAAATGCAAATCCCTAACTATATATGGCCTAAAACCAATGGTTTTTTCATTGAATATATATATATATATATATATATATATATATATATATATATATATATATATATATATATTCACAGAAAAAACCATAGGTTATAGTGGATATATAGTTAGGAATTTGCATTTTCAAAACCTTGAAAATTCAATGAAAAAACCATAGGTTATAGGCCATATATAGTTAGGAATTAGCATTTACAAAACCTTATTTTACTCGCATAAAACCATTGAAATTCCATATATAGTTAGCTAACTATAAGCGCTAACTATATATCGCGCACCCGCAATCCACTGCTGATGATGTCACATATTACATCATTCATGACATGGTCAGTGACATCACTGATGACATCACTGATTACAACATCCAGTGACTGTATGTTTCTGTAAAGTTAAAATATGTTTCACATATTGAAGAATGAGTGGATGTATAAGTGTCTGGATGAAGAATTTAGTAGGTGCATGACTGACTGTATGAGTGAGTGATTAAATGTGTCTCACTGAGTACATGGGTTAGTGACTAAACTGTCTTAATTCGTGCATCAGTATGTTTGTTGTTGTGTAAGCTGCTGCATGTGTTGATCAGTAGCTATAAGAGTAGCCATATGGGTTATTGATTGGTTGCCCAAATATTTGAATGGGAGGCTGAGTGTGTGTGTGGGTGGCTGGGAGGTGCGTGACTCTGTGCATAGATGTGTAAGCAGTTGATTCACTAGGAGTATGAGTTCAAGAGTGCATGTGGAAACAGCTATATGAGCGGTTGACTGTGCATGGGTGTGTTGGTGAGTGAATGGATTTCTCATTGCTACATGTGCAAGTAAGTACGTATGTAAAACACAATACATGTGAGAGTTGAGATATATAAATAACTGAACATAAGAGCCAGTGAATGTGTGAGTGGCTGTATCGATCACTGTGAGCTTGTATCAGGGATTATATAAGAGAGTAAATATGTGTTATTATATGTTTGAATAAGTAAGATGTGTATAACTGTATAGTTGAGGAAATGGAGGTGTGATTGATTCTTTGCATGACTGACTAGGTGTGTGAGTAAGTCCATGGATGAGTGACAGTCTGTGAGTGTCTGTTTATACTGAGTGTATGTAAGGTTATATTAGAGTCTGAAGAGGTTCATTGTATTATCACATGAGTGATGTGATCAGTGATGACAAATGAGATGTCATCAGTGATGTCATTTGAGTTGTCATCAGTGATGTCATTTGAGATGTCATCATTGATATCATTTGAGTTGTCATCAGTGATGTCATTTGAGATGTCATCAGTGATGTCATCAGTGATGTCACTGACCATGTCATGAATGATGTAATATGTGACATCATCAGCAGTGGATTGCGGGTGCGCGATATATAGTTAGCGCTTATAGTTAGCTAACTATATATGGAATTTCAATGGTTTTATGAGAGTAAAATAAGGTTTTGTAAATGCTAATTCCTAACTATATATGGCCTATAACCTATGGTTTTTTCATTGAATTTTCAAGGTTTTGTAAATGCAAATTCCTAACTATATATCCACTATAACCTATGGTTTTTTCTGTGAATTTCATTGGTTTTTTAATAGCAAATATGAAAAGCTTTAAAATGTCAAGTACGTGATAGATAAAAACATTTTCGTATTTATGCACGCTGATGTGCTTTGAACGCTGCCCCCCCCCCCCTCCCCTCTTTTGCCTTTGTTAGTACTCTCTCTTTGCAGATACAGAAGGGTAGTTAACGCAGGCCTTTACCCCCGTTGTAATCCGTCATACCTCCTTGTCTCTCCATTTGATTGATTGTTGTCCAAGCATTTACTGTTTTAGAATTGGTTCTCTTTGGATCATTCTCTATTTACAAACAAGCACAAAGTCGCAATACTCTGTTTAGTCTTTGCAGATAGTGAAAAATCGTGTAAAAAAATAAAAGTAATCGAGCAAAATCAGTAGGCCACTAATTGGATCTCTTTTTGACCTCGCTAAAATAGAAATATTAGGAACAACCCTTCTTGAGAAATACGAAAATAGTGAGATGAACTGAGCTCCACACCATGAGGGCTGCAAGACAGCTCGGCTCCATCACCCATCCCGCACAAAATAATGACAAACCCTATGCAAATATTAAAAATATAGACAACACACCAGCAAAGAAATAGGGTAAAACATTTTATTAAAAAACTATTTACATAACGTTGGTTTATAAGATGATGTCAGTAGTGGACCGATGTGTGAATAGATCGAAAACAGCACAAGGCTCCAAGATCCGGATAGCAAGCTCCTGGATGTTGGGTGCCATAGTTTAGAGTTCTGAATTTCAGCCTTTTTCAATGCCTGTGCTTTGTTGAATCAAAATGGCGGCTTGACACAAAGCTGACTCAAGCGTTGTTACTGATGCTATGCAGACCAAAACTGGTTTTCAGTTTGTACATTTTTCTAGATTTTTCAATCCAAGTTTGGTTGACTTTGTAGAACGATGGCTTCAGATTTTCAACATACGGTGTGGTGGCGCTGACTGGGAGGGGGCGCTTCGCTCCTGCCCCCTCCCCAAGTAAGATTTTCATACGTGAAAGTACGTTAATGGTTTTGGTCCCCGAGATGCTTCGATGTCACTACCATTCTCAAATAGCATAAGTTCTGGATGTTGGGTGCCATAGTTAAGAGTTCTGAGCAGCGCTTGTAACACTGTCTGAAGCTTATTTCCTCCTACTGCAGCTTCACTATTCTCAAAGTAAGTGAGTGTCGTTTGTGGACCTGACTGCATTAGAAAACAATATGATATGTTACCTTCCTAAACAGCTTGACGGAGGCCCCTGAGGGGCGCTGTGATGGCCATGGACTCGGAGAAGACGCTTGGCTCCGACACCCTCCCCAAGTCTTATAGCACTGGTGTAGCCTGAGATCGCCCCCGACATAGGCGGCCGGCTCCCGGGGTCCGGCGGTACTTTTTGCCTTTTGATGACTCTTCAATTCTGGACCTTGTCCCACAATCCGTTTGACCTGAAGACAAGCTGTAGTGAGGCGCCCCTTTATCGTTTTAGTTGCCATTCCGCCCGCTTTTGCTACACTGTGCCTCTTCCGCCATTCAGCTGTTTTCCGCCCGCTCTTGCGACTACAGCGTCTCGCTCACCATGTAGTTGAGATGCGCCCGCTCTAGCGGTGCAGCGATAGGCGGCTGCCACAGGACTCTCAAAATGGCGGCCGGCTCTTCGGTTTTGGGCCTGGTCCACTAAAATGGCCCTGGGACACCTTGGAACTCGGACGCTTGTCTGCTAGGGCTTGGATCCCATTCTCGAAAAGCGTCCCCTCAGCCGTGAAGATTCTACAAAAGTCTTGGGGGCCTCCGACTCCCGCAGGCTTCTGGTGGGGAGCGGCTGCCATGATTGCTCGTGGAATGGCCACGACGGAGCTACGAGATGGTAGTGGTCTCATGCTGACGCCAGCTTTAGTCTGAAACATCCAGAAACACTGTAGACTACCAATTCGATCAGTTCCGGTAGCGCCCCAACATGACCCGGAAGAGAAGAACTTGCCCTCCCCTCTTTGACTGATGGTTCTTGTTGCCTGTCCCCTCTGTTGTCATTTAACAGAACTTTTTGGACTGCTGAAAGGGGTTGTGTTCTGAACGCTGGTTGGTGGAGACATTTAGACTATATTCTTGACCTACGTTGTCGCGTAATGCGTTTTATGACACGCCGCGTTAGCGCACCCGGAAGTGATCCGAGGCGCGGCGCGCAGCGCGTAACGTAAGCATAACAGGTCATGTGACTTGTTAATAAAACTTTTCATTGGTTCATTTTACTTTTGTTAATTTAATGATGAAAAGCTTGGTCATATGACCTAAAAATTACGCTTTTTATTATTTTCGAACAATATTTTTTTTTCAAACATATGTTATAATATTCCAGGCTAATGTACTTTCCCGGAAAATTTACAACTGTCTGGCAAGTAAAATATATTCCTTTTTCGAGAAAAAGGGCGTTTCTTCCTTCCATGACGGAGCCGTTGAGTAAAAGAGATTCGGCCTGCTGTCTTAGTCGCCGATACGCCTGATTATCAGATTCTTATCGATCACTTTATGTTGCAGACATGAAAAACACAACTGCCCTTGACCATTTATCTTTACTGCGTTCCTACATATTATACCTTTTATCCGTCATGTAATTGGACTGCTTTATTTCACTTGCCTTTTACTGATTCGAAAACAGTCACTAAAAGTAAAAACTTTACAAATGAAAATACTACTACCGTGTTTTGTTTTAAAAACCTTTATTGTGAAAATGTCAGTATACAAATACGGGCCTATAACCACGTGGGCCGGCCACGGAGCAAACTCAAATCGTATATGATGAGGAGACATTTACACTGTAGAAGAACGTAACGAGCGGGCCATTAGGTGACAAGAACAAAGGTGTCTAACAGTTGCGGTATCGGTGGACGTACATTTTGTAATTAAAATACGACAGGGCCACTTACAATAACATTTTCTAGATATACATTTGCGGGCAAAGAGTTACGAGTCCCATTTATACCGGCGCCATTTTGGGCGAGGCCGGGCAGGTCCAAGATATAGTCAAAATGTCTCCACCAACCATCGGCCAGACCAGAACCCCTTTCGGCCCTTTATGTTACAAGATGATGTCTTCCATTCAGAAAATATTGGTGGCAGCATTTTGAAAGGAAACAGAAACAGCCGTTCTCCTAGTGAGTTTCACATTGTTACATTTAGGAAGAATGTTGAAGAGTAGTATGTGGAAAATCTGAAGCCATTTTTCTACAAACTCTCAATCAGACTTGGATGGAAAAAAAAACCTGAAGAATGTACAAACTGAAAACCAATTTTTGTCTGTATAGCACCAACAGTAACGCTTGAGTCAGCTTTGTGTCAAGCCGCCATTTTCATTCAATCAATAGCGTCCCCCTGCACACATTCAGGGACCTGGTCGTGTCTTCAGATGAAACGCATTGTAGGAAAAGAAGCAGAAAGGAAAAGGAAAAAAGTTCCGCCGGACCTAGTGAAGCTGCAGCAGGTGCAAATAAGCTTCAGACAGTCTTACAAGCACTGCTCAGAACTCTCAACTGAGGCACTCAACATCCAGGACTTGCCATTCGGATCTTGGCGCCTTGTATTTTTGTTTTGTTTTTGATGGAAGGGAAAGAACAAAAAACAGACATTGAAAAAGGCTCAACAGTGCAGGGCGCCTTGTGCTGGTTCCGACCTATTCACACATCGGTCCGCTACTGACATCACCTCATAAACCAACGGGGCACCCCACGCCGACTTTCGGCGCAGCATTGTAGGATGGACACACCAGTGCGGCAATTTGATGGATACCACCTCGGTGCCATCCAGATCTCGGCGCGTTCATTCATTCAATAGCGTCCCCCTGCACACATTCAGGGACCTGGTCGTGTCTTCAGAAGAAACGCATTGTAGGAAAAGAAGCAGAAAGGAAAAAGCAACAAGTTCCGCCGGACCTAGTGAAGCTGCAGCAGGTGCAAATAAGCTTCAGACAGTTCTACAAGCACTGCTCAGAAATCTCAACTGAGGCACTCAACATCCAGGACTTGCCATTCGGATCTTGGCGCCTTGTGCTGGTTCCGACCTATTCACACATCAGTCCACTACTGACATCACCTCATAAGCCAACGGGGCACCCCACGCCGACTTCCGGCGCAGCATTGTAGGATGGCCACACCAGTGCAGCCACTTGCTGGACACCACCTCGGTGCCATCCGGATCTCAGCGCGTTCGAGTCACTGTGCCGGAAGAGTGACCGGAACTCAGCTGAACACGCCGTCTTTCGGCGCAGCATTGTAGGATGGCCACACCAGTACGGCAATTTGCTGGACACCACCTCGGCGCCATCCGGATCTCGGCGCGTTCGAGTCACTGTACCGCAACAGTGACCGCAATTCAGCTGGACACGCCGTCTTTCGGCGCAGCATTGTAGGATGGCCACACCAGTGCGGCAATTTGCTGGACACCACCTCGGTGCCATCCGGATCTCGGCGCGTTGTGCTGCCTTCGGCCTATTCGCACATCGGTCCGCTACTGACGCCGCCTCACGTGCCAACGGATTTTCTACGCTTTTTGTAGCCCTATGTCGCATAACAGGTCATGTGACTTGTTTATAAAACTTTTCATTGGTTCATTTTACTTTTGGTTTCCTAAAGATGGAAGGCTTGGTCATATGACCTAAAAATAACACTTTTCATTGGTTTAGAACATTTTTTTTTCCCAAACGATGAAAGCCCCACCTTGTTTCTGGATCATTCAGACTGAAGCTGGCGTCAGCATGAGAGCACCACCATCTCGTGGCTCCGTCGTGGTCATTCCGCAAGCAATCATGGCAGCCGCTCCCCACCGAAAGCCTGCGGGAGTCGGGAGCCCCCAAGACTTTTATACAATCTTCACGGCTGAGGGGACGCTTTTCGAGAATGGAGCCCAAGCCCTAGCAGGCAAGCATCCGACTTCCAAGGTGTCCCAGGGCCATTTCAGTGGACCAGGCCCAAAACCGAAGAGCCGTCCGCCATTTTAAGAGTCATGTGGCAGCCGCCTATCGCTGCACCGCAAGAGTGGGAACAACTCAACTACATGGTGAGCGAGACGCTGTAGTCGCAAGAGCGGGCGGTAAACAGCTGAATGGCCGCCACCTGGGGAGGCCCGTTCACGCCGCCTCCCCCCCCCCCCCCCCGGGCCGCCGCACGCCAATTTTCGGAGCAGCATTGTAGGATACCAAAACCAGTGCGGCAGTTTACTGGACATCACCTGGGTGCCTGTCGTACATGTTGTGTCAGCCATGTGACACTGGACACAGACCGCTACTGACGAGGCCTCCCCCCGCACCACCCGGGACGCCCCACGCTGTTTTTCTGTGCTGCATTGTAGGATCCCTAAACCAGTGCGGCACCCAGGCGACATCACCTGGGTGCCGTCCAGAACTCTGCACGTTGTGCTGCCTTGGGACTATTCGCACAACAGACCGCTACTGACGAGGCCTCCCCCCGCCCCACCCGGGACGCCCCACGCCAATTTTCGGAGCAGCATTGTAGGATCCCTAAACCAGTGCGGCACCCAGGCGACATCACCTGGGTGCCGTCCAGAACTCTGCACGTTGTGCTGCCTTGGGACTATTCGCACAAAAGACAGCTTCTAACCATTGTTGCTTTTTGTGTTAATAAATGTTTAAATGTTTTTAGTTTTTGTTCTGTTCATTATCGTTAAAAGTTAATAAAGTTTTATAACCTTACTTTGTTGGAGTGTTATCTATTTTTTGAAAAACGGGTGAATGGGGCCTTGAATCGGGTTATTGTCATGTGTGGGCTTTGGAAGTGTGCTGCTGCAGGATCGGACATTTCAAACTCAAATGCACGTTCTTTTTCTTACCTTTCCGAAGCATGGAGCGCAATAGCAGGCAGAGAAAGGGTGATGCACGTGTTGAACACTACCTGACCTGGCAAGTTGCTGGCAGTGCCCCCCCGCCCGCTCCTGAAAGAGGGCACACACACACCGCCGCCCCGAGTACTTCAGAAATCTTTAAAAGACCATGCGCTTGTTCATGAGGCTTAAATGGTTTATCACCTCTTCTAGAACCCCTACATCGACCCTCTGACGTTTCATGGAAAAATTACCATGTAACACAATACCAAGCCCTATCAGCTGAAACCCCCAAGGAATCGTGGGGCATATTATCAAGGGGGTTTATCTCCGCTTTTTTGGCTTTAAAAACCATGAAAGCGGAGATAAAATTATTTCCCTATTATCAAGCTGTCGCTAACACCAGTTAGTGACACCTAAAAGGAGATAGCGACCATCTTGGGCCCGGCTTTGCATGTCAGTGATACTTATCACTAATAACATGCAAAGTGGCGTGCCAAGATGTTAGCGACTGGAAACAGTCCCTAACATCGCTACCTTCTATTACCAACTTTTGGAGATATTCGCACTAAGCGCGAATATCTCCAAAAGCTAACACCTGCCCTGAGCAGTTCTTAGCCATGTTATCCAATGGGAGGTGGATAACATGGCTAAGAGCATTAGGTCGATAATACATGAATATCGCTGACTTTTCTGCGATAATAGCAAGGTTTATCTGCGATAAAAATCGCCGATGTGCGGCGATAATTTTTGTCTCTAAACAAGTTATAGACAAAAATTATCGCTAGTTGTTAGTAATATGCCCCCGGGTTTTTGCTTGCAGAAATCGGGAGGCGGGAGACTAGCACTGAAATCAGTACTCACACGCCTGAATCAGGAGAATTGGCATGTCTGAATTCTCTACAGCTGGGGCCATAAACTACATCCGCAGGGGTAGGTGATAGCCTGGGACCAGCCTGGCATCTAAAATGGCTGCCGTGCACGACAAAATTGTGGCATTCGAAAAAAGGCAAGATGGCGCAGCCGCTGGAAGAGATATATCAACATATATCAGCCTCCTCAGCCACCCTCAGGAAACATAGGGGATTAGGATATGTCTCCCGCACCCCCTTATACCTAGTACTTTAATTAACGAAGCACAAAATGACGAATTCCCGTTTCGCTACCAGTTTGCGGCCCAGTTCGCGGCCCGTGAAGCGCTTCTACCGTGAAAAATCATTTTTTTTTTATTTTCCCCACGGGACCCTTTAATAACCCCAACAACATTCCTAGGGGGTCAAGAGGGGGATACCTTGCCCCCTTTCATTAAATTCCCCCTTAGTTTTTCACCTTTTCTTCTCTCTCGATCCTACCGAGAGACAAGATGGCGGCCGCTCCGGACTGTCACGCAGCAAAAAAAAAAAAAAAGCTCACGCACAGCCGCTGGAAGAGATGTATCAACATATATCAGCCTCCTCACCCACCCTCAGGAAACATAGGGGATTAGGATACGTCTCCCGTACCCACTTATAACTAGTAATTTAATTTACGAAGCACAAAATGGCGAATTCCCGTTTCGCTACCAGTTCGCGGCCGCGCTTCTACCGTGAAAAATCATTTTTTTTTTATTTTCC
Organism: Lissotriton vulgaris; assembly: GCF_964263255.1. NCBI lineage: Eukaryota > Metazoa > Chordata > Amphibia > Caudata > Salamandridae > Lissotriton > Lissotriton vulgaris. The sequence goes on along the minus strand of NC_141696.1, from coordinate 512,533,623 downwards.
CCACGGGACCCTTTAATAACCCCAACAACATTCCTAGGAGGTCAAGAGGGGGATACCTTGCCCCCTTTCATTAAATTCCCCCTTCGTTTTCCACCTCTTCTTCTCTCTCGATCCTACCGAGAGACAAGATGGCGTCCGCTCCGGACTGTTTAGAATGTTGACAGACACCGGAGAGCCAATCAGCTTTCTGCGCGCAAAGTTCCGATAAGCGAAAAGTAAGCGGACCGGATCGCTGCCCAGAGCGCTGTTACAGATATATATCTTGGTTTGAACGTTAATTTCTCAAAAACTACTGGAGCACATATATTGAGACCTAGCAAAGGCACATCGGGCTAACAGTCCCTACAATTTTGCCAAGTTTCGTGCAAATCCATTCAGCCGTTCGAGCTAAAAGTGAGTCCAACCGCCCTATGGAAAACTCAATGCAAAAAACGCGTTTTGGGACCCCCCTTTTTTCTCAGCCCCCCCTTGACGAAACCCCACCAAATTTTCAGGAGCTGCTCAGAAACAAAATGTGCCATTTTCCTGAAAATTTCAGCCGATTCCATCCACAAACGCCAAAGTTATTAGACATAGAATTTTCAAAAGTCCCATAGGGAAAAAATTCTAACTATATATACCTACTGGCGAACGCCAGTAGGTAATATATATATATATATATATATATATATATATATATATATATATACATACATATATTACCTACTGGCGGTCGCCGGTAGGTAGTTATAGTTAGGATTTTTTTCAATGTTAAATCTCAAAATTCTATTTGGAATAACTTTTGCGCCGGTTGACGAATCTGCCTGAAAATTTCCTCAAAATGGCCTCGCGGAGCTCCGGTCCTTCCCTGAAAGTTTGGGGGGGATTCGTCAAGCGGGCTCCGAGATAAAAGGGAGGTCCCAAAATGCGTTTTCCCCATGTTAATTTCCATAGGGTGGTCGATTTCACTTTTAGCTCGAACGGCTGAATAGATTTACACCAAACTTGGCAAAATTGTAGGGACTGGTAGCCCGATGTGCCTTTGCTATGTCTCAAGATATGTGCTCCAGTGGATTTTGAGTAATTTAGGTTAAAAAAAATATATATATCTATAGGCGCGCCCCGGTACGCGCACCGGAGAGCGCACCGGGCGCGCCACGCGACTTGCGCGCAGAAAGCTGATTGGCTCTCGGGTGTCTGTAAACATTCTTAACAGTCTGGAGCGGCTGCCATCTTGTGTCTCGGTAAAATCGAGACACAAGAGGTGGCAAAAACAAAGGGGGGAATTGACCATAAGGGGGCAGGGTAGACCCCCCCCTGACCCCCTAGGTTTGATATGGGGGCCATAAAAGGGCCCAGCGGGGTCTCAAAATGTTTTGTTTTTTTCGATTTTCACGGGGGGAGCGCCCGGTACGCACACCGGGGAGCGCACCGGGGAGCGTACTATGGGGAAAAAAGAATCACTTTTAAAAATTGTATGTTAAATAATTGTTCTTTTTGTTGTTTTTTTTTTATTCAAGTACCAACATGTAGGTATCAATGCAGAGTTTATAATTTTATATACACTGTTTCCTTTGTAGATAACTTGCATGTTGTTACAGAAGTTATTGTGGTATATGGAATCCATAGCGTAGTCTGTCAGGAAAGCAGAAACAACATTGAGGCAGGAGATGAAAAAGAGATGTTAAATACACATTGGAGATAATATAGTGGGAGAAAGGAAGTAACTATGAGCAAACTTTCTATGTAACACAAAAAAGTTGCACAGTATACTATAAGTCTCACTTTATATTTTAAACATTTTTGATCTACTTGATGAATTACATATAAAAATGAATAATGGCTCGAACAATTTTTGATTATTAAATATAAATTTATTCTTCTGATTCTTTTTCATAATTTAATAAAACTTCTAATAATATATTGTCTGGAATCTCCTCATTTACATTCTGTGTTTCCATTGATTCCAAACACTCAAGTAATTCAAGGTCCAGAGACTCATCCATAAAGTCAATGTTATCATTTTCAGCATTTTTTCCATCATGGTTGTTGTCCAAAACAATTTCAAAAGAAATATTCTTTTCTCCTTCCATTTTGTTGCTGTAAATTGCATAAAAAATAATTATATCAGTAGAGATAGGGCACTGCTGGGTTTAAGTTCAGACATGTAGTTTGGATTTTTTATCAGTGAAGTTATCTTCGGGCAGTGTATGGTATCAGGTTGGAATTTGAAATATAACAAAGAGTATGTGATGAAGCCTAAGTAAATTTATAATAATATAAGGGAAGCCTAACTCAATCCATAACTATAACAGAGAAGCCTATCTCAATCTATAACTATTACAGAGGGATAGTTTATAACTAACAGAATATTTTTTCTCAAATTAACTTAAAGCGCACAACATACTTCACTTTCCAAAATAACAACTTACCTTTGAGAAAGCAGTTGAAGTTGTCAGTGTTATTTGTTTTCAAATGTACTTCAGGAAGCAGTAGTCAAAATGACTGTGTTTCCTTCTCTTTTTTTATATATATTCATGTACATAACCAATCAAATGTCAGGAAATAATCGTAGAAAATGAAAGAAACTTTTTAATTGGTTGTAAATTCTAACACTTCATATGTGTTTTGGTCATGTAATTTACCTCAGGATATTTAGACAGGCCTGTAGCCTAAATGTCTCAATGGAATTCCACCAAATTTGGGCAAATGGTAGGGACTGCTATGTAGTAGGGCCTATTCTATATTTGATGAAAGTGTCTCCAGTGGTTTTTCTGTAAATTACTTTCCCACCTTTTTTTGTGGAGCGCTTACCGGTGCGCGCCCCGGTACGCGCACTGGCAGCGTTACGGGAGTCCGCCATTTTGTGTTTCGGTACAATCGAGACACAAGATGGAGGGCAAACAATGTTCAGAATGGGTAGAAGGGGGCACAGTAGACACTTCCTGACCCTCTAGGTTTTCTGAGGGGGGCTTAGGAGGCTCATAAAGGCTAAAAAAAAAAAAAAAAAAAATCTTGAATTTTCCGCGGGGGGAGCGCCCGGTACGCGCACCGGTGCGCGTACCGGGAAGCGTACTTTGGTGAAAAATAGTGAAAAAAGTTAGAAAAAGATAAACGTTTTTACTGATCAGAGGTAGGGTAGCTCTGAAAAGAGCTTTTGGGTTCTGTGGTTGATTTAGGTACCTACAAGTAGGTTCCAATGCACAGTCTTAAATTCAGGAGGATTATTCTATTTCCCTCATCTGAGAAGTGCACACCATCTCCTCTGTAGATGTCTTGCATGTTGTAACGCAAGTTATTATTGTATATTGAACCCATTCCACAGTCTCTCATGTAAGCAGAAACAGATTTATTCACATGTTTCCGTGCTTTCTCAAATTGTGGACAAAATTGGTTGGACCCGTTCCATTTCTGTCTTTGGCATATATTGGAATATACCAAGGTGTCCTTTAAAAGCATTTCCAGACCAACCCCAGTCATAGTGCCCAAATAATTTCTACCACAGTGCACTATTAAGAGGTCAGGGTTTGGCAGATGCAAAAAGGTTTTCACCAATGGTATCAATTGATGACATCTCAATCCTCTCTGGCCAATCCACTTGATTTCCAGATTTGATAAATCAAGGTTGTGATAATTTCTGCTTGCTGCATACCTTTGAGCCCAGTGGATTTAGCTATGTCCAATAATCCATACAGAATACATGATGTGAGAAGGTTCTGGTGCAGTCAGATGAAGTGTGGGAATGAAATGGAAGTTGGAACAGTAGGAGTTCACAAAAAAATAAGTGTGGAGTTTCTCTGCTCTTGAATCACAAGCAATGATTGGTGGATTCAGATAGTTAAAAACTGAAAGTTAGGGTGCATGGTTGTGTTGTGTGAAAGAAGCAATTTGAATGGTTAAGAAAAAGTCACTAAAAGCAATAATGCCCTGGATAAGCTGCTGTATTGAGAGGTCAAACATCCTTGCTGACTTAATTTGCAACATTGTAGAATAAACTTTTGAACCTGAGAGTTCAGTTAGGAGGGAGTTGCTATGGTAACAGATAGAAAGATCTGAGAGGGGGAAGGGTGTTGGTTTGAAAATAGTGAGGGAAGACTTTTGATTGGTTGAAATAAGGCATATGTGTGCAAAGTTAGAGATTTTCTATGCCAGTCTTGGTTTCAGTGTATTGAGTGCACACCTTTTGCTCTGCTAAAGAAAAATTGGCGTGTATGTCTGACACTGTTTTCAATCTCCAAAAGCATTTGTAAAGGTAAGTAATGATTTATTTAATTTAGATAGAGACTTGTTTGCTCTATGGAGAATATTTGGAAGCAGATAGTTAAGTTTCAGTAGTGAAATTGAATGCCTGTACATAGGTTCTGCGCAGTGTTTCTAAAATGTTATTCAAAAAACGATTTTGGGTGCAAATCAATGGTATTTTCATTTGCCCCTTATTTATGATTGCCTTGTGCAACCGGTGCATCCCTTTATACATGGGAAATAAGTGACGCTCTTCTGGCGCAAGGTCTTCATAAATAAGGCCTTGAGTTTCTTTGCTCTTGGTTTGCGTTCTGCTTTTTGATAATGCTTGATATCAACATTTGCAAGGTAGAGGATTTGTATTTTGGGAAACAGTGACGTTTCATAAGTGATATTCAGTGCTCATACATAGGTTCTGTGCAGTGTTTTTTAAATGTTATTAAAAAAACGATTTTGGGGGGCAAATCAATGGTATTTTCATTTGGCCCTTATTTATGATTGCCTTGTGCAACAGGCGCATCACTTTATACATGGGAAATAAGTGACGCTCTTCTGGCGCAAGGCCTTCATAAATAAGGCCTTGAGTTTCTTTGCTCTTGGTTTGTGTTCTGCTTTTTGATAATGCTTGATATCAACATTTGCAAGGTAGAGGATTTGTATTTTGGGAAACAGTGATGTTTCAAAAGTGAAATTCAGTGCTTGTACATAGGTTCTGCCCTGTGTTTTTTAAATGTTATTCAAAAAACGATTTTTGGTGCCAATCAATGGTATTTATATTTGGGTCTTATTTATGATTGTCTTGTGGCGCCGGTATGTCACTTTTAACATGGGTTGCACTTGTGGTGCAAGGCCTTCATAAATAAGGCCCTGAGTTGCTGTTGTATAAACTTAAATATGTTGCAATTTATTGTTTATATTGTTTGCTTTTTGTCATTACTTTGTTGTTTGCTAATAGTGGTCTTTCATGTGTTTTTTTTTCAGAACAACAGATTCAAATCAACTTCTGAAAAGCAAGAAAAAATGCCTTCAAGGCAAAGAATTATCAAAAATACCATACGTAAAAGGAGAACATCAGCAACAGAATTTAATGAATCCTCTACAACAACTACTTCAAAAAACACCAGAAAAGCTCCTGGTAAGCCAATTAAGTCTTTTCTTCGCAACATATGTCGTACAAAAAAAAATGATATTGGTAATGTGAATATTCAGAAGGAGACAGCAAATCTAAAAAGGAAGGAGAGGCCCACAAAAAATGTCTCGATTGGAGCAGGAGAGAAGAGAATGGATAGCAATAGAAGGGTAAATCAATTTAGGGACATTCGTAGGCGAATGTTTCGCAATAGGGTAGTTTTAAATTTGCTAAAAAATGATAAGAAAGGTAAACAGAGAACTGCTTTTTACAAGAAAAAGAAAAGTGTAGAGAAGATTGTTGATCAGGCTTTTGAAGTTAAGAAAAAAATATTTATTTTAGTAATCAATAGAATTAGGATACTTAATAAGGCAATTGATGTTTTCAAATCGAACAGTAGATGGAAAAGAATTATTAATCGGCCTAATTTTTGTGATGTATTTTCTGGCGAATGGATGCATAGTTCAAGTTCTGAGCCATTTTTCAATGAGGAGTTACTTTCAGGAAAATGATTTGGTGCATGCAGTTGACACCAGTGGTCGAGCATAGTCAAGTCAAGTCAAGTCGAAATTTATATAGCGCGCTACATACCCAGAGGGTCTCAAGGCGCTTGAGGAGGGGAAGGGAGTTACTTGTCGAATATCCAGGTTTTAAGTTGCTTTCTGAATGCTAGGTGGTTCTGTGTGAGACGTAGGTGGGTTGGGAGTGAGTTCCAGGTTTTAGCTGCGAGGTAGGAGAAGGATCTACCTCCCATGGTGGTTTTATTGATGCGAGGAATGGTAGCAAGGGCTTGGTTGGAAGATCAAAGCTGGCGAGGGGGGGTGTAGAAGGAAAGTCGTGTGTTGAGGCATTCGGGTCTAAGTTCGTAGAGTGCTTTGTGGGCGTGGGTTAGGAGTCGGAAAGTAATCCTCTTATTGACGGGGAGCCAGTGGAGGTTTTTCAGGTGGCTGGAGATATGGTCTTTGCGTGGGATGTCAAGTATGAGTCTGGCTGATGCGTTCTGGATGCGTTGTAGTTTTTTCTGGAGTTTTGCGGTGATACCGGCGTATAGGGTGTTTCCGTAGTCCAGGCGACTTGTAACCAGTGCATGGGTGACTGTCTTTCTGGTTTCGGTGGGGATCCAGCGAAATGTCTTTTTGAGCATGCGTAGGATATTGAAGCATGAAGATTAGACTGCGTTGACTTGTCTGTTCATCGAGAGAGAGGAGTCCAGGATGATGCCCAGGTTTCGTGCGTGGTCCGTCGGGATGGGTGCTTTTCCAAGGGCCTCTGGCCACCAAGAGTCGTCCCAAGCGGAGGGGGAGGTGCCTAAGATAAGGACTTCTGTTTTGTCTGAGTTCAGTTTCAGACGGCTGTGCTTCATCCATTCTGCTACTTCTTTCATGCCTTCATGTAGGTTGGTTTTGGCGGTGTTGGGGTCTTTGGTGAGTGATAGGATCAGTTGGGTGTCGTCTGCGTAGGAGATGATGTTGAGGTTGTGTTGGCGAGCGATGGTTGCGAGGGGGCTCATGTATACGTTGAAGAGGGTGGGGCTGAGTGAGGAACCTTGGTGTACGCCGCAGATGACTTCAGTGGCCTCTGACTTGAATGGTGGGAGGCGGACTCTCTGGGTTCTTCCGGTGAGGAATGAGGTGATCCATTCCAGTGCTTTTCCTTGGATCCCGATGTTATTGAGGCGCTGTAGGAGAGTGCTATGGCATACTGTGTCGAAGGCTGCGGAGAGGTCAAGGAGGATGAGGGCGACTGTGTCTCCGTTGTCTAGTAGAGTTCGAATGTCGTCTGTTGCTGCGATGAGAGCGGTCTCCGTGCTGTGTTTGGCTCGGAAGCCGGACTGTGAGGAGTCGAGGGATTTGTTGCTTTCGAGGAAGGCAGCGAGCTGGTTGTTGACGGCTTTCTCGATGACTTTGGCCGGGAATGGAAGGAGCGAAATGGGGCGGTAGTTTTTGAGTTTGGTGGGGTCAGCTGTGGGTTTTTTCAGAAGGGCGCTGAGTTCGGCATGTTTCCAGCTTTCCGGGAAGGTAGCGGAGTTGAGGGAGCAGTTGATGACATCTCGGAGGTGTGGTGCTATGATGGAATCTGCTTTGTTAAAGATGTGGTGAGGGCATGGGTCTGTGGGGGATCCTGAGTGGATGGAGTTCATCAGGCGGATGGTGTCATCGGTGGAGATTGGGTTCCAGTTGTTAAGGATGTTCGAGGGGGGTGCAGGTATGGTAGAAGATTGGGTGGGACGGTCTCCGGGTTGGATGTCGAAGCTGTTGTGGATGTCTGCAATTTTGTTGTGGAAGAATGAGGCTAGGGAATCGCAGAGGGCTTGCGATGGGGTGATGTCGTTGGAGTTGGCTGAGGGGTTGGTGAATTTTTTGACGATGTTGAATAGTTCCTTGCTGTTGTGGGCGTTGTTGTCTAGTCGGTCTTTGAATGCGGTTTTCTTGGCAGTCCGGATCAGTTGGTGGTGTATGCGGGTGGCGTTTTTGAAGGCGTCCCTGCTGCTGGTGTTTGGGTCTTTTTTCCAGGCCTTCTCCAGGGAGCGACAGAGTTTCTTGGATTTCTTAAGATCATCATTGAACCAGGAGGCGTTTTTGCTGCCAGGTTTGATTTGACGTTTTTTCTGCGGTGCTAGGGTGTCGGCGCTGTTGGATAGCCATTGGGTGAGGTTAGATGCTGCTTGGTCGGGGTTTGAGGAGTGGGTGGGTGGGTTTTGAAGAAGCGAAGAGGAGATCTGGTCGATGGTGATTTTGTTCCAGTTTCTTCGTAGAGTAGGTTGAAGTCAGTTGTGAGTGGTGGTTTTATTGTAGAAAAAGTGTACGCAGCTGTGGTCCGTCCACTGGAGGGTGGTGGTGTGACTGAAGGAGACATGTTTGCTAGAGGTGAAGATGGGGTCGAGTGTGTGACCTGCGATGTGGGTGGGCGTAGAGACAAGTTGTTTGAGTCCGAGGTTCGCGAGGTTGTCCCGAAGGGAGGTGGTGTTGCTGTCGTTGCTCTTTTCCAAGTGAAAGTTGAGGTCTCCCTGTAGGATGTATTCCTCGGAGGGGAGGGCGTGTGGGGTGATGAAGTCGGTGATAACGTCGCTGAATTTTGCACGGGGTCCTGGAGGCCTGTAGAGGAGGGTGCCTCTGAGTGTGGTCTTGGGGTCGGTGTGGATCTGGAAGTGAAGGTGTTCGGCGCTAGCTAGGTTGATGTCAGAGCTGGTTGAGATGCGGATGGAGTTCTTATGAACGATGGCGATGCCTCCTCCTGTTTGGTCGATGCGATCCTTACGGATGATCTTGTATCCTTCCGGGATGGCAATGGTGATGTCAGGGGCTGATGAGGCGTTCATCCATGTTTCTGTCAGGAAGGCGACGTCGGGAGAGATGGTGTCTAGTAGATTCCAAAGTTCGATGGCGTGTCTGTGGACAGAGCGGCTGTTGAGCAGGATGCATTTTAGGTGGTTGGTGTCGGGTCTTTGCTTGGTGTCGGTGGGTGAGGAGTTGGTTTTGGTGCCGTCGAACTTGCAGGAGTGGCAAGAGAAGGGTCCATGGGTGTATCCGGGAGCGGCTTGGATGCAGTTGGGGGAACGGCCGGGGTTAAGGGCTAGGAGGGTGGGGGCGTCGTAAGTAATGCGGGAGGGCTGGGCATTGCGAGGAACAGGGGCTCTGGCGCTGGGCGCGGTCCAGGCGCGGACGGGCTTACCTTTGGCGTGGCCGTAGCGCGTGGACGCTGCGCGTTGGGACATCAGGCATAAATGAAGTGTGGAGGGGGCGGAGCGTGGGAGGGTCAGCTGGGAGGCGGGGTCTGGGAGGAGTCACGGTAAAAGTAAAACAAACTGAAATGGCCGCCCGGTGAGAAATCGAAACTGGGGCACAGCCGGAGTTTCAGTCAATGAAACTTGCAACAAAGTATCCAGAGAGACGCTTCAGTAATAGTTACATCCGCCGCTATGCAGTTAATCACAATGAAGCAATGTGAGCAGGAACGATACTAAGCGCACATCAGCTGTGCATTTAAATATAATTAATCAATGTGAGCCAAAAACGATACTAAGCGCACATCAGCTGTGAATTTAAATAAATTAATCAATGTGAGCAAAATCGAAACTAAGCGCACATCAGCTGTGAATTTAAATAAATTCATCAATGTGAGCAAAAACGATACCAAGCGCAGTGGAATGAGCTATGCGCTGTAACAGGGCGGCAGGCAGCAGGTACCAGGGCAGGCAAGGCAGGCAGCGAGGGGAAGGCTTCCGTAATGCAGGTGGAGTGCTGGGGGAGCGACCTTAATGGAGGGAATCCAGACGGTCACAGGGAAAGAGAGGACGGGGCGAGTGTAGTGTAACAGTGTGTGGGAGGGTCAGCTGGGAGGCGGGGTCTTGGAGGAGTCACGGTACAAGTAAAACAAACTGAAATGGCCGCCCGGTGAGAAATCGAAACTGGGGCACAGCCGGAGTTTCAGTCAATGAAACTTGCAACAAAGTATCCAGAGAGACGCTTCAGTAATAGTTACATCCGCCGCTATGCAGTTAATCATAATGAAGCAATGTGAGCAGGAACGATACTAAGCGCACATCAGCTGTGCATTTAAATATAATTAATCAATGTGAGCCAAAAACAATACTAAGCGCACATCAGCTGTGAATTTAAATAAATTAATCAATGTGAGCAAAAACGAAACTAAGCGCACATCAGCTGTGAATTTAAATAAATTAATGAATGTGAGCAAAAACGATACCAAGCGCAGTGGAATGAGCTATGCGCTGTAACAGGGCGGCAGGCAGCAGGTACCAGGGCAGGCAAGGCAGGCAGCGAGGGGAAGGCTTCCGTAATGCAGGTGGAGTGCTGGGGGAGCGACCGTAATGGAGGCAATCCAGACGGCATATGAGGTGAAAGATGGTTGTGTGATGGAAAAAGAGAAACTTGTGTCTAGAGATGCAGAAGAGGTGTTAGCTGATGAAGTTTTAGGGAGACGTACTAAGGGTCCAGTGTACACATGGAAGTGCAGTAGTATTTGTAGTGTGCAACAGGATTCAATCGATTTGCTTCGAAATTTCTTACGTACATATAGTAAGAAAAGTCTCAAACAAAAAATGAAGATCTTGCAAGAGTTAGATCTTTGCAGAGTGAGAGAAAGCACAGGTTTGCATGGGCATTCACTGGCTTGTCTTTCTAGAAAAGTATGTCAGAGTGTTTTTCATCATTTTAGGATGTTAGCAGTGCATCATAATAAGGTGAGGAAATTAGTGAGAAAGTTGTATTATGCAAAAAGTCCAGCACTTAAGCTTAAACAGTTAAACAGTGCTCTTTTGCATGGATTTGAAGTGGATGTGAAGACTATTTGTGAAGAAATTGAGTTTTGTTATTTTGGGAACAAAGAGGACAGTGTAGAAATGGATATAGTAATGGATGGTAATGTGGAAGATAATGGACAGATTTCAAGTACAGAAAAGTTTGACGAGGAAATTACCAAGTTTAAGGTGAAATCAAGTGAAAGGCCTAATTTAACTTGTGTGTGTTGTCGACTGACTCATTATAAGATTCAGACTAGGTTAGTTGATTTATATGCAAAATGTGAATTGGAAAATAATAGTGAATGGAAGTATTTTGTAAGTTATTTGTTGGTGGAGAATTCTTATGATTTGAGTTTTGATCAGCGTATTTGTAATTATTGTTTGAAAAAATTAATTGAAAATAGAATGCCTGCTAGAACAGTTCATAATAATCTTCAGTTGATAGATATTCCTTCTGAATTGATGGATTTAAATACTTATGAATCAATTTTGATTCAATGTGTCCATCCTTTTCAAGCTATTGTTCGCATAGAGCCTAAGATAGGGAAATTACCTCCTACAGATTTACAAAGAGGATTAAAGGGAAGAGTTGTTTATTTGCCTCTAGATGTCAAGAAAAATATTGATACAATTGGTGTAGAAAGAGTAGAAGAGGATCCTCTGGTTATTCTAGTTAATGGAGTTCCGACAAAGAGTAAGAAAATTTGGCAAGAGGAAACAGCTACAGAAGAAGACAGTGATTGTTCAGTTGGCCAAATTGAAAAAGTTGATGTGTCTAGAAATGAAGAAATATATGAACATGATACTGTTCATCCTTTGCATTCCAAAGAAGTAATGGGGAATGCAATTGACTTGTTTCAAATGAAAGCAGCAAAAGGAAGTCCCATTAGTGTATGGGAAGAAAGTTTGGAAGCTCGTTGTTTTCCACAGTTATTTCCAACAGGTCGTGGTGGACGATATGACGATCGACCAGTTCAAATTCCTGCAGCTGAATACCGGACTTTAAGATTATATGCTGAAGATCCAAGGTTTCGGCAATGCATTCCGTATTTATTTCATCTACTGTATGAAAGTGATTTGTCTGGTCTTTCTTATGCAGTTAATCATATATTGAAAAGTGTAGCTCATCTGCAAAATGTTTCTGCAAGGGACTTTATGGAGAAAGTTAATCTGCAAGAAAGTATTTTGGAATTTCGGCTAATCAATCTCATGGCATGTCAACGTGGAACCAATGAGTATTGGTTCCGTCGTCATGGAGAATTGAAATGTATGCTAAGAAACTTAGGAACTCCTACATGGTTCCTCACTCTTAGCTGTGCTGAGTATGCATGGGACGACTTACTTAAATTTCTACGAGAGGCAAATGGAAACATACAAAATATAGAATTGAAAACACCTGGAGAACTGTGTTCTTTGGATCCAGTAAATGTTTGCAGATATTTTAATCATAGATTTGAAGCTATGATGTCTTTTATTACCAACAAAAAAAATCCTCCACTTGGAGAGGTTTTGGATTTCTTTTGGAGGAAGGAATATCAAGCGAGAGGTACTCCTCTATACATATGTTGTTATGGATTAAAGATGCACCCAAATTTCGATCAGATTCGGATGAAACAGTGATGAGTTTCATTGAAGAGTATTCAACATGTGCTGTTCCAAAATCTACTGAAGAAAACAGTTTAAGGCAACAAGTTTTAAGTTTTCAATCTCATCGTTGTGGAAAGTACTGTCGTCGAAAATTTAAAAACAAGGAAAAGTACTACACGAAATGTCGTTTTGCGTTTCCACGACCAGTGATTTTTAAGGGAAGATTAAATAATTTGATGTCATCTCTACGACATACTGTGATGAGGAAATCTCCCAAAAATACATACAATTTGAAAAGAAACGAAGAATCTAAGTACATCAACGATTACAACCCAGTGATTTTGTCCATGTGGAATGCTAACATGGATATTCAGTTCGTTGCTGACAACTCTATTACTGTGGCTCGATATGTGACATCCATCACCAAAAAAGAAAAGACAGAACTGAAGGAAATGTGGGAGGACATTTCACATGAAAAGAGTCTAAGCAAGAAATTATATAGTTTCAGTCTGAAGATGTTGTCGCATAGAGAAATTGGAGCATATGAATGTTCTGATCGATTATCATCAGCAAGTCTCTATGCCAAATCAAGAACAATCATTTGGGTGAGTCTAGGTCTTACTGCAACACAAAACCGAGTTTTGAAATCTGTACAAGAAATTGAATATTTGGCAGAGAAAGAACAAAACAGTACAGATATTTTGAAGACAAATATGTTGGATACATACTATCCAAATAGAAGTACTCACCTTGAGAACACTTGTTTGTATAAAGTTCTGCAAAACTACAGTTATAAGAGGAACATCACATAAGATATCAATAATGGAAAATATGCAGTCATTGGCTATGAAGGATGTCTAGTGAAGCAGAAAAAAGGCCATTTGATTAATCATCGAAAATTGAGTTGCGAAGCTCCAGACAAAAGAGAATTCTACTATTTAGTTCTTTTGCAACTCTTTAAGCCATGGCGTACAGAAGAGGAACTACTTGGAGATTTTCTCTGTTATGAAGACTCTTTTAATGCAACTAAGGATACCACAGAATGTCCAATTTTTCTAAATTATCTGCAAATGTTGAACGGAGAAATAGAGCAAGAAACCACAATTGCTGAAGAAATAGCTAGAGACAGTTCTCAAGAGAGTCAGAGTTCTACTTCATTGAGTCAGGATCCACTAGGAGGACCTATTATCCAAAATGAAGCTGCCACTGCCATGGATGCGGTGGAAAGAGCTATGGAACAAGCTCAAGAGGATGGAGTTAACTTAGAAGATTTGGTAAAGCAACTAAACATTGAGCAGAAAAAGATATATGATGAAGTCACAGAGCAGATTGAACATGGATTCAGACATGAGAAAAAAGAGTGCTCATGTACATAATTTGAGCCTGTCCGACTGTACGTAAGTGGAGAAGCGGGGACAGGAAAAAGTTTTCTAATTAAAGCCATTGCAAGTTATCTGCAGAAAAGGACTGATTCATCGCTGTCTTGTGTCTTAACTGCTCCAACTGGTCTGGCAGCACATAACATTAAAGGGATTACTCTACATTGTTTACTGATGCTGCCAGTTGAGCATGATAATAAATTGCATTACAACAAGTTATCTGGAGATGCGTGCTCTGAAGTTTCAAGAGTCTTGAAGAAAATGAAACTTCTTATTATTGATGAAGTAAGCATGGTCTCAAATCTAATGCTTGCTTTTGTGCATTTGAGAATGCAAGAAATTCTTAGAACAGAGTATGATGTGTTATTTGGAGGAAAACACATTATTGTTTTTGGAGATCTATTGCAGTTGACTCCAGTAAAAGGACAACCAGTGTTTAAAATGCTCACGCATGACGATACTAGGAAGTCCCTTGGAAGCATTGGAAACGTTAATATATGGTTACATTTTAAATATGCTGAACTGCTTCAAAATATGCGACAGGCAAAGGATGAAGATTATAAAAATATTCTACAAGATGTAAGAATTGGAAAAGTAAGCGAGCTTGGGAAAGAAGCTTTACATGGTCGATGTAATTTCAAATTTGTATCCAAATGAAAACATTCTTCCAGAGAATATTTTTAAAAAAATGACTGAGAAGAAATCTAGGATATGTTTGATGCCAACTCTGCAAGAATGTTCCATCTTCAACAACAAAATGTTAGAGTTAGAAAATGAAGAGATTGTGAAACTGGAAGCAATAGATAAAATAGAGCATATGGGTGCAACAATTGTTTTGTCAGAAAATGTGAAAATCAAATTGGATTCATTAGAGAAAAGTATTTCTAAAACAGTTGGTTTTGAAAAGACTCTGAATGTGTGTTTAAATTGTCGTATCATTTTGAGAAGGAATTTAAATGTTGAAAGAGGTCTGGTAAATGGAGCAATGGGTTATGTTGTTGATTTTGTGAATTATAGAAATAGAGATGGAATTGAATTTTTAAAAATAAAATTTGATGGCATTGAGCAAGTACAACAAATCAGTCGTTGTTCTGCTAGATTTTTACTTGTAAAATACTTATATGTTCGCCGAAAACAGTTTCCTGTTTGTTTGGCATATGCTGTAACAATTCATAAATCTCAAGGTTTAAGTGTAGATAATGCTTTAGTGAACATTGGAAGATCTGTGTTTAAAGAGGGTATGGCATATGTGGCATTATCCCGAGTCAGAACTTTATCAGGATTATACTTGATTGAGTGTGATGAGACAAAAATTTGTGCAGATCTAGATTGTGTTAAAGAATACAATAGGTTAAGAAGAGAGTATGCTCCACATTTGCCTCAATATCCTCTGTTTGAAAAACGTGTGGTAGGCCGAAAAAGAAGAAATGAGAGTAATTGCAGTGAGGTTGTAGCAAAAAGACATAAAGTAGACGAAACTGTAATTGAAAACAGAAAGAAAAAGGATTGTGAAGAAAATGTTGTTGGATTTCAGTTTGAAAATAGTTCTGGTGTCAACTGCTATGCTAATGTAGTGGTTAATGTTGTTTTTTTTCTTAAAACTTTACAAGAACAGATTGTTGAAAATCGGGATCAAAGATTGTGTGGTTTATTGAATTCTGTGTTTGAGAAATGTAGCAGTGATAGAGCAAAAATAGAAAGTGTAACAGAAACATGAAATATTTTAGATATGTGTTCTGGTCAAGATAAATTTTCACAGAACATTCAGCAGGATTGTCAGGAATTTTTAATGTATATGTTTGGTGTTTTGGAAGATGAAGGTGTAGATGTAGATAATCTTTTCAGCCTTTCTTATCAAAGGCAGCATGACTGCCACAATTGTAGTTCATCAAGTACTACTAGAATAGACACTGAAAGATTTATATATTTGACTTTACCTGACTGTAAATCAGTGTCATTTAAAAATCTAGTTAAAGCAGCAGATCATAATATGGTGTGTACTCAATGTAACTATCCAATGCTATCCACATTATTTATACAAAGTTATGGTCAGTATATCATTTTAGTTTTCCAACGATGTAGACCTGATGGAACTAAATTGACAACTTCTATCAAAAATTTTGTGGCTTCTCAGTTATCAATTTCAGGAAGAACATTTACAACTGAAGCTATTATTTATCATGATGGGTCTTCGACAACCTCAGGACATTATACATGCTACTTAAAATGTGAAAAAGGATGGAGTTACTGCAATGATTCTCATTTAACTTATAAACAATGTTTGCCTTATGACTCTACAAATTCTTATCTAGTGTTTTTAAAACCAAAGTTTTAGTAAAGGGAATTGGCCTTTGAAGACGGGAATAGATAATAAAAGTTAGTTAGTTAGTTAGTTAGTTAATCTAATGTTTTAAATTATTTATCTCATATAGCTACTTTAAGTGGATCTCAAAGTAAAAAATACTGATATATCTGACACAAATTGGCCGTGAGGAAAGTGTAAGGTATGATGTTCTTAGATCTTTTTTCACAGGAAGTCGATGAAATGGAAGTTATAGAGCACAGCAGACTTTTTTTCCACCAAAAGGACCTTCACTATCTTCTATTTGGCCTCACGGAAAAGTAAGTGAATCAAAGATTAGTGTACATATATGAGATGTATGTTTGAATGTTTTTTTTAAACACAATCTTTTTGATTGTGTTTTTTTTCCCGCTGTTATATGATGAAGACTTTGAACTCACTAATTTAAGTGAAATTCAATATATTCTGAGAACAGCAAAAATAAATAATGTAACATAATGTAGAAGTTATTCTATAGTTTGCATTGTGTAATTTATATTGTATTCACATTGTCTCACACTCATTTTCCTTTTTCACCCTTATTTACCTCTCTTTACTCATTCACTGCCTTTTTTTAAATTTGTTTCATCGCTGTTCCTTTACTGCACTTCATTCACAACTTCTCAATCCAATTTGAACTGTCTGCATTTCCTCTCTTCCTTCCACCACTTTCTATCTTTTACACATTCTCTCAGTACCACTGCTTTAGTTTTCTTCCCCTCTCTTTCTTTCTTTTTCTCCTTTTTTTTCTTTCGCACTCATTATACTGTAGTTCACTCAGTCTTTCTCTTTGTTTTCTGTATACTTACACTCTCACTCCTTTTTCATCCATCGTTCTATATTAACCTCATTCCCTTCATCCTTTCACTCTGCGACTCCCCTTCACTCACTGTCAGTCATCCTCTATTCCTCTTTTTTATTAATAGTTCCTCATTCAGACTTCTCTCCTTTTCACTCATTTCCCTTTTACTTTCTTATCTTTCCTGATTTCGTTTTGGTATCTCACATTCTTTTAGTATCTTACTTACCTTCAGTAATTTGTTCTCTTTCTATTTCTTTTTCCTTCTTTTTTCTCTTTCTACATTACTTTATTTCTGTTTTTCTATCCTTCACTTTTGCTTTATTTCTTAGTACACTTTTTTTGATTTTTTACCTCTTGACCTGTTTCTTCTATTTTAATATATAGTTTTTACTAATTATAACGTGTTTTTTCTTTTGTCTTTCACAGATACAAGTAAGTTTTCATTAATTATATGGTAAGTGTGTTTACAAAATGTTGTTTGTTATCACCCTTTGCTTTAACCTCACTACTTTTCTCTCACCCTACCTCACCCTTGTTTCCTTACTTTGCTTCCCTCACTTATTCTTATGCTCCATGTTTACTTCCTACCACATTCAACTTCTTTCAGTACCTCTGCTTATCCACACTCCTTCACTTACCTTTTTTACTGGTTCACTTAGTCCCTTTCTGACACTTCTTCCTTTACTCTCTCTCTTCTTTCTCTCTGTCACTCCCTATGTATTACCCTTATTCACTTTTATCCACCCTCTTTCACTCCTCTTTATTTACACTCACTGCTATTTTCTTTCCCTCCGTCATTACTGTTTTTTTCTCTGGTTCCGTCATATCTGTCATTCCCCATACTTAACTCTCCTTCCTTTTACTTTCATCACCCATTCACATTTTCCCAGAACCTCTGCTTTAGTCTTCTTCCTCTTTCTTGTCTTCTTTTGCTCCCTTATTCATTTTCTTTTTCTCAATTATTTTCTCTTACACCTTTTTTCTGTCTTACTATCTATTACACAGTCCCTCTGTGTTCCTCTCTGTAGCTCTCTTTCTCTTAACACCACTCTCTCTGTCCCCATTCCTCATGCTCACTCTTTCATTCTTTTTTTTTTCTTTTTTTTGTTGGTGCGCTGACGGGACGCCCCCCGGTACGCGCACCGGGGCGTTCACCGGTACGCGCACCGGGAGCGCACCAGGGTCAAATATGAAAAAAAACAAAAAACTATTTTTCAACAAAAATATTATCTTAATATACAATATAGGGTTAATTTTTAGAAAAACATACCTTTCTCAGCTAAAGACATTTGCGAAAAAATAACCTTACAAATTCACTAAAAAGTACATAGGAATAAAGCCCTATAAAAAGTTAAAAATTAGCAGTTAAAAAACCTATGAAACTCACAGAAAAAACCAAAGGTTTCACACCAGTTATAGTTAGGAATTAGCATTAAAAAAAACTAAGAAATTCACTGAAAAAAAACATAGTTTCACACCAGTTATAGTTAGCTGGAAATTTTACTGACATAAAACCAATGAAATTCCACGTTATAGTTAGTTGGACTCACTATAACTTGCGCGTGTAATGCACTGCTGATGACATCACATATTACATCACTCATGACATGGTCAGTGACATCACTCATGACATCACTGATGACACCATCCTTGTGACAGAGTGACAGACCTCCTTTCACTGTAAAGTAACCCTTGAAACACATATTCAAAAATAGAAACTAACATTTTCAAAAAAGTGGATATACCCATACCAGTTACAACAACCAATTCAGTAATTCCACAATCTATGTACACATTCACATATTCACCAACAGTTTTATATAGTCACTCATACATATACTCACTCATCATATGTAGTGATACCCCTATACATCCTGTTACACACCGACAGTCATCAAAAAGTTACTCACACACACACACTCACACATGCAAATAAACTAATAAACATCCATTTATTTGCATATACAGATATACACACACTACCGCCTTACTTCTAAGGAAACTTACACATATTTACTCTCTTAAACAATCACTTATAAAAACACATACTTATTTAAACAGGAACTCTTACAATCTCTCACTCTCATATATACTGACTTATATACGTCAATACTCACATATACTAGATTAAAATATATCTTGTTACTGATAAAGACACTAGTGAGACAGTCATTCACTTACTAACACATACATATACACACTCATTCACCCATACAGTCCTGCACATATGCTGTCTTCAAAAAACATACAAACCGTGAGTCAGTCATTGATGCATCTGTGTGCTAGGTAACACCCCCACCAAATCATACAGACACTTATACTGATACTAAAAAAAACATTTAATAACACATATACACACACATGTAGCTACTCACCAACCCATGCAGCCACTTATACACAAAGTGAAACACTGATACAAACATTTAAATATTTAAACAATACTCGCTAATATATGAATTCACTATGATACACTTAATAAGCCAGTTAACCAATCATTTTTTTAAAAAAAACATCCATTAAGACACTTATTTAAACATTTATTCTTCCATTGACCTTTACATATACATATATAAAACATAGTTATTTTTCAGAAAGGCACACATTCACTGGATGGTGTCTTCAGTAATGTCATGAGTGATGTCACTGACCATGTCATGAGTGATGTAATATGTGATGTCATCAGCAGTGCATTACACGCGCAAGTTATAGTGAGTCCAACTAACTATAAGTTGGAATTTCATTGGTTTTATGTCAGTAAAATTTCCAGCTAACTATAACTGGTGTGAAACCTATGGTTTTTTCAGTGAATATATATATATATATATATATATTCACTGAAAAAACCATAGGTTTCACACCAGTTATAGTTAGGAATTTGCATTTAAAAAACCTATTAAATTCACATAAAAAAACATAGGTTTCACACCAGTTATAGTTAGCTGGAAATTTTACTGACATAAAACCATTGAAATTCCCACGTTATAGTTAGTTGGACTCACTATAACTTGCGCGTGCAATGCACTGCTGATGACATCACATATTACATCACTCATGACATGGTCAGTGACATCACTCATGACATCACTGATGATACCATTCTTGTGACTTAGTGACAGATCTCCTTTCACTGTAATTTTACCCATTTCAGTTACAACAACCAATTCAGTAATTCCACCATCTATATACGCATCCACTCATTCACCAACAGTTCTCTGTAGTCACTCATACATATACTCACCCATCATATGAAGTGATACACCTATACATCCTGTTACACACCGACAATCTTCTAAAAGTTACTCACACATATACTCACACATGCAAATAAACTATTGATCATCCATTTATTTGCATACAGAGCAATACACACACTACCACCTTACTTCGAATGAAAATTACAAATATTTATTCTCTTAAACAATCACTTTTCGAAACACATACTTATTTAAACAGGAACTCTTACAATCTCTTACTCTCACATATACTCACTGATATGCATCAATATTCACATATTCTATATTAAAACATATGTAGTTACTGTTAAAAACACTAGTGAGACAGTCATTTACTCACTAACATACACTTATCCACACTATTCAACCATGCAGTCCTGCACATATGCAGTCTTTAAAATACATACAAAAAAAGAGTCAGTGTAGTAAGTAATTCCCACACTAAACAAAACAGTCACTCATACTGATACTAAAAAAACATCTAATAACCCATACACACACACATGTAGTTACTCACCAGCCCATGCAGCCACTTATGCACAAAGTGAAACACTGATACATATTTTTTAATTTTTAAACATTACTCCCTAATATATGTATTCACTAAAATACACTTAATAAGCCAGTTAACCAATCATATTTTTTTTTTAAAAAACATCCTTTAAGACACTTTTTAAAAAATGTATTGTTCCATCGACCTTTCCAAATACATATATAAAACATATTTATTTTTCATAAAGTCACACATTCACTGGATGGTGTCATCAGTGATGTCATGAGTGATGTCACTGACCATGTCATGAGTGATGTAATATGTGACGTCATCAGCAGTGCATTGCACGCGCAAGTTATAGTGAGTCCAACTAACTATAACGTGGGAATTTCAATGTTTTTATGTCAGTAAAATTTCCAGCTAACTATAACTGGTGTGAAACCTATGGTTTTTTATGTGAATTTAATAGGTTTTTTAAATGCAAATTCCTAACTATAACTGGTGTGAAACCTATGTTTTTTCCGTGAATTTCAAAGGTTTTTTAAATGCTAATTCCTAACTATAACTGGTGTTAAACCTATGGTTTTTCCGTGAATTTCAAAGGTTTTTTAAATGCTAATTCCTAACTATAAATCTCAGTTTAGAAGTAAGACTGTTAGCGCACTAGTTGTTCTCCGGGACATTCTGTTATTGAGCTATATTTTGACTTTTTTTGGCTGTTTTTTTGGCTACATTTTGTTTTGTTTTTTGTCTCTGGTGGCCATCTTTGGGCTACATTGGGCTACATTGGGCTACATTTTGGCTCTAATATATATATAGCCCAATGTAGCCCAATATATATTTTTCAAAGTTCATTTTCGTAAAAACGACGTGAGCATATATCTTGAGACATAGCAAAGGCACATCGGGCTACCAGTCCCTACAATTTTGCCTATTTTTAAAAAAAATATATATAAATATATTATTATTATTTTTTTTGCCTTGGTGCGCTCCCAGAGCGCGCCCCGGGGTGCGCCCCAGAAAGCGTAATTAATTGAAGCGCCCCGGGGAGCGCACCGGGGAGCGTCCCGTAAGCGCCATTATCGTTTTCTTAAACATGATAGTGACGTATCGCGTAGCCGCGTCTGCGTGAAACACACGGCGTAAGCGCACCCGGAAGTACTCGTGCGAATACGATCGCGCAATGTAAACTTCCGACGCGCTTACGCGACGTGACCCGGGGCGCTCCCCCGGGCACGCCCCGGGCGCGTAGCGTAAGCGCGTCGGGTCATGTGACCTGAAATAACACTTTTCATTGGTTCATAACAGTTTTGGTTTCATAATGATGAAGCCCCTGGTCATGTGACCTGAAAATAACACTTTTCATTGGATCTAACTTTTTTTTTCCTTCTGATGAAAGACCCCACCTTTTTCCTTTCTTCTGACTTTGTCCTTTGACTGAGGAAGACCTGCTTGTACCTCTCTGTACAATTTTCATCTTCATAATGGCTTCAGTAGCAGCAGCAGCTTGTGCATCTGCACCACCACCACCACCACAACAACCAAAAGGACCACCACAAGTGTTCATTGGTGGTCAAGAAGAGGAGGAAGAGGAGGAGGAGGAGGAGGAGGAAGAAAGGACGAGAACATTTCTCCAAGAACACAATACCCCATACCAGCCTAGACCACACATTATTTGGGAGTTTTTTTCTCTTCCACAGGGGAAGAAAAAGGTAAATGCAGCCAAGGTGACTTGCCTAATCTGTGGCATGGAACTTTCCAGAGGGAACCCTCTTAAAAAATATTCCTTTGGAAATCACACAATGATCCGCCACATGCAGCGCAAGCATCCTATAAACTATTCTGCTGCAGAAATGAAGGAACTGGCCAGTAACCCTTCCCCATCAACAAGAACCTGCTCAAAAAGAAAGCAACCCACTCCCTCAACACCAGAAGAAAATGAAACGATGCGTTGCGTTCAGCCACGATTTGCAGATTTCAGAATCACATGCAAATATTGTGGGAAGACCATCTCCTACGGAGAACAGAGCGTAAAGCTCATCGTCCTTGCTGGGGACAACCACAAATGCCCCAATCGACCCTAATTATTTCTTTTCTTTTTTTTCGCTCCAGTTGAGCCATTTCCAATTCCCTATTTTTTCGTTTCTTCCCATGAAAAATACAAAAATATATAAAAGTGTTCTGAAAAGCAAAAAAAAGTTCAAAATGTTCATAAAACATAAAAAAAATATAAAACAACAAAAAGAAGAAAAAAAACTGTTCTTTTCAGAACTACCTCCAATTTCTAATAAAAGGCTACTTCTTTTTAAAAACTGTCATTCTTTTTTCCCCATGGTAAGCTTTCCGGTACGCTCCCCGGTGCGCGTACCGGGCGCTGCCCCCGCGCAAATCAAAAAAAAAAAAAATCTTTTGCCCCGCAGGGCCCTTTTTTGGCACAAACAACAAACCTAGGGGGTCAGGGGGGTCTATCCCTGCCCCCTTATTGTCATTTCCCCCTTTTTTTTTAGCCACCTCTTGTGTCTCGATTTTACCGAGACACAAGATGGCGGTCGCTCCGGACTGTTTCGAATGTTTACAGACACCCAAGAGCCAATCAGCTTTCCATGCGCAAGTCGCTTAGCACGCCCGGTGCGCTCCCCGGGGCGCGTACCGGGGCGCTGCCATAGATATATATATTTTTTTGAACCTAAATTACTCAAAATCCACTGGAGCACATATCTTGAGACATAGCAAAGGCACATCGGGCTACCAGTCCCTACAATTTTGCCAAATTTGGTCGAAATCCATTCAGCCGTTCGGGCTAAAAGTGAAATCAACCGCCCTATGGAAATTAACCTGGGGAAAACGCATTTTGGGACCCCCCTTTTATCTCGCCCCCGCTTGACGAATCCCCCCAAACTTTCAGGGAAGGGCTGGAACGCCGCGAGGCCATTTTGAGGAAATTTTCAGTCAGATTCGACAACCGGCGCCAAAGTTATTCTAAATAGAATTTTGAGATTTGACATTGAAAAAAATCCTAACTATAACTACCTACTGGCGACCGCCAGTAGGTAATATATATATATATATATATATTCACTGAAAAAACCATAGGTTTTACACACGTTATAGTTAGGAAGTAGCATTTGAAAAACCTATGAAATTCACTGAAAAAACCATAGGTTTGACACCAGTTATAGTTAGCTGGAAATTTTACTGACATAAAACCAATGAAATTCCACGGAATAGTTAGTTGGACTCACTATAACTTGCCCGTGTAATGCACTGCTGATGACATTACATATTACATCACTCATGACATGGTCAGTGACATCACTCATGACACACCTATACATCCTGTTACACACCGACAATCATCCAAAAGTTACTCACACACATACTCACACATGCAAATAAACTATTGAACATCCATTTATTTGCATATAAAACTATACACACTCAACCACCCATACAGTCCTGCACATATGGTGTCTTCTAAACACATACAAAGAGAGAGTTAGTCATTCATGCATCTATGTGATTAGTAATACCCCCATAAAACCATAGAAACACTCATACTGACACTAAAAAAACATTTAAGAACCCAAATACCTACACATGTAGGTACTCATCAACCCATGCAGCCAGTTATTCACAAAGTGAAACACTGATACATATATTTAAATATTTAAACATTACTTGCTAATATATGTATTCACTAAGGTACACTTAATAAGCCAGTTATCCAATCATTTCTTTTTGAAAAAAACATTCATTAAGACAATAATTTAAACATTTATTCTTTCCTCGACATTTACATATACTTATATAAAACATATTTATTTTTTAGAAAGACACACATTCACTGGATGGTGTCATAAGTGATGTCACTGACCATGTCATGAGTGATGTAATATGTAATGTCATCAGCAGTGCATTACACGCGCAAGTTATAGTGAGTCCAACTAACTATAACGTGGAATTTCATTGGTTTTATGTCAGTAAAATTTCCAGCTAACTATAACTGGTGTCAAACCTATGTTTTTTTCAGTGAATTTCATAGGTTTTTCAAATGCTACTTCCTAACTATAACGTGTGTAAAACCTATGGTTTTTTCAGTGAATTTCATAGTTTTTTTGAATGCTAGTTCCTAAGTATGTAATCACGTTCGTAACTACATAGTGTCACCGCCTACACGTCCTGAGAAGCGCATGTAAAGTCACGTGACTTGAAAACAAAACTTCCAATTGGTTATTAGTAGTTTCTGTTCTGGAATATACACGAAGCACTCCACCCACTTTCCTCACAATCTTTTCTACTCTCAAGAGACAACGTCGAGCATCTTCCGGAAGTCTTTGCTGAAATGGCTTCCCTACCAGATTCATCTTCCGAATCTGAAGGAAATGAGCGACCACCGTTAAGAAAAAAAAAGGAATCTTTCATTTGGCAATTTTTCACTTATCCTGAAGATCAAAAGAAAGTGAATGCGCCAAAAGTAACCTGCACGATATGCAATTCGGAGCTCTCAAGGGGAAATCCAAATAAAAAATATTCCTTTTCTGCACACACCATGCAGCGGCATGTTAAACAAAGGCATCCTGAGCATTATGCAAAAGCATCGACAAGAGCCCTGGCCACGCTATTACCATCAGAGGTGGCCAGCACATCTTCTGGTGTACGACCTGTATCTCCATCGAGTGCTGAAATGGACTTGAGACCATATCTTGCGAAGGTGCATATGAATTGCAACAAGTGTGGAGAAATTCTTTTATATGGAGAGCAGAGCCTCGTTCTTATTAAACTCAAAATTGACAGTCACAAATGCCCCAAGAAAAGATAAATTTCTTCACTTCATTTTCAAACTATTACATACTGAAAAATGTAGTAGCAACTTTAAGAAATCGAAAGCATTATAACACTTCTTTCCCCCCCAAAAAAAAAAAAAAAAAAAGTTCTTTTCAGAACTAACTCTTTCTACCAAAACGTGCTCCAAGAGCATATTATGAGATATTTTTTCGCCGCTTTATTTTAGTGCGAGACCGGGTGCGCGCACCCTCCTATCGCGTACAGGACCTGACACTTGCATATGAAGTCATGTGACTTCAAAACAACACTTCTATTTGGTTCTTGGTAGTTTCTATTCTGGAATTTACACGCAGCACTCCACCCACTTCCATCACTTTCTTTTCTACTCTCAAGAGACAACAACGTCGAACATCTTCCCGAAGACTTCGGTACAATGGCTACCGTTCCGCATTCATCTTCCGAATCTGATGAAAATGAGCGACCACCTTTGACAAGAAAAACAGAGGCCACGCTATTACCATCAGAAGTAATCAGCACATCTTCCGGTGGACGACCTGTATCTCCATCGAGTGCTGAGATGGACTTGAGACCATATCTGGCAAACGTGCACATGAAATGCACGAACTGTGGAGAACTTCTTGTATACGGAGAGCAAAGCTTTACTCTAATTAAACAAATAATTGAGAGTCATAACTGCTCCAAGAAAAGTTAAATTTCTTCACTTTATTTGGATAGTATGACATACTGAAAAATGTCGTCGCAACTTTAAGAAATCAAAAGCATCATAACACTTGTTTCCAAAAAAAAAAGTTCTTTTCAGAACTAACTCTTTCTACCAAAACAAGCTTGAAGAGCATATTAGCTGATATTTTCTCGCCGCTTTCTTATAGTGCGCGACCGGGTGCGTGCACCCACCTATCGCGTCGAGACACGCATGTGCAGTCATGTGACTTTAAAACAACACTTCCAATTGGTTCTTACTAGTCTCTATTCTGCAATTTACACGGAACACTCCACCCACTTCCCTAGAAAACCAGTTTATCGTAAATCTTTTAAAGCCTCCTCTTATGAAATATTCGACATCAATCACATAGCAGAGTACTAAATAGCACTATATACACTCCGTCCCTTAATTATAAGAGACTTATTGCTATGTAAAATCAACTTTTGTTTTCCAAGATAATGTAAAATGCTGAGCCTATTACATAATTTTATTTCACATATATGTTACTAGTCTCCTTCGAGTACTAACACCGTAGAAAATACCACCAATAGCGGTGATATTTTTTACACCGAGAACGGGCGATTTCTATCGCTTACAGCCCTTACAATTATAAAGTTTTATTTCCTAAGTCTCTGATCTCCAACTGTGCAACATAGATCCCCTGTGTGTCGCAATGAGGTCCATAAACAAAAACTACAGAGCCAGCATTATAAACATACACAGAACAACAAAACGACAAGAGCCACCATGCTAATATATATCCTTAATATAATAAACCTCTGAGAATAAATACATATTTCCGTGGCAGCCCATAACACAAATGTGGCGTCCTCTGACTCTGCTCCATTACCAAACACCGTAACTCCCCGCCCCCCTCACTTTTCACTAAACTCCGCACTCCACCCCAGCCAAACCCCCTATTACAAACCCCCAACCTACCCTCCCTGCCCAAACCCACCATGAACCTCAAACCGCCCCTAGAAAACTTATAAGACACAGGATTACTAAAACTCAAAGAATACGCAACAGGCACATAATGTAAATAGTACATAAAGACACATATTTTTTCCAAAATACTATTTAAAAACATGTTCTATTTTTAATAAATCTATCATGCATCTGACCCTCTAGAACTGCTTTCAAAACGTGAACTATAAACCTCTACTTTTCATTTTCAAACCATACACTTTCTTCTGACCCTCTAGAACTGCTTTCAAAACATGAACTATAAACCTCTACTTTTCATTTTCAAACCATACACTTTCAATTACATTATTTTTTTTCCACAATTCATGTAATGTTACAAACCTTTTCTAAAATACACCAGTCCGTATCATTTATAAGGATTTATTTTCAGTCTTCATCAGTGACACTTTCTTCACATACAATAGAAATCACTATAACTTCTTAAACGACAATGCTAACGCGGTAAAAATAACCCTTCATTTACTTTCCTTTAAGAATGCACACTATGTACCCCACGCATGCGTTTCTTAATCTTTGTATTTGGCAGCGAATACCGACCTTGAATCGGAAGACATGAACAAGACCGCCATTGTCACATTTAAAACTGAACGTTGCATCTGCTCACACACATATCTTTCACTAAGCTAACATTCACAGAAAACAGCATTGATGTAAAAAAAAATTGACCTTGCTTTACAACTCCCTCAAATCACTCCCTTATTTTTTAACGCATCCTCCAGTTCAAAAAAAGCTACTTTTTTATTAACCACTAAGCAATATATAAGTGACTAGACTCCTACAAAATGTATCAAGTCATTCTGCTCCTCTCCACTGCATAGCCGGCGACCTAATTCTGTGGAGTTGCTATACAACCAGCGGTGCTGCACCGTTTCCTGTACCATCTTGGGAAATTCAAAATGGATGTCCCTCCTGCCTTCGCAAACGAGCCGGGCCACTTAGAACTATTTCGCCAGAGGATGCTTGACTACTACGGCATCTTACCACTCTCGACTTTGAATGCATCATATCGATTATCATTTCGATATTCGTATTTCACCTGTGTGCAGCCTGTATTTCATTGCCTGAGCTGTGATTTCACGTGGGCCCTGGATTTATGTCTCTGCAATTTGGTACCTCCTGAACCGAATTACAATCACCTCATGAATCCGTTACTTGATCATGAACAGCTTTGTTACAACGGAGGGTTTATGGCCTTTGCAGCGATACAAGGAGTTCTGGGTCATTGGAATATATTCGCAGCGGCGCAAGATTTCCTAACAGAGAGCTACATCGAAAACCCACCGAGCTGCCCTATGATGGTAAAAGACACTCCAATAATGACAGATCATGAATGCTCCTTTCATCTTCTCAATTGGATGGCTGACATGTTTTCAGATGATAACAATGATTTCATGTTAGAGGCACTTGCTGCATACTTTGCCTACACAATGGACGGTTAACTCTTTCCTAACAGCGAGCTACATCGAAAACCCACCGAGCTGCCCTCTGATGGTAAAAGAGGCTCCGATTATAACAGATCATGAGTACTGCTTTACTCTTTTCCATTGGATAGCTGACATACTTTCAAATGATAAAACTGATTTCCTGTTACAAGCAGAAGCTACCTATTTTGCCTAAACAATGCTTCAATAACTCTCAAACAACCCATTGACGTCCTCATTTCCTTTTGGTTTTCTATATTCTTCACATTATTTTCCATATTTTCTTTTGAAGAACAGACCTATTTGCTTTACTAACAGTGGACATTATGATTTCGTGTTGTTAGATAGCTCATTCATAAAGTAATGATGTATAACCACTTGCATTTTCATATATCGTTCCTAAACTGAAAGGCCAGAAACCTTCTTCCATTTATTAAAATATAATATACTTCCCTATAAGACTGTACAATGTTTTTTTCCAACTATATTCATTTTTCTTCAACTATAGCGTTTGTATTACATGTACTACTGACAATACCAATTATTGTGTTTTTTGCAATTTCTGTACTCAGATTACATAATGATTTGCCTTTAAAATAGTACATTTCTAAATAAACATTTCAAATATTCACGGTTTCTCTTTTAATCCATAATCTCAACTGAAATGATTTCATATTGAAAAACTATTCATGGGTTCCACATAACCTTAACTGTAGACACGGAGGACCTTATTTATGAAGACCTTCCGCCGCCAGTGCCTCATTTTTTAAAATGGGAAAAAGTGACGCACCGGTGGCGCAAGTCCTTCATAAATAAAGTCCTGAGTATTTTCTTTTCTCGACCTCACTTACTGATACTAGAACCTGCAAGCCAAATACGGCCCATGAACTCTTTCTTAGTAGGTCGCGCACCGTAAAGACAGTTATACCACTGTTAAAATTTTTTTTTTTACTGTTACTAAGCACTGACACAGTTCCGCTTTACTCGGAGTTAATCACTGCTCCCACGCTTCTACAGGCCAGACGCTATGTCGTATTTCTCTCCTTATCACCCTTTCATCTCCACAATAACAAACAGTTGTCCGCCTGCCACCAGAGAACAGACTCAGATGCAGAGGCCCCAAAGAGTGAACCCATCACCAACTGCCATCTCCAGCTGTTTCCATGGTTACACCTCATTCTGCACCTTGCTGAAGGCACAGGTCAAAAGTTCATCTCTCAACGTTCTACAGCTAACTAAGAAGACTATTTTCCCTCCAGAAATACCTGCCAATCCACAACTCTGTTACATGTCTTGTTTTTTCACACCCAATAGTACTTTTCGTTTAACATAAACATTGACCTGTTCCCTCTCCACTTGTTACAATCAACCAATCATTTTTATTTTTTTAACCACACCCAGCCTCTTCCTTTTTCTTTATTTAAAATTTCAACTTCTAACTACCATTCCACTTCTAGAACCGATCGGAAGACGACTACAAATCCCTTGAAAATGAAGGTCTGGCTAATAGGACACAGTTATATTCACTGGAGTGAAAAATATGCAGTAAGCAGACGAATTTGCAACCTCAGCTTACCAAATGTACACATAACATGGATTTCCAAAAGAGGATTGAAATGTCACCAATTAATTCCATTGGTGAAAACTTTTATGCATCTCCCAGAACCAGACCTTATAATTGTGCACTGTGGTGGGAACGATCTAGGCACAATCACTGGGGTAGGTCTGGAAATGCTTCTAAAAGACACCTTTCGACAATTGATGACACTTTTTCCTCGATCTGCCTTGGTATATTCCAATATATGCCAAAGACAGAAATTGAATTGGTCCAATCACCATTGTGCACAATTTGAGAAAGCAAGGAGACATGTAAATAAATCTGTTTCTGCGTTCCTCGGAGATTATAGCATGGGTTCTATTTACCACAACAACTTGCGCTACCACATGCAAGACGTCTATAGGAGAGACGGTGTTCATTTCACGAATGAGGGAAACAGAATCTTCCTCTGCAACATCAGGCTCTGCATCGGTACTTACTTATAAATGCAGAAAACACTCAATTAACACAAGGGCTCTTTTCAGAGCCACCTTATATCTAAGCACTCAAACTTCTGATTTACCTCCATTTTCACACTCTTGTAAATAGGTGTGCGCGACCGGGTGCGCGCACCCCGTATTTTTTTCGGAGAAAAATTATATCTTTTCGCGTTTAAGGGCCTTACTGCACACCCTGAGAAAACCTACGCAAGAAGACAATCTCTACCTTCTCCCCTTTCCATGTTTCAACGCTTTGAAATGATCAATATATTTACATGCAGTGACAAAATGGCGGACAAAACTTCCTGATTTCCTTCGAATCGAACGTTAACAGACGCCACGCAGCCAAAAAAAATACCGCTCACGCGCAGCCGCTTGGGTGCGCGCACGTGTGCGCGCCTATAGATATATAATTGACTTTAACTTTAATTTTCTCAACAACTACTGAACGGATTTACACCATTCCAAAAAAAGCGTTATCTGCGAACAAGACTCTACAGTTTTGGCAAATTTCTTATAAATTCATTCACCCGTTCGAACTGTAGCCGAGTCTAAAGGTCCTATGGAAAATAACATTGAGAAAACACGTTTTGGGACCCCCCTTATATCTCAGCCCCCACTTGACCAATCCCCCCCAAACTTTCAGGGAAGGAGTGCAGCGAACATAGCCATCTTCTTTGAGAAATTCGCAAAGACTCATCCACCAGGGCCAAAGTTATTCCAAATAGAATGTTGAGGATTTCCTATGGAAAACAATCCTAACTATAACTACCTACTGGCGACCGCCAGTAGGTAATATATATAGATATATATATATATATTCACTGAAAAAACCATAGGTTATAGACCATATATAGTTAGGGATTAGCATTTAAAAAACCTTATTTTATTTGCACAAAACCATTGAAATTCCATATATAGTTAGTTGCACTAACTATATATCGCGGACCCGCAATCCACTGCTAATGATGTCACATATTACATCATTCATGACATGGTCAGTGACATCACTGATGACATCACTGATGACATCTTTAATGTTTTTAAATTTTTATGTTTAAATGTTTAGTCTATCATATTTGATTTAGGGTTTGGGCACTTTCATGGAACTAATATTGGTGACTTGAAGTGAGTGGAACTAAGTATCCAATTTTCACCTCTGACAGGTCCGCAATCTTTTCTCTCTCCCCCTTTATGCACAGGGCTGCGGAGGAGCAATTCCTGGTGTGGCACCCTATCTGATTGGCAGTATTGATATCCTCTGTGAGACTGTCTTATCCTCCCACTGGGGAAGTAGCATTTATTTTGGACAATTTATGACGTACAATATTATGTTTCTTTATGATTATTGTAATTTTGTTTACTGAGTGACGCTTATCACACTTGGGTTGCAGTTGTAGTATTGGACGCACTGGCGTGTAACCGCTTTATATAATATGGTTACTCAGTCAACTTCGAATACCTAATTAAGAAATTAGGATATCTTGAGGCTATGTGTTTACTGACACAATACAGGGGAACCTTAACTGAGGCCCACGGGACTCTATGACCTTATTCCGGACGGAAGGGGAGTATATGCTCTATGACATGGCTAAAATCTGAAGAGAATATCACAATAAGTCATACTTTTCGTAGTCCGTTTGCTTAAATACGGGGTCATTTTCCACTGGGAATGGCATAAATGTGTTTCGCATTATGATGTAATAATGTGAGAGGAGTGAGTATATATCTAATGTATATATATTATGGGATACAGGTTACCTGCAATCCACACCACTGTAAGACCGCCGCCAATGTAGAGGTTCCGTGCCCTATGTTTATTTTTCACACTGAGGAAATCATATGTGCATTTTGTAAAGTGGTAACTTTATTTAATCAGTCCATTTCTAACAAACTAGCCACCCGTGACCAAGGCGAGTGCTTTTCGCCGAAACGCGTTGGGTTTGCTACATGATTCCGTTTGTAACATGCTGGAACCGAAATGAATAAAATTTCAACTTGAGCACACGCGCTATTTGGATTGATATTGTGACAAGGCTGGATTGGAAGTGCAATCGCACAGCAGCTGCTGTGCTGGGTGAGAATCGAATACTTTACAGGGTGACCTCTATCCCTGGCTTTGCACCGCAGTTCTGGGTCCCGGTGTAATGGAGGAAGTGGTCTTAGATATATATGCATGTATATTATTTTAATGCAAATTTATATAGCGGGAACTTGACCCGAAGATATTGGAGCGCTTTACATAAGCACCAGTTACGTTACACAGGGACACATTCAGGCACGGGGAGATTAAGTGATTTGCCCAGAATCACAGGATGTGGACACAACCCCGAACATCGAACCTTGGTTTCCAGCCCCAAAGTCGGCAATCTAGCCGTCAGACCACATCCTCTCCCTCTTGATAGTTATTTCTTGAGAAACAGTCTGCAGTTGTGTGCAGTCTGTTTCCAAGACATACTGAGTAATTCTACACTGCACAGCATTTCTTTTTGTGGAACACTGCAGTAGTATTCTATATGCACCATTGTTTTGGAAAACGTGATGCAAAATGCTTCATTTTGCACCCTTTTTTAGGTCTCGCCTACGCAGCGTGCATGTGCTGCATAGGAAAAAGATCTTTAGCAATGGATTCCGTTTTTCAGGCAAAAACGTGCACGCATTGCATTGCTTTTAATGCAACATGTGCACGTTTGGCGATTCCCTTGCGGGAGCACACTTTGAAACCATGTGTTTATAATTAACATATGGTTCCTGCTCGCTCCCGCAAAACAAACAGGCACAGCCCCCTCCTCTCTCCCCTCCCCCAGCTGCCTCCTCCTCTCCCATCTCGTTTTTTGTTTACATTTTAGCACATGCTTGTTACTTTAAAGCATGCAGAGCATTCCAAGGTCAGAGGCCTCTCTTTCATATCAGTGCGAGTGGGCAAACATTGTTTCTCCTTTAAAATAAAATTAACTGTAAAACTCATTGAATGGCACAATTCGAACCCCCACTGTGGGGTTTTTGTCCAGGGATGTTATGAATAGCCTGTGACCTCTACCTTAACCTGTCCCTCGAGAAAAGACAAAAAAAGACTGTGTTTATTCTTGTGCTCCAGAGTCGTACTTAGGGCAGGCTTTCCATGGGACAGCCACCGACAGAGCGGCAGCCTGGGCTACGACATACAACAGAGAGAGAGGCAGGGAGAGAGGGCGTGTGAGAGAAAGTCTGTGTGTGTGTGTGTGGGGGGGGTCCGACAGCCCTTTCATCCCAATGGGCAATGCACGCCCCATTAAACCAAAATACTGCGCAACATACTTTTCTTATTTGATTCGCAGAATGTTAAAAACATCAAGCTTAGGCATTTTTTACATAGCATTTCATACTGTACATTTGCGGTTCCTAAGCGCTGTATATAACTGTGGTTACTAATACCAAGTGTAAATGTCCTCGATTTACCAATCTTGAGTGGAACTCAGACAGAGCTGGCCTGGCTGATATTAGAACTCGTGACCTGCAAATTAAATTGACGTCAACCGTGAGCATTTAATTTATTGACCAATCTTACCGGCTGTGGAATTAAAAAGTTTTTTATGGAAACTATTTCCTACATTGTTTTGCATTGTATCGTATTGTAATTGCATTTATAGCGCTTACTACCCCTGACAAGGTGTCAAAGTGCTTCACAACCCATAAAGGTTTAGTGTTGCATTAGAAAGGAAAAGTAATTTGAGTGGTGGATAATAACATTGGGTTATTGTTTGCTCATAAAATCAAAAACAATAGGGTGATAGAAAATTAAGCCAGGAGAGTATTCATCCTGTAGATGTGGGCCTTTTCATGACGGGCAGAATCAAACTAAGCCCCCCTTTTAAAACCACACGGATCCGGTTTTGGAAGTGGCTCCTACACACTGTGCTACAGTGGTTGGACCACCATGGAAATATAGGGGCGGGGTGAAAGCTCTGATCTCTCATGTTCCTCTGAATGCATATGAAGATTGACATATGTGGGGGGTCTGTGGCGTGCTATTTAATAAGGAACAGGCTGTTGTCGCACAGAATGGAGCATTTTATGTTTCTGCACTTTCGGTATCTGCAGAGTTATTATAACTCAAACTAGCGAACATGTCTTGTGTTATATAACCATGAAATGCAGTTATATAACAATGTAAAATACCATGCCAATTCGGCAGCCTGAATGCTATTTGCTGGAGACTTAAACCCGTCACGTAAAGAAGCCAACACTAGTGTGGTGTCCTGTGTGAGATTTCTATGTGAAATGCAACAGAAGCGGCATCTGTATTTTAGGTTTAGCCTATAATCCTGCTAAATTCCTATTCGCAAGTAGACACGAAAAAAGTGAAGTCCGCCTTTATTTTGCTGAAACTTTTTTGGGGTTATATTAGCAGGCCGATATAATCAGGGAGCATGGCATATTTCGCTGCGCTGTACCGTCTGCCCTTTGCCTTTATTTATATCTATGGCAGGCGGCATAGCATCAGAATTCGCGCCAAGAACCACTTCGTTTTAGCGAGGAAAGAAACAAAAATCATCCAATTCGTGACTAATTCAAACTTATGTATCGCAAAAAGACACCAATATGAAAACACATGTGAAATACTGACCAGCATGGGTAAGCTTTAAAGCTAACGTCTGGGCGCTTCAGTACTGAATGCCCAAAGTACAAGCTTTTGCAATGCAATAGGTCTCGCATTTATGCGAGTTTAAGCTATCGGCATTGTAAATGCCTTTTATTAATGTTTTATAAACCAAAATATAAATAAAAGGCATTGTCATTTACAATGCCAATAGCTCAAACTCACGTAAATGCAAGACCTATTGCATTGCAAATGCTTGTTTTGATAAGTCACTGAGGAAGATCCCCCTCTCAACCTGGAAGAGTTGAGTTTGCTCACTCTTTGAAACGTGGACCATTTGTTTGCATCCTAACACTGTCACATCTCAGCAGCAGCTGCTGGAGATGACGAGTGCTTGTCCTTCTTGTTCAATTTGAAAGGAAGAGCACCAGCAATTCTCAGGAAAGTTCATAACGTTTAACTGGAGATTACCATCACGTTCATTAGCAATGAGGTACTCTGGGATAGAGAGTACCAGCACTTCTATATTTCCATTTTCAGCATTGCCTGCAGGTTTAATATAGGTACTGTGCAATTGGGTACTAGAGAGAATTGCTTGCAATGCTATGCAATCTCAAGACATTGACAGCATTAGATCTTATTCAACATACACACTCTGTATCATTTCTAGAAATGCAGTGTTGTAGCACACATAGTTGCTGTAGTCATGGGGCTAGTCTTTTTTATGGGTGGGGTGGATGTTCTGGCAAATTCATACATGCGAACATGTCCCGACCCGTCAGTCCTCGCAGCCATATGATTCCATTTGATTCCTGACCTCACCTAGCTATGGCCCTTCTGATTGTCAGCGCCAGGATGCTCCTTCTGGAGCGATAGTTGCGCTTTATAAAAATAAATAAATATCAAATAAATATCAAACATCTGCATACAGTGCTCATAAATTGTCATATCCATGCATATGATTTTCTTGTATCCTCTGTCTGTTCTACAAAACCAGTCCTGGTGCAGTGTTAAAATCATTGCGCAGACGCTGCTTCATCTCCAAACATCGGATCATATGTAGTCTGGAAACATCTGATGAGGGCAACCTGTAGTCTGTAAAGTAGTTAAGTAGAAAAGGACTATATGCATTACCAAATAACTTTGCTAGAAACCTATTCAATAACTTAGTATTCTAATTCAAAAGATTTGTCTTCTGTGGGTATCCTAAAAGACAAAAGGACAATGGATCACTGACTTACACTTAAGCGAAAAAACACTGAAAACATCAATGATGGTGGATCATGCTCAAAACAAAGTGATTTAAATCAAAAGAAAAAGAAATGTTGCAAATGCGATGCTGAATATTTATCAATAGGTTTCACATGTTCAGGTTCAGCACACTACAGCAACCACAATGCGTTCTGTTAAAAAAACATTGTCAAATGAGGCCATGAAACCTTCTAAATTATGAGGACACATGGAAACTTAGCAAAAAGAAGATGCTATCAAATACACAGATTTCTTCAAAACTAATGTGCAGGAGTTCCGACAAAGAAGAAAAAATGTATATGAACACAACAAAAGATTCTTGTAACGAAAATGTTGTCAAAGCCTCAAATGAAATGTCCATGCTCATAAGGCCCAGAAAACCATATACCATTGCCAAGGAATTGATATCAGCAACTGCTAAAGCCATGGTCAGTGTAATGGTTAGAGAAAAAACAGCAAAAGATTTAAGTTTGGTGACATTATCTAACAACAATGCAAAAAGCAAATTGACAAAATGCCAGATAACCTTAAAACAGCTGACTGAACAAATTCCTAAAAGTTAGCATTGTATAGTCTACAAGTAGATGAATGTACGGACATGGCAAATAATTCTCCTTTGCCATGTGTGAAGAGGTGTGTAACACTTTCAATGAATTTCTGATATCAAATTAAATTCAGTGGCCCAAATGCATATGAATCAGCACAGATATGGTGCTTGCCACATCTGGGAGACTACTGGACTGTTTGCATGAATAAGGGAAAAGGACCCTACTGTTACATGGTATCATGATTGCATTCATTTATAATCATTAGCCACTAAGAAGATGCTAAAAGGATTAAAAAAGATCTTGAATAAGTCGGTCAAAAATTTACATTTTTATAAAAGCTAGGTCAATAAATCCAAGGCTTTTTTAACAGCTCTGTCCTCTATGAACAGTGATCATTAAAGGCTTTTGCAGCATTCAGAAGTCGCATGGCTATCTCGTGATAAAGGTTAGTCTCTGATTTTTAAATTGAGAAATAAAATCAGAGTATTCTTCACAGAACAGTAATATCAATTTGCACTTACTGTGCACTTAAATGACAATACTCGGTTAGCCATACTTCCATATATGGAAGACATCTTCACTCATTTAAATGCACTCAATCTGAGTATGAAAGAAGTAGTTATCACAATTTTTTATGCCAAAAACAAGACTGAGGCAATATTCGAAATTTACATTTGTGGGCTTATCTCTTATCAAAAAGAAATGTTGATTCTTTCCAAAACTTGAAGGTCTTTCTGGAATCTTCAGGTGACTAATTATCAAACAAAGAGCCAGATGTACAACAGTTTTTTACGGTCGCAGAAGGGAAATCGGCCCATTTGTGACCTCAAAATTGGTCTGCCCCATGTACAAACCATATTTTGAAACTCGCTAACCGATTACTGACTCGCAAAATATGGTTTGCGACTTGCTATTAGAAAGGGGCGTGCTGGGGCGTGGCTTGGACGGCAGTGGGAATGGCCGCCTAACCTGGAGCTCCGCACCACAGGAGAGCGACATCGATCCCTTTCCCACCGCTATCGAGTCGCGCTGCAACTGCTGCGCGTGGTCTTTGCTGCCTAAAGACATGGGGCACCCTCCGGAATCCTGAACGGAGCTGACCTACCCTTACTTGTGGATGAAAGCTGTTTTTCTTCACTCCTCCACGCGCCGACATCGGTGTGTGTTAAAATGGCTCCTCGGTGTCATGACGGCGTCGCCTGACGGAAAGTAGTGTCTTCGCGCCCTACCACCGCAGATTAAGACCGGAGTATCCAAGGGAACATGAGCCGCTCCAAAGCTACACAGATCTCCTTTTTAAGGTGAGGACTACCACCTATCCGCCGCATCATTAGTCCGATCAGCACGTCCTGCCTGACCCTAAAATGGCGGCTGCTCCAGTAACGCGAGCGCCGTCACCGAGCGACTAGGGAGCAGGCAAATGCAGGAAAAGTGCTCAACCACCTCTCCCTGACATTTTATGAAGCGATCTAGCCAGCGCTTAGCCAAGTTTCGCCTGGGACACTGCCCTACTGTTTAACACCAACAGAAGAATCTCTACCAACCGCGCTCCTACACAACTAAGCACAGGGAGAGTAAGGAGAGCACCTCGTTGGCCCTGGTATCCCTAACAAGTCGGCCAATCTCAAGTCAGGAGGCAGAAACTTCGTCCAACATATGCCCCCAGACCAGCAATTTGCTTTCACCAATACCAACATAAGGATTGAGTGCTGGGGTGTTGCTATCATTGCCACGTGGAGGCGGTCCCCTACAAGTGAGTTCCAATAGCTCTTCCTTGTCTGTTGAGGTCACTAACCAACACAAATACGGCGCTAACGAATACGGTAATCTGCCCACGCTCCTGTGCTTCTGGTGACTTCCCTAACACAATGGCAAACATAGACAACAGAAACAACCCAAAAAAGGTGAAACCAGAACCTCTGATTTCCAACTCACCCATTAAAAGAAAAGCAGACATGGCGGCTACGATGGAGATGATATTGAAGAAATTGTCAGACCTTACGGATATCTCCAGGTCAACCAAAGCTAATACTGACTCAATGCAACTCGAATTGACTGCGATTAGGGTAGACATGAGTGCTTTAAATTCAGGCCTGGGAGCCGCAGAACAACGGATTAGCGATGTGGAAGATCTGTCACGACAATCAACATCCAGAATCCAGCGCCTGGAAAACACCACCGACGCCCTCAGACGCCATAATGCGGAGTTGGAGGACCGCAACAGACGGGGCAACGTTAGAATTTTCAGCATACCAGAAAACGCAGAAAAAGATGCTGATTCTTGCGTGGCTTTTCTAGAATCATGGATCCCCATGATTACCAAGACAGTTCCAACATGGCCTCAAACTGGACAGGGCACATAGGATCCCTACCTTCACGAGCAAACATGCTAAAGGTCCCAGGCCAATGATCTGCAAACCGCTTAGATTTCAACACGCTGAATTGATTCTCCAATATGCGAGGAAAAATCACTCCATTACCTGGGAAGGCCACAAGATCATCTTCACGCAGGACTTCTCCAAAGACACGATGGATGTACGCAAGGGTTTCCTGAACCTCCGACCCAAACTTAGATCCAAGAACA
This sequence comes from Lissotriton vulgaris, assembly GCF_964263255.1. NCBI lineage: Eukaryota > Metazoa > Chordata > Amphibia > Caudata > Salamandridae > Lissotriton > Lissotriton vulgaris. The sequence goes on along the minus strand of NC_141696.1, from coordinate 512,494,259 downwards.
TCCCCTTTTCCTTCGCAGGACCAGCCAAGTTCAGAATCATGATAAATGGTCGTCCAAGATTCTTCACGGACCCGAGAGACATGGCACATCATCTCGAAGAATGCCCAACTCAAGAAATGGACCAATCAACCGGCCTTTCCAACAAAAGGAAGACCACTTGCCCGAGTCAACAAGTCGTAGCCAGTTAGTTCCAATGCCTTTTGTTACTCCACCAGTGGTCCCGAAGCGGTTGCCTCGATATGATCCTCCACCGTAGAACTTTACTCGGCTCTTGACACGCGTCCCTAGTTACTGTCTGCCAGGCTCATCGATTCCTCAGTACAGTGAGTTTGTAGCCTTGACCCCTTAGGCCATTACAGTGACTTCTTGTAATGTGAGACTGTTTACGATTCTGAATGATTATTGCCTCACACAGTTTGTTACAATTAGAACAATGGGTACAAACAATACAAATTGCTCATTTCCAGGTAGCGCCTCCAAACTTGGACCTATTACTCCTCAAGCTTAACACTTAATGGGGGTAGCTCATCCCAACTGGTACAACATGGGCGTATTTACTAGATAGGTTCATAACCTTAAAACAGTCCTTTGCCTACTTGTTTTATACTAGGTCACCACCTTCTTATGACCTGTTTATTCGTATTTTTGCAAAAAATTTTACTCTGTGTCACTTTCTTGTTGGTTATACTAACCACCTGCGTTCATCTTGCGATTGATAATATGTACCCATTACTGTTATTGTTACTCCTGTTTTGCGTAGCATGGTACTGTCGTCGTACTCCCTACGTACGTATTTGGGTGGGAGGGAGGGAGGGGGGAGAGGGAGAGGTCACCTAGAGGAAGGGGAAAAGAGAGAGTATATAGGAGCAGACGCTTGTCAGAGTTTCAGTAGGTTCCTCCTCATTTTGTATCACATCCTGGTTTTTTTTATGATGTTTAACTCTCACAGAGATACCTTGCACAACCCACCACACCCAGTCCGCTTGATCCCTTATTGTTTCCCCACCCCTTGCTGTAGGCACGCATCTCAATTCTCCAACTTTTACGTCTTATTAGTAAAGGTTGTAGTGAAATTTATCCGATTTTGTCAGAGTATGGTGCTCGAATTTGTCACAACAATTCGCTTTTCTCACATCTCACCGCCAGCTTTCCACATAGCGATAAAATATATCACTGATGGCTAACACCAACTCAATCAAAGACGATCTTAACGTAATATCACTAAATGTCAAAGGACTTAACCATCCGGTGAAAAGGCGGAAAGTGTTCGATTATCTGGCAAAAACAAAAGGGGACATCGTCCTTCTGCAGCATTCTACTTGCATTTACGGATGACCCATGCCAGACAGTTGACACCTGGTATGGGATTACGGATAACTTTCTTGACCTGTAGTCAGCATATGATACTGTGGAACACCAGATCCTGACACCTGGTTAATAGAAGTAGGATCTGATTGCTGTCTGTTCCTTCCCATCAGGTGGTGACTGTAGGCCTACTTAAGTATAATCGATTCAGAAAAGGGGGTGGTGATGAACAGAGTGTCTGAATTAAGCAGACCACTCTTACCCAGTCCAAAGATCAGGGCTTGATCCATCACCGTTATTTATCTCACTGCCCCATCCCAGCTCAGAACCTGGCTATATGCAAATCAGTCTGTCCCTGGCCCAGTGCATCATGGGAACAGGGCAGACTAAACTACCAAGCCAATTCTTCACCAGAAAGGAGACAAGCTACCGGGGACCGGTTTCTGGCATTTCAGCCGTCTTCGGCCCGGCTTGCTTGAATCCTGATGGAGCAGTGAGAAAGGGACTCATGTCTGAGTATACCCTGCCACACCTATAGTGGCCAAAAACGATTCAGAAAAGGGGGTGGTGATGAACAGAGTGTCTGAATTAAGCAGACCACTCTTACCCAGTCCAAAGATCAGGGCTTGATCCATCACCGTTATTTATCTCACTGCCCCATCCCAGCTCAGAACCTGGCTATATGCAAATCAGTCTGTCCCTGGCCCAGTGCATCATGGGAACAGGGCAGACTAAACTACCAAGCCAATTCTTCACCAGAAAGGAGACAAGCTACCGGGGACCGGTTTCTGGCATTTCAGCCGTCTTCGGCCCGGCTTGCTTGAATCCTGATGGAGCAGTGAGAAAGGGACTCATGTCTGAGTATACCCTGCCACACCTATAGTGGCCAAAAACGATTCAGAAAAGGGGGTGGTGATGAACAGAGTGTCTGAATTAAGCAGACCACTCTTACCCAGTCCAAAGATCAGGGCTTGATCCATCACCGTTATTTATCTCACTGCCCCATCCCAGCTCAGAACCTGGCTTTATGCAAATCAGTCTGTCCCTGGCCCAGTGCATCATGGGAACAGGGCAGACTAAACTACCAAGCCAATTCTTCACCAGAAAGGAGACAAGCTACCGGGGACCGGTTTCTGGCATTTCAGCCGTCTTCGGCCCGGCTTGCTTGATTCCTGATGGAGCAGTGAGAAAGGGACTCATGTCTGAGTATACCCTGGCACACCTATAGTGGCCAAAAACGATTCAGAAAAGGGGGTGGTGATGAACAGAGTGTCTGAATTAAGCAGACCACTCTTACCCAGTCCAAAGATCAGGGCTTGATCCATCACCGTTATTTATCTCACTGCCCCATCCCAGCTCAGAACCTGGCTATATGCAAATCAGTCTGTCCCTGGCCCAGTGCATCATGGGAACAGGGCAGACTAAACTACCAAGCCAATTCTTCACCAGAAAGGAGACAAGCTACCGGGGACCGGTTTCTGGCATTTCAGCCGTCTTCGGCCCGGCTTGCTTGAATCCTGATGGAGCAGTGAGAAAGGGACTCATGTCTGAGTATACCCTGCCACACCTATAGTGGCCAAAAACGATTCAGAAAAGGGGGTGGTGATGAACGGAGTGTCTGAATTAAGCAGACCACTCTTACCCAGTCCAAAGATCAGGGCTTGATCCATCACCGTTATTTATCTCACTGCCCCATCCCAGCTCAGAACCTGGCTATATGCAAATCAGTCTGTCCCTGGCCCAGTGCATCATGGGAACAGGGCAGACTAAACTACCAAGCCAATTCTTCACCAGAAAGGAGACAAGCTACCGGGGACCGGTTTCTGGCATTTCAGCCGTCTTCGGCCCGGCTTGCTTGAATCCTGATGGAGCAGTGAGAAAGGGACTCATGTCTGAGTATACCCTGCCACACCTATAGTGGCCAAAAACGATTCAGAAAAGGGGGTGGTGATGAACAGAGTCCCAGTGTAAGAATTGGCTTATGTAGTTTGGTTTGCCCTGTTCCCATCATGCACAGGGACAGGAACAGACTAATTTGCATACAGCCAGGTTCTGAAACTGGGATGGTGCAGTGAGCTAAAAAACGGTGTTGGATCTAGCCCTGATCTCTTGACTGGGTGAGAGCTTTCTGCTTAATTCAGAGACTCTGTCCCTCACCACCCCTTGTTATAAATACTTAAGTATAATCCCCATAATGGAGAAGTGTGGCTCAATGGTTAGAGCGGCAGACCCTGATGCAGAGGTCTGGCCTGGGACCAGGGTTCAATTCCCCGCCTTGGTGGGTCTTGGGCTCAAAAATTCCACGGACCTGATAAATCTCGCCTCGGTGCCTATTCCAATCATGGAGTCCAACTCTGCAACTATGGGCAATAGCTTGCTTTATCTCCACAACGGCCCCCACAACGCTAAGGATGCCTGGTTTCCACCTTGGGGGTGCCCAGGAGTGGACGCCTCACAGGGAAAGCCAGGATGGGTTCCACAGCTGTATTCGTACAAGCGCCTTGAGACCCTTGTGGGTGAGTAGTGCGTTATACAAGTATCAATTTACATATTACATATATGGTGTGGCCGGCAATATCCAAGGGCCTTATTTATGAGCCTGTTGCGCCACGTTTTGTGACGATGCGGAGGCTTAAAATATGCGTCACACTGCGCCATACCTATAAAGTGGCGCATCTAGACAGATGTGTCACTTTGTAAACCCCGCACTACATTATACCTGTGTCAGGTATCATGTATGCACGGTGGGCGTTCCCACTGCAAAAAAGGTTCGTAGTAGTGGTGCTTTGAAATCTATGAGATTTCACCACGCCACTTCTAGGATGCCACGGGGACTTATAGGATGCTTTACAGCAGGCATAAGGAGTGATGCAGGCCCTTTCACACAGAGCTTGCCCCATGTGAAAGGACACAGTGCTTAAGTTGTGTCTGTTCAGACACAGCCCAGCAATGCGCAACTTTTTCACCTACAGATACGTCAGAAATTCTGAAAAAGGAGTGGGTAATTGGTGCATTTTCAAGCATATTTGAGAAAGCAAGACGGTTAATAAATCAATGAAGAGACTTCATATGATAATGTCATAGATAGCTGCTTATTCAGTATAACCACAGACATTCATAATGAGATAACAATGCTGAGTACCTCACAGAAGTTAATTCCTAGTATGCTGGAAAAATCACATAAGAGAAAAATGATTGAAGAGGCTCCTTAGTATTTGAGTTTTGGCAAATACATGTTAGGAAAAAATACCCATGCTGGAGTTCAGGTGAATATGCAGTAAGGAGGCCTTTAAATTTTGTCTTTATCTTGTCACAGGCACATGATTTGCTGGCGGTTCAAAAACAGAGGTGAAATGTCAGGCAGTGTCTTCTGACAAATTGCTGATTTTCTTTTCTGATTGACATTGATGTTTGCTGTAACTGCAAAGTGAGAGGATTTTGTAATGGGAAACAAATGCATGACAATCTTACTGTGTGTGCTGAAGGTGTGAAACTGAGGAACAGGCTGTATTATCAAAAAAACATTTGTAACACAGTAAAATAATAAATGCCTTCAAATAAACTGTATATATGTTTAAAAATATATCAACAGATAGGAAGAAAACATGTTTCCACACAGTGTAAGCTTTATCATTTTATCAGTAGACAAACTGTGCAACATAGATAGATCTGCTAACTACCGTCCTGGTCACATTAAAGGCAAGGCTGAGATTTTTTTTCCCAAAGTTTACACCACAATAGAGTGCGGTGCAGATGTGTGTGAGCACAGAGAAGTGTTTATGTTGCTAGTACACTGTGCAAACGTGGAGAACGCAGCCTGTCATACCCCCGATTCCATGTAAACAAGCAAGACCTTGGGCCAACATGGCAACTCTCAACAACGCAAATCAGGTTTCGCAAACAAGTCCAGGGGGTTGGGTCAGCATGAGATACCTTGTTACTCATTTTTCCACCAGAGTCTTCCTCAAATCATTATATTTGGGTTTGGTCGTTCATTGAAAATTTCAGAATGCACTGACGAGGTAATGATAGTTGTAGTATCCTGCGAGACATGTTCTAGTGTGCCGCAGGAAGTTGTCATGCCAGCCACTCCCTCGAGGGCTGGACACACTACACCCCCACACCCATCCATCACGGGTGTCACGAGTGACGTGACCCCGCTAATAAAAGGGCCCGGGTGCACGTGCTCGTGGCCAGTTATCACTATACCGACACTGGGGTCCGTGTCCATCATTGCTGTGATGTGGGCCTGAGGCCCAACACCACAATGGTGACGAGGCGGGTAGCCAACCCTGCGTGTCCGCTGCTCTGTGTTTCCTCGCCCCCAGGAGGAGGTAATGAGCCGCAGCCGGGACGGTGGTGTGGGTCGAGCTCCGCGACGTTTGCCCTGCCTCGAAAGAAGGTGGAAAAAGACTGGCCATCTCCCACTCACATTGCCCGGCGAATGGAGAAGTGGATGAGCACCCCCACTGCGGCCACCTCAACGTCAAGTGAAGCGAGAGTCCCCCACCGTGCTCGCAGTATGGCCGCTGCCACAATTTGACATAGCCGCCGCAAGTAAAGAGCCTTGCAATCCTTGCGGCACAGCACCCGAAATCGGACCTGCCACCCCTAGCAAGCTCCGCCGTCTGCGCTCCCTGCATCCGTAGCTCCAAGGAAAAGGAAGGCGCCAGTGTGACACAGGTGTGCACACCCCAGTCACTGCCCACAGCCACAGACAGAAATGGTGCAGGGCATGATGAGGCCAGGCCTACACATGTAACGTATGCAGCCTGCAGCTGCCTCACAACACACTACGGCACAACCCTTAGAACGGCTGGCACTGAAGGGAGGGTGGCGAGTGCCCCCTGTGTCTCCACTGCCTGCGAGGCCCCCAGCGACCGCACTGGCGTGGAGTGGCGCCAAACGCACATGTGAGCCGGAGCGAGAAGGCCGTCACCCGCCAGCCTGGGGCACAACCAGCCAGTGAGATAGAGAACCGAGGCTGCCTGTCACTCGGCGTGACACCGGCACCGATGTGAGCCAGGACACAGAGTAATACATTGCCGTGGTTCTGGTGTTTGAGGTACCTCTGTTGCTGCCAGCAAGCCGCCCAGTCAATGTGCGCCCCCCCACTGTTCCCCCCTACCTTCCTCCAGTGATCACCATGGTCCGGATGTAGGCACGCGGCCATGGACTCCATTTGCCAGCAAGCGGGTAGGCCCAGCGCCGGATGCCGCCACCGGACAGCCCCAAGTTCCAGCAGCAGATGGAGAGAAGCGTGGCCAACCCAGCGGGCTTCAAGAATCACCAGCAAGTAAACTCCGGCCAGCAGCTCCAGCCCGTTTAGCCTGCCTTCGGGAGGCCGAGCTGTTGCAATGCACGGCACAAGCGCCGGCCGCGCCATCTAGTGGGCAGATGTTGCACAGCACCACAAGTCCCAGGCTTCAACTTCTGCCCCAGCGCTGTCCGTAGCAGCTGAAAGACGGCAACCAAGAAGGAAGTAAGTGAAGGGAATCTACTCCCAAGATAGACCAACACGCTTCACCAGCCATACCATGGCCCTGTCAGCACTCCATAGCCTGCAGAAGACTACCTAAGTGACTGCCACCCAAAAGCAGACACACACAAGCAGGTCAAGACCAGGTGGGACACGCCTAGCACTGCAACAGCCAACTGCCCTCAATCAAGAGCCTCCAGTTCACGCCAGAAGTGAGACTTTCTACGAGGAGATAGCTACAGTGTCGCCTAGGGGCCACTGAGAGACACCACATAATCAGCAAAGAAGCCACAGCGCAGGTGGCTGCAGCACCGCCTAATGATGACTCAGTAGCGTCTCCAAAACCCCTGCCTAAGTGCTGCTGCCAACAGTTGGGAGAGAGAGAGAGACCCCAAACCCGCACCGAGCCCCAGGACTGCCTCAGCACAAGGAAGTTCCGAAGAAGCGAAGCACAGCAGACCAGGCCCACTGCGCGCCACCCCAAGGGGCTGCACGTCGTTAAAGGCTCCCGGAACGCCCAAATACCGCACCAGCCAGGGCAGGTCACAAAGACAATCGCAGCGCCACCTGGTGGCTCCCCTGGCACTACGTGCGGAAGGACTTGCGGACCAGGGTAGGTAGCCATCTGCGTCCCACATCCATCAGCCCAGGCAGCACCACAGACCAGAGGACAGACCCTGATGTTTCAATACCCTGCCAGAAGCGTCAGGATCAGCAAAAGGAGCTTGCAAAAGGGTCCTAGCAAGAGAAGCCAAACGAGCGCATCCAAAGAGCGGTCTAGCACACTAACTGCCCGCAACGACCAATGGCTTCAGACTTGTCACAAGCATAGAGGCACAGCACACTACAGACTAACTGCGCCAGGCACAGCAAGATGCGCCCTCAGTGAAGAATGCCCATAGGGTGACCCTCCACCCTGCAAGTGAGAAAAGCCAGGACGCCTTCGAAGACAGCAAAGTCTACCGGCAGCCACCACACCCAAGAGCACCAAGGTGCCCCAGTCGCACCAGCATCATTTAGGCAAGAGCACCGCCTGCCACCTCTGCAAAGCCCAGGGAGAGATTGACAAACCCCGCAAGGAGCTACAGAAAACTCAGGGACACACATGGACAGCCCCACTAGCAAGAATGGACAACCAGCTCAGACTGTGACGTCCCAAGGGAAACTGCCCCCAGCAATAGTGCAAGAAAGACTAGTGCAGAGCATGCACCACACATGGCCGCCCAAGACCACAGCCAGTGATAAGGTCACATCACTCACCCCTGCCGGTGAACAGGCACAACCGTCAACCACATCACAGGCACCCCAAGTGCCAGAAGAAAGCGTCCAAGACCGAGACAAAGCATGCAAAACCAGAAGCACACAGAAAGCCGTGCCAGAGAACCTGACTGCACAGACACCACCCAGGAGACCTCTCCACACCGAAGCACTGCTGAATGCAGGTAGTAGAGCACCCACGTCTCCACCATCCCAGCGAATCCCTGCGGTAGGCCGAAGACCACCCACGGCGTCATCCCTCACACTGCCTCAAGACGGAGTCGGCCCTGACCCAAGATTGGCAAGAGCGGAGTCGCACACCCCACGTGGCAGACCGCCACAGCACCATGCGCTCCAACAAACAGCGACACAAGACCGGACATCACGTCGCCCAGCAAGCAAGGAGCACGTCACCAAGTGACTAGTCCAGACAAGCACGCCGGAGCGAAGGCAGAAGCTGGCACCATGAACACGCCGCCTCGAGGTCCAAGCGCAATGCCCTCGAAGAAAAGAAGAGTGACAGCCCCGTCACCCCGAACACCGGATGAACACAGGTGGGCTGAACAAACCAACAAAGGGAGAAGACAGAGAACTCACAGCAAGCCAAGTGCACACCCTGACCCCACAGATAGCCATCAAGGAGGACCAACGTCCCTGGATAGAGCCTCATGGGTGAACCGAACGTAAGTCGCAGCAAGCGCCAACGTGTCTCATCCTAATGCTTCCCCATGCGACCGTCCGTCCCGAGCGACAGCAGTCTACGTCAAGCAGCATCCATGCCCCTGTCCGCATATGCCATGGGCAAAGATCAGCACTGTGTGCCCGTCCTCACACCGCCTCAAGATGGAGTCGGCAGTGGCCCCACAACAGGCAAGAGAGGATCTGTACACTTTATGTGTCAAGCCGCCACCGAGGATAAACCTCAACAAAGGGAAGACACCTGGCTGCTAAGTCCCTCCTGCCATCTGAACTCTCCCAGCAAGTCACCACCACCTGTCATTCGGAATCACAAACTGTCTGGCAACCGCCATCACGCCAGCCATCAGCCCATGCGTCAAACACCACTACCAGAACACATGTGGACTAGAGTCCTACACCGTTGCCACATCAGCCGACCAAAACAATTCCGAAGCAACCTGGGAACCTGGCCTACACTGTAACCACAGCAGCGAGTGCAAGTCTTGGCAAAGACTCATCCACCCATAAGAGTTGTGTGTGCGACTAAGTAACAGCTCCTCAGCGGTCCTGCAGCTGCCCCCAGATGGCACACAAGTATCCCTCAGCGCTGCCCTCCTACAGTCCCACAGCAACCTCGACCACGGGCCTCCCCAGGCAGGAGAGCGAGAAGAGACTCTGCCCCACCGACAGGTTACCGGTCACGGACAAGTGGTTCAACAGAGACAGTCGGCCCAGCAACACCTCTGCAAATTCTCACTTGGGACTCCATCCATGTTTATTATGCAACCCACTACAAGGAACTATTACAACCCACCACGGACCATCACCGGCGTCAGCAAAGTGGATTCCAGGCAAGGCAGCAAGACATGTCATCATCCGCAAGCTGACAGTACGCAGCGGACGTCTCCAAGCCAGCGGTCGTGTCCTGAGCCCCTCAGGTGAAATTACGGGTGCCCGCCGAGAAAGTTCTGCTGCAATCAAAGTCACCAACCCTGGTCTGCTGTCGTCCTGCCACCTGACTCTAGAGACTGATGGACCCTGTGGTAACTAGTTTTATCCCCACAGGTTGGACTAGCATTTTTTTTTGTTCCTCAAAAAAGTTGGGGAGAAATGTAGTATCCTGCAAGACACATCCTAGTGTCCTGCAGGAAGTTGTCATGCCAGCCACTCTCTCGACGGCTGGACACACTACACCCCCACCCTTCACGGGTGTCACGTGTGACGTGACCCCGCTAATAAAAGGGCCCTGGTGCACGTGCTCGTGGCCAGTTATCACTATACCGACCCTGGTGTCCGTGTCCATCATTGCAGTTATGTGGGCCTGAGGCCCAACACCACAGTAGTGTAGGTCCGTAACCCTGATGGCGTCCCGATAATGAATCATTTGCCAACCTTAGCACAAAGCACGTTGGATGATAAAACCCTAACTGTTTTCAGTTCGTTTTCAGTTAGTAATATGAAACATGTCGATAAAACCACAGGAAAGTGCATCATAATGGCACCCGCGGAAATACACATTCCAACTGCACGCAGCAAGGAGGGGCGCACAGTCACATCTTGTATTACATATTAATCCCAGAGCAGGCCAGGCACGACAACAGGCACTGACATCTGATTAACACTTACAGCAAGCTGTCTGCCAGAGGTCTAGGCAGTTTGTGATGGGTTTATTAAAAGTTGATGGAGCCGTCGAGTGATATAACGTATTAGCAAAGCACTTTATGAAAGCCTGTTCTGGATCGTTTTCATGTGGGTTTCCCAGACATATCTTAAAGGAGTGCACACCATTTTTACAGTCACCAAAGTGTTTTTGGAACTGCACAGTGCGTATGGATTCGCTACTTGAACTGAGACGTAGCAAACAAATACCTACGTCAAAACAGTGGAGAATAGAGTGCAACATCTATTCTATCGAGATTAAGGATTATTGTTGATTTGCACTGAACCACCCAGTCGCAGCCGGCATGACTTGAGGGGGGTGGGGCGTGTTACACAGGTGTTCGCATGGGGTGGCAATTTAAAAATAAAAAATCTAAAAACATAGCTTACCGGGTCCAGCGCCGCCTCCGCTCCTGGCCGGGTCTTTGTTTGGCGTTTTCCTGCAGGAACAGGAAGAAGGTAGCCTCCCTCCCCTAAGCCAATCACAACGCTGCAATGGCAACGTAGTGATTGGTGCGGGCAGCACCCATCCGAGCACCTATAGGGAGGCAATTTTCTCTATGTAGGCTGTGAGTAGCCTACATAGAGAACATGTAGAGTGCGCCGACCAAACAGTCAGGGCCCATAACAGTGGGAAACAGTGGGCAAGCCACTCCTCCCGGACACGCCCACCCATCCTCCCCCAACCAGGCAAACTGCTCTGCTTTCTCGCAGCGTGAGAAGCAGAAACATGAAATGGTATTTAGAATACCATTTTATGTTTCAGCTTCTCGCACTGTGAGAAAGCAGTGGGGCAATGCTCCTCCACCCACGCGGAGGAGCATCCCCTGGTTGTCCAAAGAAAATTCCATGAGAAGGATGTAGCTGAATGTGCCTGTAGTTCTACAGCATCCTGACGAAGGTTTACACTACCAGAAATAATGCATTATATGTTCTTCATAGGTCAAATGTGCAATGGATTGAAAGTGGCACTAATGAGGAACATCAGAATGAAACTGAGGTCCAATTCAGGAACCTCGAAGCAATTCAACATCCTCACTACTGCCAACAGTTTAAAGATAAAGTCTTAGTCTGTCTAAAAATACAACTGGAGTTATCAGCCAGGTGATGGTTAAGAGGACCTACATTAAAGTATTTGTATGAGGTGTACGTTGTTACAACGCATGCTTTTACCACGCATGCCTTTACAACGCAGGTTTTTCAACGCAAGTCGTTACAACGAATTGCGTTGGGGGTTGCTGGTTAGTGCATAGTTTAATTTACTATTCCAACTCCAGTCCCCGAGGATAGTAGGGAAGGTGTATGATAGTAAATTAAACTATTACCTATCCTAGAGCGCCCCCCAGCGCAAGTCGATGTAATGACTTGCGTTGAAAAACATGCGTTGTAAAGGTACTGTGTGGTAAAAGTTGCGTCGTAAAGGATGTTTCCCATTTGTATGCCATTGTTATTTCAAACCTAAGAATGTCCCAAAAGTCCTGACCACAGAGGATATAACGAATGCTCTTCACAACAGCAAGAAGGCCTATCTCTGGTTCACCCCATCTGGTGAAACTCCCTGCCAGATGAGCTGCTGATAATAAAATGTTGTTGTCTAGACAGAGTGCTCAGAGAAGCATTACTTTCTTGTTAAAAGAACTGGACCTCCTATTTCCCTGTTTTTTACATAAAACATTGCTTCCATGTCGTCCTTCAAGACACGTGCTTACTCATGTCTGAGTTTGAATTGGAAGACTTTCATAGCCTTTCAAATTGCCTTTAACCCAACAGTTTGATCTGCACATGACTCTCCTATGGAAACTAAAAGCTGTTTATTTGCATGTTATCCAGGACAGAAATCCAACTGGAAGAGAGGCATTGTTACAGTGTCTTAAAGACAAAGTAGGACAAACAATTCCCCATTGAATGTATTCTTCAGGCATGCACACCTCTGTAGGGCCTGAGCCATAGTTCGAGGTAAAGATATACAGGGGCTTTTTGCAAACCCCTTGTGCAGCCGGCACAGCACTTTTATTTTGGAAAAAAGTGATGTACCTGCGGCGCAAGAGGCTTGTAAATAAGCCCCACAATTTCTCGGGCTACTGTAGAACTGGTTTGCTGAATCTGTGGAAAGTATGAGGAACGAAGTACATAAGGAAGCCTTTAGTACTAATAACTGAAGAAAAGACATGGCTGCCTGACAGTGCACAGAATGACTGCTAACACCTTGTGGAGCCAGTGCCATCAGGGTTCGCATTTTCAAGTCGGGTTTTGTTGAAAGGTACTCTGGAGGAGAAGTAAAAAGAAGTCTTCCCTTTATCATAAAAACCAATTGCAGCAAAAGGGTGATCCAAAAATCAAACAGCATTTCACTGGATCAGGGGAAGAAACCTTTGCTAATCAGTCATTGATGGAAGAGTAAAGTGATGGTCCAGAGGGACTATCATTGCTGCCCTGATCACCTTGGGTACTATGGGAGCCGAAGATAGTCTCAAGGGCAGTATAACAAACTGCTAATGGTCCTCCCATACTACAAATCTTGTAAAATGGTGTTGCACACTCACAATTTGCATGCAGAAGAAAGCATCCAAGAGGCCTAGGAAGATCCAACGGTCAAGCTTCTGCAGTGCTTTCATGATACGAGAAAGAATCGTCATCTTGAATTTCTACTGTCTGGGGTATTTTTTTAGGAACATCGGGTCCAATTTTGGCTCTAATTCTCCCATTTTCTTCGGAATGAAGAATTTGGCAGGCAACCTTGACACCTTGTTGAGGTGTCGTGTGAATTGCACCAACCTAAAGTTAACAGAGAGTCAGAAAGCAAGCAATCAAAGTACCCAAATACAAATATACAGGAAATAGTTACTAAACTATGCAAGTTCCCATCAGTCCACCATCGAGACCGCCCTTCATCATCTGGGATCTCTGGTGCATAATTTCTGTCACATTAGCGGTAAAAAACCTCTGCTGGCTGATGACTAAAACCAGGCACAGGAAAAAACCACAATGATATGTACAGATGTGAAACAGGAAAAGGCGTGTCTAGATGGAAACTGGAGATAGCAGTGCGTGAAAAAAAGTGTATTTGTGAAAGTAGAAAAAGATATTTTTAAAATTAGGTAGTGGTCGGGAAAAAAAGCTTTAATGGACACCCTCACACTCCTAAATCAATAAAAACAGTGCAATAGTGGTTTAGCAAATAGCCACTAAGAGATGAAAGGTCGACATGTTTCTGCAGACACCCGGAGTCTAGTGATCTCCTGCTGCTTCCTCAGGACCATTAATGCTACTGCTAGAGAAAATATAACAAAAACCATATCACCTGATAGTGTATGTATCAACTTCCTCTCATCCTAAAAGTAGGGGAGAAAATATAGTATAAGGGTACAGATTCATGATTGCTTATTACAAATAACGTGCACTATGCGTGCCATTATTATGTGCTAGACATAGAACTACTCTTGCCCAGCATTCAGACTAACATTAGTCACAAATCACTAATTTAGCGAATTTGTAGATTACGGTTCACTCACCCACTCGATGAGAAGGAACCACTCCACCTCACCTGGCTCGAGCTCAGGTAAATGGATGCACCGCACTAAAAGTAAACAACAAATCAAAGGATGTATCCACATCTCAATGTAATCCTAAACTAGACTGTTTTCGCATGCTCAACATCAGGCATCACATTCCTGCCAGCGCCGTGGAACAGCACCTAGGTCAGTCAGCCTCAGTTAATGAATGGTAGTTTAGTTTTGCTGACCGCGCTTAATTAGAGTCATCACTGTTTTCAACAATTATAAGCTAGCCGCCGCACTTTACTAAAAATGCCAGATTGTAGCGCAGACAATATTTTATGCGAAGCGCAGAGCGTCACCTATTTCACTCATACACATACGCGTCCGCTGTCTTACCTCTCCGTCGGTGCACCGGTCGTCCCTCTAAGCTCTATCGTAGGGAGGAACCGACTCGGTGCACCGGCGAGGCAGATAAACTTTTCTCACTTCCGCATTCAGAGCGCGTCGATGTCTGACGCCCCCTGTGCGTGATGACATCATGCGCATACTCGCAACCTCATGCGCCATAGCTGATGGGAAATGTAGTTCCCAAACACTCTCTGCCCCGAGTATGTCGCCGCGCCCAATTAGCGTATTAGTATTAGCTAGTTACCTTGTGTCTAAAGCTGGTAACGTGTGCGCTGTGTATACACCAATTGGTATGATTGAAAAATCATTTTAGTGATAGTTCGGTGTAAATGCGGAACTTGGCACTGACAATGCATTACCATTTACCTTGTGGAAAAAATCCCTCCATCAAGGTTCATATTAGCGAGAAAGATGTATAAACATCTCACTACTTAGACGTATAGGCAGAAACTCATCAACAGAAAACCAAAGGCTGATCCTATGCGCCAGAACCTAACCTAGTTTTCTAGGTGCCATCGCTTGGTATTGCAGCCACTCCTGCATGCCATGCGGGTAATATCATCGAAGAAGTCATTGTATGTATTCGCAGATGCGGCAATATGTGTATAATTCCCAAAGGATATATTTAAGTAAGGTCCATTACGAAGACACCCCTCTTGTTTAAAGGGACATCCACGGGATGGCATCATTCAGCCCACATTCATCACTGCGAAGACGATAGACCCACTTTTGTTCACATTTAAACAGAAATTTAGCCGTGTCAGTAACTGACGGTGGAATCCATGGTTGGTCCAAGACTGTCCACATGATATCGGTGGGCTGATGACCCACCTGCAGGAAATGGTTTGTCAGTTTGGTAGCTTGTTTACAGCACCGGATAGAACTCTTATGTTCAGAAATTCTGGACTTTACCTTTCTGGTGGTCATCCCCACGTAATTTAATTTGCAGGGACATGTTATTAAATAGACCAAGTTGGAGCTGTTGCAGTTGGTGAACCGTTTTAATTGCCAAGGTCTATCTGTGCCTATGTCTATAGATAGTGTTTTTGCCGTTTGTGGACATGCCGCACAACCACCGCAAGGATGGTGTCCGGTGACTGCAGGCATGTCCCAGAGGGTGCCGACGGCTCGAGGAATCATGGTTTTGGGCCTTGTATGGACCAATTGGTCCCTCAGATTTTGACCTCTCCGGAAGGCAAATAAAGGGGGAGGTATAGGGTCATTCCCAGTCCTGAGAATTTTCCAATTCCTCCTTACAATTTTTTGAACTTGGTTTGAGAGTGTACTGAATGTATTAACACAAGTCATTCTTTCTTGTGGGCTCTTTGGAGGTGTAGGTTCTAAAAGACATTGCCTGTTATTGTTTGCTGCACGTTTTTTGGATTTTTTTATAAGATGTTTGGGGTATTTCTTCTCAAGCAGATTTGTTTCCAAAGCTTGGGAGTGTAAAGCGAAGGCCGTTTTAGTGGAACAATTCCTCTGAATCCGGAGAAATTGCCCAAAGGGCAGATTATCCTTCAGGGCTTTAGGATGAAAGCTATCGTAGCTTAGCAGGGAATTCCTGGCCATTGGCTTTCGATATAGCTCCGACTGTAACCCCCCTCCTGATGCAGAAATTAATAAATCCAGGAATGCCAGTTTATGTCTGTCCAACTCCATGGTGAACTTCAGAAATGAGTTTCTTTCGTTTAACCAAGTGTGAAACTGACGGAGTTCCTCTTCCGTCCCCCGCCACACGACAAAAATGTCATCTATATACCTTCGCCATACTCGCAGACACCGAAGATGGGGGTTAGTGTCCGCGAGTACGTGTGTTTGTTCGAAGGTATGTACATACAGGTTAGCGAGACTGGGAGCAAAAACACTTCCCATGCTGGTCCCGCTAACCTGTAGGTAGATCGATTCTTCGTAAGCGAAGAAATTCTCGGTCATGGCAATGGTTGCCAGACTCATGATGAAACTGGCTGGCGTGATGGAATTCAAGTCTCTAGCTGTTAGGAGAGCTTCAATAGCTTCTAGTGTCTCGTTCTGCGGAATAGAGGTATATAAACTCTCCACATCAAAAGACACTAGAAAGTCAAGGTCCATATTAAAATCAATATCAGGCAAAATCCTAAGGACATCCTTAGTATCCTTCAAGTAGGTAGGCATCTCCCGTACTATTGGTTGGAGGAAAAAGTCTACAAATGTAGATAATGGTTCCAATAGTGAACCAATTCCCGAAATGATGGGTCTTCCGGGAGGGGGGCGTTGTGGCTTGTGTACCTTGGGAAGGATGTAGAAATAGGGCATCCTGGGTTGAGCAGTGCGTAAATATTGAGATTCTTTGTCAGTAATCCATCCCTCTGTAAGACCTTCTTCGACAATATGGCCAATAGCCACAGTCAATCTGTCGGTAGGGTCAATATCCAGTTTGCGATATGCCCTGACGTCATTTAGCTGGCGCATGCATTCTTCATGATACATGTCTGCATCCATTAGTACGGTTGCCCCACCCTTGTCGGCTGGTTTGATTACCACCGATTCTAAGTTGGCCAAAGTCGTGACTGCATCCTGTTCACCTTTAGTTAGATTGATAAAGCCATTATTAGGTTGGAGGTATAGTTGTCTTAGGTCATGATCCACAGCTTCTTCAAATGCCTGAACTTTTGCAGGCAACCCTACTATGCTTGGGTTAAAAGTGGATGGTCGCTTCAGGCCAGTGTTAGATATGTCCTCCTCTCCTGTAACCGTTGTTTTATTCGCAAATAGGTAATGAAGCCTTATTTTGCGGAAGAACTTACCCATTTCCGTTTGTATCAGGAAAGGGTCGCCTTTATTGGTTTTAACAAAACCTAATCCTTTATTAAGGACCAGTTCTTCCGTATCGGTAAGAACATGTTTGCTAAGATTGATCACGAGGCTGATGGTCCTGCCTGCTCCCTCGGGATCTTCTTGCCATCTCTCAGGTCCATGGTCGATGGAGTCAGATTCCACCGCACTTGGCCTTGTTGTTGATTTCTCCGCCTGCCTCTGGGGCGCCCAGGGCCCTGTCCTAAAAAAGGCTGCTGGTTGTAATCTGGGTATTGTTGCTGTGGTCCAAAGGGACCAGGTGGAGGAAAAGATGGTACACCCCAGGGTGATGGTTGCCACCAGGGCGGAATTGGTGGTTGGGCAAAATAGGGATTATAACCTCTTCGGTTCCACCTATTATTGCCTCGGCCCCTTGTAGCCGCCTTGGTATTGCCCTGATTCGAAGAATCAGAGTCGGTGGATGCCTCGTCAGAGTTTGACGTGCCATAAGTTGATCCTAATCGGCTGCTGGTGCTAGATACCACAGGGACATAATTGTCTGCCGTATAAGGATATATGATCTCAGCTGAGAACTTAGCTAAATCCTTTTTGAATTTTTCAAGCTTTTTTACCAGGATAGGCAGAGGCAGGCGGAGAAATCAACAACAAGGCCAAGTGCGGTGGAATCTGACTCCATCGACCATGGACCTGAGAGATGGCAAGAAGATCCCGAGGGAGCAGGCAGGACCATCAGCCTCGTGATCAATCTTAGCAAACATGTTCTTACCGATACGGAAGAACTGGTCCTTAATAAAGGATTAGGTTTTGTTAAAACCAATAAAGGCGACCCTTTCCTGATACAAACGGAAATGGGTAAGTTCTTCCGCAAAATAAGGCTTCATTACCTATTTGCGAATAAAACAACGGTTACAGGAGAGGAGGACATATCTAACACTGGCCTGAAGCGACCATCCACTTTTAACCCAAGCATAGTAGGGTTGCCTGCAAAAGTTCAGGCATTTGAAGAAGCTGTGGATCATGACCTAAGACAACTATACCTCCAACCTAATAATGGCTTTATCAATCTAACTAAAGGTGAACAGGATGCAGTCACGACTTTGGCCAACTTAGAATCGGTGGTAATCAAACCAGCCGACAAGGGTGGGGCAACCGTACTAATGGATGCAGACATGTATCATGAAGAATGCATGCGCCAGCTAAATGACGTCAGGGCATATCGCAAACTGGATATTGACCCTACCGACAGATTGACTGTGGCTATTGGCCATATTGTCGAAGAAGGTCTTACAGAGGGATGGATTACTGACAAAGAATCTCAATATTTACGCACTGCTCAACCCAGGATGCCCTATTTCTACATCCTTCCCAAGGTACACAAGCCACAACGCCCCCCTCCCGGAAGACCCATCATTTCGGGAATTGGTTCACTATTGGAACCATTATCTACATTTGTAGACTTTTTCCTCCAACCAATAGTACGGGAGATGCCTACCTACTTGAAGGATACTAAGGATGTCCTTAGGATTTTGCCTGATATTGATTTTAATATGGACCTTGACTTTCTAGTGTCTTTTGATGTGGAGAGTTTATATACCTCTATTCCGCAGAACGAGACACTAGAAGCTATTGAAGCTCTCCTAACAGCTAGAGACTTGAATTCCATCACGCCAGCCAGTTTCATCATGAGTCTGGCAACCATTGCCATGACCGAGAATTTCTTCGCTTACGAAGAATCGATCTACCTACAGGTTAGCGGGACCAGCATGGGAAGTGTTTTTGCTCCCAGTCTCGCTAACCTGTATGTACATACCTTCGAACAAACACACGTACTCGCGGACACTAACCCCCATCTTCGGTGTCTGCGAGTATGGGGAAGGTATATAGATGACATTTTTGTCGTGTGGCGGGGGACGGAAGAGGAACTCCGTCAGTTTCACACTTGGTTAAACGAAAGAAACTCATTTCTGAAGTTCACCATGGAGTTGGACAGACATAAACTGGCATTCCTGGATTTATTAATTTCTGCATCAGGAGGGGGGTTACAGTCGGAGCTATATCAAAAGCCAATGGCCAGGAATTCCCTGCTAAGCTACGATAGCTTTCATCCTAAAGCCCTGAAGGATAATCTGCCCTTTGGGCAATTTCTCCGGATTCAGAGGAATTGTTCCACTAAAACGGCCTTCGCTTTACACTCCCAAGCTTTGGAAACAAATCTGCTTGAGAAGAAATACCCCAAACATCTTATAAAAAAATCCAAAAAACGTGCAGCAAACAATAACAGGCAATGTCTTTTAGAACCTACACCTCCAAAGAGCCCACAAGAAAGAATGACTTGTGTTAATACATTCAGTACACTCTCAAACCAAGTTCAAAAAATTGTAAGGAGGAATTGGAAAATTCTCAGGACTGGGAATGACCCTATACCTCCCCCTTTATTTGCCTTCCGGAGAGGTCAAAATCTGAGGGACCAATTGGTCCATACAAGGCCCAAAACCATGATTCCTCGAGCCGTCGGCACCCTCTGGGACATGCCTGCAGTCACCGGACACCATCCTTGCGGTGGTTGTGCGGCATGTCCACAAACGGCAAAAACACTATCTATAGACATAGGCACAGATAGACCTTGGCAATTAAAACGGTTCACCAACTGCAACAGCTCCAACTTGGTCTATTTAATAACATGTCCCTGCAAATTAAATTACGTGGGGATGACCACCAGAAAGGTAAAGTCCAGAATTTCTGAACATAAGAGTTCTATCCGGTGCTGTAAACAAGCTACCAAACTGACAAACCATTTCCTGCAGGTGGGTCATCAGCCCACCGATATCATGTGGACAGTCTTGGACCAACCATGGATTCCACCGTCAGTTACTGACACGGCTAAATTTCTGTTTAAATGTGAACAAAAGTGGGTCTATCGTCTTCGCAGTGATGAATGTGGGCTGAATGATGCCATCCCGTGGATGTCCCTTTAAACAAGAGGGGTGTCTTCGTAATGGACCTTACTTAAATATATCCTTTGGGAATTATACACATATTGCCGCATCTGCGAATACATACAATGACTTCTTCGATGATATTACCCGCATGGCATGCAGGAGTGGCTGCAATACCAAGCGATGGCACCTAGAAAACTAGGTTAGGTTCTGGCGCATAGGATCAGCCTTTGGTTTTCTGTTGATGAGTTTCTGCCTATACGTCTAAGTAGTGAGATGTTTATACATCTTTCTCGCTAATATGAACCTTGATGGAGGGATTTTTTCCACAAGGTAAATGGTAATGCATTGTCAGTGCCAAGTTCCGCATTTACACCGAACTATCACTAAAATGATTTTTCAATCATACCAATTGGTGTATACACAGCGCACACGTTACCAGCTTTAGACACAAGGTAACTAGCTAATACTAATACGCTAATTGGGCGCGGCGACATACTCGGGGCAGAGAGTGTTTGGGAACTACATTTCCCATCAGCTATGGCGCATGAGGTTGCGAGTATGCGCATGATGTCATCACGCACAGGGGGCGTCAGACATCGACGCGCTCTGAATGCGGAAGTGAGAAAAGTTTATCTGCCTCGCCGGTGCACCGAGTCGGTTCCTCCCTACGATAGAGCTTAGAGGGACGACCGGTGCACCGACGGAGAGGTAAGACAGCGGACGCGTATGTGTATGAGTGAAATAGGTGACGCTCTGCGCTTCGCATAAAATATTGTCTGCGCTACAATCTGGCATTTTTAGTAAAGTGCGGCGGCTAGCTTATAATTGTTGAAAACAGTGATGACTCTAATTAAGCGCGGTCAGCAAAACTAAACTACCATTCATTAACTGAGGCTGACTGACCTAGGTGCTGTTCCACGGCGCTGGCAGGAATGTGATGCCTGATGTTGAGCATGCGAAAACAGTCTAGTTTAGGATTACATTGAGATGTGGATACATCCTTTGATTTGTTGTTTACTTTTAGTGCGGTGCATCCATTTACCTGAGCTCGAGCCAGGTGAGGTGGAGTGGTTCCTTCTCATCGAGTGGGTGAGTGAACCGTAATCTACAAATTCGCTAAATTAGTGATTTGTGACTAATGTTAGTCTGAATGCTGGGCAAGAGTAGTTCTATGTCTAGCACATAATAATGGCACGCATAGTGCACGTTATTTGTAATAAGCAATCATGAATCTGTACCCTTATACTATATTTTCTCCCCTACTTTTAGGATGAGAGGAAGTTGATACATACACTATCAGGTGATATGGTTTTTGTTATATTTTCTCTAGCAGTAGCATTAATGGTCCTGAGGAAGCAGCAGGAGATCACTAGACTCCGGGTGTCTGCAGAAACATGTCGACCTTTCATCTCTTAGTGGCTATTTGCTAAACCACTATTGCACTGTTTTTATTGATTTAGGAGTGTGAGGGTGTCCATTAAAGCTTTTTTTCCCGACCACTACCTAATTTTAAAAATATCTTTTTCTACTTTCACAAATACACTTTTTTTCACGCACTGCTATCTCCAGTTTCCATCTAGACACGCCTTTTCCTGTTTCACATCTGTACATATCATTGTGGTTTTTTCCTGTGCCTGGTTTTAGTCATCAGCCAGCAGAGGTTTTTTACCGCTAATGTGACAGAAATTATGCACCAGAGATCCCAGATGATGAAGGGCGGTCTCGATGGTGGACTGATGGGAACTTGCATAGTTTAGTAACTATTTCCTGTATATTTGTATTTGGGTACTTTGATTGCTTGCTTTCTGACTCTCTGTTAACTTTAGGTTGGTGTTACTTTGATACAGGGGGCTTAACAGTAGGGTCTATAAACTTTCCCCTGGGACCTTCCTTGTGTGTAATAAGTCGTGTGAATTGCACCATTTACCAACAAGGAAGCTACTTGCTTCAATAAGATAAGGGAGAGAGAAAATGTTGGGGACATGGGTGGTGGTTCCTCCAGAAGAGAATGATTATGTCCTTTGTGTATGCTCTAGATCAGTGGTTCTTAACCTGTGGTCCATGGACACCCATGGGACTGTGACACATTCCCAGAGGGGGTCCGTAGGTATCGAGTGCCTAGCCTAAGACTTCACTCACCATTGAAGGCATTGAGATCAGCTGGGTATAAAAGGCCCCTGTGGTCTCACAAGAAATGTGAACAGCAGCCCTGGGCAGCGTGACTAAAATAAAATCAGATCAATCACCATTCAGACTTATGAGTAAGCTGCAGGGTGATGATCACCCTAGAGTTATTGTCCTGCCGCAGCTTGCACAGCAGTGCTGCTATTCCTTTGTGTGTATGCAATGGAGCAATGTCTATAATTTTTAGGTCCAGTTAGTTTTGATGCACCTTATCCCTCTTCCACATCTGGCCATGCCTTACAAACATGCAGAAAAGCTATCCCTTTTAAGTGAAGTTTGAAGGCTGAACAGAGCACGTTTGGGCAGCTCAGGGCCTTGGCTGGCATGAAGGCACATTTCTAGTCCAAACAATGTGCCTCATTTACTAGGTGTACAAAAGTGAATATTTAAACATTGGTGCAAACGGTATGGAGGCTGCTAATATGTGTAGCATCTAAGATTTGTTTGGGTTACAGAACACAAATACTAAACTGTTAGGCGTGTGTAGCGCAACACGTGGGCGAGAAATATGTATAGTAGTGTGTATCTGTTATAGAACACACCCAAAATAAAGTGTGGATCCTGCCTCAAACCCAAAGCCTAATCACATCCTGTTAAAATTAAGCACAAAGCAATAACCTTTGAAGGCAGAAAGGTAATGCAATCTAGTTGTTGAACTGTAAAGTAAAAAACTGGAAACTGGGATTTGCCAAATTGTATGATCCTAGGCAAATACTTTTATTTTATTGAACATCCTGTTTTGAAAACCATATAAGAGTGCACCTTCAAATACTTGAGTTCAGGATGAGCGCTGTACTAAAAACCTGTTGAGTAGTTGATTTGAAAGCCCATAAAGTTGCTTCAACTATAACAAGAATCTAGGCCGCCATCTATACTGTATATTTTCATAACAGACTTCCTTCTTAGTTCACTAATAGCATTTTCATAAGGGTGAGGGTAGGAATTATTCTCCCTTCATCTTTAAAATCTCACACCTTTTATAAAGGCCTTTCATATAATCTGATATATTAGAGTGAAACACTTTTGTGTGTTAAAAAAAACACTTTCGGGAATTTTCAAGACAGACTATCATACTCTAAGAAGATGTTTGATGCATGAGTTACATTTCAAATATTTCATGGCTCAGCTTCTGCATGGGCTTTTGGGACCAGCACTCAGGGCCGGACTGGCTACCGGGCGTTTTGGAATGCTGCTGAGCTGGGGTCTGATTTCATTGATGGAGACCTGCATGTGCTGAACAAAATTCGTTTTGCTTTGTTTATTTCAAAGCACACGCAGGTCTCCATCAACAAAATCAGCCCCCACCGTAGTGACATCAGCCCCCAGCTCGGCAGCATTCCAAAACAGCCAGTAGTCAGTCCGGCCTTGCCAGCCCTGTACCTTTTTTCCGCTCTTCACGTTAATTTGTTGTCTCGGGCACATCTATGTAGAGTTGTGTAACCACACATCCAGCCTTCATCATAATTTCTCTAAACATCACAAACCCATTCTTCAATTGCGATGCACATCAGGTTTCAGCAGTATAGGAGTAGCCCCCGCTGATTAATAAATGGTGAGAAATAGTTCAAGCCAAATAGGCTGTTAATCAAAGTTAGGCCCTCTTATTTTCCTCTTTCAATGTACCTTTGTGAAAGTATTTCGTCCAAGCCAGGAACTGATGCATACTCATGCAAAGTATGTCTATAGCTTCCACGTTAGCAATGGTGGCTTGTATACAGATATGTCTATGTTTTTTATGTAGCTGTGCTTTTGTGCTGCATTATTTGAATGACATTTCGTTGTGTTGTACTATTTTGTGACCTGGGGGCATTTAAATCAATTCATTTAGCTCAATATTTCTTTGAGATAGTGCTTTAATTTCAAACAACACAGCTCAGGAACAGAAAGAGGCAAACCCAGGAGGATATTCTCATGAACGTGTGATAACCATCGCTAAATTAGCTTAACGCAACTATCAACATCACAGTCTATCACGGGAAAATAACGCTGTGTTAACTAAGTATTCACAACATGGAGGCACCATGCGATAGGCCCACGCCAACACATCAAATATCAGCGAGAAAGTCAACGCGACGCCGCAAAAATGCGAAACACGAACACAAAAAAAGTTGCGATGAGCCAATCGCGATACAAAAAGCAGCGAAAACCAGTGACAGGCCTGCAAATCCCAAACGTCAGGCGGGAAAATGCACTATAAAACAACCAAAAAAACACAAAAACAATTCAAAGTGCATAGCAACATGGATGCACCCTGACCGAGTGCAAAGGGCAACACCAACCCCACAAGTCCCACAGACCACCAGCAAGGAACAACGGGGTTGGGGAAGGCCAAGGGAAAGAGGAAGAGGAAGACACGGTGCAGTACGCAGGAAAACCAGATCAGCATCACGGAGGTGACAGAACACTACCATCAACTGACCCACGATTAGACTACCGTGAATGCAGTTGGAGTGTCAAGGAGGTCAATGGATGGGACAAAGAGGCACTGGCATGATGTGAAAATCTAAACCAGGCACAAAGCCGCTGCCAACAGGAAGGCAGCAACGGTGACAGGAGGTGGTAGTCCAGCGTCCCAGGAAGAGCTGGAGGAAATGGAGGCCACAGTCATCAGTGAGGAGATGGTGCAAGGAGTGGGGAGTACGGACACAGCCCCGTAGGACCTGACACAACATTAACAGGGTGGGCAACGACCGGGGATGGGGGGAGATGGGCACAATGGCACACATGCACAATGACGTGTAGCACACTGCACACCCACAATGACTTTGGAACATGTCCATGATCCCCGTGGCACACTGCGGCACACACACATAACAATAACATCACATCCACATTGATGACAATGTGGTACAATGTGCAACTCCGACACTGCAGAACAGAGGACACAACTGGCTCCGCACATGCACAGAAACAGGCCAATTACATCTGACAGAGTGGAAAATGTGAGATGGAAATGTACGCGTACAACCTCACATCCGTCATGTAGTCCAAATGCCCACAGTCCCACATCAAAATCAGGCACCTCCCAAACAGTCACAATGTACATTGTCATACAGTCTGCATGTAAACAAGAACAATGCGCCAACATACATGTTGACACAATGCCAACATGCATCTCCCTTTCACATTGCAGAGGGACACACAACACCTCCAGCAGAGCAGACCAAACAACTTATCATTGATGCTTGAGAGGACTACCACACCTTCGACACCAAAGCCCTACAACAGCTCATGGACATCCTAGGCAACCCACTCCCAGGAGCAGGGCAGCCAAGCTACAAAGAGGAGACCCCAGCCCCTGCACAGACCACACAGCAGGAAGCACCCGTCAACACTGCTGGCTCCCAACACTTCACGGAGCCACACATGACATCCCAATGCCAGGTGTCAGAATGACAAAAGGAGGTGGTCGAACAGGTGCGGATGGGGTCCGAACACATGGAAGACGACGTAGATCACATACGTGGGTGTCTAATACCCTTCAGGGACCACCTACACACCACAAAGGAGACCCACACTGCAACAGAGACACATGCATTTGCACATTTCCTGTACTGAACGACACCCAGAGCCCCGCTATTATCAGTTACACACCTGCGCTGGACCTGCGTATGACGGCCCAGCCTACTACTCTTACATATTGCGTGGGTGACGACAAAGCTACATGTCCAAGCTCTAACCTGCTGCCTGTGGTGACATGGTTGCATCCGCTGCACACAGCACATAGTAATGTTAAGGGCCTGGGGCCCTCATGCATACATTATGACCACACTGACACAGATAGTATGTGGAACTGGCTACTGGCACATGCCCTCGGCCCCTTTATTGCCAGGGTCACATGTACCGTGACGCCTGTGCTGGATGGGTGTGGGGTGAGTGTAAGCCAGCCCACACGGAGTGGTTGGAGCTGGCAACAACTTGAACAGTGATCACCATTAAAACAGAAACAGAAAACACCAGCATAACATAAATAACTGTGAAGCATCATGGTGGTAGCCGGAGCAAGTACAGAGGTCAACCAAAATGCAAACATAAGTGTCCGAGAGTTGCAGTGCACTGAGGCTGGGGCACTAGAGCTGAGCGTGCCCAAGTGGATGAATTGTCTAGGATTGTGTTCTTTCGGGATATACCTGATGCAGCTGCAGTGGGGTGTGTTACATCTACTTCATCTTGCTCATCATCGTCCCAGGTCTCCCACAGTGCCTTCAGTGACATTGCTGCGTAACCTCTCCAGAGCACAAAACTCAATCAGTAACGGTCCATGGGTTGTGGTGCACTGAGTTAGTGGCACCTGGAGTGCTGAGCAGGGTATCAGGCAGATGATGGCATCCACGACAGGTGTGAGTAACTCAATTACTCTGCCAGTACCACTGTTTGGACTCTGGCACTTGGCAGTTGGAGGTTGTCCTGGTGGTAGTGGCGTGTGCCTCCTGCAATGATGTGACGTCTGGGCTGGTCAGGACTCAATTTGATGTGTGAGCCCTGGTGGACCACAGTTGCGGCTGGAGGCAGCGCACAGTGCAGGGCCACGTACTCATACTCATGGCATTGATGACCCCAAGATCATCGTCTCACAGGTCATCCAATATCTCAGAAGGCTGGGTCCCTGACTTGAGCTGCACAGAGTTAGTGGCCCCAGATGCACTGAGGCCGGCACAGGCACACTGCCACGGGACGGTGACTTGTGGTGTACTGAGGTAGGGCCACCCGTACTGAGCGGGTCCTCATCGATGTGCGAGGTGAATGTGGTGGAGGGTTGTGGGGGACAGGGGAATGTGTCCTCCACGGCATGATGCAGAGGGCAGAAGTCGTCCGGAAGCAGAACATTGAGGAGTGGAATGCTACAGCCTCGTTTTCACCACAAATTTGGTATCAGCTACATGAGGATCAAGACAACCCCTAGTCCATAGACTTTGATGCCACCAAAGTTCAACCAGAGAGTGTCCATGAATGTCAGGGAACAGACTTAGTGGCACTGCAGTTTAGAGGAGATGCAGTCTGCGATGATGCCGGTACATTTATATGAACTCAGCCATTGCTAAATCAAGACTCAATTTGTGACCTACTAGACCACAGTGTAGGCCGGAGGCAGCGGTCAGCAGTGGCCCACAGCCACGTGTCGTTGACTCGCGATGGACAGAGTTAGTGACACCAGGGCAGTTGTCGGTAACGATGATCCTTTTTTTCTCCTGAATGACATGCGTCATCCTCTTACACCTCTCCTTGCATGCAATGCTATGTACTCTGCCATTGAAAAATCAAGACAGTTCCAATTGTGTGACCTACTCGAGTGCAGGTGGCCCGAGGGTAGTAGTCAGCATGGGCCCACGCTGACTAGTTTGGTTGGAGTCCCATACGCAGACTTGGTGGCACCACATCGAAGGGAGTAGAGTGAAATTAACTCTACCATAAATAATATTCTCTGCCAGGGCGTAATCAAGACCCCATTTCAAATGTGTGACCTACCGGACCGCTGTGTATGCTGGTGGTGTTCGTCAAAGAGAAAGGAGTACAGCAGACCTGTTTCGCAGAGGCCGTGATGGTCTGAGGAGGCTGTCAGGGTCGCGGCTCTCGGGCTTGGAGCGGGCACCAGCATGTAGTGGGCCCTCTTCGACACACGCCGGTGTCAGCAGGTGAGCATTGAGGCCTGGGTGCTCAGGGACGGGCAAGACTGGTTCGGGGACCAGCGGCCCGGGGTGAAGCAAGAGCACAGGATTGGAAGCAACACCGCTCACTGCGACGGCGTTGGCTTCGTGGCAGGTAAGAGGTGCCGCACTGGCAGAGACATTTGGCATTCTGGAAGACAACCACGCCCAAGTTATGTTCTTTTTATTCACACCCCTACGCTGGCCTGGCGTAAGCGGGGCTGGCCCACTCCGCTCACGCTTACGGGGGATGTAACAAGCTACATTTTCGTGAGCTTCCCCACTGGCTGAGGTGACCTGGTTGCGTCCACTGTCCACTATACTCCAAACCCCAGTGGTGTATGTCGACATGGATATGTGTGTGGTCTGCATACTGCAGCCTGGCCTTCACATCCATGCCACACTTGGCATTGTATACAATCTCATTCATAGGTCACTTGCCACCTTCGCACATGCCTGGTCCCCACCTCTTCCCACATTCTGCTATTGTGTGGCTGAGGTGCCATGCCACTGATGTATTATGTGCATGGCTGGCCCTGGTTCCCACAGTAAGTTGTGCTGTCATGTCTGGTGGGTGGGCATGTTGTTTGGCATGTTGTATGTGAGTTGTAACATGTGCATTCCCAGTGTTGTGAGTTGCATGATTGTGGAGTTGAGGTGTGTGGTGTGTTCATTTGATACTTGCCAGCGAGCAGTGCATTTCCATAGGTGCCATCCTGGTAGCGCTGGTTGATGATGGACTGTCGGAAGATGTAGGGATCATGCACACTGCCTGGGTGATTGGTGTCGTCGTTGGTGGAGATTTCCCGGTGGTACACTATTGCCTGCTCATTGATGGACTACGTGCACTTTCTTTTGCGGTTATTGTGTGCAGTGTTGCCAGGGGACACAAGTAGAACATATGTGCAGTCAATTGCCCCATGACACGTGTGGGAAGCCAGCTATGGAGTAGACGCCTTGCTTGGTCCCCAGCTGTTCCTGCGCAGTGTCAGGGAAGCATAGATAGTGGGGTACCTAGCTGATGGTGTCATCCATGACCGTTATTAGGGACTTGGATTGGGCTGGCTGTGAGGCTCCTCCGACTCTGGCAGTTGTTGGTTGGGAGGTACCAGAGGCCAAAAGATGTAGCACAGCCAGCACCTTTGTCTGTGGTGGGATGTTGGTTGCCCGCTGTGTTGATACCATCAGGCTGTGGGCATGATGTTCAGGATGCGGAGGATCGTTGTCCCTTTGATCCTGTAGGGAGCAATTTAAAAACAACAAGGGGCCCCAATTTAGTCAGCAGGGACCTCGGGGAACATACTTTTTTCAAACAACATTGGTCCCAAGCATAGGAGAATTTCAAAACAAAATGAAATATAGACAGAGTCAATCTATATTTAGAGAGACATGTCCAGCCGGACAGTGGTCTTTCAGAGATTTTACTCAAGATTCATGTATTTAAATCACACAAAGTACCTTCCAACGGTCAGCCAGTGTGGAACACAAGCCTGTGCCCAGCACTTACAAACCGGGTATATAGGGTTGATGTAGACAGCAAAGAAGGGCTTCATAAGGCAAAGCAAGTTACTCTATCAACAATACAATTGTACAGAGTATCACAACTAAGCACTTAACAACACATAGTAATCACAGTCTAGTTTCAGTGCTTAAAAAGTCGACCGCGTTTCGGACCCTTAGTAAATCACAGGGTCCATCATCAGGACAATTACAATGAAAAGCCTTAAAGTGATTTAGCCTCTAAATGCCGGGTTAGAAGCCTCGAAGGGTAGAGGCCGGATGATTGGGAGAAGGGATCATGAACCGTCCACTGGCGTGCCAGGAGTGAGATTCTTTACCGACTAACCCGGTCCCCTGGCTGCCGACGAATACCACTTAGTATCGCGGCTCCTGCCGCCCGATTGTGGGTGGACGGTTCATGATCCCTTCTCCCAATCATCCGGCCTCTACCCTTCGAGGCTTCTACCCCGGCATTTAGAGGCTAAATCACTTTAAGGCTTTTCATTGTAATTGTCCTGATGATGGACCCTGTGATTTACTAAGGGTCCGAAACGCCGTCGACTTTTTAAGCACTGAAACTAGACTGTGATTACTATGTGTTGTTAAGTGCTTAGTTGTGATACTCTGTACAATTGTATTGTTGATAGAGTAACTTGCTTTGCCTTATGAAGCCCTTCTTTGCTGTCTACATCAACCCTATGTACCCGGTTTGTAAGTGCTGGGCACAGGCTTGTGTTCCACACTGGCTGACCGTTGGAAGGTACTTTGTGTGATTTAAATACATGAATCTTGAGTAAAATCTCTGAAAGACCACTGTCCGGCTGGACATGTCTCTCTAAATATAGATTGACTCTGTCTATATTTCATTTTGTTTTGAAATTCTCCTATGCTTGGGACCAATGTTGCCTGTAGTGAGCAATGACATTCTCTGGTGTTGGATCTGTGACGTTGGTGCGTTTTCTGTAGGTTGCTGTCTTTGTCTGCGCTGCCTCTGTGTTGGTCCGGGGGAGAGGTGTCCAGCAGGGTTGGGGGGTCCGAGGTTTGGTGACGGTGGGTGTTGTGGCCCTCTTGGGTGTCCGGCTGGCATGATCGTTGGCTCCATAGCATCTGTTGTTCTTCAGGTGTGGCTCTGGGATGGGGTCCCTTTTGTGGTGCAGGCTGTCATCCGACTTTACACCAGGTCAGAGGTGGTGTTAGTTTCCTGCTGCTAACGCATCTTATTGCCTGTTTTGTGATCTTATCGCTGATCTGGCTGGTTGTTGAGAATGTTGCAGAGGAGTGTTGTAGCTGCTTTTTGCACGGGAATGCCTACTCTGCAGCTCATTAGCGATGATTGCGGGGGTCATCTGTGGAAATGTTTTTTGCGGGTGCTATTGCAGATAAATTGGTAATATGGGCTGTTAGCACCAGCTTGTGAATGGGGCAATACATTTATCACCACTTTGGCTGCGATAAAATGCTGATAACTCGGCGATAGTTCCTTGAGAATATGTCCTCTACTGTTTCCGACCTGGGCTATCTCAAAATAAGTAGTAACTCAGAGAAATATCCAGTTAAATTCATTCACTTCACACCCTGTAGGCGCATAAAATAGGTGCACCCAAAAACCTGTCATGATACAGCCCCAAGAAGGTAAGTAGATAAAGCTTGATGAAAGTGTTCATATTCTTGACAGTATTGTATACGAAAATGTTGCAGTATAATGTGATCTATTTTATGGAGCAGCTCAGACCGTTCTAACAGTGCATTTTGTGCATGTGGCCACATGATAGTAGGTCCGACATGAAGCGAGTAGTGCGTGGTAATGGTGTGGATTGTGCTTACGTTTTTGGATCAACAATAAGGAACATTGACAGAGCAGTATATGCTCTGTGTGCTGGAAAGGGTAGTTGTGCTGCTGGTAAGGGCTGAGAAGCAATGGCAGGGTAGTGTTCAGTCTTATTCTTATGGAAAAACTGGATGTCAATTGGGCCTGTGGTGAGTTGCAATGGAAGTTTGTGGTGCCAGCCTACAAAACCATTTGCCCTGCAACTGTGTTTTTTAACAAGCTAAGCACTGGTTTTGGCATTATTCTGTATATTTACATGTAGCAGCCAAGCGTTCCCACATGAAGAGTGACACTTTCAGGCAGTCCTGATATTTTAGTCAACAACATTTTGCATGCTCAAATATGAGCTGATATTTACAAAGTTGAACATTAGGCTATGAATTATTAGACTTTAAGTCCCAGAAGGCAACTGACAGTTGGCTCTAAAGTCATAACATGCTGATGGTTTTACCTATGAAAAGAGGGCATGTAAAAGCTACTATTGTTATGCATATCTCTGCTTTCACTCTCTTGTGATTTGTTGTACAGCTTTCTTTAAATTTCACACTATGCTGTTATGCAGTTATCTGTCTTTTGTGAACGACTCGTCAGTAAAATACTGCACAGCTCGCTGATTTCTAAACAGTACGCTGCTGCCCAGCTCTTCTGAGGCTCGCAATGCAGCGCTATATAATTTTTTTAATGCAAATTTATATAGCGCAAACTTGACCCGAAGATATTGGAGCGCTTTACATAAGCACCAGTTACGTTACAGAAGGACACATTCAGGCACAGGGAGATTAAGTGATTTGCCCAGAATCACAGGATGTGGACACAACCCGAAGATCGAACCGTCAGACCACATCCTCTCCCTCTTGATAGTTATGTCTTGAGAAACAGTCTGCAGTTGTGTGCAGTCTGTTTCCAAGACATACTGTGTAATTCTACACTGCACAGCTTTTCTTTTTGTGGAACACTGTAGTATTCTATATGCACCATTGTTTGGAAAACGTGATGCAAAATGCTTCATTTTGCATCTTTTTTTAGGTCTCGCCTACGCAGCGTGCATGTGCTGCCTAGGAAAAAGACCTTTAGCAATGGATTCCGTTTTTCAGGCAAAAACGTGCACGCATTGCATTTACGTTTGGCGATTCCCTTGCGGGAGCGCACTTTGAAACCATGTGTTTATAATTAACATATGGTTCCTGCTTGCTCCCACAAGGCAAACAGGCACAGCCCCCCTCCTCTCTCTCCTCCCCCAGCTGCCTCCTCCTCTCCCATCTCGTTTTTTTTACTTTAAGCGCACGCTTGTTACTTTAAACCATCCAGAGCATTCCAAGGTCAGAGGCCTCTCTTTCATATCATAGCGAGAGGGCAAACATTGTTTCGCCTTTAAAATAATAATAACAGTAAAACTCATTGAATGGCACAATTTGAACCCCCACTGTGGGGTTTTTGTCCAGGGATGTTATGAATAGCCTGTGACCTCAACCTTTCCTGTAAGGACAGTGTAGGAGCAGGAGAAGCTTAACCTGTCCTTCGAGAAAAGACAAAAAGACTGTGTTTATTCTTGTGCTCCAGAGTCGTACTTAGGGAAGGCTTTCCATGGGACAGCCACCCACAGAGCGGCAGCCCGGGCTACGGCACACGACGGAGAGAGAGGGAGGGAGAGAAGAGAGAGGCCATGAGAGAGAAAGTCTGTGTGGGTGTGTGGGGGGGGGGGGCCGACAGCACTTTCATCCCAATGGACGTTGCACGCCCCAATAAACCAAAATACTACGCAACATATTTTTCTTATTTGCTTTGCAGAATGTTAAAACATCAAGCTTGGGCATTTCTTACATAGCATTTCATACTGTATATTTGCGGTTTGTAAGCGTTGTAAATAACTGAGGTTACTAATACCAAGTGTAAAGGTCCTCGATTTACCAATCTTGTGGGGAACTCAGACAGAGCTGGCCTGGCTGATATTAGAACTCGTGACCTTCAAATTAAATTGACATCAACCGTGAGTGTTTAATTTATTGATCAATCTTACCGGCTGTGGAATTAAAAAGTTTTTAATGGAAACTATTTCCTACATTGTTTTGCATTTTATCGTATTGTAATTGCATTTATAGCGCTTACTACCCATACGAGGTGTCGGAGCGCTTCAGAACCCATAAAGCTTTAGTGTTACATTAGAAAGGGAAAGTAATTTGAGTGGTGGATAATAACATTGGATTATTGTTTGCTCATAAAATCAAAAACAATAGGGGGATAGAAAATTAAGCCAGGAGAGTATTCATCCTGTAGATGTGGGCCTTTTCATGACGGGCAGAATCGAACTAAGCTCCTCTTTGAAACCACACGGATCCGGTTATGGAAGTGGCTCCTACACACTGTGCTACTGTGGTTGGACCACCATGGAAATATAGGGGCGGGCGGTAGTCAGACTGGTCTGAGCGCTGATCTCTCATGTTCCTCTGAAGGCATAAGAAGATTGACATATGTGGGGGTCTGTGGCGTGCTATGTAATAAGGAACAGGCTGTTGTCGCACAGAATGGAGCATTTTATGTTTCTGCACTTTCGGTATCTACAGAGTTATTATAACTCAAACTAGCGAACATGTCTTGTGTTATATAACCATGAAATGCAGTTTTATAACAATGTAAAGCACCATGCCAATTCGTCCGCCTGAATGCTATTAGCTGAAGACTTCAACCCCGCACTTAAAGAAGCCAACACTAGTGTGGTGTCCTGTGTGAGATTTCTCTGTGAAATGCAACAGAAGCGGCATCTGTATTTTAGGTTTAGCCTATAATCCTGTTGAATTCCCATTCGCAAGTGGACAAGAAAAAAGTGAAGTCCGCCTTTACTGTGCTGAACCTTTTTTGGGGTTATATTAGCAGGCCGATATAATCAGGAAGCATGGCATATTTCGCTGCGCGGTAGCATCTGCCCTTTGCCTTTATTTATATCTATGGCAGGCGGCATAGCATCAGAATTCGCACCAAGAACCACTTAGTTTTACTGAGGAATGAAACAAAAATCATCCAATTCATGACTAATTCAAACTGGTGACTTATGTATCGCAAAAAGAAACCAATATGAAAACACATGTGAAATCCTGACAAGCATGGGTGAGCTTTGAAGCTAACGTCTGCGCGCTTCAATACTGAATGCGCAAAGTACAAGCATTTGCAATGCAATAGGTCTCGCATTTATGCGAGTTTAAGCTATTGGCAATGTAAATGCTTTTTATTAATGTTTTATAAACCAAAATAGAAATAAAAGGCATTGTCATATACAATGCCAATAGCTCAAACTTGCGTAAATGCGAGACCTATTGCATTGCAAATGCTTGTTTTGATAAGTCACTAAGGTAGATCCCCCTCTCAACCTGGAAGAGCTGAGTTTGCTCAGTCTTTGAAACGTGGACCATTTGTTTGCATCCCACCACTGTCACATCTCGGCAGCAGCTACTGGAGATGACGAGTGCCTGCCCTTTTTGTTCAATTTGAAAGGAAGAGCACCAGCAATTCTCAGGAGGAGTTCATAACGTTTAACTGGAGATTACCATCACGTTCATTAGCAATGAGGTACTCTGGGATAGAGAGTACCAGCACTTCTATATTTCCATTTCAAGCATTGCCTGCAGGTTTAATATAGGTACTGTGAAATTGGGTAATAGAGAGAATTGTTTGAAATGCTATGCAATCTCAAGACATTGACAGCATTAGATCTTATTCAACATACACACTCAGTATCATTTCTAGAAATGCAGTGTTGTAGCACACATAGTTGCTGTAGTCATGGGGCTAGTCTTTTTTATGGGGGGTTGGATGTTCTAACAAATTCATACATGCAAACATCTGCATACAGTGCTCATAAATTTTTATATCCATGCATATGATTTGCTAGTATCCTCTGTCTGTTCCACAAAACCAGTCCTGGTGCAGTGTTAAAATCATTGTGCAGACGCTGCTTCATCTCCAAACATCAGATCATCTGTAGTCTGGAAACATCTGATGCGGGCAACCTGTAGTCAGTAAAGTAGTTAAGTAGAAAAGGACTATATGTATTACCAAATAACTTTGCTAGAAACCTATTCTATTTCTTAGTATTCTAATTCAAAAGATTTGTCTTTTGTGGGTATCCTAAAAGACAAAAGGACAATGGATCACTGGTTAACATTTAAGCGGAAACACACTGAAAACGTCAATGATGGTGGATCATGCTCAAAACAAAGTGATTCAAATCAAAAGAAAAAGAAATGTTGCAAACGCGATGCTGAATATTTATCAATAGGTTTCACATGTTCAGGTTCAGCACACTGCAGCAACCATAATGTGTTCTGTTAAAAAAATATTGTCAAATGAGGCCATGAAACCTTCTAAATTATGAGGACACATGGAAGCTAAGCATAAAGAAGATCATATCAAATACACAGATTTCTTCAAAACTAATGTGCAGGAGTTCCGACAAAGAAGAAAAAATTAATATGAACACGGCAAAAAATTCTTCTAACGAAAATGTTGTCAATGCCTCAAATGAAATGTACATGCTCATAAGGCCCAGAAAACCATATACCATTGCCAAGGAATTGATATCAGCAACTACTAAAGCCATGGTCAGTGTAATGGTTAGAGAAAAAACAGCAAAAGATTTAAGTTTGGTGACATTATCTAACAACAATGTAAAAAAGCTAATTGACAAAATGCCAGACAACCTTAAAGGACAGCTGGCTGAACAAATTCCTAAAAGTTAGCATTGTATAGTTTACAAGTAGATGAATGTACGGACATGGCAAATAATTCTCATTTGCCACGTGTGAAGAGGTGTGTAACACTTTCAATAAATTTATGATATCAAATTGATTTCAGTGGCCCAAATGCATATGAATCAGCACAGATATGGTGCTTGCCATGTCTGGGAGACTAACTGGACTGTTTGCATGAATAAGGGAAAAGGACCCTACTGTTACATGGCATCATGATTGCATTCATTTATAATCATTAGCCACTAAGAAGATGCTAAAGGGATTGAAAAAGATCTTGAATAAGTTGGTCAAAATTGTACATTTTATAAAAGCTAGGTCAATAAATCCAAGGCTTTTTTTAACAGCTCTGTCCTCTATGAACAGTGATCATTATAGGCTTTTCCAGCATTCAGAAGTCGCATGGCTATCTTGTGATAAAGGTTAGTCTCTGCTTTTTAAATTGAGAAATAAAATCTGAGTATTCTTCACAGAACAGTAATATCAATTTGCACTTACTGTGCACTTGAATGACAATACTTGGTTAGCCATACTGGCATATATGAAAGACATCTTCACTCATTTAAATGCACTCAATATGAGTATGAAAGAAGTAGTTATCACAATTTTTTATGTCAAAGACAAGACTGAGGCAATATTCGAAATTTACATTTGTGGGCTTATCTCTCATCAAAAAGAAATGTTGATTATTTCCAAAACTTGAAGGCCTTTCTGGAATCTGCAAGTGACTAATTATCAAACAAAGGGACAGATGTACGACTGCTTTTTACGGTCGCAGACGGGAAATCGGCCCATTTGTGACCACAAAATTGGTCTGTCCCATGCACAAACCATATTTTGACCTCATCAACCGATTAGTGACTCACAAAATATGGTTTGCGACTTGCTATTAGAAAGGGGCGTGCCAAGGGCGTCCCTTCCTAAAAGCGAGTATAATACCAATGTATAATTGTTTTCAGATCCCATTTGAGATCGCAAAACAATCGCAGTTTACCACCTACTTCAAGTAGGTGGTAGGCCACTCGCAAACGGGAAGGGGTCCCAGGGGACCCCTTCCCCTTTGTGAATGGGTGAGAAAATATATTTTAAGAAAAGGCAGTGACCACTGCCTGCCCTTAAAAAATGAAACTGAAAAGTTTCATTTTTCTTTTTTAAATGTATCCCATTTTCCTTTAAGGAAAACGGGCTGCAATTAAAAAAGAAACCCTGCTTTATTGAAAAAGCAGTCACAGACATGGTGGTCTGCTGACCCCAGCAGGCCACCAACCCTGTGAGTGCTAGACATACCCAATGGGGTTGGATATTGCACTTGCCTCATGAATATTGATGAGGGATACAATTTGCGACCCCATTGGGATCGCAAACAGTGTCTGAGACACTGTTGTGCATTCACTTTAGCGAGTCGCAAATTGCGAGTCGCAGTTCAGCGCAATTTGTGACTCGCTAAAGTGAATGGTCGTACATCTGGCCCATAGTCTTGACATTTTTTAACCAGCATCTCTAAGACATGTGATTTAATTGTCATGAGAATTTTCCTCTTCCAGGCAATAGCAAACAACTGGATTAAAGATTCTTTAATGGGCATATTTACAATTTAACAGGGTTGGCAGCTGCCATATGGTTTGAATAAAATCTCTACAGATAAAACACTTAGGGCCCGATGTAGGAGCCTTAATACCGGTCGGAAACGGCCGATTTCGGCCGTTTCCGACCGGTATTAGGCTTTTGAGATGCAGGGGACGTTTTATTTAAGAATCTGTAATTTTACCGATTCGCTAAATTTACCGATTCAGTAAAATACCGAATCGGTATTTTTACCGAATCGGTAAATTCCACATGTAGGTGGCACTGAAAACAGTGCCACAGGCCTTTAGGAGTCGGTATTTTACCACCCAATCCAATTGGGTGGTAAAATACCGAATCCAGGTGTGCATGCACATCTGTGCATGCACACCTGTGCCATGTGACACACAGACATGCCCTTAGGGCATGTATGTGTGCCACATGGAACACATGCCTGTAATTGGGGTGCCAGAGGGTGTCAAAGTGACAGCCCCTGCACCCTTGCAAAATTCGGTATTTACCGATTTGGTAAATACCGAATCGGTAATGCCCATTGATTCCTATGGGCTTCAATGCCCATAGGAATCAATGGGCATTACCGATTCGGTATTTACCGAATCGGTAAATACCGATTCCTTCCGATTCGGTAATTAATTACCTACATCTGCCCTCCTCTTTTTTACCACTTCTTAAATACCGATTCGGTATGAATCGGTATTTAAGAAGTGGTAAAAAAGATTTACCTACATCGGGCCCTTAGGGCCTTAGGGCCCGATGTAGGTAAATCTTTTTTACCACTTCGTAAATACCGATTCATACCGAATCGGTATTTAAGAAGTGGTAAAAAAGAGGAGGGCAGATGTAGGTAATTAATTACCGAATCGGAAGGAATCGGTATTTACCGATTCGGTAAATACCGAATCGGTAATGCCCATTGATTCCTATGGGCATTGAAGCCCATAGGAATCAATGGGCATTACCGATTCGGTATTTACCAAATCGGTAAATACCGAATTTTGCAAGGGTGCAGGGGGTGTCACTTTGACACCCTCTGGCACCCCAATTACAGGCATGTGTGCCATGTGGCACACATACATGCCCTAAGGGCATGTCTGTGTGTCACATGGCACAGGTGTGCATGCACAGATGTGCATGCACACCTGGATTCGGTATTTTACCACCCAATTGGATTGGGTGGTAAAATACCGACTCCTAAAGGCCTGTGGCACTGTTTTCAGTGCCATCTACATGTGGAATTTACCGATTTGGTAAAAATACCGATTCAGTATTTTACTGAATCGGTAAATTTACCGAATCGGTAAAATTACAGATTCTTAAATAAAACGTCCCCTACATCTCAAAAGTCTAATACCGGTCAGAAACGGCCGAAATCGGCCGTTTCCGACCGGTATTAAGGCTCCTACATCGGGCCCTTAAACTTTAATTCAGGGGGGCGTGGCTAGCAGCCGATGATGGCGGCAGCAACCTAGAGAGGCTCCCGTAGCAAGGCGGCTTCCCGCCACAATCTGCATGCCTATCCGTTCACTGATCGCTCCGAAAGGGGTGTCCTGGGTGCGGTGACCGAACGACGTTCACAGGAGAAATTAGGGAGCGCTCAGGCCTCGGAAACGGGACGAACCTTCATCCGAGTCCCTCACGGGCGAGGGGCCTGGTACCATGAGGGAAGCAGCGGTGTCGAATTGAGCCCTTGGCCGAGCGGAAGTCAACCCTCCCCGGCACGACCGACCGGAAGTGGCCGCTGAAGACAGCACTCGACGCCAACGCCCGGCGGTCCTTCCTTACGAACACTTCGTCCTCAACGCGGCCTGCCCAGTGGCGTAACCCAGTAGTGCCTCCTCACGACACTCGGCCAAGACTCGTAATTTGCTACGCACCAGTGGCCA
This sequence comes from Lissotriton vulgaris, assembly GCF_964263255.1. Taxonomy (NCBI): domain Eukaryota; kingdom Metazoa; phylum Chordata; class Amphibia; order Caudata; family Salamandridae; genus Lissotriton; species Lissotriton vulgaris. Next base: position 512,454,881 of record NC_141696.1, on the reverse strand, counting down.
TCTTGCCCGGGCTTGCCGGGGCCGTAGCAGTTCCGCGGCTGCCGGCCGCACCTTGTCGTCGTCAGCGACCTCCTGTACAGTCGCCTCTACACGATCGACTACGGGCGATCGGCCCGCTTCACCGCAAAGATAAAATGGCGGGGAGGGGGCCAAGACAAACCGCCGCTCAGGCGAAACTCGGTAAATTCGCCTACGATAATCAGGTGACCACTCAGCCTGAGCAGCGCAAATCCCTGGGCAAGGGCGCAGACAACGATGGGGGAAAAAAGGCCACACTGGATGATGTCCTACGCGCTCTAGAACAGGTTCAGGCTACAGTGGGCTCGACTGCTACCGAGGTGACCCTCATAAGAGCCGACCTCCAGAAGATGGGTGAAAGGGTGAAGCAGGTGGAAGTGGTGACTAAATCGCTGATAGAGGATGTCTCCGACCTGCAAGTAGCTGTGGAAAGACTACAAGCGGACAATAAACTCCTTAAAAGCAAGTTGGACGACCATGAAGGGTGCTCCAGACGCAACAACGTCCGCATTTTGGGAGTTCCGGAATCGGAAACGAAAGGGGCCATGGATTTGTACGTGGAGGAACTCATAAAGACCCGCCTGGCCCCAAAGGGACTTTCCAATTTCTTCACAGTGGAGCGTGCCCACCGGGTCCCCGGCGGGACACCGACACCGGGGGCCGCCCCACGTCCTATCCTGGCGAGACTCTTCAATTTTAGGGACCGCGACACTGTTCTCCAAGCGGCCAGGGTGGCACCACCTATCCACATCCAAAACTCGCGGATATCCTTCTGCACGGACTACACGGCAGAGGTCACCCGCAGAAGGAGGACTTTCCGGGAGGTAAAGAAAACACTCCGCGAACAAGAATTGCCGTACTCCATGTTGTTCCCGGCCCGTTTAAGAGTGGTGGCCGACAAGAAAGTCTGGTTCTTCGACTCGGCTGAATCAGCGAGAGAATGGCTGGAGGGATGGCACACGGTGGACCGCACTTCCAGTCGTCGACGCAATAGGCCAGATGAAGATGGCCGGCCGGGCTCACAATCTTCAGCCAGGGGACGCGCGAGCAAATCACCATCACAGGACCAAGCTGGGGCCGCTGGAGGTGAATGAAACCAACGTGAGGGACTGAATGGACTCGGATCTACTCCCGTGAAGATTGCTTTTCAGGTCGTTCTTGGACGCTGGCCCGGACATCCCGAGGGCGGCAGAGGGACCGCCTGCTTTGGGGGACACTCTCCCCTGACGTGCAAGTACTCTGTTTTTGGCATGGGATAAGCGCTCTGCTGAGTTGGGGTTGCGGGCAGTTCTGAGTCCGTTTGGCAGGGAGGCAGGGTGGGGCGGGTTGGGGGGGGGTTTGTTCTTCTTTACGGGAAATTCACAGAGTCGATCTCGAACTGTACAATGTACTTTGACTACTATAGTAATGTTGCTGGTGCGATGGAGTCTATACCGGTGGTATATGTTTCTGATCTCTATTGATGGCGGGTGAGCAGCTCAATACAGCGAGGGTAGGGGAGACGCACATAGGCGGCTCCACCCTCCGACTCCTCGCCTGGAATGTGCGTGGCCTGGGCGTTAAGGTGAAACGCGGCCTCGTTCTGTCTGAGGTGAAACGCTATAAGCCTGACCTGATACTCCTGCAGGAGACCCACTTGGTGGGTAGCGCTACCAAGGCCTTAGACAGAAGGGGATATAGAATGGTAGCCCACTCTGAATTTTCCACTGGTTCCCGGGGCACAGGCATACTGATTAGGAAATCTTCCCACTTCATTACCCTTAACACTAGAACTGATACACAGGGTTGCTTTGCGGCGGTGGCGGGACAATGGGATGGACGCCCCTTAACAATAGTCTCAGTTTACATCCCACCCTCACTACACTCGGTGATGTTACCGGCCCTGGGTGACTTCTTGCTGTCCCTCCCTGAGGGAGACATGTTTCTAGGTGGGGACTTCAACACAGCTGCAGATCCGCAGCTCGACAGGTTCCCGGCAACAGCCCTTCCGGGGGGTCCCTCCCGGTTTCGGCGATTCATAGAGGCACTGGGGCTGGTGGACGTCTGGCGCCATGTTCATCCGATGGTTCAGCAATACACGTTCCACTCCACCGTTCACAATAGTCTATCCCGCATTGACTACTTCCTGGCCTTAGGGGACGGGCTGCAGCGTGTAGATGAAGTGCACATACACCCTCGGGGCATCTCAGACCATTCACCACTGACTCTCACCATCACCTCACGGACAAGATCCCGCCGCCGTATATTCCCCATTCATGCCTCTTATCTTAAGGTCCCGAAGGTCAAGAAAGCCCTGCAGAAGGCCACGGCACACTATTTCATTGAAAACGAACCAACCGCAACCTCGGCTGAGGTACTCTGGGAGGCCTACAAAACAGTGTTGCGGGGTCAAGCTATAGGCTCTATAACAGCACATAGAAGGGAACAGGCGGTTGAACACTCTGCCCTTGAGCTCCGACTACGCGCAGCCACTACTGCCCATGAAGCAGACCCCACAGATGATACAGCACATGCCCTCGCACTTGAACAGCGACTATACGCAGACCACGCACGGCTCATTGCACAAGGGCACATAACCGACACACAGAACCGAGTTTACGATGTTGGGGACAAGGCGGGAAGGATGCTGGCCTGGCTCGACAAGAGAGGGGGTAGCTCCAGGGGGATCCAGCAGGTGAAAGATGGCGAGGGCAGGATTCTGACCGACCCGGATCGAGTGGTAGAAGCGTTAGCATCCCACTTTGAAAAAGTATACACCCCTGAACGGGAAGTTACTGCGATTGCGGCCCAGTGCGCGCTGAGCAATATAGACATCCCAACACTGCAGACGGAGGCCATAGCTGAGCTAGAGGCGCCGTTTACCACAGACGAACTGCGGATGGCCATCGGGGCCCTCCGGACAGGCAAGGCACTGGGGCCGAATGGCATCCCGGTCGAATGGTTCCAAGCACACACTGACACTCTTAGCCCGCACCTGCTTAAAATGTATGAGGAATGTCGAGAAAAAGCGATGCTCCCACTGGACCAACGGACGGCCACGATTGTGGCTATTCCCAAGCCTGGTAAACCCCCAGAGGAATGCTCATCCTACCGCCCTATCTCTCTGCTTAATGTGGAAAGTAAAATCCTAGCAAAACTCCTAGCAAACCGTCTCATGCCTCATCTGTCCGACCTTATCCACCCGGACCAGTCGGGATTCATGCCCCACAGGAACACCGCGCTCAATCTCAGAAGGGTGCACGGGGTGCTGGCGAGAGCAGACAGCATTGGCGAACCCGCGGCTATTTTGGTACTAGACGCGAAAATGGCCTTTGATCTAGTGGAGTGGGCCTATCTCTTTGAGGTCCTTTTGTGCATGGGATTTGGCCCAAATTTCGTCTCCTAGGTAAAGTTACTCTACTCTGCACCGGTGGCACACGTGGTGGCGAACGGCCACATTTCACGCTCCTTTCCACTTGGACGTGGCACCCGACAGGGATGCCCTCTCTCCCCCCTTCTCTTTGCACTCTCTCTAGAACCTCTGGCCATCCGTATCAGGACTACCCCTTTACTTAAGGGGATTGCGTGGAGGGAGGGGTGGGAGGACCGCATATCACTATACGCAGACGACATGCTAGTGTACCTGACGGATCCCGATCATGGCATACCAGCTCTTTTGCATCTCTGCAATGACCACGGCGAGGTATCAGGTTATACCATCAACTGGAGCAAATCAGAGTTGTACGTCCTGACGGGGGACCACCCAACGCTTGGCCCGGACTGCCCTCTAAGGCTGGCCGGCTCCTCTTTCAAATATCTAGGCATCCACGTCACGAGTGACCCTACTGAACACGAGAGGCTGAACCTCTTGCCACCACTGGATCGTCTCAAACAAGACGCAAGCTTCTGGGCGGGATTGCCGTTGACGATGCTGGGGAAAGCTGCCTTGTTTAAGATGAAGTCCCTACCCCGTTTCCTGTACATCCTAGACAACACCCCATTCTCAGTGCCACTGGGATACTTCAGGAAGGTTGCAGCAGTAGTCTCTGGATTGCTGTGGGGCAACCGCCCTGCGCGTATAGCCCAAGCCAAACTCTGCAGGAGCTGGTACGAGGGCGGCATCGCGCTCCCGAACCTGCGTCTATATTACTGGGCAGCACAACTCAGACCCATCAACCAATGGCTGCATGCATTGCAATCTGACCCGGCATTCCAGGCGGATAGAGCTCAGTTGGGGGCCAATAGCTTACTGGCACCGCTTTATGACCGGAGGAAACTTAGACCACTGGTGGGCCCCACTAGACTCACGGTGGCCACTTGGCACGCAGCCACCGCTGCGCTGGGGTGGAAAGATAAGCTCACTAAGCTCACTCCACTCTGGGACGCACGAGCCCTGGGCAATCTGCGGGTCAGTAAGGGGTTCTCCCGATGGGACGACATTGGAATCTCCACGGTGGGGGATATGTGGGAACGAGGGGGAGTCATCACCTTCGCCCGTTTGAAAGAGGTCTATGATCTGGGACCACATGAAACTTACCGATACGTACAAATTCGCCATGCACTGCTATCGGCTATCCCGGCGGGTTCGACTCTTCCCGAGTCCTCACCGCTGGAAGATCGCCTCCTGACGGATTATATGATAGAAAAGGCGACCTCCCTCACTTACCGAAAGCTCCTCAACAACTCCCCGGATCCGTTAGTGTCGCTCAAGGAGAATTGGGAGCAGGAGGTGGGCGCGCTTGACGAGCATGAATGGAATGAGGCATTGGCTTCCCCTAAGGAAGCGGGCATATCGGCCAGAATGCGACTAATCCAACTCAAAGTCCTACACAGAACATACTACACCAGAACACTACTACACCGCATACAACGGACCCCTGATCCCTTTTGCTTGCGAGGCTGCGGGGAGGAGGGCACATTCTTCCATGCATTCTGGGAACGTCCAAGCATACACAACTACTGGCGTCAAGTCCTGCGCACTGTGTCGCAGGTACTGGAGGTCTCGGTGTTACCGGAGCCGCGGCGGTGCCTCCTCAATGTATGGGAGCCAACAGATTTGTCCCGGCACGGCCGCCTCTGGGTGACATTGGGTATGATGGTAGCTAAGAGGGACATCGCGCAGCGCTGGGGGGTGGCGGACCTCCCGACAACATCACAGTGGTGCATTAGCATGGACAGAGCGATGGTTACGGAAAGGGCGGTATACGTAAACCGAGCTTGTCCTGGCAAATGGAACAAGGTGTGGTCCCCGTGGAACACCTACCGGGGTGACATCTGCGACCCGCTGCCAGAAGATGGCCCATTAGACTCGGATGAGGATGACGGGATGGAGTGAGGGGGGTTGGTTATGGGGTGGGGTCCTTCGGGAGGGGATGGAAGGGGCGATGACTCATTTACACCCTAACTTAACTTGTGGATGTGAACGATGTTGGTTTACTTCAGGTGTACTCTCACGTTTATCTGGCAATATGCATAGTCAATGATCGTACTGTGACTTCCCGAAGTTCGATTGTTATTTTCTTTGGTTTTGAAAAAGAGAAAACGAAAACCTCATTCTCCCTGCTTGGAACATTTGCATTTGACCTTCATCACACTCTCTGACGAACTTTAATTCAATGACTTTAGTAATAATCTACACTGTATGAATCTTTAAGGATCGTTCTCATGTAACACTTCAATTAGCGGCCGGCCCATTCGGGTTGTAGGCGACAAGCTGTGTAAAGCTCTGAAGGTACAATAAAGGTTTTTCAAAAAAAAAAAAAAAAAAACTTTAATTCAAGGAACATTTTCAGGCACATTTTTTGCAGCACATACAAACTGGTTATTCTGAATTATGCACAAAAAACTTAAGGTTTTGCTTTCCTTCCCCACAACATATTTATGTGAAAAAGCTTTTTGAAATCTAATGCACCTAAAAATAAACACAGAAGTTGCGTGAGAAATGTACAATCTGACCTCAGGATTCAACTTTCAGGAAATAAAACCAAGTACAGAAACGTTAGCTGCTGAAATGCAGTACTAACCGTCCCATTAAAAATTAGATGTTTGTATATTTTCACTGTAGTGAAAAATAAAATGTTTTGTAACTTGAATATTTGGTTTGTATCTGTTTGTATATTTTTGGTGAACTACGTTTTAAGGTTCAGATGTTGCAAAGAGCGAAATCTCCCATTGGCATTAGCGTAGACCTGAGGGTGAGGGAAGCTTGCACCGAAGCAGTCTGAGCTAAACTTCTAAAAACGGAGAAGCTTATACTATTTGCACACATGCAGCAAATATTCTGAGGGTGACAGATGCATTTATTTCTGTTGCCTGTACAACGAAAGATAAGTTTATATCCATGATATGCATGTTCTGAGTTTGAGGGAAGCTTGAAATGCTCCTGCTCACGCTGTTTGGGTCCGTTCGGAGGGTGACCGAAGCTTCCACGTTTTAGTCTAAAATATGCCTGTTCTGATGGTGATGGTAACTTGCACAGTTTAATTTCCTCTGTAACTGCTCAAATGTTAAATTAAATATGCACTACTTTCACCTATACTGTGCACAGAATGTCCTTGCACACAAGGGGCCTCATTTATGAAAAGTGACGCATCGCTGCGTGAAAAAAACAGCGATGCGTCACTTTTCACTGCGCACTCCTTGCGACACCAATGATGAGTCATATTTACTGTATGACGCATCATGTCGCAAGGACTTACAGATACGTCAGTATTTCTGACGTATCTGTAAGCGCAAAAGTGACGCATTGCTGGAGTGTGTCACAAAAGTGACGCAACTCCAGCAATGCGTCCTTTCACATGGGGAAAGCCCCATGAGAAAGGGCTTGCGTCAGTCTTACACCTGCTGTGAGGCAGGCGCAAGATTTTGACGCAACAGTATCCTAAAAGTGACGCAGTGAAATCTCATAGATTTCACTGCGTCACTATTACGAGGCTTTTTGCGGGGGAACGCCCCCTCTGCATACATTATACCTGACGCAGGTATAATGTGGCGCAGGGGTTTAAAAAGTGACGCATCTACCTAGATGCGTCACTTTTTAAATATGGCGCAACAAGGCGCATATTTTACGCCGCTGGTGCGTCACAAAAAGTGACGCACCGGCTGCGCAAAACTGACGCAAGGCCTCATAAATAAGGGCCAAGGAACTTTTGTGTAGTACCTCTGAACATGAAATGTTTATTTTTGGGAAGAAAATACTTGTATATTTAATAAAAAATGTAATGTTTGAAAATGAAACGACATTATTTATTACACAAAATCCTGGTATTTCGGTACAAACTGTGTGCATTAAAGGTAGCCCCTAGAAGCCTCATATGATTTTTGCTACATTGCTCAATCGCATCGAGGGTCATAAATTATTACCAAGCAGACTTAGCAGGTTTGCACAAAAAAACAACGAATTGTCGAACAGTGGGGACACATTTTGAGGGAGCTTTACACAAAACACGAGTTTTAAGTTTGATGTTTACGTATGAAAAATAGCAGGAATAAGGTTGGAGACATCAAAGATTACACAGGAAGAAGTGAGAACAAAATTAAATTAGAGTGCTAGCAGCTTTGTTTGTTCTAAAATCATACATGTTTTACATCAACATAAGATATAATTCAGGAAAAAGTACAGAATACAATTCACAAAAGTCATGACTGTATCGGAGGAACACACTGGTATGCATGGTCAATGAATTCATACAAATGTGCCACATCCCAGCACAATACAGACTTGTACTTAGGGGACAAAACCATATTATGAAAGTAAGTTACAGAAAAGATATTCTGTACATAAAACTGTATTTTTCAGAGGAAAAAACATTGAGAATAATAAAAGCAAACAGTAGAAGAGGTAGTTTGGATCAAAAATGTTGAAGGCATAAAGAGGCAAAGCTACGACGCCAGAGTGCTTGTGATGATACACCGGTAGGTAGTTGAACCCTTGCAGGATGTTCAATTCACATCTGACTCAAGTTCCTTTTCCGAAGAGCTGCCATCACTGAAATCGCTGTATCTGTCCCTGGAATCAAAGATATCAAACATCTAAGTTGTTCATAGAATAAATACATTCTACACATACAACTCACCCACATTCAAGTCTTGGGAGTGACCCAGAATTCTTTTTAGGGAAACTCATTTTAAAGGTATTCAAGTAGTCCCTTATTGCAACTTGGTGCATACACTGTTAGACTGTCCGTAGTAATTTTCAAGGAAAGCCCAGTCTTCTCAACAGTGGCACCAAGGTTGGTACTCTTTACTAAATTAGCAAAAAAGAATTTTGACTGCTGTGTCGTATCATGAAGAGTAGTTAGCCTTTACTGCATGAGTTTCCATTTCTCAATATACATGGATCATACATGTATTTAGGCATATAAAACAGGAGATGGCTGGAGAGCATATGAGGGAACAGAGTTTCAGGACTAAGGACCAAATTACGAGATCCCCAGATTTGTGGAGCTTTACCCCACCTTGGACACTCCAACCTGCCAGAGCAACTGGAAGCAATGGTAATTCTGTGGGGAGTGATTACTGAGGGATATTACAAGTGGGACACTGAGGGAATTAAGATTTTATGGGTGGCGAAAATAGATCTACAGTAGACTTCATAGTTCCAATGGAGCTCTGACTCCCATCACCAGTCCCACCAGAATCAAAAGGATGACCTAATAACGGCTAGAACAGCAAGGGTTACAATGCACTGATCTTTACAGTATGGTCGTCAAAGCCAATGCACAGGAGGACTCCACAACATAAAGACTTGTGGAGATGGGTAGCAGCAATGATGCCCACAAAAGGTCTAGCCAAAGATGCAGTCTTCATGGCCTGATAAAAAATACATTTGCTCCAGAAAGAAAGTCCATCTCATAATGTTTAGTAACAGCATGCGTAGCCACAGGCTGCTCAGTAGAAGCCCTTGATAGGGATAAAAACCTATTTGAAGGCATCAAAGTTGCCTCAAACCTAACAATATAATTATCGATTCTTACATGTGAAGGATGCATTGAACAAAATTTTCCTTTATGGCGAATGATAGTATTCAAGTGGCAAGCGAGGTCTTGGCTATCGCCTAAGCAGGGTCAATGGCCCATTATATGTAACTTGTTCTGTCTACAAGATCCATCCAAAGGTATGAAAAGGTCATCCAGCATGCATGTAATTGGTTGTCATGTTTTACGTCATGGTTATAACATCTTTCATACTTGTGTGTGTCTGCTTGTCATGGTTTTAATCACAGGGTTACAGTACTCTACAGATATGTGAAGATATGGTGGGACCACAGATGCTCTTTGGCATTAACAGGAATCATTGATGGCATAATATTTTATTCTTTCTAGGCACTAATTGGTACTCAACCAATGAGGCAAAGTAAGACCACGTAAGTCAATGTATTTTTTTGTCCTTGTACACCCATAGACATTAGATGTAGGACTATATAATTAAAATTAAAATGGTGTTTTTCAAATGTCCTGATGAGAGCCTGGGACACTTTGAGAACACTGTGAAAGGCTGAACCATGTTAACAATGAGACAGGTGTAAGGATACTAATCCACCGGAAACACCTATGATTTTTCGTTTTAACCCTGTCTGCGATCCGAAATAATAAAAGGATACCGGGGTATCTCAAGACATTTTTATCTTCCTCACACCCCATTCCACAATATCTAAAAGCACTCCCTGGAATATGGTTGAGCTCATTCTGGTTTTAAGGGACCAGGACGAGACTAGATTATGAAGCATGACTGTTTGAGGGTCTAACAAACAACAAATCAATTGATCCTGGGACTTGTATGAACCTGTTCCTGAATAAATAACAGGGTAAAACTGGAGGTGCATAAAAATCTAGTGAGCATGCCCATGACATAGACACAGTTGACAGTGTGTCAGTGAAGAAGAAAAAATACAGAATCTTTGACTGGGTTCAGAAACACATTAATGCACAAGGATATTGGACATGAGGGTCATTGAGAGATCTTGTGGTACTTGGTCTAGTCCTGTGTTACTAGCACCAAAGCAAGGGTCTACTGACATGTAGTTATTTGTGGAATACCGAGCCCTCAATAATATAACCAAGACTGATGCTCATCCAGTCCCGAGAGCAGATTAGCTTGTGAATTGGTTATGTGCTGCAAAGTATTTTAGGACATTCGATTTGACCAGTTATACCGGCAGACTGCCTACACATGCAGTTGCTCATATTAAAGGCAGGTCATAAGAAAAGCTGCAAATTTTTACAACGGGTGGGTGGTATAAGTCTGTTGAAGATAATAACTGACTCAATAGCCATTCTTACACAGTATTTCATTTCACCAAGTGGTACTGCCTAAGCATAAAAGGATTACCTAAAAAAAAACGCTCTACCCAGCCACGCAAGAGTAGTGCCAGGTGTGCCCCAAGTCATGTCTACCCAGTGGGAGTGTGGCTATGTGACTTCCCCTCATTGGTGGGACACATGCACACGCTTGCAGACTCATAGCAAATCTATTGCTGCCTGATGTACAAGCTGTCAAGAAAAATGCTGGTAAATTTCTGAGCAGTTGATCTCCATGAATGATGACATTTATAAAGCGCACAGCTACTCAACTAGAGTGTCCTGGCACTTCCAGGCACAGGCAAACCTTCGACCACTGGGTTTAATTATCCAGATAAAACATTCAGGACAGCTCTCAAAGAGTGTGGCCTGGCAAATGTAGTACTGTCCATCCTTGAACTGGCAGTGATTATCAAGTTTTTCTAATTGTTGGATTTTCCCACTGTTAGGACCTCCAGCACATCACTGCAGACCTATCCATAACGCAGTAGTAGTTCCAGTTCAAAGAGAGCTCAGTTTAATGTTCAAGAATATCTACAATGACAGCCATTCTCTCTCTTGAAGCAAAAGCTTCACTAATGGGATGTGTCCTCTGGTATTATCTAATGAGTCATGGTTGGATGACTGCGCTAGAGAACAAAATGAATGTAATAAACCTGAAATTCTGTGAGGCCAATAGAGGCGTTAGTGCCTGTGTGACTTTTACTGTTTCAAAAACGACTGAGGCTTTTGAATGGTGAAAAGTGCACTATTGCCATTTGTTCTTATTCCTTTTACACTTCAATGAAAACCGTGTGAAGAGGAAGAGCTGATGGAGGAGGTGTCCCGGATGATGACTGGAGCCAATATGGATGTTGTGGACCCAGTGAATGCTAAGTATCCCCACCTGGGCAATTACATGTTATTTTCTTTATTCATAACGTCGAAGCAAGAGCTCGCAATGAGAACTTTCTCAAGGATGTCTATTAAAATATGGGGGAATATTATCAAGCACGGCGTTAAAATTATCGCCGCTTTAGCAGCAGAAAACTGCAGCTAAAGCGGCGATAATGAGCTTGATAATACACCTTTGAGAATTCCTATAGAATCCCATGTTGACACCAAAACATGGGCTTCTATTGGAATTCCCAAGGGCATATTATCAAGCCCATTATCGCTGCTTTAGCGGCCGTTTTCTGCCACTAAAGCGGCGATAATTTTAACGCCGTTTCTTGATATTATGCCCCATGGATTCTGCTATTCATCAAATTAATCTATACAGTGTATGAAGAGTTAAAAACATCAGCGTGCCCAAAAATTGTCAAAAATGTTTGTTTCAACATCATTTTCACCTACCATTCACATCTCCTTTTTAATTCACTGTTTATTAAGGGTTTCACAATAAAAGTAAAACTATCACACCGGAGTGTATTGGCATAACTAGTACAATCTCTTACTAACATTACGTAACCAAAGATGAAGGAAAAAGCAGCAAACCTACGGTTCACATTTCAAGTTATCCAATATCAGCAGAAAATATGAAAACATTCGTTTATTAGAATACTAGAATGCTGATAACTCTTCTGAAGACAATGGAGTTTCTCAGGGATAGAAATTGCTGGCACAGAGCCTGTGCTCCAGCATTTCAATGCTTGTCTTTCTTTTTTTCCCTTTTTAATTTAGAACATTCTGCTTTCAGGGGATGGAATGTTCTAATAGCCTTATATCTCTTCTGCTTAGGACTATTCAGGTTGTTAAAGGCCCTTTTCTTCATTATTGGCTCCATCTGGGATGGGAGACATCAACAACCAGTTTAGCCCTCGACAGAGTGAAAAAACACGGAATCTTGGTCAAAATGAACATTTCTCTTCAGCGCATTTCAAAGTAGCATACTGAAGTGCTGGTGCTGCCTGTTCACATACCAGCTACATTAAACATTAAACAGAGGCACTTTTCTGAAGTGTATGTGCAGACTGACTACCAAAGCGACAAACAGCTCCTTGAAAGAAAGCATTGCTATATCAAAGGTGCAATAATGCAGCACGTGCAGTGGCCCAAGGGCATGGATAAGAATAAAAAATACTGACATATAAAATATCATCAAAAATAGGTAAGCATATCCAATTTTAACTGTTCAAGATTATATTAACTTCTTATAAGAAATACTAACTTTAAAAATGATAGTACATTTTAAAATATAAACGTATAATATGCAAATATATACTAAAAGTATAACATACAAACATAAATATATATTTTAAAATCATTTTAAAAATGTATATATATAAGTTAAAAATATAATTTAAACATACATTATAAAAATAGTAATAAAAATGATTTACCATTACCTTTACAAACACTGGATATAAAAAGAAATTACAAAATGTATACAATAACAAAAACGAAAATAAAATATACTACAAAATCAAAATAATAACAAAAGAATTTACTTGAAAACTATAAGGGGTCTATTACGATGGCGTAACGGTACACGGGACCAACTGCCAGAGGTGCGGCTTTCCCACCATGGCAATTAGGATGCGACCGCCACCCTGGCGGTCGGATCCCGCATATTTGACATTGCGGCGGGCGGTGCTGTATGCAGCACCCACAGCAATGCAAAATATGCATGTAGTGCATTGGCATGCACAATGTGACAGGCACCGTGCGGTACTTGCCACTGTGTGAATGCCAATGGAGGGTGGTACTATAGGTACCCCCCCTAGTGCAGCCCCCACCCCTCCCACCTCCCCACCCTCCCAAGGGCCCACAACAGGCCCCCAATGCCAATCTATTCATGCCCTTTCATGGCAGAAAATCCGCCATGGAAAGACAGGTATCATAATATGGATGGTGGTGCCTGCAAGGCACCACCACCATATTGAGGGCCATCCGGCCAGCGGAAAAGCGGCAGACAGTCTTTTCGTCCACCGCGGTACACCCCACCATTCTAATGTGGCAAGGGTAAATCAGGTATGGATGGCGGGTGGATCGCCACCGCCGGGCCGCACGCTATCCTAATAGAACCCTTAAAGTTCAAACAAAATATATATAACTAAAACAGTTGGAAAAATCTGATAAAAATGCTATACTCCTACTCCAGCCAGACCAAAAGCAGGAAAAGTGCTAGACTGTGGAGAGGTTAGATTTACTATTCCCTCTCAAACATAAGCAACAGTAGAGAATGGGTTGGATTTTGAAAGGGTCAGAAGTACTATTCCCACTCAATTGTAAGAAGGGAAAATGTTTAACTTTAAAAAGCTTAGATATAATATTCCCTATCCTAAATTAATACAATTAATATTACATATATATGTATAAATTAAATATAACATATATGTCCATAAACATAAACAAATATTTTAAATATATCATACTTTATATAAATGATTAAAAACTAAAAGCACAAAATGAACATTTAAAATTATACCTTTAATTAGTAACTCACCCCTTCTAGAAAGTCCTCCAAATAAAGCCTCTTTGCAGGATGGAGTTCCGGTTGATTTATTTAAATGTAATCACAACATCTGAGCTCCCCTATTCACTAATATTTTTAACAGTTTGAATGTTCTTTTATTATCTCCTTCCTGGTCCTCTACTGCATTAGTGCCAATGTTTAAAAAGGGAGACCAGTCAGATCTGCATTGCTATCAACCAATTTCTCTCATCAACTCAACTGTTAAATCTTGTGAAGGATGATATAAAATTGAATCAGTTACTGGGTCAACACTCAAAATATTTAACGTCCATTAGCCGTTTATATTTACAAATCTCAGTAATATGCGTAGTATTACCCGCATGCCATGTCCACTTGGGCGAAATATAACAGAATGAGAATGATGTTAATCTAAATTGCAACGTCCAAAAGCCGCACAAAAAATCATACTCAAACCCTTGGGGGCAAGATGTATATGTAATGGCTCTTTAGCGACATGTCGTCATTATTTTTTGGCATTATGTGGCATTTGGTGGGTTATACACCACACACGTGTAGCGCCTGCCCACTTGTGCATGATTCTTGGGTTCTTTTATGCGTTGTGTTAATGGACAACTTTATTTAAAAACCAACAATTTTAATATGTAATGCGAAAGCCCACAGAGACTGTTTGTAAATAACGATGCTAAGATGGCCGCCATATTATGTTCGCTTTACCACTTTGGGGTTATGGTCTGTTGTTTATTTTCACTATTTTGTGTTATTAAACATATGCAAATGTATGCCTATCACCAAACATGATCAAGGCGAAAGTTGAAATGCGTTGCTTCACTTTGCTGCAATAAATACCGTTTTGCTGCATATCTGCAGTGCCCGTGAAACTTTCTGGAGGAGGAAAGTTCTTTGAAACTGGATGTATATATATATATATATATATATATATATATTCACTGAAAAAACCATAGGTTATAGACCATACATAGTTAGGAATTAGCATTTACAAAAACTTATTTTACTCACACAAAACCATTGAAATTCGCATATATAGTTAGTTGCACTAACTATATATCGCGCACCCGCAATCCACTGCTGATCATGTCACATATTACATCATTCATGATATGGTCAGTGACATCACTGATGACATCACTGATGACATCTCAAATGACATCACTGATGACATCACTGTTAACAACTCAAATGACATCACTGATCACATCACTGATGACATCACTCATGTGATAATACGATGAAACTCTTCAGACTCTAATATAACCTTAGATACACTCAGTGTTAGCAGACACTCACAGACTGTCACTCATCCATGGAGTTACTCACACACCTAGTCAGTCAGGCAACGAATCAATCACACCTCCATTTCCTCAACTATACAGTTATACACACCTTACTTATTCAAACATATACTAACACATATTTACTCTCTTATACAATCCCTGATACAAGCTCACAATGATCCATACAGCCACTCACACATTCACTGGCTCTTATGAACAGTTATTTATATATGTCAACTCTCACATGTACTGTGTTTTACATATGTACTTACTTTGACATGTAGCACTGAGATATCCATTCACTCACCAATACACTCATGCACACAGTCAACTGCCCATACAGCTGTTTCCACCTGAAGTTTGAACCCATACATCTAGTGAATCAACTGTTCACACATCTATGCACAGAGCCACACACCTCCCAGCCACCCCCACACACACACTCACTCTCCCATACAAATACTTGGGCAACCAATCAATAACCCATATAGTTACTCATATAGCAAATGATCAACACAAGCAGCAGTTTACAGAACAACAGACATAATGATGCACAAATTAAGACAGTTTAGTCACTAACCCATGCACTCAGTGAGACACATTTAATCACTCTCTCATACAGTCAGTCATGCACCTACTAAATCCTTCATCCAGACACTTATACATCCACTCATTCTTCTATATGTAAGACATATTTTAACTTTAAAGAAAAATACAGTCACTGGATGATGTCTTCAGTGATGTCATCAGTGATGTCATTTGAGATGTCATCAGTGATGTCATCAGTGATGTCACTGACCATGTCATGAATGATGTAATATGGGACATGATCAGCAGTGGATTGCGGGTGCGCGATATATAGTTAGTGCAACTAACTATATATGCAAATTTCAATGGTTTTGTGTGAGTAAAATAAGGTTTTGTAAATGCTAATTCCTAACTATATATGGTCTATAACCTATGGTATTTTCAGTGAATTTCAATGGTTTTTTAATAGCAAATATCAAAAGCTGTAAAATGTATTCTTCTTTTAAATGACACTTTTTCCCCAAACTGCCTTGGTATATTCCAATATATGTGAAAGACAAAAATGTAAGTGGTCCAATCAATTTTTTCCACAACATTCAACACATCTACAGAAGAGATGGTGTGCACTTCTACGATGAAGTGTGCATTGGAACCTACTTGTAGGTACCTAAATTAGCCACAGAACACAATAGCTCTTTTCAGAGCTACCCTACCTCTGATCATTCAAAACGTTTATCTTTTACAATTTTTTTTTCTTCACCAAAGTACGCTTCCCGGTTCGCTTACCGGTGCGAATACCGGGTGCTCCCCCCGCGAAATTTTCAAAAATTTAATTTTTGTATTTTTTCATATATCAGCGTCCTAATCCCCCCTCAGAAAACCTAGAGGGTCACAAAGTGTCTACCGTGCCCCCTTCTACCCATTCCGTACATTGTTTGTCCTCCATCTTACGTATCAATTCTACCGATACACAAAATGAAGAACTCCCGTAACGCTGCCGGTTCGCGTACCGGGGAGTGCACCGGTAAGCGCTCGATAAAAAAAGGTGGGAAAGTAATTTACAGAAAAACTACTACAGACACTTTCATAAAATATAGAATAGGGCCTACTACATAGCAGTCCCTACCATTTACCCAAATTTGATGGAATTCCATTGAGAAAATTATGCTGTAAGCCTGATTAAATATCCTGAGGTAAATTACCTAACAAAAAGACTTATGAAGTGTTAGAATTGACAACCAATCAAAATGCTACTTTCAATATCTTCTATTATTTCATGACATTTGATTGGTTATGTACCTGAATATATATAAAGAAAGAGAGAGAAACACAGCCATTTTGACTACTACCTCCTGAAGTACATATCAAGTGCATTTCAACTGAGAACTTAAACTTCTTTTTGATTGGTAAGATGATATTTTAAAAACTGAAGTATGTTCTGGACTTTAAGTTAATTAGGAAAACATTTTCTTTTAGTTATATACTATCCCTCTGTAATAGTTATAGAATAAGATAGACTTCTCTGTTTTAGTTATGGATAGACTTAGGCTTGTCTTGTATAATTAAGAATTAACTTAGGCTTTTTCACATACATTTTTTTATATTTCTACTTCCAGTCTGATACCATACACTGCCCAAAGATAAAATCACTGCTTAAAAAAAAAAAACTACCTGTCTGTACTTAAACCCAACAGTGCCCTACCTGTACTGATATATTTTTTAAAAATTTGTTTTACAGCACAAAAATGGAAGTAGAGAACAAAACTAACTTGGAAATTGTTGCAGGAAGCAACACAGATACAGAAATTGACTCTGAATTCTATGATGATTCACGGGACTTTGAACTTCTGCAATGTGTGGAATCTGTAGATTTCCTACTCGAAAATGAAAAAAAAACTGACAATGAATTATTAGAAGTTCTTTTTAATTTTGAAAAAGAATCAGAAAAAGAAATGTGTATTTAATAATTCAGAAATTCTTTGAGACATTATTCATTTTTATATGTATTTTGTAAACTAGTAGCAAATTGATTATAATGTAAAATCAGACTTTAAATATACTGTGCAACTTTTTTGTGTTACATAGTAACTTTGCTCATATTTACTTCCTTTCTTCCACTATATTATCTCCAAAGTGTATTTAACATCTCTTTATCATCTCCTGCCTCCATGGTGTTTCTGCTTTCCTGACAAACTATGGTATGAATTCCATATACCACAATAACTTCAGAAACAACATGCAACATTTTAACAAAGAAAAAGGTGTATTTTTATTTTTAGACTCTGCATTGGTACCTACATCTTGGTACTTAAATAAAAAAACAAAATAAAAAAAACAAAAAGAACAATCAATAAACATACAATATTTGAACATTCTTTCATCCCATTTTCCCAATATTACGCTTCCCGGACTGCTTCCCGGTGCGCGTACCGAGCGCTCCCCCCGAAAAAAAAAGATAATATATTTCTTTTTTTTGGACCCGCGGGACCCTTTTAAAGCCCCCTCATCAAACCTAGGGGGTAAGGGAGGATGTAATCTGCCCCCTTATGCTCATTTCCCACTTTGTTTTTTCTCCTCCTCTTGTCTCTCGATCCTACCGAGAGACAAGATGGCGGCCGGTCCGGACTGTTTAGAATGTTGACAGACACCGGAGAGCCAATCAGCTTCACTTCGCGAAGTTCCGTTACGCGTCAGGTACGCGAACCGGGGCGCTAACCGGGACGCTGTCACAGATATATCTGTTTTTTAAAACGTTAATTTCTCAAAATCCACTGGAGCACATATATTGAGACATAGCAAAGGCACGTCGGGCAAACCATATCTACAATTTTGCCAAGTTTTGTGTAAATCCATTCGGCCGTTCGAGCTAAAAGTGAGTCCAACCGCCCTATGAAAAACTCAATGTTAAAAACACGTTTTGGACCCCCCTTTTTTCTCGGCCCCACTTCACGAAACCCCCCCAGAGAACGCTCAGAAACAAAATGTGCCATTTTCCTGAAAATTTCAGCCAATTCCGTCCACAAACGCCAAAGTTATTCCACATAGAATTTTCAGAAATCCCATAGGAAAAAAATCCTAACTATATATACCTACTGGCGACCACCAGTAGGTAATATATATATATATATATATATATATATATATATATATATATATATATATATATTCCAAAAGTTGCTGTTTACCTCCTGCTTCCCCGCAGAACAACGAAAGGAGCGAGACCACAACGTGAGTGCAGTTTCTTCAGTGCTTTATTCGTGCCAGAATCTCAGCCTGCATTCCACCATGACGTGTTTCGCCTCCAACAATGAGGCTTGATCACATAGCGTGCCATGGACACAAACAAGGGAATTTAAAGTGCAAATGCTTGAATGGATACAACTGTGCTGTTAGTAAACAGTGAGAAAATACTACATGGATCCAGCAAAAGATAAAGGGCATAGTGCCCTAGGGGTTCGAATAATGAACATATAACAGACAGATTGAGGGATGTACTAAATTAGAAAAGTGCATATGATTAAATTCATATATTTACACTTATTAAAATTTCCAACTCCACTTCAAAAATTCATATATATATACATTATATCACATATAAGTATCTACACCATATGCATATAAGTATCTACACTATATACACATAAAACTACAATGGTTGATGTTATAAGAACCCAAAGATAACATTTTAATTCATTTCAGGAACCGAATGTAGATCACACTGTTATAAAAATAATACCCCTGTGGGTATAGTCCAATGCAACACAAGCTCGTAAATCCAATGCGATAATGCACCTATAAATTACCCTTTTAAGGATACTGCAGATCAAACAAAATAGTTAAGTGAAAAGTGCTAGTGCTAACATTAAAAACATACTTCAGATTATAACAGGCTGCAAAGTCAGGTTAAAAATCGAAACCCTTTATAGGGGAACTCGTCAGTAACTCATCATTTATCCAGAAGTATTATAAAAAGTTTTTTACAGTGACTACGTTATAACAGGAACAGGTTAACATTGACTAGAGGCAGGTGTACAGGTCCTCGCTGGCATTTAAACCTCCAGGATTCTTACTGTTGAGCTCTAGGATGAATCTAGTTTCCAATAGACGCAATTTTGCGTCCCTATTTCGACCTCTTTTCAGAAGTAAAACAGAGTCAACAAGAAAATACTGTAGGCTACTGGGGTCACTATTATGTACTGATTCGAAGTGCCTAGCCACTGGGTAAGCTTGGTCTTTTCCAGATATTGCCCTTAGATGTTGTAAAATGTGCTTGTGGGCGGGCAGACGGGTACTGCCCACATATTGGAGTCCACAAGGGCATTGCAAGACATAGACTACATATTCAGTCTTGCATGTAAGTCTCTTATTGATTACATATATATTTATTACCTACTGGCGGTCGCCAGTAGGTAGTTATAGTTAGGATTATTTTCAATGCAAAATCTCAACATTCTATTGTGAATAACTTTATCGCCGGTTGAGGAACTTGCCTGAAAATTTCCTCACATTTGCCTCGCGGCGCCCTGGTCCTTCCCTGAAAGTTTGGGGGGGATTTGTCAAGCGGGGGCCGAGATAAAAGGGGGGTCCCAAAAAGTGTTTTTCCCATGTTAATTTCCATAGGGCGGTCGACCTCACTTTTAGCCCGAACGGCTGAATGGATTTCCACCAAACTTGGCAAAATTGTAGGGACTGGTAGCCCGATGTGCCTTTGCTATGTCTCAAGATATGTGCTCCAGTGAATTTTGAGTAATTTGGTTCAAAAAAATATATATATCTATAAGCGCTCCCCGGTACGCGCACCGGGGCGCTAACCAGCGCGCTACGCGAGTTCGCGCGCGGAAACCTGATTGGCTCTCGGGTGTCTGTAAACATTTCAAACAGTCCGGAGTGGCCGCCATCTT
The DNA here is from genome assembly GCF_964263255.1 of Lissotriton vulgaris. Lineage (NCBI taxonomy): Eukaryota > Metazoa > Chordata > Amphibia > Caudata > Salamandridae > Lissotriton > Lissotriton vulgaris. The sequence goes on along the minus strand of NC_141696.1, from coordinate 512,434,447 downwards.
GTGTCCCGGTAGGATCGAGACACAGGAGGTGGCAAAAACAAAGGGGGAAATGACCATAAGGGGACAGAGTAGACCCCTCCTGACCCCCTAGGTTTGATGTGGGGGCTATAAAAGGGCCCCGCAGGGTAAAAAAAAAATTTTTTTTTGATTTGCGTGGGGGGAGCGCCCGGTAGGCGCACCGCGGAGCCTACCGGGAAGCATTACATGGGAAAAAAGAATGATAGAGTTTTTAAAAAATTTAGCCTTTTTTTAAAAATTGGAGGTAGTTCTAAAAAGAACTGTTTTTTTCTTCTTTTTGTTGTTTTATATTTTTTTAATGTGTTTTGAACATTTTGTACTTTTTTTGGCTTTTATGAACTATTTTATATATTTTTGTTATTTTTATGGGGAGAAACAAAAAACAGGGAATTGAAAATGTCTCAAGTGGAGCAAAAAAAAAATCAGGAAAAAATTAGGGTTTTTTGGGCCAATTGTGGTTGTCACCAGCAAGGAGGATGAGCTTTATGCTCTGTTCACCATAGGAGATGGTCTTATCACAAAAAATACATGTAATTCTGAATTCCCCAAACCGCAAGGGATAGTCTCCCTTGTCTCTGGTCCCGATGGAATGGGTTGCTTTCTTTTGGAGGTGGTGGTTGAAGATTGGGGAGGGTTACTGGCCAGTTCTCTCACCTCTGCGGCAGAATAGTTGTTCGGATGCTTGCGCTGCATGTGTCTAATCATGGTATTATTACCAAAAGAATATTTTTTGTTAGGGTTCCCCTTGAAAGTTCCATGCCACAGATTAGGCAAGTCGCCATGGGCGCATTTACTTTTTTCTTGCCCTCTGGGATAGAAAAAAACTCCCATACAATGTGCTGCCTTGGCTTGTATGGGGTATTGTCTTCTGGCAGCCACCTTCTCCCTTCCTCCTCCTCCTCCTCCTCCTCCTCCTCCTCCTCTTGACCACCAATGTAATGTTGTGATGGTCCTCTTGGTGGTGGTGGTGGTGCAGATGCGCCAGCTGCTGCTGCTACTGTAGCAATTTTAAAGTACAAAATATTTCTGATAGATTTCCAAACAGATCTTCCTCAGTCAAAGGACAAAGTCAGAATAAGGAAAAAAAAAAAACTGTCCTGAACCAATGAAAAGTGGTATTTTCAGGTCACATGACCCGGGCTTTCATCATTTAGAAACCAAAACTGTTCTGCACCAATAAAAAGTGTTATTTTTAGGTCACATGACCCGACGCGCTTACGCGATGCGCCCCCGGGCGCGTCAGATGATTACGTTGCGCAATCGTATTCGCTGGAGTATTTCCGGGTGCGCTTACGCCGTGTGTATCACGCGGCTACGCGATACGTCATGATTTTTTCGTTCGCGGCAATAGCGCTAACGGGACACTCACCTGTGCGCGACCCGGGGTGCTCCGAAAAAATGCACTTTCCAGTGCGCACACCGGGGCGCGCACCGGAACGCACCAGGGCAAAAATTTAAAAAAAAAAAAAAGTATTATATAAATATACAATATAGGATTCATTATAAAAAATATTACATTTCATAGGTTTGAGGCCCTATATATAGTTAGGAATTAGCATTTAAAAAACCTATGAAATTCACTGAAAAAAACCATAGGTTTCACACCAGTTATAGTTAGGAATTAGCATTTAAAAAACCTATGAAATTCACTGAAAAAACCATAGGTTTCACACCAGTTATAGTTAGGAATTAGCATTTAAAAAACCTATTAAATTCACTGAAAAAAACATAGGTTTCACACCATTTATAGGGGCTCAATATGATTGCGGATTTTCCGCATCCTCCGGCCCGGCGGAAGCCACCGCCGGCCCAGGAGGATGCGGAAAATCCGCAGCGGACCCACCAAAGACCCACCGCCACATTAGGATGGCTGGTGGGTCCCGGTTTTCCGTCCGCAGCTTTTCCTCCGCGGTTGGCTTACAACCGCGGAGGAAAAGCACTAATCTGGTGACGGTGTCTCTCAGACACCGTCCGCCAGATTAGTATGTGCCTGCAAACATGCTTTTCCGCGGCGGCTTTTCTGCCATGGAAAAGCATGTGTAACTTCACTGCGGGGGCACGTTGCGGGCCCCCTAGGTGAAGGGGGGGTGGGGGGTGCACATGGGGGGTACCTATGGTACCCCCCTGCATTTGTATGCAGAAAGCGGCAGGCACCACGCTGTGCCTGCCTCTTTCTGCATGCAAATGCAATGCGTGCATTTTTAACATTGCCGCGGGTGCAGCTTGAAGCCGCACCCACTGCAATGTTAAAAATAGAGGATGTGACCGCCACCCTGGCGGTCACATCCTAATCGCACAGGAGGTGACTCCGCAGCCCATGCGGACGTCCCCTCCTCCTCAATGATCGCGGACGGACACAAGTCCGTCCGCGATCATAATCGGCCCCTCAGTTAGCAGGAAGTTTTACTCGCATAAAACCATTGAAATTCCCATGTTATAGTTAGTTGGACTCGACTCACTATGACTTGCGCGTGCAATGCACTGCTGATGACGTCACATATTACATCACTCATGACATGGTCAGTGACATCACTCATGACATCACTGATGGCACCATCCTTGTGACAGAGTGACAGACCTCCTTTCACTGTAATGTAACCCATGAAACACATATTGAAAAATATACATTAAAATTTTCAAAAAAATGGAGATACCCATACCAGTTCCAAACAACTAATTCAAAAATTCCACCATCTATATACACATCCACTCATTCACCAACAGTTCTGTATAGTCACTCATACATATACTCACTCATCATATGTAGTGATTCACCTATACATCCTGTTACACACCAACAGTCATCCAAACGTTACTCTCACACATACTCACACATGCAAGTAAACTATTGAACATCCATTTATTTGCATATACAGCTATACACACACTACCACCTTACTTCTAAGGAAACTTACACATACTTACTCTCTTAAACAATCACTTATAGAAACACATAATTATTTAAACAGGAACTCTTTCAATATTTCACTCTCACATATACTCACTTATATACATCAAAACTCATATATACTCATATATACTAGATTAAAACATATGTAGTTACTGATAAAGACACTAGTGAGACAGTCATTCACTCACTAACACACTTATACACACTCATCAACCCATACAGTCCTGCACATATGCTGTCTTCAAAACACATACAAAGAGAGAGTTAGTCATTCCTGCATCTATGTGATAAGTAATACCCCCACGAAACCATACTAACACACAGACTGATACTAAAAAAAACATCTAATAACCAATATACCTACACATGTACCTACTCACCAACCCATGCAGCCACTTAGACACAAAGTGAAACACTAATACATATAATATTAAAGAGGTTTATAAAGCGCCTGGTGACGCCATCTCGGCGTGTCCCTGCGCTATGGAGATAGGAAACGTTCAGAAAGCATAGGAAGGCTCCTCCGCTCAGCTGTGTTTTTAAAGATTGTACAGGTGGGTTTTTAGGAGTTTTCTGAACTTGACTTCAGACCCTTCCAATCTGAGGCTAATCGGGAGTCTGTTCCAGTTGCTGGCTGCTACCAGTCTGAAAGAGCGGCCACCCAATTTTGCTCTTTTTACGAGGGGGATCTTCAGTAAACCCGCTCCTACTGAGCGTAGTGTTCTAGTAGGCTCATAAATGTGTACCAGGTCTTGAAGATAGGATGGTGCTTTATGCCATATAATTCTGTGGCATATTAAGACCGCTTTATACATCACTCTCTTTCTGACCGGTAGCCAGTGTAGCGCCACAAGAGCTGGTTTAGAGGCTGCTCTTTTAGGAAGTCTCAGCACCAGGCGGGCGGCTGTATTTTGAAGGACTTGCAATCTCCCTAAGCTTTTTTCGGTGGTGCCTAAGAGCAGAACATTTCCGTAGTCCATACGGGAAGTAACCAGAGCTTGTGTAATGGTACGTCGAGCCTCCAGCGGGAGTAAGTCTAAGGTGTGATTGAGAGTTTTTAGTATCCCAAAACATTTTCCCACTAGACGGTTGACGTGGCCCTCATAGGATAGTTTGGGATCAACCCATATTCCCAGGTTCTTTGCCTCCTTACAGGGAGTGGGTGTCGGGCCTAGACATGTTGGCCTTCAGTCCACTGTCCAGCTAGAATTGCTCCCTCCAATCACCATAACCTCCATCTTGGAGCCGTTAAGCGTTAGACAGTGAGAGTTCATCCATCCTGCCAAGGCCTGCATACAGGCCTTGAAGTTAGATGCCGCTGTAGCGGGAGCTTGGGACAGGGAGATCAGCAGTTGGGTGTCATCGGCGTAGGAGACTAACTCCACTCCATACGCTTGCACCACTTCTGCCAAGGGGGCCATATACAGATTAAACAAACTTGTGCTCAAGGCTGAGCCCTGAGGCACCCCTTGTTCTAGCGCTATGGCAGATGATTTAAAGGAGCCCCTTTGGACCTGGAAGCTTCAGTCAGTGAGGAATGCTTTCAGCCAACTTAGCGCGGACTCAGTGACACCTGCTTTGTTTAGACACTGTAGCAAGATGGCATAAGCTACAGTGTCAAACGCCGCACTGAGGTCGAGCATTACCAGTGCCATGGTGCGTCCGGAATCCGCCCCTTGCCGCAGGGTCTCTGTCGCTCTCAAAAGGGCAGTTTCCGTAGAGAAGCCCGGTCGGAAACCTGACTGAGAGGAATGTAGGAGGTTGTTCTTCTCTAAGTGTGCCATTAGTTGTATGTTGGCCACTTTCTCTGCCACTTTGGCCAGGTACGGTAGTAAGGAAATAGGTCTTAGGTTTTTGAGAACTTCATGGCTAACATTGGGTTTCTTTTTAATGGGAAGAACTACCGCTTTCTTCCAGTCATCCGGTAGTGTTCCGGAGGCACATGAGACCTGAAGCACATGCCTAATATAAGGTTCCAGCACCGTGATGCTCTCCCCCAACACCCGAGGTGGTGCTGGGTCCCGAGGGGAGCCAGATTTAATACCCTGACAGATGTTGATTAGTGTCTCTGGAGGGGGTACCGAAAAGACCTTTAGACAGTTCTCCACCTTACTTGCCCCCGCCTTTTCCTCAAAGTCCCGTCCACATATCATGTTGCCCGAGAAGGTCGCATAGATATCTTTGACCTTTCCTGCAAAATAGTTGGCTATTCTATTACATTCATCAGGTCTTGAAGATAGGATGGTGCTTTATGCCATATAATTCTGTGGCATATTAGGACCGCTTTATACATCACTCTCTTTCTGACCGGTAGCCAGTGTAGCGCCACAAGAGCTGGTTTAGAGGCTGCTCTTTTAGGAAGTCTCAGCACCAGGCGGGCGGCTGTATTTTGAAGGACTTGCAATCTCCCTAAGCTTTTTTCGGTGGTGCCTAAGAGCAGAACATTTCCGTAGTCCATACGGGAAGTAACCAGAGCTTGTGTAATGGTACGTCGAGCCTCCAGCGGGAGTAAGTCTAAGGTGTGATTGAGAGTTTTTAGTATCCCAAAACATTTTCCCACTAGACGGTTGACGTGGCCCTCATAGGATAGTTTGGGATCAACCCATATTCCCAGGTTCTTTGCCTCCTTACAGGGAGTGGGTGTCGGGCCTAGACATGTTGGCCTTCAGTCCACTGTCCAGCTAGAATTGCTCCCTCCAATCACCATAACCTCCATCTTGGAGCCGTTAAGCGTTAGACAGTGAGAGTTCATCCATCCTGCCAAGGCCTGCATACAGGCCTTGAAGTTAGATGCCGCTGTAGCGGGAGCTTGGGACAGGGAGATCAGCAGTTGGGTGTCATCGGCGTAGGAGACTAACTCCACTCCATACGCTTGCACCACTTCTGCCAAGGGGGCCATATACAGATTAAACAAACTTGTGCTCAAGGCTGAGCCCTGAGGCACCCCTTGTTCTAGCGCTATGGCAGATGATTTAAAGGAGCCCCTTTGGACCTGGAAGCTTCAGTCAGTGAGGAATGCTTTCAGCCAACTTAGCGCAGACTCAGTGACACCTGCTTTGTTTAGACACTGTAGCAAGATGGCATAAGCTACAGTGTCAAACGCCGCACTGAGGTCGAGCATTACCAGTGCCATGGTGCGTCCGGAATCCGCCCCTTGCCGCAGGGTCTCTGTCGCTCTCAAAAGGGCAGTCTCCGTAGAGAAGCCCGGTCGGAAACCTGACTGAGTGGAATGTAGGAGGTTGTTCTTCTCTAAGTGTGCCATTAGTTGTATGTTGGCCACTTTCTCTGCCACTTTGGCCAGGTACGGTAGTAAGGAGATAGGTCTTAGGTTTTTGAGAACTTCAAGGCTAACATTGGGTTTCTTTTTAATGGGAAGAACTACCGCTTTCTTCCAGTCATCCGGTAGTGTTCCGGAGGCACATGAGACCTGAAGCACATGCCTAATATAAGGTTCCAGCACCGTGATGCTCTCCCCCAACACCCGAGGTGGTGCTGGGTCCCGAGGGGAGCCAGATTTAATACCCTGACAGATGTTGATTAGTGTCTCTGGAGGGGGTACCGAAAAGACCTTTAGACAGTTCTCCACCTTACTTGCCCCCGCCTTTTCCTCAAAGTCCCGTCCACATATCATGTTGCCCGAGAAGGTCGCATAGATATCTTTGACCTTTCCTGCAAAATAGTTGGCTATTCTATTACATTCATCGACTGAGTCATTTTCTGGTGTATTTGTGTTTACTACCACCGAGATCTCTTTAAAAATTTTAAACAATTCTCTCGAGGAGTTTTCTGCCTCCCCAATACGTTTTTTATAGTGCATGGCCTTTGTTCCTCGCAGTTTAATTTGCTATTTTCTCTGTGCTTCCTTGTAAGTAGTCTTAGTTTGAGGGCAGAAGTCTATCCTCCATTTCCGCTCTAGTTTTTTACACTCTGATTTGGCAGGCTGCAGCTCGGGAGTAAACCAAAGGGCAGACTTTTTACCTCGGCTACCTATCTTCGATAGGCACATCGGGGCCGACGCATCTAGAGCATTTAGAATACGCCTCTCAAGTTTGCTATTAGCGCTTTCACAGTCAGCGCCTCCCGGTGGACCCCCTTGCTCTAATAGTTGATTGAAGGTGTCTTGTGAGAAGTGCTTCCATTTACGTTGTGGATAACTGTTTTTATTCCCTCTGTGGGTATCTGTATGTGGACTGTGGATTTTAAATGGGATGAAAAAATGATCCGACCAGGGTACAGGTATGGGCGTATTCACCCTCACTCCATTCCAGCTGAAGAAAACAGGATCCAATAAGTGGCCGTGTATATGGGTAGGGACATTGTTTTTTAATTCTAGTTGTAGGGCCTGCAATTCTTGCTTTATGTCTATCACTTCCTTGGATAGTTCATCCTCAAGATGGATATTAAAGTCACCTAATATCAGGAGTCTGCTCTTCCTAATGGCTAAGTGCGCTATAGCCTCCACTTAATTGGATTTGAAGTCCTTAAGCTTTCCTGGGGGTCTGTAGACAAGGATTCCCGACACAGCGTGTTGGGGTCCAAGCTTAAGAGTAAAAAGGCCGGCCTCGCAGCTGTCTATTTGCAAGGGCGCTAGAGTGCATTCAAGCGGGCCTTTCCTGTCTAATCTGATGAGTGAGTAGTCTGGCGGGATTGCTTCAATTATATCAGGGTCTGAGTGTTCCCCTAGCCATGTCTCTGTTAGGAAAAGAACATCCATCTTCTCATCCAGAAGGAGTTCCCATATGATTACTGTGCTTGCTTAATGATCTACAGTTTAACAGGCCTCCGATGACCCTCCCTTTATCTGACTCACTAGTTGGTTCTCTTTGGTTTTTAAAGTGGCACATTGTGCAATTTCGAAGTGTTAGTACCTCCATAGTATGCCAGCACGGACCCGCGCTAGAAGGATGTAGATCAAGCAGTTCTTGTCTCCCATATCGTATGTGGATAGGCTTGGATTGCAGCGGGGTTCTGGCCCCGAGCCCTGTGCGGCCGCAGACGGGCTTAACTTAGGCGCAACTTTGGCGCGCTTTCGTCGCGCCCGCTGCACGCGTCCGCTGCGCGGCCGCTTTCCCATGCACATTTATAGGGAGGGGAGTGGCAGCTAGAGCGCTGACCTGACCCCAATGAGCCCGGAAGTGCTGGGTTCCTCCTCACCCTCCGCAACAAACGCTCAGAATGGACGCGGCGGACCGGAGCGGGAGTACCGTAGGTAAGTGACCCCCGAGCTATTAGTCAGCTCAGAAGTAAAGTGCACACAGTTTTAAAATCAATTACAAGAATACACTTATGATTTTAAAAAATAGCTGGAAATCGCTATTACATAAAAACACTTGTTCTCAGCGCCCACAGTGCATTAATTGTATCACACAGCGCAAAGCAGATAGAGTCAGCCACTGCCACCGACTTCCTCGTCTCCACCTCGCGACTGTGTTCCTCCCCCCTTTTAACCGGATAATGAACACGGCAGCTAGAGCGCTGACCTGACCCCAATGAGCCCGGAAGTGCTGGGTTCCTCCTCACCCTCCGCAACAAACGCTCAGAATGGACGCGGCGGACCGGAGCCGGAGTACCGTAGGTGAGTGACCCCCGAGCTATTAGTCAGCTCAGAAGTAAAGTGCACACAGTTTTAAAATCAATTACAAGAATACACTTATGATTTTAAAAAATAGCTGGAAATCGCTATTACATAAAAACACTTGTTCTCAGCGCCCACAGTGCATTACTTGTATCACACAGCGCAAAGCAGATAGAGTCAGCCACTGCCGCCGGCTTCCTCGTCTCCACCTCGCGACTGTGTTCCTCCCCCCTTTTAACCGGATCATGAACAGCGCAGCTAGAGCGCTGACCTGACCCCAATGAGCCCGGAAGTGCTGGGCTACTCCTCACCCTCCGCAACAAACGCCCAGAATGGACGCGGCGGACCGGAGCGGGAGTACCGTAGGTGAGTGACCCCCGAGCTATTAGTCAGCTCAGAAGTAAAGTGCACACAGTTTTAAAATCAATTACAAGAATACACTTATGATTTTAAAAAATAGCTGGAAATCGCTATTACATAAAAACGCTCGTTCTCAGCTCCCACAGTGCATTACTTGTATCACACAGCGAAAAACAGATAGAGTCAGCCACTGCCACCGGCTTCCTCATCTCCAACTCGCGACTGTGTTCCTCCCCCCTTTTAACCGGATAATGAACACGGCAGCTAGAGCGCTGACCTGACCCCAATGAGCCCGGAAGTGCTGGGTTCCTCCTCACCCTCCGCAACAAATGCTCAGAATGGACGCAGCGGACCGGAGCGGGAGTACCGTAGGTGAGTGACCCCCGAGCTATTAGTCAGCTCAGAAGTAAAGTGCACACAGTTTTAAAATCAATTACAAGAATACACTTATGATATAAAAAAATAGCTGGAAATCGCTATTACATAAAAACACTTGTTCTCAGCGCCCACAGTGCATTAATTGTATCACACAGCGCAAAGCAGATAGAGTCAGCCACTGCCACCGGCTTCCTCGTCTCCACCTCGCGCCTGTGTTCCTCCCCCTTTTAACCGGATAATGAACACGGCAGCTAGAGCGCTGACCTGACCCCAATGAGCCCGGAAGTGCTGGGTTCCTCCTCACCCTCCGCAACAAACGCTCAGAATGGACGCGGCGGACCGGAGCGGGAGTACCGTAGGTGAGTGACCCCCGAGCTATTAGTCAGCTCAGAAGTAAAGTGCACACAGTTTTAAAATCAATTACAAGAATACACTTATGATTTTAAAAAATAGCTGGAAATCGCTATTACATAAAAACACTTGTTCTCAGCGCCCACAGTGCATTACTTGTATCACACAGCGCAAAGCAGATAGAGTCAGCCACTGCTGCCGGCTTCCTCGTCTCCACCTCGCGACTGTGTTCCTCCCCCCTTTTAACCGGATCATGAACAGCGCAGCTAGAGCGCTGACCTGACCCCAATGAGCCCGGAAGTGCTGGGCTCCTCCTCACCCTCCGCAACAAACGCCCAGAATGGACGCGGCGGACCGGAGCGGGAGTACCGTAGGTGAGTGACCCCCGAGCTATTAGTCAGCTCAGAAGTAAAGTGCACACAGTTTTAAAATCAATTACAAGAATACACTTATGATTTTAAAAAATGTTGGAGACGGCGTTTCTGTGGATTTATTGGGGTGAGGCGAAACCCCGTCGAGGCTCGCCATCGAAAGAAGGCGCGGGCTAATTTTCGTCAAACTTGTGGTATATATATATATATATATATATATATACCGATGGCGGCGGCAGGCTTGCTGGTAATAAATCACCTCGATTAAGCACTAAGAATTGGGTCTGTTCTTTCGTCAGTGTTGGAGTGTTGGGCTGAAGCGGCCACTTTGGCTATTGACGGATTTACGTGTATATATATATATATATATATATATATATATATATATATATATATATATATATATATATATATATATATATATATATATATATATATATATATATATATATATATTCCACTATTAGTGTAACTTATTTGTCTTCCATTAGGTCAGTATGGGATGCTTGTGTATTAGCTTATCCTTGTAATGATGTTTCCCTCAAATATTGTTACATTTTATCTTTTTATGTACATTTTATGTTAAGTGCAATAGGTCATTTCTCCTAAAGGTTTAGAAAGTGCACTTTTTTAAATTATGTGGACCTGCTTTATTATTTCTTCAGACACTGAGAGAATCTGCTAACCGTTTTCCTGTAGAGTCCTTTGTAAAATGTGCTGTTTATTATTTTACAAGCATGTATTTTTAATGTTGCTTCTTAAGATTTCTTGTTTGTTATTAATTTGTATGATGAACTTAGTGTAGCACTTTTGTGAACAATTTTTTAATTGAATACATTATCTTAGTTTTTGGGGTACATTAAATTATAATAAAAAATTATACTAATTAAAAACAAATGTAAAAATAATGCAATTACAATACCTCCGTCAGTCTTACCCTACAATTTCAACAAACACAAATGAAATTAATGGTAGAAAACAAATCACAAGACACCTTTGTTAAAAAAAATAAGATTATGAAATTCATTATTATGCATGCAAGTAAGCAGAATATCATATCCAAATAATTAAAAACAATGAAATATTAAACGATAAATTATCTATTTACCCAATAAATGCAATTGTATTACCATCATTTTAAAAGTATCTATTAAATAAACAAAACAAAATATTTACCTAATTAATTAAATAACAAATTAAAAACAATCTTTACAATTCTTTCCCTCTTTGTTTTCTAGAAACCCAACAAACTGCCAAAATAAGTTAATTTTCATAAAATTAAAAAAATATTACCAATAAAAAGTCCAAAGTAAACAATTGTTAACCATACTTGAAATTAAAATATTAATATTTGCGAGACAAAAACAAATACAACTCTACTAAATAATTAAAAAACAATGTGAAGTACGACTATTTAAAAAAAAATACATATGGCCTAAAAACAATGGGGCATATTAGCAAGAACCTCGTTAAAATTATCGCCGTTTTAGCGGCAGGAAACTGCCGCTAAAACGGCGATAATGGGCTTGCTAATATGCATTATAGAATTCCAATAGGAGCCCAGGTTAGATGTCTTGCACATCTAACCTGGGCTTCTATTGGAATTCTATAACACATAGTAGCAAACCCATTATCACAGTTTTAGTGGCAGTTTCCTGCAGCTAAAACAACGATAATTTTAACGAGGTTCTTGCTAATATGCCCCAATATTCTCATCTTCTATAGTCTATCTCGTCATATTTTTGACAACATCACCATATTTTTTTTCCTGATGTCTGTGTTTCATTATATTTTTAAAACAATATTTTGATGGAATATCTAAGCCGGTTGCATTTTCCTCTTCCACACATTAAATCAATAGGTCTTTCAAGTTTCAGACTAAAGTCTTGATTACGAGTATGACGGTGTGGGAGTGGGCTGCCACTCCACTCCCACACAGACAAAACAGGCCGCTGGCCGCCCACAGGAATACAAGTTCCCTCATAGTTTGCAGGGCAGTCCTTTGGCATTTCCATGACAGTGCCATTCAAAAAGGCAATGCAATGGGAACGTCAAAGCCCGTTCCTGCACAGCATGGACTGAGGATGCATGAAGACCATGCACTCAGCTGTATGCATCACATGGGCCTGAGGCCACAGAGGACCCTGTAGGGCCCCCTTTGTTTCCTCACTGCCAGCATTATTTTAATGGCGGGCTCACCGACATTAACTGATGGTAGTGAGATGGTAGTGAGAAAACTTATAATATGCAAGGCAGTACCACAGCAGCACCACCAAGCATATTGCAGCTTCAAGACCGCAACCTCCGGGGATCGCGGTTCAAATGGGCCAACTGCTGAACTCGTAATACGGTGGTTGGGCCAGTCCTATGACGGTTTCCAAACACAATCTCCAGCATGAGTACGGCGGTCTCATGGGTCATCAAACTTGTAATTAGGTCCTTCGTTTCCACAGGTTGAAAAGGTATTAAAAATATGATTCTTCCCAAGGTGAAAATGAAAATGTGAACCATATCCTTAAATATTTAAATCTACCTTTGACGTGCAGGCATTACAGGGGGGGTGGCCTTTAGGCTGCATAAGTGCAACACAAAAATAATTCAAAACAACATATTGATAATATAAAAATACTACAGTAGCTGCTAAAATACAGGAAAAAGTGCACTCCGTGTACCAAGGATTTAAATGACTGTAAATACCTTGTTTGCATGCAAGCCACTAACACAAGTTACACTATAAACTCACCATGACAGATGTACTTACTTTTTTCTGAGTTTGTCAAATGAAGCATTGAAATATAAAAAGAATGAAACACAATGTTATAGTGAACAGTGAAATCAAGGAATGACTATCAACATAACATTTTTATCTAACATAATTTTTTCACAGACGTAGAACTCTAAAAACATAAAAGGAAATATACAGCTATTTTAAAATGAAATGTATCTTAGGTTACATGTTTATGAATAACAAAGATTTACTGTATTTTTGACTACTGAACTGTTGAAACATTCAATTAGCCCGCAATGATTGCTCTACAGATTACAAGTTAATGCTGAGTATGCAGTGGCATTGTCAGGATTTTTGGGCCCCCGCGCGAGATATCTTTTGAGGTAACCTGTTGGTAACAACTTTTATTCTTTTTTACCTAATTTCTGGTAATTCAAGCCGGCATGTTGCCAAACGACACATAAACTTTCACACAGGAATCATTTCACCCATCACTTTTTTTCGTTTTCCTCAGGGCAACTAATGGGACGTTTGTAAGCAATTATATACTTTTGTGCATTTAATTTAACTTTTGTATAACTTTATAAATGCTTTTGTGGTACCAATATTTTACTGGTACATCAAAGAGACAGTCTTTTGAAACCAGTATCACATATGGGCAGTCTTCTTTATGAATGTCCTTGATTTATAATATATTGCAGGTGAGGTAGATGTACCTTTTCGGTTCATGCAACCCTTGAATGGAGTCTCATGTGCTGACCTTTACATTACATTATTATTGTTTTGTCTACTGAGATGGTTTGTTGTTTAACTGGTGCAAATGAATAGTGTAAGACTCAGTGTCCTTTTCCATTTTCTGTTTATGAGGTGTGCTAAAACATCAAACCCTTATTGAATAACAGTATGCTCTCCTGCACCCGCATCTCCCACTTCCACCATTTACCTTGCCTTTGCACCCTTGGCCTCCCCTTGGACTCAACACTCCAGAATGTAGCATCCACTACCCTTGCTCTGTGTTGCACTGTGCACTCCCCTTCTCTGATAGTACCAATCTTTTTGGCTTCTATTGGTGAAAAAATCTTCACTAAACTTTACTGACACAGAACACGGGCAGTTGGAATTGGAATTGGAAATCGATTTATTAAGCGCGATTGCTGCCCGAGGGCGTCCAAGCGCTGGGTGTAAGGATCGCGGGACAGGTGACATGACACATTAGAGCTCTGAGGCTTGGGTGAATAGTAGGGTTTTCAGCTTTTTACGGAATGACAGCAGGTCCTGGTTGGATCGGAGTGAGAGGGGGAGGGCGTTCCAAAGTTTTGCGGCATTCACTGAGAACGACCTACCCCCGGATCTAGCTCTCTTTGCGCGGGGAACCACTGCCAGAAGGGCATCAGAGGAGCGGAGATTCCTGTTTGGGAGGTAGGGGATGACAAGCTTGCTGTTAATAGCGGGGCCTGTTTTCCAGAATGCCCGGTGTGCGATGCACAGCGCCTTGAATGACACTTTGTGTTTTACTGGCAGCCAGTGAAGACTTTTCAGTGCAGCTCTAGATGACTGGGCTCGGGGAATTTTTAACAGGGTGCGTGCTGCACAGTTTTGCACTATCTGGAGTTTCCGGAGAGTCATCTCGGGAGCTCCCACGTATAGAGCATTGTTTGAATCAAGGCGGGACTGGATGAGGCCTTGAACTGCCACTTTCTTGGCTTCTGGAGGCAGCAATGGAAGGACCTTCCTTAGGGTTTTGAGGATACCGAAGCAGGTGGCGGATAGTTTGGTAGCCTGGGTGGAAAAGGACATCTTGCTATCCAGCCACACTCCTAGGCTCTTGACGCTTTCCTTGGGGGTGGGAGGAGGGCCCAGGGCTTGGGGCCACAAGGAGATAAAAGATGTTGGCGATGCTGGACCTAAAAGCAAGAGCTCCGTTTTATCTCCATTTAATTTGAGGGAGGAGCTAGTCATCCACTCCTTGATGTCCTCCAGGCAACTCAGCAGGCCTCCCTGAGGGTTGCTGATGTTCTTTTGAGCCAATGATACCACTAGCTGAGTGTCGTCGGCGTACGACACAATTTTGATGCCGTACGGATCGACGATTCCCGCCAGCGGTCTCATATAGACATTGAACAACACAGGGCTCAGAGAGGAGCCCTGTGGTACTCCGCAGCTGAGGGGCCTGCTGGATGATATTGTGTCGCCGTCGAAGATCTGAAATGATCTGTCGGACAGGAAGGAGCCGAACCACCTTAGGGCATCGCCAGCGACTCCGATGTCCCGGAGACGGTTCAGCAGGGTGGCATAGCTGACCGTATCGAAAGCAGCGCTGAGATCGAGGAGGATCACTGCCACTGATCCTACCTGATCCAGAGCCCTTCGAGCTTCCTCGGCAAGTGCTACTAAGGCGGTTTCTGTGCCATGTTTTGGCCTGAAACCTGTCTGGGATGTGTCCAGTAGAGAATGATTTTCAATATACTGGACCAGTTGGACATTTATATATTTTTCCAACACCTTGCCGACCCAAGGGAGGAGAGAGATGGGGCGATAGTTTGAGTAATCGTCGGGGTTCAGATTTGGTTTTTTTAGCAGCGCCCGTACCATTGCTTGTTTCCATGCTGTAGGAACAATACCTGTGGCTATAGATGTATTGAGGAGTTCCAGGATGACAGGCAAGGTGGCTTCGTGTGCTTGCATCAGAACTTCTGGTGGGGCTGGATCGTGTGGGGAACCCGATTTGACTTGCCGTGCCATTTTACCGAGGGTGTCAAGGTCCAGGGGAGGGAAGTGCTCCAGGGTTGGCTGGACGAGGGAAGGAGGTGATCCAGGGGGGGGCAGGGCAGTTGTCTGTGGGCCTGTGACTCCTGTTTGAAAGGTGGCGTAAATTTTCAGGACTTTATTGTGAAAAAAGTCCGCAAGCTCGTTGCATTGAACTTGGGATGGTAGGCTTCATCACATACCCAGAATGGCATAACATGAGCAGCAGGAATGCAATATTTCCTGTGTGTAGGACACACCGACTCATAGAATATTGCAGCACCGCTTTCCATGTATCATCACTTATATGTGGTACTCAGGACTCCTAACACCTTTTCAATATGCAAAAGTCATTGGCATTGCTGTGATGCTGTGGTCTGTATGACCCTGAAACATTTCCAGCTGTACAATAAATTTGGTAGCACTGACTACATCAAACCTAATATAACCAAAAAGATTCTATCCTGTATGCTTTTTATATTTTTGTATTTATTCATGATGTGTAAAAAAGAAACTGCTGATCTAGGAGTTCCCCTAGAAAAGCACTATGTGTTTTTAAAATACCCCTCACACACTATGAATCCAATAGTGTCATGCTTCATCATGGGGTCTTCCTGTCCCTCTACGGGGCGGGGCGTGCTTCGACCTGCGAATGTGCGGGAGCAATAGATTATTTGTAATAAGCTATGTGTGGTGAGGGTAGTGGGAGTGGTAGGGGATGTGATAGTTAGTGCAAAAGTTAAAAATGTCCTGGATAGAAAAAATACACTTTATTCGTTTCTCTGGCTGGAAATATTAAAATGGGGTTTAAGGTAAGGTGTATTTACTATACCCTACTGGGTCGACATGTTTCGTAAGCAGACCCCCCTGCTTTACTCATCAGGACCGTATGTGATCCCTACAACACTCAAAAATGTTTTTGATAATTCTCTGTAATATGCCTATTGTCCTAATAACAGATTGCAAAAATCGGCTAATCTGTTATGGGGGTTAATAATTACCCCTTAAAAAATGAACAAATTTGGCATCTGAAATGTAAAATTGAGACAAACAAAATTGGTTCCTTCATCTGGATTTTCAACACATCATCATAACGTGGAATAGGCATCTTTGTATAGTGATATATCTTTGCAATGGAGATATATTTTTCTCAGAGAAAAATGCGTAGTTCTCTGTAGGCAAAGTGGTATCTCAAATTAAGACTACTCCGCTCTTACTCCAAAGGTTATTTATCATCACTTCTCAAAGAGGGAGCAGATCATGCTTTCACACACACAATTACTCATAATGCGTCAAAGGATGTCAAAATGCAACAATCATCATTTTCACATACTCAATAGTCAATTTTTAGATACTAGTATACTTCGAGACTTCTAGACATATGACATTATGCTTGTTTTGGTTGCTGATTGCACAAGGTTGTTAAATTACAGAAAGTCCATAGTAAACTAGTCTTTTAACCCTTTATTACATACACTGTTCACTTTGTGAGAAAGCCTCATGAGCTAGCATCGGAGGGGAGGGATTTCATCACTGGTAACAATAAACGGCGTATAGCCTTCTCTCACCCCGTGCTGCTCCGACGATAGAACCGTTGATGGAAGCCTCCGGTATTTATTGTATCGTTAATTAGTTTAATGAAAAAAAAACCTGTGGCGGCTATTGCAGTGCTAGGATGTTGCCCCGAGTAGTGTATCTCATGTGAGAACACTTCCTGTGGCTGGAACTTGTTTTGACTAGACCGTCAACAAAGATGGCGGCTGGATTTGACCGAGTATTTCGGGTTCGCTATACTCACTTCCGGTTTTGTGCTCATAATTTACTTTATCGTTACTGTCCTTGAGCAATGATTTTCCATGTAGCAAAATTATTAGTTGGGGGCAAATTTAGATGTAAAGAATATGTCTGGTGATGGTTGTTTAATCGTTTTGATGAACAAATCGATGGTTCCATCCCTATACTTGTCGCAAGCTGTCTAATAGTTGGTTGCACTCCTTGTGGTAAGGGCAGTGTAAAAAAATATATATATTTACTAAAATAGTAAAGTTCACTGTTTTACATTTATGCAGTATGTGTACTCATGATACATGCTGCAAAATGTAATCGTTGTGTCATCATTGTAGTACCTGTTCGCTGACCTGTATCCTTTCTAGAATATTACAAAGGAATCTGTTAAGGTTGGTAAAATGGTATATGGAGTTATCCTAGTATTCCATCATCACGCCATTATTTCAGAAAGCATATGGATGCTGGCATTATTAGGCAACACCTTTCCACTGAAGTTGCTGCAAAATAGATACGCAAACTAACAGTTGTTACTCCAGAAACGAATATGCTTGCATCTCTACAAAGAACTTCTGATGGATGGGGAGAGAAAATCTCCTCAATACAGCTGCATACTGGGATTGGAAATCAAGCAGCTGATGTCAAACTAATTGTCTCAGATGTTATCAACTCTTCACAACAGGAAGCTGTAAAGGGAATACACCAGGCCACCCTCCTCTCATGCTTGTTTGGATCAGATGCTATCAAGCCTATGGTACTACAAATACACGAGGCCTACAGAAAATACAGAAAAGGTAACCCAAACAAAATGTTACCTTAAGGGGTTTAGGTAGCTCAACCATGTCTCCCTATGACCAAGACTACCATGTTGCTTTTGACAAGTAAATGGGACTGACCCCTGAATCAGAATCTTGGTTAAATGTTGCTGAAGTTTGTTCGTTCTCAAGCTCTGAAGAAGAATAGCTCCTATACGGATTGGAAAGTGAGCTCAAATATTTCTCTGCCTTGAGAGGGTGTCAAGTGATACGCAAACAAGGGTCAAGACTGATTTGCATGTGGCTGGGTTCAAAATGGAATGGCATGGTGAGCAAAAAAACGATGGATTTAGGGCCAGATCCCTGTACTGGGGTGACAGTATGACATTGATCTGCATTCTGTCCATCAACTGTTGTTTTGGGATTTGTCACCCTGAGTGGGACGGGTATGCCCAGACGTGGGTCCCGTGCTCTCCATGCTACTTGAATTAAGCTATCCTGGCTGAAGAGGGCTGAAACCCCCAAACCGGTCCTAGGATGCTTGTTTCCATCCAGGGAGGACCTGGCTTGGCAGTACGGGCCGGACTGTTCCCATGAGACACAGGGTCAAGACTGATTTGCATATGGTTGGGTTCAAACTGGAATGGCAAGGTGAGCAAAAAAAAGATGAATTTAGGCCCAGATCTCTCTACTGGGGTGAATGTATGACATTGATCTGCGTTCTGTCCATCAACTGTTATTTTGGCATTTGTCACCCCAACGAGTATTCCCAGACATGAATCCCGTGCTCTCCATGCCACTGGAATCAAGCTATCCTGGCTGAAGAGGGGTGAAATCCTGAAACCGGTCCTAGGATACTTGTTTTCAGTCTAGGGAGGACCTGGCTTGGCAGTTCGGGCTGGACTGTTCCCATGAGGCAAAGGGTCAAGACCGATTTGCATATGGCTGGGTTCAAACTGGAATGGCATGGTGAGCAAAAAAAAGATGGATTTAGGCCCAGATCTCTGTACTTGGGTGAATGTATGACATTGTTCTGCATTCTGTCCATCAACTGTTATTTTCGCATTTGTCACCCCGAGTGGGACAGGTATGCCCAGACGTGGGTCCCGTGCTCTCCATGCCACTAGAATCAAGCTATCCTAGCTGAAGAGGGGTGAACCCCTAAACCGGTCCTAGGATGCATGTTTCCAGTCCAGGAAGGAACTGGCTTCGCTGTTCAGGCTGGACTGGTCCCATGAGGCACAGAGTCAAGACTGATTTGCATATGGCTGGGTTCAAACTGGAATGGCATGGTAAGCAAAAAAACTATGGATTTAGGGTCAGATCTCTGTACTGGGGTGAATGTATGACATTGTTCTGCAATCTGTCTATCAACTGATGTTTTTGCATTTGTCACCCGAGTGGGACAGGTATGCCCAGACGTGGGAACCGCACTCTCCATGCCACTCGAATCAAGCTATCCTGGCTGAAGAGGGGTGAAACCCCAAAACCGGTCGTAGGATGCTACGGAAACGCACTATACGCAGGAATCCCAGCCAAACACCTACGACAACTACAACGCATCAAAAACACCTCCGCCTGACTGATCATCAACATCCCCCGCCGCAGCCACATTACCCCCACCTGAGAAACCTACACTGGCTCCCAGTAGACAAGAGGATCACCTTCAAGCTCCACACCCATGCACACAAAGCACTTCACAACACCGGACCAGCCTACCTGAAAAGCAGACTCAGCTTCCACACCCCGACCCGCCAGCTCAGCTCCGCCAGCCTCCCCCTCGCCACTGTCCCCCGCATCCAACCAACGACCTCCGGCGGCAGATCCTTCTCCTACCTCCCTGCCAAGACCTGGAAAACCCTCCCCACCAACATACGGCAGACCCAAGACCTACTCACCTTCAGACGACTCCTCAAAACCTGGCTCTTCGAGCTATACAGCACACTCCCCCCCTCTCTTCAGCGTCTTGGGACCCTCACGGGTAAGTAGCGCGCTTTACAAGTACATTGATTTATTGATTGATTGTTTCCAATTCAGGGAGGACCTGACTTGGCAGTTCGGGCTGGGATGTTCCCATGAAGCACAGGGTCAAGACTGATGTGCATATGGCTAGATGGCTAGGTACAAACTGGTGAGCAAAAAAACGATGGATTTAGGCCCAGAATTCTGTACTGGGGTAAATGTATGATATTGTTCTGCATTCTGTCCATCAACTGTTGTTTTTGCTCTTAAACACGTAGTCGTTACATATATTGGCTTATATGTACCTAGATAGATGAAAACTTAAATGTATTAGATCTATTAAAACTGTGATGCTGTCGTTCTGACATTTTATAACAGTCCTCAGTATTAAACCGCACCGCTTATAAAAATAGATTTTGCCATCTCAAATAACGGGCAGAAGTACCTGAATAAAATATACACAACCATTGGTAGGCAAATTGCAGACTATTACAACACATTACACAATAAATTGGTAAAATGTGTCCGTGTTTATTTTACGTGTTTAAGTAGGCATCAATTGGGTCATCCTTAAAACATCTCACACTATGTTAATTATTCTTGCAAAGCTGAGTATTCCCGTAAGGCACAAGCTTCTCTAAAACTGGCCCCCGCCAATCCCTATTTTAATTTCACAGTAGGCTCTTCAGATTCCGGTATGCCACCTTGCTACACACAACACGGTATGCCTTTAGCAGAGCACATGAACCACTTAAGGTTTGTAATAGTGTTGATCAAGTTGGCATCCTTGGGCCATTCTTCTTTTGTTTCTGCATACTGGAAGTCTCCATATATACAAGGTAGACATTGAAGCGAAAAAGAATAAAGTCCTGCAGATGTCAGAGGACACGTTTTCAGTGAGGGGTCTTCTACCACTTTTGGGGAATTATGGATTAAACAACACTCAAATGACTTGAAATAGCTGATGTTGCTTCCAAGGCTCGCAAATAAATTGGAGCTTGGGGCTGTGATGTACGCCCAAGCACCTAGGCAATGAAAGCAAAACAAGCCAATTGGTCTATTTTAATGTCACTTTTTGTGTTAATGTCATCAGTGCGTCATGCGGCCTGATCGTCAGTACCCAAAAAAGAAAACTGCCTTAGGCTACTGAGGAAGCTCTTCCCCAGTAGCCTGGCCAGAAAAAAGGAAAAGGCCTCTGGTGCCAGCACCAGGGGGGATGCCTGCCATTGATAAATGGATGAAACCTCGATGTTCTTAGAGCCAGGGTGTGAGCACTATGGACGTGGAGGTCACGTCAACAGCACCCAAGGAGTTAAGTCATCTGTTTCACAATATGACATACAAGGGCAGTTTTAGTAGGAGTAGTTTGCTATAGTGCAATTAAGCAAAATTAACCATAATTACATGAAATGCATCTTGCATTCAAAAAATTCCCTGAATGGTTCATTCGGATAAGAATTCAACTAAACACAATTATTTCAAGCTGCTTCCAGTCACTCGCATTCAAAACACTGCTGCTCACATTCAAATTCATAATTCTGCCTTCAAAATTGCCCGAATAATCTGTTTGCGTAAAATAAAATATCTATCTGAAATAACTGTTGGCCGTCCACTTTAAAGAAACTGCCAGATTTATTTAAAACACTGTCGGTCGGATTTTTAGTTTAGTGCTCAAAAAATTACCTGAACGGTCCGCTCTTGTAAAAAAGGTACCTGAAATGCAGCTGGCGTTCAAAAAATATCCGAACAGCTCCACCAAATAACAAGATGTGGCGTAATAGCATAATCTTGGTAATGTTGCATTAATTTTGTTGAGCGAAACAACCAAAATTACACCAATTACGCTGGCATAATTTAAATTGCACCTAAGCCTAATTAATTACCAGACGGGTGACATTACTGCTGTAACATTAGAAGAAAACTGGGCTGCACATTTCACTTTTAAATAATTAAAAAACTGCAAGGTTGACACGTTTTTTTCAAGACCTGATTTGAAAATGTGTCTTATGATAGCACAAGTGATAGATGCTAATTCACAGGTGTTGTGATTACGTGTCAACCCGCACTGATAGGGGTGTAACAACATTTTAAGGTTTGAGGACTAAAAAAAGGAGAAGTCACCAACTCTCCTGTATGGAAACGACCTTTACAATGAAGGCTTAAGAAAGACAAGCCTTTACAACGAAGACTGAATCCCGAAGGAGGCATCACAACGCTGGATTTTACAACGAATAAAGTAATACTACAGGTAAGGTGACAGTTTTTGGCTGTTTCTGTTCCCTATATATATTGACCTTCTCTCTAGTTAAATAATTCATGACATAAAGTCCCCACAAAGAGAAACTGAAGCGGAATTGTCGCCTTACATATTACATGGCATGTGCCAAAATGGCTGTTTCTGTGACTGCATATACATTGTTTTAAAAAGTAAGCCCCTTATAATTAACAATTAACTAATTTACACTCCAACCTGTTCCTACCTTGGCCCATTGCAAAGAAGGGGCATTTATGATGTAATGACTGCAAAGACTGATTTTTATCATGACAATTTTGAACATTTATGTAGATTTTGCCTCACCATCGTATGTTTAGGTCCTTGTATTCATATGGCCTAGAGATCGCCAGAAGTTATTGGAACTGGGCTGAACCATATCGACCAATTCAAGATCTGAATATTTGAACTCATGAGTATTAAAAAGAACTACCTGTATTATGGTTTAGAAAATTTCTCTCTAATTAGCTTTCAACCGCAGTTCATAATACTGGTGTAACCAGTGATGTTGAAGAAAACGTTTACAAGGACTATTTTCACTAAACATATTTTGGAATTAAAATTAAATAAGCATTTGGAGTATTCAAAATGTATACATTTCCTTTAGATGCATTTTAATTTTTTGTACAATAAACAATTCAATATTTACATGTGTTTAACATATGACATTGATGTGAGTAAATACCTGTTGTATAGGCATGAACTATTTTGAGTGATGTGCTTTAAAAAATATTGTGGCAGAACAACAATGACTTAGGTAGAGGCTTTTTATAAGTTTGGCAGTCTCAAGACCGCCGAACCTGTGGTGGCAGTCCGACTACCGTAACCTAGGTGGTCTGACTGCCTAGTTACGAGTCTGGCGATCGGACAGCCACCAGCCTGCCACATCACTGCCAGCACTGCCAGGATACTGAATCCCGTGGTGCTAGCTAGGGTGACCAACCGTCCGTAAATTTCACGGACTGCCCGTAATTTGGGCCTCTTGTCCGTTGTCCGTGAAGGATTCTTTCACAGACGCCTTTTGCCCGTAATTTCAGCTGCCCCCTACAAGCAGCCTGTAACTCTCACTGCAGGGGGCAGCTCACGCTCCTGCTGTGATCTGTGGCCTGCAGCAGCCCCTCCCAGGCCTGACACAGACAGCTATCAGGCCATTATCATTCTGTATGTTGCCCTTATTATCACATTCAGAATGATAATGAGCCTCTCTGCCCAGTGACCACATTTCGGGTCCAGTGTTTTTTTCCAGTGGGGGTGAGGGGGGAATCGAAACGTCCTGATAAAATAAGTAAATAAAACCCTTTCAGCATCTCTGAGGTTTTAACTATTACATGCCTGCTGGAAAGAACGTTAGTGCTTTAATGGGGGCTTCTGAGGAGGTTTGTCATGAGTCCTTGAAAATGGTAGACGTCTATAGTGTGACGGCCATCTCTGTATGGAAAGGGTTACAGTATAATACGCAATGTGTCTTTGGCATGATAAGAATGTCAAGTGTTGGTAAAGCAATAACGTGGAAGGGGCCAAGATCTCTCTCAAAAAAGAACAGACTGTGTGACAAAGGATCCGTGCAAAGGCACTGTCACAGGGGGCTCTGCAAAGTGGGAAAGGTAAGCTGGGTGTCCTTGGAGGTCTTGTCACAAATGACTTGTGCTGTTTTTATGACATCATACGCTTTTAGGGCTACAATGTTAGAAGCATGAAGTAGGTGAGTGAGCGCTGTACCTGTTTCAAGGCCCTCTCTGGCAAATACGTTGAACCAAAGAGAAATTAACTGCTTTATTCTGTACATTATAAAGTGTCCCTTAAAGTGTCACAGAGAATGTATTGAAATGTCACACATAAGCAAGCTGCAGAAATTGAAATGTTACTCATAACGAAACTGAAAACTTGGCAGATATGTGAGTAAAACACTTCAAACAAGCTAAACTATGGGTGAAAGCTTTTTGTTTAGTGTTTTTTTCATTGATTGGCGAGTTTCGGCATGTAAGTCTCTTTGGGGGGATATGTGAATGGTTGCAAGAATGTATTAATGGGTGAGGATAGATAGATGAACAAGTTTATTGGTGGGTGGATGAATGAATGCAAGAGGAGATGAGGTACGTGGGTGAGTGCACAGATGAATGACATGGTGGCTGAGTCAATGGATGAGTGAGTGCATGTATGAATGAGTTCTACTTGGATAGATTAGTGAATGAATAGTAGAATACATCGATCAAGGAATAACTGTGTGCATGCAGAGATTACTAAGAGCATGAACAGATCGATGGATGAATAGATTAAGCGATTGTTTTGATGGACACATGAGTGTGCAAGCACATGAGAGAATGGATGAGTTAAGTAAGTGCCTGAGCTGAGCTCTGTACTTCAGTCACAGTCTGCACAAAAATGAGTTCAGCGTCGGTGAGGCTGGTTCAGGCTCCACTCTGGGACCTCTCACACATCCTACTGCCCTTCCATTTCTGGTGCTGGGTGTAATTTCTGATATTTATATGTTTTCCTTGTCTTCAATACTTGATTTTGTTCCTCCTGAGAAAGTGTCACTCATAGTCATTGAATGTCACTCAAAATTACACTGAAATTATGAAAATGTCACGCGTAAGCAATCTGAAACCTTGGCAGCTATGGAAATGTAAGATCTGAGAAGTCTTCAGCTGAGATCTTTTTCTTCACTTTTTGTTTTTTTAAATATGTAAACGCAGGTATGTTTCACTCGCATACACAACAGATGCTTTGAGTGCAAGGATCTCTCAACCTAAAACAAACTTATTTTGACTTGTGCTTGTGTTGGTTGTCTATTTACTTATGCACTATTGCGGGACTTCCTCTGATGTGTATGCAAACGTACCTTTTGTCCGGAATTTTCGTCCTGAATTCTGACCTTCTGTCCTGAATTTTTGTCCTGAATTTTGACCCTTTGTCCTGAATTTTTGCACTCACTGTCCTAAATTTGCACCTATGCCAGTTGGTCACCCTAGTGCTAGCAGTGTGCAGAGTGGGAAGGAATGGAGGCAGTGCCGAGCCCAGTCCTGCCGTCCATATTGCGACTTTCCCTTCTGCAAGCCTTTTCATAGCATTGAAATCGCCATGGAAAAGCTGGTGGAATGGCAAGGAGGGGCCCAAAACGGGGCCCTCAGGCATCGTTTCCCATTTTGTTATGTGAGTTGAGGCACATGCTGTGCCCCCTATGCCTGCACTGCCGTGAGTGCACTGTGTGGCATGCATGACAAGTGCATGCTAGCAGTGCAGGCACTGCTGGGCTGCTGCATTGGCTTCAGGGTCACTCAATGAGCCAATGCATGCAAATAGCCAAGACTGCAGCCGGCACACTGCAGGCCCAGCAGTCCAGTCGAAATGTGGCGGACATTAGACTGCCAGCATTGCAGTCTTTGATGGATGCATTTTCGGCAGTCCGGCGGTCGGACCACCGAAATTGTAATAAGGCCATAAGTGAGGAATGATTCTCAATAACTTCCTCTAGGAAACTATTACAGGTGGGTTGTTGGCCTCTGTTACCAGTTCACAGGAGGGTTAGAGACCTCTCCTTATTTGTGTTTGATTTTCTTGCTGTACTGGGTCACTCATCTGGACAACATGACGACACAGGAAGAACTGGAAAAGGAACATGGCTTCCTGAATTCCAACGATGACAACAAATCTCCAGCAAAAACGTTATGTTTTCCTGTCAAATGAACACATGAACACATGTAGAAAGCAGAGATGCAATATGAGTCTGAGACCTCCGCCCAGCTTGGGAACCAAGAGGTAAAGGAAGTAGCATCCCAGGCCACTTTCTTCCAGAGGTATCATTTCTATTGTTTTTTTGTTCAGCAGGGCTAGGAGCGCTGCCTTCAAAATTGAAACATATGCCAGAGAGCAAGGGCTAATAGAAGGGTGCAGTCCAGGTAAAGAGGCAGGAAGAGTAGTGCGTAGCCCTTGAAGATTATCTGAATGATCTCTAATCTGTCGTGATCATCTCCCAATTGGTGGAAAAGTGGCATAACTTCCTTATCAGAAGGAGTGGCATAAGGGAGAGGGGAGGAAGAGAGGTTTTGAGGCAGCTGCCTTATAAAGCACAGTAGTAAAGGAGAACACTTCTTACGTTAGAGAGTCAGAGGGATTTGAGGAAGCAGTCTTTCGAGGCACAGTAGTAAAGGAGGACACTTCTCTGGGGGAGAGGATGTATCCTTACAGCTAGAGCGGTCACCCTCAAAGCTGGGGAACCGGGTTCGAGTCTCGGCAGCAATGCTCAACATTCTGTGATTCTGGGCAAATCACCTAATCTCCCCGTGCCTTACAAAAATGAATATATCCTACTGTAATGAAAATGGTGGTATGTAAAGCGCTCTGATACTCTAAAAAAGTGTTGGAGAGTCAGAAGGTTAAGGTGTATCCTCGTCAATGAAGGTATCCAAACCTCATGAGAGTCAAAATGTAGGTCAGCATAGGAGAAAGATGGAGGAAGCAAATTTTCAGTTTCTGAGTAATTTTTGTCTGAATGACAATAATCCTGACCAGGCACACTTATGGCATTTTAATCAAATCCAAACAACTTTTCTATCCTGTGAACTTCTTGCCCCAGGATGAAACCCTTTTGCCACTTTGGCAGTTTCAGCCAGCTGTGAAGACAATGCTGCTAACAAGTCTAAGAAACCGATTGTGATAGACAACGGCGGGTGGCTGCTTGAACGGCGCTGGGAGATAGCGCTCTGGTCTGGGATTTCCTTCTAGGTGCTAAGGCCAGAACCTGTGGAAGCCAGGAGTAAGGAGGCATCAAGGTTGGAACTGCCAGAGTTATCAAGCCTGAATGAACAGGTCTGCCATTAGGATGTGGCTCGGAGGACACTAGAAACATCCTAAATTATCCTACATGGACAAAAAGAAGGCCTCAACCTGCGCTGGATTGGTGGACAGAGCAGGGAATCTGATTGGATCCAGTGCACGATTAGAAATTGCTCCAAAGATGAGGGAGAGCTCAGAGTTAGGGAACGGGGCTATGATTGCAAACAGTCCCCCAAGAGGGGCACATTTCTTGATGAAGAACAAAAAGATTTCTCCTTCTCAAGGTACTTTCTGTGAGAAGGTCTCTTGTGAGATGGTGCCCTGCCAGGAAACTTACCTGTAGGGGAATTCAGACCCGTTGTAGTGTACTCAATGATTCTATCCAAAAATAACTAGGCCTTTAGTCTCCTAATGAGCTTCAGGCTCATCAGGGAACATGAGTCACCGGCTTCATAGTCATATTCGGAGCCCATCTATCACATGCAGATATCATGCAGATTCGAAAGTGGCATCCCCTTATGGCACTAATGACAGGAGTTGAATTCTGACATCTTAAGGGGAGACATTTAACCTAGTCACTGTTGAGAAGTGAGGAACATTTGTCAGTAAGCAATTTGTCAGTTAGCAATTTAAAATCAGGATCCCCCTGGATATTGCGCCGCCTTCTGCCCTTAATCAGGTGTCGGGGACAGTCTGTCCTGCCATAATGCATGTTATCAATGCATCCTTGGAGGCGGGAGTAGTGCCCCCCACCTGGAAGTTGGGGAAAGTTAAGGCCCTCCTGAAAAAACCTAATCTGGACCCTGAAGACTTGGCCAACTATAGGCCTATCTCGCTTCTACTTGGACTCAGTAAAATCGCTGAAAAGCATGTTAATCATGTACTCTCTTCGTTTATAGAGACTACAGGAGCCCTTCCCAGACGGGATTTAGAGCCAAACAGGGGACAGAGATGGCGTTGGTGGCAGTAGTGGAAGCGACCAGGAGTATCGTGGATGCCGGAGGCTGCGCGGCAGTGGTCCTTTTGGACCTCAGCGCAGCCTTCGACACGGTGAATCACCCCCTCCTACTCCATCGTCTCCGCCTTGCTGGAGTTGCCGGAAGAGCCCTCAAATGGCTCCAGTCTTTCCTATCTGAGAGATTTTTCTCTGTTTTTGAGGAGGATGTGTCATCAAGCAGGTCCAACTGCATCACGGCGTTCCCCAGGGATCCTCACTTAGTCCGACCATGTTTAACATCTACATGAGACCACTGGCTGAGGTGGTACTTCCCTGGGGAATTCAGCTTGTCACCTACGCTGATGATACTCAGTTGGTGGTGTCCCTGGCAAGGGACGACGCCATAGGCCGAGGGATCAACTATCTGACCCCCTGCCTCACTAA
This sequence comes from Lissotriton vulgaris, assembly GCF_964263255.1. NCBI lineage: Eukaryota > Metazoa > Chordata > Amphibia > Caudata > Salamandridae > Lissotriton > Lissotriton vulgaris. The sequence goes on along the minus strand of NC_141696.1, from coordinate 512,406,079 downwards.
AGTGCTGGAGTGGATGACCTCCTCCTTTTTGAAATTAAATGGGTCCAAAACTGACATCATGCTTCTGGGTTATAAAGCTCCTATTAACCTGGATCCTTGGTGGCCGAACTGTCTGGGTCCTCCAGCCCCCCCCCCTCCCCCCCCAAGAACCAGATAAAGAGTCTGGGGGTATGGCTTGATTCTTCCTTAAGATTTCAAGTACAAGCAAAGAAGGTGGCAGCAACCTGCTACGGACTGATTAGGGTCCTCAGGAAGGTCCTTATTCTTCTTCCGTTTGAGGCCAGACGCATGCTAGTTCAGTCGCTGGACTACGCAAATGCTGTTTATTTTGGGGCCCCAGTAGGATCTGTTCATACACTGCAAGCGGTGCAGAACTGTGCAGCTCGGCTGCTTATGAATGTACCCAGACACAGTTCGGCGAGGACTGCATTGCGACAATTGCATTGGCTGCCGATTCATGAAAGAATCACGTTTAAAATCTGGTGTATGGCACACAAGTCTATCTGGAATGACGGCCCCAAGATTCTTCTACCCATGTTCCGTCTACATCAATCTCTCAGATCCCTTAGGCCCAATCAGCGTAATCTGCTGGTGGTACCTAGGGAGAAGCGAGCCCGAATGGGTGGTCGCCAGCTTTCTTTCCTAGCAGCCAAATGCTGAAACAACCTCTTGGACAACATCAGGCTTGAAAGTAACCATCTCGCCTTCAGGAAGCGATTAAAGACACTTCTGTTCCAGTGAATGTCTCCTTCAGTCTTTTGGTCTAACAGCGCTGGGATGCCTCAGGGTAGCCATGCGCTATAGAAATGAGTATTCATTCATTCATTGATGCAGAGAGCGAAGAGAGAGAGAAAGAGAGCACCTGACTGTGTTAATGGGGTGCCGAAAATCAGGAACTGAAGTCAGTGCCTTAGTGAGAGGCTACTATACATTAGTCATCAAGTCCAGCAGGCAAGGTCTTGGATGAAGCAGCATGGAACCACCTGAAGGCACTGGAGAGCTACTAGATGGGTAAACGTTTTTCTGGCCAGTCTGATGCTTGGAAGGACATTCTTAAGCTGAGGAATCTGCAGAACAATGCAACCATCAGAAATTAAAGCTTGTATCTATCCATCAGAAAGAAGAGAAGTTGGAGAAATGGAAGGGGAGATGACGTATTTTCCCCTATTTGAGTTGAAGTATGATTCCTGAGTTCCATCCTTAATGAAGGGCATCCCAAACTCAACAAGCATTTACAATGCAATAATCTCGGCATTATTAAAGGTAGAGCTATTGGCATTGCTCATTACATTTTTTTGGTGTTTTTTTTAAATCATAAATAAATGGCATTGTCATTTACATTGCCAATAGCGTAATCGTTAAATAAATGGCATTGTCATTTACAATGCCAATAGCTTAATCACTCACAAATGCATGACCTATTGCATTTACACCTACACAGAGCCACACACACAAAGCCACCCACAAACACATACAGAGCCACCCACACAGAGCCACCCACACAGAGTCATTCACATAGAGCCACCCAAACACACCAGGGCTCTAAGTGGAAGCATTTTCAATAATATACAAGCCATAGTTGCTGCCTATTTATCTTATGCAACTAACAACCATTGACAAAGCCAATAGTCCTGACTTGGTATAGTTATTAAGTTACTATGGATGCAATGACAGAAACAGCAAAATACAAGTTGGGTGGCACACTATGCTAAGCACAGATTTTTAGCTTTCGTGTTTTTAAGCCACACCCTTAATTACATTGGCTACGCCCCTTTGAGAGCCCCTCCAGTTTATTCATCCCACATAAAGCCCTGCTCAAGGGACATAAGTCACAGAGACACTGCCACATTTAAGTTCAATTTATGTGCCGAAATGGCTCTGTATGAGAAGGACGTTCACTTTCCGTGCACGTGGACCCGTCGGTAACATTATTCTACTTGGGAGAGATGCTTGGGTAAAATCTCTGTTATTTCTCCCATTTACCGGGCACAAGGGATTTTGCGGTGGAGCCAAATGGAGGCGTGTGTTTTGGGATGTCCTGCTGATTTCATAATGGGCGTGGCCGCCCACGATCACGTGAAAAGGGAGTCGTATATCCTATAATGCGGATGTGTGTTTGTGGGGGTCGGCTCGTTTGCCTTCTACTCACTCCCCTTCATCTAGTGCGCTGGCCTGCTACTGACCAGGGCCGTGGCAGGGAGTCCCAGAAACCCACAGCCTGAAGGCGCAGTGTTTCCTTTAGTCCGGGGCCGGCGGCGTTGCGAGGGCAGCTCTACGGAAACAGGTGTTGGCTGTACCACCATCTCCCAAAATCTGATGATGGCATGGCATACACCAAGGGAGGGTGAGATCACATAGTTTGCCTCCAAAAATATCAAGCAATTCCAAGAAAATTATGAAAATGTACGAGTTCGTTAGAGATGTGATCCTGGCACCTGCTTATTCCCGGTTTTGTGGCGATGGGTCACTTAAAGGGTCAGTGGGGTCAGAGGCTGTGCCATCACCTCGGATCTTGTTCGTTTCCTAACGCTGGACCTGGCCTTACTGATGCAGTGGGAAGTTTTGGGCAGACGGAAGGCTCAATGTTGTGTTCAGTCGCAGCTCTTGACAGATCTAAAGAGGCCATAACACTGCAAGCACATGAGCGGCCCTGTGCAGGACATGAATTATGCTCAACTTTTGCAATTCGCCAAAATGTCACACACGTGGCCTCAGGGACCAAAAGAGAAAGTGCAACAACAGAGCCTTATAAACTGTGATCCTGTCATTCTGCACAGACACAGGCGTTGACACAGTGCTGTCTGTCCCATCTCCACCAGCAAAGCATGGCTCCAGACAACATCAAAGCAATAACTCTCAAGCCAAGTTCTAGTTCTGCCCCTCACTTGTTTAGGAGACCATTGATGGGCCTGCCATCGTATCTTCTAGACTGATCTCATTTGGTTTATTATCACTTACTACTTCCGTACGCCCTCAATGTCCGGACGTCTTACAGGTGTTACAATGTTGTTACTGTACATCAGTGGTGCCCACAAGGCGCATGTCCCCTTCTGAGCTATCGCGGCATGCAGTCAGATCTGGGTACTAGCCTGTGGCTCGCTCTCTAGTCCATGTCACAGCTGTATGGTGGGGCAGCCAATGGCCTCTGCTCACAGCGATGCAAATTCAACAAGAAAAATGGCACAAAGAGGGTGGCAGAGGCAAGAAAAACGGCACAAATGGGGGGCAGGGGCACAAAAAACTGCACAAACGGGGTGGCAGAGGCAAGACAAGGGATAGTTACCTCATGTCCTCGGTAGACGCTGCTCTCCTGGTTTTACCAAGCAGCAAAATGGCGGCCTCACTCCGAAAATTACAGAATCAGAGGCGTGTTTTTTGCCTTCTGAGTGACGGATGATGTCACAGGACGAAAGAACGCAAAAAACACGCCCCCGAATCCGAAAGAGACGGGGCTTGAACGGAGTGATGCCCCTCTCCTCCAATGGCTGTCCTCCGATTAGGAAGCCAGCCAATGGAGGAGAAAGGCGGGTTCAATCCCCCATAGTACAAAACATTAAATCTCTCACTGAGACTGCGCAAGCGCAGCCTACGGTCCTCGACCTAAAGAGGAGAAGAGTTCTAGTTAAATAGCTATTTTCCAAAAACTAATAGGAGACAAACATATCGCCTGGAAAATCTTGTGAATTGATATTGAAAAAGTCCTGTCAGGTTTTTCAGCAGGAACAATTATTATATGGTTCATTTTCTACAATGGGTCAAAGGTGAAAGTGTGAACATCAATGTGCTGTAGGTGATGGTTATTGTTTGCTAGAGGAGATGTAAACCTAATCTGAACTGATTAAACATGCCAGACTATGTGGGGCATGCCCTTTGCCCGGTGGAAGTTCAAGTGTGTATGGAAAATAGGTATGGAGTGGGCTTTTGTGTTGTCTAGTAGCTTAAAAATATTTGGATTGTGCTGGATGCATGTTTGGAGTTCTGTGTTAATGTGCCAAGTGTAAACCTCCTGCTCCGATATGTTGAGAAAAAAGCTTCCATGTTAGTTTTCTGCACATTTTTGGATCTAAATACCAATTTGTAATGTTTCTAATGCTCAACCTAACTTTTTCTACATTTTGACATTTGTCTTCTGATTTTGAGATTTTTTACTCTCAGTGACGCTAATTAAACAGTAACAGAGTTACCATTAATAAATATCAGCACCTACTTTAATTAGGTCAATCAATGGGACAGTACTACTAATTTGCACATTTCAACTAACCTTTATAGATGCAATACATTTTTCCTAAGTGATAACAAAACTCAATAGAGCTAATATCCAAATAAAGTCTCTCCCGATCAAAGTTAATATTTTGAATCTAAGTTTTGTCTAGTTATTTACTGGAGAGCACACGCAACTAAACATTAGCTTTGCAGCTGAGAGATCCATCACTTCTTTGAGGAGCCTTGGCAGCCTCTTCAATGGATAAGTGTTTAGAAGTCCCAAAATAGTAATCTGCACCCTGTCTTGGACTAGACAGTTTAATCACATGAAGCTTTACTTTGTCATTAATAAAATGAAAGCGTCCCTAACCCTCCCTCGTGACGCTGCGTATCCCATACAAATATCTGATCTCATTAACTTGAAATTGGTTGAAGAGACAGTCAGCCTCAAGGAAAATGGTTATTACTCCGAATAGATGTACCATTTGCCAACATTTAATTACAGATCGTGATCCCAGAAGAGCTACCGCTCAGTTTACTGTTCACCAGCTCAAAAGTTAGGGCAACAAATTCAGAAACAAGTCAACTCCCGAATGGAAATAGGTCACATCATTTGAGAAAGGAGGCAGAGCTACCAATCAAGAAAACAGGGCTGTGTGCAGAGCGTGCCCTGAATAAATCCTGTGCTATGTTTAAGTAGAGATGCATTTGTTTATAACAAGGGACAAAGCAGATCCGAAAAGTTCAATTGCTTTCCATTTTTTCAGGTTTAATGGCTGTTCTTTTTCTTATTGTATTCTCGCGCTTGATATTATGTTTACGCATCTGTATGGAGAGTTATGTGCATTGCCGCTTCTGCTGGGGGGTCTATTGACACCCATTGTTCAACTTCAGGTGAATATTTTGTTACCAGGCATCTTTGCTCATTACCTAACCTTGTGTGTGGATGCGGCTGGTTTAAGTTAACTTCTTCAGGATGGTTGATATGTAAATTGAAGAGAGGATATTTAATTCTCACTATAAACTGAATAAATGTACTTTTGAGATGGCAAATGCTTAGCCAACTAGATGGCTTTGAGCTACAGATGTAGAGAAATGTATCAGTAAAGCTTAATTTAGGTGCGCTGTCATAGTGAAAAACACTTACTCAACTCGCTTGCTTGGAGCTGAGATGTGTGTCTGATGGGGTCAGGAGCTGTGCCTAATCTGTATTGAGGATGTGTGAGTATTTCTTGACTGGGACCTACTACTAAGGTGGCAAGCTAAGGCGAGGCCTCTTGCCATTTGTAAATGGGTTACCACCAATTTTGAATTGGTGGTAAAATATTACTCATTTGCGACCAGTACAGTAGAGGCCGGTGGAGGGAGTTCCGTGGGGCGGTGAGGCAGGGGGAGGGGCAGGGTGGGGGTAGTGAACACTGGAAAATGGATGAACGGAAGTAAGTAAACAATTAAATAAATCAAATGAATTTCGCTGTGTGTGCTGCATCGCAAAATGCAATGCAGCATGCGCAACAAAGTTTGCTTTTTGTATTTAATTGTTTACTTACCTCAGTTCATCCATATTCAGGTGTTTACTACTCCCCACCCTGCCCCTCCCCCCGCCTCACCGCCCCACGGAACTCCCTCCACCGGCCTCTACTGTACTGGTCGCAAATCAGTAATATTTTACCACCACCACCACTGGCCGCTACTGGACCAGTATTCAGTTGCAAAACATGAATATATTCCCTTCCAATTTGGTATTTGGACGGGGCACCCCTTCCAAATACTAAATCTATATTTGGTAGAAATCGCTAACTGCAACTCGGTAACATGTTACAGAATCAAAGTTTGATGTTTGTACATTCCTCTCTGGAATCCTCCCCCTCTGGAATCAAGGGAAGGAACAAGAGAACAAGGAACCTTAAAATTTCACCTAAGATTGTGACAAGAAACCACCAGGAAGGTTTTTCCCACTCAGTGCCTTCAGACCGCCAGGCCTGATCCACCTGCACAGACTGGCCCCCCGAGGTGAGACCGTAGCCCCCACTCTCAGCCGTCCTGTGACCTGCCTCACTCGAATGGCCCCCACTCCTGCACCAGGCTCAAGCTAACAGCTCTTTGGTCCCAAAGACTACCAATATAGGGACTGCCGCAGCTAAGGGAGAAGGATCTCTACTAGCAAGGCTCCCATGTCCCAAGCTTTATCCTCTTCTGCTCCCACTCCTATGAGACTGAGCTGCCTGAACACTGGACAGACTGGCATCACTACCAGTGAGAATCACATATCCTGAATGCACTCCCCAACCATCTCCTTTGCTGCTCACGCTCCCGGAAGACTGAACTGCATGAACACCGTGCAGCAAACTGTCATGTGGATGATCCCTTCCCTGCTCGTTCCGCTACTGCTGCCTCGCTCCGGATCTCTCATGGGGGGTGTGTTGGCTCTGCTTGTCCCCTGCACTTCCCCTGCTCTCCAATCGGGGAATGAGCCTTAGCTACCCACAATATATGCGGCTTGCCCTGCCAGCATCTCCCCATCTCCCACAGAGGCACTCCCACACAGTTGTTGGGTTAGATATGGAGCATTGTGGAGCCAGCACACTCCGTGGTAGCCCAGGGCCACAAATGCAGCCATTTTGGGTAGGCTGGGCCTCGACCAGCTTTAGGGAAATGGGAGCATGGAAAGTGAAAAAGGACTTGCTCCTCCCCTTACAGCATTAACAAGTGAAAAAGGACATTTGAATAAAGCCACACAGGCTACTCACTTGCAATAAAGTTAGACCCAGCACCTTCCCAGCTGGGAGCATTGAAACAAAAAGAGGACTGAAACAAAAGGAAGGCATTTTAAGCTCCCAGAGTGTCGGCTATTTTGGATTGGGCTGTTGCCAGTCCAGAACAACCTCTGTACACTGCTATAGCCTGCACCTCATTACACTAATATTCAGGTTGATTCCTTCATATAGAGTTTGCCTGATATCACTGACTAAAAGACCACCAGGCTCCCCCACTGAGGATAATATGATGCATGCCCCCACAACACCCCTCCCCCTTCAACACCCAAAATCATGAAACCACATGGTCCTAACTCTTTCTCTATCAATATCTCTCTGAACCTTTCATCTACAGCGGCTAAAAGCTTCAAATACAGACTGAATAAACGCACCCAGAAACACTCATTGCTTATATATACCACAGCTCCACCTAAAGTCTAGAAAGATCGGATCTCATCTTCTACACTATCCAACCTGTGAAATGGAATACAACACTAACAAACTATGTTCATATATCCAAAGCCACTAACATCTAGGCCCGGGGAGGCGCTTTCAAGATTTCACTTAGTGGAATTCCGTGGAATTACCAGAAAACTCCACCAAATTCTCTGAGTTTCGTGAGCAGGCTGAGTTACTGGCTCCTGTCTATGTACTCTATGTGAGCTTGGTAATTGTAAAATAAATTACCTAAAATGACAAGCAGAAACTATTTAAACCCAAAAGGTGGTGGGTTTGGAAGCCTGTGGGGCAGTGGTAGAACACACAGTTAAGCACAAGCACCACCCAGAGCGCAGAGACCTATGGCAGCCCATCTGTGGAGTAGAGAAGCGCACGTGTCACTCAAAACACTAATAGTAGCAGCATTGGGCGCAGGGACAGAGATGAAGACTGGAACAGTAGGAGCACAGCAAGCGAGGGGTGGTCCAGTAGGAGTCCCTCAGCCAGCAGCCTCAGCTGACTAGACCCATCAGCAGGGAATCGCAGAGATCTGGAGTAGCTGGAGGTAGGATTGCACAGTGAAAATATAGGCCGGGTGGCTCCTAGCTACACATTGCACCACGGGACCTGCACTTTGGAGGTTGGTCAGAGTAGATTCCCATTCCCAACCAAGCACACTAAGGGAGTCTTCCTGGGCAAAGAACTGCGCCTCAGGCATGTGGTAAGGTAGCCGTGTATGGCACCCCGCAGCTCTTAAACTCCATTTAAAAATCTACTCGCTACCCTATGGGTCCACTTCAAACTTTGCCCCTCAAGTGTCTGCATGCTGCCAGTGCCACAGCTTCTCAAACCTCTCACTGACATGCAAACCTTTAACACAGAAACTTCTGCCTACCCAGTAGGTTAGTCTAAACATGGAGATCCTGACATTACTGGCTGAGGTAGACCAAAGAGCTCTTGAGGGAGTGTACCATTTAAATACATTCCTGATATATTCAGGGACAGTGCCATGTATGGGCCTTACTGGAGATACAGAGGACCTTCAAAGCAATCCGTTTCCTGGTAGGTCTCCTGTGTAGTCTATGTAGGGCCTGGGAAACTGAATGTAATTTTGTAATTCCTAGCAGCATACAGGCTGCTACATTCTGCACAGTTTGGAGTTTATTCAGCTGATGTTTCATATATTTATGTAAAGAGCGTTGCAGTAATCAATTTTCGAGAGGACTATTGTCACTATAACAGTCTTCTGAAATTCTTGGATAACAGAAGGGAGAATTATTTTTTTGGTATGTTTAGAGTGCTGAAAAAGGATGAGGTGAACACATTTATTTGGTCCCCAAATGTCAGCTTATCGTCAAACATGTTAACTAGATTCCTGATTTCTTTACAGGGGTGAGAAGTATTCCCAGATTCTGTGGCCACCAGATGGGGAATCAAAAAGGAAGGTCATTCCCAAACAGGAGAACCTCGGTCTTGCCTGAGTTTAGCCTAGCCAAGGCTTAGCCCATGCACCCATAAAGGTGTTAGTTAGGGTCTCATTAATTGGAAGAAAGGGCTTAGACGAGGCTGGCCCAGGGTGTAAAACCTCATAAAGACAGTTATCTTGACTTAAACAGAAGGCAATTGTAGTTATAGGACCTCAGCTGCATGTCTAATCACCACAGCAAATGAACTGCTGACCCCCATTAGGGGTCCAAAGGGCAAATCCCAGTATCAGGGGAAGTATTATGCCCAGTGGGATAGTGCAAGTAAACACTGCCATTCTCCTAATGCCGGGTTAAATCCTCCCCATCATCACGATCATCATTGTTGGGTTGTGTCAAACTCTGGTCAGAATCCAAGCCAAAAAGATGGTGGAGCTTCAGCGGAAGGCTCTGTGGATGAGGAAGTCTTTGTCTGAGTCAGAGTGGAAAGGAACCAGGTGAGCTGGAGTGGTGTGGTAGCATGTCCTCAGTTGGAGTTGAGACAGATTCGGTTTGAGGGTGAGCAGCAAAGTAGGCAGGGCCTTGAGCTCGGGTGCCGGCAATCAAGGGACTAGTGCAGATCTTGGAGTTGTAGTGGAAGTCAGCACAGAGTTAGTGCAGACCCTGAGGTGGAGGTGGGTTCAGGGGGCTCACTTAAGGATTTCCTTCCATTGAGTCAAACAGGCTGCCTTACTGTCACAAATACAAAGAACATGCTATTGTTCATGAGCTCTAAACAGACTAGTGCAAAAACAATGGTTGATGGACAGAATGCAGAACAATGTCATACATTCACTCCAGTACAGAGATCTGGGCCTAAATCCATCGTTTTTTTGCACTCCACACCACCCCAGTTCAGACATGGCCATATGCAAATCAGTCTTGACCCTGTGCCTCATGGGAACAGCCCAGCCCGAACTGCCAAGCCATGTCTTCCCTGGACCGGAATCAAGCATCCTAGGACCAGTTTCTGGCTATCAGCCGTCATTAGCCAGGGTAGCTTGACTCCAGTGGTGTGGAGAGCAACGGGACTCACGTCTGAGCATACCCTTCCCACTCTGGGTGACAATTGCAAAACCAACAGTTGATGAACAGAATGCAGAACAATGTCATACATTCACCCCAGTACAGAGATCTGGGCCTAAATCCATCGTTTATTTACACTCCACACCACTCCAGTTTAGACATGGCCATATGCAAATCAGCCTTGACCCGGTGCCTCATCGGAACAGTCCAGCCCGAACTGCCAAGCCATGTCTTCCCTGGACAGGAATCAAGCATCCTAGGACAGGTTTCTGGCTATCAGCTGTCATCAGCCAGGATAGCTTGACTCCAGTGGTGTGGAGAGCACGGGACTCACGTCTGAGCATACCCTTCCCACTCGGGGTGACAAATGCAAAAACATCAGTTGATGGACAGAATGCAGAACAATGTCATACATTCACCCCAGTACAGAGATCTGGGCCTAAATCCATCGTTAAACAGACTAGTAGCAAATGAATTTTCAATTCAGGAAAAGCATAACTGCAGTTAGAATACCACATTTTTGTTTGGGAACCAAAGAGACTCCCTTCTCGGTTGCCGGAGAAACATATTTATGATGTATTTGGCATATGGTTTTATTTCTTATCTTCATAGGACATACAGTACAATATATGTTGCCCAGGAACTGCACTTCAACAGAGTCAAATAAAATGCCCGCCGGTACCTTTGTTATTGAATGTGATATCTTTTTATGTTTAGAATAACATTCCTGTGTGTTACCACGTGGGTTACTCTCTGTTTCACATAACCAATGCCATTCTTATCACACCACACCAGACGCACTATCTTTTAGGAAAAGTTGTTTTTCAAATAAATTCTTGGGCCGGATTATATCAGGATTAAATGGATGCAGCTGAAAATATTCTATTACCAGTGTCACAAGTTGCAACAAGCTGCAGGGAAATAGATGGTAGACCAATATCCGATGATTATACTTCATATTTCCGAGAAAACCACAGAAGGCCGGTTTTCTGGGATCTATGTGAAATGAGGGAAATCATGCATTTTTTGTGAAAACTACTGCAGTTTTACTTATAAACACATGAACCAGGCTGCAAGCTCAGTGAATTGCAACCTATCGCCTCCTTAGGCATTGACTTTCAGTGGATTGGGAAAGCAGGGTCGTCCAAGATTACTTTTGGAGGTTGGTGTGAGATAGAGCCCTTAGTTCCGCTAGCACATGTGTCATTCACAATAACTACTTTGTCCAAGCGGTTATATTTTTCTTCTTTAAAAAAAAAACGTATTTACATTAAAATAATATGTTTATTACCACCAGAAGACTTACAGCATAAATCGATATTCACAGATACTATATAACTAAATCACTGACTTCCACATGCATACCCACATCTGTGGAAGAATTAATGGCACGGAGGATTTATCCTCCGCAATAGAGCCTAACATAGCTCCTATGGTATGGCAGACCCATTTTGAGGCACTGTATGCGGAGGGAGGGGGGGATCAAAATGTGGCTGCTATTATAAAGTCACCTAGTCCCAAAGAGGTCCCCTTCACAGAAAAAGACGTGAGGGAGGCCATTAAAGGCTTGGCATCTGGAAAGGCTCCGGGGCTTGATGGGGTGCCCGGGGACCTGTTCAAACAGGAACCGGGGATATGGGCACCTTATCTCACCCTGATATTCAATGCCATCCTAGGGGGAATGGAGGTACCCGATACTTGGAGGGGAGCAGAGGTGGTCCCAATTTATAAAAAGGGATCCCCTCTGCTTCCTTCCAACTATCGCCCCATCAGTCTTATCGACATATCCCAAAAACTCTTCAGTAGACTGATTTTAAATCGGCTCCAGGCCTGGATGGAAGAGATGGATATCCTGTCCCCCTATCAGGCAGGATTTAGGCAGGGAGTATCCACGATAGATCAGATCTTCAGGTTAAATCTCCTTTATTGGAGAACAGCTGTAATCGAGGGCGGCACTTTGTATACTATTTTTGTAGACCTCCGTGCCGCCTTCGATTTGGTACCCAGAGCGAGGCTGTGGAGAGTCATGGAGGAGTTGAATGTCCCTATTGACATCTTGGCAGTCCTGATGAGACTACACGATAACAACTACGCTCGCGTAAGGTGTGGCAAAGGTGGCAAGTTAACCGAAAGGTTCCCCGTTCGCAGAGGGGTGAGACAGGGTTGTGTGCTTGCACCAACCCTGTTTTGCCTCTTTGTGAACGGGGTTGTTGCCCACCTAAACAGGATTGCCAACATTGATGCCCCAAAGTTGACAGGCAGCAGGGTGCCTGCAATTATGTTTGCTGACGACACCCTGCTGCTGTCTAAATCCCCTATGGGGATTTAACGCATCTTGGATGGTTTTCTTGAGTTCTGTTCTGAACGAGGGTTGGAAATAAACCCACAGAAAACCAAATTCATGATTCTGAATCCCAACCACCAAAATCGAGCCCCACCTAGGCTAGGCACAGTTCAATTAGAACGTGTGCACAACATTGAATACTTGGGGATTACTTTAAATGAACATCTAACGTGGACGTCTCACCAGACCAAAGTGACCATCAAACTGGCCCAGTTGGCGGGTGGCACTATGCGTCTGGCGAACAAATCTCCTTATCGCTCACTAACCCCAATCATTCATATTTATAAAACACAAGCCCGTGCGGGTGTCACATATGGGGGTGAACTGTGGGGACACACGCACCTCCCCAAACTTCAGTCAGCTGAAAATAAATTTCTGAGACAGGTCGTTGCCCTCCCCCAGAGCACTCCACTACTTCCCCTTAGATTAGATTTGGGAATTCGACCTATAACGGAAGAGCTTGGACTTAAACCCATAACATTTTGGAGGCGTCTGTGGTGTAGCCCAGATCTCACAAGCTATAGAGAGGAACTACAAGAATTCCTCGAGCTACAGAATGCCAAGAGGATCCCGTGGATGATGTACGTTAAGGGAATGCTAGAGGAAATGGGCCACTCGGAGCTATGAACGGATCCTTTAAACACCTGCCTAAAAACACCAAAAAAGGTCCTTGTGAGAGCATACCAAGATCTGATGCTTACAAAAGCTATTGATGCCGCTCGAGAAGGATCCTTGACACACCTGTTCCTAAAATCGAAAGACTCCTACTGTCCCAAAAGTACTTTAGACGCCATTTCTCCTGTACTAACGAGGAAATTATTTTTACAGTGGAGATATGGAAGTCTTCCCCTAGCTTCATTCACATCGTCCTGGGCATCCAGATCCACCACAGAAACCTGCCCAGTGTGTGCTCATCCGAAGGAAGATGATGTCCATGTTGTTTTCTTTTGTAAAGGATACGAGAGGAGCAGGAAATACTGGCTAGTCCCGTTACTCAGGAACCTGGGTTTTAGAACTTTCCAACCTGCACTACGAGTTTTAAAGACAGACCTCTCTCCCATTGTAGTTTTTGCCCTCTCGAAATTTTTAACTGCTATGTGGTTCACCCGAAGCCGAGCGGTCAAAAGACTTGTATAATAGACTCACTGAAAGTTACAATCTACTTTTCCAGCACCCTATGTTTTTTTTTGTTGTTTTTTTTTTAAATCTTAACCATTGGATCACACTGTGTTTAATCCGTTTTTAATTGTGTACAATGTTATGTTTCTTTTATGATCAGTGATCGAAATAAAGAGTTTTGAAATGAAATGTTTTTCAAATAAATTCTTGGGCCGGATTATATCAGGATTAAATGGATGCAGCTGAAAATATTCTATTACCAGTGTCACAAGTTGCAACAAGCTGCAGGGAAATAGATGGTAGACCAATATCCGATGATTATACTTCATATTTCCGAGAAAACCACAGAAGGCCGGTTTTCTGGGATCTATGTGAAATGAGGGAAATCATGCATTTTTTGTGAAAACTACTGCAGTTTTACTTATAAACACATGAACCAGGCTGCAAGCTCAGTGAATTGCAACCTATCGCCTCCTTAGGCATTGACTTTCAGTGGATTGGGAAAGCAGGGTCGTCCAAGATTACTTTTGGAGGTTGGTGTGAGATAGAGCCCTTAGTTCCGCTAGCACATGTGTCATTCACAATAACTACTTTGTCCAAGCGGTTATATTTTTCTTCTTTAAAAAAAAAACGTATTTACATTAAAATAATATGTTTATTACCACCAGAAGACTTACAGCATAAATCGATATTCACAGATACTATATAACTAAATCACTGACTTCCACATGCATACCCACATCTGTGGAAGAATTAATGGCACGGAGGATTTATCCTCCGCAATAGAGCCTAACATAGCTCCTATGGTATGGCAGACCCATTTTGAGGCACTGTATGCGGAGGGAGGGGGGGATCAAAATGTGGCTGCTATTATAAAGTCACCTAGTCCCAAAGAGGTCCCCTTCACAGAAAAAGACGTGAGGGAGGCCATTAAAGGCTTGGCATCTGGAAAGGCTCCGGGGCTTGATGGGGTGCCCGGGGACCTGTTCAAACAGGAACCGGGGATATGGGCACCTTATCTCACCCTGATATTCAATGCCATCCTAGGGGGAATGGAGGTACCCGATACTTGGAGGGGAGCAGAGGTGGTCCCAATTTATAAAAAGGGATCCCCTCTGCTTCCTTCCAACTATCGCCCCATCAGTCTTATCGACATATCCCAAAAACTCTTCGGTAGACTGATTTTAAATCGGCTCCAGGCCTGGATGGAAGAGATGGATATCCTGTCCCCCTATCAGGCAGGATTTAGGCAGGGAGTATCCACGATAGATCAGATCTTCAGGTTAAATCTCCTTTATTGGAGAACAGCTGTAATCGAGGGCGGCACTTTGTATACTATTTTTGTAGACCTCCGTGCCGCCTTCGATTTGGTACCCAGAGCGAGGCTGTGGAGAGTCATGGAGGAGTTGAATGTCCCTATTGACATCTTGGCAGTCCTGATGAGACTACACGATAACAACTACGCTCGCGTAAGGTGTGGCAAAGGTGGCAAGTTAACCGAAAGGTTCCCCGTTCGCAGAGGGGTGAGACAGGGTTGTGTGCTTGCACCAACCCTGTTTTGCCTCTTTGTGAACGGGGTTGTTGCCCACCTAAACAGGATTGCCAACATTGATGCCCCAAAGTTGACAGGCAGCAGGGTGCCTGCAATTATGTTTTCTGACGACACCCTGCTGCTGTCTAAATCCCCTATGGGGATTTAACGCATCTTGGATGGTTTTCTTGAGTTCTGTTCTGAACGAGGGTTGGAAATAAACCCACAGAAAACCAAATTCATGATTCTGAATCCCAACCGCCAAAATCGAGCCCCACCTAGGCTAGGCACAGTTCAATTAGAACGTGTGCACAACATTGAATACTTGGGGATTACTTTAAATGAACATCTAACGTGGACGTCTCACCAGACCAAAGTGACCATCAAACTGGCCCAGTTGGCGGGTGGCACTATGCGTCTGGCGAACAAATCTCCTTATCGCTCACTAACCCCAATCATTCATATTTATAAAACACAAGCCCGTGCGGGTGTCACATATGGGGGTGAACTGTGGGGACACTCGCACCTCCCCAAACTTCAGTCAGCTGAAAATAAATTTCTGAGACAGGTCGTTGCCCTCCCCCAGAGCACTCCACTACTTCCCCTTAGATTAGATTTGGGAATTCGACCTATAACGGAAGAGCTTGGACTTAAACCCATAACATTTTGGAGGCGTCTGTGGTGTAGCCCAAATCTCACAAGCTATAGAGAGGAACTACAAGAATTCCTCGAGCTACAGAATGCCAAGAGGATCCCGTGGATGATGTACGTTAAGGGAATGCTAGAGGAAGTGGGCCACTCGGAGCTATGAACGGATCCTTTAAACACCTGCCTAAAAACACCAAAAAAGGTCCTTGTGAGAGCATACCAAGATCTGATGCTTACAAAAGCTATTGATGCCGCTCGAGAAGGATCCTTGACACACCTGTTCCTAAAATCGAAAGACTCCTACTGTCCCAAAAGTACTTTAGACGCCATTTCTCCTGTACTAACGAGGAAATTATTTTTACAGTGGAGATATGGAAGTCTTCCCCTAGCTTCATTCACATCGTCCTGGGCATCCAGATCCACCACAGAAACCTGCCCAGTGTGTGCTCATCCGAAGGAAGATGATGTCCATGTTGTTTTCTTTTGTAAAGGATACGAGAGGAGCAGGAAATACTGGCTAGTCCCGTTACTCAGGAACCTGGGTTTTAGAACTTTCCAACCTGCACTACGAGTTTTAAAGACAGACCTCTCTCCCATTGTAGTTTTTGCCCTCTCGAAATTTTTAACTGCTATGTGGTTCACCCGAAGCCGAGCGGTCAAAAGACTTGTATAATAGACTCACTGAAAGTTACAATCTACTTTTCCAGCACCCTATGTTTTTTTTTTTGTTGTTTTTTTTTTTAAATCTTAACCATTGGATCACACTGTGTTTAATCCGTTTTTAATTGTGTACAATGTTATGTTTCTTTTATGATCAGTGATCGAAATAAAGAGTTTTGAAATGAAATGTTTTTCAAATAAATTCTTGGGCCGGATTATATCAGGATTAAATGGATGCAGCTGAAAATATTCTATTACCAGTGTCACAAGTTGCAACAAGCTGCAGGGAAATAGATGGTAGACCAATATCCGATGATTATACTTCATATTTCCGAGAAAACCACAGAAGGCCGGTTTTCTGGGATCTATGTGAAATGAGGGAAATCATGCATTTTTTGTGAAAACTACTGCAGTTTTACTTATAAACACATGAACCAGGCTGCAAGCTCAGTGAATTGCAACCTATCGCCTCCTTAGGCATTGACTTTCAGTGGATTGGGAAAGCAGGGTCGTCCAAGATTACTTTTGGAGGTTGGTGTGAGATAGAGCCCTTAGTTCCGCTAGCACATGTGTCATTCACAATAACTACTTTGTCCAAGCGGTTATATTTTTCTTCTTTAAAAAAAAAACGTATTTACATTAAAATAATATGTTTATTACCACCAGAAGACTTACAGCATAAATCGATATTCACAGATACTATATAACTAAATCACTGACTTCCACATGCATACCCACATCTGTGGAAGAATTAATGGCACGGAGGATTTATCCTCCGCAATAGAGCCTAACATAGCTCCTATGGTATGGCAGACCCATTTTGAGGCACTGTATGCGGAGGGAGGGGGGGATCAAAATGTGGCTGCTATTATAAAGTCACCTAGTCCCAAAGAGGTCCCCTTCACAGAAAAAGACGTGAGGGAGGCCATTAAAGGCTTGGCATCTGGAAAGGCTCCGGGGCTTGATGGGGTGCCCGGGGACCTGTTCAAACAGGAACCGGGGATATGGGCACCTTATCTCACCCTGATATTCAATGCCATCCTAGGGGGAATGGAGGTACCCGATACTTGGAGGGGAGCAGAGGTGGTCCCAATTTATAAAAAGGGATCCCCTCTGCTTCCTTCCAACTATCGCCCCATCAGTCTTATCGACATATCCCAAAAACTCTTCGGTAGACTGATTTTAAATCGGCTCCAGGCCTGGATGGAAGAGATGGATATCCTGTCCCCCTATCAGGCAGGATTTAGGCAGGGAGTATCCACGATAGATCAGATCTTCAGGTTAAATCTCCTTTATTGGAGAACAGCTGTAATCGAGGGCGGCACTTTGTATACTATTTTTGTAGACCTCCGTGCCGCCTTCGATTTGGTACCCAGAGCGAGGCTGTGGAGAGTCATGGAGGAGTTGAATGTCCCTATTGACATCTTGGCAGTCCTGATGAGACTACACGATAACAACTACGCTCGCGTAAGGTGTGGCAAAGGTGGCAAGTTAACCGAAAGGTTCCCCGTTCGCAGAGGGGTGAGACAGGGTTGTGTGCTTGCACCAACCCTGTTTTGCCTCTTTGTGAACGGGGTTGTTGCCCACCTAAACAGGATTGCCAACATTGATGCCCCAAAGTTGACAGGCAGCAGGGTGCCTGCAATTATGTTTGCTGACGACACCCTGCTGCTGTCTAAATCCCCTATGGGGATTTAACGCATCTTGGATGGTTTTCTTGAGTTCTGTTCTGAACGAGGGTTGGAAATAAACCCACAGAAAACCAAATTCATGATTCTGAATCCCAACCGCCAAAATCGAGCCCCACCTAGGCTAGGCACAGTTCAATTAGAACGTGTGCACAACATTGAATACTTGGGGATTACTTTAAATGAACATCTAACGTGGACGTCTCACCAGACCAAAGTGACCATCAAACTGGCCCAGTTGGCGGGTGGCACTATGCGTCTGGCGAACAAATCTCCTTATCGCTCACTAACCCCAATCATTCATATTTATAAAACACAAGCCCGTGCGGGTGTCACATATGGGGGTGAACTGTGGGGACACTCGCACCTCCCCAAACTTCAGTCAGCTGAAAATAAATTTCTGAGACAGGTCGTTGCCCTCCCCCAGAGCACTCCACTACTTCCCCTTAGATTAGATTTGGGAATTCGACCTATAACGGAAGAGCTTGGACTTAAACCCATAACATTTTGGAGGCGTCTGTGGTGTAGCCCAGATCTCACAAGCTATAGAGAGGAACTACAAGAATTCCTCGAGCTACAGAATGCCAAGAGGATCCCGTGGATGATGTACGTTAAGGGAATGCTAGAGGAAGTGGGCCACTCGGAGCTATGAACGGATCCTTTAAACACCTGCCTAAAAACACCAAAAAAGGTCCTTGTGAGAGCATACCAAGATCTGATGCTTACAAAAGCTATTGATGCCGCTCGAGAAGGATCCTTGACACACCTGTTCCTAAAATCGAAAGACTCCTACTGTCCCAAAAGTACTTTAGACGCCATTTCTCCTGTACTAACGAGGAAATTATTTTTACAGTGGAGATATGGAAGTCTTCCCCTAGCTTCATTCACATCGTCCTGGGCATCCAGATCCACCACAGAAACCTGCCCAGTGTGTGCTCATCCGAAGGAAGATGATGTCCATGTTGTTTTCTTTTGTAAAGGATACGAGAGGAGCAGGAAATACTGGCTAGTCCCGTTACTCAGGAACCTGGGTTTTAGAACTTTCCAACCTGCACTACGAGTTTTAAAGACAGACCTCTCTCCCATTGTAGTTTTTGCCCTCTCGAAATTTTTAACTGCTATGTGGTTCACCCGAAGCCGAGCGGTCAAAAGACTTGTATAATAGACTCACTGAAAGTTACAATCTACTTTTCCAGCACCCTATGTTTTTTTTTTTGTTGTTTTTTTTTTTTAAATCTTAACCATTGGATCACACTGTGTTTAATCCGTTTTTAATTGTGTACAATGTTATGTTTCTTTTATGATCAGTGATCGAAATAAAGAGTTTTGAAATGAAATGTTTTTCAAATAAATTCTTGGGCCGGATTATATCAGGATTAAATGGATGCAGCTGAAAATATTCTATTACCAGTGTCACAAGTTGCAACAAGCTGCAGGGAAATAGATGGTAGACCAATATCCGATGATTATACTTCATATTTCCGAGAAAACCACAGAAGGCCGGTTTTCTGGGATCTATGTGAAATGAGGGAAATCATGCATTTTTTGTGAAAACTACTGCAGTTTTACTTATAAACACATGAACCAGGCTGCAAGCTCAGTGAATTGCAACCTATCGCCTCCTTAGGCATTGACTTTCAGTGGATTGGGAAAGCAGGGTCGTCCAAGATTACTTTTGGAGGTTGGTGTGAGATAGAGCCCTTAGTTCCGCTAGCACATGTGTCATTCACAATAACTACTTTGTCCAAGCGGTTATATTTTTCTTCTTTAAAAAAAAAACGTATTTACACTAAAATAATATGTTTATTACCACCAGAAGACTTACAGCATAAATCGATATTCACAGATACTATATAACTAAATCACTGACTTCCACATGCATACCCACATCTGTGGAAGAATTAATGGCACGGAGGATTTATCCTCCGCAATAGAGCCTAACATAGCTCCTATGGTATGGCAGACCCATTTTGAGGCACTGTATGCGGAGGGAGGGGGGGATCAAAATGTGGCTGCTATTATAAAGTCACCTAGTCCCAAAGAGGTCCCCTTCACAGAAAAAGACGTGAGGGAGGCCATTAAAGGCTTGGCATCTGGAAAGGCTCCGGGGCTTGATGGGGTGCCCGGGGACCTGTTCAAACAGGAACCGGGGATATGGGCACCTTATCTCACCCTGATATTCAATGCCATCCTAGGGGGAATGGAGGTACCCGATACTTGGAGGAGAGCAGAGGTGGTCCCAATTTATAAAAAGGGATCCCCTCTGCTTCCTTCCAACTATCGCCCCATCAGTCTTATCGACATATCCCAAAAACTCTTCGGTAGACTGATTTTAAATCGGCTCCAGGCCTGGATGGAAGAGATGGATATCCTGTCCCCCTATCAGGCAGGATTTAGGCAGGGAGTATCCACGATAGATCAGATCTTCAGGTTAAATCTCCTTTATTGGAGAACAGCTGTAATCGAGGGCGGCACTTTGTATACTATTTTTGTAGACCTCCGTGCCGCCTTCGATTTGGTACCCAGAGCGAGGCTGTGGAGAGTCATGGAGGAGTTGAATGTCCCTATTGACATCTTGGCAGTCCTGATGAGACTACACGATAACAACTACGCTCGCGTAAGGTGTGGCAAAGGTGGCAAGTTAACCGAAAGGTTCCCCGTTCGCAGAGGGGTGAGACAGGGTTGTGTGCTTGCACCAACCCTGTTTTGCCTCTTTGTGAACGGGGTTGTTGCCCACCTAAACAGGATTGCCAACATTGATGCCCCAAAGTTGACAGGCAGCAGGGTGCCTGCAATTATGTTTGCTGACGACACCCTGCTGCTGTCTAAATCCCCTATGGGGATTTAACGCATCTTGGATGGTTTTCTTGAGTTCTGTTCTGAACGAGGGTTGGAAATAAACCCACAAAAAACCAAATTCATGATTCTGAATCCCAACCACCAAAATCGAGCCCCACCTAGGCTAGGCACAGTTCAATTAGAACGTGTGCACAACATTGAATACTTGGGGATTACTTTAAATGAACATCTAACGTGGACGTCTCACCAGACCAAAGTGACCATCAAACTGGCCCAGTTGGCGGGTGGCACTATGCGTCTGGCGAACAAATCTCCTTATCGCTCACTAACCCCAATCATTCATATTTATAAAACACAAGCCCGTGCGGGTGTCACATATGGGGGTGAACTGTGGGGACACTCGCACCTCCCCAAACTTCAGTCAGCTGAAAATAAATTTCTGAGACAGGTCGTTGCCCTCCCCCAGAGCACTCCACTACTTCCCCTTAGATTAGATTTGGGAATTCGACCTATAACGGAAGAGCTTGGACTTAAACCCATAACATTTTGGAGGCGTCTGTGGTGTAGCCCAGATCTCACAAGCTATAGAGAGGAACTACAAGAATTCCTCGAGCTACAGAATGCCAAGAGGATCCCGTGGATGATGTACGTTAAGGGAATGCTAGAGGAAATGGGCCACTCGGAGCTATGAACGGATCCTTTAAACACCTGCCTAAAAACACCAAAAAAGGTCCTTGTGAGAGCATACCAAGATCTGATGCTTACAAAAGCTATTGATGCCGCTCGAGAAGGATCCTTGACACACCTGTTCCTAAAATCGAAAGACTCCTACTGTCCCAAAAGTACTTTAGACGCCATTTCTCCTGTACTAACGAGGAAATTATTTTTACAGTGGAGATATGGAAGTCTTCCCCTAGCTTCATTCACATCGTCCTGGGCATCCAGATCCACCACAGAAACCTGCCCAGTGTGTGCTCATCCGAAGGAAGATGATGTCCATGTTGTTTTCTTTTGTAAAGGATACGAGAGGAGCAGGAAATACTGGCTAGTCCCGTTACTCAGGAACCTGGGTTTTAGAACTTTCCAACCTGCACTACGAGTTTTAAAGACAGACCTCTCTCCCATTGTAGTTTTTGCCCTCTCGAAATTTTTAACTGCTATGTGGTTCACCCGAAGCCGAGCGGTCAAAAGACTTGTATAATAGACTCACTGAAAGTTACAATCTACTTTTCCAGCACCCTATGTTTTTTTTGGTTGTTTTTTTTTAAATCTTAACCATTGGATCACACTGTGTTTAATCCGTTTTTAATTGTGTACAATGTTATGTTTCTTTTATGATCAGTGATCGAAATAAAGAGTTTTGAAATGAAATGTTTTTCAAATAAATTCTTGGGCCGGATTATATCAGGATTAAATGGATGCAGCTGAAAATATTCTATTACCAGTGTCACAAGTTGCAACAAGCTGCAGGGAAATAGATGGTAGACCAATATCCGATGATTATACTTCATATTTCCGAGAAAACCACAGAAGGCCGGTTTTCTGGGATCTATGTGAAATGAGGGAAATCATGCATTTTTTGTGAAAACTACTGCAGTTTTACTTATAAACACATGAACCAGGCTGCAAGCTCAGTGAATTGCAACCTATCGCCTCCTTAGGCATTGACTTTCAGTGGATTGGGAAAGCAGGGTCGTCCAAGATTACTTTTGGAGGTTGGTGTGAGATAGAGCCCTTAGTTCCGCTAGCACATGTGTCATTCACAATAACTACTTTGTCCAAGCGGTTATATTTTTCTTCTTTAAAAAAAAAACGTATTTACATTAAAATAATATGTTTATTACCACCAGAAGACTTACAGCATAAATCGATATTCACAGATACTATATAACTAAATCACTGACTTCCACATGCATACCCACATCTGTGGAAGAATTAATGGCACGGAGGATTTATCCTCCGCAATAGAGCCTAACATAGCTCCTATGGTATGGCAGACCCATTTTGAGGCACTGTATGCGGAGGGAGGGGGGGATCAAAATGTGGCTGCTATTATAAAGTCACCTAGTCCCAAAGAGGTCCCCTTCACAGAAAAAGACGTGAGGGAGGCCATTAAAGGCTTGGCATCTGGAAAGGCTCCGGGGCTTGATGGGGTGCCCGGGGACCTGTTCAAACAGGAACCGGGGATATGGGCACCTTATCTCACCCTGATATTCAATGCCATCCTAGGGGGAATGGAGGTACCCGATACTTGGAGGAGAGCAGAGGTGGTCCCAATTTATAAAAAGGGATCCCCTCTGCTTCCTTCCAACTATCGCCCCATCAGTCTTATCGACATATCCCAAAAACTCTTCGGTAGACTGATTTTAAATCGGCTCCAGGCCTGGATGGAAGAGATGGATATCCTGTCCCCCTATCAGGCAGGATTTAGGCAGGGAGTATCCACGATAGATCAGATCTTCAGGTTAAATCTCCTTTATTGGAGAACAGCTGTAATCGAGGGCGGCACTTTGTATACTATTTTTGTAGACCTCCGTGCCGCCTTCGATTTGGTACCCAGAGCGAGGCTGTGGAGAGTCATGGAGGAGTTGAATGTCCCTATTGACATCTTGGCAGTCCTGATGAGACTACACGATAACAACTACGCTCGCGTAAGGTGTGGCAAAGGTGGCAAGTTAACCGAAAGGTTCCCCGTTCGCAGAGGGGTGAGACAGGGTTGTGTGCTTGCACCAACCCTGTTTTGCCTCTTTGTGAACGGGGTTGTTGCCCACCTAAACAGGATTGCCAACATTGATGCCCCAAAGTTGACAGGCAGCAGGGTGCCTGCAATTATGTTTGCTGACGACACCCTGCTGCTGTCTAAATCCCCTATGGGGATTTAACGCATCTTGGATGGTTTTCTTGAGTTCTGTTCTGAACGAGGGTTGGAAATAAACCCACAGAAAACCAAATTCATGATTCTGAATCCCAACCACCAAAATCGAGCCCCACCTAGGCTAGGCACAGTTCAATTAGAACGTGTGCACAACATTGAATACTTGGGGATTACTTTAAATGAACATCTAACGTGGACGTCTCACCAGACCAAAGTGACCATCAAACTGGCCCAGTTGGCGGGTGGCACTATGCGTCTGGCGAACAAATCTCCTTATCGCTCACTAACCCCAATCATTCATATTTATAAAACACAAGCCCGTGCGGGTGTCACATATGGGGGTGAACTGTGGGGACACTCGCACCTCCCCAAACTTCAGTCAGCTGAAAATAAATTTCTGAGATAGGTCGTTGCCCTCCCCCAGAGCACTCCACTACTTCCCCTTAGATTAGATTTGGGAATTCGACCTATAACGGAAGAGCTTGGACTTAAACCCATAACATTTTGGAGGCGTCTGTGGTGTAGCCCAGATCTCACAAGCTATAGAGAGGAACTACAAGAATTCCTCGAGCTACAGAATGCCAAGAGGATCCCGTGGATGATGTACGTTAAGGGAATGCTAGAGGAAATGGGCCACTCGGAGCTATGAACGGATCCTTTAAACACCTGCCTAAAAACACCAAAAAAGGTCCTTGTGAGAGCATACCAAGATCTGATGCTTACAAAAGCTATTGATGCCGCTCGAGAAGGATCCTTGACACACCTGTTCCTAAAATCGAAAGACTCCTACTGTCCCAAAAGTACTTTAGACGCCATTTCTCCTGTACTAACGAGGAAATTATTTTTACAGTGGAGATATGGAAGTCTTCCCCTAGCTTCATTCACATCGTCCTGGGCATCCAGATCCACCACAGAAACCTGCCCAGTGTGTGCTCATCCGAAGGAAGATGATGTCCATGTTGTTTTCTTTTGTAAAGGATACGAGAGGAGCAGGAAATACTGGCTAGTCCCGTTACTCAGGAACCTGGGTTTTAGAACTTTCCAACCTGCACTACGAGTTTTAAAGACAGACCTCTCTCCCATTGTAGTTTTTGCCCTCTCGAAATTTTTAACTGCCATGTGGTTCACCCGAAGCCGAGCGGTCAAAAGACTTGTATAATAGACTCACTGAAAGTTACAATCTACTTTTCCAGCACCCTATGTTTTTTTTGTTGTTGTTTTTTTTTTAAAATCTTAACCATTGGATCACACTGTGTTTAATCCGTTTTTAATTGTGTACAATGTTATGTTTCTTTTATGATCAGTGATCGAAATAAAGAGTTTTGAAATGAAATGTTTTTCAAATAAATTCTTGGGCCGGATTATATCAGGATTAAATGGATGCAGCTGAAAATATTCTATTACCAGTGTCACAAGTTGCAACAAGCTGCAGGGAAATAGATGGTAGACCAATATCCGATGATTATACTTCATATTTCCGAGAAAACCACAGAAGGCCGGTTTTCTGGGATCTATGTGAAATGAGGGAAATCATGCATTTTTTGTGAAAACTACTGCAGTTTTACTTGTAAACACATGAACCGGGCTGCAAGCTCAGTGAATTGCAACCTATCGCCTCCTTAGGCATTGACTTTCAGTGGATTGGGAAAGCAGGGTCGTCCCAGATTACTTTTGGAGGGTGGTGTGAGATAGAGCCCTTAGTTCCGCTAGCACATGTGTCATTCACAATAACTACTTTGTCCAAGCGGTTATATTTTTCTTTTTTTTTTAAAAACGTATTTACATTAAAATAATATGTTTATTACCACCAGAAGACTTACAGCATAAATCGATATTCACAGATACTATATAACTAAATCACTGACTTCCACATGCATACCCACATCTGTGGAAGAATTACAATTATATGTCTGTGAAAAAAGGCTACAATTAAGTGCAGCATGGGAGTTAAAAATTGAAGTCACTCTGTTCAATACCTTGCCTAGTTCGTGTTAAGAAAAGAGCACATGCAGTTCCCCTTAAATTGCACTTTAGATAGCACATTTTACAAATTAAACTGACACTTGCCTGCAGTGGAAACTATAGAGACTGCATGACACAGGCCCTGGTGGCATCAGGCAGAGGGTTCTGATGGTTCCTTGTGCCCACTTGTGGCTGGAGAAGAAGCAGTAGAATGATGTGGGAATCAGTCACCTGAGCATGTGGCGCAGAAACATAGGCCTCCGCTTGGTGGGTCACGATATTGGAGGTTGGGATAAGACAAGTTGAGGAAGTAGTTGCAGATACGCAAAGAACCTCACATTTTTTTCAGAAGCGAGAGGTGCTCGCCCATCATTGACGAAGACAGGCCCTCATCCTCCTCTTCCACACAACTCAGGGAACAAGAGATCCAGAGTGATCATGGGGGAACACAAGTACTAACGCTTCTCTTCAGAGCACCACTTAATGAATGAGGTGCACAGCAGTCACAGATACACACTTGCCCTCATGCTTATAGTCAGTCAAGTTTGCTAACTGAGGCCCAGATTTACATTTTGCGCCTTGGTTGTGTCACTTTTATTGGCGCAGACATGACACGAAATGTTAGTTGAGATTTACAGAGCTATGCATATCAGATTTCCGTGGCTTTTGGTGGGATTTTTCCCAAAAAGTGAAATGAGGCATTACTTTGCGTTGCGGAGGCATCCATGGATGGAGCATGGGCGTTCCCATGCATCCATCCATGGATTTTGACGCATTACCAGATTTACTAGGGTGAGTAAACCTAGGATTGTGCAAAAATGGTATGTCTCCCTGAACCAGGCATAACTAGAAATATCGTTCTATGTGTTGCATTGTGCAGCACACATAGAACGAGGAAAATGCCTCTAAGGATTGTTTTTGTGCAGGAAGGTATACCTTCCTGCGCAAAACAATCCTCCCTGCATTGGTCCAAAGTACAATGCATCAGGGCTAGGAGAAAGCAGAAATGCGCCATAACTTAGTAAATATGGTACATTTCTGCTGTCTCCCTTTCACACAATGCAGTGCAGCAACTTTGCTAACTGCCCTGTGTTGAGTGTAATGTTAGTATATCTGGCCCTGAGACTGCAATCAGGCTGGGCAGCATATCTGGACACTGGATTTGGTAGCTGCTGTCTCACCATACTTCATTACAGCTGTACAGAGGGATGCTGGGCGTCAGCTTTGTCATTGGCCTGAATAATGCATGTTCTCCACTCATCGCATAGTATACTTCCTTCAATTCTCTCGGTGTGCAGCAGCAATTAGTCATGTCCTCAGTTCCTACCCCATTAGGAAGATAGGGGAGAGGATGTAGCCTTACGGCTAGAGCGGTCAACCTCGAAGCAGGGGAACCGGGTTCGAGTCTCGGCAACGATGCTCAACATCCTGTGACTCCGGGCAAATCACTTAATCTCCTCTTGCCTAACACAAATGAATGTGTTCTTCTGTAACGAAACTGGTGCTCATGTAAAGCGCTCTGATACCAGATGTCTCGGGTCTAGTTTGCGCTATATAAACCTGAAAAAAAATAGGCAAGGTTCCTGCTTGTGTCTTAGCTACTAGATTAAGACCTAGGCATCTGCATATATGGTTTTGGCCATGATATTTTTAAATATTTTTTAACAAAAGGTTTTTACCGAAACCTGGATGCAAGTGGTTACATTTGTAACAAGCAAAATCACATAGAAGAGATTATTACAAGTAATCTCTGATGCAGTAACATATTTTTTCTCATGCCAGCTTTTCTGTACTCTAGCAATATAACAATTTGCACTTCCCACTGTATATATTGTAAAGGTGCAGTACAAAGGAGGGACAAATTGGTGTAAATTTGAAAAAGGAAATTATCAGAAGGTGGCAGGCAATGTGTTCGTGCTTAGGACATAGTGGGTAAGCAGAGATTAGAAAATTAAGAATATAATATATAATCTCCTCACCTGTACCTGCAGAAGAGGAAAACGTCAAACTGACTTGAAGCGTAAACCCCACTGGCAGCTATTGTTTTGCTGCAACTTTTCAATCATAAACATGCGCTTGACTCTTTCATTAACGCTCATAAGGCCCCAAAATGCAGTCCATAGAAGCAATGACAAGGAGTCCCTACACTCCAGTGGAAAAGCATACCTCTCTATCTCAAGGTGTTTAAAAATCATGGTAAACTCTCCTCAGGTCACACATTCAAAGACCCCAGAAGACTTGCAGTTGTTTTCTTAAACTTTCCTGGGTGGCTGCTGTGCTCCTTGCAGCCCCCGGCAACTATTTTACAATTTGTTGGTGGTTCCCTTGCTCCTTCTCAGAGTATACCAAAAATCCATAGATGGAATGCTTGAATTAATCTCAGCCAATGGTAATCACTCGAGACCACATCCCAGCTCATTGGTATTTTGCACACTTTTTTGTATACTTTAGAGTGTCGCCTTTAGTGAGATTGACATGCCAAGACATGGTTCTCATGCACATTGTGATACTGGAATCAAGCTATACCTGGCTGATGAGCCATAAGTAGCGCAAAACCGGTACTGGGTAGCTTGCGTGTGAGTAAGACCTGGCTTGGCAGTGTGGGCGGGACTTCCCATTGGAGCAGGGTCAAGACTGATTTACATTTAGCTAGGTTCAAACTGAGGTGGCATGGTGTGCAAAATAACAATGGATTGGGAGGCGGCCAAAGTAAATAACGATAGCTGAGATTAATTCAAGCATTCCATCCATAGCTTTTTAGTATTATTTAGTGCATCGCCCTTAGTGGAACGGTTATGCCTAGATGTGAGTCCCATGCACACTGTGTCACTGGAAACATGATTTACCTGGCTAATAAGCCCTAGGAAAGGCAAAAACTACTCCTGGGTTGCTTGTGTTCCGATTCAGGGAAGACCTAGCTTGGCAGTTCAGACTTGACTGTTCCCATTACAGCAGTGTCAAGAATTATTTGCATATAGATGAGTCCATGGGCACAAAAAGAGAGGTAAGGGCCCAAGGGGATGTTTTAGGACCTAGCACCGCTACAACCCCCACCATACACAGTTAAATCAACAAAATGTAGTAGTGGGTCACACAAGCAAATTGACTGACTAGGTATCTGAAAAAATAGGATAGACAACAAAAATGAGTGATAAACCTATTGCGTGACTAAGTGATATATACACTAATCAAATGGGTACTCCTTGTATGTGAAAATTACCCATCAGTTGTCGATCGATACCGCCCTGTTCATCATCTGGGATCCTTCACACCAGGAAGGTAAGGTTTTTGTACCCACTGGGGATAAGAGAGATGTATGCAACTCATCTAACCAGCGAGGCCCAGAGAAAACTATGGTGTACCTGGGTGTAAAGTGACAACTGTAGAGCAGTGCACAAAAAACATGAAATAAGTGAAAGAAAAAGTGCTAGAATGACTAAAATTGGATAGTATAGAGGGTAAAACCCTTTAATAAACACCTCTTCACTCCCAAATTAATACAAGAGTGCGACAATAGTAGTTTCAACAAATAACTACTACTTAGTGTGTGCGGTCAAATTGTTTCTGCAGACTAAGTGGACCCCAAAAGGTATCCTGCTGCTTTCATCATTATCGCTACTGCTCAATGTTCTGGTGAAAAATAAAAAAGATTTTTTATCACCTGGATATCATGTAGGTCACTCAGGATAGAGGCTGAAAGATAGGAATCATAGCCCAAATATCCTGGCCTCGCTGCTCGGGAGGATAAACCGGAAACTGCGTAGTTTCCAAAACCGCTTCGATAAAGAGGAGCTACTGAGAGGGAGTCAGGTGTGACTTCGGCAGGTTGATGGAGAACCCCAGCAAATGCAAGAAGTCAGCTGTAGTCTGGAGGTGGGAGACAACAGACTGGGGCGAGCCCGCCTTCAACAGCCAGTCGTCGAGATAGGGTCTCTTATTAGCAGCATGTCACCATTTCAAATCATTAAAATAGCATAATTCGAAAGTGTAAATTCCGCCCTGAATGGGCTAACAAATCTGGTCTAATACCCGGAATTCACACTTTCAAATTATGCTATTTAATGATTTTAAATGGTGACATGCTGCTAATAAGAAACCATATTAACGTTTTGGTGGTTATTGTGAAAACAGTCTATTTAGAATTTGTTTGATCAACATAGACAGCAAGCAATAGGAGCATCAAGGCAGATAAAAATGGCCGCTATAAGAACGTTGATGAACTCTCACTTTTGAAGTCCTTTATTTATTTTTGGTTAATATGCTTTTAACGAATGATATTGAGTGCTATTTAAAGGTTGATGAACTGTCTGAAAACTAACACTGACGAAGGCCAGGCCGCCGGAATGCGTGTGTTAGCATTTTCTGATTCTGGGAGTACGCTGGAATAAATGAAATTCATGCATAAAGCCCGAGTGCGCATATTGTTTGTCTTTGACATTGGATTTTCAAATAAATATATATGTGATCAAGGCAGTGAATGCTGAAACGCGACGCAACGTAATTGTGGAATAAACACCTTATTTCCAGAAATCTCTCCATGTTGGTGTCCAGTTCATTGTGTGGAGAATCGGATGTTGTATATATATATATATATATATATATATATATATATATATATATATATATATATATATATATATATATATATATATATATATATATATATATATATATATATATATATATATATATATATATATTTCAAACAGAAGACCACGCCGTGTGAGATTTAAAATGGCTTCTTTAATGTGCCGCTGCCAAACGCGTTTCGACTGCACAGCAGTCTTGATCACTGGTCATCGTTAGACAAGCGCGCAGCCATTTAAAAAAGAAACTTTACGCAATGTCATTAGAACTACCTGTCAATAGACAGGGAAGACAGACGTGTAGTTTTTGCTTAAAGTGGATCACATTTCATTGTTAGCAATCACAGTCTAAATTCATATTGCACTTTGTGCTCGCATACACAGCAAAAATTCGTAATTTATAACACAACGATACCAGTTAAAAAACATTCTGTCTTTAAAAGCATCTTGCTTGTCAATATCAATCAACTTTATCGACAATCTCGCGTGTGCATTCGCGCGCTGCTTGGAATTTGCTGCAGTCACTGTAGCGCGCCAACTAATATAGCGCGCTTCCCTCTAGTACTGCACAAGTGAGCATGTAACCTGAAACGGCATATTAATATCTCTATGTGCAAGCACTAGCAATGAAATCAATTTTAGCAAGAATTATAACCCTAAGCCCCCAGTGGGGATCCACACCAAATTTTTAGTGCAAAGTCTGTCCAAAAAAATATACCTGATCACAGTACATATGAATATTATTGCAGGCGGCAACTCATATTTAAAGACATTTATCCTCATAAATGTGTGTGCAAATCTTCCTCAATATTCAAACCGTTAGGTTGTTTGGAATTCAGCTTGATGATGTATCGAGATTCAAGTCTCCTTAGCTTTTTAAGCCGGTTACCACCTCTTTGGCTTGCAGGGATGGAATCGATTACATAATAAGTTAGACCACTGCTGTCTTTATTGTGCATGGTTTCAAAATGCCTGGCAACAGGGTATGCCCTGTCCGCATTCTTAATTGCACGCAGGTGTTGTAATATCCGCTTGTGGACTTCATTGATTGTGCTGCCTACGTATCTCAACCCACAAGGGCACTCGAGTACGTAGTTTTGCATGTATATTTATTTTTTATCCTATCCATTTTGTTGGAGAGGCCCAGTCTGTACTTACTACAATTTAAGCCATGGGTACATGCTTTACATTTCCGGCATCTAACGAAGCCATTCTTTTCCAGCCAAGTTTTTTTTCGGTTGAGGTTTCTTCAGTGTATTGCTCACCAGACAGTCTTTAAGGGATGTTGCCTTTCTAAAAGTGATTTGGGACCTTTTGATGACTTCTTTCCCAAGTACAGGGTCATTTTTAATGATATGCCAATGTTGGTTGAGTATTCTTCTCACCTCAACATGTTGGTTACAAAAATTAGTTATGAACCTACATTGGCTTGTCTCAGCAACTTCCTTTTTGTCAATGAAGAGAATTTCTTCTCTCTTTTTCTTGCAGGCTTTACTCACCCCCTGCTCAATCCAAGTATTGGTGTAACCCCTTTCCCTGAATCTTTCTCTCAGTACTCCTAGCTCTTTTTCCACTTCAATTGGTGTACTGCAGTTTCGCTTGACTCTCAAGCTCTCACCATAGGGTATGCTACACTTGAGGGCCTTAGGATGAAAACTTTCTGCATGCAACAATGTATTGCCACTGGTAGGTTTTCTGTATAGTTTTGTCTGAATCCTTCCATTCTCGACATATACTGTCAGGTCCAGGAAGTTTATACTTTTTCTACTTATGGTACTAGTGAAGGTTAAATTCAAATCATTATTTTGAAGGCTGGATATAAACTTTTTAACCTCAGATTCGGTGCCCCTCCAGACCAAAAATAGGTTATCGATAAATCGACTCCAGTGAATAATGTGCTCTTCCCATTCCTTTTGGTACTGCGTCCAGACCACCTGCTCCTCCCACCAGCACATATGCAAATTAGCATAGCTGGGGGCGAAGCAGGTGCCCATAGCAGTACCACATGTTTGATGGAATAATTGCCCATAGAACAGGAAGAAATTGCTAGTTAAGCATTTCTCCACCATTCGCAAAATCATTTGGGTATGCGACCATAGGCTGATAGCTCTTGCTCCCAAGAAGTGTTTAACAGCACGTAATCCATCTGCATGCCCGATGCTTGTGTATAATGTGGCCACATCAATGGTTACTAACAAATAATCCTCTTCCCATGGTGTGTCATAGATTTTCATCAGAAAATCTCCAGTGTCTAACAAAAATTAAGGAAGTGTTTTTGTTAAGGGATTCAAAAAGGAGTCAACATATTTTGAGGTGTGCTCTAGTGCACTACCTATAGCTGAAATAATAGGACGTCCTGGGGGGTCCGATATATCCTTGTGGACCTTAGTGATTAAATAAAAAACTGGGGTAGTTGGTAAACTGATTTTGAAGAACATACACTCATCATGCGTCAGTAGTGAGGAGTCATACCATTGCTTCAACTCAACATTGAATTGCTCATTTCTCTCAGTCATTACTTTCTCATCAATACGAATGTAACACTTTTTGTTATTGAGCTGCTTGTATGCCTCAAATAGATATTTAGTCCTGTCCCACAGGACCACATTGCCCCCCTTGTCCGCAAGTCTCTCTTCCCTGTCTATTGACAGGTAGTTCTAATGACGTTGCGTAAAGTTTCTTTTTTAAATGGCTGCACGCTTGTGTAAGGATGGCCAGTGATCAAGACTGCTGTGCAGTCGAAATGCGTTTGGCAGCGGCACATTAAAGAAGCCATTTTAAATCTCACACGGCGTGGTCTTCTGTTTGAATTAATTGAGACTTGGCCCAAGAAGTCTAATTTCTTGACGACGCAACTCTCGGTTTGGAGGCAGCAGTGAATGCTTGAGCATTTGAAGTATATATATATATATATATATATATATATATATATATATATATATATATATAGATATATATATCAAAAGAAAACCCTTTCAGGCAGAGTGACAAAGAAATTTTGCCAAAAAGAAGCAGAGAACTCTGGGTAGTTCTCAAGTTTAGGTGGAAAGCAGTTTCTGAATAGAACACCCTCAACACCAGTTACACTCTAAATTTGCTCAACTCATATGTCAATTTTCTATCAAAGTCTTTAAGCAGAGGATTAGCACAGTGCCATCCACGGCGAGAAAAAAAGGGACAAAGTCTTTTGACATTTCTACAACACAGTCTTTAAGCATTGGATTAGCAGAGTGCTATCAATGCTGCGCTGTAAAGTGACCAAAGCCTTCTCCACTCCAGACACAGTATTACAGCTTTGGATTGGTAAAATACAATCCAAGCTAACATGAAATAAATACAAGCAACCCCTGACATGTGTTTCACTCTCATTAGAGCTCTCCAGAGAGGTATAGCTTTTTTCTAACTTATACTGGGTGCTCCCTTGTGTCTGGACAGAACTATACCTCTCTGATGGGTGGATCCCTGCTTGGGAATTGCCATCCTGAGATGATGCCCAAGCAGGGATCCACTAGGGAGGGGTACCATTGGAAAGGGGAGATTCTCCCCTTTCCAATGAACCTCTCCGGACTTCCTACATGCTTGGGGGCTGAGATAGCCCCCTGAGCATGTACAAGTGAAACTGAATTTCATTTCAGAGAACCCAAAGATCCAGACTCGGGAGCTGGGGAAGCCCTTCCCCAGCTAATGAGGCTGTTGGGGGGGAAGGAAACCCCTCTGGTGCCAGTGCCATGTGTGCGGACAACCGGGAGTCGCCCGAGGCACATGAGCACTGGTGCGTTGGACAGCTCCCGGCTGTCCGATGCACAGAAGGGGTTAATATATACATAACATCCACACAGACCTACGGTAAACCATGAAACTTAATGCTGACCTCTAACACATGCTACACATTACTGATCAATCAATCAATCAAAGACATTTGTAGAGCGCACTACTTACCCGGAGGGTCTCAAGGCGCTTGGGGGGGGGGGGTGCTGCTACTGCTCGAACAGCCAGGTCTTGAGCTTCTTCCTGAAGGAGAGGTGGTCTTGGGTCAGGCGCAGGTCGGTCGGGAGGGAGTTCTAGGTCTTGGCGGCCAGGTAGGAGAAAGACCTTCCTCCTGTTGTCGTTCTTCGGATGCGGGGGACGGCGGCGAGGGCGTGACTGGCTGATCGGAGATGGCGTTTGGGAGCGTAGAAGTTGATGCGGTTGTTGAGGTAGCTCGGGCCTTGATCGTGTAGGGCTTTGTGTGCGTGGGTGAGGAGACGGAAGGTGATTCTTTTGTTGACGGGCAGCCAATGCAGGTCTCTCAGATGTCCGGAGATGTGGCTGTGTCGTGGGATGTCGAGGATGAGTCTGGCTGAGGAGTTCTGGATCCGCTGGAGTCTCTTCTGGAGCTTGGCGGTGGTTCCGGCGTAGAGGGCGTTGCCGTAGTCCAGTCGGCTGGTGACGAGGGACTGGGTGACCGTCTTCCTGGTCTCGGTGGGGATCCACCGGAAGATCTTCCGTAGCATGTGCAGGATGTTGAAGCACGACGAGGAGACGGCGTTGACTTGTCTGGTCATGGAGAGGGAGGAGTCCAGGATGACGCCCAGGTTGCGTGCGTGGTCTGTCGGTTTGGGTGCGGTGCCCAGGGCAGGGGGCCACCAGGAGTAGTCCCAGGAGGAGGGCGAGGAGCCCAGGATGAGGACTTCCGTCTTGTCTGAGTTCAGTTTCAGGCGGCTGGTCGTCATCCACTCGGCTACGTCTTTCATCCCTTCGTGAAGGTCGGCTCTGGCGGCGGCGGGGTCGTTGGTCAGGGAGAGGATCAGCTGGGTGTCGTCAGCGTAGGACATGATGTTGAGGTTGTGCTGGGGTGCGATGGCCGCGAGGGGGCTCATGTAGACTCATCTCACTCTGATATTGCCATCATTAATATATCAGATACTATCTCCTCAATGCCCATCTAGTCCTACCTACACCCACTGTACAAAAACACACTATGCTGACTCCTTTCCAGCATCCATAATGACCTCACACACTCAGACCACAATATATATACTTTTTTTTAATTCAACCAGACCCTGTAACATGCCCTGGGTCCACAACAAAGGATTACTCTGCATATTTGTCCCCCCAAAACACAGATGTGCACGCTTCTTCATAAATGGTTCAAAACTAAAAACAGAGAAAACACAGTGTATCCAAATAAGCTCTGAAAACACTGTCCATAGAGCTAGATAATGTTAAATATACCTCTCTCCAACAACACTAACAATGTCTCACATGCACAAACAACAATCTTGATCCGCCTCAGACAAGTGTGTATCATTGCTATCTGCAACAGACTAGGCATCCGCCTATTCTTCAAAAATAGCCACAATCAAGTTAAACCCTCCTAACATTACTAACCTTTGTGTGCTGTAACCGTCCCCCATCCCCATGTGTTGCTACTTGTGCCTTTGAGTCCTTGATACTTATTACCACTAGTTGTGTTCATATCCACTAAGTTCGTTCACTTGACCGGGGTTAGCTTTTCTTGAGAAATGTATTGCAAGCATGTGTTGCTTTCCTTGGGCAGATGTGAAAAGTTATCTGTTTTATTTTGTGTCCATATTGCCAGGTGCGTGTTTGCTTCCATGTTGCTAATTGCAAATTGAACTTGGAAGTTAAACTGTCCACCGAACATTTCCTGGCTAGTTCTCTTCCTTCCAGGATCGGGGATTAGTTGCAACATATATGAATACATCTGAGAATTTAAATTGTGTTGGGAAAACGTTGCCACTTTGCCAACTCTAGATTCTCTGAAGGACATGCCCCAATAGATCCTAGAGATACTATTTTGTGTAGGGTATATATGCTCCCTTCAGTCAGTAGAAGGGGAGCGAGACAGACGTATGTTGCACAGAAGGACACTACACTGAAGACTTTCAGGTCTTCCACATGTATACAAGAAGGTATATTACTCACATCAGCAACTAGACAGCATCACAGAATAATAATCGAATACTTAACAAACAGGGAGATTTACACTAATACATTAGGGTTGTGTGCAAAACAATAATATGGGAATTCATGTTATTCAATCTAAGATTATTCCTAATTCCAGAATTATGGTGATAATTTTAATACATATAATTTGTATTAAAGTAGCACATAATAAACCCCTACTGTTTTTTTTCAGGGTTGCCAGGGCACGGCTCCTCGTGAATATCCTTCAAGAGATACTCCAGCAAGTATACCATTCTCTTAGCAGCCACAAACTGCCTCAAAGAAAGGGAGGGAAGCATCTCTCTGCTGTCCTTTTCTCAACAGTTAACTACCTATATCCAAAACTCTGGGTCCTGTTATATTTAACGGGGTGGAAACTCCAGAAGTGGGCTGCTTATTTCCTCCATATGTTTCTCCTCGTATACACTCCTTGACTCCCCAAAGGCACTCTGCTGTGGTTGCTGAATTTCCCTTTACATCACGCACCAAACTTATCTCAATACTCAAATCTATTAATCCCTCTTGCGCCCTATGGGATCCTTTAAATCCTCAAACTATCAACGTTCTTGCTGGGGCCTTCAAGATACGATTCTGCCTGACCTCCTTATTCAGCCATTTACCCTTTTCCGGTAGCTACCCCTTATACTTTAAAGCTGTGTTAGTCCGACCCTTAATAAAAAGGTTATAATAGACTCCATCTTCACCTATATTAACCAGTCCCTGTGTACAACTACCTGAGCCTCAATCTTTAGTCTAACAATCTGCTCAACCCCTTTCAATCAGGGGTTCATGTTCTCCACTCCTGCAGGTACTTGACTATCTTCTACACAGCCACCTCTCAACCATCCTCAGACTCCTTCTTCTATCTGCTTCTTTCAACGCTGTTCAACACCCAACTGTACTGTGCACCCTAAGAATACTTGGCACTGCAGTCTCTGCTCTCAGATGATTTTCCTCCAAACTATCTGACTCATTCTTCTCTTTTGTCTGGCAATACGATGTACCACCTTCATGCTCAAGCATCTGTTGGTTTCCCTTAAGGCTCTGTTACAGGTTCTCTCATCTTGTCTACACTACTTCTCTAGGAAATATCATCTTCTCTTACCAACTAGATCCTGACAACACACCAAATCTTCTGTTTCCCCTACCTTCTCATGCCTTTAACAAATGCGTGCATCTGACCACCTTACTAACATTTGACTTTGTACACTACAGGGATAAATACTTCCTGCTGGACTCATCTGAGATAGAGGTCCTATACTTTACCTCCACCTCTACAACCAACTGCATCTACACCCAGCTCTGTATACTTCCCCCTAGACACACTTTGTTAAGTCTGCAAGAAACATAGTTGTTTTCCATCCTACCATGCAAATGTGATCCTTTATCACCAACCAAGCAACCATTCTGAACGTAAAAAAATATAAGCCCTCAATTCAACTTCCACACAGCCAAAGAACTGATTAACTTCTTCAAGGCCATTCATGGGACTTCCCAAGGTTATCTTTCAGATACTGTATCCCAGTATGTCCCCTTGGGTAATGCAAGACGAGGTTGCCCTTCGCACCTTCTAGATTCTGTTACTTCCCCCTCCTCAAACCCACAGCCTGTGAGTATTCGAGCTGCCCTACACTATAGGTATTGACTAAAAATCCCCCCCAGGAAGCTTGAAGGGGTGGGATCCATATAGAGTGACCAAACATGGCAACTGTGTACATTTTGCAAATATATCTTAAGATAAAAGACATTTTCTCATTTGCTGACCTACTGTATACGCTTTGTGTTGCACCGTATTCATATTTCTGTTTGCCCTTCTTCTTGTCTTCATGCCACAGCGTATTTAACAAATACCATGTATAACACAATAGAGTTTTCTAATTCCAATAAACCCATTGTTTGTCCTATGTACTACCATGAAAACCTGTGCTAATGTGCGACATTTGTGATCCAGATCTTAATTAAATAAATTGGCATTATGAGAATTCCAGAATACCACAACATGTAGGACTTCACATGTTCACTTGCACAAAAGAATGAACATTGTCTTTGGTAAATTACACTAACTGCTCTGTTTGTTCACTTTGAAATGCAAAAGTGCAGCAGTGGGGGGCCTTAGCCCATGATATTTAGTTACAATGGAACTTAGTTTGTGTTTGGGCTCTTCTTTCAGGTCAACATTATACGAGAAACAGCAGATGGTTTCAAGCTCCCTGAGGCCTGCCCCTCCTAGCTTTACAGCTGTTAATAGGCACCAGTGAATTGCCCCCCACAGTCTCAGCTGTTTCTATAGAGAGGATGCCAGAGGGCAGAGATGACAATAAACTGCCCTTGCGATTATTCTGGCAGTGACATCAGAGTCTTGCTCGGTGCTGCAGGCCGCTATTGCGCAAGCAGTCTGTCTCACTCTCTCCCTAAACTGGAACTGAGTTTACTGTAAGCTTACACATTCATAGGGAGGCTACGACTCCCACATAACGGAATACGTACCATGCATTCAGATGGAAAGGAGGGATAAATATTAGAAATGCCAGACTCATCTGACGTTTTCCCTTGTAGAGAGGACAGAATATTGTATTTTTGTTTATTTGCAATTCATACATAAATAAATTTCTGTTACACAACCAGCATCTTGTAACCACAATCCTGCACAACTAAAAATAATCTATAGACTCAATTCATCGAAAAAACACAAAATCATGATCACATAGAGTCATACATACGTCTTTTGTATACTTATTAACTACTTTTTGTGATTGTATACTGTCAGATGCTTCACTAACAAAAGCTGACATTAAAACCTCTGCTAATGTGCGATATTTTGATCGAAATGTTATTGCTCCCTCTTAAATAAATACATTGGCATTATAAGACTTTTAGTAGACCACAACATGCAGGACTTCAGACGTTCACTTGCACAAAAGAATGAACATTGTCTTTGGTAAATTACATCAATTATTTTGTTTGTTCACTTTAAAATGCTAAAGTGCAGCAGTGGGCGGCCACAGACCATGATATTTAGTTACAATGGAACTTAGTTTGTGTTTGGGCTCTTCTTCCAGGTCAGCATTATACGAGAAACAGCAGATGGTTTCAAGCTCCCTGAGGCCTGCCCCTCCTTGCTTTACAGCTGTTAATAGGCACCAGTGAATTGCCCCCACAGTCTCACCTGCTTCTATAGAGAGGGTGCCAGAGGGCAGAGATGACAATAAACCGCCCTTGCGATTATTCTGGCAGTGACATCAGAGTCTTGCTCAGTGCTGCAGGCCGCTATTGCGCAAGCAGTCTGTCTCACTCTCTCCCTAAACTGGAACTGAGTTTACTGTAAGCTTCCACATTTATTGAGAGGATACGGCTCCCATATAATGAAATAAATTAGGGTCTCAATATAAGGAAATGGTCATCATTGTTTGACTTTTAACCAGAAATTGAATGGACGGTTTACTCCTCAAGTAAAACAGATCCACCTCTCTTGTGTTTTTGGTTATAATGCTGCGTATCGCCTGCTTAGGGTTCTGTATCCCTTTTCTTCACCGATCTGGCATTAGTGTCAATTTGACGCAGAGCTTATCTAAGATATGTCTTACTTGGGAGGCCCAGTAAGGTTCACTGTTCCCTATCTCTGTTTTGCAGAGGGTAGATATTTAGGGGGTTTCCTCTCTATTTAGTCTCTGCCAGATTTTCAGGGTAGATTTCACCTCAACATAGTTCCAGGCTTTTATCTGGCATTCAACCCTTATGGCTAGGATCATATTTGAGACGGCAATAGGAGGAGCCTTTTCACACATTTACTCTCATTAGGATTTCAACCCAGTTTGCCACCTGGGGTTGGCACTTCCACTCCATAGTGGAATTGGGGCGGACCATAGCATTAAAGGCAGACAGTATTGGGCGTAGAGAAGGCCCTCCATCTTTCCGGTTAAAAAGCCCATACCAAGGACAAAGCCGTCGTTTTTAGCGGTTCAATGCCATCTCTCCAGATTAACTTGGCATCCAACCACATACCCAAGTATTTATATTTGTCGACTACATCAACATACTTTCTGCCCAAGCACTAATTAAAACCCCCTTTTTCCTTTCCCAAACACCAATATGTTCATCTTGTCCAAGTTAACTGTGAGGCGTTTGCTTAAGCAATATTTGTTGAAGGAATTTAGCTTCTTTTGAAGTCCCACTTCCATCATCTCTACTATCATAAATCATCTGCGTATAGTAGGCCTTGGACATGGGTCCCATTCATTTAGGGCAAAGACAGTTTACTTTCTTTAAAATGTTTGGTAGATCGGACAAAAACAAAGAGAATAATAATAAAGGAGCCAGGACACAGCCCTGTCCTAAGGCATTCTTTATCCAAATTTTCTCTGATAGGGTTCCTCTGGAGTCTAAGATCACTCGGGCCCAATTCTGACTATGTAGCTCCTCAATAAAAGCGAGCAGCGCCTTGTTAATTTTGAGCTGCCTCAGCATATCCCACAGCAGCTTATGGTCAACCAAGTAGAAGGCAGCCCGGAATGTCACAACCCCTCCCCGACCTCTGGTAAATCACTGCCTGCTCTATTATACGGAACGGAATGGGAAACTACATATCCCATGATCCTTTGCGCTGCGCGCTCCTATGACGCGGCGCGACTAGTGATTATCAGGAAGTCTCACGGAGGACGCGGTGCCGATTATTCCTGCTCGTGTTTGGTTCGTGTACTTTTGACTCTTCATTACATGATACTTGGAAGTCGGCGGAGGCAAGTATCGGCTCGCGCTGAAGGGACACGCCGCTGTTAGCGTGTGGGTTCAGCGTTCCTTGTTCTCGGAGTCCATTTGTGGATTAACCTGGTGGGGCTTAGGAAGCGCCTACAACTTAGCGTTCATCATCGTGTTGCCGCTCGAGTGTGGATTAACCTGGTGGGGCTTAGGAAGCGCCCGTGTCCTTCCGTCATTTCAGCAACAGGTTTTCAAGATCGAGTGGGGCACTTGTATTCCTAGTTTGTTTACAGAATCTGTTTTTGCATACTTTCAGGGAGCGTCTTGCTCCGGTTTGCGCAGGACACCTGGGTATAGGTGCCGCCTGACCTTTCAGTGCACATTACTCACATTTTGAGCGCTTACAGAGCAGGATCTGTAGAGACGCTATAAATATACTTTACGCTGGGCATATGATTTAGTTTCCTAACTTTGAGTTATTTACAGTCTAGGGAATGTAGGAGAGATCTCGGGGTAGTCGCGTCTTGCACACCCTGAGGTTATTCTTCCAAGCATTTCCTCGGAGGAGAAAGACCTTTTGTTATGAACTACCGTTTACCAGGAATGTGATCATTATTTCATTATTTGGTTTTGGGGCAACATTAGGTTATCTTTATCCTACACATGGGTAGGTGTTCATTGCTGTCCTAAACTTTCACGTTACAGGAGGGGAGGGAACATGGGGGTTTGCTAATGCTCTCTGTATTATATTTTCCAGTAGTACAGCCAGGGGATTTAGAAGCCGCCCTTAGATCCTTCCTTCATACAGGCACACCTGTAGGATATACAGGTGAGGTAACAGGTGTTTTGTTGAGTAGTGGATGTTCCAGCTTAGGGTTCTGTGGTACTTATCCCTTGCTTCTGTAATTACAGGTTACGGTTCCAAGTGCCCAGCTGTTCCCCTCCGGACCCAACTTTTTCCCCCGCTTGATCGCCTTAACAGTCTGTGCACAATTACAGTCAGACTTGGGTTGATCTAGAGGTGGGCCCCCTTACAGCATCGATCCAATCCTGAGGAGCATCCAGGACAGACTTGACAGAATAATCGGCCTAAAAGTTCTGCTCCTCCCGGTTGGGTTGATACAAGGAATGGCCACCTTAGAGGAGGTAATGACAGCCTTAGGCTTAGTTCAGGCGGAGTTGGCCGCCTCCCTCCAGGAAACGGCTGTGTTGCAAGCACGGATGGATGCTATGCAGCGGAACCCGTTTGATGCGGGGAATCCTGCCCCTCAGCCAACCTCACTGAAGCGCCTTGGGACCCTACGGGTAAGTAGTGCGCTATATAAATGCCATTACATTTACATTTACATTTGGTAGTAGAAATGCCCTCTCCGGTTCCTTTGGCTCCCCCAGAAAGGTTTATGGGAGATAGAAAGAAAGTGCAGGTGTTTATGACCCAGGTGATGATGCACTTCACCTGTAAGCCTAAATGTTTTTTGACCAATCAATCACGGGTTTCCTTTCTGATCTCCTATTTAGGTGGAGAGGCAGCTCAGTGGGCTGTACCTATAGTCAGGAATAATGATGGAATCCTTTATGACTGGGACCTGTTTCGAGCCGAATTTGAGAAAACATTTGATAGGAGAGCTGAGACCTTCTCAGCTGATAAGGAGTTGCTTGTTCTTAAACAAGGCAATTCAGATATAGTGACATACCTAAATCATTTTAGGAGATTGATCGCTGAAACTGATTGGCCTGAAGCCAAACAGATGGTTCTGTTTTACCAAGGGCTCACAGACAATCTCAAAGACGTAATAGCACAAGTTGAACCCCAGCCTACCACATGTGCAGCCTTTATTGATTTGGCCTTACGCTTGGATCACAGATTGAGAGAGAGAAAGGGAGAGACTGGAAGAAGAGACAGACCTCTGGTGTTCGGGGAGAAACCAACTAGCGGGGATAAAGCAGAAGGCATATCCGAACCCATGGACATTGGTGTGGTGAGAGCATCCCTCACTACAAGCGAAAGAGAACATCGTCGCAAATTTGGGCTGTGTTTGTACTGTGGGAAGAAAGGCCACTTTCTACGAGAATGTCCGGTGAAACCGAAAGGAGGACGCTATCGTGCCGGTCAAGGAGTAGTATCCACTGTCGACAAGGGGTCGGAAAACTCCGATGCTTGAGTTCTAAGGAAGGGAGGGACTCAAGTGCACATTTCATCCCTTCGATAACCGAAGAAGACCGAGTGGGAAACCAGCTGTTCTTTGTAGACATTGAATTATGGATTGATCAAGACCCTAAGTACGTCCGTGCCATGGTAGACTCCGGAGTGACAGTTTGCTTCATGGATTTGACAGAAGCTCGGAAGTTGGGAGTAACCCCGGTGGATAAAACCGTTGTGGAAGAAGTGTTTGCAGTAGACGGTCATGTGTTGGAATCTG
The DNA here is from genome assembly GCF_964263255.1 of Lissotriton vulgaris. NCBI lineage: Eukaryota > Metazoa > Chordata > Amphibia > Caudata > Salamandridae > Lissotriton > Lissotriton vulgaris. The sequence continues at coordinate 512,362,917 of NC_141696.1, read as the reverse complement.
GTCCTATCACCCAACATACCCCGGAGTATGAGATTTGGTATGGGGGTTATCATAAGGAGCAGCTGTCGTTTAACCTTATCCAGGCCCCTAATTACGGAATAATATTGGGACTCCCTTGGCTGAAAAAGCATGAACCCAATATAAAATGGAAGGAGCGATCTTTGGAATTCTCCTCCTCATATTGCCAAGACCATTGCATCCAGGAGAATCCCCGACCATCAAGGGTATTGGCTGTTACTCATACCGTTTCCACAGCCGCGGAAAAAGAGGTGGAACTACCTCAGTGTTACCAGGAGTATGAAGAGGTCTTCAGTAAAACAAAAGCCGAAGTACTTCCTCCACATAGGGAATACGACTGCCGCATAGATTTAACACCAGGGTCAGTGGTTCCATGTGGCCGAATCCATGCGTTGTCACAACCCGAAACAAAACACCTAAGGGAATATTTGGACAACCTACTTGCTTTGGGATTCATCCGACCATCAAGGTCCCCAGCAGCTTCCCCTCTTTTCTTTATTCCAAAGGCCAATGGGGAATTACGCTTCTGTATCGACTACAGGGCATTAAACGCCATAACCACCAAGAATCAATACCCACTTCCTTTGATACCTGTATTACTGGAACAAGTGAGATCGGCCAGGATTTATACGAAACTGGATCTGAGGGGAGCCTACCATTTAGTACGCATACGATCAGGCGATGAATGGAAAACCGCTTTTAAACAAGGTATGGGCTCTTTGAGTATCTTGTGATGCCCTTTGGGCTATGCAACGCCCCAGCCTCCTTCCAATTTTTCCTTAATGAGGTGTTGCGAGACTACCTGGACATCTTTGTAGTAGTCTACATAGATGACATTTTAATATACTCCAATGATGAACCAGAACACATCCAACATGTGAGGCAGGTGCTGGAGGCTCTAAAACAAAACCAACTGTACTGCAAGTTAACGAAATGTGAGTTTCATGTCACAACGGTGGAATTCCTGGGAGTAATGCTCACTCCATCAGGGCAGATAATGGCTGAAAGGAAGGTACGGGCCATTGTGGAGTGGCCACAACCCACCACTGTTAAGGATATCCAGAAACTTCTGGGTTTTGCCAACTTCTATCGGAGGTTCATCTCGCACTTTTCGGATCTGGTGGCACCTCTCACACGATTAACCCGGAAAAACACCCCTTTTTTATGGGGAACCGACGCGCAAACAGCATTTGATCGGTTGAAAACCGCGTTCACATCAGCTCCGATATTGATTCATGCTGACCCAAACCTCCCTTTCGTGGTAGAGGCTGATGCGTCAGAACTAGTGGTGGGAGCTGTTCTCTCGCAAAGGAGTGAGGATACCGGTCATCTACATCCCATTGCCTTCATGTCCCGCAAGCTAAATTCTGCAGAACGCAATTATACGATTGCAGAGAAGGAATTGCTAGCAATTAAAGACACCTTCACAGAGTGGAGGCATTGGCTGATGGGTGCCACGCACCAAATCACGGTTTATACCGACCACCGTAATCTTCAGTTTCTGCGAGCCGCACGCCATCTCACACCCAGACAACTGAGATGGATGCTCTTCTTTTCTGAGTTCCATTTTGTGGTCACCTTCCGTCCGGGATGTGACAACCGGAAAGCTGATGCTCTCACCCGTCAAGAAAGTCACCCAGCATTGATGGAATCTCTTGAAACCAGCATCATCAAACCCCGACAGGTGGTAGGGGTGATCCATACGGAAGAATTTCTCCACAAAGTCAAGAGAGGCATCCAGACCTTTGCTTGGAAAACTTGGATTCGGTTACACCCGGAATGGAGAATTTGTCAAGGATTGCCAAGAAAAGGGTCTCAATTGCTTCTCCCCACTCTTGCATTGAGACAACAAGTATTTAAGTGGTGCCACAATCTACCGTGCGCAGGACACACTGGAGGGAAGAAAACTTTGGAAAAATTGCTACGCACTTACTGGTGGCCCACCATCCGGCCGGATGTGTTCGCTTGGGTTCAACGATGTGACGTCTGTTCGCAGGCTAAAAGCGATCATAGACCAGCACAAGGGCTGTTACAAACAATGCCCACGCCTGTGAGTCCTTGGGAAAGCTTTTCAGTTGATTTTGTGGTGGGACTCCCTAAGGATCATGGGATGTCAGCGATAGTAGTAGTCGTGGACTACTTAACCAAGATGGGCCACTTCATTGCCTATAGAGGGGTTCCCACAGCTAGTCAATTAGCCCAGTTATTGCTCATACATGTTGTTCGGTTGCATGGCCTACCCAAGGTTATTGTCTCTGATAGAGGGGCACAATTCACCGCAAACTTTTGGAGGGTCTGGTGTGATCGATTGGGCATTGCCTCTTCCTTGTCCACCAGCTTTCATCCGCAAACGGATGGGCAGACCGAAAGGTTAAACCAGACCCTCAAACAATACCTGAGGTGTTTTGTTGATACCTCTACTGAGGCATGGGTAGAATGGTTATGGTCGGCTGAGGTGGCGTATAATGACGCAATTCATTCCTCTACTTTGTGTACCCCATTTTTCTGTACTTATGGGTTTCATCCCAGATTCGCCCCTTTGAGTGTGCCGGGTGTTGAAGCACCAATTCCACAGTTACAGTCAAGATTGGTGCGGTTACGGAAGACTGTTTTGCAGGCCAGAAAGAATCTTGTAAAGGCTAAACTTAGGTACAAAACTCAGGCCGATAGACATCGTAGGCCTTGTCCTGGGTACAAGAAAGGGGATTGGGTGTGGCTGTCCACTCGGAACATCCGTTTCAAAAGGTTCAGCATTTTCAACCCTAGGTTCATCGGTCCTTACCAGGTGATTCGTCATGTCAACCCTGTAGCGGTGAAACTAAAACTCCCCTCACATTTCAGGATACACCCAGTGTTCCATGTCTCGCTGATCAAGCCCGCGCGGGGTCCGAGTCATGCAGCGCCTGCACCTGTGAGGGTAGAGCAGGATGTGGAGTACGAGGTGCGGCGCATCTTGGACTCTCGTAGAGTGAGAGGGAGACTTCAGTACCTGGTGTCTTGGAAGGGTTATGGTCCCGAGGAGGACTCGTGGGAACCTGTGGGGGCGGTTCATGCTCCTAGACTGGTGCGGAGGTTCCATTTGTCACATCCCGGTAAACCTGATGGCAGTCAGTGAGTGTTGTGAGAGGGGGTGTACTGTCACGACCCCTCCCCGACCTCTGGTAAATCACTGCCTGCTCTATTATACGGAACGGAATGGGAAACTACATATCCCATGATCCTTTGCGCTGCGCGCTCCTATGACGCGGCGCGACTAGTGATTATCAGGAAGTCTCACGGAGGACGCGCTGCCGATTATTCCTGCTCGTGTTTGGTTCGTGTACTTTTGACTCTTCATTACAGGATACTTGGAAGTCGGCGGAGGCAAGTATCGGCTCGCGCTGAAGGGACACGCTGCTGTTAGCGTGTGGGTTCAGCGTTCCTTGTTCTCGGAGTCCGTTTGTGGATTAACCTGGTGGGGCTTAGAAAGCGCCTACAACTTAGCGTTCATCATCGTGTTGCCGCTCGAGTGTGGATTAACCTGGTGGGGCTTAGGAAGCGCCCGTGTCCTTCCGTCATTTCAGCAACAGGTTTTCAAGATCGAGTGGGGCACTTGTATTCCTAGTTTGTTTACAGAATCTGTTTTTGCATACTTTCAGGGAGCGTCTTGCTCCGGTTTGCGCAGGACACCTGGGTATAGGTGCCGCCTGACCTTTCAGTGCACATTACTCACATTTTGAGCGCTTACAGAGCAGGATCTGTAGAGACGCTATAAATATACTTTACACTGGGCATATGATTTAGTTTCCTAACTTTGAGTTATTTACAGTCTAGGGAATGTAGGGGAGATCTCGGGGTAGTCGCGTCTTGCACACCCTGAGGTTATTCTTCCAAGCATTTCCTCGGAGGAGAAAGACCTTTTGTTATGAACTACCGTTTACCAGGAATGTGATCATTATTTCATTATTTGGTTTTGGGGCAACATTAGGTTATCTTTATCCTGCACATGGGTAGGTGTTCATTGCTGTCCTAAACTTTCACGTTGCAGGAGGGGAGGGAACATGGGGGTTTGCTAATGCTCTCTGTATTATATTTTCCAGTAGTACAACCAGGGGATTTGGAAGCCGCCCTTAGATCCTTCCTTCATACAGGCACACCTGTAGGATATACAGGTGAGGTAACAGGTGTTTTGTTGAGTAGTGGATGTTCCAGCTTAGGGTTCTGTGGTACTTATCCCTTGCTTCTGTAATTACAGGTTACGGTTCCAAGTGCCCAGCTGTTCCCCTCCGGACCCAACTTTTTCCCCCGCTTGATCGCCTTAACAGTCTGTGCACAATTACAGTCAGACTTGGGTTGATCTAGAGGTGGGCCCCCTTACAGCATCGATCCAATCCTGAGGAGCATCTAGGACAGACTTGACACGGAAATCCACAAAACAACAAAATAATTGGCTCTTTAACTCAATAGACTTCTTTGCAATTGCCAATAAATTAAGGCCGTGGTCGATTGTTGATCTTCTTAAAGCAACCTTATTTTGCTCCACCCACGTTTTTATTAGATCTAACAATACTTTGGAGCATACTGTCTTCTCCTACATCCAGCAGGTTGATTAGGCAGTAAATCTTGGGCTGCATGGCAACATCCTTCTTATATATCGGCCTAATTAATGTGCCTCTCCAACTTTCTGGAAAACTCCCAGATTACAAGGCCTTTTGAAAGGTGGCATAAAAAAAACTTTCTCACCAATCCGCATAATTTTTTAATTATAATTGCAGGGAGGTTGTCTGGGCCTGCCACCTTAGTCAGTTTGAGATTATGTATGGCTTCTTTTCTCTTCAGGACTGAAAAATACGACCCAATATCCTCCTAAACCTCAACCTTAAACTTCAGGCTCTCATCAACATTGCTACTGCCATTCAAGTTACTCGAGTGGTTGACACAGTCATCCTCTCATACTAGAAACCTCATTTTCCTGTGCTCACTCCCATCACGCACCAACTGCCCGAACTTCCTAATATTATTTGTACTTATCACTTCAAGCAGTTTGCAAATTTTTAGTTATGCACTTTATTTTTAGTTCCTTCATCTTATTTTTGTATTCGAGTGTTACCAGGCAGAATTTATCGAATATTTCCGGGTGATGCTTTTTCCTTAGCTGTCTCTCCCATTTTCATACCCTTAGTTTTACCCTCCTGAAATCCTGGTTAAACTAGCCATTTCTCTTGACCCGTTTCATGCTCTTGCAACTTATTATGGTCTCCTAAGTTGAATCTTGTCCTCAACTAGTTTACAACCTGGTCTATCACTTGGTCGTACCATGTTAGGGCATCATTCTGGACACCTGCCACGGTAAGTAACATGTAATCTATCATCAGGTCTTTATGCATCCTTAAGTTTTCCTCTGTAATACAGGTTGTTATTCATCTAAGGTATTCTACTTGCAAGGGGGCGGTTATATCTCTTTGTTCACATGGACCTACGCCAACCAATACCTGCAAAGGGCTGTTATCACTTCCCTCAGTATGCAGTACTTCAAACCCCTTCACTGCGGAAAAGTGCCAGACATTAATAAAAACATAACCAATTAGGCAGATCTGATTGCCTACTCAAAAGGGGGGGCCTGCAGGGCAGTTTCTATCTACACATCCCATTTATGCAGAACTGCACTATAGACCCTAGAAACTTCAGTAGTGCTTCATCTCGAGCTGAGCAGGTGGTTCTTGTGTGGCCGTTAGCAAATCTTGGAACATCTTATTGCAGGAGGAAGGATCTAACTTATGATTAAAATTCCCCCAAATCATTAACATTTGAGATATCTTCACTATATATATATATATATATATATATATATATATATATATATATATTCACAGAAAAAACCATAGGTTATAGCCCATATATAGTTAGGAATTTGCATTTACAAAACCTTGAAAATTCAATGAAAAAACCATTGGTTATAGAACATATATAGTTAGGAATTCGCATTTACAAAACCTTGAAAATTCAATGAAAAAACAATTGGTTATAGAACATATATAGTTAGGAATTTGCATTTACAAAACCTTATTTTACTCGCATAAAACCATTGAAATTCCATATATAGTTAGATGCGCTAACTATATATCGCGCACCCGCATTCCACTGCTGATGATGTCACATATTACATCATTCATGACATGGTCAGTGACATCACTGATGACATCACTGATGACATCTCAAATGACATCACTGATGACATCACTGATGACAACATCCAGTGACTGTATGTTTCTGTAAAGTTAAAATATGTCTTACATATTGAAGAATGAGTGGATGTATAAGTATCTGGATGAAGGATTTAGTAGGTGCATGACTGACTGTATGAGTGAGTGATTAAATGTGTCTCACTGAGTGCATGGGTTAGTGACTAAACTGTCTTAATTTGTGCATCATTATGTCTGTTGTTCTGTAAACTGCTGCATGTGTTGATCAGTAGCTATATGAGTAACTATATGGGTTATTGATTGATTGTCGAAGTATTTGTATGGGAGACTGAGTGTGTGTGTGGCTGGCTGGGAGATGTATGACTCTGTGGAGATTAATGTGTTCTTGTATCAATGATTGTATAAGAGAGTAAGTATGTGTTAGTATATGTTTGAAAATGTAAGGTACTCTATGTTTAACTGTATTGATTAGAAAATGGAAGTGTGATTGATTCTTTACAGGACTGACTAGGTGTGTGAGTAACTCCATGGATGAATGGCAGAGTGTGAGTGTCTGTATAGGTGTATGAGTGCATATGATAGTGTTGTAAAGATGAGTGATTGTATGTATGAATGATTGTATGGGTGAATGAGTGAATCTGTGTGTAGACATTGGGATCAGTGAGTGTGTATGTAGTAACTAGTATTGGTGTGTCAATGGTTTAAAAAATTATATTTTCTATTTTACACTGGATGTAACAGAGGTTATATTAAAGTGTGAGGAGATGCATTGTATTGTCACATGAATGATATCATCAGTGATGTCATCAGTGATGTCATTTGAGATGTCATCAGTGATGTCATCAGTGATGTCATTTGAGATGTTATCAGTGATGTCATTTGAGATGACAGGGATGTCATCAGTGATGTCATTTGAGATGTCATCAGTGATGTCATCAGTGATGTCACTGACCATGTCATGAATGATGTAATATGTGACATCATCAGCAGTGGATTGCGGGTGCGCGATATATAGTTAGCGCATCTAACTATATATGGAATTTCAATGGTTTTATGCGAGTAAAATAAGGTTTTGTAAATGCAAATTCCTAACTATATATGTTCTATAACCAATGGTTTTTTCATTGAATTTTCAAGGTTTTGTAAATGCGAATTCCTAACTATATATGTTCTATAACCAATGGTTTTTTCATTGAATTTTCAAGGTTTTGTAAATGCAAATTCCTAACTATATATGGACTATAACCTATGGTTTTTTCTGTGAATTTCATTGGTTTTTTAAAAGCTAACATCTGTAGCTGTAAAATGTATTCTACTTTAAAACCCAAAATATATTTTAGATGTTTATTGATAATTTTAATTGAAATATTTTTTTTCTTCGCTTCCGGTAAGCGAACTGGGAAGCTTTCCGTTAGTTCATCTTGATGCCGCGATCTAGTACGCGAACCGGTAAACGTTACGTTAGCGGAACTGTGACGCGTCGCGGAAGCGCGACGTATAATTGTCGCGAATGCGTCTTATGACGCGCCGCTTTAGCGCTCCCGAAAGTGCTCGGGACCGCGAACCGAAAACGATGCGGGACGCGGCGCGCACCGCGTAACGTGAGCGGAACAAGTCATGTGACTTGTTTATCGAAGTTTTCATTGGTTCATTTCACTTTTGGTTTCCAAATGATGTATGACTAGGTCATGTGACTTAAAAATAACACTTTTCATTGGTTCCGAACTTTTGCTTTTCCAAAATCACGTAAACCCCTTCTTCTTTCCTCACTCTGACTTTCATCTTGGTGAGAGAAAGACCATTTTCCATTTTGATTACAATGGCTTCTATCTTTGCTTCAGCTGGTGGACCCCCACCACCACCTCAACCTCCTCATGACAAGAGAGGACCACCATCTCAATTCATCTCAAACAGAGAGGAAGAAGAAGACGACTTAGAAGAAGAGGACACTGATGAACCTGAATTTATTCCGGAGTTGCCCCGTGTTTCCGGAAGGAAAACAAGTTTCATTTGGCAATTTTTCTCAATTCCTCGAGGGGAGAAGAAGGTTAATGCCAAATATGCCACCTGCCTAATTTGCAAAAAAAGATTATCTCGAGGCACAGAGAAAAAGTATAGTATGGGCAACTATACTATGCATCGCCATATGGTCAGGTGGCATCCATTAAATTACAGCCGGGCAGAGTTAAGGGATCTGCAAGATAATCCCCCGACAACTCCTGTGGCCAAATCAACTTCTAATATAAATTTGACTGTAAGAGAGGCACAGGAAACTGTGCCAAACATACAGCCAAACTTCAAGCACATGAAGTTAACGTGCATACATTGTGGTGCTATGCTCTCATGTGGCAACATGAGCGTAAACTTAATAAACTTGGTGTATGATAACCATAACTGCCCTAACCCACCCAAGCAGTAATTTTTTCTTTGCTCCTGTTGAGCCCTTTTCGATGCCTGTTTTTTTGTTGTTTCCCCTCCATGAAAAACACAAAAAAAACATAAAACTGTTCTAAAAATACAAAAAAAACAAAAAATGTTCAGAAAAAAAAAAAAATAAATAAAACAACAAAAACATTAAAAAAAAGTTCTTTTCAGAACTACCTCCCCTTTCAAATAAAATTGCTAGAATGTTTAACACTCTAGCAAGCTCTATTTCTTTTGGTTCGCTTCAAGTTCGCTGACCGGTTAGCGAACTTGAAGCGAACCAAAAAAATATTTTTTTAAAAAAAAGAAGAGTTAGTATAAGGGAAGTAAACAGAGAGTAATGTAAAAAGAAAGACAGCTATAGAGAGTAAATCAGAGATAGTGTCAGTGACATCATCAGCAGTGCATTGCGGGTAAAAAGAGTAGAAAACATTTACCTTATAATTCTTGTTCCCTTTTTTAAATATTTTTTCATACTCAATCTGTAAAAGAGAAAACATACATTTCCAAAAATATTACTACATGTATTTAAAAATTACAAAAGAAAAGGGAAAAGGTTCAAGAAGAAACACTTTTTCAACAATTTTGACATTTACAGAAGCCTCTGCTTCTCTACGTCCCCTACACAATCCTAAAGATATATATTTTAAATAAACAGTATCTTCATGCTGATGAACTGAGACCTATTTTTGAACATGGTACTTCTTTTGCACTGCTGATGTCTCACAATAGTGATGCAATAGCAGCGCAAAAAAGATGTAAAGCCATCATAAAATTGTCTCTAATATTTTAAATGATAGTTTCAGGATGCAAATAAGATGTCTGCTTTGAAGAGATTTCTTTGAGGTGAGGCCTATTCCTTTTTTTAAAAGAAACAGTACCCGGAAATACAGCACTATAAGCATTAAAATTGACACTTACAGAAGACTCCGTTTTTCCATATCTACCTCACATTTCTAAATGTATATCATAAGTACAAACAGAAGAACATTAATTATACATGTTTTATGGTTTATTTTTGCTGTTCTCAGAATGTATCAAATTTCACTTAAATCAGTGACTTGAACGTATTCATCATGTAACAGCGGGGAAAAAAAACACAATCAAAATGACTGTGTTTAAAAAACCCATACAACCTAAGAAATCTGATTTCAAAACTCCTTAAAATTAACTTACTTTCAATGACGTTGAAGGATCTCCTATGAACAGCATTCACTCTGTTGTGCTATAAATATTTTCAGCCCGCCACTTTCTGAAAGAAAACCTCCATCGATACGAAAAATATGTTACATAGAAGAAAACAGTTCTCTCATTCTATCACATGTTTCCACTAGGCCAAATCATGTTGCCGCGATTCGCTACTCTTGTAATTCTTCCAATCAAATCCCGACATTTTCTATTTTCGCAACTTTCTAAAAAAAAACATTTGAGATTATATTCACAATCCTGGACTACTAATATCTTACCCTTCTTTGTCACTCATGTTCTCCTTTTCCTATGACACTGATACTGCTTACTATGAAGCAGACTTACTTGCATCAGGTTTATATAGTTGGATTTTTAAATTGACATTATAATTAAAAGTTTTGGACCAATAATCTAGACAGCATTGCAGACTTACATTCCCTCTACTTCATGAACCTTTTGCAATTCTTCACAGAAAATCCCGAGATTCTTTCATTAAAATTTTGGTTTTAAAAACACCAGGTAAGAATTTTTAAGGTCAAACGGCAATTTTTTTTTGAAAGTTACAACGGAATCATTGCAGAATGACCAGCCGTTTCGAGACTTTAAATAAGCTGTATAATGTCCTGATGTTGTTGAAGGACCATCATGATAGATAATTGCTACAGTTACAAAAGTCCTTCCTGATATTGAAAGCTGAGAAGCCACAACATTTTTTATTAAAGTTGACAATTTTGATCCATCAGGCCTACATCGTTGAATCATTAAAATGACATACTCTCCATATCTACGTATAAATAATGTTGACATCATTTCAGATTTACATTGGCTACACTCCATGTTGTGATCCGCTGCATTTACTAGCTTATTAAAGGAGACTGATTTACTGTCTGGCAAAGTTAAATATATAAATCTTTCTGAGTCTACACTAGTAGTACTTGATACCCTACAATTCTCGCACTCATGCTGCCATTGATAAGAAAGCCCAAACAGGTGATCTACATCTACACCCTCATCTTGCAATACATCAAGCATATACATTAAAAACTCCTGACAATCTTGCTGATTATTTTCAGAGAAGTCTGTTTGCCCTGAACATTCATCTAACAGATAACGAACTTCAGACACACTTTCTACTTTTGTTCGATCAGTGCTACATTTCTCGAAAACAGAATTCAATAAACAGCATAAAATTTGTTCTGAATTCAACAGAATCTGTTCTTTTAAACTCTCTAGTGAAAAGAGAACATTAACCACTACATTTGCATAGCAGTTGACACCAGAACTGTTTTCAAATTGAAAACCGACAACATCTTCAACAGAATCCACTTTCTTTCTGCTTACAATTTTTGGTTCATTGACTTTTGGTCTTTTTGCATCAACCTCCCTACTATTACTGATATTTCTACGTTTGCGGCCTACCACACGTTTCTCAAGCAAAGGATATTGAGGCAAATGTGGCGCATACTCTCTTCTTAACCTATTGTATTCCTTAACACAATCTAAATCCGCACAAATGTTTGTGACATCACAGTCAATCAAGTACAATCCTGATAAAGTTCTTACTCGTGACAATGCCACATATGCCATACCCTCCTTGAACACAGAACTGCCAATATTCACCAATGCACTGTCTACACTTAAACCTTGCGATTTATGAATTGTCACCGCATATGCCAAGCAAACAGGAAACTGTTTACGGCGAACATATAAGTCTTTAACAAGCAAAAACCTAGCAGAACAACGACCAATTAGCTGTACTTCCTCAATGCCATCAAATTTAATTTTTAAAAATTCTATTCCATCTCTATTTCTGTACTTCTGAAAATCAACAACATTACCCATTGATCCATTTACCAGACCTCTTTCAACATGTAAATTTCTTCTCAAAATGATTCGGCAATTTAAACACACATTCAAAGTCTTTTCAAAACCCGCTGTTTTAGATATAGTCTTCTCTAATGAATCCAATTTTGATTTCACATTTTCTGACAAAATAATTGTTGATCCCATGTGCTCTATTTTGTCAATAGCTTCAAGTTTCACAATCTCTTGCTTTTCTAAATTCAACATTTTGTTGTTGAAGATGGCACATTCTGCAAGAGTTGGCATCAAACATATTCCGGATTTCTTCTCAGTAATTTTCTGAAAAATATTCTCAGCCACAATCTCTTGTTCGGGATATAAATTTGAAAGTAATCGTGCATTCAAAGCTTCTTTTCCATGCTCGGTCACTTTTCCAATTCTAATATCTTGTAGAATATTCTTGTAATCTTCATCTTTTGCCTGACGCATATTTTCATGCAGTTCAGCATAATTGAAGTTTAACCATATATTGACGTTGCCAATGCTCCCTAGGCACTTCCTGGTATCTTCATGCGTGAGTATTTTGAACACAGGTTCTCCTTTTACTGGTGTCAGCTGCAGAAGATCTCCGAAAACAATGATGTGTTTGCCACCAAATAACACATCATATTCAGTTTTAAGTACTTCTTGCATTCTCAAATGCACAAAGGCAAGCATGATATTGGAAACCATGCTTACTTCGTCAATGATAAGTAGTTTCATTTTCCTCAAGACTCTTGAAACTTCAAAGCAAGCATCCCCAGATAACTTGTGATATTGTAATTTGTTGTCATGCTCCACCGGCAGCATCAGTAGACGATGCAAAGTAATACCTTTAATGTTATGTGCTGCAAGTCCAGTAGGAGCGGTGACAACACAAGACAGCGATGACTCAGTCCTTTCCTGCAAATAGCATGAAATTGCTTTAATAAGGAAACTTTTTCCAGTTCCCGCTTCTCCACTCACATACAGTCGGACAGGCTTCAACGATGTACATGAGCACTCTTTCTTCTCATGACTTAATCCATGCTCAATTTGCTTGGTAACTTCTTCATATATTTTCCTCTGCTCAACATTGAGTTGTTTTTCCAAGTCTTCTAAGTTAACTGAATCCTCCTGAGCATGTGCCATGGCTCTTTCCACTTCATTCATAGCAGTGGCAGCTTCATTTTCGATAATAGGTCCTCCAAGTGGATCTTGACTCAATGAAACAGAACTCTGACTGTCCTGAGAACTGTCTCTGGCAATCTCGGCTGCAATCGTTGCTTCCTGCTCAATTTCCAAAGTTAGCATTTCTTGATATTTGGGAAAAGCAGGACATTCTATGCTATCCTTAGCAGCAGTGAAAGAGTCTTCGTAACAGAGGAAATCTCCAAGCAGTTCCTCTTCTGCATGCCAAGGCTTGAAAAGTTGCAAAAGTGCTAAATAGAAAAACTCCTTTGTTTCTGAAGATTCGCCACTCAATTTTCGATGGTTTACTAATTGGCATTTTCTTTGCTTGACCAGGCATCCCTCACTTCCAATTACAGCATACACTCCTTTCTCAATATCTTCTTTGATGTTCCTCTTGAATATATAATTTTGTAGAACCTCATATAGACAAACATTCTCAAGGTGACTGCTTCGATTTGGATAATATGTATCCAACATGTTGGTCTTCAAAATGTCGGTACTGTTTGGTTCCTTTTCTGCCAAATATTCAATTTCCCGGACAGGTTTTAGAACCCGATTTCGCGTTGCAGCAAGACCAAGACTCGCCCAAACAATACTCCTGGATTTGGCATAGAGACTTGCTGAAGACAATCTATCTGAACATTCGTAAGCTCCGATTTCTCGATGCGACAACATCTTCAGACTGAAACTGTACAACTTCTTGCTGAGGCTCTTTTCATGGGAAATGTCCTCCCACATATCCTTCAGTTCTGTCTTTTCTTTTTTGGTGATGTAAGATGTCACATACCGAGCCACAGCCATACAGTTGTCACCCACAAACTGAATATCCATGTTAGCATTCCACATGGACAAAATCACTGGGTTGTAGTCGTTGATGTACTTGGACTCTTCGTTCCTTTTCAAATTGTATGTATTTTTGGGTGATTTCCTCGTCACATTATGTCGCAGTGAAGACATCAAACTGTTCACTTTTCCTTTAGAAATCACCGGTCGTGGAAAGTTGAAACGACATTTGGTGTAGAACTTGTCCTTGTTTCTGAATTTACGACGACAGTACTTTCCACAACAATGGCTTTGGAAACGTAAAACTTGTTCTCTTAGGCTTTTCTTCTCTCTTTTTTTTTTTTTTAAATATTTTTTATTATTTTTTTTTAATTATTTCCACCCTCTGGAGCACAGAGGGGGCATGAAGCAAATAGTACAAAAAGAGAAAAAAAAAAAAAAAAACAACATTGTCTGCCCATATGAGGTTTACACCATATGTTTCAACTGAGGTAAACAAAAAAAAAAAAAAAAAAAGGAACATATTATTAATACCAAAGTAATACCACCCTCCATATTGGGGTGAGATCCCTCTCCTTATACCTGCAAATTAGTTAACATCAATTAAACATTCTATATGTGTTATACATTATTAAGCCCTTTTTTTTTTTTTTTTTCTTTTCCTTTTTTTTAAACACAAAATCTACACACTAATACAAGTTATATACAAATTACATACATATACATTTCCTATACAGATCATTCTTCTTCCTTCCATCTCGTTATTATCTCCCATATTTCCAAGCCTATTTTCCTTAGCCTTTTCCCTCTTCTGGAGTAGATCGCTTTTTCTAAATTATATATACTCAACAACCTGGCTAGCCATTGTTGGAATGATGGGGCCATTTGATCTAACCATGCAGTGGCAACACACAATCTGTACACTGCCATAGCCACAAAGATAAAATATTTCCCTGTCTCAACATCATTATTTCCATCTACACCTAGCAAGATAATCACGGGTGTTAAGTTAGTAGGTAATTTTAAAGCCCTTTGTAAAAACATTTCTATCTCTTTAAGTACTATAGCTAAACTCGGGCATGTTGCGAACATATGGATGGCATCTGCGGCTGCGCTCATGCATCTGGGACAGTTTATACCAGTTGTTGCTCCCCACTGTGCCAGTTTAGCCGGGGTGTAATATAGCCAATACATAGTCTTGTAGTGCTGTGCTTGTAATGACGCAGAGCATAGAATATTCGTCCCTAATTCTAATGATGTATTAAAACACTCTCGTTCTATGCCCAGCTTCATTGACCAGGTTTCCCCCCATTTAGCCATGTCGTCTGGCCTTTGTTCATTTAGCTCAAAATAAAATCTTTTAATTGTGCAGTCTACTCCAGTCTCTATTATCTCTAATATGTTATTTTTCCCAAATCCACATGTACCCCCTCTTTTGTTTTGTAAAAAACTTCTTACTTGTAAATATTTGAAGAAGTGTTGTGTCGACAAATTAAATTTTTTCTGTATTATTGCAAATTGTTTCACCCCTTGTGTCCCCATTACATCCCCTAATTTTCTTATCCCTTTCCAATACCATTCTGTAAAAACTGAATCCGAGAATATATCTCCCGAAAATAACGTATTCTCGTGTAACCTCGTGTACCTATTAAACTTTCCTAAACCAAACTTTTTCATAAAAGCCTTCCATATATTATATGCACCCAGTAAAGTCTTGAAGCGTGTTCTTTTAAAATATGCCGTGTCAAAATTTTTCAAAAAAATATCTTTTATTTCTTCACCCATCAATATGCCATATACCGCTAATGACCCTAAGTGATCTTCTCCTTCTACTTCAGCTCCACCTATTAATCCTACCATATACTGGAGGGCAGCAGCCCAGTAATACAACTTGATATCTGGTAACGCCCATCCTCCTCTTTCCCGTGGGAGTGCCAGGAATCTCGCCGCTCTCCTAGTTTTACCATTGGACCAAATAAATTTGTTGATCATATTTTCAATCCTTTTAAACCACATGTTATCAAACCATAAGGGAATTGTTCGAAAGAGATATAAAAATTTCGGCATGATTAGCATTTTTATAATATTCACTCTTCCAACCAAGGTGAGATGGAGATTATTCAGTCTGTCTAGTTCCCTCCCAACTTTCCGTACAATAGGATCGATGTTTAATTCAACTATCTTATCTAGGTCTGAAGTTATGGTTATTCCCAAATATGTTCCCGTCCGTGCCACCCGAGAATCCTGGCATAGAGCATTGCAATTTTTTATAATTTGTGTTTTTCCGGTGTTCAAAGAATACCCGGAGATCTTCCCGAAATTCTTTGCCTCCTGCTCCACGTGTCTTATAGCCTCTGTGGGTGATGATGTTATAACCGCCACGTCATCGGCATAGGCCAGTATCTTACACTCCCCCCTAAGTGTAACAATTGGGGAAATGTTCCTGTTTAACTCCAGTCTTCTGATTAGAGGGTCTAGATATATCGCAAATAGTAGCGGGGAGCATGGACAGCCCTGCCTTGTGCCCCTATTAATTTTTACTTTATCCGTTAACCCCGCATTAATTCTAATTGCCGCCACAGGCTCTCTATACAATGTTTTTAACGCTGTTAAAAAGCCACTCCCAAATCCAAGTTTTTCCAGAACAGACCACATATATACCCATGACACACGATCGAAAGCTTTTTCGGCATCAAGTAATAATACCGCGAATGGGTCCCCATCAGCCTCTGTTTTATCCATAAGGGTAATTAACTTCCTTACATGCTGTGTAGTCCCCCGTCCCGGTATAAAACCGTGTTGGTTATTAGTAACTAGAGGTGTTATTACACTGGCGAATCTTATTGCCAGTGCCTTTGAATAAATCTTTGTGTCTGTATTCATAAGAGTGATCGGCCTGTATGACCCCGGGTTAGTTGGCGTTTTCCCTTTCTTAAGAATAACCACAATTTCAGCCTCAGACCAAGTGCCTGGTATTGAGATTCCCTTCTGTGCCTGTTTCATAGTATAGAACATATCTCCACCTAGCTCCTCCCAAAATACCTTGTAAAACTCTAACGGGATTTTATCTGGGCCAGCCGCCTTTCCTGATGGTAGACTCTTCATGGCTGCTTTTACCTCCTCTAAGTCTAACAAGTTGTCAATCCTCTTCTTCTCTGTTTCTTCCAACTGTCTCCCCTCCTGATAATTCAAATACTCCATTATGTCTTCAGGATCTTTTATATCACTTTCAGAGTATAGATCCCAATAAAATTTCCTGAAGACTTCCCTTATTTGTTGTGAATTAGTAACAGTCACCCCTGAACTATCTTTGATTGCTTTTATCTCCCCAAAAGACACCTTCTGCCTAGTTCTAGCTGCTAACATTTTGCCCACTTTTTCATTCATCTCGTAACAATTCTCCCTGTTCACTGTATATTGTTTGGCTGCCCTTTCTGCTATCTGTTCTTCCTCCTCCATTCGCAGTTTTGCAAGTTTAAGGTATGCAGACTCCATTGGAGCTCCATTATCAGTTTGATCTGTCCTACTATTCAACTCCTCCTCTGCCCGCAGTAGTTCCCTCCTTACCCCCTCACTTCTTTATTTCTCCTGTTTCCTTTTCCTAACCCCATAGCTGATGGTCTCACCCCTTACTCCGGCTTTAAAGCAATCCCACACTATCCCTACAGGTGCTGTATGCCTATTTATATCCAAGAACTCTGTTATCCATCTCCTCATATGTTGGATATATGCATCCTCCACTAAGAAAGCCTTTTCAAAAGACCACTCCGAGACCTTCCTTACCTCTGTCATATCTTTTAAAGTGATTATAAGAGGATTATGGTCCGATAACAACCTTGGTATTCTTTCGATATCTATCCCATCACTGCCTTGGCTGTTAACTAAAAAATAATCTAACCTAACACTTATCTTGTGGGGTGCGGAATAATATGTAAAACCATCTTGTCCAGGGTTGAGGGTGTCCTAAACATCGATTAAACCATTGTTTCTGGCTAAGTTAACAACTGCTTTATAGACTCTTTTCTTCCTTCCCTTATATTTAATTGGGGGCCCCAACCCCAGCCCCAATCCTCCTGCTCCATTGATGTTAAAATCTCCTCCTATGACTATAAATGGAGCCCAGGTTGCCAGCTCAATATCAATTTCTTCAAAAATCTCAGGATCGTCTCCTGTAGACCCATAAATAGACCCAAGGGTGACCCATGTCTCTCCGATCAGGCATTCTATCAAGGCCCATCTACCCCATACATCCTCCCATTTTTTCCTAGTGGTGACATCTCTTTGTCTTGCCATAACCGCAACCCCCCTATTCCTACTTCCCTGCCTGGAGTGTGCTAAAACAGTAAGACCCAACTGGTCTAACAGCCTAATTTCAGACAATTGTATATGAGTCTCTTGGAGTATTAGAAAATCTATTTTTAAACTTTTAATCAAGACAGCTGCCTTCCGCCTTTTGGTCTTATCATTTAGGCCACACACGTTCCATGTCATTATTCGTATACTCATCCTGGGTTTTTAACAGATACAATCACAGATTTAATCATTTAAAAAAAAAACAGATTACGCATTGTAACCACGGCTTTATATAACTCAACCATCACACAGCTTCCTTCTGTTTCATTGTTCCTCTTATTCCATAATATTTCCTGTATTATACTTTACCTATATGCTTTACGCTCCTTGCCCCCCCCGTGTCTCCCACCCTTCCCCCCCACCCCGACTAACCCACCCCCCCTACAGGCAAATAGGTCCATCGGACCTATATGTGACAGCTGTGTCTGCTTGGGTCCCACACCTCCCCCCCCCGCTCTTATTGTGTCCCAAACCCTCTACGTATAGAATGCTCACTTATTATTACCCATCTACACATTTATATGACCATTCTTGTGCTTCTATAGAATTTCCGAAATCTTAATTTTTATATCCTGCTGCCTTTAGCTGGTAAATCTACCACTAGGTCCTGAGATTGTGCACTACTCTGCGGAGTCCTTTCCTTGAGCCATGCCAAAAATTCAGCTGCTCTAACCTCAGAATGAAAAATCTTAAACTGGCCATCCTTAACCACTTTCAGCCTACTAGGGAACATTAGGTATGCCTCACACCCAATTCTCTGGAATGGAGCTATTAGCTCCCTGAGTCTCCACCTGCGTTCCACCGTTATGTGGCAAAAGTCGGGTCTAGCAAAGAACTCTATCTCCTGGTATCTGCATTTTGCCTGTGGTCTTGCTTTGGCCATGATCTCTTCTCTCAATAAGAAATTGCCCACATATATTAGAAATGCTCTAGGCTTTTTTGATCCGTCCCCCTTTCTCTGTATAAAAGGAAATCTGTGGGCACGCTGAATCTCAGCTTCCCAGTTCCAGCCTTTTATATCTGGGAGAGCACCCTTAAGAAATTCAATTATGTAAGCTCTTGCATCCTGTCCCTCCCTTCCCTCCGGAATACCTAAGAGTCTGACATTATTTCTCCGCTGCCTATTCTCGAAATCTTCGAGCTTCCATAATACATCGCTGTTAAATTTCTCTTGATCTTGTCTGAATTCCTTCCATCCCTTCATTTCATCTTCCAGGCCCCCCGTTCTTTCTTCCACCTCTGTAACTCTCCCTGCCAACTCTGTGCATGCTTTATTTACCTTTCGAAGAGCATTTTGTATTTTTTTACTTTCCTGTCTGGCTCTCTGGCTCTCTACCCTTGCCTCAGTCTGAATTTGTTTAAGCATTGAAAACATCATTTCAAACCCCAAAGGTGGTTTTTGACATTGGAGCTGCTCCTGATTTTGGATCTGAGATTCGGGTAGGCCTTGCCTGACTCTCTCCTCATTCAACCGTAAAGACCCTAAAGTCTCGTCTAGACTCCCAACACCCTCTTTATACATCTGAGATGTAGCTGCGTAGTCCCAATCAAGTCTCTTTGCTACATTTGTGGCTGCTGGGCTTAAAGATCCTTTTGTTCTTCTCCTTTTTTTCGTCAATACTTTGGATTTACGCTTTGTAGCTGGGTCTTTGTCAGAAGGCTCTCCAGAACCTGAGCCAGATGTAGATACAGTCTCTGTTACAAGTCCTGATAATGTCTGGTCGCTTCCCAAGTCGGCGATAGAGGAATCCTCTGACTCAACCCCACCAACTGCCCCCATCTCCTCACCTTCCTCCTCGCCCTCATTAACAGAGAAAAAACATTCATCGGAAGGGGAACCAGTTAGAGATATCACAACCTTAGGATCAATGTTAGACATTTTGCTCAAATTATCTCTTCCGTTTCCATCTCCAGCCCCCTCAACAGCTATCCCCCTCTCCGGCTGTTTAGAAACGTTAATCTCATTACTGTACCCCTCTATAGTAACAAGGGCACTAGAGGCAATAATGTTACTCTGCTCCTCCCTTAATGTCTCTGTCAGTGCCTCCGTCAGAGTCAGAACGTTGTCTGACCCAGGGCCTGGAGGCGGAGTAGTCTCTTCAGCATGGTACGAAACACTGTCATTCTCTGTGCAGCCATGGTTGACAATTATACTAATTGGAACAGTGTTATCATTTCCAACATTCCCGGTAACTTTCCCAGTATCAAGTGCAAGCTCGCCCGCCTTCTCATGACCCTGTTTGACCTGTCCAGAAAAAATCTCCACTGTCTCCACATTCTCCTCATTTTCCTGTACCGGAGCGACTTGTAACGACTCGTCACCCCTGTGCACCCTCTTAATTAGAGCTCCCAAATCATCGAACTCTGTTAGAGGGCTGGTTGCCAGAGGATTACTGACTGTCTCGCTCACAATGGGTCCGTTATCCGAGTCTAAGGGCACAGCTTCGCCAAAATCTGTTTGAGGCATAGAAGAGCCGGACGTTACATGAGAGCTAGCTGTAGTTACCGGGAAGAAAGCCTCTGAAACTAAAGGCTGTCTCAGGGTCCCCTGTTCCGTTACTTTTCCCCTATTTCCTTTTATTGCCAATGCAGCCTTAGTTTTGTCTTTTTTTTCTGCCTCTCCCCCACGCTACTGCCAGCCTCCTTGCTCCGTGTTACACTCCTTACTTGCTCATTAACTCGAGAATCTTCACACGCCTCCTGTGTCCGCGTCAGCTTCTTTGTGCGGAGGTTTGCTGCCCGAGCATCCGACTCGCTCCAAGCAGCTTTCTCCTCCCTCAGCGCCTTCGAAATCTTCGGCGCCATTGAACGCCAACTCGTGGATAAAGCTCCCAGTGAGCTTTGCTGCCGATAACGCCTCAGCTGCTGCCGCTGCCGGTACTGTTTCCCCCAGCCGCTCGCCTTCACCATCAGCTGACGAGCATTAGCCAATGCTCGAGTCAGCACCGCTTCCACCGGTGGGAAGGCTAGTACCTCCGCTATCGCCTTCGTGGGAAACCACATAGATCACTCTTCTCTCCGTTACAGCGTGTAACTCAGGAACCGCTGCAGCGAGCAAATAAAACGCTGTCAAACGTGACGCTTACGGTCCATTCTTCTCCTTTTCTTGACGCTTACACCTTTTGTTGAAACCCTGAGCGGAGGAGCAGGTAGGAAGCGCGTCTCACCCCGACAGACTGTCAGCGGCCATCTTGCCAGTAAAGGTTGATTTCGATTGCCTAGGCTTTTCTTCTCTGTTGCGTTTGGAACAGCACACGTAGAATACTGTTCTATGAAATTCATCACTAAGTCATCCGGATCTGTTCCAAATTTAGGTGCATCCTTGATCCACAACAACATATGTATATGAGGAGCACCTCTTGCTTGGTACTCCTTTCTCCAGAAGAAATCCAACACCTCTCCAAGAGGTGGATTCTTCATATTTGTGATGAAAGACATCATAGCTTCAAATCTATGATTGAAGTACCTGCATACATCCACAGGATCCAAAGAACACAGTTCTCCAGGTGTCTTGAATTCAATGTTTTCAATATTTCCATTTGCCTCCCGTAGAAATTCAAGTAAGTCTTCCCAGCCATACTCGGCACAGCTCAGAGTGAGGAACCATGTCGGAGTTCCTAAGTTCCTCAGCATACATTTTAAATCACCATGACGACGGTACCAGTACTCATTAGTACCACGCTGACACGCCATGAGATTAATTAAGTGAGAATCCAAAATACTGTCTTGGACATTGACTTTATGCATAAAGTCCCTTGCCGAGATGTTTCGCATCTGTATACCACTTTTTAAGATGTGGTTAACTGCATATGACAGTCCAGACAGATCGCTTTCAAACAGGAGATGAAACAAATATGGAATGCATTGACGAAACCTAGGATCGTCTGCATACAATCGTAAAGTCCGGTATTCAGACGCAGGAATTTGATGAGGTCGCTCATCATATCTTCCTCCTCGACCTGTTGGAAATAGCTGTGGGAAACACCGAGCTTCCAAACTTTCCTCCCAAACACTAATGGGACTCCCTTTAGCTTGTTTCATTTGAAACAACTCAATAGCATTCCCCATGACTTCCTTGGAATGCAAAGGATGAACACTATAATGTTCATATATTTCTTCACTTTTAGAGGCTTCTACTTTCTCAATTTGGCCAGCACACAAATCGCTATCCTCTTCATCACTTACTTCCTCTTCTGGAACATATACATTCTTATAGTACTTATTATTTGTCTTCAAATACACTGTTGCTTTTTTGACTTTCCTAACATCCACTAAATCTTGCCATATTTTCTTATTCTTTGTTGGAACCCCATTAACTAAGATAACCAGAGGTTCCTCTTCCACTTTTTCTATTCCAATTGTGTTAATGTTTTTGTTCAAATCTAGAGGCAAATAAACAACTCTTCCCTTTAATCCTCGCTGTAAATCTGCTGGAGGCAACTTCCCTGTCTTTGGCTCCATTCTTACAATAGCCTGAAAGGGATGGATACTTTGAATCAAAATACATTCATAAGTATTTAAATCCTTCAATTCAGAAGGAATCTCAACCAATTCCAGATTATTATGTACTGCCCTAGCAGGCATCTGGTTTTGGTTTAATTTATTACAACAATAAGTACACACACGTTGATCCGATCCTAAATCAAAATAATTTTCTACCATCAAGTATGTGGCAAAATCCTTCCATTCACTATTATTTTCACTTTCACTTTTTGCATATAAATCCACTACTTTAGTCTGATTCTTATAATAAGTGCGTCGACAACATACACAAGTGAAATTAAGCCTCTCACTTGATTTCATCTGAAAAGTGGCAATTTCCTTCTGAAAATTATCTGTACTGGAAACCTGTACATTATCTTCAACATTACCCTCTACTTCAGGGTCAATTTGAACATTCTCATCTTTACTACTAAAGTAACAAAACTCAATTTCTTCACAAATATTCTTCACATCTATTTCTGAACCATGCAAAAGAGCAGCACATAATTGTTTAAGCATAATTGCAGGACTCTTAGCATAATACAACATTCTCACTAATTTTCTCACTTTATTATGATGCACTGCTACCATCCTGAAATGATGAAAAACACTCTGGCATACTCTCCTGGAAAGACAAGCCAGTGAATGACCACGCAAACCTGTCATTTGTCTCACTCTGCAAGGATCTAAATTTTGCAACAACTTCATTTTCTGCTTCAAACTTTTCTTATTAAATGTCCGTATAAAATCACAAAGCAAATTGATGGAAACCTGTCGCACACTGCAAATAGAACTACACTTCCAAATGTACACAGGACCCTTAGGACGTCTTCCTAAAACCTCATCACTTAGCACCTCTTCTGTCTCTGTTGTCACAAGTTTTTCCTTTTCAACTGGACAACCATCCTTCACTTCATAAGCTCGACCACTGGTGTCAACTGCAAACATCAAATCATTATCCTGAAAATAACTCTCCTCATTAAAAAATGCCTCAGAACTTGAACTATGCATCCATTCTCCGGAAAAAACTTCACAAAAGTTACTACGATTTACTACTCTCTTCCATCTACTGTTTGTTTTGAAATCAGAAATTACCTTGCTTAGTTTCCTAATTCTATTGATTACCAAAATAAACAACTTCCGCTTAATTTCAAAAGCATGATCAATAATTTTCTCTACATTTTTCTTCTTCTTATAAAATGCCGCTTTCTGTTGGCCTTTTTTAATATTTCTTAATAAATTAACTATTATCCTGTTACGGAACATTCGATGTCGAATGTCCCTAAACTGTTGTTTCCTTCTACTATCATGCACAGAGTTATCTCTTCCTCTACCAATAACATTTTTGATGGGTCTTTCCTTTCCATTTAAATTACTCTTCTTTTTCTGAACTGAAACATTTTGGCGAAAAATACTTTTTTGACTAAAAATACTTTTTAAGAATGATTTTGTGCTCTTACCCGGAGCTTTCTTGGTGTTTTGATAAGTATTTGGGGAAGAGGACTGCTGCAATAAAACATCATCCTGCTGTCTTTGACGTTTTCTAGCCTTTCTAATTCTATTTTTCGTAGGCATTTTTCAAATTTAAAAAAGATCTGCAGTTGAATCTGTGGAAAAATATAATAAAAAATGTTATTAAGCACTATTACCAAACAGTAAATGAATAACAGTCATCAAAAACTTAACGTCCTACTTATTATTTAACATAGAAAATCTTTTGCACCAGCACTGCATCACAAGGACATTTTCAGTCATTTCCTCTTGAATGCAGATATACAATTGATTTATGTGCCGTGTTTATAAACGATTTTTTGAAATCAATTACATTTCTGAATATGTACTGCTAGAGCTTTATAGGTTGCTTTGGGTCATATTTATAAGGCATATGAGTGTCTATAATGTTATTTTTCCTTTTTAAATGGAAAGCGTTGTTCATGGTGCAAGTTTCTTATAAATACGCTCCCACCTGCGAAACGGAACTTTGCGCGCAGAAAGCTGATTGGCTCTCCGGTGTCTGTCAACATTCTAAACAGACCGGAGCGGCCGCCATCTTATCTCTCGGTAGGATCGAGAGAGAAGAAGAGGTGAAAAACGAAGGGGGATTTTAATAAAAGGGGGCAAGGTATACCCCTCTTGACCCCCTAGGAATGTTGTTGGAGTTTTTAAAGGGTCCCGTGGGGAAAATAAAAAAAATATATTTTTCACGGTAGAAGCGCTTTCCGAACACCGAACTGGGCCGCAAACTGCTGGCAAAACGGGAATAGGTATAAGGGGGTGCGGGAGACCATTTTGTGCTTCGTTTTAATTAAATTACTAAGTATAAGGGGGTGCGGGAGACGTATCCTAATCCCTTATATTTTCTGAGGGTGGCTGAGAAGGCTCATATATGTTGATACATGTGTTCCAGCGGCTCTGCGTGAGCTTTTTTTTTTCTTTGCTACGTCACGTCTGTTAACGTTCGATTCGAAGGAAATCGGGAAGTGTTGACAACCAATTTGTCAGTGCGATAAAATATTTCGTTATAAATGAATCCTTATTGATAAACATTGTCTGCGCCATCTTGTCTTTTTTACAATGCCACAATTTTGTCGTACACGGTAGCCATTTTAGGTCCCAGGCTATCACCTAGCCCCAGCTGTAGAGAATCCACACATACCAACCCTCCCGATTCAAGCGTCAAACTACTGATTTCAGTGCTACTCTCCCGCCTCCCGATTCCTGCAACCAAAAACGCGGGGGTATACTACCAACCACTAGCGATAACTTCTTTAGAGACAAAAATTATCGCCGCACATCGGCGATTTTTATCGCAGATAAACCTTGCTATTAGCAAGGTTTATCGCAAATGCGATAAAAAACGGCCGCAATGCATGAATATCGCTGAAAAGTCAGCAATATTCATGCATTATCCAGCAAATGCTCTTAGCCATGTTATCCACCTCTCATTAGATAACATGGCTAAGAACTGCTCGCAAATGCGATAAGAAGCGGCCGCAATGCATCAATATTGCTGAAAAGTCAGCGATATTCATGCATTATCCAGCATATGCTTTTAGCCATGTTATCCACCTCCCATTGGATAACATGGCTAAGAACTGCTCATGGTCCCATGAGGAACGCTTTCCATTTAAAAAGGAAAAAATAACATTATAGAAAAGAATCGTTTTTAAACACAACATATAAATCAATTGTATACCTGCATTCAAGAGGAAATGACTGAAAATATCTTTGAGACACATGAAAGCGTTTTCTGGAATGCACTAGCACCATTTTTTGGACATTATTAACATGGCTATGTAACTCCCATAATCAAAATCTAAATTTGCCAAGCGCAGGTAAGAGCGTATTTACAAGACACTTGCCCCATGAGGAATGCTTTCCATTTAAAAAGGAAAAAAATAACATCAATTACACTCAAATGCCTTATAAATATGACCCAAAGCTCTAGCAGTACATATCCAGAAATGTAATTGATTTCAAAAATGGTTTTTAAAAACAACATATCTGTTTCAGCTTACATAAGAGACCATGGAATGGGCTTCCTATACAACAATAACTTGTGTTACTGCATGCCAGAATGCTACACCGAATATGCAATTACAATTTCTCAAAGTAACAAAATCTATTTCTATATCACTACAGACAAAGCCACAGTTTAAAAACACATCTTTCTTCATCATTTTCTCCTTAGCAAGGTTTATCGCAAATGCGAAAAAAACGGCCGCAATGCATAAATATCGCTGAAAAGTGAACGATATTCATGCATTATCCAACAGATGCTCTTAGCCATGTTATCCACCTCCCATTGGATAACATGGCGAAGAACTGCTCGCAAATGCGAAAAAAAACGGCCGCAATGCATGAATATCGTTGAAAAGTCCGCGATATTCATGCATTGTCCAGCAAATGCTCTGAGCCATGTTATCCACTTCCCATTAAATAACATGGCTAAGAACTGCTCAGGGCCCCATGAGGAACGCTTTCCATTTAAAAAGGAAAAATAACATCAAAGACACTCAAATGCCTTATAAATATGACCCAAAACAACCTATGAAGCTCTAGCAGTACATATGCAGAAATGTAATTGATTTCAAAAACTATTTTTATAAACAACATATCTGTTTCAGCTTACATAAGAGACCATGGACTGGGCTTCATATACAACAATAACTTGTATAACTGCATTCCAGAATGCTACACCGAATATGCAATTACAATTTCTCTAAGTAACAAAATCTATTTCTATATCACTACAGACAAAGCCACAGTTTAAAAACACTGCTTTCTTCATCATTTTCTCCTTAATTCATACTATTCTCTATCTAAAATAAATACATCTTTTCTCACCTTAGCAAATACTTTTTGAGTTTTGAAAACAGTCTCAGAAATACACCAAATTGTCTTCAGCAGAAGAAAAAGTATGCACTCCAGAGGCTGCAGCTATTGAAAGCACAGAAATACAGATATTCATTTCACATATCTCTCATATTAGCCAATCATAACTCTTCCCTCACTTTTTTCAAATCAAAACCCTTCCCCCCTCTGCCCTCTCTACCTTTTTTCCATAGCAACGACCTCCTGGAAGACCTCTCATGTTTGCAAATTCACACAACAATGTTTCAATTGAACTCTGAACTCTCAGTGCACCTGCGTATCCAGTGCAATCTTTCATTAAAAGTTTCTTCCTTGACCATTCAAATTACATCTTTCAAAGAACACATCCATGCACCCTAACTTTCTGTTTTCAGAAATGGAAATACACCAATCACTGCTAATGAATCATTAGCATTGGAAATCCACAGTTTTTTTTCTTTACAAACTCCTACTGTTTCAACTGCCCTTTCATTACCACACTTCATCTGACTGCAGCACAACCTTCTCCCACCATGTTTAACGTCTGGATTGTTGGACATAGTTACATCCACTGGGCTCAAAGGTATGCCGAGAACAGAAATTTACACAACCTCAATTTACAAGATGTGGAAATTAAGTGGTTGGGCCAAAGAGGATTAAAATGTCACCAATTGATACCATTGGTGAAAACCTTTATGCATTTGCCAAAACCTGACCTGTTAATTGTGCACTGTGGAGGTAATGATTTGGGCACTTTGACAGGAGTAGGTCTGGAAATGCTATTAAAGGACACCTTTGAGCAATTAATGGCACTTTTTCCTCAAACTGCCTTGGTATATTCCAATATATGCCAAAGACAGAAATGGAGGTGGTCCAACCAATTTTGTCCACAAATTGAGAAGTCGAGGAAGCATGTAAACAAATCTGTTTCAGATTTCATGAGAGACCATGGAATGGGCTCCCTGTACAACAATAACTTGCGTTACTACATGCAAGATATCTACAGAGGAGATGGAGTTCACTTCTCAGATGAGGGCAACAGAATTTTCATTCTGAATTTAAGAATGTGCATTGGTACCTACTTATAAGTACCTAAATGAACCATAAACCCAAAAGCTCTTCTCAGAGCTACCCTTCATCTAATCACTCACAATTATTATTTTTTTCTAACTTTTTTCGCTAATTTTCCACAAAATACGCTCCCCGGTTCGCTAACCGAAAGCTAACCTCGCGGAATTTTTAAAAAAAATGTTTTTTTTCCGCACATTTAAACCTCCTCAGCCACCCTCAGAAAACCTAGGGGGTCAAGATAAGTCTACCGTGCCCCCTTCTACACATTCTGAACATTATTTGCCCTCCATCTTGTATCTTAATGCGACCAAAACACAAAATGGTGGACTCCCGTGACGCTTAAGGTTCGCTAACCGGGCCGCTTTCCAGAAAGCGATCCTAAAAAAAGGTGGGAAAGTAATTAGCAGAAAAACGACTAGAGACACTCTCACCAAATATAGATTACCTCATACTACATAACAATCCCTTTCATTCACACAAATTTGATTGAAATTTAATTTAGCCATTTAGCCTGTAGACCTATCTAAATACCCTGAGGTAAATTACTTCACAAAACACATCTAAAATATTGGAATTGACAACCAATGAAAACTTTACTTTCATTTACAATTTTTATTACCTGACATTTGATTGGTTATATACCTGAATATATATAAAGGAAGAGAAGGAAACACAGCCATTTTCACTGCTACTTCCTGAACTACATTTCAAGAGCCTTTTCACCTCCCTGTAAAGTTATTTGATAATTTGTAAGTGGCACTTTAAATTAATTTGTAAAAATGTTTATTGATAATTATTTACTGACCCCCTGCTATAGTTATAGATACAGATAACCTCCTCTGTTACATTTATTGATTGACTTACACTTCTCTGCTATAATTATGAATTTACTTACTTTAACTTCACTGTTAAAAAAACAGAACAACATGTCTGAACTTAAACCCAACAGTGCCCTAAGTCTTCTAATATAATTTTTTTTTAATGCAATTTACAGCAAAAAAATGGAAGGGGAGCAAGAAGAAACTAATGTTTCCTTCGAGATTACATCCGAAGACATTGTAACTGAAGAAAATGTGGATGAAGATTTTATGGATCAATCTTTTGACGAACAATTTATTCAAACCTTACAAGAGACAGAAACATCCATGTTCGACGAGATACCAGATGATATAATGCTTGAACTTTTAATGAACTATGAAAATAATAAATAATTTTTTTTTTAAATCAAAATAAATAAATAAATAAAAAAACGAACAAAAACAACAAATAATTAACATACAGTATTAGAAATGTCTATCATTCTTTTATCCTTAAAGTACGCTGCCCAGAACGCTTTCCGGTTCGCGAACTTGGCGCTTACCACGCAAAAAAAATATATATATATATTTTTTCTTTTGGACCCTCCTAGGCCCTTTTAAAACCTCCACATAAAACCTAGGGGGTCAACGAGGATCTACTATGCCCCCTTATGGTAATTTCCCCCTTTGTTTTTTCCTCCTCTTGTCTCTCGATCCTACCGAGAGACAAGATGGTGGCCGCTCCGGACTGTTTAGAATGTTGACAGACACCGGAGGGCCAATCAGCTTCGCATCGCAAAGTTCCGATACGCGAAAAGTTTGCTAACCGGATCGCTGCCCAGAGCGCTGTTACAGATATATATCTTGATTTAAACGGTAATTTCTCAAAATCCACTGAAGCACATATATTGAGACCTAGCAAAGGCACATCGGGCTAACAGTCCCTACAATTTTGCCAAGTTTCGTGAAAATCCATTCAGCCGTTCGGGCTAAAAGTGAGTCCAACCGCCCTATGGAAATTAACATGGGAAAAACGCGTTTTGGGACCCCCCTTTTTTCTCGGCCCCCCCTTGACGACCCCCCCCCAAATTTTCAGGGGCTGCTCAGAAACAAAATGTGCCATTTTCCTGAAAATTTCAGCCGATTCCGTCCACAAACGCTAAAGTTATTAGACATAGAATTTTCAGAAATGCCATAGGGAAAAAATCCTAACTATATATACCTACTGGCGACCGCCAGTAGGTAATATATATATATATATATATATATATATATATATATATATATATATATATATATATATATATATACATATATATATATATATATATATATTACCTACTGGCGTCTCGCCAGTAGGCATATATAGTTAGGATTTTTTGTCTATGGGACTTTTGAAAATTCTATGTCTAATAACTTTGGCGTTTGTGGACGGAATCGGCTGAAATTTTCAGGAAAATGGCACATTTTGTTTCTGAGCAGCCCCTGAAAATTTGGGGGGGTTTCGTCAAGGGGGGGCCGAGAAAAAAGGGGGGTCCCAAAACGCGTTTTTCCCATGTTAATTTCCTTAGGGCCTTTGGCCTCACTTTTAGCTCGAACGGCTGAATGGATTTGCACGAAACTTGGCAAAATTGTAGGGACTGTTAGCCCGATGTGCCTTTGCTAGGTCTCAATATATGTGCTCCAGTGGATTTTGAGAAATTAACGTTCAAAACAAGATATATATCTGTAACAGCGCTCCGGGCTGCGCTCCGGTCCGCTTACTTTTCGCGAAACGGAACTTTGCGATGCGAAGCTGATTGGCTGTCAACATTCTAAACAGTCCGGAGCGGCCGCCATCTTATCGCTCGGTAGGATCGAGAGAGAAGAAGAGGTGAAAAACGAAGGGGGAATTTAATGAAAGGGGGCAAGGTATACCCCTCTTGACCCCCTAAGAATGTTGTTGGGGTTATTAAAGGGTCCCGTGGGGAAAATAAAAAAAAAATTATTTTTCACGGTAGAAGCGCTTCACGGGCCGCGAACTGGGCCGCAAACTGGTAGCGAAATGGGAATTCGCCATTTTGTGCTTCGTTTTAATTAAATTACTAGGTATAAGGGGGTGCGGGAGACGTATCCTAATCCCTTATGTTTTCTGAGGGTGGCTGAGGAGGCTCATATATGTTGATACATGTCTTCCAGCGGCTGTGCGTGAGCTTTTTTTTTTTTGCAGCGTGACGTCTGTTAACGTTCGATTCGATGGAAATCAGGAATTGTTGACCGCCAGTTTGTCAGTGCGATAAAATATTTTGTTATAAATGAATCCTTATTGATAAACATTGTCTGCACCATCTTGCCTTTTTTCCAATGCCACAATTTTGTCGTGCACGGCAGCCATTTTAGATGCCAGGCCGGTCCCAGGCTATCACCTAGCCCTGCGGATGTAGTTTATGGCCCCAGCTGTAGAGAATCCAGACATGCCAACCCTCCCGATTCAGGCGTGAGACTACTGATTTCAGTGCTAGTCTCCCGCCTCCCGATTTCTGCAAGCAAAAACCCGGGGGCATATTACCAACAACTAGCGATAATTTTTGTCTCTAACTTGTTTAGAGACAAAAATTATCGCTGCACATCGGCGATTTTTATCGCAGATAAACCTTGCTATTAGCAAGGTTTATCGCAAATGCGATAAAAAACGGCCGCAATGCATGAATATCGCTGAAAAGTCAGCGATATTCATGCATTATCGAGCAAATGCTCTTAGCCATGTTATCCACCTCCCATTGGATAACATGGCTAAGAACTGCTCAGGGCAGGTGTTAGCTTTTTGAGATATTCGCGCTTAGCGCGAATATCTCCAAAAGTTGGTAATAGGAGATAGCGATGTTAGGGACTGTTTCCAGTCGCTAACATTTTGGCACGCCCACTTTGCATGTCATTAGTGATAAATATCATTGACATGCAAAGCGGGGCCCAAGATGGTCGCTATCTCCTTTTAGCTGTCACTAACTGGTGTTAGCGACAGCTTGGTAATAGGGAGATAATTTTATCTCCGCTTTCTTGGCTTTTAAAGCCAAAAAAGTGGAGATAAACCCCCTTGATAATATGCCCCACGATTCCTCGGGGGTTTCAGCTGACAAGGCTTGGTATTGTGTTACGTGGTAATTCTTCCAGGAAACGTCAGAGGGTCGATGTAGGGGTTCTAGAAGGGGTGATAAACCATTTAAGCCTCATGAACAAGCGCATGGTCTTTTAAAGATCTGTGAAGTACTCGGGGCGGCGGTGAGTGTGTGTCCTCTTTCAGGAGCGGGCGGGGGGGGGGCACTGCCAGCAACTTGCCAGGCCAGGCAGTGTTCAACACTTGCATCACCCTTTCTCTGCCTGCTATTGCGCTCCATGCTTCGGAAAGGTAAGAAAAAGAACGTGCATTTGAGTTTGAAATGTCCGATCCTGTAGCAGTACACTTGCAAAGCCCACACATGACAATAACCAGATTCAAGGCCCCATTCACCCGATTTTTTAAAAATATATAGCACTCCAACAAAGTAGGATTATAAAACTTGATTAACTTTTAAATATAACGAACGGAACAAAAACTGTAACAAACATTTAAACATTTTTGACAAAAAAAAGCAACAATGGTCAGAAGCTGTCTTTTGTGCGAATAGTCCCAAGGCAGCACAACGTGCTGAGTTCTGGACGGCACCCAGGTGATGTCACCTGGGTGCCGCACTGGTTTTTGGGGTCCTACAATGCAGCTCAGAAAAACAGAGTGGGGCGTCCCGGGTGGTGCGGGGGGAGGCCTCGTCAGTAGCGGTCTGTTGTGCGAATAGTCCCAAGGCAGCAGAACGCGCTGAGATGTGGATGGCACCCAGGTGATGTCCAGTAAACTGCCGCACTGGTTTTGGTATCCTACAATGCTGCTCCGAAAATTGGCGTGGGGCGGCCCGGGGGGGGCGTGGGGGAGGCGGCATGAACGTGCCTCCCCAGGTGGCGGCCATCCAGCTGAGTTGCGCCCGCACTTGCAGCTACAGCGTCTCGCTCACCATGTAGTTGAGTTGCTCCCACTCTTGCAGTGCAGCGATAGGCGGCTGCCACAGGACTCTTAAAATGGCGGCCGGCTCTTCGGTTTTGGGCCTGGTCCACTAAAATGGCCCTGGGACACCTTGGAACTCGGACGCTTGCCTGCTAGGGCTTGGGCTCCATTCTCGAAAGCGTCCCCTCAGCCGTGAAGATTCTACAAAAGTCTTGGGGGCCCTCGACTCCTGCAGGCTTCCGGTGGGGAGCGGCTGCCATGATTGCTCGCGGAATGACCACGACGGAGCCACGAGATGGTGGTGCTCTCATGGTGACGCCAGCTTCAGTCTGAATCATCCAGAAACAAGGTGGGGCTTTCATCGTTTGGGAAAAAAAAATGTTCTAAACCAATGAAAAGTGTTCTTTTTAGGTCATATGACCAAGCCTTCCCTCTTTAGGAAACCAAAAGTAAAATGAACTAATGAAAAGTTTTATAAACAAGTCACATGACCTGTTATGCGGCATAGGGCTACAAAAAGCGTAGAAAATCCGTTGGCACGTGAGGCGGCGTCAGTAGCGGACCGGTGTGCGAATAGGCCGAAGGCAGCACAACGCGCCGAGATCCGGATGGCACCGAGTTAGTGTCCAGCAAGTTGCTGCACTGGTGTGGCTATCCTACAATGCTGCACCGAAAGACGGCGTGTCCAGCTGAGTTCCGGTCACTCTTGCGGTACAGTGACTCGAACGCGCCGAGATCCGGATGGCACCGAGGTGGTGTCCAGCAAGTTGCCGCACTGGTGTGGCCATCCTACAATGCTGCGCCGAAAGTCGGCGTGGGGTGCCCCGTTGGCTTATGAGGTGATGTCAGTAGTGGACCGATGTGTGAATAGGTCGGAACCAGCACAAGGCGCCCTGCACTGTTGAGCCTTTTTCAATGCCTGTTTTTTGTTGTTTCCCCTCCATCAAAAACAAAAAAAATATATAAAACTGTGCAAAAATACAAAAAAATCAAAAAATGTTTAGAAAAGCAGTGCTTGTAAGACTGTCTGAAGCTTATTTGCACCTGCTGCAGCTTCACTATTGCCCTGGTGTGGCCAAAGATCGCCCATGACATAGGCGGCCGGCTCCCGAGGTCCGGCGGAACTTTTTTCCTTTTCCTTTCTGCTTCTTGTCCCACAATCCGTTTCACCTGAAGACACGACCAGGTTCCTGAATGTGTGCAGGGGGACGCTATTGATTGAATGAAAATGGCGGCTTGACACAAAGCTGACTCAAGCGTTGCTGTTGATGCTATACAGACAAAAATTGGTTTTCAGTTTGTACATTCTTCAGGATTTTTTTTTCCATCCAAGGCTGATTGAGAGTTTGTAGAAAAATGGCTTCAGATTTTCCACATATTACTCTTCAACATTCTTCCTAAATGTAACAATGTGAGACTCACTAGGAGAACGGCTGTTTATCTTTCCTTTCAAAATGCTGCCAACAATATTTTCTGAATGGAAGTCACCATCTTGTAGCATAAAGGGCCGAAAGGGGTTCTGGTCTGGCCGATTGTTGGTGGAGACATTTTGACTATATCTTGGACCTGCCCGGCCTCGCCCAAAATGGCGCCGGTATAAATGGGACTCGTAACTCCTTGTTGTGTACTGGTTGAACAACCTTGAT
Source organism: Lissotriton vulgaris (assembly GCF_964263255.1). Classification (NCBI taxonomy): domain Eukaryota; kingdom Metazoa; phylum Chordata; class Amphibia; order Caudata; family Salamandridae; genus Lissotriton; species Lissotriton vulgaris. The sequence continues at coordinate 512,328,593 of NC_141696.1, read as the reverse complement.
ATCACGAGATATGAATGCAGTTTTGATGCTCATGGCGGGCGGGGACGAGAATTGATTGAATATTTCTACATCCCTATTGATATTAAGTTCTGATGTGTTATTTATTACTGTACTATTGAAAGTTCGAATTAACGTCACCCATGGTACTTGCACGCAAATGTATATCTAGATAACTTTTTTGTAAGTGGCCCTGTCGTATTTTAATTACAAAATGTACGTCCACCGATTCCGCAACTGTTAGACATCTTAGTTCTTGCAACCTAATGGCTCGCTCGTTACGTTCCTCTATAATGTAAATGTCTCCTCATCATATACGATTTCAGTTTGCTCCGTGGCCGGCCCACGTGGTTATAGGCCCGTATTTGTATACTGACATTTTCACAATAAAGGTTTTTAAAACAAAACATGGTAGTAGTATTTACATTGGTAAAGTTTTTACTTTTAGTCACTGTTTTCGAATCAGTAAAAGGCAAGTGAAATAAAGCAGTCCAATTACATGACGGATAAAAGGTATAATATGTAGGAACGCAGTAAAGATAAATGGTCAAGGGCAGTTGTGTTTTCCACTCCTGCAACATAAAGTGATCAATAAGAATCTGATAATCAGGCGTATCGGCGACTAAGACAGCAGGCCGAGTCTCTTTTACTCAACGGCTCCGTCATGGAACGAAGAAACGCCCTTTTTCTCGAAAAAGGAATATATTTTACTTGCAGGAAAGTTGTAAATTTTCCGGGAAAGTACATTAGCCTGGAATATTATAACATATATGTTTAAAAAAAAATAATGTTCGAAACCAATAAAAAGCGTAATTTTTAGGTCATATGACCAAGCTTTTCATCATTAAAATAACAAAAGTAAAATGAACCAATGAAAAGTTTTATTAACAAGTCACATGACCTGTTATGCTTACGTTACGCGCTGCGCGCCGCGCCCCGGATCACTTCCGGGTGCGCTAACGCGGCGTGTCATATAACGCATTACGCGACAACGTAGGTCAAGAATATAGTCAAAATGTCTCCACCAACCAGCGTTCGGAACACAACCCCTTTCAGCAGTCCAAAAAGTTCTGTTAAATGACAACAGAGGGGACAGGTAACAAGAACCATCAGTCAAAGAGGGGAGGGCAAGTTCTTCTCTACCGGGTCATGTTGGGGCGCTACCGGAACTGATCGAATTGGTAGTCTACAGTGTTTCTGGATGTTTCAGACTAAAGCTGGCATCAGCATGAGAGCACTACCATCTCGTAGCTCCGTCGTGGCCATTCCACGAGCAGACATGGCAGCCGCTCCCCACCAGAAGCCTGCGGGAGTCGGGCCCCCCAAGACTTTTGTAGAATCTTCAGGGGACGCTTTCGAGAATGGGACCCAAGCCCTATCAGGGAAGCGTCCGAGTTCCAAGGTGTCCCAGGGCCATTTTAGTGGACCAGGCCCAAAACCGAAGAGCCGGCCGCCATTTTGAGAGTCCTGTGGCAGTCGCCTATCGCTGCACCGCAAGAGCGGGAGCAACTCAACTACATGGTGAGCGAGACGCTGTAGTCGCAAGAGCGGGCGGTAAACAGCTGAATGGCGGAAGAGGCACAGTGTAGCAAAAGCGGGCGGAATGGCAACTAAAACGGTAAAGGGGCGCCCCACTACAGTGTGTCTTCAGGTCAAACGGAGTGTGGGACAAAGTCCAGAATAGAAGAGTCATCAAAAGGCAAAAAGTTCCGCCGGACCCCGGGAGCCGGTCGCCTATGTCGGGGGCGATCTCAGGCTACACCAGTGCTATAAGACTTGGGGAGGGGGTCGGAGCCAAGCGTCTTCTCCGAGTCCGTGCCATCACACCGCCCCTCGGGGGCCTCCGTCAAGCGGTTTAGGGAGGTACCATATAACATTGTTTTCAAATGCAGTCAGGTCCACAAACGACCCTCACTTACTTTGAGAATAGTGAAGCTGCAGTAGGTGGAAATAAGCTTCAGACAGTCTTACAAGCACTGCTTTTCTAAACATTTTTTGATTTTTTTGTATTTTTGCACAGTTTTATATTTGTTTTTTTGTTTTTGATGGAGGGGAAACAACAAAAAACAGGCATTGAAAAAGGCTCAAACTCAGAACTCTGAACTATGGCACCCAACATCCAGGACTTGCCATCCGGATCTTGGCGCCTTGTGCTGCTTCCGACCTATTCACACATCGGTCCACTACTGACATCATCTCATAAACCAACGTAATGTAAATAGTTATTTAATAAAATGTTTTACCCTGTTACTTTGCTGGTGTGTTGTCTATATTTTTAATATTTGCATAGGGTTTGTCGTTATTTTGGGCGGGGTGGGTGACGGAGCCGAGCTGTCTTGCAGCCCTCATGGTGTGGAGCTCAGTTCATCTCACTATTTTCGTATTTCTCATGAAGGGTTGTTCCTAATGTTTCTATTTTAGCGAGGTCAAAAAGAGATCCAATTAGTGGCCTACTGATTTTGCTCGATTACTTTTATTTTTTTACACGATTTTTCACGATTTTTCACTATCTGCAAAGACTAAACAGAGTATTGCGACTTTGTGCTTGTTTGTAAATAGAGAATGAACCAAAGAGAATCAATTGTAAAACAGTAAATGCTTGGATAACAATCAATCAAATGGAGAGACAAGCAGGCACGACGGATTACAACGGGGGTAAAGGCCTGCGTTAACTACTCTTCACTATCTGCAAAGAGAGAGTACTACTAAGAGAAAAGAGGGGAGGGGGGCAGCGTTCAAAGCACATCAGCGTGCATAAACACGAAAAAGTTTTTACCTATCACGTACTTGACATTTTACAGCTTTTGATATTTGCTATTAAAAAACCAATGAAATTCACTGAAAAAAACATAGGTTATAGGCCATATATAGTTAGGAATTTGCATTTACAAAACCTTGAAAATTCACTGAAAAAACCATTGGTTATAGACCATATATAGTTAGGGATTAGCCTTTTCAAAACCTTATTTTACTCACACAAAACCATTGAAATTTCATATATAGTTAGTTCCACTAACTATATATCGCGCACCCGCAATCCACTGCGGATGATGTCACATATTACATCATTCATGACATGGTTAGTGACATCACTGATGACATCACTGATGACATCTCAAATGACATCACTGATGACATCTCAAATGACATCACTGATGACATCTCAAATGACATCACTGATAAAATCACTGATAACATCTCATTTGACATGACTGATCACATCACTGATGATATCATTCATGTGATAATACCATGAACCTCTTCAGACTCTAATATAACCTTAGATACAATCAGTGTAAACAGACAGTCACAGACTGTCACTCATCCATGGAGTTACTCACACACCTAGTCAGTTATGCAAAAAATCAATCACACCTCCATTTTCTCAACTATACAGTTATACACACCTTACTTATTCAAACATATACTAACACATATTTACTTTACTCTCTTATACAATCCCTGATACATGTTCACAATGATCCATACAGCCACTCACACATTCACTGGCTCTTATGCACAGTTATTTATATATGTCAACTCTCACATGTACTGTGTTTTACATATGTACTTACTTTGACATGTAGCACTGAGATATCCATTCACTCACTAATACACTCATGCACAGTCAACCGCCCATACAGCTGTTTCCACATGCACTTTTGAACCCATACATATAGTGAATCAACTACTCACACATCTATGTACAGAGTCACACACCTCCCAGCCACCCATGCACACACACTCAGTTTCCCATACAAATACTTGGACAACCAATGAATAACCCATACAGTTACTCATATAGCTACTGATCAACATATGCAGCAGTTTGTAGAACAACAGATATAATGATGCACTAATTAAAACAGTTTAGTCACTAACCCATGCACTCAGTGAGACACATTTAATCACTCACTCATACAGTCAGTCATGCACCTACTAAATCCTTCATCCAGACACTTATACATCCACTCATTCTTCAATATGTAAGACATATTTTAACTTTACAGAAACATACAGTCACTGGATGTTGTCATCAGTGATGTCATCAGTGATGTCATTTGAGATGTCATCAGTGATGTCATCAGTGATGTCACTAACCATGTCATGAATGATGTAATATGTGACATCATCAGCAGTGGATTGCGGGTGCGCGATATATAGTTAGTGGAACTAACTATATATGAAATTTCAATGGTTTTGTGTGAGTAAAATAAGGTTTTGAAAAGGCTAATCCCTAACTATATATGGTCTATAACCAATGGTTTTTTCAGTGAATATATATATATATATATATATATATATATATATATATATATATATATATATATATATATAATATATATATATATATATATATATATATATATTACCTACTGGCGTCTCGCCAGTAGGTATATATAGTTAGGATTATTTGTCTATGGAACTTTTGAAAATTCTATGTCTAATAACTTTGGCGTTTGTGGACGGAATCGGCTGAAATTTTCAGGAAAATGGCACATTTTGTTTCTGAGCAGCCCCCGAAAATTTGGGGGGGTTTCGTCAAGGGGGGGCCGAGAAAAAAGGGGGGTCCCAAAACGCGTTTTTCCCATGTTAATTTCCATAGGGCCTTTTGCCTCACTTTTAGCTCGAACGGCTGAATGGATTTGCACGAAACTTGGCAAAATTGTAGGGACTGTTAGCCCGATGTGCCTTTGCTAGGTCTCAATATATGTGCTCCAGTGGATTTTGAGAAATTAACGTTCAAAACAAGATATATATCTGTAACAGCGCTCCGGGCTGCGCTCCGGTCCGCTTACTTTTCGCGAAACGGAACTTTGCGCGCAGAAAGCTGATTGGCTCTCCGGTGTCTGTCAACATTCTAAACAGTCCGGAGCGGCCGCCATCTTATCTCTCGGTAGGATCGAGAGAGAAGAAGAGGTGAAAAACGAAGGGGGAATTTAATGAAAGGGGGCAAGGTATACCTCTCTTGACCCTCTAGGAATGATGTTGGGGTTATTAAAGGGTCCCTTGGGGAAAATAAAAAAAATATATTTTTCACGGTAGAAGCGCTTCCCGGGCCGCGAACTGGGCCGCAAACTGGTAGCGAAACGGGAATTCGCCATTTTGTGTTTCGTTTTAATTAAATTACTAGGTATAAGGGGGTGCGGGAGACGTATCCTGACCCCTTATGTTTTCTGAGGGTGGCTGAGGAGGCTCATATATGTTGATACATGTCTTCCAGCGGCTGTGCGTGAGCTTTTTTTTTTTTTTTGCTGCGTGACGTCTGTTAACGTTCGATTCGATGGAAATCAGGAAGTGTTGACCACCATTTTATCACTGCGAGTAAATATTTTGTTATAAATGAATCCTTATTGATAAACATTGTCTGCGCCATTTTGCCTTTTTGTCCAATCCCACAATTTTGTCGTGCACGGCAGCCATTTTAGATGCCTTGACCAGACCCACTCTCTGCACGCCGTCGATTCTCAGCACGGCTCCCCACCCTCGCAAGCATCTCCCCCACGCACTGGTCACCCCCGCTCTCTCTCTCATGCATGGGCCATATACTTCCCCCCATCTGCGCTGCTCTTCCCTGAGAATCACACCCTGTGCCCGCCCGACACCTCCCTTTCACCCTATTCACTACCGCACCCTCTGACACTCCTCTTCCTCTGTGTCCGATTGTCCAGGCCGGACCCAGGCTATCACCTAGCCCTGCGGATGTAGTTTATGGCCCCAGCTGTAGAGAATCCAGACATACCAATCCTCCCGATTCAGGCGTGAGACTACTGATTTCAGTGCTAGTCTTCCGCCTCCCGATTCCTGCAAGGAAAAACCCGGGGGCATATTACCAACAACTAGCAATAATTTTTGTCTCTAACTTGTTTAGAGACAAAAATTATCGCCGCACATCGGCGAATTTTATCGCAGATAAACCTTGCTATTAGCAAGGTTTATCGCAAATGCGATAAAAAACGGCCGCAATGCATGAATATCGCTGAAAAGTCAGCGATATTCATGCATTATCCAGCAAATGCTCTTAGCCATGTTATCCACCTTCCATTGGATAACATGGCTAAAAACTGCTCAGGGCAGGTGTTAGCTTTTGGAGATATTCGCGCTTAGCGCGAATATCTCCAAAAGTTGGTAATAGGAGATAGCGATGGTTAGGGACTGTTTCCAGTCGCTAACATCTTGGCACGCCCACTTTGCATGTCATTAGTGATAAATATCACTGACATGCAAAGCGGGGCCCAATGAATCCTTATTGATAAACATTGTCTGCGCCATTTTGCCTTTTTGTCCAATGCCACAATTTTGTCGTGCACGGCAGCCATTTTAGATGCCTTGACCAGACCCTCTCTCTGCACGCCGTCGATTCTCAGCACGGTTCCCCACCCTCGCAAGCATCTCCCCCACGCACTGGTCACCCCCGCTCTCTCTCTCATGCATGGGCCATATACTTCCCCCCATCTGCGCTGCTCTTCTCTGAGAATCACACCCTGTGCCCGCCCGACACCTCCCTTTCACCCTATTCACTACCGCACCCTCTGACACTCCTCTTCCTCTGTGTCCGATTGTCCAGGCCGGACCCAGGCTATCACCTAGCCCTGCGGATGTAGTTTATGGCCCCAGCTGTAGAGAATCCAGACATACCAATCCTCCCGATTCAGGCGTGAGACTACTGATTTCAGTGCTAGTCTTCCGCCTCCCGATTCCTGCAAGGAAAAACCTGGGGGCATATTACCAACAACTAGCGATAATTTTTGTCTCTAACTTGTTTAGAGACAAAAATTATCGCCGCACATCGGCGAATTTTATCGCAGATAAACTTTGCTATTAGCAAGGTTTATCGCAAATGCGATAAAAAACGGCCGCAATGCATGAATATCGCTGAAAAGTCAGCGATATTCATGCATTATCCAGCAAATGCTCTTAGCCATGTTATCCACCTTCTATTGGATAACATGGCTAAAAACTGCTCAGGGCAGGTGTTAGCTTTTGGAGATATTCGCGCTTAGCGCGAATATCTCCAAAAGTTGGTAATAGGAGATAGCGATGGTTAGGGACTGTTTCCAGTCGCTAACATCTTGGCACGCCCACTTTGCATGTCATTAGTGATAAATATCACTGACATGCAAAGCGGGGCCCAAGATGGTCGCTATCTCCTTTTAGCTGTCACTAACTGGTGTTAGCGACAGCTTGGTAATAGGGAGATAATTTTATCTCCTTTTTTTTGGCTTTTAAAGCCAAAAAAGCGGAAATAAACCCCCTTGATAATATGCCCCACGATTCCTCGGGGGTTTCAGCTGACAGGGCTTGGTATTGTGTTACGTGCTAATTCTTCCAGGAAACGTCAGAGGGTCGATGTAGGGGTTCTAGAAGGGGTGATAAACCATTTAAGCCTCATGAACAAGCGCATGGTCTGTTAAAGATTTGTGAAGTACTCGGGGCGGCGGTGTGTGTGTGCCCTCTTTCAGGAGCGGGCGGGGGGGCACTGCCAGCAACTTGCCAGGCCAGGCAGTGTTCAACACGTGCATCACCCTTTCTCTGCCTGCTATTGCGCTCCATGCTTCGGAAAGGTAAGAAAAAGAACGTGCATTTGAGTTTGAAATGTCCGATCCTGTAGCAGTACACTTGCGAAGCCCACACATGACAATAACCCGATTCAAGGCCCCATTCACCCGATTTAAAAAAAATATATAGTACTCCAAGAAAGTTGGATTATAAAACTTTATTAACTTTTAAATATAACGAACGCAACAAAAACTGTAAATATATTTAAACATTTTTTGATTAAAAAAAACAACAATGGTCAGAAGCTGTCTTTTGTGCGAATAGTCCCAAGGCAGCACAACGTGCTGAGTTGTGGAAGGCACCCAGGTGAAGAACCATCCCTTCTTTAAACCCCATGGTGACCAACTATAGTTTCAATGAGTGCTATGTCCCAGGTTTTACATAAAGTAGTGTTTACCTAGAGTGGTGCTGTGTAGGACACTCTGAATGGAAATTAACCAGAACTATAACGATAACAACAACAACAACAATAATATAACTTTTATGCCCAAATTACGCAAACATTTAGCTAATCTGCTAAAGGGGGGAGTCGCCATTTCTTTACAATAATCAATAATGAAAAATCAACATCAATAGGGTTGTCCGTATTCCCGATGCAGCACTATAGTGCAACATACACAGCACCTGGGGTGTCAAGAGTGAACAGGTCCTAGCTGCTTAACCAATGACTGACAAATGCTATATTAAACACTTACTATGTATAATACTTGCGTTCACAATAGTTTTACTTTACAAAACAGAACAAAAGATGTCCCCTGTAAGTAAACCCATATTAGCTGTTTCAGTTATTGAACATCCTAAGGTTTTATGACATGGGGAACAGTGGTGATATCCTGGGCCACCTATCCGTAGCCTCTCTAATCTCCATTACAATGTGTTTCTTTGTTCCTTAAGATGTCATCTGTGTCAACCTCTTCCGAGAATGCTGATGCGTTAGGGATTTCCTTGTGTTTCTTAATAGCATTGGTGTCTGCACACTTCTTTGTCAATTCTGTGAACATGACAGCTGCTTCATAGACAGACGATATCTTTGTTTAGTCATTAGTGTTAAGTGTGTCTGAAACTACAGTGCCCTTCTGTTTTTCTTTCTTCAGGCTCTACAGAGTTTTGTGTGTTGTTCTTTTGAGCGACAATTATTCCAGAGGTTTCAGGTTCACTTGTTTTGTCCTGCAGTGAGTTAACAGCTTTAGAGACTTCATGTTTATTTGCTATGTCCTGCTGTGCGTCAACTGCTTCAGAGACGTCAGCCTCATTTGTTATGTTTGACTAGATCCTGGACCTGCCCGGCCGCGCCCAAAATGGCGCCGGTGTAAATGGGACTCGTAACTGCTTGTTGTGTACTGGTTGCCCAACCTTGATATCACGAGATACGTATGCAGTTTTGAAGCACATGGCGGAGGCTCGTCTGCTGTAGTGGGGCGCCCCTTTATCGTTTCAGTCGCCATTCCGCCCGCTTTTGCTACACTGTGCCTTTTCCGCCATTCAGCTGTTTACCGCCCGCTCTTACGGCTACAGCGTCTCGCTCACCATGTAGTTGAGTTGCTCCCACTCTTGGGGTGCAGCGATAGGCGGCTGCCACAGGACTCTTAAAATGGCGGCCGGCTCTTCGGATTTGGGCCTGGTCCAGTAAAATGGCCCTGGGACACCTTGGAACTCGGACGCTTGTCTGCCAGGGCTTGGGTCCCATTCTCGAAAGCGTCCCCTCAGCCTTGAAGATTGTACAAAAGTCTTGGGGGCCCTCGACTCCCGCAGGCTTCCGGTGGGGAGCGGCTGCCATGATTGCTTGCGGAATGGCCACGACGGAGCTACGAGATGGTGGTGCTCTCATGGTGACGCCAGCTTCAGTCTGAAACATCCAGAAACAAGGTGGGGCTTTCATCGTTTGGGAAAAAAAATGTTTTAATCCAATGAAAAGTGTTATTTTTAGGTCACATGACCTAGTTTTACATCATTAGGAAAACAAAAGTAAAATGAACCAATGAAAAGTTTTATTAACAAGTCACATGACCTGTTATGGTTACGTTACGCGCTGCGCGGCGCGCTCTGGATCGTTTCCGGGAAGCTGCGCCTTGCGCACCGGAGCACTTCCGGGTGCGCTAACGCGGCGCGTCATATGACGCATTACGCGACAACGCAGGTCCAGAATATAGTCAAAATGTCTTCACCAACCAGCGGTCGGAATACAACCGCTTTCAGCAGTCCAAAAAGTTCTGTTAAATCTTAAGACCGGGAGCAACTCAACTACATGGTGAGCGAGACGCTGTAGTCGCAAGAGCGGGCGGTAAACAGCTGAATGGCGGAAGAGGCACAGAGTACCAAAAGCGGGCGGAATGGCAACTAAAACGGTAAAGGGGCGCCCCACTACAGCGTGTCTTCAGGTCAAACGGATTGTGGGACAAGGTCCAGAATGGAAGAGTCATCAAAAGGCAAAAAATTCCGCCGGACCCCGGGAGCCGGCCGCCTATGTTGGGGGCGATCTCAGGCCACACCAGGGCAACACGACTTGGGGAGGGGGCAGGAGCCAAGCGCCCCCTTCCAGTCCGCACCATCTCACCGCCCCTCGGGGGCCTCCGTCAAGCGGTTTAGGGAGGCACCGTATCACATTGTTTTCCAATGCAGTCAGGTCCACAAACGGACCCCACTTACTTTGAATAGTGAAGCTGCAGCAGGTGCAAATAAGGTTTAGACAGTGTTACAAGCGCTGCTTAGAACTCTGAAGTATGGCACTCAACATCCAGAACTTATGCCATTTGTGTAAGGCAGTGACATCGAAGCAACTCAGAGACCAAAAGCATGAACGAACACTCACGTATGAAAATCTTATTTGGGGAAGGGGCAGGATCCAAACGCCCCCTCCCAGTTCGCGCCACTACACCGTATGTAGAAAATCTGAAGCCATCGTTCTACAAACTCTCAACGCTTGCTATCAGTGCATGAGCTTCATGCTCGATCGATTGAGCTAGCCGGATCGGGCAACAAAAAGTATAAAATAGTTATGTGAAAAGTTATTTAATAAAATGTTTTACCCTGTTTCTTTGCTGGTGTGTTGTCTATATTTATAATATTTGCATAGGGTTTGTCGTTATTTTGGGCGGGGTGGGTGACGGAGCCGAGCTGTCTTGCAGCCCTCATGGTGTGGAGCTCAGTTCATTTCACTATTTTCGTATTTCTCATGAAGGGTTGTTCCTAATGTTTGTATTTTAGCGAGGTCAAAAAGAGATCCAATTAGTGGTCTACTGATTTTGCACGATTACTTTTATTTTTTTACACGATTTTTCACTATCTGCAAAGAGTAAACAGAGTATTGCGACTTTGTGCTTGTTTGTAAATAGAGAATGATCCAAAGAGAACCAATTCTAAAACAGTAAATGCTTGGATAACAATCAATCAAATGGAGAGACAAGCAGGTACGACGGATTACAACGGGGGTAAAGGTCTGCGTTAACTACCCTTCACTATCTGCAAAGAGAGAGTACTACTAAGAGAAAAGAGGGGAGTGGGGGGGGGGAGCGTTCAAAGCACATGAGCGTGCATAAACACGAAAACGTTTTTACCTATCACGTACTTGACATTTGACAGCTTTTGATATTTGCTATTAAAAAACCATTGAAATTCACAGAAAAAACCATAGGTTATAGTCCATATATAGTTAGGAATTTGCATTTACAAAACCTTGAAAATTCAATGAAAAAACCATTGGTTATAGAACATATATAGTTAGGAATTTGCATTTACAAAACCTTATTTTACTCGCATAAAACCATTGAAATTCCATATATAGTTAGATGCGCTAACTATATATCGCGCACCCGCAATCCACTGCTGATGATGTCACATATTACATCATTCATGACATGGTTAGTGACATCACTGATGACATCACTGATGACATCTCAAATGACATCACTGATAAAATCACTGATAACATCTCATTTGACATGACTGATCACATCACTGATAATATCATTCATGTGATAATACCATGAACCTCTTCAGACTCTAATATAACCTTAGATACAATCAGTGTAAACAGACAGTCACAGACTGGGCGGGGTGGGTGACGGAGCCGAGCTGTCTTGCAGCCCTCATGGTGTGGAGCTCAGTTCATCTCACTATTTTCGTATTTCTCATGAAGGGTTGTTCCTAATGTTTCTATTTTAGCGAGGTCAAAAAGAGATCCAATTAGTGGCCTACTGATTTTGCTCGATTACTTTTATTTTTTTACACGATTTTTCACGGGTTTTCACTATCTGCAAAGACTAAACAGAGTATTGCGACTTTGTGCTTGTTTGTAAATAGAGAATGAACCAAAGAGAATCAATTGTAAAACAGTAAATGCTTGGATAACAATCAATCAAATGGAGAGACAAGCAGGCACGACGGATTACAACGGGGGTAAAGGCCTGCGTTAACTACTCTTCACTATCTGCAAAGAGAGAGTACTACTAAGAGAAAAGAGGGGAGGGGGGCAGCGTTCAAAGCACATCAGCGTGCATAAACACGAAAAAGTTTTTACCTATCACGTACTTGACATTTTACAGCTTTTGATATTTGCTATTAAAAAACCAATGAAATTCACTGAAAAAAACATAGGTTATAGGTCATATATAGTTAGGAATTTGCATTTACAAAACCTTGAAAATTCACTGAAAAAACCATTGGTTATAGACCATATATAGTTAGGGATTAGCCTTTTCAAAACCTTATTTTACTCACACAAAACCATTGAAATTTCATATATAGTTAGTTCCACTAACTATATATCGCGCACCCGCAATCCACTGCTGATGATGTCACATATTACATCATTCATGACATGGTTAGTGACATCACTGATGACATCACTGATGACATCTCAAATGACATCACTGATGACATCTCAAATGACATCACTGATGACATCTCAAATGACATCACTGATAAAATCACTGATAACATCTCATTTGACATGACTGATCACATCACTGATGATATCATTCATGTGATAATACCATGAACCTCTTCAGACTCTAATATAACCTTAGATACAATCAGTGTAAACAGACAGTCACAGACTGTCACTCATCCATGGAGTTACTCACACACCTAGTCAGTTATGCAAAAAATCAATCACACCTCCATTTTCTCAACTATACAGTTATACACACCTTACTTATTCAAACATATACTAACACATATTTACTTTACTCTCTTATACAATCCCTGATACATGTTCACAATGATCCATACAGCCACTCACACATTCACTGGCTCTTATGCACAGTTATTTATATATGTCAACTCTCACATGTACTGTGTTTTACATATGTACTTACTTTGACATGTAGCACTGAGATATCCATTCACTCACTAATACACTCATGCACAGTCAACCGCCCATACAGCTGTTTCCACATGCACTTTTGAACCCATACATATAGTGAATCAACTACTCACACATCTATGTACAGAGTCACACACCTCCCAGCCACCCATACACACACACTCAGTTTCCCATACAAATACTTGGGCAACCAATCAATAACCCATATAGTTACTCATATAGCTACTGATCAACATATGCAGCAGTTTGTAGAATAACAGACATAATGATGCACAAATTAAAACAGTTTAGTCACTAACCCATGCACTCAGTGAGACACATTTAATCACTCACTCATACAGTCAGTCATGCACCTACTAAATCCTTCATCCAGACACATACATCCACTCATTCTTCAATATGTAAGACATATTTTAACTTTACAGAAACATACAGTCACTGGATGTTGTCATCAGTGATGTCATTTGAGATGTCATCAGTGATGTCATCAGTGATGTCACTAACCATGTCATGAATGATGTAATATGTGACATCATCAGCAGTGGATTGCGGGTGCGCGATATATAGTTAGCGCATCTAACTATATATGGAATTTCAATGGTTTTATGCGAGTAAAATAAGGTTTTGTAAATGCAAATTCCTAACTATATATGTTCTATAACCAATGGTTTTTTCATTGAATATATATATATATATATATATATATATATATATATATATATATATATATATATATATATATATATATATATATATACATATCACCTACTGGCAGATGCCAGTAGGTAGTTATAGTTAGGGCCTAGTTTCCATAGGAAATCCACAACATTCTATTTGGGATAACTTTGGCGCTGGTGGACAAATCTTCGCGAAATTCTCCAAGAAAATGGCCTGCTCCGCTCCTTCCCTGAAAGTTTGGGGGTGATTCGTTAAGTGGGGGCCGAGAAAAAAGGAGGGTCCCAAAACGTGTTTTCCCCATGCAATTTTCCATAGAACATTTAGCCAGGGCTACAGCCCGAACGGCTGAACCGAATTATACCAAATTTGGCAAAAAGGTAGAGTTCGGTTTCCGGTTTGTGCTTTTTGTTAAATGGTGTAAATCCGTTCAGTAGTTTCTGAGAAAATCAAAAGCAAAATCATAGATATATATCCGAAGTTATACAGTACGCGTACTGTCGGAGGCTTTTATACATACCATTACGAGCACAAGCTGCATGCTAATTGGCTGAAAACTGTCTGTCAACACTCCAAACCAGGAAGTGTTAGCAGCCATCTTGTGCATTGGTAGAACCGAGGCATAAGAAAGCAGTGAAACAAACGTGCAAAACATGCAAAGGGGGCAGTGTAGAAACACCCTGACTCCCTAGGCCTGCTCAGGGGGTCCTACAAGGACCCCCAAGGACAAAAAGGCAGAGAGGCGCCACTCTGCAAACGTGCCTCCTGACGCATCTGCAGAAGGGAAAATAATTCCCCTTGAATACTGGGGGTCCCTGGGGGTCAAGTAGTCCACCAAGAACCTCCAGCATGAGCCAGGGGGCTGCCTTGCAGAGAGGTGTAAAGAGGCCACGCCCCTTTTTACACCTCTCTGCAACACAGCCCCCTGGCGCATACTGGAGGTTCCAGTATTCAAGGGGAATTAGTTCCCCATCTGCAAACGCCCCAGGTGGCTGCCTTGCAGAGACGTGTAAAGAGGCCACGCCCCTTTTTACACCTCTCTGCAAGGCAGACCCCTGGCACATACTGGAGGTTCCTGATCCCCTAGGCCTGCTCAGGGGGTCCCACAAAGACCCCAAAGGCCCCCCCAATTTTTGGGGGGAACAAATCTCGGTATACGTGTAAGGTACGCGTACCCTGCCGATCCCCAAAAAAACATTAAGGCACCACTCTGCAAACGCGCCCCCTGGCGCATATGCAGAGGGGGAAATAATTCCCCTTGAATACTGGGGGTCCCTGGGGGCCAAGTAGCCCACCTGGAACCTCCAGTATGCTCTAGGGGGCTGCCTTGCATCTTTTTACCTGTGGGGCACTATAGATCACTATCTGGCCATCCAATAACCATCAACATTTAACCTTCAGTGTGGTTACTTTGTTGACTATTTTTGTCGTTAATAAAATAAGCAAACTGCCTCACGGCCAACCTCGGCCCAAATGCCTAGCCTCTTTAGAAATCATTACAAAAAATCTAATGGTTTGTGTGCTCTGCACATCCAAGTCTCTTGTAGACATATAATTTCATACCTTTCCAACATTTCTTTAAAATTGTTATAGTTTAGCAGTTTCCTATAACCTCCTATGTTCCAGGACAAGGCTGCTAGGCTGTGCGAAACCCCAGTCTGGTTGGATGTCCTTCATGGTATGCTGACAGAACCGTTTTCACTAATCTGAGTCCAAAGGTTATAGACCGAAATAGTGATCTATTTCCAAGACCCAGGTAATAAATGCCCTTGACGCACTGGGAGTTTTCAATCCAGCACACGGGAGGCATTTACAAAGTTTTTCGGTCCAGGAGCATCATCATTGCGGAACATGGGTTAAATGGCATCAGATGTGCTGCCCTTAATAGCGCTGCCTCTTTAATTCTATTTTTTTTGGCACCAAAGACACTGAAACGATGTTTTTGATAGTAGAGCCAGTGTAGGCTCACCCATGAGAACATCACTTAACCTTGCTCACATGAAGTGGAGCTGGTTCAAAGAATAGGTGTTCGAGGACATCCGCCTCTAGTGGATGAATACCACATTATCGCATTTCTATAAATTAAGCATTACATTTTTTTCCGTGTGCTAGAATGCATATTTTGGGGCATTCTTGAATTTGCATCTTTTCTAAATTTATAGGGAATTTGTATACAATTGTGGCACATTGCAATGCTTTGCCACCATTTACTAGCAGTTTGAGCTGCATTTATGTTTACCATGCTAACAGCACTCTACTTGTATTGTCTTGAAACATTTATTAGCGCTTAATACCCCTAAGTGGGATGCTGAATCACTTTCCTACACCATGTAGGGTGTGTGGTTATGAGTTGTTAGACCTAGCATCCTTGTTGTGGCTTTTCCCCTTACTTTTACCTTCAGACCTCCAATTTTGTTGACTTTGTTTTTGCTGGCTTTAGGACTTTGCACACATTACTACTGCTCATCAGTGCTAAATTGCTTGTGCTCTCTCATTAAAACATGGTAGAACTGGCTTGTACCCAACTGGCATATTTAAATGTACTTGTAAGACCCTAGTAAAGTGGTACTCCCTGTAATCAGGGCCTGTAAATTAAATGCTACTAGTGGGCCTGCAGCACTGATTGTGCCACCCACTTAAGTAGCACTTTAAAAATGTCCCAGGCCTGCCACTGCAGCCTATGAGTACATTTAAAAATGCTAATTCGACCTGCAAAATAAACCTCTTGCTAGGCTCAAGCCTTCCTTTTAAGAACATAGAAGTCACCCCAAGAGCCCTCACACGATCGAGTGGTGGAATCTTTTACATGAAATTTACACTATGGAAAGGGCACTGGCTAAGAGCAGAAGCTCAAAAGCAATTGTTAAGTTAGAAAAGATCTAGGACAACTTTTTGTAAATTGTATGCGGATCTGGTTAATGGAATTTCTGTGTTTT
Organism: Lissotriton vulgaris; assembly: GCF_964263255.1. Taxonomy (NCBI): domain Eukaryota; kingdom Metazoa; phylum Chordata; class Amphibia; order Caudata; family Salamandridae; genus Lissotriton; species Lissotriton vulgaris. The sequence continues at coordinate 512,312,102 of NC_141696.1, read as the reverse complement.
AGCTGATACTATCGATTTTGTCAATAAGTTTTATTCTTGGTCTGTTTATGTTTTTCTTCTTTTTTTTTTTACTGAATGACGATCTGTGCCTGTAATAACTGAAAACTTTTTCTTTTTGTAGGTATATGAAAAATGTTACACTCCTTGACTTGCTTGTCAAATAAAATAAAAAAAAGAAGTCACCCCAAGAGCAGGCTCTGGACAGCCCAGAGTCTAGGGCGCAAAGTATTTAAAAAGTAGGGGGCCGATTCACAGAACTAATCTGAGACAAAATCCTAAAAGTACTACTTTTGGTATTCACAGAAGGCATTTAGTAGTAGCCAAGTTAGGATTTTTTCTTAAGTTAGGATATTGACTTAAGTTAGTATTCTGTCTTAAGTTAGGATTTTGTCTTAAGTTAAACTTGAGTTAAACTAAAGTTAAACTTAAGTTTGGTCTTAAGACAAAATTCTAATTTAAGACAAAATCCTAACTCAAGACAAAATCCTAACTTAAGACAAAATCCTAACTTAAGACAAAATCCTAACTCAAGACAAAATCCTAACTTAAGACAAAATCCTAACTTAAGACAAAATCCTAACTTTACTATTCATAAATGCCTTCAGTGAATACCAAAAGTAATACGTTTAGGATTTTGTCTTAAATTAGTTCGGTGAATCAGCCCCAGGGACTTTTGTTAATACGTTTTACACGTCCTAGTTGTCCTGCTTCTTAATACAGAAGCAAGAAAACAATGTGGACTGGCCCACTATGTGGAAGTAGTGGAATATTAGTTGATATTCTAGGTCACTTGTGGGTATAGCTTATCAGCTGGGCACAATAAGTTTTGTTTATAAACCCCTCACACACCAACCTGGTTGGTGTCATGCTTCATCATTGGGGTCCAACCAGGCAGCCGAATGCCGCCTGGTTGTGCTTCAACGCCTGACTACAGCGGAGCAGGTGTGGCGCAATGGTGTGATGTGGATGAAGGTGAGTAGCCCAGCTGATAAGCTATACCCACAAGTGACCTGGAATATCAACTAATATTCCACTACTTCCACATAGTGGGCCAGTCCACATTGTTTTCTTGATTACATAGCTGGGGACGGGACTAGCCCCTCAAAACCCTCGCACTCTCCATTGATTACCCTAACCTGCATCTTAATACTCCACAATGACCATCAGATGTGGGATGATATTAACAAAGTTCATCCTAGCAGATCCCTCCACCATTTCTCCCTTTAACCTATGCCTGCTTAGTACCTTAAACTTTCAATAAAATAGCTCAGAATGCACAACCCAGTGAAATAATGAGTTAAATTGACTACAAACATAAGAAATACCATAAAGGGTGATGTAGAGCTGCTCAAAGCTGCCAGCTTACTGAAAGTCATAAACTGAGCACTTGTCTACGGAGGCTATTGTTACGACACCACTGCCTGGTACAACATAGAGTGGTATGAAATTGTGTCTACTTGTTGTCGCACTGCAATGATATCTAGAAGGGATTTTTTAGAGAGACCACTTTACATTGTATAGAAAGAAGCAAACACTCCAACAATTTGTTCTTCTGATTAGTTTACACATATTTAGACTACAAAGGGGAGTATTAAATTAAGTTACACACACAATGCTCGAAGTGAGACTCTCCAGCGACAACAATCACCGTGACTGCTCAATATTACTGCTGATAAAGAGGCTTACAGTTACTAGTAAGAGAAACACAGATTCCTTCTATTCTTGTTTAATCGATAGCATTTATTGACACTTCAACTCCCTTGGACACTACATGCCCTTTCATAGGAAATTGGAGGCAAAACACACTGGGCACTGACAGTCGTTAATTTGTAAAAAAAAAGTGTGTGCAAGATATTATGACATAGAATGACACATAGAGGGCCCTCTCTGCTGTATCAAGCCTTGAATAGTCCTGTTGCCTTAGCAGATATGTCTTATGTGAGCAGTTGCTCCCAGGATCTGCCCCTCACTTATACTGAGTCCGACTGGATTTTGATCTGGAAGAGACAGGTGGGCGAAGACTTCTATCTGTCTTCAATATAAGACTAACGTATTTAAGCTCATGTTAAGGTGGTATTTGACCCCTGCCCACCTAAAAGCGATGTATGGAAAACCTGATGAATGCCGAAGAGGGTGTACCACAAAAGAGACATATATACACATGTGGTGGGAGAGCCGGTAAGTGCGGTCCTTTTGGAAGCAGGTATTAGTGTCCATACAGAGCATTGCCAACATCTCCCTCTAAGGTTGGGGACACTTTTGTTAACTGCTGTGGGTGTTGCAGCAATGCAGTAGTTTTAAAAGAACTGCTCAGTTCCTTTCTATATTCAACAGTTATCAGGCAACAATAAAAATGCCAAGAAAACTCTGGTGATTAATGTACAAGCTGGAGAGACACTGGAGTTTGTCTAGTGGCATTATAGACTCATCTAAGGTAGTGCAGAGGGTTAATACACCTGCTGCAAAGAGCATGTACTATGCGGATCACAGAACAGTATTTTATGTGCATAGCTCAGCGGGTTACTGCTTTTGTCACACAGATCTTTTTGTTACTGTGCAGTTCATAAGTAACAATTATAAACTAGGTTAGAACTTATCTTTTTTGTCCCAGTCTTTCATTATCCTAATTTTTCTAAAAAGGCTTTGTGTGGGTGAAAATACATTCTTATTGGTAATGTCAATCCTAACCACTGTGTTACATACTGAATCCAGAGTTAGTGCTTCCCCAGACCTAGTACTCTTACAAAATGTCCCCTTTGTCTTATGTAACATTTTCTATACACTTATTTACACATGTTTGATTTATTTTCTCTGTATGTGTTTGTGATGTAAAATGCACCAACACCCTACACTTGTATGAGAGAGGGGCTATGGAGAGATGACACTGTTGGAGGGTGATAGGGAGGGAATCATCGAAGTCCCAATAAAGATTGCTGTATCCTGGTGCACTGTAAGATCATCATTTACTATGCTCTAAAAACTAATACAGTTATACAAATAATGAAAAATGTGTTGTAGAATGCACCATTTTTGTCATTCTTTCCCAAATTTTCTTGGTGGGAATACCCCCAAACCCTCTTGTAGTGGTCAGGCTCGCTTGCTATAATCAATCGCTATGCACTGTATGGGGGCTGGACTGACAACATTTGGCAGGGCTGGTAGGCCCTGCTGATAACTACTCCTTTTGGTAGCTGGAAAGCTGGCTGGGGTGGACAAACGTTAACAAAAGAATGGAGTGTGCTTCTCTACGAGAAAAAGAATTCCAGCTAAGAAGATAATCACATCTCTCAGAGGAATAATGCAGATGTGGATTCTGCCATTAATCCAAATAAAGCTTCGATCTGCTAGCGATTCAGGACTAAAAATATGTGTTTACTTCAGGAAAAAGGTATCAGGCATAAACATTTAAAAGCACAGTATAATTGGGCAGACTATTAAAACTAAATGTCTCTCTTTTGGACATACTTTCAATACATAATTATTTACTTCCATGCTGTTTACAAATTTCCAAAAAGAAAATGTGAATATATGCAACTGGTACCTGTGGTGGTGTCATCCTTCCTAAACACAGAATAACCTTTTCTCTACAATGTAATAAGAAGGCCTGACCAGAATTTTTATTATGCCGGATTATCCAGAGTAATTTTGGTAATTCTGCGTTACTCTTTGACCCAGAACTACAGATAATTATGCAATATCTCCTCCTAGCGTAATTAAGAGTAATGTCATAGGGAAATCTTACCGTAAGAGCACATTAAGTGAGCGTGAGCTGCTAATTGTGCTTGCTATTCGTGTTCAAATTAATTTTGCCCTAAGTAAATAGCACTACATTCCAGTAGTAAATTGAGGAAAAATCCTACCCAAAGAGCACATTTAGCAAGCGCAAGTGCCAGCCAACGCTCGCTATTAGTGTTTCGTTCCATTTAGCGATATTTCTTAATGCAAAATGCACCCTTGTATCCATTTTGTATGCGAGGGGACATTTTAAAGCTACGAAATAGAGCTAAATGCAGAAATACTTTTCTTTAACAATTCAAGCGTAAACTCGTAGAATTTCCAGGTATTTCCACATGATTACACTGCACAGAATAATCCGAGTTATCCACCCCCTAGTAATAACCCACAGTAATATCTACTACTACTGTTGCTGTCCGTCTTTTTAAACAAAGAGTAACTGGCTTGTTTGCACTTTAATAAAGCACAGTATTATCAGATACCTTTGGTGCTGTCTGCTCTCTCAAACATAGAATATCTGGATTCCCATAAGTCTAGTAACCCACCATAATAGCCGATGATTTTGTTTCTGTCAGCCCTCCCAAACACAGAATTACCGGATTGGTTACAGTATAGCAATCCACTTCAAAAACTGCTACCTCTAATGCTGTCTGCCCTCCAAAACACAGAAAAACCTACTTGTCTAATGTGTAATAGCCCACAGAAATATCTGCTACCTTCGATGAAGTTCGCATTCCCAAACACAGAATAATCTACAAGTGTTTTTATTTTACCCTTAACAGACTATATTTGACCCCTCAAAGGGTTGCCAGATTTGCAAAGGATGTGAACCCCAAATGTAGAAGATGTGGCCATCTTGAAGCGATTGATGAACACATGTTTGTCACCTGTCCTATGATCAAAGGATATTGTGAGACCGTGAGCAATGTCATCTCTGAAATGTTAGGGGGTAACATCAAGATGACCTCTACGTTGGGTCTGTTAGGGGTTGATATTGTAACAAGAAGTCTTCTCAGCAGACTCCAGCTGTGCTTGTTTTATTTAGTGCTTCTCGCTTTAAGGGACATTTGTACATAAAGCTAGTTAACAGCATCACACCAGACATGCAGGCTAGACATAGGAAGCATTCCAGGCAGGACGAATACAGTATGGGCTGATTTCATAAGGTGGAGTGACGTATTGGTCGCAGGAAGATGAGTGGTCCCATGATTACAGATGATTACACTCTCCACCTTCTTAAAGGCAGAATAACTAACTTGTTGGTAGTGCAACAGCCCATAGAAATACATGTTACCTTGGTGTTGTCTGCACCCTAAACACAGAATAACCGACTTGTCTACCTTGTAATAACCCACAGCAGTAGCTGCTGCTTCTAATACTGTCCACCCTCTAAAAACACATAATAACCTATTTGTTTACAGCGTAATAACCCACAGCAGTATTTGCTACTGCTAAAAATACCCGCCCTCCCTGACACAGAATATCCAACTATTCTACAATGTAATAACCACCAGTATTATCTGCTACCTTTGCAAGTGTCACCCCTCCCAAACACACAATAACTTATTTTTTTATAGCGTCATAACCCACAGTAGTATCTGCCACCTTTGCTACTGTCCGTCCTTTCAAACACAAAATAACCTATTTCTTTACAGTGTAATAACCCACAGTAGTATCTGTTATCTTTGCTACTATCTGCCATCCCAAACACAGAATACCGTACTTGTATACAGTGTAATAAACCAAAGTAGTATGCCATTCTACTTTTTTTGCATGTACCTATAAACAGCCATGCTCCAATTAATGCTAACAAATAGGAAGTTGTTGTTGGCACTGAAGAAATAACTGAACATAGTGAAGAACACGTTTTGATGTCCTGTGGCTGCTATAAGAGTCTGACGGGTAAAGTTACGTGACCAATCAATGGCCAAAAGCGACGCAGACGTGGTCTGGTTAGCGATGACTGCATATGCAGCACAGTGGGCTGGCCTGGGCTAGGATGTCTAACAGCTGGCAGGAAAAGTATCATGGACAACACAGTAACAACTTGTTTATATAGCTCTAAGTACTTTAAACAACAGGTGGTTTTTGTGGTGCAGACACAGAATATCGAGTCATAAATATCGAGTTGCACAAATATCGAGGCATAGATATTGTTGGTCAGAAACATCGACAGCAAGAATATCGTGGTCAAGAATATTCGATTCAAGGTAAGTAATGTCGATTTTAAAAATATAGAAGTGTTTAATATTGTTTTTCTTGTTATGTATTTTAGTATATATTTTTTATGTAAGTGATGTGTGTTTTTTTTGTTTATAGGGGAATAGGGTGGGAAGTAAGTTAATTATAATAAATGTATTGATTAATTTGTATTTATTAATCGTTATTAATTTAATGTATTACTTTTTGTTTGAATAGGATGTTATAGTGTTAAACGTGTAAAGTAAATTATTATTCATTAATAAATAAGTGGATGTTAATTAAATGTAATTACTTAATAGGTCATGAAATATGGTAATTGTGTAATACATTTTAGGTGTGTGTTGTGGTGTTTGTAGGTGTGAAGGGTGGGAAGTAATTTATTTCTAATTTATAAATTAATAATTGGTTGTTAATTAATTTTAATTAATTAATTGCTTATTCATTTTAGTAATTGTGTAATTAATTTGAGGTGTGTTTTGGGTTTTTATAGGTGGGAAGGGTCGGAAGTAATTTATTTTTAATTTACGAATAAATAATTGGTTGGTAATGAATTTTAATTAATTAATTGGTAATTAATTATGTTAATTGTGTAATTAATTTTAGCTGTGTGTTGTGGTGATTATAGGAGTAAAGGGTGGTAAGTAGGTAAGTAATTGGTGTTTAATTAATTCATATATATTTGTTAATTAATGTTAATTATTTGATATTTATTTTGGGTAATTGCCTATTTTTGTGTGTGTTGTTTTTACTTTTAAAGGGGTAAAGGGTGGGCATTAAATTAAATTAAATTATTTAATTATTAGTTGTTAATTATAGTTTTACATTTTAAAATAAGTTTTAATTGTGTTTTATTATTTTATAGTTTAATTTAGGTGTGTGTTGTGAATACTATAGTGTTCAAGTTTGTGTAGTTAATGTTTATTAGTTTCTTTGTTAATAATATTTGTAATTGATTATTAATGATGTTACTTATGTAAAGGTATGTAATTACAAATGTTGAAGTGTTTTGTTATTGGTGTGGTGTTATAGAGTAGGAAATAAAAAAAGACATTTATGTTTGAATTTATTTTTTTGTTTGTAAATATCTAGATTACAAGAATTATTTTTAGTAAATGTATTCATTTTGTTTTCACATATTATTTCTACGTCTTTGTTATATGTAATTAATTGCATACACTGGATTGGGAATAGTAATGTTTACCCCTCCGCTATCCAGAACTTTACATACTGTTGCACTTACTAGAGAGGGGGGAATAGTAATTTTTACCGCTCCGCTATCCAATACTTATTCTACTGCTGCACTCAGTGGAGTGGGAATAGTAATTTTTACCCCTCTGCTATCCAACACTTTCCCTCTGTTGCTCTTACTGGAGTGGGAATAGTAATGGTTTCACCCTCCGCTATCCAACACTTTCCCGAATGTTGCTCTCACTGGAGTGGGAATAGTCATTTTTACCCCTCCGCTACTCAACACTTTCCCTAATATTGCACTCTTTGGAGTGGGAATGGTAAATTTTGCATCTTCGCTATCCAACATTTTCCCTACTATTGCTCATACTGGAGTGGGAATAGTAATTTTTACCCCTCCGTTATCTAACACTTTCCCTACTGTTCCACTTACTGGAGTGGGAATAGTCTACCAGTAATCGTAATCTGGGAATGTTCCAAATTCCATGGCTGAATGTGTGGAAACACCCACGCTCCACCCATGGAAAACCTTCCTGGGGTAGAGTAGAGCAAAAGAAAAGGGCAGGAATGTACTGTATCTATTAGATACAGTGCATTTCTGTCCTCTTCCCCTGCACCGGCACACAATGGGGCACACAATGGTCTGCCGTGCGCAAATAAAGGCACCTTTGCAGCATGATTCAATGCTGCCCGCTTTGCAGGGATGATTAGTTTTGTGTAGGAAGGCAAACCTTCCTGCACAAATACAATCACAAGAGGCTTGTTTCTCTTTCTATGTGTTCTGCAAAATGTAGCACACATATAAATAGGAACAAGCACCACATAGTCGGCTAGCTGCACTGCTGTTTTTTTTAGCCGGGCACGCATAAACTACACTTGCTCTAACACCAGCACGGCACGCTGACCGCACAAGATACTACGCAGCAGCTCAGAGACCAGGATACTCCAGGATCACTGGGCAGGGCTGCTCGACGTGCCTCGCTGATCTGCATGGCTTATGTTCTTGCCCTTCGCCAGAGAGCCTGCTGGTGTTCTATGAGAGCACACGTCAAGCTGTTTCCTAAAGCAATAATAATTAGAAGTTTTATGTTAAGTTAATTTGTAGGGTCCTATTATCTGTCACTGCCAATGGTGGCGCTCCTAACTCCTAAGTGTTAATGTCTACACACACTGCGTGCTTAGTACTGGAATGCCATAATGTTGCCTCTTCTAGTGCTCTATCCTGTCCTCGTTCTGCTTCCATGTGAGACAAAGCATCCGCTACTGCTACTTCCACTCTGGCTTTGCCCCCAGTCCTGATCTCTGGAGAGGACCCTAGTGAAACTGATGAAGTTCCAGAGGAATCAGATAACATGGGAGAAGACTTTTGAAACGGAATAGCCACTTGTGCACTTATAATACTTATTTCTCCACTTTCTTTCTGATTAGTTCTTCCTCTCCTGGCTGCCAAAATACGGGACTTTACTGCTTGTAGCATTGCCTTCTAAGTTAGTGATGGGGGAGGAGGGGCTGCGGCTGGAGCTCCTGCTCTTGTTTTTGACCCTCTCAAGACCATCTGCCTCATAGCTCACAGGGCGAATTTTGCGAATCTCGCGGTCGCGAATTTTGCGGATTTGCGAACTCGCAATCCGCAAAATCCGCGAATTCCCGCAAATTTTTTTTTTTTGTGTGTTCGCGCGTGTTTCTGCCAGTTCGCGAGGGTTTTTACAATTTCGCAATTTGCGAACTTACCTGTCGGGTCGCAAGTTTTGCGAACTTGTTGTTTCTACGTGTCCAGCCTGTTTGGGACACTCTTCTTCATCACTGCCACTCTCTGTCACCACTGCCACTCTCTGACTACTCATGCCACCCTCTGGCCCACCCATGCCACCCTCTGTTTCATCACCACACCCTCTGGTTGTCCAGTGTACATTATTTTCGGCAAAGCAAAGCACACCTTCCCTGCCTCAAGTGACCTGAATTAATTTGGGGCTGATTAATGTGTCACAGAATATTTTTTTAGCTGGCACCTGCTTCCTTAGTGCTTCCTGATTAGTGATCTTTTGCACTTGCTAAGTGCTTTCATTGTTGCAAAATTAGTTACAACACCTGCCCTGCCCCAACTGACAATAATGAATTAGGGGCTGATTAATGGATTTTAACTTCCAGCCTGGCTCCTGCTTGTCTCCCTTAGCTGTAATTCAGGACCTTTGTGGCATATGTGTAACTATTCTGAGGTTCAGAGCAGGGTCACATAATAGTTGCAACTGGCACCTGAACTCTGGAGGGGCCCCTCAGGAAGCACTACAGGAAATGGCTACTAATGATGAGCCTGAACTTTTGAACCTGGTAAGTAGTTTCAGTTTTGCTAAGATCGTATTTCTGCAATTTAGCACTTACTCGCGGGGTGTGAAGTTGTACTGGCAAGCCGCGAACTCACGCGAACAGTGCGAGCAAGCCATAAAATCCGCTGCTCGCGGATTTGCGGATTTTGCGGGAGATTCGCGGATCTCGCGGATTGCGAATTTACCGAAAATCCGCAAAATCCGCGAGCGAAACGGATTTTCCGCCCATGCTTATCACCGACCAAGCCCTTAGTTATCTTCTCTTCACCTGGGCTATAGCTCACTATTCCACGTAGGTCACCTCGTCACGGGGAAGGGGAGCTGGTTTTACTCTATCTGGCACACAGTGAGCATCCGGCCTCCCTAACATCACCACAAAGTCACTTATAGCCGGCCCACACGAGAGACAGCTAGAGGGGTGCTATGGGTAAATTCGCCAGGGAATATCAGCAGGCATATACTAAAATCAATCAAATGTAGGCATGCACTGGCACGCTTGAGGGATTATAAGTGAGAACAGCTCCATTGCTACTCTGCATCTACTGTACCTACCGACAGTCTTGTTCACAGCCTTATCTTGCCTAGTTGTATCACGTTGCTCCTACAGCAACTCTGAGCACGGAATGCCGTAATGCCTGGATGCCCCTGCAGCTCTACCGCTGCTGCTCACAGCCATGGTGCCTCATGGCTCCTCGCCAACGCACCACACTCATCTATTTGGTTCTGCGTGCTGCGACCCCTGTGGCCGACAAGCGGCTCCCACCCGCAGCTCTGCAACTTCGCATTCCCTAAACAAAACACTGCAGGGGGCAACAAACAGTTTACATCCTCCGTCGCCTCTGCTGTCTCAAAGCCAGTCCACATGCTGGTAGTACCGCTCACCCTCGCCGCTGCCTCACCACGGACAGCCGTGACCTCAGAGCATGCACCGGAAGCCGAAGGAAAGAGGAAGGAGGAGAGGCGGCATGCCTCAGCACCAGCAGAACATCGAGCTAGCCAGTCGGGCCATACCAGGCAAAAAACAAGCGCACGCCTTCGATGCCAGCAGGGGGGGGTGAGAGGGGGGGGTGGCCTCTCTCGCAAGTAGGTGAATGTGGGGGCTCGCATGCCACAACTTTAATATTGATTATAGGTGTGATTGGATCGCACGTGAAGATCCTGACATTGCACTGTGTGATCATTTGTGAATGCAGTTTCACGCTGAAAACACACAATAAAAACAAGCACAAGCGCACTCCGCCTTTGATGGCAGCAGGGGGGGAGGGGCGAGAGGAGGGGACCGGCGCGATTCCCTCGCGGGAGCGAGGGGCTGGCGCCCTGATAATTGATAACATTTGGTGCCAGATATTCGCTCCCGTGAGTGAATAGCCGGACATGCACGCGTTGCCATTGGAAGCAATGCAACGCGTGTATGTTTTTGCAGGTAAAGCTGTGCCCATGACATAAGGTCCCTTTCCTATGCAGCGAATGCGTGCTACATAGGCCGAGAACTATAAACGATGAGAATTAGAGGAATTTTCCTTGTTGTGCCTCCCTTACGCCTCCCCTGAGGAGGTACAAGTTTTTGGAGCTGCCTCAGACTTACGACTTCTCGTAAATCTGGGAAGTGACAAAAAGCTATGGATGTTACTGGGAACGCCCCCAGTGACACACAGTTTTCTGCGTGAAAGAGGCACATATTTATAAGGCTATAAAAAGCCATGTAATGTGGCTTTAAGTGGTCTTATAAATATGCCAGTGGCACATTGCCGCCACCGGGACGTCAAAAAAGTGACGATACGGTGGGGCAAAAGTGCTGAGAATGAGCCTTGAACCAGTGGCCAATCGCTGGATAAATGTTCACTTCATTAAGCTCTCCTGCGACCACCGCCTTGGCATATAACCCTTTCTTCAGTGCAATACCGGCTAGGCATAAAACCGGAAGTATGCGTATCACCCAACAGGATCAACTATTAATAATAAAATTAAAACCAACTTCATTAAAAAAAAAAAAATCGAAAAGACGGTGCGCAATTTTAAATACATTTAACTTTGAAACGGTCAGCAGGGCTTGTCGTGATTCTATTTAATAACGAACAATTACCGTATTAGAACTCACCTCGCTGAGCTATCCCTCCTGCGTCCAGTTTGAGAGCACAACACCTTAGTGTGTGTTATCACAGCGATTGAACATCATGGAAACAGCATGTATACAAGTAATCCCCTGCAGAGCATCGTGTGTGCATTTCCTGATTTCTTTTGTAGAGCTCGTGTCAATGCTTTCATCGATAGTGAGGAATCGCCTGTGTTTAGCTCTGCTGGAGCCGTTTGTAAAGGTAGCAGGCAATTTATAATACCTTTAACTTTGTAAGGCTCAGCGGGACTTTTGGGATTCAAATTTCTGAGCTGATATTAGAACTGCTATTGATTGTGATCGCCTGTGGCTAACTCAATTGTAGCCCTTTGAGCAGGCTGCTCTGCAAGGAAGCCAGTGCTTAGTTTCTAAAATAATAAGTACCAGGGCCCTAAATTTTACTGTGAAGCCCGAGGCCAGCGTTACAAATTTCGGGGTGCCAAATAGCCAGGCTGCATAGTCTTAATTTGACCTTATACCTCTTTAATGCACCGCTTTGCCCAGGGTCAGATTGGGCAGAAAATAGGACCGGGAACCAAATTAAAACTGGACCCTATTAGTGAATGACATAGTTAAAAAAGTGCCTCACATTTGTAAATCAGGACAGATTTGAACATGAGAGGACAAGCTGTAGAGATGTTTTTTAAGGAGTGGGAGACTGCATGCATTTGTGCCTGCTGCAGGAAATGTTTGTGGTTATATCAGAGAAGTAAATGGTAAGAACTGACTCGCTCTGGCTCAAAACAGCAACAACCAGGGCCGGACTGGCTACCGGGCGTTTTGGCATGCTGCCGAGCTGGGGGCTGATGTCACTGCGGTGGGGGCTAATTTCGTTGATGGAGACCTGATGTGTTCGAAATAAATGAATTTCGTTCAGCACACGCAGCTCCCCATCAACGAAATCAGCCCCCAGCTCGGCAGCATGCCAAAGCGCCCGGTAGCCAGTCCGGCCCTGGCAACAACAACAAAAAAACATACACGGACCTGGCATACCAGCATTAGAGCACTGGCAGATTGCCCTGTAGGCCAGCCCACCATAACAAGGCCCTCCTTGCTTCTTAATTGCTTTCAGGTTCCTTTTAATCCCTGAGATTTCCCTTAATCACTATTTTTATGTCCTGCTCTTCCTCGTTCTTTCCTCCCTGTGTATTTTTTTCTCTCGTTCTGGTGTAACAGTCTGGTAAGGACAAATAAGTATCAGCACATCAAAAGGGAGAGAGAGGACTGGGTAAGCCAGTCCGGATCCCCTGGTTAATATGTATTTATCAATAAAGGACTAGCTTCGTTGTGTTTTTAGGGAAACTCAGTACGTATGTATGATGGCAAACCACTTGGTTTGGTTGTTAAGCCCTCACCCACCAACCTAGTTGGTGGCATGCTTCATCATCGGGCCCACCACAGTGACACCGAATGTGTCCCGGGTGTGCTTCGACTCCAGATTACTGAGGAGCTGGTATACTTCTCTGAGTGTGCTGTGAGGGGGGGTGTGTAAGAAAGTGATTTAAAAGCTTTGCAGTGGGTCCCAGTTCCCGAGGGTAAATAGGTAACTTTAATATCTGGGCCCACGCGAGCGAATAAAAAGGCAGTCGGACGCAGTGGAGTGAATTATGAGCTCCCACGTCCTATGTGGTCTACATATTTCAGCCAGGCCTTTTATATTTACATCTGGCTTTCCTCAGGACCAATGAGTGTGTGGGTGAAAAAACTATATAGGGGGTGGATCACAGGAAAATAATAAAATAAAAAATTAAACTTACCTTCCTTTCTGCACGGTCCCGCGTCTTCTGGCTCCTGCTTTCCTGCCTCCAGAGGAACAGGAATCAGGCAGCCAGGCTCAATCCAGACCCTCCCCTAAGCCAATGACAACGCTGCAAGCAGCGTTGTGATTGGTCGAGACGCCACCCAGCCAAGGGCTAATAGGGTGGCCATATTTTCCATGTAGGCTGCTATGCAGCCTGCATGGAGAAAGGGCAGAGTGCGCATGACTGGTTTGGGCAGCCCGAGAGGGCCGACCAAACCAGTCAGGCGCACTCCGGTGTAGGCCAACCACTCCTCCCCTGCGTGCTCGCAGAGCAGCACCACCCACCTGCCCGCCCGCAATGCACAAAGGAAACATAAAATGGTATTAACTTTTAGTTATTACCATTTTATGTTTTGGCTTTCTCGCTCTGCGAGAAACCAGTGGGGCGAAGCTCCTCCGCCCTAGTGGAGGAGCCGCCCCTGCTCAGCATCCTTTTCTGCATTATCTTCTTCACACATTTTTCTCTTTTTTCCACACAATAACTTTTATTCTCCTCCTACTCCATACGCTTATGTCTACCCACCTTTCTACACTAGTCCCTTTCTCACGGTCACACCTTGCTCGTGTCCAAATCAAGCAGATGTTTTTTTTCTTCTCCCCAGTCTGCCTCTTTTCTGCCATGTTTCCGCTTTCTCACCACCACTGATCCTTCCTTTTCTTCTCTGCCCATGTTTCTGCTCTTTTGCAGGTGGCTCTGTACTTCACCCCTCAGAAGACTGTTACAATTGCAACGAAACTTGCATCTTGACTGCAGTGCAGACAAGGAAATATACCGTATTTTCCGGCGTATAAGACGACCCGGCGTATAAGACGACCCCCTACATTTCTTGAAAAAATTTAGGTTTTGTGCTATATTCGCCGTATAAGACTACCCGTGATTCTAGCCCTCCTCCGTGACATGAAGTGTAAAGAACTGTCCATTCGATCTTAAAAAGAATGAAGTGTCTTGGTGATTCAACAGGAATGTACTGTAATCACCCTTTTGAAATACCGTACGGTAACTGCAGCAAAACATTATGTTGCTGTATTGCCGGCGGGAAAATATTACAGTCCCCTTTCTATGGCCATTAACTGACGCTCCTCTCCTTCCGATGACCGCGAGATTTCTGGCCACATCGGAAGGAGAGAGACGCCAGATCAGGACATGCTGCTGCATCCCCCCACCCTCCCACGAGCAGTGGCAGATAACAGGGCGCCCGAATTCCTCCCCACTGGAGCTGCTGCGCTGCCATCACTGACTGCACCGACGCGGAGGCATATCTTTAGGCCCAGCTGAGTGGCATCAGTACCTGGGTCGTGAAAGCGGAGCGGCACGACTACCATAGCCGGTAAGGACACCAGCAGGCAGGCATAGGCAAGGTTGGTGGAGCAGTAAAATTTGGTTACCGGCGTATAAGACGACCCCCGACTTTCGAGCACATTTTAAAGGGTTAAAAAGTCGTCTTATACGCCGGAAAATACGGTAATTCTTAAATTTATAACAAGAAAACATTACAATTTCACAATGCTTTGGCCATGCCCTGTGTCAACCACTGTCACAAATGGAAGCAGTTTCTTGCTGGTTCACAAGTCTTTTTGTTTGATTTTCAGGATTGTGGAGAACCCATCAAGAGGCATCATGGCAGACAATAACACTCAGTTAATGACTGCATTGTGTTCAAACGAAAGCGCTCAGGTTCCGGTATCGAAGGATTTGTTGCACTCTTATCACTTCATAGTCCAGACTGACAAAGCATAAACAGCGAGAAAGGGGCAATATACAATTATTTCCTAGGCAATGCGTTTTGGAATCGATTGACTCTCTAATTCTCTAATTAATATTACAATTCACAGGCCAAGTGGGGTGTGCTAGCACATCACTTCCAGCCCACTAATTACCTTTTTCACATTAAAGGTGATCAGAAGCACAAGGGTGCACATCACACTTTACAACACTAGATTAAAAATGCACCAATGTATTATGAAATCAGAAGCAAAATCAAGGGTTTTTCCACCTAAGAAGGGTGTCATAAATCATTCTGTTATCTCGCCGGAGTTCATATGTAATGACCGCTGTTATATAGGCCCAGCCGTGGTGCCGCTGTATATACGCCCAGCAGTGCCTCAGATTCAGGGATTTCCAAAGCAGCTACCGGATGTCTGCAGGCAACAGAAATGAAATCAACAAAGCCTCATCTTATTGCTGTATAGAATGTTTAATTTCTCCTCTGCTAGGTTGGCTTTATACCAGTTCCAACAAATATATCTTTGACAGATTTTCTCGGAGAAGGTCAATGTTTCTTAAAACAAGTTGGTTCCATTGTCACTCTTGTGATCATGACCACAGAATACCACATTACGCAAAAAAATCCAACAACACACCAGATAATTAAACTCCACAACATAAAATACCACTCCAGATAATTACACTCCATGACACACAATCCCACTCCACATAATTTCAGTACACTCAAAACCTCATAATTATTATCCAAACATGTTTCCACTGCACACCATGTCACATAATTCCACTACACACATCCACTTCAAACCATACAACTCCATGCCTCACAATTTCACAAGAAACATTTTCAATCCAACCACATAATTCAACTCCACTCCACATATATCCACCCACTCTATAACATACGGGTAAAATACACTGTCATTAACAGCCCCAATAGCTCTAACTCTCGCAAATGTGAGACCTACGGCCAAAGCTTGTTGAAAAAAGTCTCTGGCATAGAGAATAGCAACACACTGGCAGTGAAAGTATTAAACTGGGCAACAAGTGCAATATTGATTCACATTAAGGAAAATGGATTTTACTGATAAAGCACAGCCTGATCAGGCGAAGTTTGCATTTTATGGACTTGCATGCTTTCCAAATTTAGTTGGATTCAATGAGGCAAACTCCTATCTGATTGTAAGTGCCATGCTCATCACACGCATGTGAAGTGCATTGCTACGGAAATTTCTCATTCTGTATAATCATTTCACCCAATAGATACATGACTGTCAACACACCCGCATTTGGCAGGTATTTGCATCTTTGTATTTCTATTAACCCACCTGACACACTAAATGCCTCTACAGACCTTAATGGGGTCACCCACTCACCAAACATATATCACCTGCTAGAAATATTTTCAGTCTCCCTTCACCTTGATGGGATCACCCTCTTAAAAGCGTAACTTCATCCTTATTTTTGAGTCAAGAGGTTGACAGGTATTGAGAAGTACTGAGAGGGAGGGGTCCCAGCGAGAATAAAACAACGAATTTACAAATTAGAAAAAAGTCAAAAAACACACTGAATGCATCCGCATTGTTTTATTCACAATGGGGAAGGATATATTAAATAAAATACCAATTAAATTATATAGTATAGTAGGTTGTACAGTGCCCCTGGGGAAGGGAGGGAGTGATTATGTGAGGATGGTGTGATCGGAAGGATTTGTGACAGTAAAATCAACCAATTCTTGAAGAAATATTGGTACGTAAATTATCATACGCAAGATACAAGGGCCAATGGTTCAAAATACAAATAAACAAATGTCTTCCTTCACAAACACATTAAATGTAACAATATTGGCGTGAAGTTGACAAGCGAGGAGTTGTTGTCGACGTTTCGACCCTCAATGTATCACAGGGATTAGTTGTACCCTTGCTGGGGGGTCTTCATCAGGACAGTGTACGGGGCAGACAACCTAGTTAATATATATAGTAATGAGTAGAATTATTTCCATAATTGATTCATTGCACCATCAGGATTCAAGCAAGCCGGACCGAAGACGGCTGAAATGCCAGAAACCGGTCCCCGGAAGCTTGTTTCCTTTCCAGTATAAGAATTGGCTTGGTAGTTTGGTCTGCCCTGTTCCCATGATGCACTGGGCCAGGGTCAGACTAATTTGCATATAGCCAAGTTCTGAGCTGGGATGGTGCAGTGAGCTAAAAAACGGTGATGGATCAAGCCCTGATCTTTGGACTGGGTAAGAGTGGTCTGCTTAATTCAGACACTCTGTTCATCACCACCCCCTTTTCTGAATCATTTTTGTCCACCATAAGCGTGGAAGGATATACTCAGATGTGAGTCCCTTGCTCATTGCACCATCAGGATTCAAGCAAGCCGGGCCGAAGACGGCTGAAATGCCAGAAACCGGTCCCCGGAAGCTTGTTTCCTTCCCAGTATAAGAATTGGCTTGGAAGTTTGGTCTGCCCTGTTCCCATGATGCACTGGGCCAGGGTCAGACTAATTTGCATATAGCCAAGTTCTGAGCTGGGATGGTGCAGTGAGCTAAAAAACGGTGATGGATCAAGCCCTGATCTTTGGACTGGGTAAGAGTGGTCTGCTTAATTCAGACACTCTGTTCATCACCACCCCCTTTTCTGAATTGTTTTAGAAGTGAGCACGCACTTTTAATGGACCGTCGTTCATATCAACATAGGAAACCCCAAGTGTACACCCACAGACGCCTGCTAATGAAAGTAAGACAGGACACGTCATAATTCAAGATCCTACAGAAATGGCATTTGGACATTTAGGAGCCTATTTACAAACTGCATTTTATAATATGTATAGTAGTTCCATAGTAGCACTACAACATGTATTCACATATCTATGAACAGAAACATCCATACCCAACTCTTTTAACTTTTATGTGCAGAAATCGCTGCCATGGTGGCGGAGATCTCAACTCACATAAACCTACACTTTAGTAGTAACAGTGGGAAAGACAAGGAGGGCTGGCTGAAAAATGGGGAATATTTATTACAAAATGGGAGGGGTTTTGGAAACAGTATTCTATTATTATTCTATTCTATTAAAAATATTTATACAGCGCACTATCACCGTCGGTTTCTTGGCGCTCTTGATAAAGATAGCGGAGATCCAGGGGGGGGGGGATTAATCGTATGCAGCTTGAAAGAGCAGAGTTTTTAGAAGAGTACGGAAGCTATCGTACTTAGTACAAAGACGGAGAGTTAGGGGTAAGGAGTTCCAAGTAGAGGGAGCCAAAACAGAGAAGCTCAGGCCTCCGTGCCTTTTTCTTTTAAATCTGGGGACTTCGAGGAGGTTCAAAGAAGCAGAGCGCAAAGCTCTGGCAGGAATATGACGGGACAGGGCAGATGAAATGAACTTAGGGGCTGCGTCATCTAGGGCCTTAAAGGTGGTACATGCCAGTTTAAAAATACACCGTTTTGAGACAGGGAGCCAATGTAAACTGCGGAGTAGGGGGGTAACGTGTTGGTATCTGGGCTGGCAGAAGATCAAGCGGGCAGCTTGGTTCTGCACCAACTGAAGTCGATGAAGGTGACATGCGGGAATTCCTGCGTACAAGATATTGGCGTAGTCGAGCCTGGAGGTGATGAGGGCAATGACTACTTGAGTTAGGGCTTCTTTGTTCAGAAACCTATTAATCTTACGAATACGCCTGAGATGGAAGAAGCAGGCAGAAGTTACCGCATTGATGTGGGGTCTCATAGAGAGATCTTGGGAGATGGTCACCCCCAGGCTTTTGACAGAGCTCACAGGAGTTGGTGCCGTCCCCAGAGATGTTGGCCAAAAGGAAGCGTTCCATGGATGATTGGGGCCACCCACCAAGACGAGCTCAGTTTTGGTGGGGTTTAGTTTTAAGTGACTATGGTACATCCACTCAGCTATGGTTGGCATAGTGGACTGAAAGTTGGTGCAAGAGGAGGGGAGGGAGTCAACAGGGAAAATTAACTGCAGATCATCAGCATAATTGTAAATTGTGACCGGGAAATTGCGGAGAGTGACAAGCAGTGGTTGGAGATATAAATTAAAAAGAAGAGGGGATAGTGCCGAGCCTTGTGGGACACCACAGTGAAGGGGAGAATAGGACGCAGAGAAGGTGGAAAGGTGGACGGACTGTGAGCGCAGTAAGGAGGGATGGACAGGTTACTACATATTCCAACCCACAAAAGAGTAAGATCATTGCTATTCACAACTGCACTTCTAAAGTGTCTTATAGACAAATATGTCCCAAAGCAATAGTAAATGTACTCCAGCTCAGTCTTACAGTAAGTCCAGCACTACACATGGCTGCTCACGGGTATTGTAACACACTCCTATAGAAAGTGATGAAGACAGGGACATACATAGAAACTTATGTTCAATACAAAATATTAAAACGATCTTGAAAATAAAGGCACTTTAAATGCTGAAAAATTGTACATGTTATTGCTTTAAAATTTAATAATGAACTTACTTTGAATAAAAATGAAATAAAATGTTTGAAAATGCATTATTTTAATAATGATTTAAATTATTTTGACACAACTTTGAAAAAAATGAAATATAGACTAAATAAAAAGAAAGTTAATGTAGAAAAAAAATCACACATTTTTCTCTTTAGAATATTTCATTTATAGATTAAATAACTATATTTAAATTAATGAATTTGTAATATACATTTCATATGAGGTAATGTGCTATAACATTTTATTTTGCTAGTTATTGGGCACTAAAAATGTTCTTAATTCTTTTAAATTCCTATTACAATATTTGTATTACCTTTTTTTAAATTAATAAACCTTAATTAGATTTCTGTACTTTACCATGAGGAGGCAGAGATCTCCACATACATGTGAAACGTTTCTAGTAGTAACTATACACTCCTACATCCGGTTGTAGCAGGCTCCACCAGGATGGAGACATGTACATCTATACTCAGATATAGCAAATAACAAAAAATCATACATTTACTCCTGGGTGCAGAAGTAGATTTGTGTTTATGTAAATCCACACATGCAAATTTACCTTTGTGAATCAAAACTTGAACATTTGTTTCCGGTGCCTCCATGTTTCAGGATGTGTGTGAATGTAGGCTTCAGACAAGTGGTGACAAAATTGTCATTCAGTGCTGCACGGAGCACTACTATAGCGATCAAAAGATGTACTCTCTGGAGAAGTGATTTATTAATTTTAGTCAAGGACACTGACAATGAAGAGTGAATTCCCCTGGCAGAAGCTGAAGGAGACAGCACACTAAAGAATATGTTGCCTTAAATGTATGTAATTAACTGACAACAATGTATCGTATTGCCACTGGAGTCAAGCTATCCTGGCTGATGAGGGCTGAAAGTCCGAAACAGGCCCTAGGATGCTTGTTTCCAGTCCAGGTAGGACCTGGCCTGGCAGTTCGGGCTGAATTGTTCCCATTGGGCACAGGGTCAAGACTGATTTGCATATGGCTGGATCCAAACTGGAATGGAAAGGTGAGCAAAAATACGATGGATTTAGGCCCAGATCTCTGTACTGGGGTGAATGTATGACATTGTTCTGCATTCTGTACATCAATTGTTCTTTTTGCATTTGTCACCCCGAGTGGGACGGGTATGCCCAGACTTGGGTCCTGTGCTCTCCATGCCACTGGAGTCAAGCTATCCTGGCTGATGAGGGCTGAAAGCCCGAAACCGGTCCTAGGATGCTTCTTTCCAGTCCAGGGAGGACTAGAGTTTAAGGGGCCAGTAGCCACACAAACCTCTGCCAAAAACAAAACGACAATGGGACTTTCATGGATGGCAGGGATGTTACAGCTGCACAGATGACTGTGATTGTGTACTGGTGTAATGCAAATGCATCGAGCACAAGCAGAATTGCTACAAAGGTACACTTTTATAGTAGTATTTGTGTGTTTCAACCAAAACACCCAGTGACACTCCATCCCTTTTCCTAATGCACACATGTATATCAGAATTAAACAGAGCTCCCCCAGGCTATCACAAGGGGGGAACAGCTGGGGTTATTTGCCCAAGGCCTCAAATTGTCACTTCTAATGTTATTTATATATCACAAGAGCTGCCCTTACCTGCTCTCTGATATATTCATGTTGAGGCAAGAAACAAGAGGAGCCACTAGGTGGCGCCGTATGCTAGAGCTGCCTTGCAGTTTGTCGCTGGACAATCTTTCTTTGGGTCGATCCTGGGCAGCGCATGCGCTGCTGCGAGGCATGCATTATTGGAGTATGATTTTGAAGCCCTGCCCATTTTCCTCCCATATTTGTAATTGGCTTGTGTCATTGTCCAGTGTTAACGCTGGCTTGTGAGTCATTATTAGCCTTGTTAGTCCCTCTTTGGTACCGCCTTGTCGGCTTTTGTATCCTCCCATGGCGACTGGTCCTTTTACTTCCGTTGCGACACGGTATGTCTCATTTAGTCTGCAAGCTCTCTTTTCTTTAATGCGTTTCTCTGACTGCAGGCACAACACCCTTTCCTCGCCATGCACGCTTTCATTTTCAAGCAGCCCCGAAAAATGGCAGCTGCTTCTTTGAAGTGGATTTGGTCTCGCATTTAGGAGAGTTTGAGCTATTGCCATTGTAAATGACAATTGCTTAAACTCTCGTAAATGCGAGACCTATGAGGAGCTTACGCTTCTAGTATACCAGATAAGGACTCCTGCAAGATATTTATGTTTTGAGCCCCCCTAAAAATTCTGACAGGCCTGAACACCACCACACACCTGCCAACAAGGCCAAAGTAAAAGTCTTTATCTGTTAGATAAAAAGATGTAAACTGCAAGGACAAAACTGAAATTAAAAGGATAAAGTTCAAACGCAATACATTTGTCCTCCGTCTGTTGTATGCAGAATTTATGATATGTGTTCATCTCAGGGGAGCGCAAATGTGATGTTCACTTTTACTTCCAAAATGCGGGCTGCCCCGGGTCCACAAAGGGGACCCTCCTAAGAGGGCGGCCACCCTTAGTGCCACATGATAGCACAGGAGGCAGCCATCTACTGTTTGCGGCCCCTAAGAGTCTGCATGCCCGTGTCACTTCCGGGCAGGAGTGGGTAGGGGTCGAGGTACATATACCTCTCCCGCCCACTGTTTATTTCTCCAGGATATTGCTGTGGGGGGATGGGGAGTCTTGCCGATATTGGCACTATGCAGGTGTTGTGTAATGTTTGGTAACTGGATGCACCATGTTACTCCGCATACTTTTACTCCGCATACCGTTACAACGCGGTATTTACAACGCATACCATTACAACGCATAGCGCTTTGGGGTGCTGGATAGTGGTAAGTATAATTTACTATTCTAACTCCAGTCCCCGTGGACCCTAGGGAAGGTGTTGGATAGTAAATTATGCTTATTCCCTATCCTAGAGCGCCCCCCAGCGCAATGCGTTGTAATGGTATGCGGAGTAAAAGTCGCGTTGTAATGGTAGTGCGGAGTAAAAGATGCGTTGTAACGGGTGTATACCTTGGTAACTCCATTGCATCGTGTATCCCCTGCTCTTGGGCACCTCTCTGAAACGAAACTGAGCCGGGGTAGGTTCAGACATAGGCATCCGATCACTGCTCGGGCTGAGTTAGGGGATACACAATTCAACAGGATGGCAAACAGCTCTGGCTATAAATCACTTGGAACTTGTCTAATATTGCAGCTGGTCATTGATGCACGAGTAGAGACGGACAGAAAGCATGATAAATACAAAGATTAAACGTGATTTGAAGGACAATTATGTTAACTTACATAGTGAAAGCAAGGAAAATATTTTCGGGAGCATATGGAATCATAACCAAATAAACATGAGGGGAAGAGAATAAAAGAGAATAGACCAATGTCTGGGGAAAAAAAAGGGTAAAGCCAATAACAAAACAGGTGAAAGATTTAAGGCATTAAGGTAAAAAAAAAGGCAATGAAAAAAAGCAAGATATTAAAATGGGGAAATGAAGTGTTACGGTTTTTGTGTAATGGCGTTGTAAACAACATTGTGTTTTCTTTATGTTTTTTTGTTTGCATAGGAGTGGATGCATGTTGTTTGTAGTGGAACTATGTAGTTCACCCTATATTATATCAATAAGTGAAAGGGAGGGTGGATGGATGGGCAGATGAGTGAAAGCATGGATGAATGATTGAGTGGAAGGATGGATGAGTGATCAGGTGGATGGATGAGTGGAAGAATGGATGAATGGATGAGTGAAAGGATAGATGGATGAGTAAAAGGAAGGATGGATGTATGGAGTGCAAGGATGGATGAAGTGAAAGAGTGGATGGACAGATAAATGACTGAAAGGATGGATGAATGAGTGAAAGGGGTGATGGAGAGATGGATGAGTGAAAGGAAAGATGGCTAGGTAGATGGATGGATGTAGATGGAAGCATAGCTTTGGCTATGGATGGGTGGATGGATGGCATGGTGAAAGACTGAACGATAGATGAAAGAACGAAAGGATGACAGAATGTAAAGGTAAAATTATGGGTATTAGCAGGTGAATGGAAGGATGAATGGATATATGCTTTGATGGAAGAGACAGGAGAGCTCTTCTGTGGAAAGTTATAATGAATTGCTCTGTTTGCTTGGTGCCATGAGAGCTTTGGTTCGAAGTGAGAAGTAGTTTAATTTTCTGACTACTCCCATGCCTAAAGGCCTGCACTAGTGTGTAGTACACTCCTGTTATGTTATGTTAAAAAAAATAATTTCTTGAGCGCACGTTCACCAGGCTGTTTCTTGGCGCTATGAACAGGACCAATCGCCATGCCGAACAGAAAGTGAGTATCAGTTGTACGCATGGGAGAAAAGCCAGGTTTTGAGTAGTTTCCTAAATTGGGTATAGGAGTCCGTCGTACACAGGTGGGGGTAAGGCTGTTCCAAAAATGGGGAGCCAGGATCGTGTATCTGAGGCCGCCGTGTTTCTTCTGTTTAAAAGAGTGGGACACCAGTAAGTTCTTATTAGAATAACGGAAGAACGGAGGTTGCGCGTGGGAAGATACCGCTGGATGTGTAGGGCAATAAAAGCAGGGCCACGTCCTGACAGGGCTTTGTGAATAGTGCAGCCCAACTTGAACAGGCAGCATTGGGGAATAGGTAGCCAGTGAAGGATTTTCAGCAATGGTTTCATGTGGGAGTGCTTAGGCTGTCCAAGAATGAGTCTGGCCGCCTGATTCTGAACACTTTGCAGGTGAAGTGCTTGGTAGGTAGGAATACCCACGTAGAGGGAGGTGGTGTAATCGATACGTGCGATGACCAGTGCAAGAATCAGCTGGGTCAAGGCTTCGATGGAGAGGAACCTGCTGACTTTCCTAATTTTGCGCAGGTGATAAAAGCATGCTGGAACCACCGAACTGACCTGGACCTTCATGGTAAGATCGCAACTGATCATAATCCCCAGGTTTTTTACTGACGAAGCCGGGGCAGGAGGGATCCCTAATGAAATGGGCCAAAAGTTCGAATTCCACGGGTTGGCCACGCCGCCGGTAAGAATCAATTCTGTTTTATCTGGATTTCATTTGAGTTGATTGGCATTCATCCAATCGCTGATGAAATACATTATAGATTCAAAATTGGAGATAGATAAGGTGGATGGATCAATGTTAAAGATCAGCTGGAAGTCATCAGCATAGTTGAACACCACAACCTTACTTTTGCACAAGGCAGAAATCAAGGGAAGGATGTACAGATTAAAAAGTAGAGGTGATAGGGCAGAGCCCTGCGGGACCCCACAAGTCAGTTTAGTTTGTTCTGCCCTGAAGCCAGCAAGGTGAACGGATTGATAACGATTCCTAAGAAAGGAGGTAATCCATCTCAGTGATAAGCCTTGGAGCCCAGCGCTGTTGACACGGTCGACCAGAATCTGGTGGTCGACCGTGTCAAAGGCAGCCGACAGGTCACGGAGCAACAGGGCCTGGGTAGTACCCTAGTCCGCTCCCTTTCGTAGCTCGTCCAAGACTGATAGACAACAGTTTCGGTGGAATGTTCAGGTCTAAAACCTACTTGGTGGGGGCCCAGATAATGGGTCTGTTCAACAAACAAGCTAAGGCTGTTGGCAACATGAGCTTCCATAACCTTACTCAGGTAGGATAGCAAAGAAATGGGGCAGTAAGTGCCCGGTACCTGCGGGTCTAAGCTGGGTTTTTTAAGAATAGGGACAACCTCAGCCACCTTAAAAAGATCTGAAACAATCCCTTGAGCAAGGGAATTGTTGATGAGCGATAGTGGAGGGTCTGGACAGCTTAAGAAAACTTCCTGGAGGATGCGAGGGGGATAGCTGTCCATAGGGGAACCAGAGCCAATTTTCTTAAGAAGGCCGAAGAAAATTTCCTTAGTGACAGGAGGGAAGTGATCCAAAAGGTCATTGTTAGAATCACAGCATAAATAAGGCAGAGGATCTGAGGGTTTGGGAATGCTTGCCTTAATGGTAGCATTTTTTTCAGTAAAGAAGTGATTAAGTGAGTCACTCAGGTGTAGAGAGGGAGAGGGTGTCGCAGTAACTCTGTCTAGCTTAGACAGTTCGTCCACTATCGAGAAGATTTCCTTGGTTTTGTTGGCGGAGTTTAAAATTTTGGCCGAGAAATACTCAGCCTTGGTCTGAAGGATCAATGCTTTATAATCTTTAAATAAAGATACAAATATAGCTTTGAGACTAGGGCAGTGATACCTCATTAAATTTACTGCTGGAATCTGACCGTACTAGGAACATCTTTTAAATATATGTATTTGGGTTCTTAGAAGAACTGGGTGAAAAATGTAGTGCAATATACCATTTACTAAACTGTAAAGCTGCATATTTAATGGTATGGGCAAATAACGTGAGAGTACAGTCTGATACAAAACTGCCTGCGGCCGAGACTTCATTAGAGAGGAGGAGGGGAGCCACTCCGTTGAAGAGTAAGAAAAATGAAAAATAAAATGGTAACAAAGCATGTTTACTGCCATTTTATTTTTTTTCCTGGTAGCAGCGGAGTCTGAGGGCGGATCACCAGCAGGGAGGGATAGTTACCCTTCAGGTTTAAAGTGTGCATGTCAATTTGGCTAGTTGCTTGCAATGGTCAGCCTGACAGGCGCACTTTAGACACTCCAACCGAAGCTCTCTCAGACAGCTGGGTGGAGAGCAAGCACAGAACCCCACTGCTTGACGGAGAGCATTGAGTGTCAGTGTGCATCAGCCAATCCTTGTGCTTCTCTCGTGCTTCTAAGAGAAGTATTGGAATTGGTAGACGGAAGTAGCTCTGAGATCTTGTGCTGCGAGATGAAGAGGAGCACCCAGTACGAGGCAACAGGTAAGTAAATATTTTCATGTTTAATATTAGGTTGCTTTAATTCGCAGACAGGCACAGAAACTTCCAGTGCCTTCTGTCTCAACTCCAGAGCTCTCATTTGTGGCCCACTATAAACACAGTTTTAAAACAGACCACGAGTCAGAAATGTTGTTTTGGGCTTCAAGTCATTGAGTGGTGATGGTCAGCAACACTATGACACAGCATACTTTGAGTGCGCAGCTGAATAAACAACAAGGGCAAAGTAACTGATACACTGGTATAGCCAACAGGCCCTGTGCCAACCTCCCATAAAGAGCACAGGGCACGGGGTGCAAGACTATTCTTAATCCGACCGCTGCCGCATTTAGATCCAGGAGTAATACCTGTATAATCTACCCTCAAAGAGGAAGTGGTACGATCTGTTTGGCAATTGAATGCACTTATTACACCCCATGAAGGAAAGCAGAACCTGGGAACTCCTGGGCGAGATTTAGATGGCTCACAGACAAGAACAGCACTGTGTATGAAGGAAGCAAAGCACCATGGGGGGGTTCTGTCATCTGCATGTCAACAAGCAACCCGTAAAGCAATAATTTGAAGGCTAGGGCAAACCCGTTGTTTGCAGCTTTGGGGCACATTGCGGGAATCCAATGTCTGAGAAACCCAACATAGTGTGTGATAGGGAATAATTAGAAGAAGGGAGATGTTCGATTAGATTGACTGAATAAAAGGCATCTACTAATGTAATATACCAATGGAAGTGATTTTAAATGATTTCTGTGGATGTTCAGTGTTGTATTACACATAAAACACAACCTGACTAAAAAGAGGTTAAAAAAGGTATAACAAACCAATTATTAAATCACAGAGTTAAAATCTCTCTGTGAGTTTATAAAACAATAAACAGATATAAAGAAAAGTTTCTAATTCGAGTTTGTAAACCGAATGTCAAATGCCTTGGCACGCTAATCAAACAAAAATATATTCACTGGGATTATATTATGTGATGTGCTTTGTTTTTGGACCAGCCCATATTCAACAAAAAAAATAAAGACATCTTACATTCTTCCTAAGGCAGAACAGTGAGCAAAACTAGGAGAATATTGCAGAATGTGAGCCTAACATCTGCTCTTAAGGAGTCTAACCAGCTGAATGTGGAAGTGAAGGCTCGGGTGTTTATGGGCACTGGGGCTTGGTGCAAGGGTATTTTGGTGTGCATCACTCTGCAGGACAATGCAGTCAGTCTTGCTGGAGGGAAAGCACTGATCGCATGCCCGCATACTGGAAAGAGGCACTGGCAGTGATTTCAGCATGCAGATGGAGCTGGTCACAAGCAGTGGTCAGACCTGCCCCGATCATGAATTTTAGCACTAGGTAAGAAAGATTTTTTGAAAACTGAGACAAGAGTCTTCTTGAATGCTCTGTTGATCTGCAAGTTAACAAGAAGCTGGAGTCTATGTGATGGTCAAGTGGAGGTGCGTGTGCATGGTGTTTGCATCTTTCTCTATTTGTGCTGAACTGTACAGTCTGCTTCCAGATGACGCGACCGAGCAGGCCCAGCATGATAGCAGCCGCATTTAGGATTGGACGTGTTGGGTGCTTGTCAAGCCTGTGCTGCACCAAGGAAGTGTATTGGAAAAAAGTGGAAATTAATGGACGAGATGTCTATTTTCTTAGTGATTGTAAGAAATTAGATTATTATTTGGGGTGGACGCCTGCCCATCTCATGGAATAATCACAACTAGAGTCAAGGTGAACCCTCAGGGTCATGAAATTAATCTGGGCTCCACACCATTATAGTAATATTGCAGAGCAAACAAGCTTAACCTAGTGCAGTATGTGAAATATTTATGCAGTATCAGAACAGTAATAAAGTAAAAAAAAAACACGCAATACAAATACCAATCTGAATTAGAAAAATTGGGTAAAATGTCAAACGTAAAATAACACCAAAACAAGAATGGTCCTTTAAGGGGTACCAAACATCAATTTTTAAAGATTAAAGTGATAATAGCACTGAAAACGATTAGGCACCAAAGATAGTCAATGATCACAATAGAGTTTTACCTTGGGACTCAGATTGTAAAATTGTGAAGTTAAAATCCTTCAGTAGGTCAAGCCACCAGGCTGCATCTGATGATGTGTTCCACGAGGTTGGGTAACTTATTCCACAGACCTCCAATGATTTGCTACTGCAGAGATGCTACGGTTGGGAGAAACCTCTTTCTTCAAATAAGCAAAGCTGTGCCTTGGGTGGATAGGCTAGTTTTGTTCATTCTGGATCTCCAGAGGACTGGAAATCCAAAACGAATGTAAGTTCCATCTTTTCAGAGTTGGTATGACCAGTGAAGTTAGACACAGCCCAGGTTTCCAGGAACTGAGGAACAGCACTTGGGAGTCAATACTCACTCCAGCAGAGGCCATCAGCAGATTTCAAGTCAGGCCCAGTTGTTACTGGTCAGCTGGACACTTCAAGAAAAAGTCCTCTTAAAGTTTGTTGTGGCCATGTAGCTACACAGGGCACCCAACTGACACTTGGAGTCTACTCTTTTATCCTGGTTCCAGGGTGAAGCAGGTAAAATCCTTCAAGCCTCCTCTCTGGTTACAAACAGCAGATCCATTCCTCTTCTCTTCTTCCACAGGTCCATAAATGTGCTCTAAAAAGGGTGTCTGGAGGTGACATATTTATTCCAGGCACCAATACTCCTCCCAAAGTGAATGGGTAAAACTTCCCAGGGGCAACCCAACCCGCTTTTGAAACCGTTCCTAATTGCCCTTCCATAAACAATCCCAAAGCGCCCTCTCACTCTTAAAATCGAAGATGGGGGCAATCCTTTTCTGTTTGTGCAGAGCCTGTGTGCCCACCCAGAGATGTGATCAGGGTAATAAACACGCTTGTTCTCAGAGGTTACCCTAAATAAGACCCCTTAAACCAGATCTGGGGCCTTCCCATGTGTCACCAAACATTTCCATGTTACAGGGGACACCCCTTTGAAGTAAATTTGGTTCCTGTGCCCACCTCAATGGTCTAGCTGCCAGGTGAACAGAAATCTCAAGCCACTGTACCTGACTTGGTATCAGTTGCCATACCATTCATCATGGCAAATTCCTGGCTGTGCCACTACATATGAGCGAATATAAATTAGCCCCCCAAGCAGCTTCAAGGAGGAAAATGGTAACTTTCTAAAATATATATTTCTCTAACATTCATTAAAAATGCAACTTCACACCAAAGAATTGGGATTTTAACAATAACTAAAAATAGTTGTTTCATCATTTTTGTAGCTGGACCCAAATCGGAGATACCAACATTTATTTCTACTATCGCTTCTCAGTGTTTATCTTTGGGATAGCAAGAGCCTTCTTACAGCGAAAATAGCTGTAAGATGATTGCCGCTATAAGGGCATGTTAACATTTAAATTTCTACAGTCCTATTTTTATATGCCATGCCCCCTGCCTTGTGGGCTAAAAGACATACATAGGGGTGACTTTCTGATATATTTAAATGGAATGTTTTTACATGTCAAAAAAGGTTATGCTGAAAGAATGCACAGCAGTGTTTACAGTGCGGCAGCTAGGATATATAGGGTAGGCCTGAAGCCATATTTGTGCTGCCGCTGTAGTTGATAATACTATAGGTACTGCAGTCCTCTAGTGCCATTACATGTGCAGACCCTGTGTATAGTATGGTCTTCCATACAAGTTAAATGTTTCAATGAAGAATAAGCCAAATTAACCATATCTAAAAGGGCGTACGCTCTCTACTAGAAGGGTGAACAGAGTTATAAAATCAGTATAGTGGATATGGAAAAAATCTGGAGGGACACCACACAAAAAATAATAATTTTGTACAATGATTATTAAAAGGAACCTTGATTGTTACAACTGAATATAGAGAACTTCACACAAATACCTTTTCATGTACCAACTTTCGGCTGTTTCAGAAAAGTAAACGTAACCAAATGACATTTGATTTGCATTCAAACTTAGGGGCCCATTAGGATCTCGGATGGATCGTAACCACCCGCATGGCGGTGGCGATCCGCCCGAGATCCGTCCCCGCCAGCTTCCCCTTCTCCCCGCCATATTACTATGGCGGGGGGGACCGTGGCGGACGTAAAGACCATCCGCCGCTTTTCCACCCGGTCAACAAGTCGACCGGGCGGAAAAGAGTTTAATATTTGTGGCGGTGTCAGTTAAACACCGTCAGCCATATTACTATGGGGCAGAAACATGCCTTTCCATGGCGGCATTGCCGCCACAGAAAGGCATGCGGGAATTGCTTGCGTGGGCCCGTTGCGGGCCCCCAGGGACTCTAGGGGGTGCTCATGGGGGATACCTATGGTACCACCCTGCAGTTCCATGCACAACATGGCAGGCACCGCACGGTGCCTGCCATGTTGTGCATGGAAGTGCACGACATGCCTTCCTGATATTGTGGCGGGATGGATGCAGGATGCGCCCCCCACTGTGGCGGGCGCATCCTAATGGCCCCCAAAGGACCCCCGCCCTTATGGCGGGTGGTCCCATTTCACAATAGGATGGCGGGCTGAAAAATGTTAGCAAGCCAAGCGCTCTTGGAGCTAAAAAGAGAAAACAATCTGGCTTGGGAACACTAAAAGTGCTGTTTGGGACTCAACAGTGCAATAGTCAATAACCCATAGAGAATCCAGACTTTTCAGCAACTGAGGCACAATCTTCCCTTTAACATACAAAAGTTACTGTCATTGTTTATAGTTATAGACACAGGAGTACTAGGTGGTTGCTTCAGGTGCCAAGTAAAGGGCATGACACATTCAAGGGAAAAGCTTTCAAATGAAATAAACTGAAAACAATAAAGTATCCTTAGCCTCAATATGTTATTTGTTTTTTGGTTGTGGATACACCCTTTACTTGGTTTGGTTCCTATGTGTGCACTTGATGCCATGACTGACTGGTGGGGATCGGGGGTGCTGGTGGGCTCTTAAGAGTTGCATGTCTAGGAAGAAGTTACAGTTGGTGTTTGAGTGCTATTGTATGAACTCTGAATTAAAATAACATTTTTGAATATGGATCATGTTCTCCAATCACTCCTTGCATATCTTGGGTCACCAATGATGTGCAAGGTGGTCTGTACCAGTACCACACATTACCACACATCTTGAAATTCTGGCACTGATGCCCAGATAGGGTCAGTGTCGCCTCTGTGCTAGGAGCTTGTTGAATGGACCCTGTGCCTTGGAGGTCCAGCAGCAGTGGTCATTTAGTAATTACATCCAATACAGCGCTCACATGACGGAGAACAGCATGGCTTAGCCACCAAGGCTCTGCACTTAGAACATCCTTTGCAGGTGAACCTTACGGGTTCTCAAGGTCTCAGAGTGGAAATGCTTTTTAAGTTTCGGTGCTTGTCTGTGGTTACATGAGGGTGAGAGGTAGGGGCTGGCGTACAGGGAAGGCGTACTTTGGGGATCTGGGATCTGTGTAGAATGACCTCCTCTTAAAATTGATAATAATAATAATATAATTCTTTATTCGGTTAATCACGAAGAAAACCATAAAAGAAACAATCAGCATGAAAAGACCATACATACATAAGTTAAAAAAGCCATTTAAAAAATTGATTTTCTTAAATAGCTTTGTCCTGCCTGCTGTTGCAGGCAGGACACTCTCTCCCCTAACACTTTAAAAAAGAAATTATAGCACAGGGCAAACGCATTTGCATTGCAATAGGTTTTGCATTTGCGAGAGTCTAAGCTATTGGCATTGTAAATGACAATGCCTTTTATGTATCTATTTTAAAAACAACACATAAATAAAAGGCATTGTCATTTACAATGTCAATAGCTCAAACTCTTGTAAATCCGAGGTCTGTTTTATAGCAAATGCTTGTTTTTATCTTGCACTGGCACAAAGCCTTGATAAATCTGCCCCGAAGTATGGATAAGGTGGCTTAGGCTTACACTTCCTTGAGGTAACTCTAGAGATACGGGGAGTGCTAAATTGGGCTAACTTCTTGGTTCTCGGATTTTGCTCAAAGGAGCTTAATTAAAGAGGAATAATGGTTCTGGTAATTGCTTGCCCACCAAAATCGCTGCGATAAGATTCGCCTGTGGCTTTTGTGTCGACTGAAATGTTCAATGTTCTGCAGCCATGCAGATAAACACTTTAAAGTGAGACTGTTCTGAAGTTGATGTATCCTCTCATGATGGGGACCAGTTTTAGAGGAAATGTCAAGCCTGCCTACTTTCTGCAGACGCATGAGCAGGCCAGAATGAGGCTGGCTCTAAGAGTAGAAGGAGGTTATCAGCCTCACTGTTTTCATCTGCATCCCCAGTAGGGACAGTCTCAAATGCTAATACATTAAAATCCCATCCAAAGCGGTCACTGAATTTAGAAATGTTTCCATTTGGTCACATATCAGTCCCTCTCAGATATCCAAAAGATCTCTTAATTAGGTCGATCAACAGCACCTGTACATCTTTGGTGGAGCCTGAAAAAATATCAGAATTTATTTTGCCACCGGGAGGGCTGACATCAGGTATCGACATGCCACTGCAACGTTCAATGCCTTTGGAGGAGTTAGTGAAGCTGTGAGCACTGGCAGGGACGTAACACAGGCCCCTGCAGCCCCTGCGGTGCGGGGGGCCCTAAGGACCATGGGGCCCCCTTGACACTAAACTCTGGACAAAGAGCACCTGATAGAGCCCAGAGGGGGGCCCCTCTTCACACCGTGCAGGGAGGCCCCCTCAATCTTCGTTACGCCAGTGAGCACTGGGGCTAAAAGTGTGGGGGATACTATCGACCTGATCTCAGTCAATGGAGCAGCAGGACCCATAGTGGGTAAAAAAAAGCATTTCAGAGGGGTTCTGAGCACAGATGGCGAGCATGGCCCCCTGGAATCCATCTATCTTGTGCTTCGCGGCAGCAAGGGGAGGACAACTTAAATATTCTACGGGGTCCTGGAACAAATGGCAAATATTTTAGAGAATTCATATCTTCTCCCAGATCTCCTACACTTCTCCATGTTCATCAACGAATAAATGGGAGACTTATGATTTTTATGATGACTAGGGTGTTTCGACAGAGAACAGCTCTTTGCTGATGTTCTGGAGAAAATTGTGGGTCCTTGACTGACTCTTTAGTGAGGGGAAAGCGAGCGCTAGATGGCCTTGCAGAGCATCATGATGCTGGAACGGAGATCAAAGGACTTGGTGTCAAGTGACGATGCCAAGGACCAAATATGGAGTTTGTGTAGGACTGTAAAGGGCATCTTTTTGTGTCACAGAGCTTCAGGCCCAAAGTCTTTGGGGTTATGTTTGACACAAAAAACGCTAAAATGCTTTGAAAATATTGAAGAAAAACCTGAGGTTAACTTCAGGGGCTTATTCATGATGACTTGCGTCACTATTGCGCCACCGTTGTATCACTTTTTGTGACGCACTGGTGGGGTAAAATATGCACCACGTTGCACCCGATTTAGAAAGTGAAGCATCTATGCAGATGTGCCAGTTTGTAAAGCCTTGTGCCACGTTATACCTGCATCAGGTATAATGTATGCAGGGTGGTCGTTCCCCTGCAAAAAGTCTCATAGAAGTGGCGCAATGAAATATATGAGATTTCAGTGCACCACTTCTAGGACGCCATTGTGGCAATATCTTACGCCTGCCTCCCAGCAGAGGTAAGACTAATACAAGGCCTTTTACATGGGGCTTGACCCATGTGAAAGGACACCTTGCTGGAGTTGTGTCTGTTTTTAGACACACCCCAGAAATGCGTCACTTTTGCGCTGACAGATAGGTCAGTAATACTGACGTATCTGTCATTTCTTGTGACACGATGCGTCATACAGTAAATATGATGCATCCATCATGTTGCAAGGAGGGCCCAGTGAAAACAGTGGCATCGCTGTTTTCACACAACGATGAGACAGTTTTCTTAAATGAACCCCCCCCCCCCGTGTCTAGAGAAGAGCATGAAAAAGTAACAGACGTAACAGCTGTCCTGCCTTTGTATACACTATCCACACGGTCACTTCCAGTTTCAATAGGTCTTTAACTGACATGCACAGTGCCTTATGATGGAATCCTACTGAAGAGTAGATCTCATATTCACATTCTGCTGAGTGAATACTGATTAGAAAGGCTACTATGTTTAAAAACTGGTAATCATTTCCTGCAAACATGTGACCCAAGACAAAATCTCTTTAATTAACTGACGGTACAGGAATCAAGTAATCAGCTGAGAAAAATGTATGACATAAGATCAGGGCTTTAAGTGGGACGAAAAAACTGGGGTGGGTTCGCTCATAGGGGTGTGGCCGATGTATTTAAGGGCGTGGCTTAACTTTTAAGCAAAAAATCTGTGCGTCGCATAGTGTGCTGACCCACTAGTAATTTGCTGCTTCTGTCCATTCATCCAGATATCTAACACAACAAGTAACATTACACCTACAACAAGCCAGGACTATAGGCTTGGTCAATGGTTGTAAATTGCAATAGATAAATAAGCAACAACTGTGACTTTGTCGTATAGAATATTGAAAATGCTTCCGTTCTTGCGGGCGAGGTTGTGGCGAAGGCTAGAGTTGCCGAATTTTGAGCTGAGAAAGAAGGTTCAAGCCTCACATGGGCTCAACATCCTGTGATTCAAAACATCAATATGTCCTTGTGTAATGTAACTGGTGCTCATGGTTGTGCTATATAAAACTGAAAAATTTGTCTCTTTGAAACTGCATCAAAAGCAGTGACGGATGATACTGTTGCAGAGTTAAGCTTTTTTTTTCCACACAGTGAAGGTAAAAATGGAGAGCACGGTAGGGACCCTCTCTTGGCATGCACCTGCTTTTAAGAACTGCCGGTGCTGAACATCCGCAAGACCTGGCCCACCTAAAGCTCTGCATAAAATGATGGAACATTTTCACTGTGTGCAGAATTTTACATACTTTTGCATTCAGTCATTGGACGTGTCGACAAAAAACAAATCCTACAAGTAAAACGCGCTAAGTTAGCGCAAAAACAATTGAGTCAGAAAACAATCCAAGAAAGACTTTAGGAGCTAAGCAGCACACGGAACTAACCTAATGCCCACCCTCACCCTGCCTCATAGCTCACCCCCACCACTCTGGGGGGCTCATTTATGAGGCCCCTTGCGCCATCGGAACGTCACTTTTTGTGACGTTCCGTGGTGCAGAAGCCTGCGTGATATTTATCAGGCAGCACTAAGCCACTTTTTTTGGCTTAATGCTGCCTGATAAATACCAGTTCCTTTAACGCAGTGTTCTGCGTTAAAGGGGCGTGCAATGGGTGTTGCTGGGGGCGTTCCCAGCAACATCCATGGCCTTTTGACACTGCCCCAGATTTACGAGAAATTGTAAATCTGAGGCAGTGCCAAAAGCTTACGCCTCCCAATGGGAGTCGTAAGGGAGGCGCAACGGGGAGAAATATCCTTATTTCTCCTCGTTTTTCCTTTTTCTATGTGTGCTGCATTCAGCACACATAGAAAGAGGAAAAGCCTCTTGTGATTATTTTTTGTACAGAAAGGTTTTCCTTCCTGTACAAAAATAATCATCCCCGCAACGCAGGAACCCTTGCACCATTGTGCAAAGGTGCCTTCGTTGGCACAGGCAGCCCATTGTGCGCCAGCGCAGGGAAATAGGACAGGAATGCGCCGTATCTTATAGATACGGAGCATACCTGCCCTTTTCTTTTGCCATAGGGAGGCGCAGCAGGAAGGCCTGCTGCGCTTCCCAACGGCAAAACCTCATAAATGAGGCCCTTCGTTTCTACAGATGTTGGAGTAGAACCGAACAGAAGGATAAGAAATCTGCGGGCTTATTTACAAGCCCTTTGCCCCGCTGGTGCGTCACTTTTTCCTCATATTAAAAGTGACTCATCGGCGGCGCAAAAGGCTTGTAAATAAGCCCCTGGATTGCTTCACCTTCATTTCTAAGACTACCTTCTAAGTTTTTGGTCGATCGCATTAAAGTCTCGGAAGCACAGCGACCTGCTGGAATTCATGTCCCCTCGAGGGAAATAAAGTCTGCTCTGACAGAACCTGACAGAAAGGCGCCGTGAACAATTCAAGAGGCCTCCGAGTCGGAAAGAGCGCCAAAACGTTCAACAGATAACGTTCTTACTGTTTGAAAAACACACGCACTGAAAAGCAGCATAATCTTCTGACAATTTAAATTCACAGCCAGGGAGAAAAATGCTTCCGCTTCCCGTCAGCGGCAGCGCGCGCCGCAGCCTCTGAAAATGCCGTTAATGGGGTCTGCCAGCCACCTGCACACTAGCGCTATTTTTCAACTGACAGCCAAAAGAAGAGAGAAAGGGAAACACAGCCCATGCATGAAATGATATTTGTAATTGTTTGACATCTCGGAAACGGAACAGTGGGTAATGTTTAAGCAAAAGCCTACTTTCTCCTAATTGCAGAAAGCTGCATTTTTGTCGCCGAGAAACAGGAGATCACATCTCACCATTAAAATCAGAAAGCTACAGTCCACATCTTTTAGAATTGCATCTCAAATTGCTAGTCTTCTATATGCAAAAAATATTGGTACTGCTGAAGCACAGAGGGTCCCAGACTAAATTGCATCTAGCTTACAAATTTGGTGCAGTTTAAAAAAAATGTGTTTCGCTAACGTAACTTAACATTACTAGATCACGTTTTTGTATATTTATTTGTAAGCAGTTCAACAAATACCCTCATACACCTGGCATGGCATAGAGCTTGGTGGCTTTATGCTATGTCGAGAGGGGAGGGGGTATAATACACTTGGGCCCTTATTTATGGGGCCTTGCGTCAGTTTTGCGCCGCCGGTGCGTCACTTTTTGTGACGCACCAGCGGCGTACAAAATGCGCCTTATTGCGCCATATTTAAAAAGTGACGCATCTAGGTAGATGCGTCACTTTTTAAACCCCTGCACCACATTATACCTGCGTCAGGTATAATGTATGCAGAGGGGGCGTTCCCCCGCAAAAAGCCTCCTAATAGTGACGCAGTGAAATCTATGAGATTTCACTGCGTCACTTTTAGGATGCTGTTGCGTCAAAATCTTGCACCTGCCTCAAAGCAGGCGTAAGACTGACGCAAGCCCTTTCACATGGGGCTTTCCCCATGTGAAAGGACGCATTGCTGGAGTTGCGTCACTTTTGTGACACACTCCAGCAATGCGTCACTTTTGCGCTTACAGATGCGTCAGAAATACTGACGTATCTGTAAGTCCTTGCGACATGATGCGTCATACATTAAATATGACGCATCATTGGTGTCGCAAGGAGTGCACAGTGAAAAGTGACGCATCGCTGTTTTCACGCAGCGATGCGTCACTTTTCATAAATGAGGCCCTTGATTTCCCTTCTACTGCCCCCTATGTATAACATCGTGATCGGGCGCTCAATGTCATTGCACCATCGCATAACATCAGCCTGGCCGTGTAGGATTTTTAAAGATGTGTGACATCACATTACATGCATAGGTGGTATCGGGCACATTTACACTCTACCTTGCATCGTTGGTGCGTCACTTTTTGTGATGCTCCAGTGGCGCAGAAGCCTTTGTGAGCCACCGGAGCATCACAATGAATGACTCACCGGCGTTGAAAGGTAGAGTGTAAATGCCTTGTAAATATCATTCCCTTTAACACAGTTTTCTGCGTTGAAGGGGTGTGCATTGGATGTTGCTGTGGGCGTTCCCAGCAAAATCCATGGCTTTTCAACACTGCCCGAGATTTACGAGAAATCGGAACTCTGAGGCAGCGCCCAAAAAGGCACGAGGAGAAATATATTTATTTCTTATTTTACGTTTTTCTATGTGTGCTGCATTCAGCAGCACACATAGAAAGAGGAAAAAGCCTTTTGTGATTGTTTTTGTGCAGGAAGGCTTCCCTTCCAGCACATACATATTCATCCCTGCAACAAAGGCACCCTTACACCATGGTGCCAAGGTGCCTGCGTTGACGCACAGCAGCCCATTGTGAGCTGCATCTGGCTAGGGTGACCACCTGGCATGGAGGAAAATTCAGGGTATGATTGCAAACATTCAGGACAACAAATCAGGATAAAGTCAGTTTTTTACGGACACACCCTCACTACTTTATCAATGCATTTATATAATACTTTTTATATTGCACTAATTATTTACTGTGCTTTTTATGATTTTGCCTCTAGGTATGCTACAATCAAATGGCTCATTATGTCCTTGTTCAATAGTAAATTGATATCAACGCAGTGGACCAACTGCATTAAAAAAGTATGGATACTGTGATCCTGAGTGCAGTGGGGATGAGGTCAGTGAGCATGGAGGTGGAATTAAATCCGTGGCTAAAAAGAACAAAATATTCTGCGACTATTTTGTTGATCTTTCACCATCAGGTGACTGCAAATAAAATAATGCACACCTTAAATGAAAAATAAATGCTGATTAAGCGAATCAGTGGGAAATGCACTATTTTATGTTAGGAAACCTCTATTGGTTAATGTGTTCACTGCAGATGCATGTGTGTGCAATCAGAGGCACACAGAATTGCATCTTGTTTGGTATAGCAAGGAATAGTGGCTTGCGCATTTTTAGTGCTAGGATGTCCCTGCCTTGCCACTAAAAGCACTGTGAATGTGTAAGTCATTATTTTTAATTTACATTACCTAGAATATAAGATTGGCTACCACAAAATGCAGAAATACATTTAGGTTAAAAACAAAAAAGTGTTTCTAAGGTGTAGTTTTAAGTAACAGGCAGATTGTACCTAGTGCAATGTTATAACTGTCCATCAAAAGGACACACTCCACAGCTCAACTTGTAACACACTAACAATACCTCTTCAAAAATAAATAAGCCGTTTTAATCAGGAAGCTGAACGTGACTCCATCAATTAACACCTGTAGCGGCTTCCAAGCAGCCTTTACATTTGAAGATTAACTAATTGCACATATCTACATTTCTTTTCAGACAGCAAGCACCCTGGCAAGAAGGCTAGTTTCTTGTTTAGCTGTCTTCACCTCCCTCTGGATGACAGAGCACGTGTCTCCCTCCATTCCACTGCAGATGAGGCATCTCAGCTGTCAGAATTAACATTTTTCTTTTAGCACAAAGACTAAAATTGTGGACGAATGTCATCCGTTGAAACCTCCTTCATAGACAAAGGGCATTAGAGTTAATTTACGGACAGTCTGTGAAAATTACAGGAAGGTGGTCACCCTAAATACGGTCTGTTTGTTTCCTGGACACATCAGGCAAAGTTCACAAAATCCTCCAAATGACTCAATTAGGGCTTTAGCTAGGCTGTAGCCCTATTTGGATTTTCACTGTGTATGAGAGGTAGACAGTGCCACCATGCTGTACGGTGGAACGAATGATTATCTTGGGAGCAATAATTTGGCCTCAGGTAGAGCCTGAGAGCCTGATCCTGTTCATGAAGTATTAGCAGGGCCGGACTGGCTACCGGGTGTTTTGGAATGCTGCCGAGCTTGGGGCTGATTTTACTGCCGTGGAGGCTGATTAGGTTGATGGAGACCTGCGTGTACTTTGAAATAATGAAAGAAAAACAAATTTTGTTCAGTACACGCATGTTCCCATCAACAAAATCAGTCCCCAGCTCAGCAGCATTCCAAAACGGATGTATGACGTTACAACGCATGCTTTTACCACCCATGTTGTTACAACGCAGGTTTTACTACGCATACCATTACAACGCATTACACTTGGGGGTGCTGGATAGTGAATAGTTTAATTTACTATTCCAACTCCAGTCCCCATGGACACTAGGGAAGGTGTAGGATAGTCAATTAAAAGTATTCCCTATCCTAGTGCGCCCCCCAGTGTAATGCGTTGTAATGGTTTTCGTTGTAAAACCTGCGTTGTAACAGCACTGCGTGGTAAAAGTTGCGTTGTAAAGGATGATTCCCTTCCAAAACGCCCGGTAGCCAGTCCGGCCCTGAGTATTAGGTTAATATCTCTTGGCCCTTACATCCTTGAAGCTTTCTCCCAGAGTGTAGGGCTCATTGTTTTTTTCTTTTCGTGTCCACCAGGTTTTATGTGGCAGTAACAGACAGCAAACAAAAAAGGCATCAGACCCTCTATTCTAAATTGGGCTTGTGGTCTAATGCCGGTACTCTGACAGCCCCTACTACGTCAGGCTGTCAGAATATGTTATCCGTTGTCAGAGCCAGAAGGGGAGTTCTTCTGAAAATAGAGCAGATGCACTGAGAGTATGGCAGAAAGGGTAATATGTCACATTTGTGATAGAGTGCTCTGTCGGCCGAACTCTAAACTTTGATCTTAATTTTTTTATCCTCATCCAGTCCCATCTCCACAACCTGCCTAGCTGCCTTCTGTAAGATGATTATTACTGCTCCCTTGATGTCAGCCTCAAAAAAATTATGATCACCGACAAGGGCTTTACCGTGCACAATGAACATCTATCAACACATATGACATGGTATATAAAGAATAAAGTACCCCCTGTCATACATTTGAAGGACATTGCAAGTCATCGAGGACCTCCATAACCACATAGAGGAACAAAGCAGAAGGCCGAGTTCCGTTATAGGGTTATGGAACACCAAATAAATTGGGGGCTTGGTATACAGTGTTAACCTGCTTGAGAAAATGGGTTGAATATAGAGTTAGTATTGCAAGTTTTGACCTTAAGACTGTATTAGTCAACTCAGGTTAAATTGATTTGTCGCCTTTTGCCACCTTATACCGATTTTTGTTTCCAGTGATGTTAAGTAGACTCGTGTAGATTTGAGTGTGGTTTGTGAATGAGCAGAAAGATGGGTAGTAGGCTCTTACGAGATTTATGAGGAAGTTAACAAAGATTAAACCGGAGGGGTAAATAGAAGGACACTTGAGGGACACACATATGAATGAATTGGGGAGGAAAGCAGGTTACAGAGGAACAGGTTGCTTACCTTCATTAATACTCTTTCTAGTGTATACTATATCTAGTCACAGATTCCTCATATGTTGACTTCCCACAATTGATTAACTGGATCCAGAAACTGTTTCAGCACATTGCTCCTGCGCTCTGAAATTATGATGCAGAGCCATTTATAGGTGCGACCCCTACATGCTGATATCAGTTTAAAATAAATCCTCCTGCTCCATTAGATGCAGTGTGTTCGCAACAGATTTAGAACTGTGACAGTGTGCAGAATCCAACATGGAACTGTATATGCACCAGGGAGGAAGGTGGCTCTGTGAGGAATCTGCGATTACAGTATCCACCAGTAAGAGTGTTACAGAAGTCAATTAACTTGTTCTTCTGATGGATACTTCTAATGGAAAACATCCTTTACAACACAGTGTTTACACCGCGCAACCTTCACGACGCAGCAATTACAACGCAAATCATTACTACGACTTGCGCTGGATGGCGCTCTTGGTTAAGGAATAGTTGGATTTTCTATTCCGACACCTTCCCTACTGTTACGTGGGCTGGAGTTGGAATAGAAAATTAAATTAATCCTCAATCCAGCGCCCTCCAACGCAAGTCGTTGTAACAACTTGCGTTGTGAAAACCGCATTGTAAAGTACCACGATCAAAATGATCGCATTGTACTGACGTACATCCCTTCTAACTGCAGAGTTCTCACATCTTAAATAGGTATGAAAACAGTATTCCTCTAAGGTGATGAGTCTTAGCAGTTGACTTCAAACCAGGAAATCTTGCAGGACCGAGCAGGCTAAATGTGCCTCCTTAATGACCTGTAAGTCAATACAATAGGGCTGGGAGAAGGTATGGAAGTCTTCCATGGAGGTGCTTGGCTGATGACCAGCTTGGGAACACCCCTAGCTAAAGTGATGGTGGAGGCTTTGGCTCTAGTGCAAGGAGCCAGAAGGACCTCAGGTGGCTTCTTCTTGGTCAAGGCATTGAACATTTTGTTACAGAAGATATCCACATGGGAAAGGTTAGTTTCTGAACTATCCATTCCTTTTTTTTTGCACCAGCGAATTCGATAAATAGCTGGTCATCTACTTGGTGCTACCTAGTATGATCTATATGGAAACTAAAGGCTCTTTTAAAATCCAACCAATGAAGCCTCTCCTTCTCATTGAGGGATGTGGCGGAGAAAAGAAAGCAGGGAGTAGGAATGAAACGTCCTAATGAAATAGCAATTCCACTTTCGGGGAAAGGATGCCTGAGTCCCATATACCAACTTGTCAGGGAAGAAGGTGAAATAAGGAGGCTACACTGACAGTGCCTCCAATTGACTGACATGAGGTACATAAGTGACTGTAATGGGGAATGCTGTGCTAGGGGTTAACAACCTCAAAAAACAGTTTTGCATGGGTTTAAAAGGAGTGTATTTAAAGAATGCAAGGACCAAGTTAAGTTAACATTGCAGCATAATAAAAGGTGTAGTGGAAACATATAAGTAAGCCCCTTTAAATAATATACACTTGATTTGAACAGGGAGAGCTGATCAGGCAAAACATAGAAAGGACGAAAGGGCCAATAAATTACCTTTAACTGGACCCACTGCAAAGCCTTGCCAGGCCATACATAGAACAATTAGCAAAACACAAGAAAGCTTTGCCTGAAGTGAATCGACTCACCAGTCAATTGCTGGAATAGATTAACTTTGTGGATAGGTGGCAAGAGGACAAATTCACATCCACCACTTCCGTAGGTGGGTCAAAATCACTCATCTGGTACAGCTCAATCTTGATGCATGGAAATGAAAGTTGTGTAGGTTTAAGTGCAGAACCCTGCCTTAGTGACACAGGAGGCCCTTCTGGAGGGGTAGATGAAGTTGAGTGCTGATACTCAACTGATTGGGGCGCCAGACTCTCCGAGTCTAGTCTGAGGCTATCAGGATGAACAAAGCATGGCCCCTCTTGACTTTCTTCAGAACTTAGGGAGGCAGTGGATTTACGCAAAAGCCACCACTGAAATAGATTCACTTTGTGGATGGGTGGGAGAGGTTAACTTCATATTTAGCACTTTTGGAGGGCGGTAAATACCAATCAGCTGGTTCAACTTAATCTTCATGCATGGAGATGAAAGTTGTGTGGGTTTAGGTGCAGAACACAGCCCTGGTGGGACAGCAGATCCTCATGGAGAAGGAGATGAAGTGGAATGCAGATACTCGGATTCAGCAGAATGAAGTATCAGGCTCTTCTAGCCAGGTTTGAGGCAATCAGGAAGAACTGAGCATAGTCCCTCCTGATCTTCTTAAGAACTCAGAGAGCCAGAGACTAAAACCTGTAAAGGAGGCCAGAGTCTCACAGATGGTGTAGCACATCGTCTAGGGCTCTCAGTTGGAGAATCTAGTGCAAAAAAGGTGCAGCACAAAGTGTTTACAGCAGTAACAACAAAAAATAAAAGGAAATACCCAAGGCATGCCTCATTGTATGAAGACACCTTGACCTACCCCAGGCTGCAGACACCATTCGTGGAAGGCCAAATTATGTCTCCTGCGCTCATCTGCCATATCACGCTGGGATCCTGATTGATGGTTGACAGTCAGGGAAATTCCCTGAAGGTCGAGCAAGCTCACAGTCCAGCATCTCCTGGAACAGCACACATGCCCCAACACCATCCTGTTTTGTGTTGTCCATCAGAACTTAAACAGGGCTGCCAATCATAGCAGACACAAAGTCCTTGACAGCCGGCTGGATAGCATGCAGCGAAAAAGTATGATGTGATATCTCAGCTCCATAGGAGATCAGAACCCTCTGATCTTCACCTCGTCTAGGTGGTCTCCTGAACCCAGAGCTGATGCATCCATTGCCTTCATGAGCTCTGGATCTGGCAGTGGGAAAGGCCTATCAGAAGACAGGTGTGTATCCTTCAACTACCATTGAAGTTTCCAGACTATTTCATCCTATACACAGATGATTTCTGGGAGGCATCTCTATTGAAAGCAGAGATTCTATTCTGATCGCGCATGTGCCAACAGGCATGAGGTACCAGCCTGAGGCACAAGGTCATGAAACCAAGAAGACGCAGAACTGTCCAAGCTGGAACACAGGAAAGAGTCTGAAAACTTGGCGCATATCTAGAGAGTCTTGGACTCACTGTAGAAATGGAAAGGCTTTGAACGCCACTATGCCCATAACAGCCCCTTTAAAGGGAATCGTCTGCAACAGCCAAAGATGGAATTTAGCTTGTTGATGGAGAATGCCAGGGAAGACAGTAGTGAGATTGTCACGCACAGGCAGTCTGCGACTGAATGTGGCAAGCCCTTCTTCAATAGCCAGTCAATGAGCTACAGGAATAGGTTTATCCATGACCTGCAAAGATGGGAAGTAACCATTAGTATCAACTCTACTCAGCTATGCAAATTGCACATCTTTTACAACCCCCAGGCAAGAACGACATATTCATGAACCTGCTCATGGAAATAATTACTGCTAAGGTCTCCCCCCATTCCAATGACATTTTCCTCAGTAACTTTAATCTGCATTGGAATGAACCCAATGACCCCCAGGTCAAGGCTGTCAAAGCCTTCCTCGCTGACCAATCACTCACCCAGGCCTGCACCCTTCCAACCCACTTAGAACCAGAATCAGAACAAAGCTTTATTTCGATTGTGGTATACGAATCATAAAAAGCACAGATAAAATACATAGTTAATACAGAGAATTTAATTAAGAGTATAAATACAATGCCAAGATAAAA
Source organism: Lissotriton vulgaris (assembly GCF_964263255.1). Classification (NCBI taxonomy): domain Eukaryota; kingdom Metazoa; phylum Chordata; class Amphibia; order Caudata; family Salamandridae; genus Lissotriton; species Lissotriton vulgaris. The sequence goes on along the minus strand of NC_141696.1, from coordinate 512,267,145 downwards.
AAAAGAAAAGAACCGTTTCATCTAAAATATATCTCATATTTAAAAAAGTTATAAGAATTAATGAAAAGTGCATCTGAAAATGGCCACCTCTTCGGTCCTAAATGACAATACTCTTTCTCTGATGGAGGTTTTTTTTTAAAAAAAACATGGATACCCTCCAGGCAACTGGAGTCTGATAAAAGCATGGCGGCATTGTCTCAGACCCCATTTCTGTAAAATCAGGACTATCCAGATCTTTCTGACCTCTGTATAAAATTTACAAAATAACACAGTGTGTAAAGACGATTGAGGCGATAAGTTATCACATGAGCATAGTTGTAGCTCCCTTGCCCAGTCATTCAGGTTGGGAAAATAAATAAGCCTATGTAGTATCCCCAATCTAAATCTTAGTGATAGGATCCTATCAAAGCCACTTGGAACAAATGCTAAATATGGCTGCATACTAAAAGATGTAAGAATTATCTGATGCTGCAAAACACTAGGCTTGGTGATTTTCCCTGATAGTCTTAGGCTTTCCAGGAAGGAGAGGACCTTTTTTCTAAGATTTTTCCTGGAGACCAGGTGATGGTGCTAGGGTTTGTAAAATATTCCGGGTTACCAATATCTTTTGTCGAAGTTTTGGATGAACTTAACCCATGGTCCCCTTTGCGCACCATCCAACCTGAGGCTATCCTTCAATAAGTCCCCATTAAGCATTTTGCTTTATAAATTTTCAGGAGTTCCAAAGGTGATTTGCGTCCCAACTTTTTTGCGAAGCTGGCTAAAGCAGTCGTAGTTCTGATTAATGCCAGCTTTTTAGCTACTACTTCTTGAGTCCAGGTATCATTATGGCTGAACAAAATGCCTAAATATGAAAAGCTGTTAGCGGCTATCGGCTTTCCCTCCACAAGAATATTCCTACACTTCCTGGATTCCTCGACCGCATCTCATTGTAAAGGTTTTAGAGATATTAATTCTGAGATCCAGCTCCTTCATAAAGTTAGAAAAGCTGTTTGGGGTCCTTTGTGGGCCATTCTCAGTGTGGGACATATTCACAGCATCGTCCGCATATAACAATGCTGGGATGGGGCTCTTACCTATTTGTTGGAATCTTTGAGCAGGACCTGTCCTAACCCACTGAGATAAAGGTTGAAGAGGAAGGGGGCTAGGACCCAACCTTGCCTACCCCCCCTTCCGATAGGAAAAGAAGCAGTGCGCTCACCTCCCAAACCAAATCGCACGCAGGATTTTGCTCCATTATAGAGGCGGCGAATATAATTAATAATATTTCAATCAACCCCCTGCGATGCTAAAATTTCCCAGAACTTTGAGTGCCTCACACAGTCAAAAGCAGCCGTGAGGTCAACAAATACTAGGTACAAATTTCCCTCTTTGGCCCTGGTGTACTTCCCCATGAGGATTGCTAAGTTTAAACTCTGCTCCACGGTAGCCAGTCCTTCTCGAAAACCATATTGGATATCGGATAAGATTTTGGTTTTCCTCTGCCCAAAGTTGTAGGCGTTCCAAGATAATGCGTCCTACGAACTTGGCCATAAAGTCTAGTAAAGAAGTGGGCCTGTAGCAGGTGGGATCCTGGCAATCCCCCTTTTTAAATATAGGGGCGATGGTGGATTCCATCCAGGTGGGTGGGAAGCCAACCTAACATCTTGCATTAATTATTTGTGTGATCATAGGTACCCACAAGTTGACATTGGACTTATACAAGTCCACAGGAATCCTATTGGGACCTGAGGCTTTCCCACCTGCGCTTAGGGAAAGTGACCTACTTACTTGATCAATACTAAAGTGTTAATCCAGTGACTGGTTGGTAACTCCTGAATTGTCACTATCTTGGCGAATAATGGTACATTGACCACTATAAATCGTAGAAAAATGTTCGACCCATAGACCCTCTGTGATAACTATTTCTACAGATGGGCCCCCAACCGGTGTCAGGAATGGTGTTTTAACCGCTTTCCAAAAGGCGGCACTGTATTTAGATTGTGCCGCTGAGGTAAGCATCTCCCAGGCTTCTTTTTTAAGAGAATTCTTCCTCTCTATAAGGGCTGATTTATAGTTCTTTCTAGCTTGTCTAATTTTGATGTCATTCCTTGGGATGTTATGCAACTCCTGTTTTAACGAGTTTTCACAAGTGCAGTTTACATCAAACCATCGCTGGGGGGCAGTCTTTTTGGCACCTTGTTTGAACATTAAATCCTGTACTGCAGCTGCTACATCTTGGAATGGGATAGAATACTCTCTGGGGATACTGTTCGTTCGAGCAGGTGTCAAAAGCTGATCTACACCTTGTAATTAGGGATTTATTTACTACTTCAGGATCCATCATATTCCAGCGGAGCATGTGTCCATTGACTTTGGCAAGTTTTAAATTCCCCAAGGCCTCATTTACCACCTGTTTGTCTCTTCCCTGGCTGCTCTCAGGGAGAGTCATCATAATGCATAAGGGAAAATGATCACTTATTGAGTTCGTGTCAACTGAAAAGGTGAGTAATCTAGAGGCGAACATATTTGATGACAGAATATAATCTATAGTGGAACAAAGTCCTCTGGCATTAAAAGTATGCGGCATTAGAACAGGTCTGGCACATAGATCATTGGCAAAGCCTAGGTCTATATTAAACAACAGTTCATTAAATAGTTCCCCTGTGCTTGAGTGACAGAAATTAGTGTTGTGTATGCCTTCCTCCACATTAATACCACATATCCTGTCATCCTCGAAGGGACACAAAGCACACTTAAAATCTCCACTCACAATGGGCATGTTCTCAGAGCCCTTTTCATTACACATACTTCTTAACTCTTTATAAAGTATATTCACCACCTTAGGGACACTATCAGGTGGAATGTTATTTAACCCCTCCCCTGCTGGTGACGGAACCACTCCGTCATCAGCCGCGGTCGCGCTGTGCTGATGACGGAGCGGTTCTGTCATGGCCCGCTCGGAACGCCTGCGCGGCGCGGATTCCGTGCCTGCGCTGAACGTTCTATTGAGCGGGCGGGGCCGTGACGGAACCACTCCGTCATGAGCACAGCTCAACTGCGGCTGGTGACGAAGCGGTTCCGTCACCAGCCGCCCCACCCCCTTAGCACTGCAGCGGAATAGCCGCCACAGTGAAGGGGTTAAAAGTTGACCAGTCTTATTGAATGAGAGACAGTTGAATAGAGAGTTAGTAATTGATAATAAGTGGACACGAGCCGGGACTCCGTTTTAACAAAGCTTAGCTTGTTGGATACATATATACAAAGCCCACCTTTAGCTCTGCCATGAAGCCCCCCAAACGTTTGAGTATTAAATGTTCTATAGCCATTTATATGGACGGGGTCCTTCAACCATGTTTCTTGTAGGCAGATAAATTCATATTTTGATATAAAATCAAACCATAGGGGATTGCTAATCTTGGAACGTAGGCCGGATATATTCCAAGATACAAGGCTGTACCCAGTGATCCAGTTAACAGGGGAGGACTTGGCTACCCCCATGCCAGGAGAGTTGTCAGCTTCATGACATCCCAACTGTCGTGGTTTGGATAGTAAGTTAGGTGGTGGTTGTGATGGTATCTGAACTCGAGGGATGGGGCCATTTAGTTTTACCTTGTTCCTGACAGTGTGGGTACTTAAGAAGTCCAGAAGTGTGGTCTCTGCCCCGGCTAAAATCAAATTACCCTTGGCTTCGACCACTTTGCCCTCCCCAGACGGTGTAGGATTTAACTCCTCTACTAGGCTGTGGGGGCTAATTGCATGCATTGACGCCCTGTCTCCCAACTGCCTTACTGGGCCGCCAGTAGAGCTTCGATGATTCCCTACAAGTGGTTGTCAATCAATATCATCCAGCGTGTTAAAGATGTTAAAACGATTACTAATTGGGACAGTATATCTTGGATGGCTGCCGTAGGTATACTCCTTCTCCCTAGAGACGTGCCATGGATACATGGGTGAAGGGTGAAAAGATGGTGGATAGAAATTCCCCAGGGGTAATATGGCTGGCTCATCTGATCTAACTGGGCCTTTACCCGCCCTATCAAGGAATAAATAGACAAAATCCGTGGACCTAAATGATAGGACAATACAAGCCCCATTAAGTAACTTCCTTGATTGGCCCACCCTACCAATTCTACGTGCCATGTTATATTTGGAATATAAAGAGTTGATATTAATCCCTATCATGGCACTAAGAAAATGAAGGGATTTGTTCTGCAGGGCTGACCAGTGCTCATTGTTACAAGCTGCTAATGTGGGAACATTTGCCAGCACCATGCATTACTTCTGGGCGTAAGTGTAAATTTGTAGCTGAATTCCGAGTGGCCTCGAGGACAGGCGACTTTCTTCTCATTGGGTTTAGGGGCAGGCCACTCCCGGATTGTGAGCAGTTATCCCTGCTTGGATTATTACTGGATGGTCCTTGTGCGGGTATAACATGACCCTGTGATGCACCATCCCTAGAGCTAGAGCAGGATTGCACTATGGTTCGGCTCACTATGGTTCCGCTCTCCATGTTATCAGGACCTATGCTAGACCTAAAGGAGAATCCTGGATTGTAAATTGGTTGACCCTTATCAAGTTGTCCCTTATCAGGGCCACTACACCCTGGCTGATTGGTAAGTGCAATAACCTCACTCCCCTTCCCAGAGTTCACCAGTGAGAGTTGCGAGGGGATCGATATAATGGTTTCTAGGTTAGCTAACCTAGCTTCAATATGGATACGTTTTTGGATTACGGGATCAGGAAGAGCAGATAGCATTAATTCCAGCTTACTTGGGAAATCCTCTTTTGTTGAATTATTTGAGGATTCCTTGGTGACCCCCGCATTCGAGACCGCTATTTTGCGTTGCGTCTGCTCAAGGTGAGATTGGGTGGGTTTCCGACCTGTGTGTTTAGGTGTGAGCTGGGCTGGTTTGTGGCTACCTTGCCCTTCCCTTTTCTTGGCTGGAGGTGCAAGGGTATGACCCTGCATACGCACACAACAAACAATGGGAGGAGGGTCTAAGGGCGAGTTTACCGACCAACCAGGTACATGCCCCAAAATACAATATAATCACAACAAAATATACCCGGGGGTCAAAAAAAGTTAGTCAAACAGAGTGGATCACAACACCAATACTACACAAAAGACACCAGTGAGGACATCATCCATGTTAGTGAATGCAGGCCAAGTAGAGGCTCAAGAGCATATGGAGAAATAGTTCCCATCAGAAGCCACACTGTACCGCCCTCTTTTTCATCATTTGGGTTCTCCTTACCCAGGAGACAGAACGGCCGGTCAGATGTTACCGTGACCGATAGATGTGATAAGGGGTGGTGTATTGAGTACAAAGATTGAAGTGGCTACTGAGAAATCAGTGTTAAGGTGGTGGGAGTGTTAAAGTGAGGGAAAGTAAAATAAAATTAGGTGAATCGGGTGGACAAACAAAATTTATTAGTGTCTCCCAATCCCTAAAGTTTAAAAAGCAAGTGTAAGTGCGGGTTTTAAATAATCACCGTACTTAATAGTGGTCAACATGTTTCTGCATTGTATCGAACATAGTTTCAAAATGCATTCTTCAGGACCTTATATAAAAACACTGCTGCTTGTAGTGATGAAAAATTAAGAACAATATCACCTGAGCTTCAGGTACATACTCAACCGTATACTGTTGCGTCGCACGGTATTCGATCCACACAGAGAGACAAACAAACAGATAAAGAACATGAAGATGTCATATTCCCATGAATTATATACTGTAATGGGTACACATTCACATGTATAGGGACAAACATTTCCGATTTGCAGACTCACCCATATATGATGATTGAGAGGCTTCACCCCACCTGGCTACAGCGCAGGTATGAGGAGCACCGCTCTAAAAACAATTCACAAGTAACTTTTAGAGCTGAAAATTAGAATAAAAATGAATTCACAGGGAGGCAGATTACTTAATTATTCCTTCAGAATCTACGTTAGTATTGTGCGGGACACCCCGCCTGTACTATACTCCATCGGTCCGACGAGGACGCGGAGGCCAGACTAAGTTGAAAGGAATGGCGTCATAATGGAAAACGGAATCGCTTTAAGAGCGGGGCTTTTCAGCACGTTAGTCCGCTGATCGAGTAGACAAACCCCAGTAATAGTAGCGCGATCGCTTTTAGGGCAGCGCGTTTGTGTTGTTAGTTACCAGCGCGGTGAATCTAAGGCAGCCAGCGTGCGCATTGCAGGCGAGCGCTCGCCTACCTGTCCGTCGGTGTCTCCTGGCAGTCAACTGTACTGTCTGGGGGGGCACCGGCGCTTCTCAAAGAGGACTGTTTTGTACCTTCTCGTTCAGCACGGCAGGTTAACAGTCACGTGATGTGATTTAATCACGTGATGCCGAGCATGCTGGGACATGTAGTCCCAAACAGAAGTCCCAAACAGAAGTTGATGAATAGGGTGCTGGCAACAAGGCACATTAGTTTAGTTCAAATTGCGCATACAGGCAGAGGCAACATATTGGATCAAGGAGCTCATGGCTCCAGGAATATTACCAATACGATAATGATGTTGTAGGGGTACTGAGAGGTGGATCAGAGAAACTAGCAAAAACCCGTGTAGTTGGTTACAATAGGGCTCATAGTGTAGATAAGATTACATTATTTAGAGGGACATCCAAGGAATTGGCTCATTTAGTCCCTCTTTATCACTGTTCAGGCGGTAAACCCACTTTTGTTCGATTTTGAACAGGAAGCGGCTGATGTCAGTACAAGAGAGAGGTATTTGTGGTTGTTCCAGGACGGTCCAACAAAAATCTTCAGGGCCATGTCCCTTCTCCAAAAAGTGTGCGGTGAGACGAGTAGCCTGTTTTCTGCACCGCACAGTACTTTTATGTTCTTGTATCCTCGTCCTGATTTTACGGGTCGTCATGCCAACGTATCGCAAAGGGCATGGGCACGTTATCAGGTATATGAGGTTACTGCTGTTGCAGTTTGTAAATCTTTTTTGTGTCCAAGGGCGATTAGTCCCGATGTCGACCTCGGTGGATTTTCGGGTTTGGGGACAGACAGTGCAAGCCCCACAGGGGTGGTGTCCAAGGACTGGAGGTAAGTCCCACAACGTCCCCACTTGCCTTGATTCTTTATTGCGTGGGCGTGTATGGACGAGCTGATCTTTTAAATTTTGTCCTCTTTTGAAGGCAAAAATGGGTAGAGCGATGTCGTCATTGCCAGTCTTCAGGATCGACCAATGCTTCTTTATGATTTTCTGCACTTGATTCGAGCCAGTATTAAATGTGTTAACAAAAGCAATGCGATTGGTCTTATCTTTTGGTGGCTGTATCTCCAATAGGGACTCCCTGTTATTGTTGGACGCCCTCTTTTTTGACTGGTGAATGATCTTTTTCGGATAGTTTTTTTCACTCAGTTGGGTTTCCAGGTTCTTCGAGTGAATTTTGAAAGCTTCTTTGCTGGAGCAGTTTCTTTGTACCCTAAGAAATTGGCCAAAAGGCAAATTGTCCCTCAGGGCTCGCGGATGGCAACTGTCGTACCTCAATAGTGCATTTCTAGCCATCGGCTTCCGATAGAGTTCCGATTCAATACCATTATTGGTTGCTTGCAACCTCAGGTCCAGGAAGGCTAAAGATGTTCTACTGTATTCAATGGTAAATTTCAGGTAAGCATTCTTGCTATTCAACCAACCATGAAATAGCACTAGATCTTCTTCTGTGCCTATTTCTAGTGCTATTTCATGGTTGGTTGCTTTGTGTGTTTACTCGAGTAATGGCGTATATGGTTGTAGACATTGTAACTCCACTGTTTTGACGTATAAAGGTGTCCTTATTCTTGCTGGATATTCCTTTGAAGTTTAAGTTCCATATTTCCCTGCATTGGCGAACTCCTTCTACTATTGCCGTTTCGGAGTTCTTGCGAGGGAAATAATTATTTGACCTTTTATTGGTGTCATTGAACTATGTTATTGCCAGTGATTCATGTCATGCAACTAAAGTATAGAGAGTGACGTAACTCTTGACTTGATACTCATCTTATAGGGATTGCTTCAATTACCTGATGTCTGATGATGCAAAATGCTTCCATGATTGATACACATAAAAAGCCAAAGACCATTATTTCATTTCTATGCATGCTGTCCTTTTCTTATTACAGGGGTTGTGAATGAGCAGAAGTGTTTCCTCACCTTATTTCAGGTATAGAGAAATATCTTTAGCAAAGTGTATAGTGTTATTATACATAGTGAGAACAGACATCAATATCTTTGTTATATTTGCAGCATATTGAAAATAGAGAGGTTCAAGCTTATCCCTCCTGGTATCAGGTCATCGTTATTTTCCTTTACAGGTTAGTAGAGTGAAGGGGTATGCATTCCAAGTAAACCAGTTGTGAAAAGACTGATGGTAATCTTATCCTGTTGTTCTTTGTGTCTTCTCACAGATCTCCCTCCTTGCTGTTCCCATCCTTTCCTTCCCTCGCTTAACCATCTTTTAGTCTGTGTATTGTTCTAATTACAGACTAGGGGCGGTAGAGAGGTGGACTCCATATAGCATCGAACCAATCCTGAGGATCAGAGCTGGCCTGGAACAGAAACTCCCGAACTAAAAACAGCAGTTCAGGCGTTAGTTATCTCCAGAATTGAATACAGTTGCTCTACCCTATCTGGCGTGTCAAAGACTTCCACGGCCCCTCTAAAAGCTTGCCTCAACACAGCAGCTAGACTCTTATCTGGCTCAAAAAAAATTGACCACATTTTCACTTCCTCATGAGGCCAGAATCCAGCTCAAGCTGGCCTACATCTCACACAAAGCCCTGTACACGAGCTCCCCGGCTTACCTCGCCCAGAAAATTGTGGTATCTGGGAAATTTAGAAACTCTCGGTCCACCAGAGACCTTGTGCTCCAGCCACTGTGTTTCCGCAAAGAAAAACCCATTACTGAGTGGTCTCTGGGGCTGCACCAAGAATCTGGAACTCGCTACCATCCTCCATCAGAGGAATACCCTCTCTGTCAATCTTCAAAAAGGTAGCTAAAACCTTGCTAGTGAGCAACGTCCTCCAATAACTCTCCTTTGTTGCACATACTGCCTTTTATCATGACTTTGTTTCTGTGCATAACCTCCTTTACTGCTTGGCACTCTCTGTATCAATTCTCACTCCTTCAATTGTTCTGCCGTTTCTCTCTGCCTTTTGCTATCATACCTCGTATACAATTGCTGTTTTTTTCCCTTTTTATCGCTGACCTATCGCTCACCGATTCTGATACTGCACTGATTATTGTATAAAATTATAGCTTTGTCCTATTGTGTTCAATTCTCAAACCCCATTCCTTGTATTTTGCCTATTCCTAACCTGTACGTAACATGTTTATCCCTGTAAAGCGCTCTGATACCCTAACGTGTCATGTTCGCACTCTATAAAAGCTCAAATAAAGAAATAAATAAAAGAAATATACCATTCGTTCACCTCTGTAAATCCTTGGAGGGGCTGAGGTAAAGCCGAAAGGCTAGACGGTGATCTGGGCGTGTTTTGACCTCACTATGAAGTACAGGGAAAGCCACTGGGACATCATGATGGGTACGTTAAAGTATGCACCCTGCAGCTCGAAGGACATGTGGATTTAAGTTTTAAATGACCTAGCAGTAAAAAAATCCTAAAGTAATTTTTTTCAAAGCTTATCTCTCCCATTGACTAATGTTGGGTTACCTTATTACATTTAATAAGTGATAACTTTAAATTGGGAGCAGATAAAGGTATGGTGTTCACACTAAAATGAATTGAAATTTAAAATCCTTTTTAACGGTAAAGTTGGATTTTAAGGCAAAATTCTGAAAATGCCACTTTTAAAAAGTAAATAACTAACAGAAATGTCTCAACAGGTAATACTTATATAGACAATTTCATAGGGTGCAAAACCAATGACAAAAGAACAGAAGAAGGGATACAACAACAGAGTTGAAAAGTGCAGTTTGTATTGCAGTCTCTTAATACCATATGTATAAGTTCTATCAGCACTATTACATTTATGCAAGTGTAATCCAAAATTACAGTGCACACAAAGTGCTCGTTTGAAGGTGAACAGCGCTAGTGAGGCATCTGATATAGTGAAATAAACAGCTGAAAAGGCACAATATTTTAAAATGGATACATAACATGGGCAGTGAGAAAACAATTAATTGAGAAAATGTTAGGAACAAAGGGAGTAAAAAGTATGTTTAGTTGTCCACGGTGTTTCGACCTGTAAGGATTCAGGTCATCATCAGGACGGGATTACACAATTTTTCAGTAGGTGCTCTACATTGGAGGCAAAGATTAAATTAAGAATAGTATACAAAGGAGGGGGAGTAGTAGTTATGGGAGTTGGGTGGGCCATTAACTACCTGATAATTAACTTGATTGCAGGAGTCCTTATGCCAATCATATGCCCCTAGGGGGTAATTCAACCAAGAAGTCAGTTGGAAATGATCACAATGCGGTGCGTCTAATAGTGCACCTGTATGATGATGAAGCGCATGGGCTGTACGAATGCAATTCATTGTGAAATAGAGGAGGGTATGTTTCAAATGGGGGTGAAGCAAGCCAAAAGTACATCAGGGTCCTTCCAAGGTTGGAAGTACAGGGGGTGTGTGTCTGAAGAGGAATGTACGAACCAAAAAGGCATCAGGGATCTACCAAGGTTGGAAGTGTGATAAGGAAACCAAGTAGTCAATCACGCTTACCGGGTGCTTTGAAGTAGTGTGAGATATCCAGAATGCCCAAAGAACGGGCTGTAAGTGCAGGAAGGGATATGAAGATGTTATCCCTGTCTGTTAATGTCACAAATCATTTGGCGGTGTAGAGCTTAGATTCACTATATCACGTGTCTCACTTGCGCTGTTCACCTTCACACAAGTACTTTGTGTGCAGTGCTCTTTTGGATTACACTTTCATATATAATGTAATAGTGTTGACAGAACTAATGCATGCTGTATTAAGAGACTTCAAAACAGACCACACTTCTCAACTCTGTTGTTGTCTCCCTGCTTCTGTTCTTTCGTAATTGATTTTGCCCTATCAAATTATGTTCTATAAGTATTACCTGTTGAGACATTTTTGTTTATTACTCGATTCATCCAAGTCTCAGCTGGGTTTATGGGTTTTTCTCCTGTAGTTTTTTGTGTTACTTTTAGAAAGTTGCAACTTTCTTGCCCTAACCATTTGTGCTTTCTGGCAGTGGCCTGAAGCACGACTGTGAACAGCCCTGCTGTTGGGGGTTGTTCATTCCTTCCAGACAGTTACATAGAGCAGACTCAGTGTGAACAGAATTGGTCACCTTTCCAGGGTGGCTGGGGGCGGACCTGGCCTTGTCCCACTTACACTTCAAAGGGCTTGCCTCTAAAACACACAGTGGAACTTGGCACTCGTATTTTGTCACCTCAGACTTATTGGAGCCTTGACAGGGGAAGGGAAGAAATTTCCAGAACCAGATGTGGGGGTAGTACAAGGAATTCCCCCATTTTAAAGACTGAAACTAGCTATAAACACTGGACCTCCAGAGCAAATCTTAGGTTCACTCATGGACCTGTGAACCTTACTTGCCCTGCTGCTACCATAGGACTGCCCTGTTGCTTATGGAATACCTTTTTCTCTAAGAAGAACGACTGGACCTGCTCCCTTCATCCATGGGTAACCCCAGTGACTCCAAGGGTCAGTTGGCTGACCTCCTGTCTGAGCTACAGTGACACAATTTCCAAAAGCCTCCCTGCAACTGTCCAGCTGACCTGCTCCACTGGACCTGTAACTGGACCTGCCTGAGCCCAGCTGGCCTCTGTTGGAGTGAGTTCATAATCCATAAGAGGATTCTACCCAGGTTATGGCCCTTAGCTAGCATCAGTTGACCTCCTCCTGTGAAGAGATGGGTAATGCTCAATTCTTGGGCTCTTTGCGACTGCAAACTAGCCGCTTTGCGTAAAGACTCTGCTGCCAGTGACACCTGGCAAAGCAAAGCTCTGGTGAACTCGACTCGTCACACTACGATATCTGCTCTTTGTGCTACAGCAACGACAGTCTGTAGTGATCCTCAGTACAAAGCTCCAGCTACAACCGTTCTTAAAGCCCAACCGGCTTTTCACACTACAGCAATGACAGCCCGCGCCACCTGGCTTGCTCTTTGCAATATAGCGATTACCTTTTACGATGTTCTTCCTGCTCCTCGTGTCTCTTCCACTGTGAATGGTACAAAGGGGGTGGTGATGGATGGAGCATCTGAATCAATCAAACACTCACACCGAGTCAAAAGATCTGGGTTTAATCCATCACCGTTCTTTAGCCCACTCTGCCACCCCAGTTCAGACACAACTATATGCAAATCAGTCTGACCCTGTGCCTCATGGGAACAGTCCAGCCCGAACTGCCAAGCCATGTCTTCCCTGGACCGGAAACAAGCTTCTGAGGACTGGTTTCTGGCATTCCAGCCATCTTCAGCCCGGCTTGCTTGAATCCAGTGTCAAAGTAAGCAAGGGACTCACGTCTGAGCATACCCTGCCACACTTATGGCGGCCAAAAGCGGTATAAAAGGGGGTGGTGATGGACGGAGCATCTGAATCAATCAAACACTCACACCCAGTCAAAAGATCTGGGATTAATCCATCACCTTTCTTTAGCCCACTCTGCCACCCCAGTTCAGACATGGCTATATGCAAATCAGTCTGACCCTGGGCCTCATGGGAACAGTCCAGCCCGAACTGCCAGGCCATGTCTTCCCTGGACCGGAAACAAGCTACCAAGGACCGGATTCTGGCATTCCAGCCGTCTTCAGCCCAGCTTGCTTGAATCCAGTGGGAAAGTGAGCAAGGGACTCACGTCGGAGCATACCCTGCCACACTCATGGCGGCCAAAAGCGGTACAAAAGGGGGTGGTGATGGACGGAGCATCTGAATCAATCAAACACTCACACCCAGTCAAAAGATCTGGGTTTAATCCATCACCGTTCTTTAGTCCGCTCTGCCACACCAGTTCAGACATGGCTATATGCAAATCAGTTTGACCCTGTGCCTCATGGGAACAGTCCAGCCCGAACTTCCAAGCCATGTCTTCCCTGGACCGGAAGCAAGCTTCCGAGGACCGGTTTCTGGCATTCCAGCCGTCTTCAGCCCGGCTTGCTTGAATCCAGTGGCAAAGTGAGCAAGGGACTCACGTCTGAGCATACCCTGCCACACTTATGGTGTCCAAAAGCGGTACAAAAGGGGGTGGTTGTGGACAGAGCATCTGAATCAAACACCCACACCGAATCAAAAGATCTGGGTTTAATCCATCACCGTTCTTTAGCCCACTCTGCCACCCCAGTTCAGACATGGCTATATGCAAATCAGTCTGACCCTGTGCCTCATGGGAACAGTCCAGCCCGAACAGCCAAGCCATGTCTTCCCTGGACCGGAAACAAGCTTCCGAGGACCAGTTTCTGGCATTCCAGCCGTCTTCAGCCCGGCTTGCTTGAATCCAATGGCAAAGTGAGCAAGGGACTCACGTCTGAGCATACCCTGCCACACTTATGGCGGCCAAAAGCGGTACAAAAGGGGGTGGTGATGGACGGAGCATCTGAATCAATCAAACACTCACACCCAGTCAAAAGATCTGGGTTTAATCCATCACCGTTCTTTAGCCCACTCTGCCACCCCAGTTCAGACACGGCTATATCCATATCAGTCTGACGCTGTGCCTCATGGGAACAGTCCAGCCCGAACTGCCAAGCCATGTCTTCCCTGGACCGGGAACAAGCTTCCGAGGACTGTTTTCTGGCATTCCAGCCGTCTTCAGCCAGGCTTGCTTGAATCCAGTGTCAAAGTGAGCAAGGGACTCACGTCTGAGCATACCCTGCCACACTTATGGCGGCCAAAAGCGATATAAAAGGGGGTGGTGATGGACGGAGCATCTGAATCAATCAAACACTCACACCCAGTCGAAAGATCTGGGTTTAATCCAATACCGTTCTTTAGCCCACTCTGCCACACCAGTTCAGACATGGCTATATGCAAATCAGTCTGACCCTGTGCCTCATGGGAACAGTCCAGCCTGAACTGCCAGGCCATGTCTTCCCTGGACCGGAAACAAGCTTCCGAGGACCAGTTTCTGGCATTCCAGCCGTCTTCAGCCTGGCTTGCTTGAATCCAGTGGGAAAGTGAGCAAGGGACTCATGTCTGAGCATACCCTGCCACACCTATGGCGGCCAAAAGTGGTACAAAAGGGGGTGGTGATGGACGGAGCATCTAAATCAATCAAACACTCACACCCAGTCAAAAGATCTGGGTTTAATCCATCACCGTTCTTTAGTCCACTCTGCCACCCCAGTTCAGACATGGCTATATGCAAATCAGTCTGACCCTGTGCCTCATGGGAACAGTTCAGCTTGAACTTCCAAGCCATGTCTTCCCTGGACCGGAAACAAGCTTCCGAGGACCGGTTTCTGGCATTCCAGCCATCTTCAGCCCGGCTTGCTTGAATCCAGTGGCAAAGTGAGCAAGGGACTCACGTCTGAGCATACCCTGCCACACTTATGGCGGCCAAAAGCGGTACAAAAGGGGTTGGTGGTGGACGGAGCATCTGAATCAATCAAACACTCACTCCCAGTCAAAAGATCTGAGTTTAATCCATCACCGTTCTTTAGCCCACTCTGCCACCCCAGTTGAGACATGGCTATATGCAAATCAGTCTGACCCTGTGCCTCATGGGAACAGTCCAGCCCGAACTGCCAAGCCATGTCTTCCAAGGCAAAAGAAATATTCTCTATTGTTAACGAGCTCTCCCTCCCTGATCGGGTCACTCTCCCCCGTGCCTACCCAGGATCTTTGTGATGCAATAAACACTTACTTTCAGGACAAAATCGCCACTATCAAAAATAATATCCCTCTACCCCCATCCTCCCTCTCTTTTCCTTTAGCCCCAAAAATCTGAAGCATCTGGATATCTTCCCCCCCATCTCTATTATCGAGTTCCAGAGACTCCTGCATAAAGTCAGTTCTGGGTCCCCTAATTACTGCTGCCCTCCCCAGATCCTTAAAGAAATCTTCTTGGCCTGCCCTGACCCTGCCTTGACTCTTCTTAACACCTTGTTGGCCACTGGAGTAGTCCCCGACTCCTTCAAACAGGCAGTGGTGCTACCAATTCTAAAAAAAGCCAACGCTGACCCCCTGGTCATGAGTAATTACAGGCCCATATCCCTTGTCCCCTATCTGGGAAAGATTTTGGAAACTTATGTTACTCGCTGTCTCGACGCATTCATTGAGAGCTCTTCCTTTCTGGACCCCCAGCAGGCCGGTTTCCGACCGCTCCATTGTACTGAGGCGGTTACTGCCGCCGTTATGGACACTGTAAGAACTGGCGCCGACAACAACATCTATCAAGCCCTCGTCCTACTGGATCTGTCGGCGGCTTTTGACACGGTCGATCACTCCATACTGATCGACCGTGTCATTAACGCCGGCATCCAGGGCGTGGCTCTTGACTGGATCCGTTCTTTCTTGGACAAGCGTTCTCAAGCTGTTCAACTCTCCACTTTCTCTGTTTCCTCCTCTTCTCTCTCCTGTGGAGTCCCTCAGGGCTTAGCATTATCCCTCCTCCTTTTTAATTTATATATGTAGCCCCTCATGGTTTCCCTCCGCAAGTCCCCTGCAACAATTTTTAATTATGCAGACGATCTGCAGTTGATTTTCCCTATTGACACCTCTTCTTCCTCCCTCACAGACTTTCAAACTACCATGCTAGTCATTTCTGACTGGATGGCTCACAGCCAGCTCAAGCTAAATCCCACAAAGACCGAACTTGTGCTGGTGGGCGGGCCGGCCAATCCTTGGAACGACAGTTTCTGGCCCCACTCACTTGGGGTCCCCCCTCGACCTGTCAATTCTGTGAAAAGCCTCGGTGTTGCCATCTCTGGAGATCTATCTATGAAGGCTCAGATCTCGGCGGTCACATCGTCCTGCTTTTTCCACCTGCGCAGGATTCATAAGATCTGTAGATTCCTCACCAGAGATGCCCTCATCTTAGTCATCCTGGCTCTTGTCATCTCCAGGATCGACTTCACTAACATCCTATACGTAGGGATTCCCTCTTATCAGCTCCAGAGGCTACAACTGATACAAAATCAGGCCGCCCGCTTAGTATTCCATCAGCCAAAGCACCAGCATGTCTCACCGCTACTACGGAGTCTTCATTGGCTTCCGGTGGCCAAACGTTGCACCTTCAAACTTGGATGCACTATTTTCAAAGCCCTTCACAATCTTGCACCTGCTTTCATTTCATCCAACCTAAAGCGGTATATACCAACTCGCAACCTACGCTCCTCTGCTGATAATCTCTTGTGTATCCCCCAAATTCAACGTAAGAAACACGGTGGTCTCCGTTTTTCGTTCTTAGCCCCCACCTTTTGGAATTCTCTCCCTCCCTCCTTTCGTCACTGTCTCCCCTATGAATGTTTTCGTAGGACACTGAAGACGTTCCTTTTTACAGCAGCATATGAGTGAAACTCCTGCCCGTGACCGCCGTATCTGTTATGAGCACCAAGAAACCGTTTCGGTGAACGTGCGCGGTATAAGAAATTTTAACATAACATAACATAACTGGACGGGAAACAAGCTTCTGAGGACCGGTTTCTGGCATTCCAGCCGTCTTCAGCCCGGCTTGCTTGAATCCAGTGGAAAAGTGAGCAAGGGACTCAAGTCTGAGCATACCCTGCCACACTTATGGCGGCCAAAAGCGGTTGCATATAGCCATGTCTGAACTGGGGTGGCAGAGTGGGCTAAAGAACGGTGATGGATTAAACCCAGATCTTTTGACTGGGTGTGAGTGTTTGATTGATTCAGATGCTCCATCCATCACCAACCCCTTTTGTTCCGCTTTTGGCCGCCATAAGTGTGGCAGGGTATGCTCAGACGTGAGTCTCTTGCTCACTTTGCCACTGGATTCAAGCAAGCCGGGCTGAAGACGGCTGGAATGTCAGAAACCGGTCCTCGGAAGCTTGTTTCCGGTCCAGGGAAGACACAGCTTGGCAGTTCGGGCTGGACTGTTCCCATGAGGCACAGGGTCAGACTGATTTGCATATAGCTATGTCTGAACTGGGGTGGCAGAGTGGGCTAAAGAAGGGTGATGGATTAAACCCAGATCTTTTGACTGGGTGTGAGTGTTTGATTGATTCAGATGCTCCGTCCATCACCACCGCCTTTTGCACCGCTTTTGGCCGCCATAAGTGAGGCAGGGTATGCTCAGACGTGAATCCCTTGCTCACTTTGCCACTGGATTCAAGCAAGCCGGGCTGAAGACGGCTGTAATGCCAGAAACCGGTCCTCGGAAGCTTGTTTCCGGTCCAGGGAAGACATGGCTTGGCAGTTCGGGCTGCACTGTTCCCATGAGGCACAGGGTCAGACTGATTTGCATATAGCCATGTCTGAACTGGGGTGGCAAAGTGGGCTAAAGAACGGTGATGGATTAAACCCAGATCTTTTGACTGGGTGTGAGTGTTTGATTGGTTCAGATGCTCCGTTCACCACCACCCCCTTTTGTACCGCTTTTGGCCGCCATAAGTGTGGCAGGGTATGCTCAGACGTGAGTCCCTTGCTCACTTTGCCACTGGATTCAAGCAAGCCGGGCTGAAGACGGCTGTAATGCCAGAAACCGGTCCTCGGAAGCTTGTTTCCGGTCCAGGGAAGACATGGCTTGGCAGTTCGGGCTGGACTGTTCCCATGAGGCACAGGGTCAGACTGATTTGCATATAGCCATGTCTGAACTGGGGTGGCAAAGTGGGCTAAAGAACGGTGATGGATTAAACCCAGATCTTTTGACTGAGTGTGAGTGTTTGATTGGTTCAGATGCTCCGTTCATCACCACCCCCTTTTGTACCGCTTTTGGCCGCCATAAGTGTGGCAGGGTATGCTCAGACGTGAGTCCCTTGCTCACTTTGCCACTGGATTCAAGCAAGCCGGGCTGAAGATGGCTGGAATGCCAGAAACCGGTCCTCGGAAGCTTGTTTCCGGTCCAGGGAAGACATGGCTTGGCAGTTCGGGCTGGACTGTTCCCATGAGGCACAGGGTAAGACTGATTTGCATATAGCCATGTCTGAACTGGGGTGGCAGAGTGGGCTAAAGAACGGTGATGGATTAAACCCAGATCTTTTGACTGGGTGTGAGTGTTTGATTGATTCAGATGCTCCGTCCATCACCACCCCCTTTTGTACCGCTTTTGGCCACCATATGTGTGGCAGGGTATGCTCAGACGTGAGTCCCTTGCTCACTTTGCCACTGGATTCAAGCAAGCCGGGCTGAAGACGGCTGGAATGCCAGAAACCGGTCCTCGGAAGCTTGTTTCCCGTCCAGGGAAGACATGACTCGGCAGTTCGGGCTGGACTGTTCCCATGAGGCACAGGGTCAGACTGATTTGCATATAGCCATGTCTGACCTGGGGTGGCAGAGTGAGCTAAAGAAGGGTGATGGATTAAACCCAGATCTTTTGACTGGGTGTGAGTGTTTGATTGATTCAGATGCTCCGTCCATCACCACCCCCTTTTGTACCGCTTTTGGCCACCATAAGTGTGGCAGGGTATGCTCAGACGTGAGTCCCTTGCTCACTTTGCCACTGGATTCAAGCAAGCCGGGCTGAAGACGGCTGGAATGCCAGAAACCGGTCCTCGGAAGCTTGTTTCCGGTCCAGGGAAGACACGGCTGGGCAGTTCGGGCTGGACTGTTCCCATGAGGCACAGGGTCAGACTGATTTGCATATAGCCATGTCTGAACTGGGGTGGCTGAGTGGGCTAAAGAACAGTGATGGATTAAACCCAGATCTTTTGACTGGGTGTGAGTGTTTGATTGATTCAGATGCTCCGTTCATCACCACCCCCTTTTGTACCGCTTTTGGCAGCCATAAGTGTGGCAGGGTATGCTCAGACGTGAGTCCCTTGCTCACTTTGCCACTGGATTCAATCAAGCCGGGCTGAAGACGGCTGGAATGCCAGAAACCGGTCCTCGGAAGTTTGTTTATGGTCCAGGGAAGACATGGCTTGGCAGTTCAGACTGGACTGTTCCCATGAGGCACAGGGTCAGACTGATTTGCATATAGCCATGTCTGAACTGGGGTGGCAGAGTGGGCTAAAGAACGGTGATGGATTAAACCCAGATCTTTTGACTGGGTGTGAGTGTTTAATTGATTCAGATGCTCCGTCCATCACCACCCCCTTTTGTACCGCTTTTGGCCACCATAAGTGTGGCAGGGTAGGCTCCGACGTGAGTCCCTTGCTCACTTTGCCACTGGATTCAAGCAAGCCGGGCTGAAGTTGGGTGGAATGCCAGAAACCGGTCCTCTGAAGCTTGTTTCCGGTCCAGGGAAGACACAGCTTGGCAGTTCGGGCTGGACTGTTTCCATGTGGCACAGGGTCAGACTGATTTGCATATAGCCATGTCTGAACTGGGGTGGCAGAGTGGGCTAAAGAACGGTGATGTATTAAACCCAGATCTTTTGACTGGGTGTGAGTGTTTGATTGATTCAGATGCTCCGTCCATCACCACCCGCTTTTGTACCGAATTTGGCCGCCATAAGTGTGGCTGGGTAGGCTCAGACGTGAGTCCCTTGCTCACTTTGCCACTGGATTCAAGCAAGCCGGGCTGAAGATGGCTGGAATGCCAGAAACCGGTCCTCGGAAGCTTGTTTCCGGTTCAGGGAAGACATGGCTTGGCAGTTCGGGCTGGACTGTTCCCATGAGGCACAGGGTCAGACTGATTTGCATATAGCCATGTCTGAACTGGGGTGGCAGAGTGGGCTAAAGAACGGTGATGGATTAAACCCAGATCTTTTGACTGGGTGTGAGTGTTTGATTGATTCAGATGCTCCATCCATCACCACCCCCTTTTGTACCGCTTTTGGCCGCCATAAGTGTGGCAGGGTATGCTCAGACGTGAGTCCCTTGCTCACTTTGCCACTGGATTCAAGCAAGCCGGGCTGAAGATGGCTGGAATGCCAGAAACCGGTCCTCGGAAGCTTGTTTCCGGTTCAGGGAAGACATGGCTTGGCAGTTCGGGCTGGACTGTTCCCATGAGGCACAGGGTCAGACTGATTTGCATATAGCCATGTCTGAACTGGGGTGGCAGAGTGGGCTAAAGAACGGTGATGGATTAAACCCAGATCTTTTGACTGGGTGTGAGTGTTTGATTGATTCAGATGCTCCATCCATCACCACCCCCTTTTGTACCGCTTTTGGCCGCCATAAGTGTGGCAGGGTATGCTCAGACGTGAGTCCCTTGCTCACTTTGCCACTGGATTCAAGCAAGCCGGGCTGAAGACGGCTGGAATGCCAGAAACCGGTCCTCGGAAGTTTGTTTATGGTCCAGGGAAGACATGGCTTGGCAGTTCAGACTGGACTGTTCCCATGAGGCACAGGGTCAGACTGATTTGCATATAGCCATGTCCGAACTGGGGTGGCAGAGTGGGCTAAAGAACGGTGATGGATTAAACCCAGATCTTTTGACTGGGTGTGAGTGTTTGATTGATTCAGATGCTCCGTCCATCACCACCCCCTTTTGTACCGCTTTTGGTCGCCATAAGTGTGGCAGGGTAGGCTCAGACGTGAGTCCCTTGCTCACTTTGCCACTGGATTCAAGCAAGCCGGGCTGAAGTTGGGTGGAATGCCAGAAACCGGTCCTCTGAAGCTTGTTTCCGGTCCAGGGAAGACACAGCTTGGCAGTTCCGGCTGGACTGTTTCCATGAGGCACAGGGTCAGACTGATTTGCATATAGCCATGTCTGAACTGGGGTGGCAGAGTGGGCTAAAGAACGGTGATGGATTAAACCCAGATCTTTTGACTGGGTGTGAGTGTTTGATTGATTCAGATGCTCCGTCCATCACCACCCCCTTTTGTACCGCTTTTGGCCGCCATAAGTGTGGCAGGGTAGGCTCAGACGTGAGTCCCTTGCTCACTTTGCCACTGGATTCAAGCAAGCCGGGCTGAAGTTGGGTGGAATGCCAGAAACCGGTCCTCTGAAGCTTGTTTCCGGTCCAGGGAAGACACAGCTTGGCAGTTCGGGCTGGACTGTTTCCATGAGGCACAGGGTCAGACTGATTTGCATATAGCCATGTCTGAACTGGGGTGGCAGAGTGGGCTAAAGAACGGTGATGGATTAAACCCAGATCTTTTGACTGGGTGTGAGTGTTTGATTGATTCAGATGCTCCGTCCATCACCACCCACTTTTGTACCGAATTTGGCCGCCATAAGTGTGGCTGGGTAGGCTCAGACGTGAGTCCCTTGCTCACTTTGCCACTGGATTCAAGCAAGCCGGGCTGAAGATGGCTGGAATGCCAGAAACCGGTCCTCGGAAGCTTGTTTCCGGTTCAGGGAAGACATGGCTTGGCAGTTCGGGCTGGACTGTTCCCATGAGGCACAGGGTCAGACTGATTTGCATATAGCCATGTCTGAACTGGGGTGTCAGAGTGGGCTAAAGAACGGTGATGGATTAAACCCAGATCTTTTGACTGGGTGTGAGTGTTTGATTGATTCAGATGCTCCGTTCATCACCACCCCCTTTTGTACCGCTTTTGGCAGCCATAAGTGTGGCAGGGTATGCTCAGACGTGAGTCCCTTGCTCACTTTGCCACTGGATTCAAGCAAGCCGGGCTGAAGACGGCTGGAATGCCAGAAACCGGTCCTCGGAAGCTTGTTTCCGGTCCAGGGAAGACATGGCTTGGCAGTTCGGGCTGGACTGTTCACATGAGGAACAGGGTCAGACTGATTTGCATATAGCCATGTCTGACCTGGGGTGGCAGAGTGGGCTAAAGAACGGTGATGGATTAAACCCAGACCTTTTGACTGGGTGTGAGTGTTTGATTGATTCAGATGCTCCGTCCATCACCACCCCCTTTTGTACCTCTTCCACTGTGAATGGCATTCCGGCCATCAGACATTGTGAGGGTAACTTTTTCAGCAAGGCTTACCTGGTCCCGCCACTATTTTTACCGAAAATTTTTACTGATTGGATTTGTGTTGTTCTGGTATCAAATCATTTGTTAACATTTACTCTATTGGTCTAAATTGGTTTAGTATTATACTTGTATTGTGCTTTTCCTTCACTACTGTTTGTGTGTTGCATAAATACTTTACACTTTGCCTCTAAATTAAGCCTGACTGCTTTGGTCCAAGCTACGAGAGGGTTAATCACAGGTGAAATTTGTGATTTTTGTGGTTCACCCTAACAAGGATTGTGGTTGCTACCTGAGTGGGTCTTCCAATTACCTCAACCAATCACCTGATTCCTTATACGTGTCATGAGGAGCATTCTGAAGGCCTTGTATCCCTTCTGCACCCAATCCAAACACGGCCTGAATGCACCAAAAATACTTATCTCAGGGCAAAGTCAAATTTGGTCTAGGGTTGCTTGTGTTCCATTTCATGGATGACCTGGCCTCGCAGTTTGGGCTAAACTGTTCCCATTGGAGCAGGGTTGAGACTGATTTGCATACGGCTGAGTCCAATCGGAGGTGGTATGCTGTGAAAAAATATTGATGAACTGAGATGCGGCACGGAGTGATTTTCAGTGGCTGAGGATAATTTAAGTTTTCCATCCATCCCTTTTGTGTATACTTTAGTGTGCTTTGACTGGAATTCATGAGTACAAGTGAGAACAACTGAAAAGTACATTCAATTATGTTGTTTGTGAACTTCAGTTCTTTACCTTTGATATGCTGCTATACAGAATGCTATCTTTTTTCCTACTTGTTTCCCAGCACTGGCCAAGTTGATAGTGTAGGTTTTAGTGTGATGAACAGCATTCATGCATGCAACACATGTGAACAGCATTTGTTGATACCTTTGTTTAAATGTGTTGGCACTTTCAAACCAGACCTATTAGCTTCGCCAATGCTTGTTTTCCGAAGTGTACTATCGTAGCATTAGAAATTGCTTTATGGTGCATGGCTTGTGTCTTTAGAGTATAGTTCTATTTTTTACTAGTGCCTTCCACTTTCTTTGAATTTGAGCATTCTTTTGACTCTGTTTAGGGTTTGTTGGATCTGTATTTTTATCTCAGGAGCGGTACACAGATGTCTACAGTTCTTGAGAGGGCAAGACTGGGTGAATGGTACAGAGACATGAGGTAGAGTTGAGATTAACCTGTGAAAGGTGTTCTATTAATCTGCTTTTAAAGTTTTCTCAGGACAACTTTTTATTGGGGATTGGGCACGTTCTGGCTTTTCTTGTTAGGCTTCATAGTGGGTAGTGAAATGTTAAGGTGATTGTTCTTGTTGTCTTTCAGACCAAGTAACCCGGGTATATTGATATATTAGTCCCCTTTTGTCCAGATTAGAAGATAGCAGCAGTACAGTGGCATTTGAAATTAAAGGTATTTTTCGAAAGGGTTTATATTTCAAGGATGTTTATTAATCTACCAACTATTGTAAGGATGTGAGTGAATTGTCTTCTAATCAGAAGCTGAAGATTCCAGTTAGTAGATGTTGATTTTTGAAAAGTGCAAATAAGTCATCACTGAAGGCTCTGGATGGGACTAGTACTTTCTACATCTTCTTCCTGCTGGGTCCCCGGTCCGTCACGGCTCGTGCCGGTTGTATGGAGGGGCAGGAAGCAGAGGCACTCAGGGCAGTGTCATCGGAGCTGACCCCGCCCTCCTCCCTACTTAATTTCCTCCCGAGCGCGGACGCCAAAGGCAAGCCTGTCTGCGCCCATTCGCCACTTTTCAGTAAAGAAACAAATATCAGTTTTTTCGCTCTCTAAAAGGCTCCATAGCTCAAGTGCATGTTTTGGTATCGATCTCGTGTTGAGGTAAAGAGCGGAGAGGAAATTGGCCTGCATTGTGGTGTTAGAGCTCGGTTTTTCACGGGGTTAGCTCTAAATAAGCTTCCCGAACATGTTTTAGACATAATAGTGAGGGGGGGTTGAGGTTGTTCACTTTAGGATAAGAGTGGTTCCCAAAAATCAAACGGACCAGTAGGTTCCGAAATTAACAACAATAACTACCAACACCCAGGAGAGCAATTTTGTCAGAAAACAACAGGATTAAAGAGGGTTTGATTTTAAAATAAAGTGGAAGGGGCAGGATCTGTGGCATTACATGTAGAACAAAGCAAATCAGGGGAAGCTCAAGAGGCAGGATGATCATAGTCCAGGAGTACTGTCAGTGGGAGGTAATGATCCAACTCAGTACCAGGATAGTCAAAAGGCAAGCAGTCCGTCCACCAACAAGTTCCTGATCGCGGTAGCAAAGCAATCTAAATCCCCCTTATTAATCGAAGTAAGGCAAGTGTGCAGAGGACTACCACCACAAAGATCCTGAATAAAAGAAAAGGAGAAAATAGATTCAGCCAGGAGCAAAAAGAATGAGAAGGCCATAGAGACAAAGAAAAATAAGAAAACAACAACACCCCTCCCCCATCCCACCACCCTGCACCCCTGCATGTGGCTACGGCCTACCCCCCTAGCAGCGTGCCTGTCGCCCATTGTGAACCCGAAATATAGATAAGAGAATAAGAGAAATAAGGAGATAAAAAGTAAGAGGAAAGGAAGTAACCAACAGCCCACGATAGGGAAGGAAACATGAGGGAGACTCCCAGTGCGGGAACCCCAACCTCCCCCCCTCTGTCACCCACCGGTAAAATTAATCAGAGAGCAAATACACAATATTGGGAGCACCCACTTAAACAGGATGTATCGATCGCTACGCAGTCCAAGTCCCACGGGAGGGCATAGTGCACCCCCAGCAGCAGAAATGGCGCCCTGAGCGCACTCGACTCCCACGGGCAAACAGGATCAATGGTACAGGTCCCACCCGCCCCAAGATGCCGGACCGGGTTAGAAATCACAAAATGGAGCAGTCATGGCAGTCAAGGAATAACCAAAACCTCTCCAAAGTCACATGAAACGATCAATCAGCCACCAGCGATCGTAATCCACGGGGTCCGCTGTCCTGTAGTCGATCCGCCGTGAGACACCAGAAAGTCTCCCAAGGGAGCAAGTCCGCAGTGTCGCCATCAGTAAGCCACCTCCATGTCGAGCCGCAGCCCCGCCGTGACAGCAGTAACATGTACCACAGAGAAAGTGACGAGTGAAGCTGGTGACGGCCACAATGAAACATCGGTTCAATAGTAATCAGGACTACTTCCCTCCATCACCAGAACTTAGGTCTGCGGCCCCTTGGGGATATACAGTCGCCATCCCCCAGCATCCAGTACACCCGGCCGCCGCCACAAGGTATAATCCATCAGGTCGCCACTGTCCCAACAAGCAGCGCCACGGCGCAGTACAGGCAGGCTTAGGAGTCTTCAGTCCCCTCCCGATCAAGATGGCGAATCGCCTGTGCATCAGCAATGAAGTAACACAGGGTGCCCGTCTCCCCACCACTAAGTATTGTTTGCGGGCCCCCCCAGCCCAAAAAGACACATTAACATCGTGCCCTCGCCGGCGCCAATGAGCTGGAGATGAAATGTCAGTTCAATATGCAGGCATGCAACATACTCCAGATAGACAAGGAGCAGTTCCCAGAGTCCGGCAGCCAACAAAGGATCGCTGGGGGGGGGAAGTAAGGGGGGGGGAGAAGCAAGCAGCACAGGAGGATTGTGCATTGCACCTGTAGAGGGCTTCGGCGGTGTTGAGGGTATTTTCAGGCTCCTTGACGGGAGACCGGCGCCCCACAGGTCCATGTGTCCGTTGTTGTTGCATTGACGGTCGGGTGCAGCGAAACGCGAGGTCCCGGTCGCCGGCATCGGGCAGGCCGCCCTGCGCTGAGAAGCATATCTTCGTCCCCGGAGCCAGGAATTTCGCCGGAGTCGAACGCCTCACCTCGGCGTCCCTTCCGACGCACGGAAGCTCCGCACTCTCACGGGGCAGGCAAGCGGAACAGGCGGTGAGGGGAGAAGGTCGGCGGAGCGGGACTCGGTGCGGCCATCTTGGCCGCTGGCCCGGCTGCGCCCCAAAGAGGCCATTTTAAAGTTCTTTGTCTGACCCATAAACTTCTTTACAGTGCCGGGCCAGCATATCTTGCAAAAAAACTAGTCTGGTATAGTCCCATCAGATCATTAAGATCTAGCTCCAAATCCCTCCTAGTTCAACCACGGGCCCGGACGTCACGTAATGGATGTCAGTCCTTTTCCTATGTGGCTCCTCATCTCTGGAATAAACTTTCCCCCCATCTTTTGTCAATTACCAACCACCAGCTGTTTCGACAAAAACTTAAAAACCTGGCTCTTTCCGAAATAACTGCTACCTAGCAGCTCAGACTATGTCAAGGTTGTTGTTCTTTACTGCAAAGCTCCCTGAGACCGAAAGGTGATTTGTCCGCTCTATAAAAGCATCTGTCTTTTTTATGACTTATGACAGCATGCAGTAAGGGTTTGTGAGTCCCACCATTTCCTGAGCTGCCACTTCCATTCCTGGGCCTCAGAAGTGTGTTTGCTACAAAATCGACACATCATCAGCACTGCGCCAATCAGAACCGAAGTAGTGCCCTTCGATGCTGATGCAGTGCAGATCAGAAGACATCCCTGCGCAGCTTGACAACGATACGGTACCTGACTGCAAGGTTTGACGATGACAAAGTGCTGATCCGAGGCACCAACTGAGAGAATTGACTTTGTCACAGCGACTCGACTGCGTGAATTGCACATCGTACTCTCTACGACAACGCTTTTCTCTATCCCATGTAATTTGACAGAGGGACCTGTTTGAGTTCTGTAGCCGGCCTGCCTTCAATCCTGGTCAGCCTGAAATTTTGATTTACCCCAGTCTATCGTGACCACAGGTAACCTTTTAGTGCTATTGACTTCTAAGCACTTATTTTAGTTTATTTTTTAAAAGTTCATAACTCCGTTTCTACTTAATGGATTTTTTACGTTTTTCTTTACTCTGATAAATATTCTCTATTTTCCTAAGCATGTGTAGAGAATTTTATAATGTTTTCATTGTGTTACTGTATGTTTGAGGCACACATACTTTACACTTTGCCTCTTTAGATAAGCTTGACTGCCCTCTGCCAACCTACCAGAGGGTGAGCACAGGTTATCTTTTAGTGCATACTTAACTTACCCTGACTAGGATTGTGGTCCCTACTTGAACAGGGTGCATACCTCTGCCAACTAGAGACCTAATTTCTAACACCAGGTTTCGGTGATGAGTAGGAGATCAAGGCAGCTGATGATAATGGAGCTGTGAATGACAAGGACGGTTTTCTATATGATCTGGCATTGGCAACACAGCATAGTAAAGTATGTTGGTACAGGTGATGTTTGTATTTTGGGCGATAGCATTGATACAATGTGGTGTGGATGGGGTGTAGAGTCACAATGCAAAGGTTGTGCAGAGCTCATTTCAGATTGTAATTCATACAAGTGCTTTTGTGTTAGAATTACGTTAGTATTTCTGAGGTGTATTGGGTTGCTGATGCCCAGTGCTTTAAATGCACAGACATTTCTAACGGGAGAGTACTGGCTCTGTCCCATTAGAAATGCCTATGCATTTTAAAGCCTGCTGTTGCAATGATGCTCGTGTCTAAGCAGTCAGGACTCCTGGTTGTGTATGTGGTTTTCCTGAGTGAGAGCATGGGTAATAGCACAGGTCACTGTCCCTTCCTGGTCCTAACAAATTCCACCAGGCACGGTCCATAGTAGCTTGGTCCGTCACAGTAACACCTTGGCTTATTGGAATAGGACTGAGATAGTTGGGAGTTAAGGCCTAGTAAAAAAACTATTTCTTACAATTGTCACATTGGAGTGGGCATGCCCTATAAAAGCCTCTTTCTTCCTATTTATCTAGTCAGTTTGTTTCTTTCCCTTTGGGTGAAGGGTCTGCTGCTTCGATCATAAGAACAGCTGAGATGAGGTCTGTCACAGCAAATAGTGGGCATTCACCTGAGGTATTTTGCCACCACCTCCTGCGCTTCAATGCTGATGCACAAAAATCAAATTTCTCATTCTAAATAAGCCCATTGCCCTGATGTTGCATCTGGGCTAGATGTACCATCCTCTCTACCAGATTCCTCGGGCGAACTGGCTGGGAACCTCACAACAGCAGATACTCCTTGGTTATTGTCAGTTCTGTGATTAGGGCTTTCGGTATTATTTTAGCTTCTACAGTTTGATCTTCTTGCTTTCTATAAGTCCTTCTCTGGAGCCGATCTGTTGTTCTGCCACAGCAACATCTAATAACTTGTCTGCTGAAATCTCTCACATTACTACTGCTTCCAGGCAATGGGTGTAGTTGGATCCATGACTACTCCAAAATACTCCTCAGTGTTTTTCTTCTTTTGCAGTTGGGGTGTTTCTGGCGAATGAAATCACAATTGATGGTTGTCTGGATTGCCTGACTGGCGAAAAGCAACTAAACGTTATATCATTGTAACGGTGTCAACAGCTTTTTAATTGTGGCAGGAGGTATTAATGTTACAGTTTGAAAAATACTTATGTGTGTTTTTTCTGTCTAAATTCCTATCCATAAAAGTATAGGTCAAAATGTCAACTTATCCAGATAAAAATAGTTTTTAAGTGTCTGCTCATATCTTTGGTCGGCGGTGTCACTGTGTGGCCTGCATAAGTAATAATTATGGCTACATGCCGGTTAATCATCCTCCTGATGCAGTACAGCGCAAACCTGCACACGCTTATAAGTTGATAACTAGGTCAGTTTCCTTTGACTGTTCTCAGTATGCCATGGAGCTGCTGGTGAACAGAGACTCTATTCTGTCAGCTGCAAGACGACGGATCACTTGGGTTGCAATTTTACAATATTCAACACGCGAAAGGGGAGAGGGCCAAAAAGTTTATACTCCAATACCCCGAACCCCCTGAATGGACTATAATCACATACGAAATGGGTATATAGAGTTCACCAACATAATAATGGAAAATTCCCAAATTAGAAAAAACTGCCCTCACTCACATACCGAAGATCCTTGAGACCTACATCTAGTTGGGCAACCCAATGATCAAACTACGACATGGGTAACCGGTGGATTTGACTGCGACAGTCCTGAAGAAGACGGGAGTGACCTTTTGGGGCACAAAGAAAGCGGTCGAACCATGTTGACTCGAGCAGTGGTAGGAGGGAAGTCTTGAGGAACCTGATTTTCTCATTAAGACATTTTTCCCATCCTTTCTTACTTTTTAATCCTGATAAGGGTACCATAATTGGTTCTAATAAACTATTTCTTTCTCTTGGCACCCCTAATCAGTTTTAACACACGTCCTTACTGCACTAATTTTCGTCGCACTCACATCAGATCCACGAGGTGTTCCTCTGCACATGGTATCTCTCATGTATGTTATTCGTTGTACGTATTTACTTATTATGTTGTACGTCTTGTAACGTGGAATTTATTATTTTTTTCCCCTCCCTGATGCTCCTACCTAGATGTGGCTACGCCAGGGCGTCTGTAGCAGGCCCTATGATGAAGCATGTCACATACTTCGGTAAGTGAGTGAGGGCAGTTTTTTCTAATTTGGGAATTTCCCCTTATTATGTTAGTGAACTCTATATACCCATTTTGTATGTGATTGCAATTTTACAAAGCAGTCTTTTTAGGTCGAGGCTACCGTCCCACTGCGAAGCAGTGGGAGGGCGGAGCCGAAGATTTAATGACTTCAACAGTGTGGGGCTTTAACCTGCCTCTCTCTTCCATTGGCTAGCTTCGTAAATGGAGGCTAGCCATTGGAAGAGATGTGTGTCAATTACTCTTTTCCCTGGCTTGATGCGATCCGTGGGCGTTTCTGTCTCTTTTTTTAAGTCCCGCACCTTTTTTCGTCATGCCATTCACGTGCTGTTGCTCAAGCGCTCCTCGCGGTTATGTTGTAAATGGCCGCCGTGCCGAGAACTCGTTTTACTTTTTACGCTGTCCCTGTGTGCTGCCAGCCATGTGCTCTGTTGTTCCTGCGCTCGGCTCTCACAGGAGGGGGCAGTGCTGCTGCAGCCGCCGACCGAACACATGAGGTGAGAAAACACGCAGATGCCAGAAACCTTTCCTCCCCTCCTCCAGCTCGCTGGCACAAAGGCTTGCGTTTCCCCCCTTGTTTTATTTTTTATTTGGGGATGGATGTTTGACTCTCTGGAGCCTCTGAGCGTGGGGCCAGATCGAGTGCCATTACATCAAGAAAGCCGGTGCCCACCCGGCATTTGCTACTTTGTCCTCCTGCCGGGCCGCCGCGCTGCCTGCGACGACCCGGAAGTGATTGGCAGGCCGGCCAATCGCTGTGCGGCCCCGGGAGAAGGACCGGAAGTCTCGCCCGCAGCCGGGCAGCAGAGGAAAGACGGCGGAAGGTGCAGACGGAACTCCGTTGCCCAAGAGAGAGAGGAGCCGCCCACCGGACCAGCCGCGGGGCCTCCATGTGCTGAGGAGGGTCCCGCATCCAGCCAGTGAGTGCAGGAGGGCGGGGGCCTCCCAATTGGAAGCAGAGCGGCCCCCGTTGATAGCGGGCCGCTCCACCAACCCCGGGGCATTGTTGGTTAGAGAGCCCCGAGAGGCTCCAACCCCGGGGGCATCATCTGATACTCGAGCCCCGAGAGGTTCAGCACACCCCTTTGTAGTTACGAGCCTGCGAGGCTCTGAGGAGCATTTCTTTGCTTCAGAGTCCCCAGCAGAGGGACTCCAACAACACAATAACAAAACCTACTGGTTTAGGACTTCCAATAACACATGGATAAGGTTACCAGATAGGAACACAAAGCGCTGGTTCATGATCTTTCTTTTAGATACTTTTATAATCTGCTAGTTTAGTCCAGTTCGTTTTAAATATGAGCAGAATGAGTTTGGCTGTAACATTTGCAGTAGTTACACCGCTAAACGTATTAGCATATCATAGGCTAGCAAAACTGTACCAGCGTGTGTGTGTGCGCTACAGTTTCATATTTGAATAGTGCTTTTCTTTACATTAGAATGGACTACCTTTGGGCAAACCTGGGAGTCGTGACATATCACTGCAGAAACCAGGTTAATTTGAATTTCGTCTGTTACCCCACTTGGCTTTGACCAGCTGGATGCTGCAATAGTACACATTTGGAGTGAAACTTTGGAGGGCAACAACTTTTTGATTAGTAAAACGCAACTAGAGGGATAGTTTTAGAAAGGTGAAAGTGCGAATAGTGCTGTGCTGCTCTGTCCCTTTCTAACCCAAAACATGTATTTTATTTATGACAACGTGATTCTCTTGCTGTCTAAATAAGACTCTTTTCCCAACCCCCTTGTGTGACTGCGTGTTACTCTGCGCCGTGACTTGTGTATGTTCCTTTTGCATGTGTGGGATCGGGGTAGTGTTGTTCTTCGGTGCCTGTGATACATGGCTAAATAACACACACAGCCACTAGCTAAAGGTGGTCCTCTTTGGTCGTTTTTTCTTGTTCTTTAAACGTTTCATTTTCACACTTTCTCAGGGTGCTCCTGACATCCTTTAGCAGCTCCTCTGACGGTTGCGCACACTTCGAATCTACCTCTCTGATCAGGGCATCGAGGGATGAAATTTCCTGAAGTCGTTTAATTGTATTTGCTTTTTATGTCCTGGTGATTTTTTTCTGAATCTCCTCCAGTCTCGCGAGAGTGGCGTCTTCCTCTTCTCCCTGAAGCTGGTGCAGTTGTTGAAATTCCGCCAGAGTTTTTGTCTTCTTAGCTTCCACACCCTTTGTGTGGTACACACTATAGTCATGCATAAGTCACACTACACAAAGCACAACCTACACCAGTGATAATGAGCATAGTCTTTAAACCTGCCCTACCTGCTGTAAATGAAGTGCAGCAGGTATTGGCCTATACCGTCTGCGTTACCTGGAAGGTGAAGTCAGAGGTGCTATAATATTGTGACCTGCTAGGGTTCAGAACAGGTTTGCAATTTAAAAGACTTTCACTTCAGAAAATCAGTGTGGGGCACATTATGCACAACTGTCCTTATGTGTCGATGTGCTGGAGGCACATCTTTGCTATTCTCATTGGGATTATTATTCAGCAGGCCTACAAGGAGGTTAAGCCTGAACTCAGAGTTACTTGAGCTAATGGAAGACAAAATCAATAGTCTCGTCCAAAAATCCTCCAGTACCCCACTTCACGGTACGGGAGCATTTCCACGCTCCGGTCTTTGTGTTGCTCCCCTGCCCCCTCGTTGGTTGTGCTTGCTGTCTTGCCCCCCCTTGTTGGTTGTGCTTGCTGTCCTGCCCCCCCCTCGTGTGCTTACTTGTGATCCGGTTTTTGTGCCTCTGTTCCCTGCTTGCGCATCTGTTCCCTGCTTGTGATCCGGTTTTTGTGTTGCTCCCCTGCCCCCTCGTTGGTTGTGCTTGCTGTGTTGCTCCCCTGCCCCCTCGTTGGTTGTGCTTGCTGTGTTGCTCCCCTACCCCCTTGTCGGTTGTGCTTGCTGTCCTGCCCCCCCCCTCGTTGGTTGTGCTTGCTGTCCTGCCCCCCCCCCTCGTTGGTTGCGCTTGCATGTGATCCGTTTTTTGTTCCTTTGTGCCTCTGTGCCCTGCTTGTGATCCAGTTTTTCGTGCCTCTATTCCCTAGGGCGTTACTGGGCAGAGAGTTGTGTGTGGCTCTGTGTGTGTGAGGCTCTGTGCGTGTGTGACTCTGTGTGTGTGTGACTCTGTGTGTGTGTGGGTGGGTGCGTATGGGTGGGTCTGTGTGTGTGTGTGGGTGACTCTGTGTGGGTGGCTCTGTATGTGTGTGGGTGGCTTTGTGTGTGTGTGGCTCTATGTGGGTGCAAATACAATAGGTCTTGCATTTGCGAGAGATTAAGCTATTGGCATTGTAAATGACAATGCCATTTATTTATGTTTTAAAAACAAAAACATAAATAATGTCATGAGCAATGCCAATAGCTCTAACTTTAACAAAGCCGAGACCATTGCATTGTAAATGCTTGTTTGTTTTAGCTTCCCAGATGTTTTTGTAAATGTTGCAAAGTGTGCTATGAATCGCCCTCTTTATCTGACTGTGTCTTTAACAGGAGAGAAACCTTTTCCTTCTTGTTTCACACACCAAATACATTGATTAAAATAAACAGAGTGTGTACCCTATTGAGTAAAGATTCTGCTTGGTGATTCCTGCCACACTATTGTGTTGGCAAGCACGGATGAAATTAAATTTGTGAATGTCTTTACAATATGCATACGGGTATCTCAGAGTTTGACCTGTCTAGAAACAGGTTTTTATCTCTTTTACATGTAGACTGTATTCCTTCACACAATAACTTTGCAATTACAGTCCTCTGGCACAACAATCAGACAAATGTTGTATATCCAGATGAAATCCTGAAGGTGTGTAATGGGTTGACACTGATGGATTAGGGTTTCACGTAAATAAAACCTGCTTGGTCTAAACCTACCATGGTGTGAGTTATTAACAAAGTTTGAAATTAATTGAAAAGAATTAACATAAAGTCGAGAAAAAGAATTAGAAAGGTGCGGAAAAATTACACTGCGATTAAGTAGGCCACAAATGATTTCTGTACCATGAGTAAAAATACGAAAAAGATTTGTATTGTTCGTTAACATAATTAAGCAAATGGAAGAGGTGTAGCGCAGTGGCCAGGGTGCCCGACCACGGGGTTCCCGGTTTGATCCCTGGCTCCGTCGGGAGGTTAGCCCAGCACCATGTGACTCTGGGCAATAGCTTGCTTAATCTTCCCGACGGCCCCCAGTGCCGGGACACCTCTCTGGATGTACCTGTGCGCTTTACAAATGCCGGTGTGTATATATATATATAAATACAGAATAATAGTTTAAAATGATTTTGTTCTATTATACTAATGAAGAGATTGAAATGAAATCATGAGATGAAACTTTTGTTTTTGAATAAATAATAAAATCATGTTTATTTCGCCTAGAGAAAGTGAAAGTTTTTCAAGAAGGCCTCAGCATTGGCGTTATGGGTAATTTTGCTTTAAAATGCGAAATACAGAAATCACGTTTATTTCTTCAAAGCTGTCTATTGTGTTCTTTATTCTCGAGTGGCTGCTATCTGTCCAGTGTATCTACGATGCTTCCTACTGTTGCAGGGAAAAAAGCATGTTTCTTATGATAAACTGAACTGCTAAATGTTTCCAAATGCATCTGAAAATGTGTGCGCTGAGCAAGGAGAAGATTTGATTTCCTCTGCTGGAGGACGATGATGACAGCATGGAACTAAAACAACGGACGTGTGAGAGGGAAGAGCGATGGAAGTTGTGTGACTTAACAACCTATGCCTGACAACAAATCAGAAAAGGATTTTTCCAGATTTAGTTACAAGAATAGGCCAGAATTGATAAACATTAGGGTATAATTATTTGTGTTAGATTCAGAGAGGTGAAGGCAGAGAGGGAAGAGAGAGTTGGTGTTAGATCTATCTGAGGCTTTCATGTGCGCTGTTTTTTGATGTACTTAGTTGATGCTGTCTGTAAGCTGACTCCTTAACTTTGCTCCTCATACCTCATGAGAATAGTTCCAGCTTTCCCTCTCGGGGGGACTGGTGGTATTTTCAGCTATTATCACGCTGTGTTAAAGTTTTCTACATTTGTATGAAATTCTGTATTTGCAATTGATCTTATCAAATAATTCTCTTTTGTCTCTTACACTATTCACTCAACTCATGCTCCTTAATTGAGATGTTACTGTGATTACCTATATTATGGTCTTGAGTGAATATTCAGATTCGATATTGTGCTTCGGTTTGACCAATTCATATATGATTACAAAGGATATAGATAAAAGCAAACTAACAGAGAAACGGGGTCACCGTTTATTCATTATGATGATAAAGAAATGTATATAAATGTATATAGAAAGGTACAAATGTAAATATTCTCTTTGTTCTATGTCCTCATAAGGGGAATATTTCATCTAGCACCTGCCAAATTCTTCGGTTCGTCTGAGGACCAGACGTAATATGGGCCAGAATATGTCTTGTAAATAGAGAGAGAAAAATATAGGCAAATAAGCAAACTGATTATAGTGCGTGGTATAAATGGTTATACGCTCTGCTTTGGTTACCAGAAACCCTTTCCCACTGTGCTGTGCATTATCAAAACTGTAGAGATAGATCCAAAGGTAATCCATAAAACCTCCCCAATGACTTCATATTGATTGTCATATTGATGAAGGGCATCACACAGATGAGAAAAAGGGAACAACTTGATGAGCAGAAAAGTGGACAAGTTGATGAGCCGGTTTCAGATGGCTGAATTATAAGATTTATTTTTTTACGTTGCAATTGTGCACTGTTATTATTACTTATATACATACACATATATTTCTTAAAAATATTCCTTCCTATTTTATTCTATTGTGATGATCTGGTGTGCTAAGGGTGGAATGATTGCATTGATTGCCGATTGATCAGGATAGGAAATATTTATTTGGTTTTGAGTTTTTAATCGTAAACGGTTGGGCTAAGATACCCAGCATGCGTATGAAAATTAAGTTGAATATGGTGGGATGCAAATATTTATTATTATAATAGTTCCATAGATAATTGATGTATCCATCTAGTACATTAATGTTAACAATATCACAGACCAAAAATATTATACCTATCAACATACAGAACATTTCCATTAAGACAAGTCACTTTTCCCTAAATTTGCTAAATCCTCAGAGAATTCTCCAAAACACACCTCTGACTTGCACACGTAATCAACATCCTGGGGTAAGTCCATTCCTTTAGCATTGCCCCCTTCCTTCCCATAACGTTCTCTAGCAGGAAACCAGCCACTCATTCCTACACCAACCACACCTATGTGAAGCGATATTACAGCAAGCAGCACTATTGAAGCTACTTATAATTCTTATTCTTAAAACCCAAACATTCTAAAAACACTGGAACCCTTTCCTCACACCTCTGCTCTTCTGTATTGCAGCCATGCAAGACCCTTTTGTCTTTCTTTGCCCCACTGGTGTCATCTCCAGCAGGATACTGTACCTCTAGGATACAGTAAAAGGTCATCTGATGGATCATTTGCAACATCCTAGGGTAATCCAATGCCTTGAACGTTGCTTCCTTCCTTCCTATAACCTGCAGCGGCCGGTACACGTAAGACCGGTGGGGCTAGGTGAGGGCGAATTCGATGGACAATGAAGAGGGAAAAATAATTATTTATTTAATTTTTCTTCGTCATCATCCGTCAAAATCCTGCCTCACCTGGCCCACCGCTCTTACCTGCACGGGCCACGGCTGTCTATAGCATTGTTTAGCAGGAAACCAACCACTCATTCATACACCAACCCCTCCTATGTGAAGCAATATTACATATAGCAGCATGACTGAAACTACTTACCATTCTTATTCTTAAAACCCAACCAATCTAAAAATGCTGACGCCCTTTCCTTAAATTTCTGCTCTTCTGAGCTGCCGCTTTGCTTGACCCTCTTCTCATTTTTTGTCCCATTGGTGTATTCAAAGGTAATCTGATGGGCTATAGTATATAGGTTGCATGTTATTACTGGAATGTGATCTGTACCATCAATTATAAAGCTCAGTGACAAACTGGTGAAAGTGAATTAAATGATGCTTAACAGGGTAATCCCAAAGTCCTAATATAATGGGACTATTTTCAAATTTTAGCATAAAGACATTAAACTAATACTGCCAGCGTTTTAACTGCACTCTCCATTTATGTGGAAAGTCCCACACTGTACACAAATAACGGATATTCACCTGTGGGACAGCTTGCATCCATTCTTTAAATATAGGTCGAGCTTTCCAGTTGCTGCCATCAGTAGACCGATATAAGGTGGCGAAGGCTTCATAGGTCTGGACAAAAACTCTGGATGAAACTGCACACCGACAAAATATGGATGATCTAAAAGAAAAAAAGAAACTCCACAGTCAATTACATAGTTTAGATAGCATAATGGGAAATAAAGAAAACACACAGACAAAAGACTCTACCGTGATTTATAGTGGTTCCCATTTGCTGAATACATTTTTATAGAATTTACAGTGGGTACTCTTGGCTCATGGGTGTTTAAATATGGCAGCCTTAGAGCTACGGAGTGTTGGTGTAATGTCAGCTATTAGAAAAGTGGTTTCAAGAAGAGACTTACTTCAGTGGATTGATATGTTAGGCTAGGATGACAAGCTATGCTACAATATTTTCAGGTGGCTCACTGGAGAGCTCAATTGATAAGTAGAACATTAGGATTAGATTAGGCCCACAAGGCACAGCAGATATGTCTACTTTCTCTGCCCTCTATAACATTACAGACCCTACTTGTTCTTCAATTATGTATTTGCTTTCATACTACTGCTCATAACGGTGATCAGTTACGCACACAGGGCTCTAATCACAAAGGTATTTTCAATAGTAGATGTACGTTTTTGTCGACAATTATCTCAATTTATGCCAGTTGAGAGAGCGCAATTTGAATAAAAAATATGTATGAACCATATTCACAAGCATATCGCATAAACGTAGAATCTATAACGTGAAGTTAACACTTGTAGTGTAAAGTTAGCCGATGTAACCAATGTATTTGTATCTATTCTATAAAGTGTATTAGAATTAGAAAGGCCCGTATACATAGTGGGCTAATATAGAAATGTATATTAATGCTTAAGAATAGTAGAACGTGTAAAACTGAATAGACGTGTGTAACATGAAACAGAGAAAACGGCGAAACGTAAAGTGACGAAATGTGCAGAGAATGTATAGCACGATGTAAGCAAGAGAATATAAATGTTGCGTTATATGTAGAATGTATTCACTTATAAGCAAACGATTTGCTAAATACGAGTATATATAAATGTGTGTTAAAGGTTATACTGTGTAGAAGGGTTTGTAGGAATGTTAGAAGGGTTTAGGTCATATGTGATTTTAACCTAACTGACCAAGAGTTCGCAGGAGTGTAGTCCGCTGTATGTAATTTAGTGGGCTCACAGGAGTCGTGAATAGCCTTGATCTGAATGTGCGAGACAAGAGTCAAAGGTCTTGCTAGATTTAAGGTGACAATGCCGGACGAAGTTTATGGCCTAAACGTGATAAGAGACGCTTGGAATTTGAGTCTTGTTTAGAAACGACCGTTCACAGGACCAACTAAGGTTACGAATACAGTCGTAAAGAGTAGAGTTCTGCTGAGGTGATAGACTCTTGCTCCGAAAGTGTCAAATGTAATGTCAAATGAAGTCACCAGCAAGAAGACGAAGATGGCGTCTAAGGAGAAGGGTCAACTTAACGGACGACGAGAAGAGATGAAGCCATGGAAAGAGCAAAGAATTACATCATGGGGAAAGTACGTGGTGGGCGTCAAAGGGGCGTTCCACCCATACTGCGATTGTGTATTTTAGGGACAGCACCCTGGGGAGGAGAAGTTAGGAGCGAGCGCAGAAGAACAGAGCGCGAGAGAGCAGTAGGCCGAGGACCCTTAGAGAGCGGATGGGTAGGCAGAGAGGGTACTGCTTCTCGATAGAAATTACCATTAGGGGTTAAGAGAGTTTGAACTTCTTTGGAAGTCAAACTGCTGACACCTTTTTAGGTAAGGAACTTGCGAAGTAGGGATGTCACCTAGTACAGAGTAGGGACAGAATTAACTTGTCTATTCTTTTGTAGATGACGCAACAGGACCACATTGTATCTATGCTTTAATCTGGAGATTTGGAATTGATTTTAATTGTATTCTTTTGTATACTTATTGAAACTTATCCTGAGAGGATTGTATATGCACTTAATTCGGATTTTATATAAAATTCTTAAAACTTCATCAGTTGTAAGTGGTCATTCAGAGTTGTGTCAGTTTATGGGGTTTATCTAACCTATGCGGGGTTTGTCTTTTACTCAATGACAGAAAATAACCGATCCAAATTGATGAATGAGATTAGTATCTAAGTGATCAAAAAGGGTATCAAAATCTCATTCCCCGCACAGTCATGAACCCCAAAAAAGTATTCCTGGCATGTGTAAATAGACCATCACAATACCCCAAAGATGGTCCTTGGATTCACACTAATAAATCCTAAACTCAGTCCTGGTTGAGTGGCCAAAAGCAGCCAGGCTTTGCTGGAAGAACATGTGTTGAGAATTTCAAATTACCAACATGGACGATAAGTAATTGACATGACTTGAGAGAACCCCAACACCTATTTATAAAAATCGAGTGTATTTCGATCTTAATGTAGACACCAAAATAAACTGAATAGCATACATACAACAACAGTAATAGATTTTGTAAGTAATAGAAAAACAATGCAAAATAATACAAGGAAAATGTAACATTGCGGACTATGAGAAAATTCACTAGTGACAATCAGTCACTTGCAGGTCAAGTTGTGTTGCACCCTTGCAGGGTAAAGGTGATGTGGGTCCCAGGCCAAACCACAACAGTCAGTTCCATCTTATCTGGCCTGCGGAGCCTTGGTGCAGAGGTGTCCTGGCTCTCAGTGGTGCTGAACGGGAGCTGCGGGAGAGCTGCTTTTGCCACTGAAACAATACTGCAGGGGGAAAAGATGCAAAAAGACCACAATGGAGTGGTTGCTGACATTGATCACGGGTCGGATGGAGTTCCCACTAAATGCAGCATCAAGTACAGGGGTCGGTTGCCAGAATCCCGACCCGCAAGTCTTGATAGTGGAAAGTAGTGCGAAAAGTAACTTAAACATTTGGTGGTCTTGGGGAACGCAGTCGCAGCCTGTAACTTTGTGGGGCACAAGACTACAGTTCCAACACTACACTAGTCCATCTGGATTTGGGAAATCCCTCGGAGGGCCGGATGACCAGTGAATCTTCAAATCCAGATTGTTGTTTTACCTGCTGTTTGCACGGGACTAGTACCACCAGTCCAGGGGCATCTGAGGGTGCTTCGGACTTCCACAGGAGCCCCTCCGCCCGGGAGTGCCGAGTTTTAGCAAAGGATGAGGGATGTTCATGCAGTTCCAAGTCTGTTGTCAAAGGCACAAAGTATCCCTCTTTTGCTTTGGTGCTGTGGGCAAAGTCCTGTTGTCGCAGACACTGGTCTCTACTGGGTCCTTCCATGATGCATGTTGTTCAGATCTGAGGTTCAGGTGGCAGGAGGGTCAATGAAATTCTAGATTTAGGGGAGTTAGGGGTGTGGGCGCTAGTAGCCAATGGGCAGCTAGTCCCTGCAGCTAATCAGCTCCTGAGGTGACCACATCCAAGGGTTTGGGGTACCTTAACTACTGATAACCTCTATTTTGCCACTTCTAAAGATTGCTGAAATCTAATTTTAGTGTACAGATCAGGCTGCTCACCCTGGAGGTGTGGCTATCATTCTGGGGGGTGTACAACTCCTTGACTAACTAATGCCCCACCTGTCCAGGTGCAAATGTGCCTGGGGCAGGCGGAAGACTGTTTCCTACCTACACTGGGAGTCAGTCTTGATGCATATCGGAGGTGGTGCAGCCTCTGAAGCTCACCGCCATGTGGAGCCATTTCACTAGCCTGCTTGAGAAGAGGGAGTTGTGACCTCCTTTCTTCCCAAGCCTTTGTTCCTGACTCCTCAGAGTGATCCCACTATCTGGCAGGAGGTCAGAATCTCGTCTTGGTGGCAGCAGGCATGAGAACGCCGGCTTGCCAGCCAGAGCACAGGGAGGGCTGGGGCAACTAGGTGGGCAACCTCTAAGCTGCCACCTGGGTGCATGCCACATCACTCCTGGCACCAGATTTGTGTCAGGGTTAAGCAGGCATGTTCTTTGATACCAAACATGACATATTTAGGCAGTACCATAATGGAGCTGCCAACCTCGAGTTTGCCCGAGTGCCGGTCCATGTTATCTTATGAATCGTCTATCACTTATAGTGTCCTTCAATAGTAAAGGGCACTATTGAGATATATAAGCTTGCAGTTACAGATCGACACACTTAATATACTGCACCCTGCCTCCTAGGCCCAGTAGTCCTTCCTTGGGGGTGACTGACATATATTAAAAATAGTGCATTGGCTGTGCGGCACAAGGTAAGGGCATAGTCAAGTTCAAGCAGTTGGTACTGTTCCTGCTGTATGCAATGGCAGGCCTGCTGTCACTAGTTTATTTGGGTCACTCACTCAGGGTGGCACAACATTATGCTGCAAGCCCTGGGGACCCCTTTAACATCCATGACCTGGGTACCACTGGTACCATATACTAGGGACTTATAAGGGGGGTAAAGTCCTTGCCAATTGGTTGGGTTTACTAATTCACACATAACAGTTTTGGCAAAAGAAACTCACACTGGGGCCTGGATAGCAGCCTGCAGTGCACTATTAGAGTCGAAAACCAGCAAAGAGACCTTTTTTCTTACACAACCTCCGCCCGAGCCAACATGCCAGGAGAATCAGCCGAACCTTGGGAGGGTCTTCCTGACTTGTCAGCGAGGAAGAATATAAAGAAAACTGGTTGTACTATTGCAGGGCTTACTCTGCCACACATCCTCCTATCAAGGTCACTCTATCTGGGTAGTTGCAGTTGACCCACCTCAACAGTAAAAAGACCCATTTTAAATTGAACTTTAACTACAGCTGTATCTCTTTTACTCTGTGTAGTGAGGTATATAGCTCTTCTAACGCTACCTTTGTTAGGGCAATATCTAACTCACCCACAGAGGTCGCCCTACACTTGAGAAACCCCATCATGACCAGCAGGGCCAGGGGGTGCTAACTTGCAATAGGCCATGGTGCCTACCTCCCAAGCCCAGTGCATTATTGCCATGAAGGCAGGCATTCAGTAGAGGCTATTGACAGCAGTCAGTATCCAAAACCACACCCGGAGCTCTCCACTGACATTTAGATGAGCTAGCTTAGGGGCAATTGTGCTTGGAACCTCTTTTGCTGCTTTGGAGTGGACAGCTACCACTTCCTGTGGAAGACACCGCTATTTCACTCTCCCTCTGTCAGTTCAGGAATGACACCCTGATTCTGAGCAACTGCCTGACTTTTCAGGACTTCTTTCGGGTCTGGAGAGACCTTACCAGTGCCACCTTTGGGGTTCACCTTACTGGGGCAGAATGTCCTTGGCCTGCTTGATCTCTAGTTAAGAGTGGCTTCTCTTTACTTTTGCTACCAATTTTCCATTTTTTGTTGGGGCCTAAGTCTCCTAATTTTAGGGACAGGATCCCCAGGAACTTTGGGCTGGCCGGTGCCCTGGGGGACCGCCCATTCTGGGATCAGACTGACATCTGGGAGGCCACTGCCTAGGATACATTCTAGGGGGAGGTCAGGACTGACTACCCTCTTTACCAGCTAAGGATACCGTCCCTTTTAGGGGCACTAAGGTTACAGGTCTGACGGTGGCATCCTATGGGACTACCCTTACTCTTCTTGTTACCCCTGGCACATACTGATCTGGGGACACCAATATATCAACCACTATGGTATGATTGGCACCTGTGTATCTCAAGTCAGTGGCAGGATCCCATTCAAGTGAATGGAGTAGAAGTGTCTACTATCATCCTCAGGGATCACAAGCTTACCATTTGGACCCTCCTCCTAGTTAAATGCTAAGAGAACCTCCAGATCTGAGGTGTCCTCCCCGATGGACAGCCCAGTGCGAACCATATTTTTGAGGCAAGCTACATCCCCTCTGTTGTGCCCTGCCTGTTGGCAATCAAAGCACTGCCTCCTATCCAAGAGCCCAGGGCCCCCCTGACTCTGCTTGACAGAGATGGGGTGGGTTCTACTCTCCTTCTTTTTTTAGGGTTGTAGGGTCCAAACGGAGTCTCTTTGGTGGGTTTACCACCTCCCTTCTTTGGTTTTTGTAGGCCTAACCCCCCTTTCCGGAGTCACCACCTCCCTGGGCTTTCTTGGGTACTCTTGCCTTACCCACTCATCTTGCCCAGCCCTCTGGGTCTAGAAAGATCTGAATGCACTGAAAAGAGGATGGAAGAAGGACTGCCCTGCTGTTCTCTGGATACGGCATAGAGAAGCCATTGCTGATCCTTGGGCTAGCAAAGAGACGGCTGTGCCTTTAGTGCCCTTCTCAGGGAAGGTCATCCCTGAGCCCCAGACAGTGTGAACTCCAAGAATTAGCTAGCTGGCTTCCTGTTGCAGTTTCAGGGCCACAAAACCTGAAGAAGCCTGCCTTGGCGAGTTGGTAGCCATAATTGATGATGCTCAAAAGCTGCACCGAGTCTCCTGGACCCGGGAGAGTCATCAGAGTGAAGTTTAGTTCCCCAAGATGGAAACTAGCTTCAGTTAAAGGGAACCACTGGTTTTACTGTAACCGGAGACCAGTTGATCAGTGGCAACATTTTTTTGGCTAAATTTCATTTGGACTTCGAGGGACACCGACTTCTGTGGTCAAAACCGCCCCACCATGTTATTGGACCAAGGGAGGGCAACAGAAAGTCCCCCGTCGACCAGATCAGCTTCCACAGCATTCTTCAGCATTCCGTATCTCCGGTATCAGGACCACTCCG
Organism: Lissotriton vulgaris; assembly: GCF_964263255.1. Taxonomy (NCBI): domain Eukaryota; kingdom Metazoa; phylum Chordata; class Amphibia; order Caudata; family Salamandridae; genus Lissotriton; species Lissotriton vulgaris. The sequence continues at coordinate 512,223,898 of NC_141696.1, read as the reverse complement.
TTGATTCTACGGTGGTTCGTCTATGGAGCCTAGAGCTGGAATGGAGACTACTTTGACTGCAAGGTAACTATCCTGGCAAACCTTATCAACACCTGTAACTTGCTCCCTGCCTGAGTTGGTTGCCCAGAGTAATCAAATACAAATTTACAAAAGTTTTCAAAGTAACCATTAACTACGGTAATCGCCAATGCTTGTTTGCGAGTGGAGTGAAAAGCAATGTTTTACAATGTGCATTCATTTTTTTATCTCTGGAACCCTCAGGTGGATTTCGTTTGTTTAGATGTCTAAAAATTCATAAAATGAGATCTATTTTTATAAATTGATTTTGGATTTCCTTTGTCATAGTTCTTTCTTATATGATTGTTTTGATACTTCTAAATGCTTTGCAATTTGCACTTGTTCCTTTGGTAAAGGCTGATTGCTCGAAGCTACAGCTACCCAGGATTGAGCTGAGGTTTTACATATTAGCCTCAATGGACCAAGAAAAATTTGTGAGTTAATTACACGGTGAGGTGGCACCAGCACACCATATAACAAACTGCTTTCCTCACAGAGAGTGCCTGTGTTTTGTAGGGAATTGGTTTTGCACTGCAAGGGAACACTTCCAGGACAAAAATTATCCTTTAACACTTTCCCTGCTTTGAATATCTGCAGCACACATGTGAATAGGGAAAATGAAGAGAAATCAAAGCATTTCTCTGCCTCAAGCCTGCTTTGCCACAAATCCCTGTTTATTAATGTTTGGAGAAATAGATAGTGATTTGCATCAAACCTAATGAGTAATTTACTGGGAACATCAATATACCACCCACAGAACACCCTCCCTGAAACACAGGTAGCAAAGCAACGCAAAGCGTGATTTGTGTTCGATAGTAATCTCAGCATAACACTGTGTCATGTTTGAGTTACAAAAGTAACACAAATCCAGCGCAATTCATAAGTAAGTCTGGGCCCAATTTCTGAAGAACATAGGGGGAGATTTACCAAGCTTTTGTGCCGATTTTGCGACACAAAAGTGACGCAAAACGACGCAAAATCTTTTTTTTGTTATTTACTTTCCAGAGCTAAACTTGTTTAGCACTGGAAATAACGTAAAAGTAATGTGAAGCAGTGTTACTTTGCGCCATGGGAGAGTACCAAGGGTGTTGCATGGGCGGTCCCATGCAACCACCCAAGGGGCCTCATTTATGAGAAATGACGCATCGCTGCGTGAAAGCCGCGATGCATCACTTCTCAGTGCGCACTCCTTGCGACATTGCTGATGCGTCATATTTAATGTATGATGCATTATGTCGCAAGGAGTTACAGATACGTCAGTATTTCTGACGTATCTGTAAGCGTAAAAGTGACGCATTGCTGGAGTGTGTCACAAAAGTGACGCAACTCCAGCAATGCGTCCTTTCACATGGGGCAAGCCCCATGAGAAAGGGCCTGCGTCAGTCTTACGCCTGCTGTGAGGCAGGCGCAAGATTTTGACGCAACTGCGTCCTAAAAGTGACGCAGTGAAATCTCATAGATTTCGCTGCGTCACTTCTACGACCCTTCCTTGCGTCAATACGCCCCCCCTTGCATACATTATACCTGGCGCAGGTATAATGTGGCGCAGGGGTTTACAAAGTGACGCATCTACCTAGATGCATCACTTTGTAAATATGGCACAACTATGTGCATTTTTTACGCCACTGGTGCGTCACAAAAAGTGACGCACTGGCGGCGTAAAAGTGACGCACAGCCTCATAAATGAGGCCCCAGGTTTCTAACACTAAACCCCAATTTACTAAAAACAGTAGATTGGGTTTAGCATGAGAAAACTGCGCCCTTTTTCAACTAGGCATAAGGAAGAAGAAATGCTTTTATTTCTCCTTCCTTTTCCGACTTTGCATGCGTGCTGCACGCATACAAAGTGGGAAAAGCTTTCCCTTATGTTGATCGTAGTATTTTGTACAGGAAGTGTACCCTTCCTGTACAAAACCTATGCTGGACTCATGCACACACCCTACCTAGCGCTGCGGCGCTAAGGTGTGTGCATGGCGCACAGCAGCTGTAATCAGCGCCGGTGCAAGAGAAAGGGGAGAAGATAGCCATATCTTTGAAGATATGGCGCTCTCCTGCTCCCTCCCTGTTGCGCAACGCAGCACAGACTCGCAGGGGCTGCGCTGCACGACTTTTTCGTAAATCTCCCCCATAGTATATTACCGGAAGAATTCAATGTTTACCCCTCAACCTTGCATGCCCTTTTTTTCCTCTGAAGTATACAACTTCAGCAAAGAATGTGTCAGTCTGCTAAAAGGCTGCGAGTTGGTACAGTGCCCCTAATTTCATATTTATCAGCCCAACATCTCCTCTCCATCCTGAAGAGCAGGCAGTGGATCACGCCTACTGTCTCCTTCAGTGGCCAACCTTCAGTCAAGTGCTGCTATTTTCAACATCAAATTACAACACTGCCTGACCAACACCTGGGGACTCTGAAGACACCGGCTTATTTAAGGTGTTGCACCAATCGAACGAGAACATTGCGTTATATAATGGCGCCATGATTAAGGCTTCAAACGCCATCATTGCCAATAACATTCTATCAAGAGTACTAATGAAAAATCTTAATTAAAAAGATAGAAGCCTTTTTGTGTCAACCAACTAACTTTTAACAAGTAAGGGCTGAAGAAAGCAAATTTAAGCCAGACATAAAATAAGTATTTTTGTTGATGACATAGTGAGATTAAAGCATGTGTCTTCCCGTGCTCTAAAACGAGAAAACGGTTTGACAGCGCAAAAGGAAATATAGCTTTTGAATTGGACAAGACAGAGTCTGGAAATTATACTGCACTTTGAAAACACTTACATGCTGCCTGTATTGATTTGATTTCTTTTAAAGAAACTAATGGTGGTAAAAGCAGAAACATTCATCTTGGAAAGCCAGGTTGATGAAATATGCTACTGTGCCTTGAGTGCACTACACAATAACGAGAAAAGCTGTTCATTTGATCACTTTAGGATGGAATGATTTGCTCATCACTGTCTTGAGTCATTCCTGGGGATCCTCAGACTCTACTACCATGTGCAGAGACTATATCACACTTTTGTGCGTGCAGCAAGAAATGTTTGTGGTAATATCAGGGAAATCAATAGTGACAAGCATTGGCAAAGCCAATTGATTTCGCCTATTTGAAATCTATTGGGTCTGTCAACTTTTTTAACATGTTACACAGCAGTTATCGTCTAAAGTAAAAAAAAAAAGCACTATGACGTGGCTAGCATTGACAGCGTCATAGCGCTTTTGCATTTTTATTTTGGTTTAAGCCATGTTGCACAGCAGCTAAACATTGACAAAGCCAATAGATTTCGCATTGGTGAAACCTATTAGCATTGTCAATGCTTATTTTAGTTTTATTTCTAAGCCCGAAGAATAAGCAGTAAGGTGTATTGACTACACCTGGAGGCCGCCCTCCTAAAGTTATGTAGGGTGTATTTTTGGCTAGCAACAGCTCGAGTGGCCTGTTAAAATTGAATAGGGTACCTGAACTGACCCTCTTACCCCAAAATATTCCAAACATGTTTTAAACAGCTGGTGCATTTTGAGCATACCACAAAATTATCTACCAGGAACATTATGATGTGCACATCAATTGTGTTGCATACTAAGCAGTGTTCAGTTCTGTTGCAATACTAGAGGATTTCCCTTCAAACGGACTAAAGAAAACAATGGAGGTCTTTGGCTAAGCAGGAACAAAGGAAGGCCAGTGGAAGGAAACTGGCCACAGGAAACAGTACCTGGTCCAAGCTCCACAACAAGGACAAAGAAGTGAAGTGGAGCAGAAACCTGGAGACAGTTGAGGGCGCTGACCAACAGGAAGAAAAGTAATGAGAGTGACGTGTTAGCCAGCCAATGCTAAGTGAAGGAAAATACCAGGTGGGCTCTGAGTCCCTTTTAAGATTAATTGTTTCGCTACAAGAGATTTTGCAAGCATTTCACAAGTGTTGTGCAGGCAAAACCTAAATACTGGCTCAGTAGACTATAAAACAAGCCCACAAAGCTACAAAACCCAGCCTGCATACTGTCCTATCAGATCAGCTCATCTGGCGCTCCCTTTTTTGCCCTATATGTCAGTCCGACCCAGCTCAAGGCACACCAAGAATGATTCACACATGCTGCACAAAATGTGAAAATATATACATGATAAGGAAAAGCTGTCGTCTAGAGCAAGACAATTTTAAAAAAAAATTTGTTCATTGCAATTTCAAAGACAAACATATAGGCAAGTTACATTAGAACAGCATTAGGCAGTGCCTCACAAGTAATCATCAGACAATCATAAGAGCAGCATCATCTATCAAAATCAGCAGTATTATGCAAGTAATTACATCCTTCGAATATCAATTAGGCAGTAACATGACGGTGACAACAGTAAGCGAGGTCATGGGGCCATGAAATGTTGGCCGATCTATTGTCGAAGGCACGTCAACCACCGTGTTTGGTGACCTGAGCCCCAATCCCGTTGGAAGAAGCTGTGTAAGCTAAGGAGGATCACTCATGTTATTTGTGACTGTGTCGCTGTTACAGCCATCCCCTGCCCTCCCCTCCACCCCAGTCTGTGCGTCTCCATCTATTGCATCATCCGTGCTTGAGCGTTAGACATAAACGTGCCATCCAGTAGAAGGGACTAGAAGTTTTTGGGCCTATTCCTCGGGGGCATCAGATTGTTATATAACTCAGTTTGGGTACAGCAATATATCAATTCTCTCTTCCAGAAAGCAAGGGAAGGGGGAGGGCCTCTCATCCAGGTTCTAGCAACGCACCACCTAGCTATTCGGAACGCCATGTCGACTACCCTCCTCTGGGCGGGGCGTAAGGGTTTGGAGTAACCCAGAAGGGCCAATAGAGGGTCCGGGTCCAGTGTCGGGGACAGTGTTCTGCTAATTTCCGTGTATATCGCCTGCCAGAAAGGGAAGATGACTGGGCAGGACCAGGCAACATGCAGGAAATCCGCCATCGGGGCCCTGCATCTTTCGCACTCAGGTGAATTGCGCATGCGGTACCTGTGGAGTCTCTCTGGGGTGTAATAGGTTCTGTTCAAATATTTAAAGTGTATGAGTCTGTGTCGACCGTTTAGGGAGATCTTTCTAGTGCTAGCACAGCAATAGTTCCACAGTTCCTCGTTCAACTCAGTGCCTAAGTCACTCTGCCAGGCCAATCTCGGCTTCGTGTATTCAGTGTATTTCTCTGTTTGGGCTATGCTATAGAGGTTAGTCATTAACTTTACAGGGGTTCTCGCAGCAACCACGTAGTCAAAAGCAGACACTGTTACCAGTTCCTCCCTGTCATTGCCAAGTAGCCCCCGCATAGCATGTCGCACCATATGAAACTGAAATCGCGATGTCAAAGTGGGGTTCTGCTCAGCAGCGTTAACCTCGTCCCAGGTTCGCGCTGTGCCAGCCGTAAATAAGTCACCCATGGTGTGCAGACCAAGCTGATGAAGGGCCAGGATTACCCCTCTCTCCCAACAAGGGGCTAGCCAGTGGCACCATTCAATCTCCGCCCGAGGGGAGTACAGTAAGGTACACGCCTGCATCTCCATCAAGCGATGCCAGGCATGTATAACAGAGTTCAGGGAATCTAAAATGCAAGTGCGGCGATCACTAAACATCGTCAGTAGTGCCGGTAAAGGGGTCGGGTCCGCAACTATCCTCTCAATACGAACGTAGGGAGCGTCATGTGGGCCATGTATCCAGGAATAAGCATGAGCACACTGTGCAACTCGATAGTAGAGTTACATGTCTGGTGCATTCAGACCTCCTGCTGCATATGGACGCACCAGAATGGTCCAGGCCACCCAGTGGGAAGAAAGGGTCATCGGAATATTATAGAATAAGAAGAGAAATTGCGGGAGAATCACCATTTTCATCAGGGAAATGCGCCCTAGAAGTGATAGCGGGAGGGAAATCCATTTCTCTATATCATCCTCCAGCCGCGATATGGCACGCCCATAGTTTTCACTGATAACGATCTCAGAGTCCGTGTGGGGGCGAATCCCTAGATACCGTACCGCATCAGTAGTCCACTGTAGTGGATACTCCGGTTCAAACTGTGCGGTGGAGGGCATTAGAGGGAACATAAGGGACTTAGCCCAGTTGACCTGAATGCCAGAAAGTGAACCAAAAAGAACTACCTCTCTCAAAACCGTGGAGAGGTGTGTGGCGGGGTCAAGAACATAAAGCAGTGTGTCGTCCGCGTAGGTGGAAACAATAAGGTGATAGGTTGGGTAGCGGATACCTCGGTGACTATGATACTCCCGAAGAGCACAAGCCAGCGGCTCAGCAGCCAACGCATAAAGTATCGGAGAGAGGGGGCCCCCCTGCCTCGTCCGACAGCAATGGATTCCGAAACCAGCGGGCCTATGCGAATGCGTGCCGTCGGCAAGGAGTATAACACCGTAAGGAGCTGTAAGAAAAGTTGTCCCACACCCATCCTTTTCAGCACCTGGTGGAGGAACACCCATTCTACTGAATCGAATGCCTTCTCCATGTCCAGGAAGACTGCGACAGCTGATACCTCTGGATGCGTATGTTGAAACGCAGCGAAGACAGTTCTAATGTTATATGTGAAGTTGAGCGTTGGGACAAATCCTGATTGCTCCGGGGCAACCAGGGATGTGACCATGGTTTGTAAGCGGTTAGAAAGAAGCTTAGCGAAGATTTTTGTATCCACATTCATGACAGAAAGTGGGCGATACGAGGCACAGTCACTCGGATCTTTGTCCGGCTTAAGAATCGCTACAATGATCGCCTCTCTCATAGAAGGAGGCATATTACCTGTGTTGGCCATATCAATTAACAGGGTAAGGAGTTGTGGCATCAATAGTTCAGAGAAAGCCTTATAAAAGCCGACCGTGAGGCCATCGCTGCCCGGCGCGGTGCCACACTTCATGGACGACAGCGCCATTGCAACCTCGTCCCGCTCAAAGGGCCGAGCTAAGAAGTCCCGGTGTAGGTCAGAGAGCCATGGCAGCTCGATATGTGTCAAGTAGTCCACAATACGCTCCTCAGAGCAGGACTCCTTGATGCGTACAGCGTCGCGTAATACTCTCGAAACCGCTACACAATACCTTCGTTGGGGAGCGGAACATCCGAGTCCTCTGAACGCATCACCGGTATCGAGGAGTGGTCTCTACCGTGTTTAGCTAAGCGGGCCAAAACCGAACCCGGGCGATCACCTTCACAATAGCTCCTGGCCGTAGCATACTTCCCCAGGTGTTTAATTTCTGAGTCCACCTCATCATTATATTCTCGTAGAACCCTCGCTATTTCCTGATCAATTGCGACGTCTCCGGTCTGCGCCCTCAGAGCCTCCAGATCCTTAAGTTTACGTTCCAACAGCTCTAGTCGGCCCCTAATCGACCTCAGCACACCTGCGTGTTTCGAGATGGTGACCCCTCTAGTGTATAGTTTAAATGCCTCCCAAACCGATTGAAATTCCTCAACACAGCCCACATTCGTTTCAAAGAAAACCTCCAAAGCAGTCAGTAGCTCCTCTTTGAAGAGGGGATCCAGCAAAGAGTACGGGGGAAGTGCCAGGCAAAAGGCGGGAGCCGCCGGGCGGGCATGGAGCAGGCAATCAGGATTGGCGAGTGGTCCGAGTAGGTTCGGGGCAACACCTCGCATGCCCTTACGTTTTGAAGAAATCGAGAAGACAAAAACCAGTAGTCTATTCTCGTCTATATATTATGTGGGGCTGAGTAGAGTGTAAATCCTCCCTGTGACAGATGTCTATGTCTCCAAACATCAACCTAGTCTAAATTTAGTAGCTGTATGGATAGAGTCCGTGCAGAGGCAGAGGGGATCGCGTTGGGCCATCCGATCTGTCTAGCCCAGGGTGTTGAGTCAGATTAAAATCCCCACCCCAGGAAGTGATCTTGTCAGCGAAGAGATGAATCTTTGCCGCTAAGTCTGTGTAGAAGGCAGGGAAATCAAAGTTAGGACCGTAGGTGTTCACAATACACAAGTCCGCGCCCTTGCCGCGGCAGCTTGTGATAGTAAATCGACCATCATTATCTGTCACTAGTGGCGACCATGTTAAGGAGGATTTCGGGCTGAACCAAGTGAGTACCCCTCTGGCATGCGTGATAAAACCTGCTGCATGTATATTATTCTTGAGCCCTCTATAGCCAAGGATGGGACTATATAGTGGGAGGTGCGTCTCCTGCAAAACAGCAATGCCTACTCTGTGTCTAGCCAAGTATTGGAGGACCCTGCGCACCTTAGAGTGGTCGTTCAAGCCCCGAACGTTCCGGATCAGGAATCTCAACATGTCAGGCCCCTCCATCCCTAAACCCCTGAGCTGCGGAGTGCCACAGGGCTCCTCTCTGAGCCCTGTATTGTTCAACGTGTACATGAGGCCGCTGGCGGGTGTTGTCGAACCATATGGCATTAAAATCGTGTCATATGCCGACGACACCCAGCTTGTGGTCTTGCTGGCCACGAAGAACAACACTCACTCCCCAGCTGACCTGCTAAACTGCCTAGAGGACGTCAAGGGATGGATGACCAACTCCTCCCTCAAACTAAACGGAGACAAGACGGAGCTCATGCTCCTAGGCCCAACCTCCCCTGTGTCTTTCACCTCCTTGTGGCCCAGTGCTCTGGGTCCCCCCCCTACTCACAAGGAAAGTGTGAAAAGCCTGGGAGTATGGCTGGACAATAAACTCTCCTTCTCTACCCAGGCCAAAAAGCTGTCCGCCACTTGCTTTGGCCTACTTAGAATCCTGAGGAAAGTGCTCCCGCTACTTCCCTTAGAGGCCAAAAAGGTGGCAGTACAAGGTCTTATCCAATCCCGCCTGGACTCAAACAATGCGCTATACTTGGGGGCCCCGGAGATGACCCTCAGGAAATTGCAAATTGTTCAAAACTGCGCAGCACGCACCCTGCTGAAAATCCCGCGTACCCAGTCGGCCAAACCTGCTCTAAAAAGTCTCCACTGGCTGCCAGTGAGGCAGAGAGTGGCCTTTAAGGCGCTATGCTTAGCGCACCGCGCCTTTTGGAAAACGGGCCCTGCCATAAACATAGACCTGGTCACCCCCTATCACCCTAAGAGGAACCTTCGGTCGACGGAGGCATTCCTCGCCGTTGTCCCCAGAGTGAAGCGAGCCAGGTCTGGAGGCAGGCTGTTCTCCCTGAACACTGCCAGGCTATGGAATGCTCTTCCCATCTCACTCCGCTCCAACCCAGACCTCCTCGCATTCCGGAAAAATCTAAAGACACTGCTGTTTGCTCAATCATATGTACCCTAGCTCCTTCCAGTCACTTCCCTTCAACCCAGCGCTTGGACGCCTGCGGGCAGCAACCGCGCTTAATAAATACTGTTACAATTACAATTACAATTACAATATTAGTGTCCGTTTCGCTGCATCCATCACTCCTCCAACCCAGTACTTCAGAAAAATAGGAGGGTGGAAACACCTCTCCGTGCTCAGTTGCCAAATGTCTCAATCCAAAAATGCGAGTTCAAAAACTGCCAAAGCCTGCAAATGTCGATAGGTCCTAAAAAAGAGAGGCAATGCCTCGCATGCCCTTACGTTTTGAAGAAATCGAGAAGACAAAAACCAGTAGTCTATTCTCGTCTATATATTATGTGGGGCTGAGTAGAGTGTAAATCCTCCCTGTGACAGATGTCTATGTCTCCAAACATCAACCAAGTCTAAATTTAGTAGCTGTATGGATAGAGTCCGTGCAGAGGCAGAGGGGATCGCGTTGGGCCATCCGTTCTGTCTAGCCCAGGGTGTCGAGTCAGATTAAAATCCCCACCCCAGGAAGTGATCTTGTCAGCGAACAGATGAATCTTTGCCGCTAAGTCGGTGTAGAAGGCAGGGAAATCAAAGTTAGGACCGTAGGTGTTCAAAATACACAAGTCCGCGCCCTTGCCGCGGCAGCTTGTGATAGTAAATCGACCATCATTATCTGTCACTAGTGGCGACCATGTTAAGGAGGATTTCGGGTTGAACCAAGTGAGTACCCCTCTGGCATGCGTGATAAAACCTGCTGCATGTATATTATTGTTGAGACCTCTATAGCCAAGGATGGGACTATATAGTGGGAGGTGCGTCTCCTGCAAAACAGCAATGCCTACTCTGTGTCTAGCCAAGTATTGGAGGACCCTGCGCACCTTAGAGTGGTCGTTCAAGCCCCGAACGTTCCGGATCAGGAATCTCAACGTGTCAGGCCCCTCCATCCCTACCGTCCCATCCTCTGCCATGAAGTGCGTGGAAAAGTCATAGCTGCTATGTCAAGTGAAAGTATGAGGCGTCTGGCAGGCACGTTACTGCTCTTCAATGTCTCCCAATTGTCTGCAACAAACCGTGCAACCAATAAAAAACTGTATACTAGAACATTTCCCTCAAATTCCTTTTCCCTACCCCCCGCCCACGGCTGCCCAACCCCAACAAGGCCGCGGTCAGTTTCCCACCCCGTCAAACAGTTCCCAACCTCCCTGTCTCTCCTCGGCAACCAAACATTCGCAAACACACATACACACATAATCAAGACCCCCCACCCACCCTTATGGATACACACAAGAGAGCAGTGGTAAGCACACAGGGGCAGATGTAGTCGGGAAATAGGAGTGCAAGTATCACTCTATATTAGTGTCCGTTTCGCTGCATCCCTCACTCCTCCAACCCAGTACTTCAGAAAAATAGGAGGGTGGAAACACCTCTCCGTGCTCAGTTGCCAAATGTCTCAATCCAAAAATGCGAGTTCAAAAACTGCCAAAGCCTGCAAATGTCGATAGGTCCTAAAAAGGAGAGGCAATGTGCAAGGATCAAACCATAACTCTGTGCCCAGCAAAAACCTGAAAAAGCAATTAGTGGACCCCACAGGGCATGGGAGTACAAGATCATCTCATAACAATAACCACATCTATAGAAGACCATCATAACCCAGTGTCTTAGCCCCCCTCCCGCACATAAGACCTGCCACGGTATGACACAGCAGAGCGTCAGGAATCACACAAGCTGCATTCAGTCTTGCTTCTCCAAGGAATCTCTCTCTGTGGTCCCGCTCTCTTTCCTCAGTGAGTGGGTCTCCCTCTGCCAGTCTTTCAGGGTCTTTTGGAGAGCCTTGGGGTCCGTAAAGATCAAGGATCTACCCTGCCTGTTGACACGCAGTTTCGCGGGGTATAGCATCGCATAGTCTGCACCAAGCTCGCGTAGCTGATGTTTCAGCGGGGCAAATTGTTTCCTGGCTTCCTGCACCCTGGCCGTGAAGTCAAGATATATGGAAAGAACCATACCCTCATATTGTAGCGGCTGCTTTTCTCTGACCAGTTTCAGGGCTACATTGCGATCCTGATAGTTTAGCAATTTGGCGATGATGGGCCGAGGGGGAGCCCCCGGTTTGGGTCGCGGGCCCAGCGAGCGATGTGCCTTTTCAACTATAAACATGTTCAAGAATGCAGTGTCTCCAAGGAGTTTCTTCAGGCGGCCTTCCATAAACAGTTCCATATTGCCTGTCTGAGTGGTTTCTGGAAGGCCCGGGACGCGTAGATTGGATCGGCGCGAGCGGGCCTCCAAATCCTCGGTCTTGTCCAAGAGAGACTGCACGGCCTTACCAATTTGCTTGTTGTTGGAGCCGAGCGTGGTCTGTGCCTCCTCAATCTCAGTGATCCGGCGCTTGCATATCAATACGTTCTGCTTGTTTATCAAGCCGCTCGGCTATGCGATCCATGCGATAAGTAAGAGCGTCTATTTTCGTGCCCAGGTTTGCCATACCCCCTTGGAGATTCTTTTCCATGGTCAGAAGAATACTGCGTAAGCCTTGCTGCTGTACCTTTTCTGTCCCAGGCCTTTACTCCCTGGCGCCCCCGCTTTCGTTTTCCATCACTTTGGGGCCTTTGGGGCCAAAGGAGAGTTTGGACTGTGTCCTATTAGAGCAACCCATAACAGCAAAGGGTGCACCCCCTCACCGCCGGGGTGGGATCCAGGCCAGGAGACCCCAAGCAACAGAATCCCCCCTCAAGCGCCCCCACAGCCATGCAGACCTCCAGGCGAAAAGTCAGTGATTGCACGGGGCAGCAGCCTCAACTAGGGGAATCGGAAAGCAAGCGCACACACTGCAAAAAGCCACAGGTGATGGACAGAATGCAGAACAATGTCATACATTCACCCCAGTACAGAGATCGGGGCCTAAATCTATTGTTTTTTTGCACTCCACACCACCCCAGTTCAGACATGGTCATATCCAAATCAGTCTGACCCTGGGCCTCATGGGAACAGTCCAGCCCAAACTGCCAAGCCATGCCTTCCCTGGACCGGAAACAAGCTTCCAAGGACCTGTTTCTAGCATTCCAGCCGTCTTCAGCCCGGCTTGCTTGAATCCAGTGGTGTGGAGTGCATAGGACTCACGTCTGAGCATACCCATCCCACTCGGGGTGACAAATGCGAAAACCACAGGTGATGGACAGAATGCAGAACAATGTCATACATTCACCCCAGTACAGAGATCTGGGGATAAATCCATCGTTATTTCGCACTCCACATCACCCAAGTTCAGACATGGCCATATGCAAATCAGTCTGACCCTGTGCCTCATGGGAACAGTCCAGCACGAACTGCCAAGCCATGCCTTCCCTGGACCGGAAAAAAGCTTCTGAGGACCTGTTTCTGGCATTCCCGCTGTCTTCAGCCCGGCTTGCTTGAATCTAGTGGTGTGGAGTGCATGGGACTCACGTCTGAGCATACCCATCCCACTCGGGGTGACAAATGCAAAAACCACAGGTGATGGACAGAATGCAGAACAATGTCATACATTCACTCCTGTACAGAGATCTGGGCCTAAATCCATTGTTTTTTTGCACTCCACACCACCCCAGTTCAGACATGGTCATATGCAAATCAGTCTGACCCTGTGCCTCATGGGAACAGCCCGAACTGCCAAGCCATGCCTTCCCTGGACCGGAAACAAGCTTCCGAGGACCGGTTTCTGGCATTCCCGCCGTCTTCAGCCCGGCTTACTTGAATCTAGTTGTCACGTTTCATGTTCTACTTAGAGGACTACATCTCCCAGAGTGCCTGGGGCTTAGTCTGTTGTTTGTGTTGTGTGTGTGTTTCACTCCGTTTTCTATATCTGTACTTTTCCTCCTCCCTCCAGTGCTTGTCACTTTTGCTGCCTGCCTACCTGATATTCTGAGGATTGCTGAAGCCTTACGAGGCCCCTTGCTTTTGCTTTGTGGATTATTGTTGCTCGGAGGAGTAGAGACTGAGCCAAGCCGTGCTGCAGCCTGTTCCGCTGCACGGCGTGTTACTGTCCTTTGACCTGGAGCCGCGCTGCAGGCTGAGGAGGAGCCACGCTGGAGAATCGAAGGAGCCGCGCTGCAGGCTGAGGAGGAGCCGCGCTGGAGAATCGAAGGCGTGGTGGAAAAGTCGAGTCGGCGTTTGAGGAACTGATGGTACGTGAGCTCTGAAAGGCGTTCTAACAAACAAATAGAGTTATCGAACGTTTCTGATTAGAGCCTTTCACCGGTACCTTTGTAGAAGCGGCTGCTTCTACGTTTCATTACATTTTTGAGTCTGAGGACTGTGTTTCTTGAGCACCATTAATTTCTCTTGACAGCGTGGGACTATTGTCGAGTCAGGACTTTAGTTCCTGTGAATTGGCATATTAGTACTTTCTGCAATAGCACTAGACCCGGAGATCATTGACAGGCTATCAGATTTACGAGACTTCAGTAGAGAAAGCGCATTAACTTTGGAGATGTGTATTTAAGACTAAGGATTCTGCTTTCTCTCTGGAGCTGAAAACCCTATGGATTCTATTTTTTCTTTTTCTTTTTATCCTTGTTTTTCTTGGATGATTGTGGCAGTTTAGACTAATTACCTATTTAGCAAACAAAGAAAGAACTTCAACCCATCTTCGCCAGCTGTAGATGGTTTCTGGCTGCCAGCCTGTTTTCTTTATTTTCTCCATTTTTTCCCCTTCCCTGGGAGGGGTTTCCCTAGAGGAGTTTTATACTTATGGCTCGTCGGGGGAACTGTTCCTAGGGAGGAAGGAAGTAGGCAACATCATCGCTCCTGCTGCATCTGACTATCAAGGTTAGTCATCCTGCCTCGATTGTGACAGAGTGACAAGCCCACGTTCTCTTGCGGCCCGAGCGATGGATACCAACACCGTATTGCAAACCGTGTTGGATTCTCTAACGGCTTTAAGGGTAGAGGTGGACGCAGTGAGAGGGGAGAACCATGATATGCGGAATGAGATGGGGGCTCTCAGACGTGATGTTGAGGGATTGGCTCAAGTTAGGACTGCAGGAAAGCAGTACATTAGAGAGGCTACCTTACCCCCCCCCCCCCCCCCCTGTCCAAACATTTTCCCATTTAGCTCCAGGAGGGCAGGGTCCATCCACCATTCAGGTCATACAACCCGTTCAGCTACCATTGGCACCGCCTGAAAGATTCTTAGGGGATCCTAAAAAATTTAGCACCTTTCTGGGGCAGTGTAAGTTGCATTTTATGTGCAAACCTACAGTATTTCCGGATGATCATTCTAAGACCGCTTTTATGTTGTCCTATTTAGGAGGCAATGCTGCAAGCTGGTCATTCCCTCTTATAGACAAAAACGATCCTGTGCTAGCTAGCTTTGACGATTTTTGTGATGAAATGCGTAAGTTGTTTGATCGCAAGGCTCACATGTTGTCCTTGGATCGAGAACTTATAACGCTCAAGCAAGGGTCGCTAGATTTGTTAACCTATATTACCCATTTCAATCGTCTTGTTGTCGAGACTGATTGGCCATCTGCCAAACGAGTTTCCTTGTTTTATCAAGGATTGAGAGGGGAACTGAAGGATGGGCTGGCCCAGGTGGTGAACATGCCCACTTGTTGTGAAGAATTGATAGATCTGACTATACAGCTGGATCACCGGATACAAGAACGGAAGGGCGATAAGCATCTCTATGACTTGAGGTTTCCAGTTTCCAAACCTAGAGTGGCGTCGGAGGGAGCTTCTACCGCTGATACCACGGAGCCCATGCAAATAGGGGGAGTTAGAGGCCCATTGAGTACCGAAGAAAGAACGCGTCGACGTAATCAAAAGCTTTGCATGTATTGCGGAAAGCCTGGTCATTTCATCAGAGACTGTAAGGCCAAAACGAAGAGTGTTAGAAATATCCCTGCGGTTGACTATCCCTCTACGGATTCGGGAAACGAGAAAGCTCAAACAAATCAGAGGCCTTTGGTTTGAGCTATGATGGAGTGAAAGAGGTCTCTCATGCAATCGCTAATACCATGCAACCAGCTGTGTCCCATATGAATTTGTGTGTTACCCTTACATGGCATGGAAACATACCTGTCATGGTACATGCCATGCTCGATTCCGGAGCAACGGGTAACTTAATTGATGTTCAATATGCTAGGAGGCTGGGAGTTCCTTGCATCGAAAAAGAAGTACCTGAAGCGGTGAAAGCTGTTGATGGATCGGATTTGACATCTGGACCAGTGTGTTATCATACCTGTCCATTGTTGATGCAAGTAGGACATGAACATTATGAACGCATAGCCTTTGATTTAATTGATGCTCCTCAGTTTCGGTTGATCTTGGGTATGCCTTGGTTAACTCAACATGACCCGCTAGTTAAGTGGGCTGCTCGTTCCATCACATTGAGTTCAGCATATTGTGCCGAACATTGTATTTCAACGCATCCTCATGAGGAAATCAAACTGGAGACCCATGCTAGCACGTTGGCTTCCGGAGGAAGAGAGTTGGGAGTCAACGCCAACACCACCGTTCCAGAGGTATATCAAAGATACCAAGATGTCTTCAGTGAAAGAGAAGCCAGTAAACTACCCCCACATCGGGATTATGACTGTGACATCGAGTTGGAACCTGGCGCTAATATACTGTGTAGTAGAGTATATGCTCTCACTGAAGCTGAAAACGTTTATCTACAACAATACCTGAAGAAATTGTTGGAATCCAGATTCATCCGTCCATCTACGTCCCCTGCTTCGTCGCCTCTCTTCTTTATTCCCAAGAAGGAAGGACGCTTAAGAACTTGCATAGACTACAGAGCTATTAACCGAGTGACCAGGAAGAACCGGTACCCACTGCCTTTGATTCCTGTCTTGTTGGACCAGCTAAAAGATGCTAGAATATTCACCAAGCTGGATTTGCGGGGGCATATCACTTGGTGCGTGTTCGCAGAGGAGATGAGTGGAAAACTGCCTTCCGGACCAGATACGGGCTTTACGAATACCAAGTGATGCCGTTTGGCCTTTGCAATGCCCCTGCGGCATTCCAATTCTTCATGGACGATGTTTTGCAAGGCTTATTGGATGTGTCATGTATAGTGTATATAGATGACATATTGATATATTCATCTACGGAAGAAGAACATGTCCAACATGTGATGGAAGTGTTGGAACGTTTATAACAACATGAATTGTATGCTAAGCTGGAAAAGTGTTTCTTTCATACAGGAGAAGTGGAGTTCCTGGGTTACGTCATCGGCCCGAATGGTATACAGATGGATAAAAAGAAAACGCAAGCTATTATCCAGTGGGAATCTCCTTCGAATGTAAAAGCTTTGCAGAGCTTTCTAGGATTTGCAAACTTTTACAGAAGATTTATCAAAGACTTCTCCAGGATCATACAACCATTGACCCATTTGCTGAAAAAAGGAGTTATCTTTAAGTGGTCTGATCCAGCGGAAGAAGCCTTCCGGACTCTAAAGAATTGTTTCGTTACTGCTCCTATTCTCCGACATCCAGATGCTAGCCAACCCTATATCATCGAGACGGATGCCTCATTCTATGCCATCGGAGGTATTTTGTCACAGAGAAATCCGGATACCGGTCAACTACATCCGGTGGCTTATTATTCCCGTAAACTGTCCTCTTGTGATATCAATTACAGCATCACAGATAAGGAGTTGCTAGCCATCAAGAGGGCTTGTGAGGAATGGAGACACCATCTCATGGGGGCTAGACATACAGTGGAAATTTTCACCGATCATCGGAATCTCCTTTTCTTGAAAAGTGCACGAGCATTAACACCACACCAATTACGATGGTCGTTGTTCTTCTCGGATTTTGATTTTGTGATCAAATATCGTCCAGGTCCACAAAATGGTAAGGCCGATGCGCTGTCAAGACCAGAATCAGCAGTGAGAGATCAACCCCCACCTCTCGATGAACCACCTGCCATTCTCCAGGAAGTTTCCTTTCCTCCGTCGGTTTCAGTTATTACAAGTTCCCTTGATTTCCTGAAACAAGTAGAAGAGGAAGTCAAACTAATGGATGCGCAAACATGGATTGCCGTAGAACCACAGCAGAGAACGATTCGAAAAGGACTTCTTTTCAAGGATAAGCTGTTGTATGTGTTTACACCGGAATTACAAAATCAAGTTCTGTAATGGACTCATGCTTCTACCCTAGGAAGACACATGGGTGTTCAGAAAACTCTGCAAACTGTCATCAGGTATTTCTGGTGGGAATCTATGAAAAAGGACATTGCGGACTATGTGGCTAAGTGTCCTGTTTGTACCCAGGTGAAGGCTCAACATCAAAGAGGTAGTGGGTTGTTACGACCTATACAGATACCTCCAGCACCATGGCACACAGTCTCTATGGATTTTATTGTAGGGATGCCTCTCAGTCACGGCAACAACACCATCTTAGTGGTTATTGATCATTTAACCAAAATGGGTCATTTTATAGCACTAACTAAATTACCTACCTCTGCGGAGTTGGCCTTAGTCTTCCTGCAAAATGTGGTCAGGTTACATGGGGTACCTTCTGTTCTTATCACTGATAGGGGAACACAGTTTACCTCTAAGTTCTGGAAGGCATTGTGTGACATCTTGGATATCGATGCCCGTTTGTCGACAAGTTATCATCCTCAGACAGACGGGAAGACTGAAAGGCTAAATCAAACACTTGAACAGTATCTAAGGTGTTTTACTATGCAACATAGTGAGGAATGGAGGACGTTGTTGTGGATGGCAGAGTTCGCCTACAATAGCGCTACTCATTCCTCCTTGGGATGTTCGCCTTTCTATTGTATTAATGGCTTTCATCCCAATTTCTTGCCCTTTGAACATCCTGGCATATCCTCACTTCCTTCTTACAGGAGCACCATGCTCACCTTACAACTATAGCACAGGAGGCTGGAGAGCAGTTGGTGGCAGCCAGGGACCATGACAAAAAGCAGGCTGATAGAAAAAGATCCCCTGAGCCTGAGTATACGATAGGGGACAAGGTATGGCTGAGTACGAGGTACTTGAAATTGAAGGGGAATACAAGATTGCAGCCTAAGTATGTCGGCCCATATCCCATTCTTGCTGTAATCAATCCAGTGGCCATGAAATTACGTCTCCCCTCGACTTGGCACATACACCCGGTGTTCCATGTGTCCCTTTTGAAGCCGTACGTGCTAGGTACTAGAGCTATGAAGAGACCACAACCTGTGGAGATTGATGGGGATGTTGAGTATGAGGTGAGAGCTGTACTTGATTCTAGGAAAGTGAGAGGTGTGCTACAATACCTGATTGATTGGAAAGGGTATGGGCATAAGGAACGTTCGTGGGAACCTAGTTCTAATCTACACTGTCCTGGCCTTTTGAGGCGGTTTCACGCTCAGTTCCCATTAAAGCCTGGTGGACCGCCGAGACGTCGGCCTTAGTGAGGGGGTTCTGTCACGTTTCATGTCCTACTTAGAGGACTACATCTCCCAGAGTGCCTGGGGCTTAGTCTGTTGTTTGTGTTGTGTGTGTGTTTCACTCCGTTTTCTATATCTGTTCTATTCCTCCTCCCTCCGGTGCTTGTCACTTTTGCTGCCTGCTTACCTGATATTCCGAGGATTGCTGAAGCCGTACGAGGCCCCTTGCTTTTGCTTTGTGGATTATTGTTGCTCGGAGGAGCGGAGACCGAGCGAAGCCGTGCTGCAGCCTGTTCCGCTGCACGGCGTGTTACTGTCCTTTGACCTGGAGCCGCGCTGCAGGCTGAGGAGGAGCCGCGCTGGAGAATCGAAGGAGCCGCGCTGCAGGCTGAGGAGGAGCCGCGCTGGAGAATCGAAGGCGTGGTGGAAAAGCAGAGTCGGTGTTTGAGGAACTGATGGTACGTGAGCTCTGAAATGCGTTCTAACAAACAAATAGAGTTATCGAACATTTCTGATTAGAGCCTTTCACCGGTACCTTTGTAGAAGCGGCTGCTTCTACGTTTCATTACATTTTTGAGTCTGAGGACTGTGTTTCTTGAGCACCATTAATTTCTCTTGACAGCGTGGGACTATTGTCGAGTCAGAACTTTAGTTCCTGTGAATTGGCATATTAGTACTTTCTGCAATAGCACTAGACCCGGAGATCATTGACAGGCTATCAGATTTACGAGACTTCAGTAGAGAAAGCGCATTAACTTTGGAGATGTGTATTTAAGACTAAGGATTCTGCTTTCTCTCTGGAGCTGAAAACCCTATGGATTCTATTTTTTCTTTTTCTTTTTATCCTTGTTTTTCTTGGATGATTGTGGCAGTTTAGACTAATTACCTATTTAGCAAACAAAGAAAGAACTTCAACCCATCTTCGCCAGCTGTAGATGGTTTCTGGCTGCCAGCCTGTTTTCTTTATTTTCTCAATTTTTTCCCCTTCCCTGGGAGGGGTTTCCCTAGAGGAGTTTTATACTTATGGCTCGTCGGGGGAACTGTTCCTAGGGAGGAAGGAAGTAGGCAACGTCATCGCTCCTGCTGCATCTGACTATCAAGGTTAGTCATCCTGCCTCGATTGTGACACTAGTGGTGTGGAGTGCATGGGACTCACATCTGAGCATACCCATCCCACTCGGGGTGACAAATGCAAAAACCACAGGTGATGGACAGAATGCAGAACAATGTCATACATTCACCCCAGTACAGAGATCTGGGCCTAAATCTATTGTTTTTTTGCACTCCACAACACCCCAGTTCAGAAATGGCCATATGCAAATCAGTCTGACCCTGTGCCTCATGGGAACAGTCCAGCCCGAACTGCCAAGCCATGCCTTCCCTGGACCGGAAACAAGCTTCCGAGGAATGGTTTCTGGCATTCCAGCCGTCTTCAGCCCGGCTTGCTTGAATCCAGTGGTGTGGAGTGCATGGGACTCACGTGTGAGCATACCCATCCCACTCGGGGTGACAAATGCAAAAACAACAGGTGATGGACAGAATGCAGAACAATGTCATACATTCACCCCAGTACAGAGATCTGAGCCTAAATGCATCGTTTTTTTGCACTCCACACTACCCCAGTTCAGACATGGCCATATGCAAATCAGTCTGACCCTGTGCCTCATGGGAACAGTCCAGCCTGAACTGCCAAGCCATGCCTTCCCTGTACCGGAAACAAGCTTCCGAGGACCGGTTTCTGGCATTCCAGCCGTCTTCAGCCCGGCTTGCTTGAATCCAGTGGTGTGGAGTGCATGGGACTCACGTCTGAGCATACCCATCCCACTCAGGGTGAAATAAAATGAAATAAAATAAGGTATTTATACAGCACACGGTGGCCAAACGGCTTCCTGGCGCTGAGAGCTCTACTGAACAGAACAGACAGGGCCGAGGAAGTTAGCAGGGGTAGGCCTGGGCAAACAAGAATGTTTTGAGCGCTTTACGGAAGTGTGAAAAGATGGGAATAGAACGCATGGAGAGAGGGAGAGAGTTCCAGAACAGGGGGGCAAGGACAGAGAATCTGGTTCCACCAGTGCGGGATTTACGAAAGCGGGGAACAGTGAGGAGGGCAGAGGTAGATGAGCGGAGGGTACGGGCAGGGGTGTGAGTGGAGATCAAAGAATTGATGAACGCCGGAGCAGAGCGATCAACAGCCCGAAAGACTAAACACCCTAGGTTAAACAGGGATCTCTGTAGAACGGGAAGCCAGTGGAGAGATTTGAGGACGGGAGTGATATGGTGAGTTTTGGGAAAATGAAAAATAAGTCGGGCAGCCTGATTTTGGATTGCTTGGAGACGACGGGTTTCGTAGGCAGGAATACCCACGAACAAGCTGTTTCCATAATCAAGGCGGGAAGTGATGAGGGCCGAAATGATAATTTTGAGGGAATCAAGGGAAAAAAACGGGAAATTTTACGAATCAGACGGAGGGAAAGAAAGCAGGAAGACACTACAGAACTGACCTGGCCGTGCATTGACAGGTCATGGCTGACCTTAATGCCCAGTGTTTTGATGGAAGGAACAGGGGTAGGAGGGGGACCAAAAAAAGGGGGCCAGAAAGCAGAGGACCAGGGGCTGGATGAGCCACCCGTCAAGACAAGCTCAGTCTTGTCTGGATTGAGCTTGAGGTGATTGGCGCTCATCCACCCAGAAATGAAAACCAGAGTGGAGCGAAAAAAAGATAAGGAGTGAGAAGAGGAAGAAAGATCAAAGACGAGCTGGAGGTCATCTGCGTAGTTGTACACAGAGACCCCCAGATCGAGAAGAGAAACAATAAGGGGGCGAATATAAAGATTGAAAAGAAGAGGGGAGAGAGAGGAACCTTGGGGAACCCCACAGGACACCGGGAGGGGGGAGGCAGAGAAACCGGAGAGGTGACAGCTTGTGAGCGTCCTGAAAGAAAGGACGTGATCCAGGAGAGAGCGGAGCCTCGGATGCCCGCTGCGCTGACACGGTCAAGAAGGATGGTATGATCGACCGTGTCAAACGCAGCGGATAAATCCAGGAGAACCAAAGCTCGAGGGGAGTTGGTGTCAGCCTTGGCTTTCAACTCATCGAGAACCGCAAGCACCACTGACTCGGTTGAGTGGCCCGAGCGGAAGCCTGCTTGGTGGGAAGCAAGGAGATGGTTCTGCTCAATATAAGAGGAAAGACAGGAGGTGGCATAGCTTTCGAGGATTTTGGCAAGATAGGGAAGAAGAGAAATAGGTCTGAAATTAGAAGGGAGGGAAGAATCAAGACCAGGTTTTTTGAGGATGGGAAAAACAATCGCAGATTTAAATGAGGAGGGGACCAAGCCAGTTGAAAGGGAAGCATTAAGAAAGGAAAGAGGAGTAGTGGGGCAAAAGGTAAAGAGAGTTCTCAGCACGTGGGCAGGGGCACAATCGGCAGGGGAGCCAGACTTGATTTTGGTAAGTAAAGCTAGAAAGGAGTCCAAGGAAATAGATGGAAAGGAAGCAAAGGAAGAATTAGACACAGGAAGGGCAGGATGAAGAAGAGGGAAGGGAGTGGTAGGAATGTTGGATTTAATTTTAGCGATCTTCTCGATAAAGAAGTCGTTTAAAGAAGAACAGAGGGCCTGGGAAGGGATAAGCTTGGGGCAGACACGATCAGAGGTGGCCCGATTAGTGACCAAGGAAAAGATCTCTTTAGATTTATTAGCGGATAATGCTACCTGCTCAGAGAAATACTTGGTCTTGGACACAAGGATAGCTTTCTTATAATCATTAAGGAGACGTTTATATTTGGCCTTGAGATCGGGGCAATAACTGCGGCGCCAAAGACGCTCAGAGCGTCTAAGTTCCAGTTTAAGGACCTTGAGTTCAGAGTTGAACCATCTATGGGCCTCGTGAGGGCGAATAGACTTGACTATTTTAAGAGGGGCAACTAGATCACAACCAGAAGATAACCAATTGCTTACTGCGACGCGCTGAAGATCGAGAGGAAGGCCGTTGAGGTCAGGAAGGGAGGATGCCAAGGAGAGGGAAAGGGAAGGGAGGTCCACGCGGTTCCAACTGCGTGCAAAGATGTTCTTGGGGCGAGAGGATTTGTGAAGGGAACCGAGATTAATAGTGAAGAAGATAAGAGAGTGGTCAGACCAGGTGCAAGGAAGGATGCTAGGGGGAGAGACAATGTCCTGAGATGACCAGACTGGGTCCAATGTATGACCAAGGTTATGGGTGGGAGCAGAAACGTGAGACAGGAGGTTAAGACACGAGAGGGTGGCCGTGAAGTCCTTGGACGCCAGGTCCTCCCTGGGGTCACCAGGCCAGTAATTGAAGTCTCCCAGCAGGAGAACCGAGGAGTTGTTAACTACTAGGGTAGCAAGGAGTTCCTGCAGGGAGGCCATAAACAAAGGCATATTCAGGGGGGGGCGGTACACAAGGACAACTGTCAGAGGGGCGGGAAGATTAGTGGAAGGGGCAACCAAAAAATCCACTCCAGCTATGGAAGATTGAGGGAAAAGCTGGAATTGGAGACTGGCCCGAACAATCATGGCAACGCCGCCTCCGATCCTGCCGTCAGGGCGATCAGCCCGGAGGGCGTAGTAGGAATCGGGGAGGATGGCCAGGATGTCAGGGAGTGAAGCCTCTGAGAACCAAGTTTCTGTTAAAAACAGAATGTCAGGGGAATCGGAGGTAAGAAGGTTAAATAATTGCAGTTGATGCTTGCCTGCCGAGCGAGTGTTAAGGAGGCAGGCATAGGCAATGTGAGAAGGAGAATGTGTGGTGGTAGAAAGCGTAGGATCCTGAGAAGGCAAGGAAGAGATAGCTCGCGGGGAAGTGGCACGGTCAGAATGGGGGGCATAGATACCTAGGGAAGTGAGATGCTGCGTGAGGGAATGGGGAAGAGGCACATCAGCAGAACAGGAGAGAAGTTGCGCAGAGGAGTATGAGAGTAAAGAGGCAGGGGCTGTGACCCCTGGTCCTGGCCCGTCGCGGACGGGCGCAGACGGGCTTAACTTAGGCGCAACTTCGGCGCGCCTTCGTCGCGCCCGCTGCACTCGTCTGCTGCGCTGCCGGGATAGGAGAGCCATAAAGTAGGCCGCCAGAAGTAGTAGGGGCGAGGCAGGGGTGGAGGGACAGAGGAGCTGCCCCACCAACCACAGAGCAGCCCAAGATGGTGGCCACGCCAGTCCCCGCCCCAGTGACCTGCCCGTCAGAGGGGACAAATGCAAAAACTACAGTTGATGGACAAAATGCAGAACAATGTCATACATTCACCCCAGTACAGAGATCTGGGCCTAAATCCATCTTTTTTTGCACTCCACACCACCCCAGTTCAGACATGGCCATATGCAAATCAGTCTGACCCTGTGCCTCATGGGAACAGTCCAGCCCGAACTGCCAACCCATGCCTTCCCTGGACCAGAAACAAGCTTCGAGGACCGGTTTCTGGCATTCCAGCCGTCTTCAGCCCGGCTTACTTGAATTTAGTGGTGTGGAGTGCCTGGGACTCACGTCTGAGCTACCCATCCCACTCGGGGTGACAAATGCAAAAACCACAGGTGATGGACAGAATGCACAACAATGTCATACATTCACTCCAGTACAGAGATCTGGGCCTAAATCCATCATTTTTTTGCACTCCACACCACCCCAGTTCAGACATGGCCATAAGCAAATCGGTCTAACCCTGTGCCTCATGGGAACAGTCCAGCCCAAACTGCCAAGTCATGCCTCCCCTGGAGCGGAAACAAGCTTCCGAGGACTGGTTTCTGGCATTCCAGCCGTCTTCAGCCCGGCTTGCTTGAATCCAGTGGTGTGGAGTGCATGGGACTCACGTCTGAGCATACCCATCCAACTCGGGGTGACAAATGCAAAAACCACAGGTGATAGACAGAATGCACAACAATGTCATACATTCACTCCAGTACAGAGATCTGGGCCTAAATCCATCGTTTTTTTGCACTCCACACCACCCCAGTTCAGGCATGGCCATAAGCAAATCGGTCTGACCCTGTGCCTCATGGGAACAGTCCAGCCCGAACTGCCAAGCCATGCCTCCCCTGGAGCGGAAACAAGCTTCCGAGGACTGGTTTCTGGCATTCCAGCCGTCTTCAGCCCGGCTTGCTTGAATCCAGTGGTGTGGAGTGCATGGGACTCACGTCTGAGCATACCCATCCCACTCGGGGTGACAAATGCAAAAACCACAGGTGATGGACAGAATGCAGAACAATGTCATACATTCACCCCAGTACAGAGATCTGGGCCTAAATCCATCGTTTTTTCGCACTCCACACCACCCCAGTTCAGACATGGCCATATGCAAATCAGTCTGACCCTGTGCCTCATGGGAACAGTCCAGCCCGAACTGCCAAGCCATGCCTTCCCTGGACCGGAAACAAGCTTCCGAGGACCGGTTTCTGGCATTACCGCCGTCTTCAGCCCGGCTTACTTGAATTTAGTGGTGTGGAGTGCATGGGACGCACGTCTGAGCATACCCATACCACTCCGGGTGACAAATGCAAAAACCACAGGTGATGGACAGAATGCACAACAATGTCATACATTCACTCCAGTACAGAGATCTGGGCCTAAATCCATCATTTTTTTGCACTCCACACCACCCCAGTTCAGACATGGCCATAAGCAAATCGGTCTGACCCTGTGCCTCATGGGAACAGTCCAGCCCGAACTGCCAAGTCATGCCTCCCCTGGAGCGGAAACAAGCTTCCGAGGACTGGTTTCTGGCATTCCAGCCGTCTTCAGCCCGACTTGCTTGAATCCAGTGGTGTGGAGTGCATGGGACTCACGTCTGAGCATACCCATCCAACTCGGGGTGACAAATGCAAAAACCACAGGTGATAGACAGAATGCACAACAATGTCATACATTCACTCCAGTACAGAGATCTGGGCCTAAATCCATCGTTTTTTTGCACTCCACACCACCCCAGTTCAGGCATGGCCATAAGCAAATCGGTCTGACCCTGTGCCTCATGGGAACAGTCCAGCCCGAACTGCCAAGCCATGCCTCCCCTGGAGCGGAAACAAGCTTCCGAGGACTGGTTTCTGGCATTCCAGCCGTCTTCAGCCCGGCTTGCTTGAATCCAGTGGTGTGGAGTGCATGGGACTCACGTCTGAGCATACCCATCCCACTCGGGGTGACAAATGCAAAAACCACAGGTGATGGACAGAATGCAGAACAATGTCATACATTCACCCCAGTACAGAGATCTGGGCCTAAATCCATCGTTTTTTCGCACTCCACACCACCCCAGTTCAGACATGGCCATATGCAAATCAGTCTGACCCTGTGCCTCATGGGAACAGTCCAGCCCGAACTGCCAAGCCATGCCTTCCCTGGACCGGAAACAAGCTTCCGAGGACCGGTTTCTGGCATTACCGCCGTCTTCAGCCCGGCTTACTTGAATCTAGTGGTGTGGAGTGCATGGGACTCACGTCTGAGCATACCCATACCACTCCGGGTGACAAATGCAAAAACCACAGATGATGGACAGAATGCAGAACAATGTCATACATTCACCCCTGTACAGAGATCTGGGCCTAAATCCATCGTTTTTTTTGCACTCCACACCACCCCAGATAAGACATGGCCATATGCAAATCAGTCTAACCCTGTGCCTCATGGGAACAGTCCAGCCCGAACTGCCAATCCATGCCTTCCCTGGACCGGAAACAAGCTTCCGAGGACCGGTTCTGGCATTCCCGCCGTCTTCAGCCCGGCTTACTTGAATCTAGTGGTGTGGAGTGCATGGGACTCACGTCTGAGCATACCCATCCCACTCGGGGTGACAAATGCAAAAACCACAGCTGATGGACAGAATGCAGAACAATGTCATACATTCACCCCAGTACAGAGATCTGGGCCTAACTCCATCGTTTTTTTTGCACTCCACAACACCCCAGTTCAGACATGGCCATATGCAAATCAGTCTGACCCTGTGCCTCATGGGAACAGTCCAGCCCGAACTGCCAAGCCATGCCTTCCCTGGACCGGAAACAAGCTTCTGAGGACCGGTTTCTGGCATTCCAGCCGTCTTTAGCCCGACTTGCTTGCATCCAGTGGTGTGGAGTATATGGGACTCACTTCTGAGCATACCCATCCCACTCGGGGTGACAAATGCAAAAACCACAGGTGATGGGCAGAATGCAGAATAATGTCATACATTCACCCCAGTACAGAGATCTGGGCCTAAATCCATCATTTTTTGCACTCCACACCACCCCTGTTCAGACATGGCCATATGCAAATCAGTTTGACCCTGTGCCTCATGGGAACAGTCCAGCTTGAACTGCCAAGCCATGCCTTCCATGTACCGGAAACAAGCTTCCGAGGACCGGTTTCTGGCATTCCAGCTGTCTTCAGCCCGGCTTGCTTGAATCCAGTGGTGTGGAGTGCATGGGACTCACGTCTGAGCATACCCATCCCACTCGGGGTGACAAATGCAAAAACCACAGTTGATGGACAAAATGCAGAACAATGTCATACATTCACCCCAGGACAGAGATCTGGGCCTAAATCCATCTTTTTTTGCACTCCACACCACCCCAGTTCAGACATGGCCATATGCAAATCAGTCTGACCCTGTGCCTCATGGGAACAGTCCAGCCTGAACTGCCAACCCATGCCTTCCCTGGACCGGAAACAAGCTTCCGAGGACCGGTTCCTGGCATTTCAGCCATCTTCAGCCCAGCTTGCTTGAATCCAGTGGTGTGGAGTGCATGGGACTCACGTCTGAGCAACCCATCCCACCCGGGGTGACAAATGCAAAAATCACAGGTGATGGACAGAATGCAGAACAATGTCATACATTCACCCCAGTACAGAGATCTGGGCCTAAATCCATTGTTTTTTTGCACTCCACACCACCCCAGTTCAGACATGGCCATAAGCAAATCGGTCTGACCCTGTGCCTCATGGGAACAGTCCAGCCTGAACTGCCAAGCAATGCCTCCCCTGGAGCGGAAACAAGCTTCTGAGGACCGGTTTCTGGCATTCCAGCCGTCTTCAGCCGGGCTTGCTTGAATCCAGTGGTGTGGAGTGCATGGGACTCACGTCTGAGCAACCCATCCCACTCGGGGTGACAAATGCAAAAACCACAGGTGATGGACAGAATGCAGAACAATGTCATACATTCACCCCAGTACAGAGATCTGGGCCTAAATCCATCGTTTTGTTGCACTCCACACCACCCCAGTTCAGACATGGCCATATGCAAATCAGTCTGACCCTGTTCCTCATGGGAACAGTCCAGCCGGAACTGCCAAGCCAAGCTTCCGAGGACCGGTTTCTGGCATTCCAGCCGTCTTCAGCCCGTCTTCAGCCCGTCTTCAGCCCGGCTTGCTTGAATCCAGTGGTGTGTGTCATGACACTGTCTTCCCAAGCCCATGATGAGCTTAGAACACCCTTCATGAAAACCCACCCCTGTCCCGTGCAACCTGCACTCCTGTACCTAAAGGGAAGAAAGGGGGTTAGAATGTAAAGAAAACCAGTTGCTGTGAACTATGTTATTATCGTCATCAATATGTAATTAGTAAAGGTTCACTGATCATGTTTTTATGCTTAATTCAAGCTCTAGTACGTTTTGTCATGTTTGGTATATAAGATTCTTGTGGTGTTTCATGTTGTCAGACGCGCTCTGGTATTGCATCAAAGAAAAAGAAAGACGCGCTTTAAAAACAACACGCATCTTTTTGGTGCGCGATGCAAAGTGATTCGGTGCTCCGTTCTCGGAGTGCTCGGCAGGTTAGGGCGTGGCACGCAGCCATTCCCCGACGTCCCAGGGTGTGGCTAGACTATAAAAGCCACACCCAGGCTTCCAGAAGACGCTTGGTCTTCGGAGCATCAAGGAAGCAACACCTGTGATCCAGAACTCGCGTACATCTTGGAAGGCCTGAGTCAGAGTCAGCTATCCTGCAAATCTCGCGTACATCGTTGAAGGCCTGAGTCAGAGTCAGCCATCCATCAGGAATCAACGGACAGCTCAGCTCAAACAGCTAAGTACCTTTTTTTCGTCAAGGCGCCCAACGCTAGGACTCAAGAGACTTCGTTTGGACATTTGCAAATATAATTTAAAGGTTTTTTCCGGGATGTTCTTTTGTGAACCAAGTCAAAGACTATTTATAACATGAATGTTTAGAATGTTTGAAAACTTAAAGGCTACAGGTTAAAGCAAATGTATAGATAATGTTTATCCTCACAGAATTTTCTAAAGGTTTCAGCCGGAATCTCGATGGTTTTAATAGTGAACTAAACTATTAATCTTTACGGAAAAAGTCGTGTTTAAACCTACCAAGCAGGGAAAGGAAGTGAGTAGTATTTCTTCAAGGGTATTTTACAAACAAAAGAAAAGGTGTAAGGAAAGTGCAAATAAGTGTTGTTTCTTTCCATAGCGTTTACAAAACCTAATCTGGGGGCGGACAAGTCAACCACCTTCAACCAAGAAAACCTCAACCCTTGCACACACCACGACAACGACATCCTGGACGCGAAGCCTTATCGAGTAGTTCGCAGGTAGGAGACTGCTTCCACATAAGTCAAGGAAGAGTTAGAGGAGTAGAATTGGAGATTAAAGTAATTAGGATTCTTGCTAAATATATTCTTGTATATATTTTCAGGTCGACTACTAGACATCAAGTAGCGTCAGATCCGGCCTCTCTCCCTGACTGCTACCCAACATCCTAGTGTGTTGATAAGAATCACTGGCTGAAAAGGTAGGGTTTTGGGGGATTGGTCCATAGCGTCTCTGCAAAACCGATCAAGCACCTTACAGGTAAGGTTGGTGTTCAGCTCAGGTAAGAGTGCTTGATCATATCTGACAGAAGACCAAGCCCACGGCAAAGTTTTGCCCAGACGCTATGGATGAATCTCCTCAAATCACATTACAGGATTTAGCTACAGTACTATTAGAAATCAGGGCAGAAAATGTAGAATTAAGGAAGGATCTAACTGCTATTCAGAATAGAATTACTCCAAGTCCTCAGACCTGGACCTTTACTTCTGATAAAAAATCTTATATGAAACCACCAGTCTTTCAGCCAACTATGCATACTCTGTATAGTGGGGAAGCTAACACTAATACGTCAGGTAATCCTCAAATTCAGGTGGTTACTCCAGTTTCTATACCATTAGCACCACCTGAGAGGTTTTATGGGGATTGTAACAAATTCACCATTTTCTTAAATCAGTGTCAGTTACATTTCGTTGCAAAACCTACAGCGTTTCCCGATGATTCTTCTAAGGTGGCATTCATCTTGTCCTATTTGGGCGGAGATGCTGCTTTATGGTCCGTTCCTTACGTAGAAAGGAATGATCCCATGTTAACTGATTTTAGAAGATTCAAAAGAGCAATGAAGAAATTGTTTGCAAAACATGTATTTGTGCAATCTGCAGATCATGAACTGTTAAACTTAAAGCAGGGGTCTTCAGATCTTCTGCATTATATTTCAATCTTTAACAGGCTGGTTATTGAAGCGGAGTGGCCTGAGGAGAAAAGAGTGTCGCTGTTTTATCGTGGGTTACGCGATGATTTAAAGGATATGATAACACAAATTTTAGATCCACCTACAGATTGCGAGGAATTTATAGATCTGGTTGTTAAATTAAATCACAGGATTTCAGAAAGGAAAGGTGAGAGGGGGAAAACCGATTTTAGAATGATGGTCTTCAAAGAAAAAGGGAATGTAAGAGCAGAGTCTTCTCCTTCTAAACTTGATCCAGTTGAACCAATGCAAATAGGCACCATTAGAGGACCCCTCACTAAGGATGAGAGAGAGAAGCGCCGAAAACTGAACCAATGTATGTATTGTGGGAAAACCGGGCATTTTATAAAAGATTGTCCCACACGTCCTGCAAGGCCTAAGACCAAGATGTCTGAAGTTGCAGCTATGCAACAGTCGGAAAACTAGCTCTCTCGGTAGATACAGAGGTCAATCTACCGAGTCCATCTATCACTTTGGCCTCCTTAACTCCAACTGCCTCTCACTGCCACCTGAGTATGCGTATCCTTCTTCAGTCTCAACTGAATAAAGAACGGTCCTGGTCCATAGATGCCTTAATTGATTCCGGAGCAACTGGAAATTTCATTGACACTAAATTATTCCAGAAATTAGGTCTAGAACAAATAGTTAAGGATTCACCAGAAGTAGTTAGAGCTGTGGACGGAAAGGAACTCACGTCAGGACTCATACAATACCATACCGAAATTTTAAACATGACTTGTGCAGAAAAACACACAGAGGAAATAACTTTTGACATAATTGATGCACCTCAGTTCGGTTTGATACTGGGAATTCCATGGCTAGTTTTACATAATCCTTATATAGATTGGACTAACAGGAGTATTTTATTCAAATCTGACTACTGTCATGCTAAGTGTTTCAAACAATTCCCAGGTTCGGAATTGTTAATCCAAGGATATGACTTCCCAAAGAGATCCAAGAGTGTTCTAGTGGTTGCAGGGGTACCCGAAGAATATCAGGACTTATCGGATGTATTTGACAAAAAAAAAGCAGAGACATTGCCTCCTCATAGAGACTTTGATTGTCAAATAGATCTGGTCCCTGGGGCATCCTTGCCCTGTAGTCGTATTTACGCATTAACAGAGAAAGAAAATGAACATCTACGTAATTATTTGGATGAGTACTTGGCCAATGGGTTCATTCGGCATTCTAAGTCTCCGGTCTCTTCTCCTCTCTTCTTTATCCCAAAGAAGGGAGGAGAATTGCGCACCTGCATCGACTATCGAGCCATCAACAATGTGACGGTAAAGAATCGATATCCCTTACCTTTGATTCCGACCTTACTTGATCAGATTAAAGATGCCACCATTTATACGAAACTGGATCTGCGGGGCGCATATCATTTGGTGCGAGTTCGAGAGGGCGACGAATGGAAAACAGCCTTTAGAACTAAATTCGGTTTATATGAATATCAGGTAATGCCCTTCGGACTTTGCAATGCACCAGCAGCGTTCCAGTTTTTTATAAATGAGGTGCTCAGAGATTTTTTGGATATTTGCTGTATTGTCTACATAGATGATATCCTAATTTACTCAAAAAACAAATCTGAGCATGTAAAGCAAGTACGAGCCATTCTTCAACAGCTTTTGCAAAATTCTTTGTTTGTCAAACTTGAAAAAAGTTTGTTCCATGTGACCACAGTGGACTTCCTGGGGTATATCCTTAGCCCGGCTGGAATAGAAATGGACCCAAAGAAAGTCAAAGCAATCATTGAATGGCCCAGTCCCTCTTCAGTAAAACAGATACAGAGTTTTCTGGGTTTTGCGAATTTCTATAGGCGATTCATTAAGGATTTTTCTCAAAAAGTTACGCCTATCACAAAATTGTTACGCAAGAACACAAAATTTGATTGGACTTCAGAAAGCGAACAAGCTTTTCAAGATCTAAAAGACCTATTTGTGACTGCCCCAGTGTTAAAACACCCTGACCCCTCCCAGCCATTCATAGTAGAAGCTGATGCTTCACAATTTGCTATAGGAGGGATTTTGTCTCAGAGAAGCATTAAAACTGGACAACTACACCCCATTGCATACTATTCAAGAAAGTTAACCCCTCCTGAACAGAATTATGCAATTGCAGATCGAGAGTTATTGGCTATAAAAGCTGTGTTCAAAGAATGGCGGCACTACTTGCTAGGGGCTCGACATCCAGTGACCATATATACAGATCACAGAAATCTACAAACACTTAGATCCGCTAAAGCTTTGACTCCTCGTCAACTGCGTTGGACTTTGTTTTTTAATGATTATGAGTTCATCATAACTTATCGACCAGGAAAAGAAAACAACAAAGCCGATGCCTTGTCTAGAATCGGTTTAAGTGATGACCTGAATCTTCAAAAGGAAAAATTACACCCTATAATTTCAGAAGATAGATTTCAGATTGGTCTTGTTAATTCTGACGTTTTACCTGATATTGAGAAAGCCTTACAAGGTCATACAAAAGATGAATGGAATAAGCTTTTTCCTTTGTTGCAATGGAAAGATAATTTGTTGTTTATGAATGATCAAGTTTTTGTTCCCAATGCAAATTTACAAGAAAAAGTGATGCAAAATTACCATGATTCAATGCTGTCAATTCATCCAGGGGTTACCAAGATGTATGAACTCTTAAAAAGACATTTTTGGTGGCAGAACATGTTTAAGGACATTCAGAAATATGTGCAAACATGCACTGTCTGTAGCAGAAATAAGGCGGTTCATAAATCTCCATCTGGACTACTTATGCCTTTACCAATTCCTCCTCAGCCTTGGCATACGGTATCTTTAGATTTCATTGTAGAGTTGCCTCGCACCACTTCTGGGTTTACCACCATTCTTACTATAGTGGACCACTTTTCTAGATATGCTCATTTCATCCCTCTAAAAAAGCTTCCATCTGCCTTGGAGTTAGCACATATTTTTGTCACACAGATTGTTAGATTACACGGAATTCCATCGGTGGTATTATCAGATAGGGGTTCACAGTTTGTGTCACATTTTTGGCAAGGTTTAGGGAAAACACTAAAGATGGAAATGCGCATGTCGTCCAGTTATCATCCACAAACTGATGGACTGACTGAACGCACAAACCAGACGGTGGAACAGTTTCTACGCTGTTTACTAACCACACATGATCAGGAATGGTCTGATATTATTTGGGCCGCTGAATTCGCTTATAATAATTCAAACAATTCTTCTACTGGTATGTCCCCCTTTTTCTGTGTCCATGGTTTTCATCCTAAAGATATGCTAGGTATAGATAAAAAGGTTCTTGATGATATACCAGCAGTCACTGATTTTGTAAATAATCTGGTCTCGATTCAACAAAAAGCTCAGCAGCAGCTAATACATGCAAAAGAAGTACAAAAAAAATTTGCTGATAAACATCGGTCAAAACAGCCCGATTATTCAGTGGGAGACGAAGTATGGCTAGCCACAAAAAATTTAAGATTAAAAACTCATAAAACATTTCGACCTCGATTCATAGGACCTTTTCCAATAGAAAAGATCGTTAACCCTGTCAGCATGAAATTGAAATTACCTGATTCTTATCGTATTCATCCAGTTTTTCACGTTTCACTACTGAAACCTTATGACCCTGACACTCGGAAGCTTATTCAGCCACCTGCAATCGAGGTAGAGGGTGATTTAGAATACGAGGTAAAGGCAGTTTTAGACTCCAAGAGAAGGAAAGGTAAATTGTTTTACTTGGTGGACTGGAAGGGCTATGGTCCAGAAGATCGCTCTTGGGAGCCCCTAGAAAACTTAAAAAACTCTCCCAAAGTCCTAAAAACTTTCCATAATCGTTTCCCAGACAAACCGAAGCCAATTCCAATGGTATTAGGGGGGATTCTACGGGGAGGGTACTGTCATGACACTGTCTTCCCAAGCCCATGATGAGCTTAGAACACCCTTCATGAAAACCCACCCCTGTCCCGTGCAACCTGCACTCCTGTACCTAAAGGGAAGAAAGGGGGTTAGAATGTAAAGAAAACCAGTTGCTGTGAACTATGTTATTATCGTCATCAATATGTAATTAGTAAAGGTTCACTGATCATGTTTTTATGCTTAATTCAAGCTCTAGTACGTTTTGTCATGTTTGGTATATAAGATTCTTGTGGTGTTTCATGTTGTCAGACGCGCTCTGGTATTGCATCAAAGAAAAAGAAAGACGCGCTTTAAAAACAACACGCATCTTTTTGGTGCGCGATGCAAAGTGATTCGGTGCTCCGTTCTCGGAGTGCTCGGCAGGTTAGGGCGTGGCACGCAGCCATTCCCCGACGTCCCAGGGTGTGGCTAGACTATAAAAGCCACACCCAGGCTTCCAGAAGACGCTTGGTCTTCGGAGCATCAAGGAAGCAACACCTGTGATCCAGAACTCGCGTACATCTTGGAAGGCCTGAGTCAGAGTCAGCTATCCTGCAAATCTCGCGTACATCGTTGAAGGCCTGAGTCAGAGTCAGCCATCCATCAGGAATCAACGGACAGCTCAGCTCAAACAGCTAAGTACCTTTTTTTCGTCAAGGCGCCCAACGCTAGGACTCAAGAGACTTCGTTTGGACATTTGCAAATATAATTTAAAGGTTTTTTCCGGGATGTTCTTTTGTGAACCAAGTCAAAGACTATTTATAACATGAATGTTTAGAATGTTTGAAAACTTAAAGGCTACAGGTTAAAGCAAATGTATAGATAATGTTTATCCTCACAGAATTTTCTAAAGGTTTCAGCCGGAATCTCGATGGTTTTAATAGTGAACTAAACTATTAATCTTTACGGAAAAAGTCGTGTTTAAACCTACCAAGCAGGGAAAGGAAGTGAGTAGTATTTCTTCAAGGGTATTTTACAAACAAAAGAAAAGGTGTAAGGAAAGTGCAAATAAGTGTTGTTTCTTTCCATAGCGTTTACAAAACCTAATCTGGGGGCGGACAAGTCAACCACCTTCAACCAAGAAAACCTCAACCCTTGCACACACCACGACAACGACATCCTGGACGCGAAGCCTTATCGAGTAGTTCGCAGGTAGGAGACTGCTTCCACATAAGTCAAGGAAGAGTTAGAGGAGTAGAATTGGAGATTAAAGTAATTAGGATTCTTGCTAAATATATTCTTGTATATATTTTCAGGTCGACTACTAGACATCAAGTAGCGTCAGATCCGGCCTCTCTCCCTGACTGCTACCCAACATCCTAGTGTGTTGATAAGAATCACTGGCTGAAAAGGTAGGGTTTTGGGGGATTGGTCCATAGCGTCTCTGCAAAACCGATCAAGCACCTTACAGGTAAGGTTGGTGTTCAGCTCAGGTAAGAGTGCTTGATCATATCTGACAGTGTGCAGTGCATGGGACTCAATCATGGATTAAACACAGATCAGTTGACTGGGGGTGAGTGTTTGATTTGCTCAAACCATCCATCATCCCCTTTTGTATCGCTTTGTTCGACCTAAGTGTGGCAGGGTATGCTCAGACGTGAGTCCCTTGCTCACTTGGCCACTGGATTCAAGATAGCCTGGCTGATGAGGATTATGAATCCGAAACCGGTCCCAGGATGCTTATTTCAGGTCCAGGGAAGACATGGCTTGGCAGTTCGGGCTGGACTGTTCCCATAAGGCACAGGGTCAGACTGATTTGCATATGGCCATGTCTGAACTGGGGTGGCTGAGTGAGCTAAAGAATGGTGATGGATTAAACCCAGATCAGTTGACTGGGGTGAGTGTTTGATTTGCTCAAATGCTCCATCCATCATCCCCTTTTGTATCGCTTTGTTCGCCCTAAGTGTGGCAGGGTATGTTCAGATGCGAGTCCCTCGCTCACTTGTCCACTGGATTCAAGATAGCCTGGCTGATGAGGATTATGAATCCAAAACCGGTCCCAGGATGCTTGTTTCCGGTCCAGGGAAGACATGGCTTGGCAGTTCGGGCTGGACTATTCCCATAAGGCACAGGGTCAGACTGATTTAAATATGTTTGTTTAATGGTGATAAAACCAAGAACATACATCGTGGAACTACTTACCCTCATCTCTAACCCACTCTCTCCACCTCATCCTTTCCTTCTCCCTCTCGACTGCATCCCCTCCTCAATACCTCTTCTGTCTGTCCTAAACCTTCTACTTCCGATGTGAAGCATAACACTACTTCCTCACCTCTACAGTCCTCTCTTTCTTTCCTATCACACTACCTTCCTCATAGCAGACAAAACACTCTCCATCTCCGACTTCAAATCACTTCAACCCCCTCAAACCTTCCTAGTCCTCCTCTCGCCACACACACACACACTCTCTGTTTCCTGTGAAGATAAACTCAAGATTTGGAGACCTCTTTCCTCCATTTCTCACCTTTTCTCACTCTCTGACATCCCTTGACCCATATCTTCTCATGCTCCTCTCCTGTTCTCCACATAGATCCTTCCCTTATTTCTCTCTCATCTACTCCTCTTCACCCTACCTCTGTTAATTTCCCTGTGAATTCTATCCCACTTCGTTCCTCCCAACCCTGTCAAACTTGTCCTCAGCCTTCAGGAGTCTAATGTAAAATTTACATTCTTTGCCCGCCACAGTCTTGTCACACCCCCACTCTCACCATAACCCATCCTTTCTTTAACCAACACCTGTGTTGCAGCATCATCAACATCAGATCCATCAACATTAGTTGTCTGAACATCCACAACTTATTAGCTGCCTCCAGGATGGATCTTCTCTTCATAACTGAAACCCTTTTAGATAAAGACACAGTCCCAACGCTACACATGGCATTTGCATCCAGCTTCAAATTCTGGATCAGAAATCGATCAAGTTTAAACATAAACAGAGAAAAGGCAGTTTTTTTTCACTAAATACATCACCAACACCAAATTCCAGGACTTCTAATCTGCAGACTGGGAATCCTTCCCCCTTTAGAGTACACCAATGTATGCATCTTGGGTGATCTATATAACTGGGTTGAGTGTTCAAAATGCCACAAACCACATCTCTCATAACTAACCATGAACCTAACAATCTTTCTTCTACTCACACATCTAACATGGGCTTCGATTGGAATTCCATAGAGCATATAATCATGCCCATTATCGCCGCTTTTATCAGCAGTTTCCTGCCGATAAAAGCGGCGATAATGTATCGAGCTTTCTTGATAATATGCCCCTCAGTTTTACACAACCTCCCGCAATGTTCGCCTAGTCAAGACCGAACTCTGTGACTAGGAACTACCTCAATACTTGAAGAAACCATAATACCATCAACCAACATCAACCATCAACAAGTCAAAATAACCTCCTCTGTAATAAAGCATATTTTCTTGCGCATTTCGAATCCTGTAATACCAGAAACAAAAATTAACACTCTTCAAGCTCCGCTAGAAGATTCCATGCCAAATATATCCTAGACAACAATATAGCAGTCCTATCTCTGTCTAGTAAGAACTTCTGACACAATGATCTGTCTCAAAACTTCCACCCTCACACAAAATTGAACCAAGAATAGCTGGTTCACCAAATATGTAAAAGAAGTAAAACCAGAAAACTCTGTGAGGACAATGTAAAAACATTTCCAGTGCCAATAACACAGATTTCCTCTTACACACTATAGAAAATGCAAAGCCACTATCAAGAGCGCAAAGAGGCTTTACAGGACAATTAGCTTTTCCAGAGCTACTTGCCCATCACAAAAACTGAACAAATCACAACAGAATTCAGTAATCTGGAATGTACTGCTTCTTGCATCATCCTCTCACAAGAGCTCTGTGACATACTGGCAGCCCACTTTATCTCCAAAGCCTTAAAAAGCTACCTATGTTCAAACTACTCCCTCTAATAAAGGCCCAGCACTCAAGCCCATACTTTTTTTTAACCCATTCCCAACAGATGATCTCATTAACACTACTGGTTCATTGGCTGACTCTTATCATCTGAAACCCTTCAGAAAGTGTTGTATGCCACAATAAGGAAATGCCAAATATCAACCTGCGCAAATATCGACTCCACACTATCCACAACAGCTATATCATCAAGGTAAGCATATATTTATGGTCAAATTAATTTGTTATTCTAAATTCATATCTACTTACTTGATGATATAGATGCAGTTGATATGACAGCAATAGTGTTGCAAGTTACTATTAAAACTTTGATATTGTGACTCCCTACCTTCAGAAAAACTTGCATTGGCTATACATCATTCTTGGTACAAACGTCTACGTTTTGGACGTGTCTCGAACAATGTTATTCCACAACCACCTAGCGTGTCATTGAGCTATAAAGATATAGCTTTTCCTAATTATCTGACCCACCCCTCTAGGTTATCCATATAGCCCATCAACAGGTTTGCAGTGAAATGACTAGGGCAGTTCCCTGACTACTACACGACACCAAAAGTTCTTGTATAGACAACACAAGATAATTTGTTTGTTCAAGTTATTGATAGCTATGGCAAACATCAAATGCAAAAAGGAAAAATTACAATCAATTGGCATTCATCACCTTGTTTCACTTGGGGCAAAGATTCCAATCTACAATTAACTTATCTCCTTAATGGCCCAATAACTCAGTTATGTAACACTTACCTTAGGTAAGTCTATTGAGGTGAAGTCCCTTGCTGTATTAACCGAAAGAGAATGCATCTTGAACAAGCACAATAAGTAGGCAACCTGTATTACTAATGCTAAGCGTGGCAAACCCAATTGCAGCATTTAGTTGTGGAATATCCAAATCTCCACTGAAGGGCTCCATTAAGTTACTGACCTTTAAAGTAATCCAGGGAAAGATTTTACACTTAACCATTTCAACAACAGTTTTTACAATCTGTCTTGGGAAATTCTTGCACAAATCTGAGATCATAAATTTCAAAATATCAGCTCTTTGAGCCAGTTTAGCCTTGTGTTCCATAGTGCTCAAGCTGGAAGTTTAACCAAACGAGTAGATCATTAAAGGAGGCAGTCTGTTCTCCTTGGGAACCTGATAATGACCATGATGATTTTACAAATTTGCAGCAGGATTTAAGATTGTTGTCTAGGATATAGTGATTTAGCCCCTCAGAAGGCTTTTAACCTTTTAAGTGGGGCTGTCAACCAAAGGCTGCCAGCTGCACTACCTAGTGCAGGTGTCGGCCACTGATTGACACTGAGGAGGTACTTAAACGGCTCTCTGGTGATCTACACCAGAAGGAGTCCTTCATTATTTCATCAGGCTGCTCAGGAAGAGCTTCCCAAGAAGCCTCATTGTTTGTTTTTTTGTACTGCAATGATGGTCGGCATGCAGGGCGGGTTAAAGTCATTGCAGTAAAAGTGAAAGTAAAATGAGCCGATGGGCTCATTTTACTTTTAGTGAATCAGTGCTTGGGGGCATATCTCAGCCCCGAGTACTGATTCTCATGGGAGAGGAATTGTTAGAAAGGAAAGAATTTCCCCTTTCCAATGGTACCTCTGCTCAGTGGATTCCTGTTTGGGGATTAGCACAGACAACTTTTCCCCATGCAGGGATCCACCCACTAGTCACCAGGGAAAGGGGGAGCAGCCTTTTGGGCAAGGGCTTGTGCCCCCACCCCCATGACAATTTATTTATTTTAATCTTGCTGCCCTCAATTTGCCCTCTAAGAGGGGACAGAAAGCCCAATAGCCGCCAGAGACTAATTAGTTAAGCACAAATGTAGGGGTGGGGGCTACCCAGCATGGGCATGGCCATGCCCCACCCAAAATAAACGAAGCAACAGAGTTTCTGCCCCCTGGGAGGAGGCAGTTTGGGATTATTACCCCCAATCTGCACCCGGAGGATAGAAAGCCCACTAGAAGCTCAGGATTTTTTTTCAATATGGGGTGGGGGCTGCCCAGCATGGGCATGGCTAGGATTCTACCCAAAATAAATGGGGCAACAGTCTTTTTTGTCTGCCACGGGCAGACTTTGGTAATTACCCCAATCTGTCCCCGGGATGTGGGGGGGCAGAAAGCTCACGAGAGAGCAAGAGTTTTTTTCTTTTTCACTATAGAGGTGGGGCTGCCCAGCATGTGCATGGCCATGCCCCCACCCCAAGCCAATGAGACAAGAGTCTTTCAGCCCCCTCTACAGGGCAGACGGGAGAAAGCCTACTAGACTCCATGGAAAGTCTTTTTTGAAAAACATATAGGGTTGCAGTCTGCCCACCATGGTCATGGCTATGCTCTCACCCCAACTAAATGGGGCAACAGTCTTTCTTCCCTCCCTCCGTTGGGCAGGAAGGGCAATTACCGCCAATCTGCCCCCCAGGGAAACAGACAGCCGACTAGACACAAGGAATTTTTTTAAATATATGGGTGCCATTTCCTACACAAATAATTAAACAACAGGGGGTGGTGATGGACAGAGTTTCTGAATTAAGCAGAATACTCTCACCCAGTCAAGAGATCAGTGCTTAATCCAACACCCTTTTTTAGCTCACTGCACCATCCCAGCTCAGAACCTGGCTATATGCAAATTAGTCGGTCCCTGGCCCAGTGTATCATGGGAACAGGGCAAACCAAACTACCAAGCCAATTCTTTCACTGGGAAGGAAACAAGCTACCGGGGACCGGTTTCTGGCATTTCAGCCGTCTTCGGCCCGGCTGGGTGAGAGTATTCTGCTTAATTCAGAAACTCTGTCCATCACCACCCCCTGTTATTTAATTATTTTGTCCACCATAAGCGTGGAAGGGTATACTCAGACGTGAGTCCCTTGCTCATTGCACCATCAGGATTCAAGCAAGCCGGGCCGAAGACGGCTGAAATGCCAGAAACCGGTCCCCGGTAGCTTGTTTCCTTCCCAGTGAAAGAATTGGCTTGGTAGTTTGGTTTGCCCTGTTCCCATGATGCACTGGGCCAGGGACAGACTAATTTGCATATAGCCAGGTTCTGAGCTGGGATGGTGCTGTGAGCTAAAAAACGGTGTTGGATTATGCCCGGATCTCTTGACTGGGTGAGAGTATTCTGCTTAATTCAGAAACCCTGTCCATCACCACCCCCTGTTATTTAATTATTTTGTCCACCATAAGCGTGGAAGGGTATACTCAGACGTGAGTCCCTTGCTCATTGCACCATCAGGATTCAAGCAAGCCGGGCCGAAGACGGCTGAAATGCCAGAAACCGGTCCCCGGTAGCTTGTTTCCTTCCCAGTGAAAGAATTGGCTTGGTAGTTTGGTTTGCCCTGTTCCCATGATGCACTGGGCCAGGGACAGACTAATTTGCATATAGCCAGGTTCTGAGCTGGGATGGTGCTGTGAGCTAAAAAACGGTGTTGGATTAAGCCCGGATCTCTTGACTGGGTGAGAGTATTCTGCTTAATTCAGAAACTCTGTCCATCACCACCCCCTGTTATTTAATTATTTCCTACACAAAAACAATCCTGCCTGCAATGCAGGCAACATGGTGCAAGGGTGCCAACATTGGCATAAGGAAGCAAATATGGTGCAGTCGTGCCCTCTCCCTTTCATTCATGTAGTAAAGGTGTTCTTCCTGTACATAAACAATCACTAATGGTGATTTGTTACTTCTATGTGTGCTGCAGAATGTAGCGCACATACAAAAAGCGAAAACAAGGAGAAATAAAAGAATTTCTCCCCAGTTCGCCATTCTTGCGTGGCATTCGTTTTTTGGCACTGTATCAGATTTACACCTCCTTGTAAATCTGGGGCAGCCTCAAAAAGCAATGGGTGTTGCGATGGAACGGCCACAGCAACACCCACAGCATGCCCCTTTCACGCTAAGTGATGCATATTAACCCCTTCGCTGCGGCGTCTATTCCGCCGCAGGGCTAAAGGGGCGGGGCGGCCGCATGCTGGTGACAAAACCGCTCCGTCACCAGCCGTGGTTGAGCTATGCTGGTGACGGAGCGGTTCCATCATGACCCGCCCCGCTCATTAGAACGCCCGCGCAGGCGCGAAATCAGCGCCGCGCAGGCGCGGCTGCTGGGCCTTGTCGGAACCGCTCCGTCATCAGCACAGCTCCACTGTAGCTGATGACGGAGCGGTTCCGTCATCAGCAGGGGAGGGGTTAAGGAGCCTTATTTACAAGGTGGTGTATAAGCCACAAAAGCTGCCTTATCGCCACTCTGTAACTATGGAGAAGGGCACATCGCCACCAGAACGTCACTAAAAGTGATGTGGATGTTCTGGTGGCGCTATCCCCTTGTAAGCATGCCCCCTAGAACCCAGCACGCAGGACTAGTTCACTGCCTTACACGCTGACGTGAGTGTATCCCGAAGCCGCAGGGCTGCATATTAGCCCACAGTGGGGAGTTTTAGAAGATGCTTTAGTAATATGGAGGTCTCGGCCTTGCAAACATGTTTTTATTCATGAAATGTAATCTCCTTGGCAGTTCAGGGCCTTCGGCGTGGCATCTTAATTCCCTGGTGTCCAATAAATATCTTTGCGGGTCTAGCTTGTCCCGCTCAGCTAGAATATGGCATAAACATCACTGTAAATATACACGTGGGGAAAACAACGCAGTATTTGGATACATGACAACCTTAAATAAAACTGTCAGGGTGCAAATATGATGGACATATAAACAGCAAATCCCTAAACCATCGAATTCTACAAAAGCTAGGCATCCCAGAGATCGCTTTAATACCCAAAATTATTAGACATGCTGAGCAGGGATACCATCATTAGAATTGATATCACACTCCTGCTGCTTTCATATGAAAGTCGACCTTCGAGGGCTGCAGGAGTTGTGTTGGTAGTAGAGGATCAAAGGGAATGAATCATTCCCACTGCATACTGCTACAGACGTTTTTACTAATTTGTCCACTTTAAAGAACACTGCAATTGGTAAGTGACACCTATAACCACGAGGATCAAAAAAATATATTTTATGTTACGGTATAACGAGGTGCCAGTGCGTAGCTATCTATTCAGGCCGTGCTCTCACTCATGTTTTCAATAAAAACCTAAAAGTCAAGTTGGCCTGTAACCACTGCATCATCTTTTTTCGGCCTTACTGTGTGGTTTCAGAACCTGCACTGCAGCGGTCTCTGAGCCCGATTCACAAAAGTCATCTGAGACAAAATCCTAACTTTACGACTTTT
Organism: Lissotriton vulgaris; assembly: GCF_964263255.1. Taxonomy (NCBI): domain Eukaryota; kingdom Metazoa; phylum Chordata; class Amphibia; order Caudata; family Salamandridae; genus Lissotriton; species Lissotriton vulgaris. Next base: position 512,180,736 of record NC_141696.1, on the reverse strand, counting down.
GGTATTCACAAAAGACATTCAGTAGTAGTAAAGTTAGGATTCCTAACTTTACTACTACTAAATGCCTTTTGTGAATACCGAAAGTTGTAAAGTTAGGATTTTGTTTCACATTACTTTTGTGAATTGGGCCCTTTGTTTTTTATGTTAATTTTGTGTTTTCAATCAAGCACTTAAATACGCAACATACAATCAGTGATACATTTTTTTATAAAAAGTAAAAAGCCACTGCAGTTTGCACTACTAATTTGGACCTGCCATCGCTGTGAAATGCCAGTATAAACACTTCCAATAAAAGCTTCACACTCCTACAAATATGTCACTTTGGACAATTTTAGGCCACACAAAGCTGTAACAGTGAACTGGATGTGTTAGACTCATTCATAGTAAGTGTAATTTTTAATTTTAATCGAAAGAGCTCTGCTAAATAAATGACATCGGCACCTTATGGTGGACTCTCATAAATAAGTGCCAGTGTTAAATATTAAATGCCGGTTCTGAGCACAGACAAACACCTGCTCAAATTAAGCAATACAGCAGCTACAGTAGAAATCCAAAACAAATAAAATAATAATTTTCAGTTAAGCAGTAGCAAAACTTCCCGATGTGCATATGGATTAACTGGACCACAATTTCTGCAAGTATTCAGTACAGTATGTTTGCAATTTAGGCCCCGATTGGCTGTGGCCTGGTGCAGAAAGTATTCCCAGGGGAAATCTGCTCCGGTCATTACATGTGGGCTGTGGCTTCTGCACCCATGATTAGTTCGTGCAGAAAAAACAGTTCCAGTTTTAACGTGTGATTTAAGGGCAAAACTTCCCTAATTTCCATTGGAATTATGTAAATTGACTCTAAATTACGCGAAACTACACCTTATCACTTCCCAAACCCCATTGTTTTCACTAATATAACTATTAATAATCATGATCTCTCTTTTTAAGACTTTTTATCGATGACATGTGTACTGAAAGTTATTTTTGTAATGGTTTTAATTAATCAGAAACAATAAATTTTATATTTACTTACTTACCTTATTATGACGCTATCTTTGCAGCCATGTTATACCAGTGGTAGAAGTGGGCAGGATCGGAAGGGTTTGGCGTGCCCCTACTTTTAAAAATTATTTCAGTCCGTTCCCCTACTTCTTTCTTTCGAAAAGGCATCCCGGGAGGGCAAGAATAGTCCTACTTAAAAACGATAACTTTTTCATTCAGCTTGTGTGGTTGAGGGGCGGCTCGCACTTCTCTGTAAACTTGCCCCTTGATTAGTTTGTCAATGTTGTACACAGAGTGAACTGGGCAGGAGCAGTTACGGGGCAGAAGAGGCGACAGGAAAGGAGAGGTGATGGGGCAGGAGTGGTGATCGGGCAGGAGAAGTAATGGGCAGGAGAAGTGACAGGGCAGGAGAAGTGACGGGGAAGGAGAAGTGATGGGGAAGGAGAAGTGACAGGGAAGGAGAAGTGACGGGGCAGGAGAAGTGGCGGGACAGGAGAGGTGATGGGGCAGGAGAAGTGACGGGACAGGAGAGGTGACGGGTCAGGAGCAGTGACGAGACAGAAGAGGCAACAGGAAAGGAGAGGTAATGTGGCAGGAGAGGTGACAGGGCAGGAGAAGTGACAGGGCAGGAGAGGTGACAATGCAAGAGAGGTGTCAGGGCAAGAGAGGTGACAGGGCAAGAGAGGTGACAGGTCAAGAGCAGTGATGGGACAGGAAAGGTGACGGGTCAGGAGAGGTGGCGGGACAGAAGAGGTGACAGGAAAGGGGTGGTAATGGGGCAGGAGAGGTCACTGGGCAGGAGAAGTAATGGGCAGGAGAAGTGACAGGGCAGGAGAAGTGACAGGGCAGGAGAGGTAACGGGGCAGGAGAAGTGATGGGGCAGGAGAAGTGATGCTTCAAGGGAAGTGACGGGTCAGGAGAGGTGACGGGTCAGGAGAGGTGACGGGTCAGGAGCGGTGACGGAACAGGAGAGGTGATGGGTCAGGAGAGGTGATGGGTCAGTAGAAGTGATTGGACAGGAGAGGCGACAGGAGAGGTGACAGGGCAGGAGAAGTGACGGGTCAGGAGAGGTGACAGGTCAGGAGCAGTGACAGGGCAGGGAAAGTGATGGGGCAGGAGAAGTGACGGGCCAGAAGACATGACGGGACAGGAGAGGCGACGCGTCAGGAGAGGTGATGGGTCAGTAGCAGTGATTGGACAGGAGAGGTGACAGGAGAGGTGACAGGGCAGGAGAAGTGGCGGGTTAGGAGAGGTGACAGGTCAGGAGCAGTGACAGGGCAGGAGAAGTGATGAGGCAGGAGAAGTGATGGGGCAGAAGACGTGACGAGCAGGAGAAGTGACAGGTCAGGAGAGGCAACGGGTTAGGAGAGGTGAAGGGACAGGAAATGTGAGAGGTCAGGAGAGGTGAGGTGATGGGTCAGTAGCAGTGACGAGACAGGAGAGGCAACAAGAAAGGAGAGGTGACGGGCAGGAGAAGTAATGGGTCAGGAGAGGTGACAGGTCAGGAGCAGTGCCCGGACAGGAGAGGCGACGGGTCAGGAGAAGTGACAGGACAGAAGAGGTGACAGGAAAGGAGAGGTAATGGGGCAGGAGAGGTGACCAGGCAGGAGAAATAATTGGCAGGAGAAGTGACTGGGCAGGAGAGGTGACGGGTCAGGAGAGGTGACGGGACAGGAGAGGCGACAGGTCAGGAGAGGTGACAGGTCAGGAGCAGTCATGGGGCAGGAGAGGCAACAGGGAAGGAAAGGTGACTGGGCAGGAGAGGTGACTGGGCAGGAGAGGTGACCTGGCAGGAGTGGTGACCGGGCAGGAGTGGTGACCGGGCAGGAGTGGTGACCGGGCAGGAGAAGTGATGGGGCAGGAGAGGTGATGGGGCAGGAGAAGTGACAGGGTATGAGTGGTGATTAGGCATGAGCAGGAGCGGTAACCGGGCAGGAGCGGTGAACAGACAGGAGAAGTGAAGGGGGCAGGAGCAGTGAACAGGGCAGGAGCAGTGAACGGGCAGAAGTGACGGGGCAGGAGAAGTGACAGGACAGGAGAAGTGACAGGACAGGAGAAGTGACAGGACAGGAGAAGTGACAGGACAGGAGAAGTGACAGGACAGGAGATGTGACGGGCAGATGATGTGACAGGCAGGTGATGTGACGGGAAGAGGTGACGGGGCAGGAGAGGTGGCAAGAAAGGAGAGGTGACGTGGCAGGAAAAGAGACGGACAGGAGAAGTGACGAAACAGGAGAAGTGACGGGACAGGAGAAGTGACAGGACAGGAGAAGTGATAGGGCAGGAGAAGTGACGGGACAGGAAAAGTGACGGGACAGGAGAAGTGGCGGGGCAGGAGAAGTGACGGGGCAGGAGCGGTGATTAGGCATGAGCAGGAGTGGTAACCGGGCAGGAGCGGTGAACGGACAGGAGCAGTAAAAGGAGCAGGAGGAGTGAACGGGGCAGGAGCAGAGAACAGGGTAGGAGTAGTGAACGGGGCAGAAGCAGTGAACAGGGCAGAAATGACGGGGCAGGAGAAATTAACGGGGAATACCGTGCTCTCCATGCCACTGGAATAAAGCTATCCTGGCTGATGAGGGCTGAAAGCTTGAAACCAGTCCTAGGATGCTTGTTTCCAGTCCAGGGAGGACCCGGCCTGGCAGTTTGGTCTGGACTGTTCCTATTGGGCGCAGGATCAAGACTGATTTGCATATAGCTAGGTCCAAACTGGAATGACATGGTGAGCAAAAAAACAATGGATTTAGGCCCAGATCTCTGTACTGGGGTGAATGTATGACATTGTTCTGCATTCTGTCCACCAGTTGTTCTTTTTGCTATATTATGATTGAGCAGCTAGCTGGGTGACATGAATATGAAGGGGACTTTGTCCGTTTCCGTGTGTCTAGATTCTCCTGAATTCTCCCTTTCTCTTCTGAGCCCTGCTTAACACATGTGTACAGGAGGAGCCCTGTATTCATGTCCTCAATGTTTTAAACAAAAATATTCATGGATTTCTGAACTATGAGAGTAAAACAATTAAGGTAATATGTTGTTCCTGCTTATATTTCGCACGCTTTACATAAACCTGTATTCCCTATGAGTGTTTGCTTTTTCCTGAATAAAACCTCAAATAAACATGTTTATCCATTGTTTGAATTAAATAACGTTATAAGCTGTAACTGGTCAGTGAAATGATAAACGTACAAAAAATTGGTATGTTTTTCTAGTTCTAGCCACACCCATGACTCCGCCCACTGATCCAATGTTCGGGTATTCCCGCCCCCTGATTCTACACTCACAGTTCCCCTACTTTTTTTTCCCCACTTCGACCACTGTGTTATACCAGTAACGGTGTATGGTGTTGGAATGTTTACATACTGCAGGGGAGGCTGGTGTTAATGGGCCAAATGGCCGTTGCCCTGCCACCCTTAGGGGAGAGGAAAGAAAAGAATTAGAAAGCCCCAAGCAGCTTAAACGAATGTATTACTTGGCTGCTGCTCTCATATGTATCATAGGCAGCTGTGAGGGAGGAATTGTGCAGAGGTATGGTCCTGCTGCGCATGCCTAATGGGCGAGGTATTCTTCGAACAGCAGGCACAATCTTCAGCATTGCCATCACTGCAGGGGGCGTGCTGGCTTTCAATGCCGTAAATAAGGGTTCTTTTTGGGCGCTTACAAAATGGCCGTGGGAGGAGTTCACAGAACTCTATTCTTTTCAATGGCAGGGGGAGTGTCAGGCAGATAGAAAGAACGAGGGAGTGGGTGGCAATACTTAAACCTCATCACAAGAGGGGGCGGGGGCTTTGGAGTGGTTAAGCAGGCTGCGAGAGGGAGTGGGAGAGACGATGAGTCAAACCTTTCCTGCTCCGTCGTCGGTCCTGACCTTACTAGAAGGCAGCAGTAGCATTGGCATTCAAAGTAAGGTCCACTTGAACTTTGTAAAATCCTAAATGGTGAAAATTAAAATATGGTGCAGTGCTTGTTCTCCACTGCTAAAGGAAATACGATCACTCAGAACATAAATCAGTGGAGATTCGTACTAATTACAGCTGTAGGCCTTTGTCTGCTCTCCTAGGGCCGATGCAGGTAAAACGCATTTTCCGATTTCAAAATACCGAATCGCACCGAATCGGTATTTTGAAATCGGAAAATGAGATGTAGATAAAAAAAAATCGGAAAAATACCGATTCGGTAGTAATCGGTATTGTGATTCGATACGTACCGAATCGGCATTCACCGATTCGGAATTTACCGAATCGGCTACAACCAATTCGGCAAATACCGAATCAGTAATCGCAATACACCCCCATGGCCAAAAGGCCCATAGGAACGTGTTGTAAATTCCGAATCGGTATTTACCGAATCGGTAAAATCCGATTCGGTAATATCCGATTCGGTAAATACCGAATCGGTGAATGCCGAATCGGCAAGCAAGTTAAACTGAAACCAAAGACAACAGCCAATGAGGGGGAACCACCCTCCCCCACCCTAGCAGGGAGTGGCTTCCCAGGCAGGTGCAACTCATTAGAACTTTCTGGAGAGGCAGCCTGAGCTGAGCATTCACAGTGAGCAGCAGTGGAAGCAGGATCCTGAGCACTGTGAAACATGGCTAGCAGGACTGAGAGCCAGAAGGCTGTGCAGAAGAGGAAACCAAAATTCAGCACCATGGAGCTGCAAGTGTTGGTGGAGGAGGTGGTGAGGGTACACAGGCAGCTGTTTGGGAGGCTGTCCCTCACTGTACCTGAGACCACTAAGAGGAGGCTGTGGAGCGAAATAGGGGAGAAAGTAAACGCTGTTGGTGTCACCCCCAGGAGCCTTGACGACCTCAAGAAGAGGTTCTACGATATCCGCAGCCTAACAAAGCGGAAACTGGCAGAGCTGCAGAGGCAAGCAGGACTTACTGGTGGAGGCAGGAACCCGGCGCCACCCCTCACTGACCTGGAGGAACTAGTGGCGACTACCATCGAGAGGGAGAGCTTGGTTGGAGTTGGGGACCTGGATAGCTCAGCCAGAGCTACAGCTAAAGGTAAGAAGCATGCGCATCATGACACACCCTACCAGACACCTCCCCTTTAGACCCAATGCACAGCCAAACCCCAGCCCAGTACTGCTACCAACAGACATGAGAAATGCATCATGGTAAATGTAGTCAGCAGAACTAGGAAAAAATGCCAGTGCAGAAGCATAATTAAAAGAACTGTGAAACTGAATCAAAGTATTTGAAATGATATGTGCAATGCTTTAATTGTAGTGACTGTAATACATCAGCACTCAATTCACAAATGCTTCTTTATACCTAGGGGCACCATCAGGCGGAAGAGCAGGAGCTACTCAAGCACCAGCACCATCTGCCAGTGCGGTGGCAGGGCCAAGCACCAGTCAGCCGGCACAGGAGGAGGAGGAGGATGAGAACACCAGTGCCCTGGGAAATGAGGAAGACCTTGGACAATCCCTCACATTTCTACACTCCCCCCGACTATCTGGCACGCCCCCATTGCAGTTCTCCCCAGAGAACTCACCACCACAGAGCCACCCTGCACCTGCCACATCTCCTGCCAGGAGTATTGTTGTAGCTCCATTGAACCCCATCGAGGGAGCAGCGGGTCAGGCCCCAGCTAGCAACGCAGTTACACCTGTGGCACCCCAGCCCACACAGCAGGGCAGCAGCAATCCCCGGAAGCGAACAACATCCAGCAGTGCACCTCCAGCACGGGAGGGCAGCGTGTTTCAAGGGCTGGAGGACAGTATGGTAAAGATCCAGCGGATGCAGGCTAAATCCATCATGGCCTGCCAGCGCCAGTTGCGGCTGCATAACCTGCAGATGGGAGAGATGGCGCAGGGGTTTAAGACATTTGTAGAAAGCAAGAAGGACATTGCTACAGGTCTTGGCCGTATGACCACTGCCATCACGCAGCTATGTACAAAACTGGATGAGCACGAGCTCTCTCGCCGCAGGGATGCCCGCATGCATAATAGGTCAATCAACCGCCTTGCTGCTGCTACCGCCCAGCTATGCCAACGTGGGGCAAATAGGAGGCCAGCCTGACCCAGAACACGGCAGAGGTCACCAGGGGCATGGCCCGCATTACGACCGCCATGGAGGCACTTATAATTTCCAACACTGTTGTCAATCAAGCCCTGGACCTGGGCGAGGCTGGGGACAGCAGCAGCTGCAGCAGCCCGGCCAGCGCAGTGTCAGAGCCGCGCCGGAGCAGCAGGCGCTCTGCTGAAGCTGCTGGACATGCAGAAGGGGGAGAGGCACATCCCAGTGGGGCTGCTAAGCGCAGCAAAACATAAGACTGCCAGGGCTGGTGAGGCAACCCGGACAATTGACATTTAACCACTTTTTGTTTACATTTTCTTTTGTTGCACATCAGTGCAGTAACGTTGTTGCAACATTATTACATTTTCATTTCCTAACATCCATTGACCTGTCTGTGCATCTGTACTCACTCAGAAATAGTTTTCTGTAATCTCCTCACGTCTGTATCTGCCATCACTTGGCGTAGACACCCCAGCAGGTTGTGTTTGTGGCACAGCAACGTCGTCGTCATGGTCCTCGTAGTCTGACAACTCCACCTCAGTGCCCTTCTTCACCGCAAGGTTGTGCAACATTGCACAGACAGCTATGATCTTGCAGCAGGTGATGGGGGTATACTGCCTTGCACCTCCACTCTTGTGCAAGCATCTGAATCTGCTTTTCCAGATGCCAAAGGTCCGTTCAAGTACATTGCTTGTGCTTTTGTGGGCCCGCTTATACCTCCTTTGGCTGGGTGTAGAGGGGTTGAGGTAGGGGGTGAGTATGAATGAGCGGAGGGCATATGCACTGTCGCCTAGAAGGAAAAGGGGTAACATTACTCACATGCATACATGTATTTCACTTAGCTACTTTGTGTTATGGGGGTCTGATAATGTGTCTCACCTAGGAGGTATCCTTCACCAAATTCGCCAGCCGTCAGCCGTGCATAGATGCCACTCTGTTGAAAAATGTAGGAGTCGTGGGTACTTCCTGGGAATTTTGCGACCAGGTCTGTGATGGTGCACTTCGCATTGCAGATCACCTGAACATTGATGGTGTGCGTAGACTTCCTATTGCGGTATATGTATTCTGTGTCAGCAGGGGTGCAAATCGGAATGTGCGTGCCATCTATACAGCCAATGATTGGGGAAATTGTGCCATCTGGTAAAAGTCAGCTTTTGTTTGTACCAGTTCCGCATGGGTTGCAGGGAAAGAGATGTATTGGTCCATCCTCTGTATCATGGCGTCAAAGAATTTGTGGAAAAACCTTGACAGGCTGCTCTGGGTCACCCCTCCTACCGAAGCTACTCCACTTTGATAGCTGCCAGACGCAAGCAGGTGTAGGCTGCCTAGCACCTGCACGTGCGCTGGGATGGCGTGTGCCCTTGGGGTGGGGTGGTCCAACAGTGGTTTGAGGTCCCTTATGAGCTCCAGAATGGTGTCTGAGTCCAGCCTGTACCTCTGTAGGATCTCTGCCTCTGTGAGCATGAACAGGGTGATCCTCTGTCTGTAGACCTGTTCCTCTCTTTGCCATTCCCTCTCTCCTTCCTGCTGTAGCCGTAGCCGCCTTGCAATGACATAAAAAGCAGCCATCCTGCAAGTTGCAATGCATTTTGGGTCTATTTTTATAGGTTGAAGTTGGTTACCACCTGATTGTAATCCATGGTAAATACCGATTTTGAAATACCGATTTTGAGCCAAAATCGGTATTTCTATGCTTCCCTACATCTCTCTCTCTGTCTGATTCGGAGATTTACCGATTCGGTAACTCTACCGAATCGGTAGATTATCCGAATCGGAATTTTTCCGATTCGCTGTCTCTACCGATTCGATACATGGACCGAATCGGTGTTTTTTCCGATTCGGTGTCACTACCGATTCGGTACATGTACCGAATCGGTATTTTTATCGAATCGGTATGTTACCGATTCGTTCTCTTACCGATACGGGGTATTTCCGATTCGGATTATTTCCGAATCGGTAGCAATTCTGAATTGGTATATATACCGATTTGGACGATTTTCTTTGCCCTACATCTCGATGGCTGGATACCGATCGGTAAGGGCCGAAAATCGGTATTTTCGGCCGTTACCGATCGGTAACGGCCTACCTACATCGGGCCCTTACTGATTAACAGAGACGTTGTTGTAAGGCTTGGTAAAAGTGTGTGGTGGTTAGCCAGGGCACTACTTTCTAAGAGGCCCCCTTTTCTTAAGTATTGTGCTCAGCGCTGCACGTTGGAAGGCCGTTGTGTGACGTCATGCTATCAAAAAGGTGATTGTTTGTTCAAATCACTTTCTTTTGAATACATTTAATAATATAATGGACCCATGTGCAAAGCTCCAGTCTGGGGATGGTATACCTCTCATTTTGAATGTATGATGTCTCGTTTGTAGCCTCCACGGGCCTCCGCCAGCGCTACAGCCTGCACAGCCACATTCTTATTTATTGTTATCTGTGCCCCTGGAACGGCGGGTTTGTCCTCTGTCTTTCCTCTCTCCATGATTCAAGCTCTATCCCTCTCTGGCTTCCCTTCTTCCCTCCTTCCTTGCATGTCTCTCCTTTATTTTATTTCCTTCCTCCATGCCTCTACCATTCTCTTCCTTCACTTTAATGCCTGTACCTAACGCTTTCCTTTTCTCCCTCCATTCCTATCTCTCTCCATTTCTTTCTTCCCCCACATGTCTCTTCCGTATGCTTCAATACTCTCTTATTTCGTCCCTCATCTCTTGCTTTCTGTTTCTTTTATTACCCCTCCTTTCTCTCTTATCCAATTCCTACCAGCTCCACCCCTCCTTTCATCGCTTGTTACTGTACTCCTGTGTACGTCAAGGCTGCTAGCCCCTTTCACTGAGTTCAGATAGTTCGCCTGGTCTCTGAGGTCCGGCATTGCATCGAAACATATGTCTAGATCACGGGTACTCACAGTACGGCCCCGGGCCGCTGGCGACCCGGCAAGCCTTCCCTGGCGGCCACTGGACCTTGCAGACATCGTACCCGAGTTTCAATTTTTTTTTTAAAGAGTGTCTGCAACCAGAGCTCGACTCAGAGACTTTGCTGCTCTGTGGGGGCCAGGCAATTCCCGCCATAGTGGGGCTACAGGGGTGCTAAGAGGTGAACAAAGCATCATTAACATGCCAATGGTCTTTTACAGACCTGTGAAGTGCTCGGGTGCAGCTGTGTGTGTGTGCTCCCAGAAGCTGTCTCAACCCCGGCACACACAGGCAGAGTGAGGTGACAGAGGGAGGTAGAGGGAGTAAAATAGAGGGAGGGAGGGAAAGTGAGGGAGAGGGGGGAGAGCGAGGGAGGGAAAGCGAGGGAGGGAGAGAAAGGGAGGGAGAGGGATGGAAAGGGAGGGAGAGGGAGGGAGGGAGATGGAGGGAAAGGCAGGGAGACAGAGGGAGCGAGAGGGAGGGAGAGGTAGGGAGAGCGAGAAGAAGGGAGGGAAAGGGAGGGAGGAGGGAGGGAAAGGGAGGGAGAGGGAGGGAGAGAGGGAAAGGGAGGGTGAGAGATGGAGGGAAAGCGAGGGAGGGAGGGAGGGAAAGGGAGGCGGACAGAGGTAGGGAGACCGGGGGAGGGAATGGGAGGGAGAGGGAGACAGAGGGAGTGAGAGGGAGAAGGAGGGAGGGAAAGGGAGGGAGACAGAGGGAGAGGGAGGGAAAGGGAGGGAAAGGGAGGGAGAGGGAGGGAGAGCGAGGGAGAGCGAGGGAAAGGGAGGGAGAGGGAGAGCGAGGGAGGGAGGGAAAGGGAGGGAGAGGGAAAGCGAGGGAGGGAGAGGGAGGGAGAGGGAGAGCGAGGGAGGGAGGGAAAGGGAGAGAGAGCGAGTGAAAGGGAGGGTGAGAGAGGGAGACAGAGGGAGAGAAAGGGAGGGAGAGGGAGACAGAGGGAGGGAGAGGGAGAAGGAGGGAGTGAAAGGGAGGGAGACAGAGGGAGAGGGAGGGAAACAGAGGGATGGAAAGGGAGGGAGAGGAAGGGAGAGCAAGAAGGAGGGAGGGAAAGGGAGGGAGAGGGAGGGAGAGCAAGGGAGGGAGGGAAAGGAAGGGAGAGGGAGATCAAGGGAGGGAAAGGGAGGGAGACAGAGGGAGGGGAGGGAGAGGGAGGGAGAGCAAGAAGGAGGGAGGGAAAGGGAGGGAGAGCAAGGGTGGGATGGAGAGGGAGAGCGAGGGAGGGAGAGGGAGACAGAGGGAGGGGAGAGACAGAGCGAGAGGGAGGGAGGGAGGGAGTGGGAGGGAAAGGGAGGGAGAGTGAGGGAGGGAGAGAGAGGGAGACAGCGTGATGGAGACAGCGTGAGGGAGTCAGAGTAAGGGAGACAGAGTGAGAGAGACCTCAGAGTGAGGGAGAGGGAAGGAGAGAAAGGGAGACCTCAGAGAGAGGGAGACCTCAGAGTGTGGGGGAGGGAAAGAGAGAGAGGGAGACCTTAGAGTGTGGGAGAGGGAAGGAGAGAAAGGGTGACCTCAGAGTGAGGGAGAGGGAAGGAGAGAGAGGGAGACCTCAGAGTGAGGGAGACCTCAGAGTGAGGGAGACATCAAAGTGAGGGAAGGAGAGAGATGGAGACAGAGGGAATGAGGGAGAGGGAAGGAGAGAGAGGGAGACAGAGGGAAGGAGGGAGAGGGAAGGTGAGAGAGGGAGAAAAAGGGAAGGAGGGAGAGGGAGACCTCAGAGAGAGGGAGACCTCAGAGTGTGGGGGAGGGAAAGAGAGAGAGGGAGACCTTAGAGTGTGGGAGAGGGAAGGAGAGAGAGGGTGACCTCAGAGTGAGGGAGAGGGAAGGAGAGAGAGGGAGACCTCAGAGTGAGGGAGACCTCAGAGTGAGGGAGACCTCAAAGTGAGGGAAGGAGAGAGATGGAGACAGAGGGAAAGAGGGAGAGGGAAGGAGAGAGAGGGGGACAGAGGGAAGGAGGGAGAGGGAAGGTGAGAGAGGGAGAAAAAGGGAAGGAGGGAGAGGGAAGGAGACAGAGGGAGACAGAGTGAGGGAGAGGGAAATAGAGTGAGGAAGAGGGAAATAGAGTGAGGGAGAAGGAAATAGAGTGAGGGGGAAGGAAATAGAGTGAGGGAGAAGGAAATAGAGTGAGGGAGAGGAAAACAGAGTGAGGGAGAAGGAAACTGAGAGAGAGAGGGAGACAAAGAATGAGAGGGAGTGAGACAGTCAGAGTGAGTGAGACAGAGGAAGAGAGGGAGTGAGACAGTCAGAGTGAGTGAGAGGGAGTGAGAGAGTCAGAGTGAGTGAGACAGAGGGAGACAGAGAGACAGAGGAGAGAGAGGGAGAGAGAGGGGGGAGAGGGAGAAAGAGAGGGAGGGAGACACAGAGAGAGAGAGAGAGAGAGAGAGAGAGAGAGAGAGAGAGAGAGAGAGAGAGAGAGATGTGTGTATGCCTGGTCTGGTGGCCTAGTGGATGAAGGCGTCCACTGCAGGGACCTGTGATAAACCTCATGGTCACAGTTTTTTTGGTTGCTCTAGCCCCGCCCCCTCCCCCACTGACCACGCCCCCACCGGTGCGGCCCTCGGACACAAACCACACTGTAAATTTGGACACCAAGAGAAAGGAGAAAGTTTGTGGGTACCCATGGTCTAGATGATCATATTTCTTAATCTCCTGAACAAGGCGTACAACATCTTGGAGGCTGCATTTTAAGGATAATCTTGCTGTTACCCTGTGACACTAGTCAGGACTTTCCAGTGGGTTTGCAGCAGAGCACTGTGTGGGCAGGTAACATAATTACAAACTTTGCTTGTTGCATTTCAAAATGTGCAAACTACAGTAACTAAACAATTATAATTCTGTAAAATATGGAATATTTTTCCTGTGTTTAAATATTTCAAGTCTACACAATCACTATTGCTTCATAAACCGTCTTGCTTCATCAAATTAACTTTAAAATGCATGGTTTTCACAGATTTTTTTTTCAAATTTTCTTTTGGTAAACCCCCCCACTCCCGAAGCTCACTTATGATAGTTGCGCTCACTCACTACAACCTTTTCGCCCTACCACTTTCAAATGTCACCAGCCGCCACTGACATACTGCTCCGTTAAACAAAATAATTTAAGTGATTGTTTTTAGAAATGTCGGGTGTCTGCTGCTTGTTTTGCATCAACAAGGACTTGTTTGCCCAAGGATTGGGCAGATGGACCTAACACCCATTGCTATGCCATCTGTAACTTAACGAAAGCGATTGATGGGCAATAAAGACTGTTTATTCCCAGTCCTACTCATACTGGTGACAACATTGAAAGAACATGGAAGGGTTGAGATTTTGATCAATACCTTATCACTATCGATCTAAAACCCCGTTCTGGTCGACTGAATCTTTATTGCCTGTCATTGAGGGAAGAAAGTGCATCTGTCACCAAGTTAGCTCCCCCAGTAAAGGACTCTGCTTCAAAGGATCACAAACAACTTCTAGCTTTCAAAGATTTATTATAAGTTGCAGGTACAAGCATCTCAAGATGAGATTCACCAAATACACGGGCCCAACTACGTACACGTGTTCTCTGAAAGCCCTCAGACGAACAACGGAAACTATCAATACCAGTTCTAAAAACAATAGTGCCGTTAGCATAGACACGTATTGAAATCTATCGCTCATTTACAGGCGGAAGGAAAGTACAGGTTAGGCTTTCCCTACCCTGCTCTAGATGGTATCCCTACTTAACCAGGTCTCAACCTATCAAAAGGTGTCAGCAGTGAATGACTCCCAAAGGAAGCCACCCACCCTCGAACTCTTGGTGAAAACCTATAGTTCTCCAGTCATGACCCCTCTCTGCCTACCCATCCGCTCTCTAAAGGGTCCTCAGGCGTCTGCTCTAACTCCCCCCAGGGGTGCTGTCCCTAGTACAAAAATACAACAACATTTAGGACGGCCCTCGCGAGACGCCCCTCACGTGGTGTAGCTTCTGGCTTTTTCCATGATGAGGCCTTGTGGTTAGAGTCGACCTTGCTTCTCAGACTCGTCTCCGGCCCGCTGATACCCCTTAAACATTCCGGAACCCTCCTCCATGTCTGGTCCATTTCTTGAACAAGCTTCTATTCATTATATTAATAATTGAATACCCCCTTTTCTCTTCCAGACAGACATTCTGCAGCCTAATCCCATTCTCATGGTTTTCCAACCGCATTGCAACATTCCCCGACCCAGACTAATACGTATAAATCAACATTTAAAGCTTTCCAGCTCTACTACATTTTATAGCCTTCAATTTCTTCTTTAATTATTAGCATGTTAGTACTCATATTCTACTGATTTCGGTAAACACATCTATAAATCAAAAACCTACTCATTATTCTAAACATTAGTGCAATCCATATTGTGCATTTTAATCGCCTTCCCCCTCCCGCCTTGCTCAGGCCCTGAGGCCTACCACATTTCAACGTTTCCGTATGCCATCTTACATTTAGCAGCTACACAACATGGATTCAGGAATAATCACGCTTAATAAAAGCTTATTACTTCACACATTTCTGTATTAGTTCCACTTCTATTTAAACTTCTATATTAACTACACATTTCAGAATATAACTTTGGATACTATCAGCACTCATGGCATTTCTCTTCATGATTTGTGCTTACTACGTGTAAGTGTGATGTATTTCTACATTTTGGTCAGTTTGCGCTCTCTCAGTTCCCCCCTTTGATGACCTCTCGGGGTCATCATTAATATTCAAACTGCAGTGATTGCTAGCATAACTCGTTTCTGTGTTTCCAGAGCCCTCAGACTCCGGTACTGACTATCTTGTATGGCAGCCAATCTCTGCAGCTGTTTTCTCCGAGCCCTCTCTGACCTTCTTGATCTGTACCATTTGAATACCCTCACCAATCCCCACAACACGATCCCACAGATCAATATTATGATGATAGGTTTCAGTATTTTCCACACAAAGCTTTTGCCTAAGGTGGTGAGCCAACCTCCTGCATCACTTATCCCCTGGCCCACCTTTTCCCAGACATTTTCTCTGCTCAAGTCTTCGATCTCCTTGTGAATATCAGTTATGTTCCTAATAACCTTTTCAAGGGGCTTCGAATTGTCTGGAATGTAAGTACAACATTCTTGGACCTTCAAAGCCTTACAGACTCCGCCCTCTTTTGCTAATAGGACATCTAAGGCAAGACGGTTCTGAAGAACCATAGCCCTTATCGATTGCATCTCTCCTTCTACCAGCATTAAGGACTGAGCAGTACTGGCAGACAACCTGTCTACGACTGTTGCTAGTCGTCTAATTTTAACATCATTAAGAATTAATCCTAGAAAAGGGAACACAGCTCCAAAGACATCCCCAACCATTTCTACACCTCCTACATCTCTCCTTCCCCTCGATGATGTCTTGCCCTCGATAATCTCTAAGTCTTGGGCATGGTATATTTTAGGGAAGATAATTGCCAAGTAACATGAGCCATACCAATTATCAGGTAGCTTCACGTAGGCATTTCTTCCACATACGAAATATACATTTGGAATCACTTGCATTCCCTTCAGGAAGTCCTTGGTGTAATACTCTAAATTGAAAGCATGTTCACAGCTAACTTCTCCCACGTATACATTTTCATAATACGTTTTGGCTCTGTGAAGACATAACTTTCCTCTCTGCGTTCTATCTAAAGCTATTGGACCACTACTACCCTTTCTTTTGTGTACCCTTTCTTCATCGGTCCAATCTGTTTTCCCTTGTCCTGATTTTTTCAAAATCTTTTGTCTCCTATTCCGATCATCCACCTGCCCTATGAACTTTTTCTCGACTTCTGACACCTTGCATGTCAGGTTATTTCTGCGGGCATGTGAAGTATCTAAAGTAATCCAAGGAATGAAAAACTTTGCCAACCTGTCTTCACTCTTCCAGTAGTCCCATTTATTCATCTGTTTATAATTTGGGACTTCTGGCAACACTGCGTCATAGTTGGAAAAATAGTATTCAAAACTATCTCTCCCATAAAATATACTAAGCAACAAGCTACATGTAATACCATATGTCAGCGGGAGGTGATGATAACGAATGCCTTCATCTACAGACGCCGGCAACTGCATGCAGACATAGCAGTCCTTGACCTCCATGGCATCCACATATTCATACAATAATTTTGCATAAGCATTTGACCTAAAGTCACCTTGGGACTCATCTACATGTAACCTGCGGGCTTCAGCAGCTAATAACGCTTTCTCTTGTGTGTTTTCCCCTTTCCCACCAGCAACGGTGGGAACAAGCGCCTCTACAGATTTCACATCAGTTACCTTTGCCTCTTCCTCACGTCCCTTTACATAGGAGACTGTCACTACTAAAGCTATTAATATTATCACTCCTACTATTAGAGTACCTATTATACATTTTGCTCTGCGGTTCTGGGTACCAGCCTCCATTTCGTCAGATAGTGTGGCTCTCTCGTAACTCTGCACAAAGTTCCTTTCTTTCTTTCTTTCCTTTACAGTCTCTTTACTCCTTTTGTCTTGAGAACCACGCAACTGGAAGCTGACAACCTTTTCCGCCAAAATTCTTTACAGTTCAATACAGACAACCCTAGCCCTTCTCCATCCACTCAGGGAAAGTCCCTAAGATTCTCTGCTTCCTAGGCGCTAGGTAATCTTCTTTTCTTTAAGCTTATTTACAAAGTCTTTTAAGCATCCACTATCAGGCGCTCGCCTGCAGCTTCGACAGCAAAATTCAATATTTCCAGACGAAGATTGTGCTCTTCTGCGGCTGATATCTTTGAACCAAAATCAGGGAATTGCAATTCTGTGAGAAACATGTCCTTTATCTTGCTGAGGCGGGGAGGACGGGGGAGCATGAATGTCAGTGACCCTTCTTGTTCGACACCGGGCACTAACAATCTTATCTCCACTGTTACGATGGGCTCAGAACTGGACACCACCACCGCTCTGATCCTCCCCGTCACTGGTTTCGAAGCCATCTGTCGCCAGATATGTCCACTCAGGGGTGGAGTACCTTCTGTTAGGCACACGCACTCTTCTTGACCTCCTCAACTCTGGTGCTTCAGCGCCCTGAGCACCGTCTTCTGGGTCCGAGTCTTCTGATATTGGAGGAAGGGTTCTCTCCAGAGTTGACCTTAGGCTCGAGCTCCTTCTCTGCGGCCAATCAGCTTCTCCGCGCACCCTTCTACTCCGTCTTCTTCTCGTTGGTTCACGCTCTCTGTCAGACCTGTCAGTGTCTGATTCGTACTCCCAGCTACTTTCTCCTTCAGTAGCGTTGTCTGTTTCGCTGTTATACTGACCGTCCTCAGCTTGGTCAGACTCGTTCCCTGCTTCCGCTGGCACCTCTACAGCTTGGCTAGCCCCCTCTATGGCTTCTCGGTCCGCTGCTGGACGTCTATCCGAGAGAGGAGCTGTTTCTATCAGAGGTGCTGGAACTCTCCGCGTATGCGATGCGTGGATCCAATTGGGCAGGCCTCCCACTTTCACGGCTGTGTTTGTGGTCAGGATGATCTGGAAGGGCCCACGCCAACGAACATCCAAGCAGCTGCTTCTCACGTGCTTCTTCACCAGGACCCAGTCCCCAGGAAGCAAGTCATGACAAGGGTCCTGGCACGATGGTACCTCGGCAGCCTGCACCTGAAGGGACACAGAATGAATGGCGTCAGACAGCCCCTTACAATAGTCCAGGATCATATCATCTGTGATGCTAATCAATGCAGCAGTTGGGACAGAAGGTAACCTCATTGCTCTTCCCATCAGTACCTCATGAGGAGACAAACCCGTTCTCCTATCCGGGGTACTACGGAGGCTCATAAGGACCAATGGCAGCGCATCAGGCCAACTCAAGGATGTTGATGAACACACCTTCGCAATTCTGGCCTTGATGGTGCCATTTATCTGCTCCACAATTCCTGAAGCCTCTGGTCGATAACTGCAATGTAGCTTTTGGTCTATATTTAAAGCTGCACAAATCATTTTCACAAGCGAGCTGTTGAAATGCGTTCCCCTATCTGATTCCAAAGAGGCCGGCACCCCGAAGCGCGGGATAAGCTCCCTGAGCAATATCTTAGCTACTGTGAGGGTGTCGCACCTGCGTGTAGGATATGCCTCAACCCATCTAGAGAAAACGCAAACAACCACCAGGATATAACGGAGGCGGCTGCACCTTGGCATTTCAATAAAATCTATCTGCATTCTGTTGAATGGACCTCCTGACCTCCCTATGTGGCTCAGTGCAACTGGGGTCTTTTTCCCTACATTCAACTGCTGGCACGTCACACAACGCTGGCACACTGCTTCGGCTGCTACTCTGAACTTGGGGTTGAACCAGGTCTGTCTAAACACTCTCAGCATAGCATCTCTTCCTAAGTGGACAGGACCATGTATTTGTCGGGCCATTGGGCTCACCATCTCATTGGGCAACACGGCTCTGCCATCTGCTGAAACCCAGAAATGGGCCTCCCCCACTACACATCCTGCCTTTTGCCATGTTTCTTTTTCACAGTCAGGAGCATTTTCTTGTATCTCCTTCAGTTCGTCCCAAGTATCCACAGTTTCCAATATCATAGCTAATTCAGTCCTTACATTTATTCCACCCACTTCCGCCTCGGTGAAAGAGTACCCTGTTTCCGCGCAATACCGTGCGACTTCGTCGGCATATCTATTGCCTTGTGACACGAAGTCCATATTTCTGGTATGTGCGGTACACTTCACAACTGCGATACCTGCTGGACATTGCAATGCCTCTAACAACAGGCGCACAAACTCTCCATTGCGAATGGGAGAGCCTGAAGAGGTCATGAACCCTCTTTGAGACCACAACTGCCCGTAATCATGAACTACCCCGTAACCATATTGACTGTCAGTGTATATGGTGACTCGGATTTGATTGCTTGCCAGGCAGGCACGCGTCAGGGCAATAATCTCGGCTACCTGAGCGGAGTGTACTCCTTCCAGGCATCCAGCTTCCACTACTCCAGTAATTGTACAAACAGCGTAAGCTGCTCTTAACTGCCCAACTTCGTCTCTTACACATGAGCCATCGACAAAGAAAATTTCATCGGGGTCGGTCAGTGGCTCATCTACGATGTCGGGTCTTGGTTTGGTGCATAGTTCAGTCACATCGAGGCAGTCATGGTCTGTACATTCTTCATCATCCTCAATATCATTTGGAAGTGGCATTAGGGTAGCAGGATTTAAAACAGAGCATCTCCTGAGGGTCACGTTCTCTGCAGCAAGAATGACTTGCTCATAGCGCGTGAGCCTGCTATTCGTCAGATGCTGAGTTTTAGTCCTGGTCATCAATAATTCAACAGAATGGGGCACATGCACCTCTAACGGATGCCCCATAACAATATTCCCACACCTCTCAATGCTGACACCTGTTGCAGCAACGGATTTGAGACATCCGGGCAACGCTGCGGCTACTGGGTCTAGAGTAGCCGAGAAATACGCGACTGGTCTACGGGCATTCCCATGGATTTGGACTAACACAGACAGCGCGCATCCCTCTCTCTCACAGCAGTAGAGCAAGAATGGTTTATCGTAATCTGGCATTCCCAGAGCCGGAGCACGACACAAGTCCTCTCTCAGCTGCAGGAACGCCATCAAACAGTCTTTGTCCCATGGTACCGGATCACTCACCTCTTTGTGCGTCAGTTTTTGTAAGGGCTTTGCTTTCAGTGAAAAGTTTGCGATCCACTGTCGGCAATATCCCACCATTCCTAGAAACATCCTGACTTCTCTCTGCGTTTTAGGCGCACTCATTTTCATGATGGCCTCTATCCTGTCTGGTGACACCTTCCGTTTCCCTTTCTCAATTCTGTGCCCCAAGTACTGTACCTCTGTCAGGCAGTACTGCAATTTTCCCGGGGACACCTTATGCCCATTTTCGGCTAGATGGTTTAACAAAGCAATAGAGTCTTCCCTGCAAGCTTCCTCTGTCTCTGACGCCACAAGGAGGTCGTCTATGTACTGGACCAGAACTGACCTCTGGGGCAGTACTAAACTTTCAAGATTTCTCTTCAGGAGCTGGTTGAAGATCGATGGGCTCTCTGTATACCCCTGAGGAATACGACACCATGTTAGGACGCGACCTTCCAGCTTAAATGCGAAAAGAAAATGGCTTTCTTCGTCCAAAGGGATCGAAAAGAAAGCCTGACAAAGATCAATTACAGTGAACCATTCCGCTTGGAACGGTATCTGAAACAGTATCACTGATGGATTCGGTACCACTGGACAACACGAAACGACTATATTATTAATCTTTCTAAGGTCCTGCACTATCCGGAATTTCCCATTTGGTTTCTGCAGACCCATAATCGGGGAGTTACATGGACTACCCACGATTTCCTTTAGTATTCCCTGCTTAATCATGGACTCAATCACGGGTTGTATGCCTGCAATCGTTTCTGGTGTCAATTTATACTGAGGGGTTCTTGGAAACTCAGCATGTGGTTTCACTACAATTTTTACTGGGTCGACTCCCTTCACCAACCCAATCTCTTCCCCAGTGAAATCCCATACTTCTGGAGCAACGGTCTCCCTCAGATCCCAGGGTAGCTCGTCTACTGTCAAAGTGGGATACAGTTCCACACATATTCTGGAATTGGCGACTTTGAAGTCAGCATCATCATCATTAGTCAATACCTCCACGCCCTGTGGTGTGCAATATATAGTGCAATTTAACTTGCACAAAAGGTCTCTTCCTAGCAGACATACAGGACTAGAATCGCAAACCACAAACTGGTGCTCATCACTGTACTTCCCTATTTTCACCTGCACGGGTTCCGTCAGAGGACTGGTCATTCTCCTGTTTGCGACCCCCACCACTTGTATGGTCTCTCCAGACATAGGCAGGCCTGGCACGGCGGCTGACCTGATCGTGGAACGGGTGGCTCCTGTGTCCACTAGAAATGTCGTGGGGAACCCTGCCACTTCGGCCTCAACATAGGGTCCCCTCTGATCTACCTCCAGAGCTGCCCCGAGGGTGCAGTCATCCCTTTCTACCCTCTGTCCAGTTAGTGGGTCCACATAATAACATTCCTCTCCCCCGACAAACAGTGGCATCTGTCTATAGGTCTTACCCATAGTCCCTAATCTGGGTGGCTGTGGGAACTGAGCTCGGGGAGGTGGCCCCCCCCCTTTGAGCACCTTTCCCTGGTACTGCGTTACCCCTCTTGCAGGCGCGCTCTGGGTCACTTCCTCTTCTACCTCTTCGTCTCCTATCTCAACGTTATAGGGACACTCGCGTTTCCAATGTCCCACCTCGTTACACTGGTGGCACCTAGTTGTTTTCTTTAAGGCAGTTATATCTATCCTGGGTCTAAAGGTGGAGTTCTCCTCATTGCCCTTGTTCTGACTGTACTGTTTCTTTCCTCCTGTTCCTGTTCCTGGTTGCTGTTGCTGCTGTCCCCCCTTCCCTGCTGCCTGCATCTGTACCACCATCAGTTTCTCCTTTAGTTTCTTAGCCTTGGAGTCTATCTCATCACAGCAGTACCTGGCATACCTCAGTATTTCATCTAGGGGTTTATTTTGCCAACAAATCAAGTGTTGCTGTATCATTAAACTAATATCCGGTCTCAGACCCAAGACGAATTTGGACACAAATTGCCCTATGTCCTTTGGATCCATTACATCCAGACCGCTATACTGTTTGAACGCCTTCAGCAATCTCTCATAGTATTCGTGAACTGTCTCTTTGGGTTCCTGTCTTGTTCGGTCAATTTTTACCCAATCTATGTCTTGCATTGGCACTTTATCTTTCAGCCAAGTCATTACCCTCTCGAATTTTGCCATCACACTCTCGGACGGCCCATTAGTCTTAGCATCTCTCTCGGGCTCTATGGTGGGCCACTCAGCGCTAACCTTGCACGCGGTCCACAAATCTCCTGGCACTACTATGTCAAACAGCGTGTTCAAATCTATCCATAGGACCTTTGAGATTTTTACGAATCTCTCAACTTGCTTATACCACTCCACTGGGTTTTCCCGCAATTTGGGGAAAGAGGTGGTAAAGGCAGCCAAATCCCCCCTACTCCAAGGGACGTGGACATAGGTCCCATTTGCGACTTCCCTCAAAGGGTATGTCTCTACTCCCTGCTGTCCTCCTGGTGTCATCATAAGTGTGCTTCTCCTGACGGTCCCTCTCTTGGACCACCTCTCTTCCCACTTATCTAGGGCCCTCCATGTCCTTATTCCAGTGATCAGTTCCCTTATGTGTGTTTTCAATCCGATGGTTCGCCTCTCATCTAGGTCTCGGTCTGTGTAATGTAGCCTGTGGTTGCCCTGTAAGGCTTTGGTTCTTGACAGGTCTACCATGTACTTGCCTGCTAGTTCCACTAATTTCTCATGGGTTGCTCTCGCCTTTCGAGTTACGTCCTTTGCTATGAACAGAACCTCACCCTGCTCATACATGTCTATTCTTTCTAAGGGCAGGGTACCATCTATCATGTCATCCAAATCTGACTTTAAGCTGGAGACATCGAGCCTTTTGGCTTTTATTTCTGCTCGTAATATCTCCTTCGAGGGAGGTTCACAGGTGTCTCTCCCATCCCAACTCCGGGCCCTTCGTTTGGGTTCGGGGGAGTTGGGGAGCGCTCTCTCTTGTTCCCATCTCTCCAGATCCCATGCTCGGCCATCCGATCTTGGAAGGTGATGGAACACAGGCCTGTTACCCCCTATCTTACTCTGTCCGTTCTCTCCTCTTTTCTCACAGTAGGACTCCCTGATATTCTCCCTTCGATCACCATTCTCTCTTGGCCTCGTATCACTCAGTATCTGATACGATCCTTCTTGGTTTCCCATATTCCCTGGGCTGCGCTCATGTCCGTCATCACAGGGACTATGGTGCGGCCTTTCGCAACTCCCACTCTGCTCTCTATTGTCTGGCACGCAGTGGATACACTTAAAGCTGTCTCTATACTCCCGAGCCCTTCTATCTTCATCACTACATAGTGGGCGAGACACCCCCCCGTTTTCCAGGTCTGATCTACCTCCACTCCGGGCCCAATGGGTGCCTCTCCTACTGTCTTTCTCCCTCCCGTCCCACTCCGGACTGCTCTCTTCAGCCCCGCAGTGAGTCCGGGCTCTGCTGTCCTGTCTTTCCCTTTCAGCTTCTGCAGTTATGATGTTCTTGTGTGCCTCTACTGCCTCATCCCACTTCTTCATGTACTCATTTAACTCCTGAAAGGATTTCCGTCCTGATCCCCTCATATCCTCTGGCCATCTAATGTCCCCCAGATCCCCTGCCGTGGGTACTGGGGTACTCCACTCTCTTGGTATCGGCAACTGGCTTGGGGAGTTGATCGTATCATTCCTCCTTGCCATCTCTGCTCTTCCTCTGTCCCTCCGTACCCGTTCCTCCCCTCTAGCTCTCTCTGGGTCATATATCGATACTATAGGACCTATGGTAACAGGTACCTGTAGTGCATCAGGTAACGCGTAGGATGTGGCACACTCCATTTCTGGCGCTCTTTGCACCACAAACCTCCCGACCACCTGTTGCACCTGGCTAGGCTGGGACAGTTCTTTCTTTGCAGCTGGATCCCATTCGGAACTGGGAAGTGGCCCATGCTCTCCTGCCTTGCCCCCCCCTTTCTCGGCATCCCCTTCTGCTCTGTTATACGGAGGCGGCCTGTCTGTCAATAATCTGTTTATCAGGCTATCCTCTGTCTCGCTCTCGTCATCCTCTTCTAGGGGGCTTTTATTTCCGGGCATCTCTAACACTGGATACAATTTGTTTACTTCCATGTTATGCGCCCTCCATCTTTTAGCATCCTCATCCCACTTGGCATCCTGCACTGCTCTTACCGAGCGTTTCACTCTTTCCTGCCGTCTGTTCATGTTCTTTTCATGCGCTGCCCTAATCCATGCATTAAGGGCTTCAAACTGTGTTGGTCTAGGCAAGGGTCTCGTAGAGGTCATAATTGCTTTTAATCTGTGTAGCACCTCTAGTCTATACGTCCCGTACTTCGGGAACGTGAGTTCCTCATTTCCATCTGTCATCTTACTCCACTCTGAGATCCACAGAATCGTGTGCAGCCCAACATTTACCCCCATGTAATGAGCTGGCGTACCCTCCGGCGGGGCTTCTTCCCCTTCATACGATCCCCTACGTTCTCTTTTAAACAGCGCTTTTAACCATTTAAAACACTTCATAATTATGCGCAAGATTTCCAGCTTGAATACTCTGTTTACTTCCCGATGACAATCCACCAATCCTAGCGCGGCTTTGCTAGCTGGCCTATCGCAGCGCGGTCTTTCACCGGCCGGCCAATCCCAGCGCGGCACTTTCTGACGTCACTAGTCTCCGCTTCGCAGCAGCACCCCTCCTTTCTCAGCTCTCCTCGCGGTCATGCATGCGCCCCATTCATACTCCGAAAAATGACTACTTCCGACCAAGCGGTCACTTCCCTCGACTGTACGTCCACAGTCTATCTGTAATTATCAACACAACTGACGAGATGTCTGTCGTCACTCTGATAGGTTCTTTACGCACACAGTAACTTCCGACCAGCGTCTGTTACTCGCGCACTCACTCCCCCTATCTGGTCCTTCGGGTGGTCACTGGTACCTCGTGACCCCCTTCACCCTGGTTAATAGTTACTTCTGGGTGTCCGATACACCCGAACCACTTAAGCTCTCTTTGAGCCTAAGATTTCCACCGGTTGCGCGCGCTCACAACCTGTTCCACAGTCTCTCTACAGTCATTCAACTCCGCCAAACATTACAACATAGATACAATACAAAACACCGCAATCTTAACACGCATGACCCTTTATACTCACTCTCGACCGATACTGCTGCTTCTCCGCTTCACGTCATCCGGTCCTTCTTCCACCGGCGGTTCTTCCGATCATCGGTCTCTAGGGGGCTTGGGGTAATCTAACCTGGCCTAGATCACCTTCCTCAAGAAGGCAACCATTCTCTATAGCTACCAACTGGAAGGGTTGAGATTTTGATCAATACCTTATCACTATCGATCTAAAACCCCGTTCTGGTCGACTGAATCTTTATTGCCTGTCATTGAGGGAAGAAAGTGCATCTGTCACCAAGTTAGCTCCCCCAGTAAAGGACTCTGCTTCAAAGGATCACAAACAACTTCTAGCTTTCAAAGATTTATTATAAGTTGCAGGTACAAGCATCTCAAGATGAGATTCACCAAATACACGGGCCCAACTACGTACACGTGTTCTCTGAAAGCCCTCAGACGAACAACGGAAACTATCAATACCAGTTCTAAAAACAATAGTGCCGTTAGCATAGACACGTATTGAAATCTATCGCTCATTTACAGGCGGAAGGAAAGTACAGGTTAGGCTTTCCCTACCCTGCTCTAGATGGTATCCCTACTTAACCAGGTCTCAACCTATCAAAAGGTGTCAGCAGTGAATGACTCCCAAAGGAAGCCACCCACCCTCGAACTCTTGGTGAAAACCTATAGTTCTCCAGTCATGACCCCTCTCTGCCTACCCATCCGCTCTCTAAAGGGTCCTCAGGCGTCTGCTCTAACTCCCCCCAGGGGTGCTGTCCCTAGTACAAAAATACAACAACATTTAGGACGGCCCTCGCGAGACGCCCCTCACGTGGTGTAGCTTCTGGCTTTTTCCATGATGAGGCCTTGTGGTTAGAGTCGACCTTGCTTCTCAGACTCGTCTCCGGCCCGCTGATACCCCTTAAACATTCCGGAACCCTCCTCCATGTCTGGTCCATTTCTTGAACAAGCTTCTATTCATTATATTAATAATTGAATACCCCCTTTTCTCTTCCAGACAGACATTCTGCAGCCTAATCCCATTCTCATGGTTTTCCAACCGCATTGCAACATTCCCCGACCCAGACTAATACGTATAAATCAACATTTAAAGCTTTCCAGCTCTACTACATTTTATAGCCTTCAATTTCTTCTTTAATTATTAGCATGTTAGTACTCATATTCTACTGATTTCGGTAAACACATCTATAAATCAAAAACCTACTCATTATTCTAAACATTAGTGCAATCCATATTGTGCATTTTAATCGCCTTCCCCCTCCCGCCTTGCTCAGGCCCTGAGGCCTACCACATTTCAACGTTTCCGTATGCCATCTTACATTTAGCAGCTACACAACATGGATTCAGGAATAATCACGCTTAATAAAAGCTTATTACTTCACACATTTCTGTATTAGTTCCACTTCTATTTAAACTTCTATATTAACTACACATTTCAGAATATAACTTTGGATACTATCAGCACTCATGGCATTTCTCTTCATGATTTGTGCTTACTACGTGTAAGTGTGATGTATTTCTACATTTTGGTCAGTTTGCGCTCTCTCAAACATCAGCTGGTATGCAGCATCTGACGCAAAAAAGTCTCTGCGAGCTAGAAGGAATACTGAATATTTTAGGTGTCTTGAGGCATTCATCACGGAAGACAGCCCAAACGGCTTTACGCCATCTGTGAAGAATGGAACGAGGCGCGCGCGCCCTTCCTTCTGACGCCGAGCGCAAAATCAAGCGCCATCCCACAGTGGGGTGGTGACTGTGGCGTAATCCGCAGGTACTGCGTCAAGATGGCAGATACTGGACTCCCGCGACCTCCGGCTCATAAATATGTAATTATCATGCGTAAAACACCTTTACAAAGGCGAGCACCCACCCATTTTGATTGTGATTGTAAAACATAGGGAAAGATTTATTTTTAAAGCATAAAGAACTTGAGTGCACGAATTGCAGATAAAATATGCTCATTGGTTAGGCCTAGCCTACATTGAATACAATTCATGAACATGACAGAGGGGCAATTAATAGAAAAGAGTAATTTATTTAAAATACATCGTTGTTGTTTTTGATGCGTATTGAATGTCTTTTAAAATTAAAAGCCCTTTAGCCCTGCATTTACTGAACCAAAAATAGGATTACATTTACATGACAAATCAAGCTCTTACTTTACTAGAAGCATGCAAAGACAACGTATGCATACCAGACAAACCGAAAGAAAAGAATTGCAATTAGCCCATTTTGCAGAAAAAAAGATTCAGTCTAATTCAAGGCCAAGCATCAAGGCTTGAAAATATATATATATTTTGCTTTTATCCAGAAAGCCGTCTGTCTGTCTTCCTGCCCCAAAGCAGTACTAACTGCATGAGGTGGTCCCAACCCTTGTGACCAGGGGTGTATGTTCAGTGGGGGGCTGGGGGGTTACAACCCCCTAACACAGGGTACTACTCGTCAGCATTATTCAGGACTTTCCAGTGGGTTTGCAGCAGAGCGCTGTGCGGGCAGGTAACATAATTACAAACCTTGCTTGTTACCACTTTCAAATATCACCAGCCGCCACTGACATACTGCTCCGTTAAACAAAATAATTTAAGTGATGGTTTTTAGAAATGTCGGGTGTCTGCTGCTTGTTTTGCATCAACAATGACTTGTTTGCTCAAGGATTGGGCAGATGGACCTAACACCCATTGCTATGCCATCTCTGTAACTTAACGAAAGCGATTGATGGGCAATAGAGACTGTTTATTCCCAGTCCTACTCATACTGGTGACAACATTGAAAGAAAAATCAGCTGGTATGCAGCATCTGACGCAAAAAAAGACTCTGCGAGCTAGAAGGAATACTGAATATTTTAGGTGTCTTGAGGCATTCATCACGGAAGACAGCCCAAACGGCTTTACGGCATCTGTGAAGAATGGAACGAGGCGCGCGCGCCCTTCCTTCTGACGCCGAGTACAAAATCAAGCGCCACCCCACAGTGGGGTGGTGAGTGACTGTGGCGTAATCAGCAGGTACAGCGTCAAGATGGCAGATACTGGACTCCCGCGTCCTCCGGCTCATAAATATGTAATTATCACGAGTAAAACACCTTTACAAAGGCGAGCACCCACCCATTGTGATTGTGATTGTAAAACACAGGGAAAGATTTATTTTTAAAGCATAAAGAACTTGAGTGCACAAATTGCAGATAAAATATGCCCATTGGATGGGCCTAGCCTACATTGAATACAATTCATGAACATGACAGTGGGGCAATTAATAGAAACGAGTAATTTATTTAAAATACATCGTTGTTGTTTTTTTTTTTTTTTTTTTTTTGTTTTTTTTTTGAAAAACCTTTATTTGTAGAAAAAAAAAAAAAAGTACACCGCTATTCAGCCATACATCCCGGAGGCCAGGCAGCATTGTGGTAACAGGTAAGCTCATGTACAAAACAGTGCGCAGAAGCAGTCAGGTTTAATTTTCAAGAACTAGCAACTTGGAACAAAGAAACCAAGGAGTAAGTGAGCCACGGAAGGCCACTAGAGAACGAAGTGCCTGAGCACGAAAGAGAGTAGAAGAGAAAAAGAAGAGAAAGAATTGGCCGAGGACAGTACATAAATATTGAAGGGGCGCGGCGGGGGGGGGGGGGGGGGGGGGCGGGTTCCGCACATCCAATACAGCACAGAATATCAATTTCAGTACGAAGATATGGGGGGGTATCGTACCAGGATGTTTTGTCTGGAACTACGGGAAGGGTTTCAGTCTATGGGGAGGGCTGGACTTCCAAGTCCGTCTCAATCGGGGGTTCGCATAAATCGCCTCGATACGAACTCCCGGCCCCCCACACAGATCTCCACATTTTGGGCTTGCCCCTGGCCACGTACACCGTCTTCTCCCGCAGCATGCACCAGTCCATATTGGTCTTCCAGAGGCTAAGGGAAGGGGGAGCGGGCGCACCCCACTTCTGGGCAATGTCCCTCTTGGCCACCATGTTGCCTAAGGTGACCCATCGGGTCTGGGCCACACTGTAATCATTCGGACACCACACATTGAGGAGGCAACGTCGGGCCTCGGCCGGCAGGGCCACTCCAGTCACTTCCTCCATCACCTCATGCACTCGCATCCAGTACCGGGCCACACCAGGACACTCCCAGAGGATGTGCAGGAAGGTAGCAAGCATGCCACAACCCCGCCGGCACAGGCCATCCGTGGAAAGCCCCATATGGATGAGCCTGGGGCCGGTGACATACACCCTATGCAAGATTTTCAACTGGACCAGACGTAACCGCGCCGATATGGCCACCTCCCTGGGGGAGGAGGCCGCTGACTGCCATTCCTCGTCGTCCATTTCTATGCCATCATTCACCCAGTGCATCCGCAGTCGTTCAAGCAAGTCCACCCGCACGTTGATTAGTTTCTTATAAGTCAGGGAGATGGCGCTGTCCGGCATGTGGCCGTCCAGCACCCGATCCTCCAGGGGCGATGACTCAGGGAGAGCACCACCGTCAGACACGTGGGGGGAGAGGGCATGGCTAAGCTGGGCGTGTCGGAAGTATTCCGTCGACGCCAGCTGATACTCGGATTGTAACGTGGCAAACGACTTAATCCTCCCCCGAGCAATCATATCTCCAACTTTGGATATTCCGATGGTGTCCCATCGGTCAAAACCTTTAGTTTTCCACAGTTTCCCCAGCACGTCTGAGTCGTACAGGGGAGTGGCCAGGGTGATCTTATCTTTCCAGCCAAGGGTGTCGGTGACCGCGCGCCATACATGCACCATCGTTCTGGTGGGGCCCGTCAACTTACGGTCCAACGACTTGGAGTAAAGGGCTCTGTAGTAGTTCCCGTCGTTAACAAGCCACCGATCCATAGCGTAGCCCTGACTTACCGCTGGGCCATAGAGGCCATGGTTAACCGCCGCAAGGTGGGACGCCCAATAATACCGCCGCATATCCGGTAGTGCGATACCACCGTCGTAGCAGGGAATAGTCAATTTGAGTAATGAAATTCTCGGCCGCCCATCCCACAGTAGTGCCCGCTGCAGGGATTCTATCTCACCAAAGTATTTGGTCGGGACCGGGTCCTGGGAGTTCTGCAAAGCGTAGAGGAAACGGGGCAACGCCATCATTTTGAATAGCGCGGCCCTGCCCATCAATGAGATAGGCAGTTTCTTCCAAATCTCAACATCCCTCCGTAGGCGCTCGAGCGGTGGCAAAAGATTGCGTGAGTATCGGGCGCGGGGATCGCGCGACACATAGATGCCCAAATACCGAAAGCCCTGTTGAGCCACCTGAATCGAGCACCCCCGGGGGAGGCGCGGAGTATCCCCACACAACGTGTACAGTGAGGATTTAGACCAATTGATCACCAATCCCGAGAACGACCCAAAGGTGCCCAGCAGGTCAAAAACTACAATGAGCGAGTGACAAGGAGAGGTAAGGTAAAGGAGGATGTCGTCCGCATAAAGCGACACTCGGTCCTCAAAACCAGGCGACCACGTGATCCCCGAAACATCGGGGTGCGTCCTAAGCCTTGCCGCTAGGGGCTCCAGCGCTAGAGCAAACAAGAGCGGCGAAAGCGGACAGCCTTGTCTGGTGCCCCTGTGCAGCGCAAAGGAGGCCGAAAGTCTACCATTAACAGCCACATTAGGCATGAGCGGATTTTGCGGATTGGCAATCCGCAAATTTGCGGATTTGCGAACTCGCAATCCGCAAAATCCGCGAATTCACGCGAATTTGCGGATTTTTTTTTTTTGTGTTCGCCCGTGTTTCTGCCAGTTCGCGAGGGTTTTTACAATTTCGCAATTTGCGAACTTACCTGTCGGGTCGCAAGTTTTGCGAACTTGTTGTTTCTACGTGTCCAACCTCTTTGGGACACTCTTCTTCATCACTGCCACTCTCTGTCACCACTGCCACTCTCTGACTACTCATGCCACCCTCTGGCCCACCCATGCCACCCTCTGTTTCATCACCACACCCTCTGGTTGTCCAGTGTACATTATTTTCGGCAAAGCAAAGCACACCTTCCCTGCCTCAAGTGACCTGAATTAATTTGGGGCTGATTAATGTGTCACAGAATATTTTTTTAGCTGGCACCTGCTTCCTTAGTGCGCCCTGATTAGTGATCTTTTGCACTTGCTAAGTGCTTTCATTGTTGCAAAATTAGTTACAACACCTGCCCTGCCCCAACTGACAATAATGAATTAGGGGCTGATTAATGGATTTTAACTTCCAGCCTGGCTCCTGCTTGTCTCCCTTAGCTGTAATTCATGACCTTTGTGGCATATGTGTAACTATTCTGAGGTTCAGAGCAGGGTCACATAATAGTTTCAACTGGCAACTGAACTCTGGAGGGGCCCCTCAGGAAGCACTACAGGAAATGGCTACTAATGATGTGCCTGAACTTTTGAACCTGGTAAGTAGTTACTTTCAGTTTTGCTTAGATCATATTTCTGCAATTTCGCACTTATTCGCGGGGCGCGAACTCACGCGAACAGTGCGAGCAGTGCGAGCAAAATCCGCTGCTCGCGGATTTGCGGATTTTGCAGGAAATTCGCAAATCTCGCGGATTGCGGATTTCCCGAAAATCCGCAAAATCCGCGAGCGGAACGGATTTTCCGCCCATGCCTAAGCCACATTAGCCTGCGGTGCAGAGTATAACAGTCGGACCCATCCAATATAAGACGGCCCAAAGCCCAGCTTGGCTAGAACTGCCCACAAATAATTCCACTCTAGGGAATCGAAAGCCATAGTGGCGTCAAGCGAGGCCAGGACCGCCGGATCGCGAAGCAAGTGGGCGCGTGCCATAACTGCGTGGAGTCTCCTCAAGTTGAGCGCCGTGTTCCGGTGCGGTATGAAGCCGGACTGGTCCGGATGTACCAGATCCGTGATCACGCCCACCAGCCGATTGGCCAACAGTTTAGCCAAGATCTTGGGTTCGGCATTTAACAGGGATATGGGCCTGTAGGACCGGGACAAATTCCGCGGCTTCCCCTCCTTGTGGATCACCACAATGGTGGCAAGTCTCTGGTCGGGGGGGGAGTACACCCAGCTCGCGGGCCTCGAGGAACATTTTGCGCAACGGCGCGGCCAGCGCGTCAGCCTTTAGTTTGTACAACTCGACCGGGATACCGTTAGGACCCGGCGCTTTGCCAGAGCGCAGCGAGCGGATCGCCAAGGCAATCTCATCCTCGGACAGGTCTCGATCCATGTCCTCACGGTCAAGAGCAGAGAGGCGGGGAAGGTCAATATCCTCCAGGAAGGAGGCCGAAGCGGACTCTGGGAGGGGAGTTGCGGAGGCGTAAACCCCTTCAAAATATTCAGCGAAGGACCCGGCTATAGCAGCCGGGTCCGTCAAGGATAAACCATCCTCACCCACCAGTTCCGGGACCACCCGGGACGCCAATTCCCGCTTGACCAGCCAGGCCAGGAGCTTACCGGCCTTGTCACCTGAATCATATATTCTGCCCTGCTGCTCCCTACCCAAGGCCTTCGCTGCGTCAGTGGCGGTCGCCCGGAGTTCGGATTGCTTAAGCGAGATGGCATGGACCAGGTCGGGAGACGGACTCAGTTCCAGCCGGGCGTTCAAATCTGCGAGATCAGACTCCAGCCTCACCACGTCCTCGTCGCGGCGGCGGCGTGCCTCCGCGATCAGAGAGAATGCCTCGCCACGAAGTACGGTCTTAAAGGCCTCCCAGAGGGAGACGGCGGAGGCAACGGAGCCGGTATTCTCGGCAAAGTACCGGTCCATAGCCTTGGTCAGGAGAGACCGGGTCTTCGGGTCGCGAAAGTACCACGGGTTAATGGGGGCCACTCGCGAAGATGCGGGGACCTGGAAGTCAAACGAGACCCAGACCGGAGAGTGGTCCGAGATGCCTCGAGCCAGGAGGCGCGCGGTGGAGACAGACTGCGCCTGGGCCGCCGGGGCCAGGACATAGTCCAGCCTAGAAAAGCTACCGTGAGCACCCGAGAGGAAGGAGTACTGTCGCTGAGTGGGGTGTAGCAAACGCCAGCAATCAATCATCCCCATGGAACATACAAAATCAGGCATCCAAGACTGGGAAGGGCGAAGATCTCTGGAAGGAAAGCGATCCAGCTCCCCTGAGACAACCGAATTAAAGTCCCCACCCACTAGTAACAATCCCTCGGGAAGACCTAAAATGGCGCCACCCAGGTCCCTGAATGTAGTCTCCTGCAACCCCGGGGGAACATAAACCGAAACCAAAACCAGCGTGCGGCCCTCCCACCTACCCACCAGTGCCACGTATCTGCCTCTATCGTCAGCAAGCACAGACTCCACCTCCAACGGAAGGGAAGCGCGCACCATGATGCCCACCCCCCTGGAGCCCGAAGAGAATCCCGCATGGGCCACCATTTTGTAACCCCGCCTATTCAAGGCCTTGCAAGCGTGCCCCACCAAGTGGGTCTCCTGTAGAAAAACCACATCAGGCGAGCAGCGCTTAAGCATTTGTAACACAACGCCCCTCTTGATACGGTCCCCCAACCCGTTAACATTCCAGCTCAGCAGATGAAGCAATTTACCCCCCATCGTCAAGGACGCTCCGCGTCCCCTCCCCCACCCACATCAGCGCCCACTGCAGCAACATGGCAGTCCAGAAGTTCCTCAGCCAGAACACGGAGCAAAACAAAGAGAAAGTACAAAGAAACACACCCCAACTACCCACCACCCTGCACCCCTGCATCAGACTAAAATCCACCCCAACTAGCAGTGTGCCTGTCGCCCCTTAACTAACCTACAAAAAGCCCACGAAGGAGAAAAGAGGCATCCCATCCCCCCCCGTTATCCCCCATATCATTAACAAAATGAGTCAATTAAAGCAGCAATGTCAAAAGCCGATGCACCTCACGGCTTCCCAGTTTCCGGAAAACAAGTAGCCAAGGAATCATCCCTGTGCTGCCGCGCCTCCGGTGGTTTCCTCCGTCTGGTCGGTCGATTCAGGCCGTTCCTGGGGCAGGGTGTCGAGCCAGTGTCCCACGTCGTCAGGAAAGTAAAAAAAGAAAGTCCGGTGGTCTCGCTCAATGCGAAGCTTGGCAGGATAGAGCATAGAGTATCGCAGGCCCATTTCCCTAAGTCTCCGCTTCACCCCGGTAAAGCTCTGCCGCTGTTTCTGAACGGCCTGGGTAAAGTCCGGGAAGAAATTTACTTCAGAGTTCTGGAAACGGAGAGGGCCCGCGGTCCTCGATGCTTGCAGGATAGCGTCTCTGTCCCTATAATTGAACAGCCTCGCGATGATGGGGCGAGGGGTAGCTCCCGATTTAGGCGGCCCACCCGGTATCCTGTGGGCCCTTTCCACCGAGAAGAACTTGCTCAGGCCCCCCGGTTGTAAGTGTTTCGCCACCAGATCTTCCACGAAGAGTTCAGTCGAGTCCTCCTCGGCCTTTTCCGGTACTCCGGTGATGCGAACATTTTGGCGCCGCGCGCGGCCTTCAAACTCGTCCAGCCGACGCGCCATCACGCCATTAGCCAATTTCAAGTTGCGCACCTCTGACTGGATGTCAGATACATCCGTGACCAGGCTGGATGTCTTAAGGTCCAAAGATTTCACCCGGTCATTAGTTTTCCCGAGGTCCGTCCTGATGAGATTCAGTTCAATTTTTAGAGAGTCGACCTTGCTGGACAGCTCCTCACGAAGTGTGTGCACCTCCGTCCTCACCCCTGATATCGCGCCCATGACGTCCCGGAGCGTTATCTCGGAGTCGTCCGGCGACTCATCCCTCCTCGGGTCTCTTGTGCGAACCACCTGCACCGGTGACCCCTTAGACTGGGAGAAGCGCTCAGGAATAGTAGACTGGGACTGAGATGGCTTCCTGTTAAGCCGCTGAGTCTTGCCCGCATCCGAGCCACCCTTGCCCGCCATGTTGGCAATCACGGGACGGGTGGGACACCAGGGGCGAAGGAGTCCAGCGGGGCACGTCCAATGCACACAACGAGTTATCCAAGGTCCAGAAGTAAGATCGCCCAGCAAGGCGTTCAGGGCTCAGGAGCACACTGCGGGACAAAGTGGCGCAGGCTGGGAGGAACCCCGCAGAGACACCGCTGCAACCCACCCCGGTCACAAGCGACGCGGGAGGAGCCTCCGGGAGTCGTCGACACAACTGAGGCTAGGAATGTCCGATTTTCATTCCGAAAGCGGGTGCCGCATCAGGCCCGGCTCAGCAACCGATTCCCACCATCGTGGGACAGGATAGAAATCAGGATTAATTCGGAAGATCGGGAGGTCTTCGGAGCTCCGAGCTCACGCGGCCATCTTGGTTGGCAGCGAAGCTCCTCCCCCTCGTTGTTGTTTTTGATGCGTATTGAGTGTCTTTTAAAATTAATAGCCCTTTAGCCCCGCATTTACTGAACCAAAAATAGGATTACATTTACATGACAAATCAAGCTCTTACTTTACTAGAAGCATGCAAAGACAACGTATGCATACCAGACAAACCGAAAGAAAAGAATTGCAATTAGCCCATTTTGCAGAAAAAAAAGATTCAGTCTAATTCAAGGCCAAGCATCAAGGCTTGAAAATATATATATATGTTTTGCTTTAATCCAGAAAGCCGTCTGTCTGTCTTCCTGTCCCAAAGCAGTACTAACTGCATGAGGTGGTCCCAACCCTTGTGACCAGGGGTGTATGTACAGTGGGGTGGTGAGGGCTGTGGGGTTTATTCTTTAGTAAATGGTTGATACAAGTGCTTTTAGTCGGGTCGGAATTCATCTGGGATTTTTACATGCCCTCACTGACAAAAACACACACACTCTCTCTTGTCTCTGTTTTAAAGACCTTAAAAAATGTGGATTCATTTTAAAAATGTTGTGCTTTAGATGTCCCAAGCAATCCGCCCTCCTCTCACTTTCTACTTCCCTTTAGGGCCCCCTCATGTCGTGCTTCTCATATAATGTATTTTAACAAGATATCCCAGTGCGATTGTCAGAAAATCTGAAAGCTTATAGCCCCCAATCCTATTGACCAGGCTATGCACCTGCCTGTGACAGATACCTTCACAAAGTCTACATAAAAGTAATGTGAAATTTTGAGTATCTTTTCAATGGTCAATCCTACTCCTCTATATCCCTCCACGCCTCCATGGTTACAGCTGTTGTGTGTCTGTGCCCCCCATGAGTTTCTTCACCTTTATGTAGGCTTTTAGAGAGTTTCCTCCGGGGGTGGGGCTGCCTCTAGCATTTAGGATTGTGAAAGGGAAGACTAGGACTAATTACCAGTAAGTAATGAAAAACATTATAACCAGTGGCCTAACGCAGGTCCCTGCAACCTCTGTGGTTCAGAGGGGCCCTCAACACTTCAAGGTGCCCCCACCCTTCAAGGGGCTCCCATTCAGCTCAAGGCCAATCAATATTTGTGCTAAAAGGAAGGCTCAGGAGCCCATCATCACATTCTGCAGGGGGCCCCATCATTTTGTGTTATGCCACTGGTTACAACTTACATGTTAACTTGGCTGTTAATATAGCAGGCTGTAAATCTAGCTGGGCGAAACATGGCATGCCAGTAATACCCTTGGTAATGCCATGCTTATTTTAGGCTGGTTCATGATTACTGAGCAAGAGAAGGGAAAAGGGTCAGGAGCAAAGCAAAAGGTACATGGTAAAAACAACAAGCACAATAACGGGCGGTTCATGATGCAGTGAACCACATTTGATGCAAAGGGGCTGCATGCCCCAAATTAAAAGATAGGCAAAGTGAATACATTGAATGCACTCAACTGAGAGGTGATCTCCCTGCAGTAGGTGCACTGATTGCACTAGGCTCAGGGGAGACATTGTACTGGATCATTGACTGAGCAATACTTCTCAGGGATTCTGCTACGGGTATAGAAGTTATTCCACTGAAGACAGGGTTCTCAATAATGCACAGAGTCTTACAAATATAATAATGGAGGCGATGCATAATACTTCAAGCGAGGGTTGTGATGTCCGCAGTGGCAATGGCCTCAGTCTATGCACCAAGTGACTGGAGGTTGGAATTCCCCTTGGACTTCTTAAACAAGCTTGAGGAGGTGAGTAAAGGAACCATTCAGTGGAGATGATCTGAATTTGGTCATGCCAGGAGACCCTGACAGGTCCACAGCAAGGGTGAAATCTGCATGGGTGATTTCCAAGAAAGTTAGGAAGAGACATGAGGAGATGGGACTGACTGATTCATGGGGGCCTGCCATCATGGGGTGAGGAATACACCTTTATACACACAGGCTCACATGGTCTACAAATGAACAGACTATATAACCATGCCATTCACCCCAACCACAGAACTGTAACACTTATATATAGGAAGCCTCACAGTCACTCATAATGCAATAGTCACTGTAGATCTGAGGGTGAAGAATAGAACTCCTGGGAGGTGGCATTTTAATGATGCCATATGTACAGAACGACTTGCAATTACTGATGGTTCACACAATACTCCCCAATCACCAATACAGGATTGGTGCAATTATGGAATCAATGGATAATGTGGAGGTACAGGAAAAATAGGTGAATTGCGTTTTGTATTTTATATCGTATTTCTTTAAATTTTAACATGATGTGAACTTCCTAATCGGAAGTCTGATTTTTTTATTGTTCTCATTCTTTCATTTTGTGTATATTTATGATGCTAATTGCATGGATTTCATCCTTTTTTTCATACATTTTTTGAGACTGCGAAAATGATGGATTTTGTGTACTTTGATGGTTTGGAAAAAAAAGAATTAAAATAGTAATAGATAGGTGCAGACAGCTGGTGGAGTGGATGTCCTAAATCTAGTTGTACAAGGAAATGTAATAAC
Organism: Lissotriton vulgaris; assembly: GCF_964263255.1. NCBI lineage: Eukaryota > Metazoa > Chordata > Amphibia > Caudata > Salamandridae > Lissotriton > Lissotriton vulgaris. The sequence continues at coordinate 512,143,296 of NC_141696.1, read as the reverse complement.
CCTAGCCTTCAAGCTAAAATATCTCTGTACGCTCACTCAGGGGAGAAGGCAGGTCCCTAAGAGTTGCAAGGGAAATGTCAGGATACTGGACTGGAGACAAGTAAGGGCAGTTAAAAGAGTTTGCCTTACTGCCGGCAAACATGGCAGGACACACCGTACTCACCGCAAAACAGGTGTTTTATGAGAGTAACGACAAAGCAAATCAAATTTAGAGCCCACAGCGTGAAGTCCTGTAGCACATTTCTTAGAGACGGATGGGGAAGATATACAGGTTTCAAAGTAGAATGAACAGCTAGTGCTTTCTCAGGACTTTTACATGAAGGTTTCAGTGGTTTACACCAGAGATGGGTGAAGAGTTGAAACACGTGAGTGGTACTGAACTTCCAATAATTTAGCCACAACAGAGGAGAAAGGTACAAAGAAACAGTGCACTCTTTCAGTACTGCCCTTTGGCCTGCTGGTGAAACATCTAACTTGCAACATAAGGGCCCAAGTTACTGAGGTGACTGTTAGAATATTAATTTAGATGGTCCTTTAGAGTTTAGCAGAGCGGAAGCATTGCCGGTAATCAATAGTGCTCCCAACCTACCAAACTTGCTGTTCCGCCGCTCTATTTTGAGTCGGGGGAAGTGCTGGGTTTACACTGGTTAAGCCTCTTCTAGGTATGCTAGCACCTTTGCTAATGACGCCCGTCCACCACTGTCACCAGGTCAAATGATAATCATCCCAACCTAGTTAGGGCAGAGCGACCATTGCCCTGTTGGATGAGCACTGGCTGGAAGTTGAATTATAAGGAGCCATAAACATTTCAGTAGTGGATCATAGCAGATCAACATATATGGTGTTTAAAATCAAAGTAGGCTTTCAAATCGCTTCTACTTGTTTCAGCCTCTTAGTTATGATTACACTCCAACTTTATAACAAATAAGGATGATGACGGGCTCTACATTATGGAGGATCATGACAAGACACTCCGCGAAGGGAATCTCAAATTCAATTCCTACACAATACTGCACCAATGGCACTGGTCCCCAGCAAAGCTTTTCAGAGCAGACATGTCACGAGACTCTGCATGCTGGAGGAGTCACCTGCTGCTTGGTGACATCGTCCACATAGTGTGGGACTGTAGGCAGCCATGGATTTATGGGAGGGAGGTGTGGGATTCGATCACCATGACCCTTGGGATAAACCCTCACCTGAGGATCAGCGCCCGCGCCCACAATGCCCCATCACATGAACAGATGGTTCACAATGGCCTTAACAGTGGCCACGGTCGGAATTCTGCATCATTGGAAATCGAATAGCATACCACTCCACCGACATTGGCTGACTGATATGCATGCTATAGCCTCTTATGAACAGATCCTCTAAACATTGGATGACTGTATCCAACAATTTCGAGGATGTATGGGGTCGATTCCTGATGTAGCTGGGCTCTGTCTACATTCACCAACGATGTTGTGATATGGGAAAGCTACAAAATGGTGTTTCCCATCCTTTTCCCACTTGTGAAGGATTTTTGTACCTAGTTATTTTAGAAGCTTGTTGTTCTAGGGAATCTCAGTGCTGACGTAAAAGGTGTGTCTGTAGTGGTAGTTGTAACTGTCCAGGGACTTACATCTCCAGTGCAAATGTGCGTGCTGATTGCCGTCCCCGTAAGTATTTTTCTCCCTTTATTCCCCACCATCTTCTCGCCCATATCCCCCCACTTTTCTTTTCTGTCTACTTTCTTTTACTCTTTGACTATGTCTTTTCTTTGAGGCTATGACCCTAGTCAGAACTTGTTTGACCCAAAAGGTGCCTAAATGCTAATAAAGAATTGAAATACAACAAGAAGGTAGTGCAAGGATTTTGTTTGCTGGAACTGTGATACATCCTCCCTAACATGGTACACAGAGTAGGACGTTCCCAATAAAGGGAGAGGTTTCCTTAATTATTTTCCCAGATTACCAAAGGATTTCTAGTTTAAGGACGTAAAACCCTTCCTCTCTTACATGGCATACTTGATCATCTGGTTGCTCCTCAATGGGCAAACAAAAGGGTCATCTCATTCCAAGTCCCATACAGGGGACCTCTCTCTGGAGCTCTGGTCCACTGCCTGGTAGTTCCTTGTGGAATAAGCTTGACATAGGTGGGTTACCATGGCTACCATGTCCATGAGACAGTATATGCAGTGATACTTAACATACGGTCCGGAGGATGCCTGCGGCCCTCCTGACATTTACATATGGCCCCCCGACCTCTAGATGCTGCCCCACCTACCTTTACATGCGGCCCCCTGGTGAACAGCAGCACTGGACTGCTGTTTAGTTGACAGAGATGTTAAATAAACAGGCTAGCATTTATACAGGTTAATTGACAAAAAAGAAAAGAAGCAAATAAGGTGTTCTGCAACACATAACTTTAGGAACACCTTCATTTTTAAAGACAACGTGCAACAAATGTGTAAAAATAAGATCGAGTCTCTTCAAAATTAAAAAAAATGTGTTTCATTACATGCAGAAGCGTTTCACTATAGTACATAAGATACCATCAGTGCACTTAGAATTTTTTTTAAAAAGTGATAAAAGTGAGAGTTTTCAAACATGGATGTAGAAACACTCAAGCCTCATCACACCCTAAAAACAATAACAGTCAACGAAGAGGCAAGTCAATTGTTATGTGGACCCCTCTAGGTGACATGAATTGTTAATATACCTGAACAACACTGTTTATGAAATCAAACCCTGACGAAGGTTTTATACAGTGAACAGACTGCACGCATGTGTTTCAAGGTGCTCTTATATGTCATAATGAAGAAAATGTAGGCAAAGTGAAATAAAACAATTGCATAGAATCACAGGATTTGGTCAAGAAGAAAGCCGGGTTTGATTCCAGGTTTTCTGGTTTTGCACTGTGCAATTCTATTTTATTCCAGTTGAATAATCAAGTTACTTCCTGTGTAAACTTTACTCAGCCAGGGTACTGATATCAAGCAGAAAAGGCTTACCCTTAGGTGCGGTGGTGGGAAAGTGACTCAGATACAGCATAACACAGTATTGGCAAATGCATGATTCTTATAGAGACTGGGGGCATAATTTAGAGGGCAGGATGGAATGAAACTCTCGAAATACCTCCATGACTCACTGCCCATTAAAAATACATACTGCGTTTACCCTACTCCCACTTTACACCCCCCATGCCCAACCCCATCAATGTGGCCCTCGGTCACACCAAAGACCATACTTTTTGGGCCCCTGGGTAAACGTTTGCGAATGCCATGCTGTATTCGGTTAAAAAGAACGCACAAGGATTTGTTTAGCAAAGCCTTTTGCTATGTTTTTTCGCTGTTGGTATGAAGAGCCACTTCATACCACCTTAGCTAGGCTTTTAAAGTGTCCCCCCCCCCCCCACTTGTGGACTTATGTATTCCACTGACCCTATAGGGGGCACATTTTGTTGTCAAATATAAGCCGACCATCAAGTATGTCATGAGCAAGAACAGGGACTCCTAATGTCTACCTATTGAAATGTTTTTTGTTCACATTCAGGTAATTGTATTCTATTACTATGCCAGTTCCATACGAGTAGCATTACTCGTAAAACCAATGAGAGAAACTTCTCTAAAAAATATCCATCAATAGATTCAGCTCAGTTGAAAATAAGAGTGCAAAATGTTTTTTAAATTGGCTCCAATGTACTCGAGGGTTCACATTATATTCTTTTCCCCCCTCAGTGGCGGCCTTAGGCATGTGCAAGCAGTGCATCTGCACAGGGCTACTAAGCCCCAGTGGCCGCCACGCCAATATATATCCTTAATATAATAATCCTCTGAGGATGGATACATATTTGCGTGGCGACCCATGGCAGGGATTTGGCGGCCTCTGGCTTTGTTCCACTTCCAACCACCCGGACCCCCCCCTGGATGTTTTATTCAAACACCTTCCTCAGCTCCGGGGTTGCTCCGCCCCGCCCGGAACCCCTCTTCCGGGCCCCCTACCTACACTTCCTGCCCAGGGCCGCCATGAGCCTAAAGCCGCCCCTGCTCCCCTATTTGCAAGTGTGTCTTATTTGTGGAAATTCCAAGCCACTTCACACTCAAGACACGTAATTACGCACATAAAAAGCTTTAGCTCTGTTCTATTAGTCCTCTTCATAGTTTTTACTTTCGTATATATCTTATAGTTTTTTACATTCGTTTTTATCTTCGGATATGATTACAACATGTTTTCATGTAAAAAATGCACAAATTACACTTCGTTTTGCTTCGTTGTAAAGCACAATACCTTGCAGTTCAATCACCTCCATTCTCTGCCCCTCTGTATCATGGCCGACAAACTTCAACCCCTTGTCTTCAAAATGATGAATGAACTCTGGGTTCACCTGAAAAAAAACAGACATCTTGGTGTGGAATACTATAAAGGAATGTTTATACAGTATACTGACGACTTTTGTCATCTCATTTTAGGTTAGCGCGTGTTGGATAGGAACTGTTTCTCAGATATTGTCACTATTTCAGAGTTCCTGAATCCATGGCAGCTATGATTCTAAAAAGTGGTGCTATCCGAAAAAACAAAGATTTTAAAAGCCAATATAATAAGAGGGTAACATCTAATTAGATACATAAATACAGTGAATTTTTAGCAGAAACAGTCATTTTAGATATATATGCCATGCTTGTACGCTTTTATTGTTTGTATAATTCTTTCTCTTCGCAGGGAAGCACAACAAAACATTTGATTGCTCAGTTTAATAAGTAAGTGCATGAAAGTACTTCATTGAGGCAGAGGGTAAAAAATGACCGCATGCAGAAAAGAGACATTTACTTTAGATCACTTTTTGGCTGTATTACAGAGCACATATAAGTAGGGCAACAAAATCTTTGCTACAAATATAAGTAGTGGCTACAAAATCAGTTCTGCATCCAGATTCATAGAATCAGGATTGCGTGGCGGCTGGTGACATTTGAAAAGGGTGAGGCGTAACATTTTTGCCATACTGCACCGCTGCGAGAGAGCGAGCCCGAACAACCCATGGGGAGTTTGGGCCCCCCCCCCCTCCAAGAAAATTTTAAAAAAAGAGTGAATAAATTGTGCTTTTTCAAGCAAATTTGCGGAAGCAGGAAGGTTAATAAAGCAATACAATTGAATTATTTATCATTCATTGCCAATTTTTATGAGCTACAGAGGACAATCTTTGCATTTGCTGATGTTATCATTTGCCCATATTAACTTTTGAACACACTGATACACTTGTAATGGTTTTAACTATACAATAAATATATTCATTGACTGTGCAGTGCTATACATCAATATGGTGACACTATTTCCTAAAATGAATTTTCTGTTTTCATGCAAGAAACGTCATTTTAAAAAAAAGTGCAACAGTGACCTCACTACAACATTCTGAATCAGTTTTAGGTGGCAACGTTGCATAGCAGAAAGTCTACAATACAGACCCTGACTATAGTAAAATCACATTTAAATGTTAAGATTGATTACAGGTGATCTACTAATCAGAAAAGTTCAGTTCCACTGCACCACCCAAACTCCTAAATTGATTACTTAAGGAGCAGGTTGAACTTTCACTGACTTGCCAACGTTCACTATGAGGGGACCCATGAAGCACAGGAAACGTCCTAAACTAAATGTTCCAAAATGGCTGCAATGGGACAGGTATAGGTAATATACAAAGTTGTTAAGTATGTACATTTTATTGGGCACATAAAAACCCGACGTAATGAATCTATTCTGAGATTTATCATGAATATTGTCTATATATTTTTCTTTCCCTGTTTCGTACATACATTGTGTAGGACTTGGCCTTTTTGGCTAAAGTTCCCTAAACTTTTTGCTTTCACCCTAGACCTGTTTCCTAACATAGAGTTGAAAATTTAGATGCTTTGGGTACTTTGCCACTGCTGATCAGTGTCAAAGTACAAGTATTCCCTATGTAAAGTGTAATGGTAATTGGTAGGCCATGATTGGTATGTTTGCCTTACTAGTAAAGTCCCTAGTGATGTGCACTGTGTGTGCCAGGGCTAGTAATGCAAAGGCGCGCGGAGACAGGAACTCAGGCCTGCAGTGTAAGGCCTGCAGTGTAGGGCCTGCAGTGTAGGGCCTGCGCGCAGTTTGCTGAGTTAGCATGTTGTGCTGACAAGAGCAACCACTTGTCAGGCCTTACTTTCCCTTTTTCATACACAATGGGAGCCGCTGTGTTAGGTCCCTGGTAACCCCTGGGCAGGGTGCAGTGTAAGTAAAAGGCAGGACATATACTAAGGTGTGTGTTATGTCCTGACAGTGAACAGCACTCCCTTTCGTATTTCACTGCTGAAAGGCCATCCTACCCATAGTACAGAATGGGAAGGCTGGGTGTTGTATTTTTCAGCCTAGTTTCCTATAAGTTTAAAATGGAGAGGTGAAGATTAGTATGTATGAACTCACAGTATCTTAACACATCTGTCTGTGAAAGTGGTTTTGTCACTATGTGTTCAGAAACCACTCTTTTAGAAAGTGGCTTACATTTTAGTGCATTAAGCATTTCTGTGTGTCTCTGTTGAATGTGGATTGACTGTCTGGATCTGAAAGGTGAGAGGAGCTGGGAGAGGTCTTGACCCAACCCAGGGAGGGGTTGAGATGGCACCAGGCTGCCCTGCATCTGGAAAGTAGGGGGAGGAGAAGCCCAGGAGGTGAAAAGGCCTGGACTGGTGCTATAACCCAATTGACCCATCTCCTGCAAAGTGATTAGGGATCCAGACCCCCAGTTTCAAAGGGAAAAAGGTGACACTGGGAGGGAGACACCCAGAACTGATTAAGGCAGGGGTCAGGGACCCCTGAGCACAAAGATCTTCAAAGACATGAAGGGGTATAACTAAGAGAACTGAAACCCTTAGAATTTGGTGTAGTTTTGAATGGCGAAATGGACAGGTCGAGTCTGCAAAGGCTTTGACCTCTTTCGTGGTCAAGAAGAACCTCGGCTAAGGAAGAAGTTGCTGAAGAGACTGCTGGATAGGACTGACCCTTGCTTCGTGATCTGGGGCTGGCCTGCAGTTTGTAGCTTTTACTAAGGAAGAGACTGAAGGGACATTGCAGTGGGTGGTGTCTCTCCTTCTTGAACAGAACTGTGCTTTGTGCTGTGTCCTGAACTGCAAGGGCCTGAGGTGTACTTTTGAATGTCAAAATGGACAGGTCGAGTCTGCAAAGGCTTTGAGCTGGCTCCCTGTTTGGAAACACAGGAACATAAAAGTTTCCAGAGAAGTCCCAAGCAACGCGGTGTGCGCGTGCTTTTGCAGCTTGAGACCCTCAGAAGTTGTGGCTTGTGATCGTGGCCACACAGGAGTAAGCTGAGTCTCGGACGCGCAGGGTGCGTGTCGTCGTGCAAGCTGAAGCGTTGGTGAAGAGAGCCTGGTAGTTGTGTGCACCGGGAGGAGAGAGGAGACTCGGATGCGTGGGTGCGTGTCGTGGTGTAGCCAAGGAGTTGGTGAAGAGCGCTTGGTCATGGTGTGCGCCGAGCAAAGTAGTGAGTCTAGGACATGCAGGGTGTGTGTCGTGCTGCAGCCAAGGCGTTGGTGTAGAGCACCTGGTCATCGTGTGCACCGGGAGAAGAGGTGAGACTCGGAGGCGCAGGATGCGTGTCAAGGTGCAAGCCGAGGTGTTGGTGAAGAACACCTGGTCATCGTGTGCACCAGAGAAGAGGTGAGTCTCGGACGCTCGGAGTGCATGTCGAGGTGCAACCAGAGGCACTGGGTAGTGTGTGCACCGAAATCAAAGTAAGTCTCCACAGTGCTGAGTGCGAGTCTCAGTGTCCACAAAGGTAGCCGGAAGTAGGGCCAGGTCATTGGGCCCTCGGAGTGAAACAGTAGCGGCCCAGGCTGGCAGTTCTGGAGGAGCTGAGCCGCCAGCCCGAGCTCGCCATGCCCAGTGACGGAGTTATGGGTCAAGGCCCAAGTCGCTGAAGGAGGAGATGAGAGTGGGGTTGCGCCTCCCCAGGAAATGTAGATCATCACCTGGGATGGGGTGCGGGCTCAGCAGGACACTCTTTCGTCCTCTCACTTCTGTCAGCTGCGCAAGCCTGTTGTTTTTTCTCGGATTGAGGCCCGTGCTGACCCAAGGAGGGGCAGTACTGGGGCCGGAGTGAGAAGCGGCACTTTTGTGTCATCATTGATCTAGGTTGGGGCAACTGTTACCAGAGCACCTAAACTGTTGTATTACACTCTCCATTATTGCTAACGAACTATCAAATTGTTGTATGATGCCTGACCTTACTTGTGCCTGACAAACTAAATGCTTTGTACGCTACGCACTGCATTATTTTTCCCTTGCAGAGTACATGATTGTAACGTGGCGCATTGCATTTTTTATTCATTGCACAGTACATGATTGTAGCGTGACACATTGCTTTGTTTCTTCAATGCACAGAGCATGCTGGTAGTGATACGCATTGCAATATTCCTTCTATTGCAAAGTACATGACAGTGGCGCCAGTTATGGCATTGCTGCTCTATTGCATGGTACAGGAGTATATAGTTACGCATTGCAGTATTTCTTTTCCTTTGCAACGTAGTGATTCTAGCAATACGGCCTGCCTAACCTTTGGAAATGGTTAGACGTAAGCTTTACTGTTGGTTAGAAGTGGTGGTTGGGATTAGAACCTACCAATCCACCGGAAGGAATACTACCCATAATTACATGTTGGTTTTATATCGTGTGGTCATATTGTATATCTTCTTATATAAAGATTATACTAAACTTGTGTGGAGTCTGTTTGTGGTGACATCATTGGGTTGCTGTGAGTGTGGTGCACATACTGTTCACTTGAGCCTTGGAGATAAGCCTGGCTACTCATGCCAAGCTACTAAGGGGGGGAGCAGGGCTATCTCAGACTGTGTCCTTACTTGAAACGAGGGGTCCGGATCTTGCACCTGGCGACAATGGTGTGGAAAAGGGACTCCCGCCTACAGTATTTCGTGGTGTCAGTGAGGGATAAGGACCCCCACTTCTAACACATTGGATAAACACTTTTTGCAAACAGAAGACAGTGTAATATCGTACTTATTTTACTCGTGATAAAGCAGGTTGTTCAATAACCTATTACAGTGCAACTTTCGAGCCACGTCTCTTGTCAATGAATAGTGAGGTGTGAATGTAGTTAAACCACCTATTTATAAAGTATTTACACATTCATACACTTGTATTACATAGATATAAAATTCACAAATAACAATATCAAGAATCCACCACAAGGGCCAGGGAAGACATGCATATGGCCTCAGAATCAACACCATTGAGTAGTCACTCACATTACTGGTGTGTCTCTCCTGCACCTTCTTCCCTTCACACCTAGCAGAGGAGTCACAATGACCCCCAGACCTCCTGCCCACTCTAAAGCTCAGCTGGCCAAAAAAAAGTGGTGCAGTCTGTTGACACCATTGTGTCACCTTTATATTTAACCCCTCCCTCACAACGTGCTCTGCTGGGCATGGGCTGAGATGCAACAACTATAACTAAAACCGAAGGGGCGCAGAATGAAAAGAAAGTGAGGTGAGAGAAGTCAAAGTGATTGTGGCAGAGGACCAGGTCGATAAAAATCAGAATTACGATAGGACAAGGCAGAGTGAGTGGAACGAAAAACAAGCACTGAAAATGCAATGGTCTTGCCTTTGATTAAGTTAAAGCCATTTGCTTTGCTAATGGTATTGTATAGCAAAGCAAATGGCTTTAACTTAATGAAAGGCGAGACCTATTGCATTTTTAATGCTCGTTAGGATTTCTCTCGGAGTTTGCAGAGATGGTCACTCAGCAGCTCAACGAGATATCTGTGAAGCCAGGAGCCTCTGCTGCTATCTGTACGGCCTGCAGGGGCTTCTTATACTACGGCTGGCACGCGCTTCACACTCTGCGTATGTGTGCCCACCTGTAACGACTGGATTTTTGGACCAGATGGGATCAGCTCCTAAGAGCCCCTCTAACCCAGTTGGAACGTAACCATCTCCCTCCTCAGGACCATCTATCCAGGCACCTGGGTACCTACCTGAGGATGGGGAACTCGCAATATACAAGCTCATATTATCAGAAACACCACTAAATCTATAGGGATACTAAGAATACTCACTGATTACTAAGGATATCCATGCCCTACACCACACTCATACCTTATAGTCTCGCGACCACATGGGTCCAGACTAATCTACCCTGGGGCAGTTCTGATTATCTGCCATTACACACTGATCACTATCAGTGCTCACTCAAGCCGCAATCTTGCGGGTATACACACTGAGCTGCAGCCCCAGTGCTCACTCTTTATCCGGTCCACAATCCGGCAAACCTAGGCACCAGCCTCCTACCTGGTGTTCTCATTAACGCCACTTTCCCTAGAGGCGATCTCATTACACACCAGTGTCCTCCCTGGTGCTCTCATTAACAAACCACAATCCTGTGGGTATACACACTGACCACAATCAGTGCTCTCACTAACGCCACTTACCAATGACGACCACTTTCCTATGAATACCTTCAGCTCTCTGTCTCTCTATGTTGGGAAGTCTCTCTCTCTCTTCACTAAGGGCTCGCTACTACAATAATATTATGGGATGGCCGAATTACTTAGTGTCAACAATTCCCTAGCTCAAGGGCTCCTTGTTCTCCTTATTCATTCAGACTTACCGGATCAGGGGCAGCATCTGTTCTGGTTGTAACATCTGACTAGAAGAAAAGGTTACCTATGGTCTGAAATATAAGACACTGTTTGCAGGAGTCTCTCTATGTTGGGAAGTCTCTCTCCCTATTCACTAAGGGCTCACTACTACAATAATATTATGGGATGGAGTATAAACTTTATCCCTTAGTTGCAGGTTTCCTATCTCCCTAATTATTCACTATTACTTACCTGATCAGGGGTAACATCTGTTCAAACAGTAATACCTGACTAGGAGACAAGGTTACCTCCACTGTATGGGGACAAAAGATATACACCACACTAGTTCACTAAGAAATGGGGTCACTTTTATTTTAACAATGATGCAATACACATACATAAATCTATGGGGTCTCTATGACTAACAGTAGTTTTAACACACCGCTGAAAGAAAAGGATTAGACATACTATTTATCTGCGGGGTAACAGGAACTTCTAACACACCGCTGAAAGGAAAAAGATTAGACATACAATAGCCTAGGGAATAAGGACAAGATTAAGGTGTAATTGTAAAGGGGACTAGTTCAGACTACCTCACCTATTAGAAGGAAGATTTCTCCCTGACTCTGGTGGGATCAGGGCTCTCTCTGTCTCTCCCTCCGTCACCACAACACCACGCCTCTGGTTCAATTACTCCAGCTGACAGCCTTAGCTCCTCCATCTGCTTTGATGCTCTCTGCACTGCTCTCTCTCTTCAGCTTCAGCAATCATCTGCCTTCTTTCTCCATTCCAGAACTGCACTCTATTCTGCAGCTCCAGCAGACATCCTGTTCTCTCCTCTGCAAGAACCAGACTGCTCTGACTCCAAGCTGAACTGACCTCCAAGCTGAACTGCACACAAGCTGGACTGAACACAAGCTAGACTGAACACAAGCTAGACTGAACACTCCTCCTCTCCTGCAGCTCGCTATTATGGATTCCTCTCCCCTCATGGAAATTTCCAACAAAGGGCTGCCTCCCACTGAATTCCTGTGCCAGCTCCAGAGCTCTTTACACAACCGCAGTGGCCAGCTGCTTGTTACGTCTGGGCCCAAGAGACAAACACATTCCTCGGATAAGAAGCAGTCCTAACTGGTTTTCCTCTAGCACACAAACAGCCTTAACTATAAACATTACCTTTCCCCCTGAAGCCTCTCAGCTCCATCAAAATGGAGTCCCTCTAGTTCTGGGCCTGTACGCCTGAGAAGGATGAAATAACCCTTAGCTCTGTCAGAATACCTACATAAACCATACCAATGTGTAATATAAAGTCAGGACCACAGGATCCAACCTCTACTATAAGCAAAAATGACAGGCCAAAGCCAATAGGCAATAGATGGCTTCTTCTAGGTCTGGAAGAAAGGGCTTAAAAGGGCCAACACAAGCTAGGAATACGTATCCTAGATGTGAGCAAGATTAAAGTCTATATCACTGCCCACTAGGGCCAAAAAGCCTGTCAAGACACCACCCCACCTCTGCTGCACATTAAGAGCTAATGCTCACATGTAGGAAGGGATATATCTTCCTACCATGCATGCTTAGATTCGCAGAAAATATTGTCACACATTTCTTCAAACAACTTACATATATTCTGGGACTCTTGGCTCAGGGGACTTATGCGTCCACTTTAGAAACCTGTGTTTTACCTCATGGCGACAGGTTCAGAACCTAAAGGGTGCACAAAGATGTTCATCCTTCCGAGGTCGATAAAATTAGCACAATTCTTTATCTATAAAAAACACAGCTACTTTGCGTGAAGGTGCGCTTTAAAACTACATGCAATTTATGTTACTTACATGTGTGTAGACACACACATGTATTCAGAGTCTCCCACGCCGGATCTGCAGAAGTTTCTTAAAAGCAGTGCAGTTTTCAGTTGCAATAACTTCACAAGTGCGCACCAATGCTTGCGTTTTAGCCATGGTCTGTGCTGTATTAAGTGCAAAAAATTACATAAGCCTCTAGTGACTTCACAACACTTATTCATAGGAAGCAAAATGTAAAAGTGTTCTTTTTGTGATCAAAGATATTAATAAAAAAATAATGAAATAAAAGGCAGAAATTTCTGCTAAGGTAAACGTATTAGTTTTCATTCATCTTACTTCATATGAATAAGTGTTGTGAAGTCACTAGAGGCTTAGGTAATTTTTTTATTATGTAGTACAACTGGCCCTACCTACCCGCTAATCCTTTGGGCCAAACCCTTCCTTTTTTGACAGTCTTAGGTGTAAAGACACACACACTCGAGCGCACACGCATGGATACACTCTCACACACACACACACACACTGACAGAGACACACGCACACAATATGCATACACACTGACAAAGGCACACAGACAGGCAGACATAGACACATGTACACACGCACCAGTACCTGTTGGGGATCAGCCGCTGGTCTGCCCATATATACCATGACACAGCCCTTTCTCTGCACAATGTAATACACAAATGGCCATTGTGCTGGGAGTGTGCTTTCTTCCTTCCAACAATGCGCCAGCCCTGTTCTCTCCAAGTAAACCCCACCTGAGCGCTCCTTTTGTTAGCGCCTCGAGCCTGCTCTCCAGGGGCCTGTGTGCTTCATACAAATTAAACATCTGCTGCTTGTGCGCTCCCTGACAAAGAGGGAGGCTCATCCTACTGTTCACTGAAGTATCGAGGCCCTGCACCTGCTAGCAGCGAGCAGAGGCACTATGTACGGCGCTACACAACCAGGACACAGCACACGTCATCACCCTGGCGGCCTCTCTGATGCTTGTGCGCTCCCTGACAAAGGGGGAGGCTCACCTTACTGTTCACTGAAGCCTCGAGGCCCTGCGCCTGCTAGCAGCGAGCAGAAGAGCTGTGTGCGGCGCTACACAACCAGGACACAGCGCACGTCATCACCCCGGAGGCCTCTCTGCTGCTTGTGCGCTCCCTGACAAAGGGGGAGGCTCACCTTACTGTTCACTGAAGCCTCGAGGCTCTGCGCCTGCTAGCAGCGAGCAGAGGCGCTGTGTGCTGCGCTACACAACCAGGACACAGCACACATCATCAACCCGGCAGCCTCTCTGCTGCTTGTGCGCTCCCTGACAAAGGGGGATGCTCACCTTATTGTTCACTGAAGCCTCGGGTCGCATTACAGGCCCTGCGCCTGCTAGCAGCGAGGAGAGATGCTGTGTGAGGCGCTATACAACCAGGCCACACAGCACACGGCCTCTCTGCTGCTTTGTGCTCTCGGCTTAAAGAAAAACAAGGGAGCAGGACATGTGATCACGCCGTGCGCCAGACGCGTGCAGGCCTATTAAACAAGCGCATGGTGGGAGCCAGAGGAGAGACCATGCTTGTGCACATCGTTTGTCTGTGCGCGCACATCGTTTGTCTCCCTTCGTGCACCAAACCCAAAACAATAATTCGCCAAGGCGAAGCAGTGCATGCGCTGCGTTCGCTAGGCGAGACCTAATGAGAGAGGGAGCAAGAATTAGATTGAGACAATGTCAGGCAGATGGGGAAAATACGCTGATATAAATGGGAGACAGGAGAGACAGGCGTGGGATTTAGATGGAAAATTAGCAACAACAAAGAGAGAATTAGGAGGATAGAGGCAGAATGGCAGACTGACAGAAGGGAGAGATAGAGGAAGAGAAAATAAGGGAGAGGTGCAGATGTGGAGAGAGAGAGAGAGACGGGGTTGTACTAATAAATAAAGCAGAGAGACCAGGGCAGTGGGTTCGATGTAGGGAGAGTGCTCCAGACTAAGAGGTGCACTTCTGAGAGGCATTGTCCTGTAGAAGAATGCGTGGGGGAGGTGGTATAAGCACACAAAGAAGGAGTGATAGAGAACGAGGATAGACGAGGGGCGGAAAAAGGGAATGTGGCAAAAGAGCTGAAGGAGATTTATTGGGTGCTGGAATGTGTGAGAGAGAAGGTATGCAGCAGAGGGTGAGGACATGTGGCAAAGAAATAGAGCATCCCTGGGAACGAAAATTATTACTAATTGTATATGTTCGCCAGCACACCAATGCTTTACGATCAGAAAATAGGTTCAGAGGAATAGGAAATCCAAATGCTTGACTCGTTTGTGAATAGTCTAATTGTCTACCTTAAAGCAACAGGACATCAAGACCCTCAAACAGCTTTAAGGGCTCGGAAGAAGATGCTGCCTGAGGAACTAACTGAAAGTAGGTTTAACATGTCAAACTGCAAAGCTTTCCAATTAAACACCCCTACTTGACAGCTACATTTTCCAAGCCTGTGCCTAAAAATATTCTAATCACTATTTCTTCCCGGTCATGTCTTGTTATTTAAGAAATACTTATTTAGTGCTGAGGTGGTGATCTGCGAGCTGAAAATCTAGTGGAAAACTAATCACATCTGGATGCGATTTGGATTCAACTTAGGCTAACGATTCACCCTCTTACAGACACAAGGAAAGAAAAGACTGAAACCAACTTGCTTTCTTAAACAAGACCCCATGCATACAAATATTGCCATGTGCAGCCTTTAACCCCTCCCCTGCTGGTGACGGAACCACTCCGTCATCGGTCGCGCTGTGCTGATGACGGAGAGGTTCCGTCACAGCCCGCTCGGCACGCCTGCTTTGCGTGGATTCAGCGCCTGCGCTGAGCGTTCCACTGAACGGGCGGGGCCGTGAAGGAACCACTCCGTCATGAGCACAGCGTGACCGCGGCTGGTGACGGAGCGGTTCCGTCACCAGCATGGGCGCGCCCCGCCGCCCCCCCCGCGCCCCCCGCTCCCTTAGCACTGCGTCGGAATAGCTGTCGCAGCGAAGGGGTTAAAGCATAGTATGCACAGTTAAGGTGAAACAAGCCAATGGGGTCACACAGCTTGAAAAAATATTACAGAGAAAACACAGGTGGTGGATTTATATTCCAATTCCTGTGTATAAAACCCAAGCTCATGTTTCAAACTATGTTATAATTGGTGGAAGGCAAATACAAAAGTCTATGGACCGGAAGGCCTACCAGAAATAACACCCCTCCCCCAGCTCGCTCGAGCCTTCACTGTTGAAACTTGGCAGGATGTCAATCGGTCTTCTCCTTAAACCTAGAGGCTACCTGCAAGCTTCTTAAGACAATGGTGTTATATATTGCACTTTACGAGGGAGGGAGTTTTCACATGCCAGTGGTGGTCGGGGCGGGGGTATAAAACGACGGGATACAAAACGACGTCATGAAACATGCAGAGAAATAACACTCAAACACTTGTGAGGGAACAACACTCCATAGACACCAAGGATGGAAATAAAATGCATACCTAATTCTTAACAGGGTAGCATAACATAAGCCTTAAAAGGAATGTGCAAATATGTTGTGGAATATATTTAGTCCGGGTCGGCATGACGGGGGGGGATGAGCGGCCTGGGACGGTAATTATTATAGAAACATACCTTCACGTGCCTCTGCCTCAGCTCCTGCTGCTCCAGGTCGGGTCCCGCGTCAGGAAGCAAGCAGGTTTCCTCCCTCCCCTCCCCAAGCCAATTACAACGCTGCAATGGCAGCGTTGTGATTGGTGCGAAGGACTCCAAGCCAAGCGCCTAATGGGAGGCCATTTTCTCTTTGTAGGCTGCATGCAGCCTACATAGATAACAAGCATTTGCAATGCAATAGGTCTCGCATTAGGAAAGTTTGAGCTATTGGTATTGTAAATGACACATTTTTAATTTATGTGTTGGTTTTGAAACTAGCGAAATTAATAGCTTTGTCATTTACAATGCTAATACTTTTAACTTTTGCATATGTGACACCTATAGCATTTGTAATGCAACATGTTTTGTATTTACTTAGATGTATTGATATTACAAATAACAATGGCTTTTAATTTTTTTAAATAATTACTACTTAAATAAAAGTTATTGTAAATTATAATGGCAATAGCTTCAACTTTTGTAAATAACTTTAGTGAAGATTATGTTCAGTGTATTTTATTGTGACGAAAATCCAAGAACAGAAGTGAAATATTAACATCTTTTTGTGACATTTGTAATAAAGCTTGAAACATTGGGAGAACATATTTGAACCAGTTGTTGTTGAATGGTTGCACAGATTGATGCTGTGGTGGCGCTGAGTGATGTTGTGGTGGCGGCAAGTGATGCAGTGGCATTCAGTGATGCTGTGGTAGCGCATAGTTATGTTATGGTGCCCCTGAGTGATGCTGTGGTGCCCCTGAGTGATGCTGTGGTGGTGCGATAGATAAATAGATAAATAGATAGATAGATAGATAGATAGATAGATAGATAGATAGATAGATAGATAGATAGATAGATAGATAGATAGATAGATAGATAGATAGATAGATAGATAGATAGATAGAGTGAGGGCGATAGATAGATAGAGTGAGGGCGATAGATAGACAGTGAGGGCGATCGATAGATAGAGTGATGGTGATAGAGTGAGTGCGATAGACAGAGTGAAGGCGATAGATAGACAGAAAGATAGAGTGAGGGCGATAGATATATAGCTAGAGGGCGTTAGAGGGCGATAGATAGAATGAGGGCGATAGATAGATAGATAGATAGATAGATAGATAGATAGATAGATAGATAGATAGATAGATAGATAGATAGATAGATAGATGGATAGATAGATAGATAGTCTGAGGGCGATAGATAGAGGGCGATAGATATATATATATAGATAGATAGAGTGAGGGCGATAGAGTGAGAGCGATAGAGTGAGGGTGATAGATAGAAAGATAGAGTGAGGGCGATAGATAGATAGAGTGAGGGCGACAGATAGAGTGAAGGCGATAGAAAGAGTGAAGCCGTCGGGGCCAGAGGAAGATCAGAATATCCTTCCCACAGTGGTCACTAACATCAACACCAGCCAAGGATGGGATTGGCTTCCAGCCATTCTATCAACCAAAAGCTCAGAATGACCACCCGAACCAGAGGCAGTGGCCCTTGGCCTCATACGCTTGACAACGCCACCTCCCCCAGAAGCAGCATTAAATACACAAGCGGACTCTACCATCTCATTATGTTCCTGGAATATAAGCGGCCTCCAGCAAAAAATTAAGGATCCTGATACCTTTTCTTTCCTGTGTGAACATTCAGTAATAGCCCTGCAGGAAACTTGGGCCACACAAGGGTGCCCAGTCATCGGGTACATTGAGTTAAGGAATCCAGCACTTAGGGACAGCCGCTTTGGTCACCCCAAAGGTGGCCTGTCAATATATATTTCAAACACCTTAAAAGGTCCAATCTCACGACTGCCCCTTGACGAAGATTGGCTACTTGGGGTTAAAATCAATGCTTGGCGGAAACATCGTCCACTGCTCCTTTTAAACGTATACATCAACCCCAGCACTCGTACAAAAAAAGAGCATCTGACACGTTTAACGGAAATCATGAACGATATAGCCGCGGAACACTGGAACTCAGACTGTATTGTTACGGGGGATTTTAATACCTACTTATTTCAAGGGAACGTAGCAGACATTGATGGGCCCTTCCTACTTCCAATCACCGAGGCTATAAATCAAACCAAACCACCCATTCAAACTCAAAGTGGACTGGGCGAGCTTTGTGTGATGAAATTCTACAGTGCAGGTTACCTTGTCATCAACGGCAGAACAGTAGGTGACACCCCGCCAAACTGGTCCTGGACAAACGGCACCAAGCAATCCTACTTGGATTATACCATCTGCAATGCCGCCCTGCTTCACTGTTTAACCAACTTCCAAATGTATCCAAGAACCGAAAGCGACCACAGGCCTCAGGTTATTTCCTTTAATATAAACCCTGTGAAACACAAAACTGCACCATCAGCATGCCGGGGAATACATACCGAAAACCTAAAGCGCCTTAAGTGGACTGAAGAAATTAGCCCGAATATCCTCCAAGCAAGTGTGGACATCATAAGAATAGGAACCGAGCAAGAGGCAATCCCGACTTTAACCTGGACAATGCTCTGTTCCCACCTGACTCACCTTTTTCCAGCAAAGTATCAGGCCGAAAGGGTAATTCAGACACGTCCATTTACAATCTCACAGCATACCAAGTCACTTAAGAAAGCAAGAAACGCAGCCCTGCGGGCACTGGCTAAATCTCCGGGGAACAGTGAACGTACAATTCACTATCAAACTACTCAAAGATCCTTCAAGCTGGCGATCAAAAAAGATAAATGGTCTCACGAAAACCAATTTTGGTGCAAACTGGTGTGGGAGAGTAAGCAAAAAAACTCTAGAAAATTTTGGGCTCTTATTAACCACACTAATCCTAGCACATCGAGCTTTGGATCTGCAAACATCCAGGAATCAGACTGGGTAAGATGCCTATCTGACCACTTCAAGTCTCCAGAATACCCAGATTCCAAAGGAAGCAGCTCTTTAAATGAGATTAACCATGGGCCTGCCACCATACAGAGTCTACCCGCCGACTGCTTACACCCCGCCAACATGGACCTTGAAGTGACACAAGAAAGAGTAGCCACAGCAATGACAAAAGCAAGATCTGATGGGGCTCCTGGCCCAAACGGCCTGCCACAGAGCCTGTTTAAATCTGACATTGTCTTCTGGTCCGGAACACTAACTAATCTCTTTAATTATGCTCTGAGAACAGCAACAATCCCGGACTCATGGCGGGGCGCCATAATCCACCCAATTTACAAATCAGGATCACGTGCCCAACCGAGCAATTACAGACTCATTGCCCTCCTGGATATTGAAGCCAAGCATTATGCAGGCCTCCTACTGGAGGATCTAAGGTTATGGGCAAAGGACTATAAACTGTTGCCAATGAATCAAACAGGGTTTGTTGCAAACTCAGGGACCAGCACTAATTTGCTAGCAATTTCAACTATAGTCGACAAGGCACTAAACACATCTAGATTAGTGTTTTGTTGCTTCGTCGACTTCAAAGCAGCATTTGATAGAGTCCCTAGGGAGGCTCTATGGGTAAAATTAAGAAAGTGGGGGATTCCAGAGAATCTATTAAAGGCAATTATCGAACTCCACTCGCGTACATGGGTTCGAGTGAAGCTCGGGTCCGGCACACATCTCTCGCGGAAAATAATGACAACTAGGGGCGTGAAGCAGGGATGTGTGTTGGCCCCCCTTCTCTTTAACCTGTTTATAGCAGATCTGCCGGCGACCCTGGACGATACCAACAGCCATTCTCCAAAAGTCGGTGGCTTGGGTCTAAGCAACCTTTTGTACGCCGATGACCTTGTCCTTTTTAGCCTCACCAGGGTTGGCCTACAAAGGCTCCTTGATAAACTGCATGACTATACGACTATTAACCAATTAGAGGTCAACTTAAAAAAAACGCAAGTCGTTCCTTTTGGTAAGAAACGACACACAGGTGGTGGTTGGTCATTCAACAACATAAGTCTCGTAACAGGCCAGTCATATAAATATCTAGGCGTCCACCTGGATTCTAAATACAATTTTAGAAAGCAGCGTAACGAGATCACAGTCAAAGCAATAACCCTTGCGGTATCACTAGGCAAGCTTGCAAAAAATCTCTCAGGCCCAACCCTATCGCCTCTTTTGGAGGTGATGAGAGCAAAAATTGGCCCTACTCTATCGTATGGCATAGAGTTATTTGGGGGGAAAATGAATACAGCCTTGAACCAGCACACAACCAAAATTTATAAAAAGGTTCTCCAGCTGCCAAAATCCGCATCTGCTGCACAGATAAGACTGGAGATGGGACTGATAAACTACGATGCCTCCAACATCGGGGCATATCTTAATCTCTGTCACAAACTAAGACAAGCGGACCCCAATACATTAGAATCCCTAGTCTGGGAAGAAATAACCCAGAAAAATCCAGGTGGAACATACGGCCGTCTCTTTAAAGACGCCATTCAGCAAATGTCAGCAAGTGATTTGTGGGCCCTGAATCCTAGTCAGACAGCATTCAAAATAGGGATCAAAAAGGGTGTGAGAATGAGATCAAGTATCATGGATAAAGCACTCTTTTTGAAACGCAGTCACGCCTGGGCTCTTGTAAACTCTTATAGACGGCTAGCCCCCGCCTCCTATCTGGCCTGTACTTATTCACTCCATCTAAAGCGCAGCCTTATCGCCATTAGAATGGGCGACTGGCGATTCCTGAAAGATTTACCCTCCTGGCGACGCACCTCTGAAGATTTAACTTGTAGAGGGTGTGGCAAAACAGCTGAAACTATGTCGCATGTGATCTGCCTCTGCCCAGCTTTTAATTCAGAACGCAGGCGGAGACTAAAACCAGAATGGAATAGGCTGGGTGCCAGGACTTGCAGGCAAGCTATCATGGTAGCTTTAAATCCGGAAAACACATCCCTAAACATAAGACTCATAAACTTCATTCTGCAAGCATACCGTAATTTCAATCAAAAGAGGCCCTGCTAAAGTGCCCCTCCCACTTTCCAACTCTTAGGGAGGTTAAAATAAAACGACCAGTAACCTCAGGAATGTCGGCTGCTTCCTAAAAGTAGGATACCATTGATGCCGAGTACAATATAAAAGGGAGGAAGAGACAACTTTTTTCCCTATACATCATGCTTCAAGCTACTCTATTTTATTTAAAGAGGCTTAAGAGAAGACAATTTCCATTTTTATAATGACTGTCAACTGACCATGTTTTTATTCTTCAAGATTTTTTAATCTTATTTATTGATACACAATGTGAATTTTGTAACCTTCTTTTAAAGATATATGTGTTATATCTAAATAAAGATAATTGATTTGATTTGATTTGAGTGAAGGCGTTAGATAGATAGATGTGATTGGTTAGGTGTGTGATTGGGTGTGTGGTTGGGCGTGTGGTTGTGTGTGTGGTTGGATGTGGTGTGTGTGTATGGTTGTGTGTGTGTGTGGTTGTGTGTGTGGTTGTATGTGTGGTTGGGTGTGTGGTTGTGGTTATGTGTGTGTGTGTTGTTGTGTGTGTGGTTGTGTGTCTGTGGTTATGTAGGTTGTATTTGTGGTTGTGTGTGTGGTTGTGTTTGTGGTTGTGTGTGTGGTTGTGTGTGTGTTTGTGTGTGTGTGTTTGTGGTTGTGTGTGTGGTTGTGTGTGTGTGGTTGGGTGTGATTGTGAGTGTGTATGGTTGTGTGTGTGGTTGTATGTGTGGTTGTGTATGTGGTTGTGTGTGTGGTTGTGTGTGGTTGTGTGTGTGGTTGGGTGTGTGGTTGGGTGTGTGGTTGGGTGTGTGATTGGGTGTGTGGTTGTGGTTGTGTGTGGGTGTGTGGTTGTTATTGTGTGTGTGGTTTTGTGTCTGTGTGGTTGTGTGTGTGGTTGAGTGTGTGTAGTTGTGTGTGTGGTTGTGTGTGTGTGTGTGGTTGTGTGTATGGTTGTGGGTGTGTGAAACTAGATATGCTATAAATGTGTGTCTGCACACAAACCGCACGCATGAAGGGCTGCATATTCTGTAATCAGTAGTTGCACACAATATATCTCTTAATGCAAAAAATATATCTCTTAACATCTCGTTGCCATTCATGTCACAATGTGAAGTGACATTGAAAATGTGCTTGTTGATGGAAAACGATTTGACTTCAATATACAAACACTTTGAAATAGCATTTGCGCCTGACTAGATTTGTGCGTGTGTTATCTCCAAGCCACAAAACACGATGAACTTAAGCACTCATAAAAAAAGACATTCATATCATGAGCAACTCGTGTTTCGGATCAAGTTTCTGAAAGCCCAGCTATTTGTCCTCAAGGCCTTTCTGGTTGACACAGGCACTCTGTCAAATTAATTTGCAAATATGCTTTTATCCTTAATGAACGATTCAAATGTGCATTTATTTCATGTATGTATTCCCTGCTTTTTAGGAACACATCCATTTCGTTTGTGTTCACAAATACAATATTATTGTATGCAAGCAGGAATTCACATTCAGGATTAAAGTGAATAGAACAGCATCGGGCAAATCAGTTTGAAAGGAAAACGTTTCTCTTCTGGGCAGAGTTGTGAGAATTCAAAGTGGAAAACATCTTTTAGAGTGTCAGCATCACTTTAACATATAGCCACTTTGTGCAATCAACAGTGTTTGGGGCCCATTTGTGTTGGAGACGGTTATAGAGCCGATAAGATCTCTCAGACCACAGAGCAGCCAGCCGCTTTGTTTCCGCATTGTCACTTTCATGTGCACAACACGTGCTGTAGGCCTTCAACCTATGTGTCACTTCCTTTTACAACCAGGGGCACGTGAAAGGGGCGTGTCTTTCCGTTCTTATCTATGTTTTTATTTTAATTTGTAAGCCTTACACTTAAATTAAGAGGACAACTTGAAGAAAACTAGTCTGACTATGCTGCTGGGCATCTCTGCCTACTATATTATAATTTATATTATTTGTACGTAAGTAAGTGTGACTACTGGCTGTAATGGGAAGCAGAGTAAACAAAACATGAACATTAATTAACACGGCACCCAACGTAAACAATAAAAACAAGGGGAGAGAGTGAGAAGGAAACTGAGGAAGAGTGGAGAGGCCAAGACAGTGAAGGGGCAGGAGAGAGTGAGACAGAAATAGAGGAAGAGTGGAGAGGACAAGACAGTGAAGGGGCAGGAGAGAGTGAGAAAGAAATAGAGGGAGAGTGGAGAGGCCAAGACAGTGAGGGGGCAGGAGAGAGTGAGGTGGAAACTGAGGAAGAGTGGAGAGGTCAAGACAGTGAAGGGGCAGGAGAGAGAGAGGCGGAAACTGAGGAAAAGTGGAGAGGCCAAGACAGTGAAGGGGCAGGAGAGAGTGAGATGGAAATAGAGGAAGAGTGGAGAGGCCAAGACAGTGAAGGGGCAGGAGAGAGTGAGACGGAAATAGAGGAAGAGTGGAGAGGCCAAGACAGTGAAGGGGCAGGAGAGAGTGAGACGGAAATAGAGGAAGAGTGGAGAGGCCAAGACAGTGAAGGGGCAGGAGAGAGTGAGACGGAAATAGAGGAAGAGTGGAGAGGCCAAGACAGTGAAGGGGCAGGAGAGAGTGAGACAGAAATAGAGGAAGAGTGGAGAGGCCAAGACAGTGAAGGGGCAGGAGAGACTGAAACTGAGGGAGTTAGACAGAAATAGAGGCAGAGTGGAGAGGCCAAGACAGTGAAGGGGCAGCAGAGAGTGAAACGGAAACTGATGAGAGTGGAGGGGCCAAGACAGTGAAGGGGCAGGAGAGAGTGAAACGGAAACAGAAGAAGAGTGGAAAGGCCAAGACAGTGAAGGGGCAGGAGAGAGTGAGACAGAAATAGAGGAAGAGTGGAGAGGCCAAGACAGTGAAGGGGCAGGAGAGAGTGAGACAGAAATAGAGAAAGAGTGGAGAGGCCAAGACAGTGAAGGGGCAGGAGAGAGTGAGACAGAAATAGAGGAAGAGTGGAGAGGCCAAGACAGTGAAGGGGCAGGAGAGACTGAAACTGAGGGAGTGAGACAGAAATAGAGGCAGAGTGGAGAGGCCAAGACAGTGAAGGGGCAGCAGAGAGTGAAACGGAAACTGATGAAGAGTGGAGGGGCCAAGACAGTGAAGGGGCAGGAGAGAGTGAAACGGAAACAGAAGAAGAGTGGAAAGGCCAAGACAGTGAAGGGGCAGGAGAGAGTGAGACAGAAATAGAGGAAGAGTGGAGAGGCCAAGACAGTGAAGGGGCAGGAGAGAGTGAGACAGAAATAGAGGAAGAGTGGAGAGGCCAAGACAGTGAAGGGGAAGGCGAGAGTGAGACGGAAACTGAGGACGAGTGGAGAGGCCAAGACAGTAAAGGGGCAGGAGAGAGTGAGACAGAAATAGAGGAAGAGTGGAGAGGCCAAGACAGTGAAGGGGCAGGAGAGAGTGAGACGGAAATTGAGGAAGAGTGGAGAGGCCAAGACAATGACGGGGCAGGAGAGAGTGGGACAGAAATAGAGGAAGAGTGGAGAGGCCAAGACAGTGAAGGGGCAGGAGAGAGTGAGACAGAAATAGAGGAAGAGTGGAGAGGCCAAGACAGTGAAGGGGCAGGAGAGAGTGAGACAGAAATAGAGGAAGAGTGGAGAGGCCAAGACAGTGAAGGGGCAGGAGAGAGTGACACAGAAACTGAGGAAGAGTGGAGAGGCCCAGACAGTGAAGGGGCAGGAGAGAGTGAGACAGAAATAGAGGAGGAGTGGAGAGGCCAAGACAGTGAATGGGCAGGAGAGAGTGAGACAGAAATAGAGGAAGAGTGGAGAGGCCAAGACAGTGAAAGGGCAGGAGAGAGTGAGACAGAAATAGAGGAAGAGTGGAGAGGACAAGACAGTGAAGGGGCAGGATAGAGTGAGACTGAAACTGAGGAAGAGTGGAGAGGCCAAGACAGTGAAGGGGCAGGAGAGAGTGAGACAGAAATAGAGGAAGAGTGGAGATGCCAAGACAGTGAAGGGGCAGGAGAGAGTGAGACAGAAATAGAGGAGGAGTGGAGAGGCCAAGACAGTGAAGGGACAGGAGAGAGTGAAACGGAAACTGAGGAAGAGTGGAGAGGCCAAGACAGTGAAGGGGCAGGAGAGAGTGAAACGGAAACTGAGGAAGAGTGGAGAGGCCAAGACAGTGAATGGGCAGGAGAGTGAAACGGAAACAGAGGAAGAGTGGAGAGGCCAAGACAGTGAAGGGGCAGGAGAGAGTGAGACAGAAATAGAGGAAAGTGGAGAGGCCAAGACAGTGAAGGGGCAGGAGAGAGTGAGACAGAAATAGAGGAAGAGTGGAGAGGCCAAGACAGTGAAGGGGCAGGAGAGAGTGAGACAGAAACTGAGGAAGAGTGGAGAGGCCAAGACTGTGAAGGGGCAGGAGAGAGTGAGACGGAAACTGAGGAAGAGTGGAGAGGCCAAGACAGTGAAGAGGCAGGAGAGAGTGAGACAGAAATAGAGGAAGAGTGAAGAGGCCAAGACAGTGAAGGGGCAGGAGAGAGTGAAACGGAAACTGAGGAAGAGAGAAGAGGTAAGACAGTGAAGGGGCAGGAGAGAGTGAGACGGAAATAGAGGAAGAGTGGAGAGGCCAAGACAGAGACAATTTAGGGAGGCTTTGAAAAAAAAGCCAGGAAAGGGAAAATCAGAAGTAGAAGCTGAGATAAATTCTAAAAAATGTGCCTTTAAGTTCAACTACAATGGCAGTAAGTGCGCGAGAGTAGGGGGTGCACAGGTCGCGGGCGGAGGGAGTAGCCAATTGGCTGTCTCAAGCAACTAAACAAGATGGAGGGAGGCCCATGTGCCAGCCCGCTCTATCTGTAGTACATGTGGCATGTTTTAAGCAAGCAGTGACTCATATGGTCTGCAGAATCACAGGACAGGTTACCGAGTGTTCCACATGCTATGCAAGTTTTTATAGCTCTCTGTCTCTTAGCTCATATCGTTCGAGCTGCACAGCAATATGCTAGACTCAACGGTGGTCACAACACCCGCTATGAAGAGGGGTTACAAATGAAAACAACAAGTCATTTGCGCCGAAGAATTATCACCAGCGTCACTATGGAGTGTAAAAGGTTTTTCATCACTGGGATGACTGGAATGAAGAGAAATGGGGATGTGGTGGAGAAAAAAAGGTTTATCAGTCTGCTTTTTTTCAATAAAAAAAATGTAATACTAAAACACTGGGATGAAGAGAAATGGGTATGTGGTGGAGAAAAAATGGTTTATCAGCAAAACTATAATATACAAAAGGATGACAATGACTTTGGATGCATTTTGGTTTATGTAAGAGATTTTGAGCAGTTTCTTGAAAACCGTGTTTTTATACCAGAAGCAAGGTAGATGGTGGGTCAGGCTCGACCTAATTAATAAGAAGCGTAGGCGAGAAGGGAGGAGGAATGCCGAGGAGCCAAGGACCCAGAAGTGGGAGGAGGGAAATGCGAGCAGACTTCAAAGGGATGCGCTGAAAGGGAGGGGAGAATGCACGGAGCGCATTCCAATGAAGTCTGGTGTGAGGCATGGGGGGCGGGGGAGGGGGAGCAGGCATGTGGGGTGTGAGTGAGGCCAAGGGCGCGCCTGTGGAAGCTTCACGCTCCAGTACAAAACATGCATTGTGAGAAATCCGCTTGGTCAAGAGAGTTTGTTCTAACACAATAGTTTCGAGTAATAAATTACTCGACCTAAAAAGGTAGAGTGCTCATGACTGCTTTGGGCATTACAATCCCCCTGCCCTCGAGCAGGACAGCCCACCCTCCCGCCCCCAACCAGACACTTCTGCTTTCTCGCAGTGCGAGAAGTATAAACATAAAATGGTAGTTTTACCATTTTATGTTTCGCTTCTCGCACTGCGAGAAAGCAATGGGCGACGGAGCATATGCGGGAACCCCGCTGCAGGATTGGGGGAATTTTGGATGCGTCACATGCACTTTTACAAAGGAAATTTACACTTGTGAGTAATTTACATTTGTAATTTACTCTTATACTTTAACTCAAAAGTGTTGAATTACATGTCTCCCACTCTGAAAATGGGGTTGGAGACAAATTTATGAGTGCAAGTTACTACCTAAAAAAAAAAAGTAGAAAGGTCAGTACCACACATAGCCAAGCACATAGAAAATAGTTTAAAATATGGGTACATATAATTTATTACAAAAAAATATATAAAAGTAAAACAAATTTAATATTCAATTATGAAATATTCAGAAAACATTTTTTCATTTTATAATTTAATGTACAATTATTTTTTATTACAATATTACTAAACTAATTTTCATTAATTCTATACATCACTGTTAATCATTGTTAGAAATGGGGGTCTCTAGTTGAAAGGCTGTTACCCTTTCCAAGTAGGGATCCTTCTTCCTAGTCAGGATGAGGAGGATATACTACTGAAATAACCCCTACTCACTCCTTTGGTAGCTTGGCACCAGCAGTCAGGCTTATCTCAAAGAACGTGTGTAAAGCATTTGCACATAACCAACAGTAATACAGTGAAGACACTACAAAAGGACACCACACCA
Source organism: Lissotriton vulgaris (assembly GCF_964263255.1). Lineage (NCBI taxonomy): Eukaryota > Metazoa > Chordata > Amphibia > Caudata > Salamandridae > Lissotriton > Lissotriton vulgaris. The sequence goes on along the minus strand of NC_141696.1, from coordinate 512,115,819 downwards.
GTTTAGAAAAATATCCAATATTTATCTGTGCAAAACATGACCGTAATAGTAAAAATCCTACATACAATAATCAAAATATGCAATTTGCAAGAATAACCTTAGAAATGCAGTTTCTTGAAGTCGGTAGCTCCGTCCAGTGCTACCGCGGTACTGAACACAACTAAATCCAACAGTTTAGGTCGACTGCGTCGGTGTCAGAAGACGTGTAGACAGTACCTTTTGTTCCATCCGAGCGCGGCAGTGTGCTCAGTTGGCAGTAGTTGAGGCTGCGGTATGAAGCAAAGGGGTGCGGCGTGCGGTGCCCTCAGGTCGCGGTGCAGGCAGAAGCTCGGTGACGTCATCCAGCGGCATCGGTGAAATCAGGGCTGCAGTGTGAAGTGAGGTGGGGCTCGCCACAGTGCTGACAGTCATGGTGCAAGCGGCGGCTGGCATCAAAGATTGGCAGGCGATGGGGCTAGCTTTGATGGGCCGTGGCTGCAGTGTGGGATGGGGCAGTGCTTGATGTAGCTTACGAGCGGTGTCCCTAGACCATGGTGCAAACCACGGTGGTGATGTCAGCTAGCAAGGGCGGCGTCAGTGAGACCAGGGCAGCGGACTGAAGCAAGGCGGTGCAGAGTATTGTGCCCACAGGTCGCGATGCAAGCAGCGGCTCAGTGGCAGCGACGCTCATCGTCGTCGGTGAGACCAGGGTTGCATAGCGAAGAATGGGGGTGCCCTCTGTGATGCCTTCAGGTGACGGAATCACAGGGTGTCTTGGTGATGGCGTAGGGTTGCGGATTCCCTGTGTGGTAACTGAGTCATGCGGTCCATGAGGCAGTACCCAGAGGAAGGTGAAGTCTTTGCTATTCCTTAGACTTCTTGAACAGGGGCCAAGCTCTACCTCAAGCCCTTGGAGAACCTCAAACAAAGAAGTTGCAGAAAGTTCAGTCCAGTCCAATCAGCTACTGCAGGCCAGCACAGCAAATCACACAGCAAAGTGTTTGTTCCTCCTCATAGCTTCTCCAACTCTTCTTCATTGGCAGGTTTCTGAGTCCAAAAGACTTCTAAAAATCTGGAGTCTGGGCCTCAATATTTATACAGCCTTTTCCTTTGTTCTCTTATGGCCGAGATTCTCTGTGCTTAGTCCAAACCAATTATGTCCTATCTGGTCCAGCTTCCTAGAAGGAGGTGGAGACAGCACTGTTTAAAGCAGACTAGGCCTATTCAGGTGCAAAGAAATCTCCACACACTACTCTGAATGCAGCCCAGGACTATTCAGCTGAGCCCTGACTGATCCAGGAAAGGTAGGACACACCTCATGCCTACACCCCAGGGGCTGTCTACAGTGAATGCACATCCCCAGCCCCTCTCACTCCAAAGCCAGACAGTCAATCCACAACCCAGCAAAGGCACACTGGATGGTTAGGCAAGAAAATGCCTACTTTCTAAAAGGGGCATTTTCAACCACACAATATAAAAATCATCTTTACTAAAAGATGCATTTTTGCATTCTGAGTTCAGGCATACAAAACTCAGTTTCTCGATCTTGTCCCAATGAGAAGTTGTACTTGTAAGCTCTTAAAAAGTATCTCCCATTCTATCCTATTAGACAGATAGCCTTTCAATAGTGAAAAACGAAATACACTGTATTGCACTATCAGGACAGGTCATACACACTAATGCATGTCCTACCTTTCACCCACACTGCACCCTGACCATGGGGGTACCTTGTCCTACCTTAAGGGTGACTAACATGGAATAAAAGGGAAGGTTAGGGCTTCACAAGCGAATGCGTTTGCCAAGTCGACATAGCAGTAAAAACTGCGTGCAGACACTGCTGTAGCAGGTCTGAGAAACTTTTTCGGGGCCACTTCTGTGGAAGGCACAACCAGCACTGCAGGTCCAATAGTAGCATTTTATTTACAGGCTCTGGCACTCTCAGTACACCTTACTAGGGACTTACCAGTAAATCAAACATGCAATCAAGGAAACACCAATCCATAACATAATTTACAGAAGGAGCACTTGCACTTTAACACTGAACAGGAGTGAGAAAGTACGCAGAGACACTAAACCAGAAAAAAACAGAGTCAAAACCAGGAGGTCCGAAATTAAAAAGACAGGGGAAACACATCAAAATATGCCACCTCCAACAATAATTATTAATGAATAATAAAAAGAAAAATGCAAACTGACCCTCGCATCAAAAACGGACAGGCTGTGCTTTTTTGGTGGTCGGTAAGAAAATAACTTTCCATCCTCTTTTTTGACTACTTATGCACATTTGTGAGGCCTTGTATGACACCAAAGAGGTTTTCTGCAATAAAGCAACATAAAGACTGAGTAATCAACTTGAATCTCCTTCCATTTTTTCTTTCTAGACACACTTAATCAGACCTTCTCTAGAACTCTGTGAAATGCAGCATACATGCAAAAAGACAAAAACAAGGAGAAATGAAAACATTTATTCTCATTATGCCTGCCTCAAGGAGGTGCAGGATTTTGGCACATATTCCTATCTGCAATTCTTTTGCAGTCAACACTAAGGAGTGGTTGCAGAGGAACTCCCATGCACCAAGAATGGATTGCCCACTTGATGCAAAGAAAAGCTTTGTGTTATTTTTGGGTACAATCCATTGTAAATACTATCTCTACACTTTGCATTGGGATTCTTTTTTTAAAAGTAACACAAACCAGATGCAAAATGTTTGTAAAACTGAGCTTCAGCATGCAGACTGACAGATGAACTCCCTGTCCTGCTAAGACCCACAGAATGTCCGCCAACCAGGCCGAAACATCGACACACAGACCAGAGCATAGAACATATGAGAATATATATGAGTTTTTGACTTTTTAACAAGAGATATGTATTTGAGTTATTCTTTACACGCAGGCGGATAGTGTCATATTTCTGGTTGATCAGCATAGATAACTAATGTAATTCACATCACTGACAGTATCTATATAATGAATAGATTCACTTTGTATTCTCCAAACAAATTTCAACAGTTTGATTGAACAAATCCTTGGGAACTCTGTTTTTTCTTATTCTCATGAATAACTAGTGTGGTAACTAATCACTAGAGGCGGTATGCACTCCCTTATACATTCACCCAGTAGAGAGACACGTGCAGGTGTACATATGTGGAACCTGTCATGGCAGGCTTCTGACTCCGCCAGATTGTATGTGATGTGCCTCACTAGTACGCGGGTATGTGAGAGGTGTGGTAACAATAGCTGCGGTCCTGCCTATACATATATAGTCCCTAATGTTGTGGGTTTTTAGGGTGCTTTAAGGAATTTAATTGTAATTAGTGGGGCTCCTCTCCTTGTCCTGCTTGTCCCTCTGCTCTGCTGTTCTCTGTTCCCCTATACTCAGAAACCATTGTGAAGTCAAGTTCAGGTGTACACATGAATGGAGTAGGCCGTTTTTTGTGACGATTTTCAGTGCCTAATATGTAAAACAATAAGTGCTAGGGCCTTTGTCAGGAGGCCCCTCCCCTGCGCCCAAACCCTTTGCCCTACCAGTGAGAGTACCAACACAAATACTAGCCATCACACTCTTACAGGTGCAAGAATTCAGACGATTCCAGGCCCTCAAAGACGTAAGAATTGCTTGGTAGACATAGTAGTCATTTTTCATATATTTTCAATTAATAAAGAATGGTTGTTCGCACATTTCTAAATAGGACAAACAGCGCCACCACGTGGCAGACTGTCGAAAGTGCTGGTCTTAACAATCAAGTGCTGGTGTTGACTATTATGTGCCAGCCTGAACACCGGAAACTACAGGCTCAAATTAGGCACTGGTTTACCTACCCTGAAAAAGCCAGTTACAGCATTTCAGTTTGTGACCTGAGAGAATCAATATATGAAAAATAGATTCTGGTTAAAGTGAAAGATGAAGACCTGCAAACAGAGAGGGGACATCTCCTGCCCCTTGTTACCAACGGTACTGCAGAGTGAAGTCTGAAAAGGAGGTGGTTATGGACAGAGTATCTAAATTAAGCAGAACACTCGTACCCAGTCAACAGATCAGGGCTTGATCCATCACCGTTTTTTAGCTCACTGCACCATCCCAGCTCAGAACCTGGCTACATGCAAAATAGTCTGTCCCTGGCCCAGTGCATCATGGGAACAGGGCAGACCAAACTACCAAGCCAATTCTTTTACTGTAAAGGAAACACGCTTCCGGGGACCGGTTTCTGGCATTACAGCCGTCTTGGGCCCGGCTTGCTTGAATCCTGATGGTGCAGTGAGCAAGGGACTCATGTCTGAGCATACTCTTCCACGCTTATGGTGGACAAAATGATTCAGAAAAGGGGGTGGTGATGGGCAGAGTATCTGAATTAAGCAGAACAGTCATACCCAGTCAACAGATCAGGGCTTGATCCATCACCGTTTTTTTAGCTCACTGCACCATCCCAGCTCAGAACCTGGCTACATGCAAATTAGTCTGTCCCTGGCCCAGTGCATCATGGGAACAGGGCAGAACAAACTACCAAGCAAATTCTCTCACTGGAAAGGAAACAAGCTTCTGGGGACCGGTTTCTGGCATTACAGCCGTCTTGGGCCCGGCTTGCTTGAATCCTGATGGTGCAGTGAGCAAGGGACTCATGTCTGAGCATACTCTTCCACGCTTATGGTGGACAAAATGATTCAGAAAAGGGGGTGGTGATGGACAGAGTATCTGAATTAAGCAGAACAGTCGTACCCAGTCAACAGATCAGGGCTTGATCCATCACCGTTTTTTAGCTCACTGCACCATCCCAGCTCAGAACCTGGCTACATGCAAATTAGTCTGTCCCTGGCCCAGTGCATCATGGGAACAGGGCAGACCAAACTACCAAGTACCTTGCTCACTGCACCATCAGGATTCAAGCAAGCCGGGCCGAAGACGGCTGAAATGCCAGAAACCGGTCCCCGGAAGCTTGTTTCCTTCCCAGTATAAGAATTGGCTTGGAAGTTTGGTCTGCCCTGTTCCCATGATGCACTGGGCCAGGGACAGACTAATTTGCATGTAGCCAGGTTCTGAGCTGGGATGGTGCAGTGAGCTAAAAAACGGTGATGGATCAAGCCCTGATCTTTGGACTGGGTAGGAGTGTTCTGCTTAATTCAGATACTCTGTCCATCACCACCCCTTTTCTGAATCGTTCTGTCCACCATAAGCGTGGAAGGGTATACTCAGATGTGAGTCCCTTGCTCACTACACCATCAGGATTCAAGCAAGCCGGGCCGAAGACGGCTGAAATGCCAGAAACCGGTCCCCGGAAGCTTGTTTCCTTCCCAGTATAAGTATTGGCTTGGTAGTTTGGTCTGCCCTGTTCCCATGATGCACTGGGCCAGGGACAGACTAATTTGCATGTAGCCAGGTTCGGAGCTGGGATGGTGCAGTGAGCTAAAAAACGGTGATGGATCAAGCCCTGATCTTTGGACTGGGTAGGAGTGTTCTGCTTAATTCAGATACTCTGTCCATCACCACCCCCTTTTCTGAATCGTTTTGTCCACCATAAGCGTGGAAGGGTATACTCAGATGTGAGTCCCTTGCTCACTGCACCATCAGGATTCAAGCAAGCCGGGCCGAAGCTGGCTGAAATGCAAGAAACCGGTCCCCGGAAGCTTGTTTCCTTCCCAGTATAAGAATTGGCTTGGTAGTTTGGTCTGCCCTGTTCCCATGATGCACTTGGCCAGGGACAGACTATTTTGCATGTAGCCAGGTTCTGAGCTGGTATGGTGCAGTGAGCTAAAAAACGGTGATGGATCAAGCCCTGATCTTTGGACTGGGTAGGAGTGTTCTGCTTAATTCAGATACTCTGTCCATCACCACCCCCTTTTCTGAATCGTTTTGTCCACCATAAGCGTGGAAGGGTATACTCAGATGTGAGTCCCTTGCTCACTGCACCATCAGGATTCAAGCAAGCCGGGCCGAAGACGGCTGAAATGTCAGAAAAAGGTCCCCGGAAGCTTGTTTCCTTCCCAGTATAAGAATTGGTTTGGTAGTTTGGTCTGCCCTGTTACCAGGATGCACTGGGCCAGGGACAGACTAATTTGCATTGTTAGACGGGGACCCAGAGGGTCTGCCGAGAAAGGGGGAGAGGTCTCCTGGCGAGGGCCCTCTCCTGCAATCGTACGGACGAGCAACTTCCCCCCCACAGATAGACACCACACAGAGATAAGTTCTGCACACTTTTATATATATTCTTAGGCAAGGTAGCTGACGATACAGTAGGACCAGGATACGAGGATCCCGTCAATTCTAGTTTTTTTGGGGAAGAGGGTAGCGGGACAGTCTCTGTACCGGACAGGTACGGGGATAGCGGGTGTGGAGCTCACAATCCTCAAGCTGGTGTGTTCGCAAGTAGGGGCCGCGGCAGCGCCAGTAGGCCTTCAAGATGGTTCACGAAAGGATGAGCCGCGGCAGCGCCAGCAGGCCTTCACGATGGTTCACGAAAGGATGAGCAGCGGCAGCGCCAGCAGGCCTTCACGATGGTTCACGAAAGGATGAGCCGCGGCAGGGCCAGCAGGCCTTCACGATGGTTCACGAAAGGATGAGCCGCGGCAGCGCCAGCAGGCCTTCACGATGGTTCACGAAAGGATGAGCCGCGGCAGCGCCAGCAGGCCTTCACGATGGTTCACGAAAGGATGAGCAGCGGCAGCGCCAGCAGGCCTTCGAGGTGGTTTACGACGAGGGTGAGCCACGGCAGCGCCAGCAGGCCTTCAAGAGCGTACACGAAGAGGAGCCGCGGCAGCGCCAGCAGGCCTCCAAGGATGAGTTTGTCTCGGTGTCTCTCGACTCCAGGATACAACTGCCCTCCTGTTCTGGAGCTGCCCCAGTTATAGGTCTAGCGCCCTTTGATGTCCGGACCCTCGCACTTGGAGGTCGGGAGGTCCGGGATGAGGGAGTCCAGACACCCAGCAGGGGGGTGGAGCCAGCGCCCAGGGAGGCTGGGGGGCGATCGAAACCTGGCGGAGGGGAGCCATCGACACTCCTTCTCCCATTGTCCTGCCAAGTGGTCTCTTCACCCCCTGGGCGGATGATGGTGCCTCGAAGTCGGGCTGGGCTAGGCCTGAGGCTGAGGTCGACCCGAGGCCACGAGGCCTGGTCGTGGAGGGTCCAAGATGGCGGCTGGGCCGGAGACGGTGGTTCGGGAGGGAACCCGGGCCAGCCGAGAGAGTTATGCTTAGGAGCCAATGTTCCGTCGGGGAAGAGCGGGGTGTTGACCCGGCGGCCTGTAGGTGTTGTTCTTGTCCGGGGAACAGGGGTAGCCGGGGTCCGCGACCTGCCATGCGGGGAGGGGTCGGGCCTGTCACAAGGCCTGTTCAACATGCGTCCCCCCCCAGCTGAAGGCAGGGAGAGTCACCCATCCTCTTGGGTAATCTCCTCGCCAAGGCGGAAGAAGCGGGACAGGTCGTCTGCATTGGCGTGGTCTTGGCCTGGGCGCCACAGTGAAGTCCATCCCTTGCAGGGAGATGGACCAACGTAACAGCTTCAGATTCTCTCCCCGCATCTGCATCAGCCATTGCAGTGGTTGGTGATCTGTTTGCACCCGGAAGTGGGTACCGAAGAGATAGGGCCGGAGCTTCTTGAGGGCCCACACCACTGCGAAGGCCTCTCGCTCTATAGTGCTCCAGCGCTGTTCTCAGGCCAACAGGCGGCGGCTGATGAAGGCCACTGGCTGGTCAACGCCCTCGGTGTTGAGTTGGGAGAGGACGGCCCCAATGCCATGGACAGAAGCATCCGTCTGCACTATGAATTCTTGGCTGTAGTCGGGGGCTTGGAGCACGGGGGCAGAGCACATGGCGGATTTGAGTTTCTCAAAGGCAGTCTGACACTCAGGAGTCCAGTGTACTTTCGTGGGGTTTTTTTTGGATGTGAGTTCTGTGAGGGGCCCCACAATGCTGCCATAGTCTTTTACGAAGCGCCGGTAGTATCCGGTGAGTCCCAGGAAGGCTCGGACCTCTGTTTGGGTTACCGGTGGCTCCCAGGCCTGAATGGCGGCGATCTTGAGTTGGAGAGGGGCCACCCGGCCACTTCCCACCTGGTGCCCCAGGTAGGTGACATACCCTTGTCCGATTTGGCACTTGCTGGCCTTGATTGTTAGCCCTGTCCGCCGGAGGGCGTTCAGGACCTCCCGGAGGTGTTGGAGGTGTTCTGCCCATTGGCGGCTGTACACGGCGATATCGTCCAGATAGGCGGCGCTGAACTCCTCCAGTCCCGCCAAGACTTTGTTTACGAGCCTCTGGAAGGTGGTGGGTGCATTTTTCATTCCGAAGGGCATCACCTTGAAGTGGTAGCGGCCATCCGGGGTGGAGAAGGCGGATCGCTCCTGGGCCCCGGGGGTGAGGCCGATCTGCCAATAGCCCGCTGTCAAATCAAAGATGCTCAGGTAACGGGCGGCCCCCATGCGGTCGATTAGTTCATCTGCTCGGGGAACGGGATGAGCGTCTGTCCTGGTGACGGCGTTCAGACCCCGATAGTCCACACAAAACCGGAGCTCTGGGGCAACGCCAGGGGCGGCGGCCTTAGGGACCAGCACGACTGGGCTGGCCCAGGGGCTGTCGGGGGGCTCGATCACTCCGAGAACCAGCATCTTGGAGACTTCCGACTGGATGCAGGCGCGTACTCGATCGGGTACCCTGTACGCCCGGTGCCGGATAGGGGGGCTATCTCCGGTGTCGACATCGTGGAGGCACCAGGGGGTGACCCCAGGGATGAGGGAGAATAGGTTGGCAAATTGTTGAAGCAAGTCTTGGCAGTCTTGGCGTTGCTCTGGGGACAAGGCAGCGGAGAGGTGGACTCCTTCCACGGAGCTGTCTGTTTCGAGGTTCCTCAGGAGATCGGGAAGGGGCTCGGAGTCCTCCTCAGCCCCACTGTCAGTAGCCATCAGGAGGCTAAGTTCAGAGCGTACAAAGTGGGGCTTAAGTCTATTGGCATGAAGAACCCGGAGAGGGTTTCGGGGGGATTCCAGGTCCACCAGGTAGGTGACGGGGCCCTTGCGCTCCACCACTTTGAAGGGTCCCGTCCATTTGTCCTGGAGGGCGCAAGGCTCGACCGGGGACATCACCCAGACCTGTTGTCTTGGCTCGAACTCAATGGATGAGGCATTTTGGTCATACCAGCGCTTCATGTCTTCTTGGATGGCTTCGAGGTTTGCTTTGGCAAGTTCCCTGAACCGCCGGGTCTGGTTCCGCAGGGTCAAGAGGTATTTGTACACATCTGGGGGAGTCTTCTGGGGGGGTCACTTCCCACCCCTCTTTGACCAGGCTGAGGGGGCCCCGGACGGGGTGCCCATACAGGAGCTCGAAAGGGCTGAAACCCAGGGATTTTTGGGGGACCTCCCTGTAGGCAAACAGGAGGCATGGGAGCAGCACGTCCCATTGGCGGCGTAGGGGCTCCTCCAGGCCCATGATCATACCCTTGAGGGTGCGATTGAATCGTTCTACTAGTCCGTTTCCTTGCGGGTGATAGGGGGTCGTAAATTTGTAGGTGACCCCGCACTGTTGCTATAGTGACTTCATGTACCTGGAGAAAAAGTTTGTGCCCCGATCACTGACGACCTCTCGGGGGAAGCCCACCCGCGAGAAGATCCCCATCAAGGCTCGGCCCACCACGGGCGCTGTCACGGTCCGGAGAGGGATAGCGGGTGGCGTGGTCCACCAGGACAAGTATGAACCGTGTCCTTGCGCGGTCCGGGGCTCCAGGGGCCCCACGATGTGTATTCCCACCCGCTCAAAGTGGGTGGTGACGATGGGAAAGGGTTGCAGGGGGACCTTCAGTTTCCGGCCGCTCTTCCCGCTGGCCTGGCAGGTGGGGCAGGCCCGGCAGTGGTTCATTACATCGTTCCGCATTTTCGGCCAGTAGAAATGGGTCACCAGGCGGCTGTACATCTTGTCCTGCCCCAGGTGCCCGGCGAGAGGCACATCGTGGGCCAGGTTCAAGAGGAAGTCTCTGAACCGGAGGGGGACCACCAGCACCCGGCTGGCTCCTAATTCGGCAATCTTTTGCTCGCTGTAGAGCAGCCCGTTGTCCCAGTAGATCCAGTGGGCCCCCGAGGCATCCCCTGCGCTCTGGGCTATGGCTTGCTGTCGGAGCCCCTCGAGGGAGGGACACGCTCTTTGCTCTTGGCGGAACTGTTCCTGCGTGGGGCCACCTTCTTGGCGCCACTGGGCCAGCTCCGGGAGGTCTTGGAGTTGGTCAGGGTCTTCGTTGTTGAGCCCCGGAGGACCGGGCTCAGGTGTGGTTTCTTCTGTGACGATCGGCGGAGGAGGTTCGGGCCACTCTGGTTCCTCCGTGAGGGGGATGGCGCGGGCAGCCATGGATCGGGTCATTGCACAGACCCATTCAGGGAGGCCAAGCATTCCCAGGTGTTCGCTTCGCTCAACGGCTGCCCAGGGGGAGCTCTCGAGATCGTTCCCCAGGAGGCAGTACACGGGGCATTGTCTCGGACGGCCACCTTCAGCATGCCCGGCCCCCCCCCGCACAGAAAGGGGACGCGGGCCATCCGGCACAGGCTTTCGGAGTTGTCCGCAGACCGCACGGGACAAAGTACATTGGGTAGGATTTGATCAGGGGTCACCAGATGGCAGCGGACGGCGGTCACACTGGCCCCTGTGTCACGGAGGGCTTCCGCCCAGCGTCCACTTATGGTGACCCACTGGCTGTATTTCTGCGTGTTGGCGGGGATGGGGGCCCGCGGGACCATGTCCCTTTCCCCTAGACATACCAGGGACATGGCGGCAGGTTCCCACTCGGGCTGGTATTGTTCGCACTCCTCCTGTTCTTCGTCGCCCTGCTCCTCTCCTAGGGCGACGGCGGTGATCTGGCGGTTCACTGGACTCTGGTTTCTCGGGCAAGTTGGATCATTGGCGTAGTGGCCGGGTCGCTGGCATTTGTGGCAGACCATGTTGGCGCGGAATCCTGGTCGCGTCGGAGGGTTTCCTCTTCCGGACGGGGGCGGGGTGTTGCTAGTAGGGGGCACCGTGACGGTGTCCCGGCCCCGACCCTGGCCTCCTCCTCCCCCCCCCGTGGGTGGTGGGGTCCTTGGGAGGCTCTGTTCTGTTCGCCTGGCCAACTCCGAGGGACCCGTGTGCTTTCCCATCGATCCGCTTCGATGGCAAGTTTCCGGGGTTCAGTCAGTTTGCTATCGAGGAGATGCTGCCTCAGTTCCACGAAACAATTATTGGAGAGGTGCTCCCACACAATAAGGTCAAATAATTGTTCGTAAGTGGTGACCTGGCTGCCTTTGATCCATCCCTCAAAGGCTCGGCTAAAAAAGTTGACGTACTCCACCCAGGTGGTACCGGGGATTCTCTTACAGTCTCGAAATTGCTGCCGGTACATTTCGGGCGTGAGTCCATAGCGAGTGAGAAGGGCGGCCTTCATATGTTCGTAGGATGTCATCTCGTGGTCGGGGAGCTGTAGCAGGGCATCCCTTCCTTCGTTGACTAATCTTCCCCATAACCCGGCTCCCCAGTCTTTTCGTGGTAGTCGGTGGGAGATCATGGCTATCTCGTAGGCCTTAAACCATTGCTGGATATCGTCGTTCCTGTAGTATTCTCGGACGACGTCCTTGGGAATGTGGACCTTGGGGTCCGCAGGGGGAGCGGAGCTCTGGTTCTCGGGGACGCCGAGTTCTTTGTTCTGTCGTCGAATTTCCAGCTCTTTTAAGTTGCGCTCATGTTCGAACGCTAGTCTTTTTTCTTCCAGCTCCCTCTGGTTTTTTTTTCTTCTCGTTCTTCCCGGAGCCCTAAGTGTTCGAGGGTTATCTTTTGTTCTGCCAGTTTTAGTTCTCCATCTAAGCGGAGTCGAGCCAGCTCCAACTCGCGGAGTCGGCTTTTCTCCCGTTCTCGGGCCTCCTTGGACGAGACGCCCGCTCTTCGTTCTTCTACGGGGGTGGTCAGCGCTTCTGTGGCCTCAATGTTTTCATTTCGGGGTGGGGACGCTTCTGTCTCCACCCAAGACTCCAAGGCGTGCTTGAGGTCATCTTTGGTGCTCAGTCCTGTGGTAGCGATGCCCAAATCTAGGCAGAATTGCTTTAGTTCTTTGTGGCTGTATTCTTCCAGCGTTTCTATCTGAAATTTCACGGTTGTTCCACTCTCCTTTGTCGTCATTGCTGCTGTGTGTCGTGGGGTGAGTTACTTCTCTGTACGATTATGCGTCTGCTCGGATCGCGCCGCTGGCCACCAATGTTAGACGGGGACCCGGAGGGTCGGCCGAGAAAGGGGGGAGAGGTCTCTTGGCGAGGGCCCTCTCCTGCAATCGTACGGACGAGCAAATTCCCCCCCACAGATAGACACCACACAGAGATAAGTTCTGCACACTTTTATATATATTCTTAGGCAAGGTAGCTGACGATACAGTAGGAACAGGATACGAGGATCCCGTCAATCCTAGTCTCTTTGGGGAAGAGGGTAGCGGGACAGTCTCAGTACCGGACAGGTACGGGGATAGCGGGTGTGGAGCTCACAATCCTCGAGCTGGTGTGCTCGCAAGTAGGGGCCGCGGCAGCGCCAGCAGGCCTTCAAGATGGTTCACGAAAGGATGAGCCGCTGCAGCGCCAGCAGGCATTCACGATGGTTCACGAAAAATTGAGCCGCGGCAGCGCCAGCAGGCCTTCACGATGGTTCACGAAAGGATGAGCCGCGGCAGCGCCAGCAGGCCTTCACGATGGTTCACGAAAGGATGAGCCGCGGCAGCGCCAGCAGGCCTTCAAGGTGGTTTACGATGAGGGTGAGCCTCAGCAGCGCCAGCAGCCCTTCAAGATGGTTTACGATGAGGGTGAGCCGCGGCAGCGCCAGCAGGCCTTCAAGAGCGTACACGAAGAGGAGCCGCGGCAGCGCCAGCAGGCCTCCAAGAATGAGTTTGTCTCAGTGTCTCTCGACTCCAGGATACAACTGCCCTCCTGCTCTGGAGCTGCCCCAGTTATAGGTCTGGCGCCCTTTGATGTCCGGACCCTCGCACTAGGAGGTCGGGAGGTCGGGGATGAGGGAGTCCAGACACCCAGCAGGGGGGTGGAGCCAGCGCCCAGGGAGGCAGGGGGGCGATCGAAACCTGGCGGAGGGGAGCCATCGACACTCCTTCTCCCATTGTCCTGCCAAGTGGTCTCTTCACCCTCTGGGCGGATGATGGTGCCTCGATGTCGGGCTGGGCTAGGCCTGAGGCTGAGGTCGACCCGAGGCCACGAGGCCTGGTCGTGGAGGGTCCAAGATGGTGGCTGGGCCGGAGACGGTGGTTCGGGAGGGAACCCGGGCCAGCCGAGAGAGTTATGCTTAGGAGCCAATGTTCCGTCGGGGAAGAGCAGGGTGTTGACCCGGCGGCCTGTAGGTGTTGTTCTTGTCCGGGGAACAGGGGTAGTCGGGGTCCGCGACCCGCCATGCTGGGAGGGGTCGGGCCTGTCACAAGGCCTGTCCAACATGCATGTAGCCAGGTTCTGAGCTGGGATGGTGCAGTGAGCTAAAAAACGGTGATGGATCAAGCCTTGATCTTTGGACTGGGTAGGAGTGTTCTGCTTAATTCAGATACTCTGTCCATCACCACCCCCTTTTCTGAATTGTTTTGTCCACCATAAGCGTGGAAGGGTATACTCAGATGTGAGTCCCTTGCTCACTGCACCATCAGGATTCAAGCAAGCCGGGCCGAAGACGGCTGAAATGCCAGAAACCGGTCCCCGGAAGCTTGTTTCCTTCCCAGTATAAGAATTGGCTTGGTAGTTTGGTCTGTCCTGTTCCCATGATGCACTGGGCCAGGGACGGACTAATTTGCATGTAGCCAGGTTCTGAGCTGGGATGGTGCAGTGAGCTAAAAACGGTGATGGTCAAGCCCTGATCTTTGGACTGGGTAGGAGTGTTCTGCTTAATTCAGATACTCTGTCCATCACCACCCCCTTTTCTGAATCGTTTTGTCCACCATAAGCGTGGAAGGGTATACTCAGATGTCAGTCCCTTGCTCACTGCACCATCAGGATTCAAGCAAGCCGGGCCGAAGATGGCTGAAATGCCAGAACCCGGTCCCCGGATGCTTGTTTCCTTCCCAGTATAAGAACTGGCTTAGTAGTTTGGTCTGCCCTGTTCCCATGATGCACTGGGCAAGGGACAGACTAATTTGCATGTAGACAGGTTCTGAGCTGGGATGGTGCAGTGAGCTAAAAAACGGTGATGGATCAAGCCCTGATCTTTGGCCTGGGTAGGAGTGTTCTGCTTAATTCAGATACTCTGTCCATCACCACCCCCTTTTCTGAATCGTTTTGTCCACCATAAGAGTGGAAGGCTATAACTCAGATGTGAGTCCCTTGCTCACTGCACCATCAGGATTCAAGCAAGCCGGGCCGAAGACGGCTGAAATGCCAGAAACCGGTCCCCGGATGCTTGTTTTCTTCCCAGTATAAGAATTGGCTTGGTAGTTTGGTCTGCCCTGTTCCCATGATGCACTGGGCCAGGGACAGACTAATTTGCATGTAGCAAGGTTCTGAGCTGGGATGGTGCATTGAGCTAAAAAACGGTGATGGATCAAGCCCTGATCTTTGGACTGGGTAGGAGTGTTCTGCTTAATTCAGATACTCTGTCCATCACCACACCCTTTTCTGAATCGTTTTGTCCACCATAAGCGTGGAAGGGTATACTCAGATGTGAGTCCCTTGCTCACTGCACCATCAGGATTCAAGCAAGCCGGGCCGAAGACGGCTGAAATGCCAGAAACCGATCCCCAGAAGCTTGTTTCCTTCACAGTATAAGAGTTGGCTTGGTAGTTTGGTCTGCCCTGTTCCCATGATGCACTGGGCCAGGGACAGACTAATTTGCATGTAGCCAGGTTCTGAGCTGGGATGGTGCAGTGAGCTAAAAACGGTGATGGATCAAGCCCTGATCTTTGGACTGGGTAGGAGTGTTCTGCTTAATTCAGATACTCTGTCCATCACCACCCCCTTTTCTGAATCGTTTTGTCCACCATAAGCGTGGAAGGGTATACTCAGATGTGAGTCCCTTGCTCACTGCACCATCAGGATTCAAGCAAGCCGGGCCAAAGACGGCTGAAATGCCAGAAACCGGTCCCCGGATGCATGTTTCCTTCCCAGTATAAGAATTGGCTTGGTAGTTTGGTCTGCCCTGTTCCCATGATGCACTGGGCCAGGGACAGACTAATTTGCATGTAGCCAGGTTCTGAGCTGGGATGGTGCAGTGAGCTAGAAAACGGTGATGGATCAAGCCCTGATCTTTGGACTGGGTAGGAGTGTTCTGTTTAATTCAAATACTCTGTCCATCACCACCCCCTTTTCTGAATCGTTTTGTCCACCATAAGCGTGGAAGGGTATACTCAGATGTGAGTCCCTTGCTCACTGCACCATCAGGATTCAAGCAAGCCGGGCAAAAGATGGCTGAAATGCCAGAAACCGGTCCCCGGATGCTTGTTTCCTTCCCATTATAAGAACTGGCTTAGTAGTTTGGTCTGCCCTGTTCCCATGATGCACTGGGCCAGGGAGAGACTAATTTGCATGTAGCCAGGTTCTGAGCTGGGATGGTGCAGTGAGCTAGAAAACGGTGATGGATCAAGCCCTGATCTTTGGACTGGGTAGGAGTGTTCTGCTTAATTCAGATACTCTGTCCATCACCACCCCCTTTTCTGAATCGTTTTGTCCACCATAAGCGTGGAAGGGTATACTCAGATGTGAGTCCCTTGCTCACTGCACCATCAGGATTCAAGCAAGCCGGACCGAAGATGGCTGAAATGCCAGAACCTGGTCCCCGGATGCTTGTTTCCTTCCCAGTATAAGAACTGGCTTAGTAGTTTGGTCTGCCCTGTTCCCATGATGCACTGGGCCAGGGACAGACTAATTTGCATGTAGACAGGTTCTGAGCTGGGATGGTGCAGTGAGCTAAAAAACGGTGATGGATCAAGCCCGGATCTTTGGCCTGGGTAGGACTGTTCTGCTTAATTCAGATACTCTGTCCATCACCACCCCCTTTTCTGAATCGTTTTGTCCACCATAAGAGTGGAAGGCTATAACTCAGATGTGAGTCCCTTGCTCACTGCACCATCAGGATTCAAGCAAGCCGGGCCGAAGACGGCTGAAATGCCAGAAACCGGTCCCCGGATGCTTGTTTTCTTCCCAGTATAAGAATTGGCTTGGTAGTTTGGTCTGCCCTGTTCCCATGATGCACTGGGCCAGGGACAGACTAATTTGCATGTAGCAAGGTTCTGAGCTGGGATGGGGCATTGAGCTAAAAAACGGTGATGGATCAAGCCCTGATCTTTGGACTGGGTAGGAGTGTTCTGCTTAATTCAGATACTCTGTCCATCACCACCCCCTTTTCTGAATCGTTTTGTCCACCATAAGCGTGGAAGGGTATACTCAGATGTGAGTCCCTTGCTCACTGCACCATCAGGATTCAAGCAAGCCGGGCCGAAGACGGCTGAAATGCCAGAAACCGATCCCCAGAAGCTTGTTTCCTTCACAGTATAAGAGTTGGCTTGGTAGTTTGGCCTGCCCTGTTCCCATGATGCACTGGGCCAGGGACAGACTAATTTGCATGTAGCCAGGTTCTGAGCTGGGATGGTGCAGTGAGCTAAAAACGGTGATGGATCAAGCCCTGATCTTTGGACTGGGTAGGAGTGTTCTGCTTAATTCAGATACTCTGTCCATCACCACCCCCTTTTCTGAATCGTTTTGTCCACCATAAGCGTGGAAGGGTATACTCAGATGTGAGTCCCTTGCTCACTGCACCATCAGGATTCAAGCAAGCCGGGCCAAAGACGGCTGAAATGCCAGAAACCGGTCCCCGGATGCATGTTTCCTTCCCAGTATAAGAATTGGCTTGGTAGTTTGGTCTGCCCTGTTCCCATGATGCACTGGGCCAGGGACAGACTAATTTGCATGTAGCCAGGTTCTGAGCTGGGATGGTGCAGTGAGCTAGAAAACGGTGATGGATCAAGCCCTGATCTTTGGACTGGGTAGGAGTGTTCTGCTTAATTCAGATACTCTGTCCATCACCACCCCCTTTTCTGAATCGTTTTGTCCACCATAAGCGTGGAAGGGTATACTCAGATGTGAGTCCCTTGCTCACTGCACCATCAGGATTCAAGCAAGCCGGGCCAAAGATGGCTGAAATGCCAGAAACCGGTCCCCGGATGCTTGTTTCCTTCCCATTATAAGAACTGGCTTAGTAGTTTGGTCTGCCCTGTTCCCATGATGCACTGGGCCAGGGAGAGACTAATTTGCATGTAGCCAGGTTCTGAGCTGGGATGGTGCAGTGAGCTAAAAAACGGTGATGGATCAAGCCCTGATCTTTGGACTGGGTAGGAGTGTTCTGCTTAATTCAGATACTCTGTCCATCACCACCCCCTTTTCTGAATCGTTTTGTCCACCATAAGCGTGGAAGGGTATAACTCAGATATGAGTCCCTTGCTCACTGCACCATCAGGATTCAAGCAAGCCGGGCCGAAGACGGCTGAAATGCCAGAAACCGGTCCCTGGATGCTTGTTTCCTTTCCAGTATAAGAATTGGCTTGGTAGTTTGGTCTGCCCTGTTCCCATGATGCACTGGGCCAGGGACAGACTAATTTGCATGTAGCAAGGTTCTGAGCTGGGATGGTGCAGTGAGCTAAAAAACGGTGATGGATCAAGCCCTGATCTTTGGACTGGGTAGGAGTGTTCTGCTTAATTCAGATACTCTGTCCATCACCACCCCCTTTTCTGAATCGTTTTGTCCACCATAAGCGTGGAAGGGTATACTCAGATGTGAGTCCCTTGCTCACTGCCCCATCAGGATTCAAGCAAGCCGGGCCGAAGACGGCTGAAATGCCAGAAACCGGTCCCTGGATGCATGTTTCCTTCCCAGTATAAGAATTGGCTTGGTAGTTTGGTCTGCCCTGTTCCCATGATGCACTGGGCCAGGGACAGACTAATTTGCATGTAGCCATGTTCTGAGCTGGGATGGTGCAGTGAGCTAGAAAACGGTGATGGATCAAGCCCTGATCTTTGGACTGGGTAGGAGTGTTCTGCTTAATTCAGATACTCTGTCCATCACCACCCCCTTTTCTGAATCGTTTTGTCCACCATAAGCGTGGAAGGGTATACTCAGATGTGAGTCCCTTGCTCACTGCACCATCAGGATTCAAGCAAGCCGGGCCGAAGATGGCTGAAATGCCAGAACCCGGTCCCCGGATGCTTGTTTCCTTCCCAGTATAAGAACTGGCTTAGTAGTTTGGTCTACCCTGTTCCCATGATGCACTGGGCCAGGGACAGACTAATTTGCATGTAGACAGGTTCTGAGCTGGGATGGTGCAGTGAGTTAAAAAACGGTGATGGATCAAGCCCTGATCTTTGGCCTGGGTAGGAGTGTTCTGCTTAATTCAGATACTCTGTCCATCACCACCCCCTTTTCTGAATCGTTTTGTCCACCATAAGCGTGGAAGGGTATACTCAGATGTGAGTCCCTTGCTCACTGCACCATCAGGATTCAAGCAAGCCGGGCCGAAGACGGCTGAAATGCCAGAAACCGGTCCCCGGATGCATGTTTCCTTCCCAGTATAAGAATTGGCTTGGTAGTTTGGTCTGCCCTGTTCCCATGATGCACTGGGCCAGGGACAGACTAATTTGCATGTAGCCAGGTTCTGAGCTGGGATGGTGTAGTGAGCTAGAAAACGGTGATGGATCAAGCCCTGTTCTTTGGACTGGGTAGGAGTGTTCTGCTTAATTCAGATACTCTGTCCATCACCACCCCCTTTTCTGAATCGTTTTGTCCACCATAAGCGTGGAAGGGTATACTCAGATGTGAGTCCCTTGCTCACTGCACCATCAGGATTCAAGCAAGCCGGGCCGAAGATGGCTGAAATGCCAGAAACTGGTCCCCGGATGCTTGTTTCCTTCCCAGTATAAGAACTGGCTTAGTAGTTTGGTCTGGCCTGTTCCCATGATGCACTGGGCCAGGGAGAGACTAATTTGCATGTAGCCAGGTTCTGAGCTGGGATGGTGCAGTGAGCTAAAAAACGGTGATGGATCAAGCCCTGATCTTTGGACTGGGTAGGAGTGTTCTGCTTAATTCAGATACTCTGTCCATCACCACCCCCTTTTCTGAATTGTTTTGTCCACCATAAGCGTGGAAGGGTATAACTCAGATATGAGTCCCTTGCTCACTGCACCATCAGGATTCAAGCAAGCCGGGCCGAAGACGGCTGAAATGCCAGAAACCGGTCCCCGGATGCTTGTTTCCTTTCCAGTATAAGAATTGGCTTGGTAGTTTGGTCTGCCCTGTTCCCATGATGCACTGGGCCAGGGACAGACTAATTTGCATGTAGCAAGGTTCTGAGCTGGGATGGTGCAGTGAGCTAAAAAACGGTGATGGATCAAGCCCTGATCTTTGGACTGGGTAGGAGTGTTCTGCTTAATTCAGATACTCTGTCCATCACCACCCCCTTTTCTGAATCGTTTTGTCCACCATAAGCGTGGAAGGGAATACTCAGATGTGAGTCCCTTGCTCACTGCACCATCAGGATTCAAGCAAGCCGGGCCAAAGACGGCTGAAATGCCAGAAACCGATCCCCGGAAGCTTGTTTCCTTCACAGTATAAGAATTAGCTTGGTAGTTTGGTCTGCCCTGTTCCAATGATGCACTGGGCCAGGGACAGACTAATTTGCATGTAGCCAGGTTCTGAGCTGGGATGGTGCAGTGAGCTAAAAAACGGTGATGGATCAAGCCCTGATCTTTGGACAGGGTAGGAGTGTTCTGCTTAATTCAGATACTCTGTCCATCACCACCCCCTTTTTCTGAATCGTTTTGTCCACCATAAGCGTAGAAGGGTATACTCAGATGTGAGTCCCTTGCTCACTGCACCATCAGGAGTCAAGCAAGCCGGGCCGAAGACGGCTGAAATGCCAGAAACCGGTCCCCGGAAGCTTGTTTCCTTCCCAGTATAAGAATTGGCTTGGTAGTTTGTTCTGCCCTGTTCCCATGATGCACTGGGCCAGGGACAGAGTAATTTGCATGTAGCCAGGTTCTGAGCTGGGATTGTGCAGTGAGTTAAAAAATAGTGATGGATCAAGCCCTGATCTTTGGACTGGGTAGGAGTGTTCTGCTTAATTCAGATACTCTGTCCATCACCACCCCCTTTTCTGAATCGTTTTGTCCACCATAAGCGTGGAAGGGTATACTCAGATGTGAGTCCCTTGCTCACTGCACCATCAGGATTCAAGCAAGCCGGGCCGAAGACGGCTGAAATGCCAGAAACCAGTCACCGGAAGCTTGTTTCCTTCCCAGTATAAGAATTGGCTTGGTAGTTTGGTCTGCCCTGTTCCCATGATGCACTGGGCCAGGGACAGACTAATTTGCATGTAGCCAGGTTCAGAGCTGGGATGGTGCAGTGAGCTAAAAAACGGTGATGGGTCAAGCCCTGATCTTTGGACTGGGTAAAGTGTTCTGCTCAATTCAGATACTCTGTCCATCACCACCCCCTTTTCTGAATCGTTTTGTCCACCATAAGCGTAGAAGGGTATACTCAGATGTGAGTCCCTTGCTCACTGCACCATCAGGATTTAAGCAAGCCGGGCCGAAGATGGCTGAAATGCCATAAACCGGTCCCCGGAAGCTTGTTTCCTTCCCAGTATAAGAATTTGCTTGGTAGTTTGGTCTGCCCTGTTCCCATGATGCACTGGGCCAGGGACAGACTAATTTGCATGTAGCCAGGTTCTTTTTTTTTTTACTTTTTTTTTTATTGATATTTGAGTTGCAAGCTTAAACAGACCATAACATAATTCCTTCCTGAGATTAAAACAAGATACATATAATACAGATAATTCAAAAGAGGATAAAGCAAAACCATTCAGAATATCAAAAAAAAACAGATAATACATGACTAGACAGTATAGACACAGTTCATTATATCATTAGTTCATCAATCCATTTCTGAATTGGTGACCAAATTTTTAGCCCACGTTGTTTCTTATTTTTCCCCTTGGTAGCATATATTGCTGATTCAAGTTTATATCTAGCAAGGAGACGTCCCTTCCATGTATGGAAAGATGGTGAGTCTAAACTAATCCAGTCCTGAGAAATACATGCACGGAATTCAGCCATCATAATAAATAATAAATTCGTTTGTTCCAACTCTTTTGACTCTTTAGAAACACCAAATAATATAAGTTCAGGTGATAAAACAATATTTTTACAAAGAATGTGTTCTATAAATTTCTGAACATCACAAATTAATGCATTAAGTTTTACACACGAGAAAAACATATGTAAAGTATCGGCCCCTCTTAAATTACAGCGATTGCATTTAATTCCCGTGATACTCCCCCATTTCAAAACTTTTGCCGGCGTGTAATATAAATCACACAAGATCATATAGTGTTGAGTGCGATTACGCCCAGAAAATAAAATAGAGGTGGCCATTTTAATTGATTCTTCCAAGAATATATCCTTTGTACCTAATTTGTTTTCCCATTTGTCCCTCAACTTATTAAGATCATCCTCCAAATAAGTCATTAAAGTATTATAGTAGAACCCAATTCTTCTTTTATTATTTAGAGTATCTATAAGTAAGATTGGGGATAAATCTTGTCTTTCTATATTGGAAGGTGAATTTAAAAAACTATGAATCTGTAAGAATTTGAAATAATCACAAGAAGGAATTTTAAAGTTACTTTGTAG
The DNA here is from genome assembly GCF_964263255.1 of Lissotriton vulgaris. NCBI lineage: Eukaryota > Metazoa > Chordata > Amphibia > Caudata > Salamandridae > Lissotriton > Lissotriton vulgaris. The sequence goes on along the minus strand of NC_141696.1, from coordinate 512,094,202 downwards.
TTCACTGAAAGAAAATAAAATTTCAGAATTATTATAGAGATCAGAAAGAGCAGTGATCCCCTTATTGTTCCAATTTTTCATCACCTGATCTCTAAATATAGTGGGAAAACAATGACTTGAGTTTAGTGGCGTATATCTAGTAATTTTCCTAATTCCCACCAGTTTTTTAATAATTCGCCAAGCTTTATATGCTGCCAGCACTATCTTAAATTTTGTTTTTTTATAATAGCTTGGCTCAATGAACTTTAGCAGATGATAGTTCGCATCAATACCTACTACCATTTCATAGATATTTGGATATTGTGCCCAAATAATAGGTATTTTATTGCCCACAATTAAGGGAAACATATATTGAAGTGCGGCAGCTAAATAATAAAATAAAAAATGCGGTGCGGCCCATCCCCCCTTATCTTTCGGTATAATCAACTTCTTATATGCTCTTCTAATGCCTTTATAACCCCACAAGAATCTTATTGCGGTTCTTTCAATTTCTTGGAAAAAACTTAAAGGAAATTCCAAGGGGATTGTTCTAAATAAGTAAATAAATTTCGGCAATATAAGCATCTTTAAAACATTGTTTCTACCATGAAGAGATAAATGTAAATGGTTTATTCTTTCCAAAGTTGATTTAGCCTTTTTAAGAATCGGAATGTAATTAATACTAGGTATCTTAGAAATAGGTATAGTTAATCTAATGCCTAAATAAACTGCTTCTGTGACTATATTTGTAATAGGAGGTGGGTTTAATCCTGTAAACAAAATTTGTGTTTTAGATAAATTTAATTTATACCCGGAAAAAAATCCAAATATGCCCGCTAATTCTTCAATCCTCAAAAACGTTCTTTCAGTATCTTTAGTGACCACTACTAAATCATCAGCATATGCAAGGGCTCTATATATCGTACCTCCTAGCTGTACTGGAGCTATACTTTCCTCCCTATTTAACTGGTTAAGAAAAATATCTATATATATAGCAAAAAGAAGAGGAGAAGACGGGCATCCTTGACGCGTTCCTCTTTGGATGGGAAATGATGCAGATTTGTTATGACCTATTTTTATTACTGAAACTGGATTTTTATATAATGTCTTAAATGCATTTATTGTTCCTGGCCCAAAGCCTTTCATAGATAGCACGTCCCATAGATAGGGCCATGCTACTCTATCAAATGCTTTTTCAGCATCTAGGAGAATGATTCCTATTGGTATATTAGAGGCTTGTGACCAGTCCATCATTGCTATAATTCTGCGTACATGGTCCGCCGTATCTCTATTGGGAATAAAACCATGCTGCCAACGAGAAACAATTGTTGGTATAATTCTTGACAATCTTGTGGCGAGTATTTTTGAATAAACTTTACTGTCAGCATTAATCAAAGATATTGGCCTGTAGGAGGCTGGGTTAAGTGGATCCTTATCCTTTTTTAAAAACGTCATAATTATTGATTCAGCCCACGAGTCTGGAGGTAAACCTTTCTGTGCCTCCAAGAATACAAGCAGCATATCATTCTTTATATATTTACTAAAGGACCTATAAAACTCAAGCGGAATAAAGTCCGGGCCGGTTGCTTTGCCCATTGCTAATGACTTTATGGCGAGTTCGATTTCTTCCCATGTAATTGCAGCCTCTAACACTGATTTTTGGTCATGAGAGAGGGATGGCAGAAGATTTCCCATGGCAAAATTCAGACACATATCAGATGAGTAGTTATCATCCTCTTGTGTATATAGTTTACAATAAAACTTACGAAAAACTTCCAAAATTTCCTCTTGTTTGTGATAAACTTGACCTGTTTCATCCTGAATTGTATTAATAGTATTATATACTTCTTTTTGTCTGATTCTATTTGCCAAGATTTTCCCTGTATTTTCCCCTATCTCATATATCTGAGTTCTATAACTTGCCATCAGTTTTGCTGATCTTTCTGCAAAAAATTCATAACAGATAGATTTACTAATTGCCAATCTTGATTCTATGTCCCCGGTTGGTCGTTGATGTGTTATTGCTGTGATTAATTCTTTCTCCCAAAATAATATCTTCTGAAACAGCTTCTCATTCTTTTCACGCATAATTTTCTGTTTTTTAATTGTATATGAAAGAGTCTCTCCCCTTATCCCTGATTTAAACGTGTCCCAGACAATCTGCATTGATGCTGTACCTCTATTAATATCAAAAAATTCTTTCATCCATAAAGCCAATGTATTTATATAGTCAGGGTCAAGTAATAATTTACGATCAAAAGTCCAGGAGCTTGGTTGAGTAATTATTTCATCAGTTTTAGTTTCAATCAATATTGGATTATGGTCAGATATTATGCGTGGAAATAACTCAAAGTTTGTATCATAAATAAGTGATTTTTTTAGAAAGAAATAATCTATGCGTACAAATTTTTTATGAGGATGGGAGAAGAACGTATACATAGAGGGTAAAGATTTTTTTTCATAAGCTACATCAGCTAAGCCATGATCTAATACCAACGATCGTAATGCCAAAAAAGATTTTTTTTTAACTCCCTGATAACAAGATACATCAGATATATCTCTGTTCAACTCTAGATGTATATTAAAGTCGCCACAAAGTATCATCAGTGGAGACCAATTAGATAGTTCAAGATTTATACTGTCTATAATACCAGGATCATCTACATTTGGAGCGTATACAGCACAGATAGTCCATAGTACATTATTAATTTTAAACTCTGCTATTGCCCATCTACCATATTTGTCTGCTTTATGTCGAATTAGTATACCTAAACCCTTTCTAAATAGAATGGCAACACCCTTTGTTGTAGAGCCTTGAGATGTACAAACCGCTAGCAGCATACCTAGATCTTTATATAAATGTCTGTCCTTCCAAGTTATATGTGATTCCTGAACACATAACAAATCAATTTTCATAGATTGTATAATTGCTGCCGCTATTCCCCTCTTCTTTCCATTATTTAACCCGCATATGTTCCAAGAACACACTCGTAACTTTCCCATCTATAACAGTATTTATAACAATGTAAATTTAACACATAGGGCAAGACATGAGCTATCACCTTGATCAGAAAGTATAAATGTATGACCTTAAAGAATTTCAATTTTTTCTCTCCGACCGGCCACCTATCCAAACATAAAGATGTAACTACAAAAGCTAACACAACCACAATCATAATATAGAATCTGTCTCTGCCTGCAACTTCATTTTTTTCCCTCACCCACCCCACACCCCACTCTGAGCTCCCCCTGAGCCCCCCCCACCCCCCCCACCCCTCAGTACTGTCAGGGCAAAGGGACATAGTGTCCCTTATATTGATGATGTGATGAGTGCTAAGTGATTCTCATCGCGCGGCTCAACTCATGATTATTATACTACATTCATAATCATTAAGGCCATAATTAGCTCACTTATTACTGATTCATCACCACCCCCTTTTCTGAATCGTTTTGTCCACCATAAGCGTAGAAGGGTATACTCAGATGTGAGTCCCTTGCTCACTGCACCATCAGGATTTAAGCAAGCCGGGCCGAAGATGGCTGAAATGCCAGAAACCGGTCCCCGGAAGCTTGTTTCCTTCCCAGTATAAGAATTTGCTTGGTAGTTTGGTCTGCCCTGTTCCCATGATGCACTGGGCCAGGGACAGACTAATTTGCATGTAGCCAGGTTCTGAGCTGGGATAGTGCAGTGAGCTAAAAACGGTGATGGATCAAGCCCTGATCTTTGGACTGGGTAGGAGTGTTCTGCTTAATTCAGATACTCTGTCCATCACCACCCCCTTTTCTGAATTGTTTTGTCCACCATAAGCGTGGAAGGGTATACTCAGATGTGAGTCCCTTGCTCACTGCACCATCAGGATTCAAGCAAGCCGGGCCGAAGACGGCTGAAATACCAGAAACCGGTCCCCGGAAGCTTGTTTCCTTCCCAGTATAAGAATTGGCTTGTTAGTTTGGTCTACCCTGTTCCCATGATGCACTGGGCCAGGGACAGACTAATTTGCATGTAGCCAGGTTCTGAGCTGGGATGGTGCAGTGAGCTAAAAAACGGTGATGGATCAAGCCCTGATCTTTGGACTGGGTAGGAGTGTTCTGTTTAATTCAGATACTCTGTCCATCACCACCCCCTTTTCTGAATCATTTTGTCCACCATAAGTGTGGAAGGGTATACTCAGATGTGAGTCCCTTGCTCACTGCACCATCAGGATTTAAGCAAGCCGGGCCGAAGACGGCTGAAATGCCAGAAACCGGTCCACGGAAGCTTTTTTCCTTCCCAGTATAAGAATTAGCTTGGTAGTTTGGTCTGCCCTGTTCCCATAATGCACTGGGCCAGGGACAGACTAATTTGCATGTAGCCAGGTTCTGAGCTGGGATGGTGCAGTGAGCTAAAAAACGGTGATGGATCAAGCCCTGATCTTTGGACTGGGTAGGAGTGTTCTGCCTAATTCAGATACTCTGTCCATCACCACCCCCTTTTCTGAATCGTTTTGTCCACCATAAGCGTGAAAGGGTATACTCAGATGTGAGTCCCTTGCTCACTGCACCATCAGGATTCAAGCAAGCCGGGCCAAAGACGGCTGAAATGCCAGAAACCGGTCCCCGGAACCCTGTTTCCTTCCCAGTATAAGAATTGGCTGGGTAGTTTGGTCTACCCTGTTACTATGATGCACTGGGCCAGGGATAGACTAATTTGCATGTAGCCAGGTTCTGAGCAGGGATGGTGCAGTAAGCTACAAAACGGTGATGGATCAAGCCCTGATCTTTGGACTCGGTAGGAGTGTTCTGCTTAATATACTCTGTCCATCACCACCCCCTTTTCTGAATAGTTTTGTCCACCATAAGCGTGAAAGGGTATACTCAGATGTGAGTCCCTTGCTCACTGGACCATCAGGATTCAAGCAAGCTGGGCCGCAGACGGCTGAAATGCCAGAAACCGGTCCCCGGAAGCTTGTTTCCTTCCCAGTATAAGAATTGGCTTGGTAGTTTGGTCTGCCCTGTTCCCATGATGCACAGGGACAGACTAATTTGCATGTAGCCGGGTTCTGAGCTGGGATGGTGCAGTGAGCTAAAAAACGGTGATGGATCAAGCCCTGATCTTTAGACTGGGTAGGAGTGTTCTGCTTAATTCAGATACTCTGTCCATCACCACCCCCTTTTCTGAATCGATTTTGGCCACTATAGGTGTGGCAGGGTATACTCAGACATGAGTCCCTTTCTCACTGCACCATCAGGATTCTAGCAAGTTGGGCCGAAGACGGCTGAAATGCCAGAAACCGGTCCCCGGTAGCTTGTCTCCTTTCTGGTGAAGAATTGGCTTGTTAGTTTAGTCTGCCCTGTTCCCATGATGCACTGGGCCAGGTCAGACTAATTTGCATATAGCCAGGTTCTGAGCTGGGATGGTTCAGTGAGCTAGAAAATGGTGATGGATCAAGCCCTGATCTTTGGACTGGGTAGGAGTGTTCTGCTTAATTCAGATACTCTGTCCATCACCACCCCCTTTTCTGAATTGCAGAGTGAAGTCTAGCAATAGTCCCTTAATGGACAGACATGTCCGGGTCGCAGTCCACAAACTCAGAGAGGCCATGCACCTAGGTAGTGGTTGCCATGGAGCTTTGCACACACCCAAAGACAAAGAACATCTGCATGATTATCATGCAACAAGAGTATAGAGCCCAATTTTCACTGTTTCTGCATATAAGTTGCCCCTTTTTGACTGTTCTTAGTGTACCATGTGCTGGTACCAGCTCTGTACACCTATGCGAAGAAAGGCGGGAACCAGAGGCAGAAACTTGGTTGTTTTCTAGGAGAGACAAAGAATATACAAGATTGTGCTGCTGCTGCAACTTTGATACGAGAAGGCGATAGACTGCTGACAGGTAGAAACTCTACCTTTCTCTGACACAGGCCATGAGGTCAGTGACAGCGCACTGCAGTTAAGGCTTTGATGAGTTTGAAACTGTCAAGAACCGAGTCCTCTGCCCACTACCCGGACTAATCGGTGCTCCCCTGGCGAGCGAGGCTGACAGCAGGAAGGCAAGTTTGCCACCACACGTCTCTGTTGCACCTGTGCTGTGCTCCATGTGCAACAGTGATCTGAGCATGGGGGCTTCTGTGGCTTTGTTGTGCCAGCACCTGTGCCCCATCTGGTGCTCTGAGTTTGCCTCATCACTCCTTTGCTTCAACTTTGCTATTCGCTTTTACAGGCGATGCTGATTCATGAGGCCTGCAGTGGCGTAGGTAGACCTTCGGCCATTGCGTTAGCCGCCCCGGTGCAGCCGTATGAACGAGGTGTGTGTGTGAGGGGGGGGTAAGGGTTTGCTCGCGATTTCTGCGGCGACCTGTAGTGTTGCGCTCTAGAGTTTCGGGCACTACGTGACCAGGACACTAGGAGCGTGGGTGGCCATGTTTGGCCATTGGTAGCCCAGCCGACCTGAGAGCTGGAGCTTTTCCCTGGAGCTTCAATGAAGGAACTTTATTTAAATGCTGATAGTGTGTCTGCCTCCTAAATTACCCCAATCGCCTCACAACAAATTGTCGACGACGCTGGGGGAGGAGGACACGCATTCTACCAGGCCCAGGATGCGGCGGATTTCTCGCGGCATGACGGAGAGGCCGACAACGAGGGTGGCAGGAGAGCCGACGGAGACCAGCGCACCGACGTGGGGAGCCTTTGCAGAGAGCGGGAATGAAGCGCCGCTCCAGTGCAGTGGAGTGCAGCCGACCAGTCACGCACCACGGGGGAGAAGAGCAGCAGTACCGTGAGTATGCGGAGCCCCTCCCCTACTGAAAGTGCATGTCGGCAGCTGCGGCGTATAGAGCTCAAGCCTGCCTCAGCACACAGGACACTTGGGAGAGAGACACAGAGCCCAGTGTGCCCCTCCCCCACACCAACAGCACCTTAAAGTGGCGGCAGCAGGAGGAGCATGACCCTGCCCAGCTCCACTACACTGAAGAGACACAGCACTGCACAGGGCTCCCCACAGAGTTAGGGGGTACAGCAAACAAGGACAGACAGGGGACACTCATGCAGGGGTGCAGCTGTGCTCTTTTCAAAAGGAAGAAGATACTCATGCAGCGCCACGCTGCAGACAGTGGACGCGGATAAGCTCCAGACCAAGAGGGCAGAGGGAGCCTAGGGAACGCTACCCAGCTGGCCACAAGCACCAAGCCACAAAAGGAACAAGGGGCAATAAGGAGATCTACGGCGCCAATCTGTGGGAGAGCAGCCTAGCTCACCCCAAGGGAGCACAGCAAGTCATCTAAGCACCACCCAGCCATACACATACCCGCAGAGGGAGCCCCTACAGGCATGCCTCAGCAGCGTGGGAGCCCAGTCGCAGCAGGACTAGGCACCACACAAGCTAAAAGCTACAAGCAAGATGAGAGACCGTTGGACGCCCGACCCTGGCACACCAGGTTCAAGGCGGCATGGGTGACGACCTAGAGACCCAGGAAGGGGCTACAGGCCCACAAGATCAAGTGCACCAGGGAGCCCTCCGCACAGGGTGAACAAAACAGCACCAAGAAGACAAGCTGCCATGTGCCCCCAAACCTTTTCCCTCACTAACCCAGTTCCCTTTCTACCGAAACAGGGGGAACCGGCCATGAAATGGGAAGATTGGAAGGAATACTTCCTGAACTACTTGTCAGCTCTGAAGGACGAAGGGAGTGACGTCTTCCCGAGCACGCGGAAAAAGAAGACCCTACTGCACAACTTGGGTCCAGAAGGCATCAGGGTGTACATGAACTTCGTGAAAAAGACCAGACTTGAAGGAGGCGATGATGCATTCCAACACGCCATTAAGGACTTAGACAGTCATTATAAGCCAGTGGTGTGCATAGCGATTGACTGCTTTAATTTTTCCAACGGAAACAGAATGCAGGGGAATCAGTAGAGGACTACGTGGCAGCGTTGAAGAGACTGGCAGTCGCCTGCAAATTTGGAGTACTCCACGATGACTTCATAAGGGATCAAATCATCATGCATACAGTGAACAAGTCGATACAGGAGAAGTTATGGGTCAGTGGAGAAGCTCTCCTCAAGGAGATAGTGGCCATGGTCAAAAAGGGGGAACTCTCTAAGCGGTGTGCTGAAGCTGCCAAAAAGGAAAATGCCAGTAAAGATACCGTGAGCAAAGTAACAGACGCCACCCCACAAGAACATAAGCAGCCGTTTACAGGAGGCCCTAGGCAGCTCAAGAAATATCCGCCCAAGACAGCCATGAACTGGAAGCCTCAAAGGGAAGACAAGAACAGTTGCCACAGGTGCGGAAGCCAAGCTCATGCGGCCCACGACAAACGATGTCCATCCTTCAGAGCCAATGCATGTACTGCGGGATCATGGGACACTTCGAGAAAGTCTGCACACGCAAACCCCAGAAAACATCAGTCAAGTATGTGGGGCAAGGGGGGCTTGGCTTGCAGCCGAGAGGAATGGCCGCACTGTAAGGCGGCTCCTCGGCCCTCGCTGCTATTTCAAGCATTAATCCTGCGCCTGTGCTCCTGTTTTGTCCCGTGCCTGTGCTCAAGTTTTGCCCCTGTACTTAAGGGTGTTGCTCCACTGACCACCTGGGCTCTCCCATCCCCTCCCCGCTTGCCTCCGGACCCTTGATCATCGCTGCATGCTCCTGAGGCCCGGCTCTCCATCGGCCCAAAATGGCGGCCGCGACCAGTGGCCGATACACGGCAGACTCCGGGGCCGCTGTGAAAACCTAGCTGCCTCCGATGCGACTATCCGGCCCAGTCGGGGCTTAAGGGGGCGTGCGCCCATTAATCCAGGCTGGTCCCACGTGCGACGGCGAAAGTGACCAGAATCGAGACCTCCCTGACGCCCGGGACCATAGCTATGCGAGTCCCTGGCTTTTGGCCTACTGCCGGGGACCGCCAACAAGCTGCCCGAAGCGCCTGGTCTTGCCTGCGCAAACCGTGGCCTACTGGCCTACTTTACCGCCCAGGTGGACTGCCTCGCCCCACCTGGACCCGCTGCTGGTGCCACGGAGGACATTTGGGCACTCAATGAGGCCAAACTACGTGCACAGACCCGGAGTGAGCTGGGCCCTGGTTCAGAGACACGGAGGGCAGTGCTCACCCCTCCACCTCCACAGCCTAACACGAGGTACCTGTGCCCACCCCAGCTTCTGGAGCCTGCTGGGACTGTAGTGGCTCACACTGTGAGAGATCCTGCCCTCCCTATATTTGGGGCACCGTCTGGACGCTGTACCCCTGTGCCAGCTGGATGCTGCCTTGGGCCTGGCATTGGAGTCCAAAGAGGGCCCACCTTAACTCCACGTGAACCGGCGCAGCAGCGATACGACCTCTCCCGCGGATCCTGGTGCTTTGTGAAGAGAGCTGGCCCCGGTGTGTCCCCCTTCATTCCTCCTGGACAAACAAGCTGAGCCCCTCTGTGCTGAGAGCCGAAGAGTGTGACCTGCACGCTATACTACCGTGAGTATAGCACCTGCTCCCCCCTGCACTCGACTGCCGCTTTTCCTCATCTCTCCCAGCTCCCACCTGGTCCCGAGACTTTCTATAGTTATTTTCCTAACAGGTGTGGGGACTATTTACTTATCCAAGGCTGCTTCGACCCTGCGCCACTGGGACATACTGTGCGTCTTGGATTTCATGATGGCCTCTAACAAAGGAGGTAAGCCCTGCAGCCAGCGACAGATTACCAAACTCTTGTGGGGTTCTGAAGGGGAGCCTAAAGATGCTAGTCCCGATATTGTATCTAAAACTGCGACTCCTCCTGCAACGAGGCCCCCACTCTGGAAGACGTGATGGAGGTGATCGCTGGGGTACGTTCCTCGCTAGAGACTGAAATAGACTCTGTGAACATCGAAGTGACGCTGCTGCGTGCGGACCTCCTCAAAATGAACTCTAAAGTAAAGGACATAGAAGTCAAAGCCACAGCGCTTATTGACGACACCTCCACCCTCCAGCAGCAGGTGGCCCAACTTCAAAAACAACAGTTGCAAATGGGAGAGCTCCTTGATGACTATGAAGGGCGCGCGAGGCGCAACAACCTCCGCATCCTAGGGGTCCCTGAGCGACTAGAGGAGCCGGCTACTGATCTCTTTGTGGAGAACTTGGTACTGCAACAACTCCAACCAAAGCAGCTGTCTAACTATTTCTCCATTGAGCGAGCGCATAGGGTCCCCGGGGGCAGGCCAAAGCCGGGCGCTCCTCCCCGCACCATCATTGCCCGAGTGTTTAACTTCCGTGACCGCGATGTCATCCTTCAGACGGCACGTACAGGACCACCCCTGTGCCTGGACAATACCCAGATCACGATCTTCCCTGATTATACGATGAAAGTTCAGGCTCGTCGGCGCAGTTTTCTTGAAGTAAAAAAGGCACTCTGCTCAAACCATCAAATATTCCATGCTGTTTCCCGATAAACTTCGAGTTGAATCGGAGGGCAAGTCTTGGTTCTTTGAGTCCCCTGCTAAGGTATGGGACTGGCTTGAGGGGTGGCGTCAGCCGGCTGCCACTCAGAATCGTCGCAGACGATCAGCTGACCACTCCGGTCCAGAAACGCTACCATGGAGCCAGGATTATTCACGGATACTGCTCACGGAGACCAATGATGCTTTCAATCGTCTGGATCCACTCCACGTGTCCGTCAAAGGGGAGTATACTTTGCTCTGGGACCTGCCACATAATGCAGAGCGGTTTTACCCCAGACAGACCGCATATTGACTGATTGGTACTTACTCCTGTTCTCCATGCACTTTCCTTCATGGTCTCGATACTAGGATCCGTCCAGTCCTTGTTTCATTGTGGTACCATGGGACTGTCATGGCTGTCATCAGTGACTTAAGTTGCACTGGACTTCTTCCTTTTTGTACTCTCTGGCGTGACCTCTTCAGTTCCTCGCTCCTTTTCAGCTGTCAATCCGGGTCGCTGTCCAAGGACCAGCCTCATAAGATTGAGACCTCCCACTCCTGATCGGACTAGGTTCATTGGCTGATGCCCACCCCTGGTCTACTCATATCCTTTTTTGTTGGTCCAGAGACTATGGAGCGTCCTGCTCGTTTCAATGTTTCCTATACGATGTGAATGCTAATGTTGATGTAATTTGTTCTAAGATGCACTAGGCTAGACAATCCTGTTCACTTACAGCGAGGGCACCCTTGGCTCTCCACACACCCCATAACAACAAATAATATCTGGGGGTCAAAGAGTAGGCCAGTGAGTCAAACAAGAAGGACCACTACACCAAAATCATGCAAAACAGTATCAATGGGCAAATAGTAGTAAGTGAACGGCCAAGTCAAGGCTCAAGAGTATATGGAGAAAAAATATTGTTCCCATCAGAAGCCACTCTGTACCGCCCTTGTTGTCATCATTTGGGTTCTCCTTACCCAGGAGACACGACGGCCGGTAAGAAATTACCGTGACCGAGATGTAATGTGAGGGCAGAACAGAAAGGTATGATAGTGGCTAATGAAAAAAGCAGTGTCTGGTGATTGGAGTGAAAGAGTGAAGGGTAATGATAAAATTAGGTGAATTGGGTGGAAAAAAGGAATTTATTAATATCCCCCAATCCCTAAAATTAAAAGGCAGGTGTGGGTGCAGGTTTTAAATAATAACCGCACGTGTTGGTGGTCAACATGTTTCTGCATTCACAAGAAAGAAGTTTCTAATGCATTCTTCAGGACCTTAGAGAAACACTACTGCTTTGTAAACAAATAAGATGAATAATGAAAAAATATCACCTGGACATCCAGGCATACTCAACCATATACCTTAAGTGTAGGTTGAGAGGCTTCACCCCACCTGGCTGCAGCGCAGGTAAAAGGAGCACCGCTCTTTCCGTCGATGTCTCCGGGCAGTCCTCAGTACTGCTCGGGGGGGCCACACACCCCATCAATGTTCGGGAGTGCGACAGGCACTCTGCCTAGTTGGGGTGTGGATAGTTTCAAGTCCGCCGGAAGGGGGGCAGGGAGGGGGGTTGGGTTGGGTGGGAAAAGGGTTCTAGGGTGTTACGTTCTGATTTCTTTCCATCTCCGATGGCCTTTTTTATTTTTCTTTGTTGTTTGTAGACTTTGCAGAGACCTCCGTGCATATGGGGATAATAGACACAGTCGTCCAGCCTCAATTGCCATCCTATCCTTGACGGATATCTGTCCTTGTTCCCGACTGACACAGCTTTGGGCTATAATCCCTCCCCCATGTCTTTTACTATACAACCCATCATGATGCACTCCCATGCTAGTGCGCTCACCCTCATGACGTGGAATGTCAATGGCCCTGGTAGCAAGATAAAGAGAGGAGTGACGATGCAATACCTTAAACGTCACGCTCCTGATGTGGTATTACTCCAAGAGACACACCTGATGGGCAATACGTGTCGAGCACTTCATCAAGGGGGGTACAAAATACTGATACATCCTGGTTTCACTTCTGGCTCCTGGGGCACCAGTATCCTTGTCAAAAAAAGCCTTCCACTTACATGTACTAAAACGTGGGCTGACCCCCTGGGCCGCTTGGAGGTGGCCGAGACCACATGGGAGGGGCGACATCTAAACATTATCTCTGCCTATATCCCACCAGCATTGAGCAAAGACACCCTAATGACTTTAGAACAACTGTTGTTAGACCTCCACCAGGGTACACTGGTTATAGGTGGGGACTTTAACATGACTATGGACAAAGCTATAGATAGACACGCCCAATGTAGCTCCCATAAACAGTGCTCAGACCTTTCGGACTTCGCGCATGCGATGGGCTTGGAGGACCTCTGGCGAGCGTCACACCCCGATACCCCATACTATACACATTATTCCAACGCCCACAACAGTATGTCCCGCATTGACTATATCCTTTGCCACACGGCAAAGTAGTGTGGCTCACTGGTTAGAGGCGGCAGACCCGAGAGCAGAGGACGGCCCGGGACCAGGGTTCGATTCCCGGCGCGGCAGGTTTCTGGTACAGGGTCAGCGGACTCGATAATTCTCTCGCCTCGGTGCCCACTCTGATCAGCGATCACACTCGGCAACTCTGGTCATTAGCTTGCCTCATCTTCACTAACGGCCCCACCAGACCGCCGGGGATGCCTGGTCTCACCCTGGAGATACCCATTAAGGGACCATCTCTCAGGGAAGCCAGGAAGGGTTTCGCAGCGGTCGAAGCGCCTTGGGACCCTCCGGGTAAGTAGTGCGCTATATAAATGCCTATACATTTACATTTACATTTACACGGCAGATGTTGGCCTCTTTTGCAAACCAAATGGGCTCCCCTGAGGTATCTCAGATCACTCTCCTCTCACTGTCCAACTCCCCTACAATCGACAGGTGACCAGGTGTCCCATAATTATCAACCCATGGGTCCTGAAAATTCCTGATATCAGAGACAGCCTGCTTGAACATACTGAATATTATTTTGCCGAGAACCTTGGTTCGGTCCAATCGGCCGTTACAATCTGCGAAGCATATAAGGCAGTCATTAAAGGGAGGGCGATAGCTCTCAAATCTGGTTATCAACTCAAACAGGCCGAACTGTTGCTTCAAACCGAGTCAGAGTTGCTCAACTTAGAATCTGACCTTAACACTACCCCATCCAATGACACTGCTGCCCGTCTCCAACTCAAACAAAATGGAACACAGAATGCTGGCCCTAGAAAAGGCTCAAGCGAAACTGTTGCAAACCCGCCACCGAGTCTATGAGCTGGGAGACAGGGCAGGTAAAATGCTCGCTTGGCTAGAACGCTGCGATCAGACATCTAGATGGGTTCCGCTACTGATTCGTCCTGATGCCTCGCGCATCACAGACCCACTGGACATAGCTGAGGCATTTGCAGACCACCTAGAAGAGATCTACTCCTCGAGAGCATACTACTCAGCGGATGAATCTCGGCTTCTTTTGGAGGAAATGCGCTTACCCACTCTCTCTGACTCGGATAGGGAAGAATTGGACGCTGCTCTCACAACTGAGGAGGTTACGAGCGCCCTCTTTGCCATCAACTCGGGCAAGGCAATGGGGCCTAATGGTATCCCCATTGAATTCCTCATGGGGAAGGCCCAAGAGGTGATTCCTCACCTAAAGGCTATGTTTGAGGAAAGTCTTGAACGTGGTAGTCTGCCACTGGACCAACGCCTGGCCTCCATAGCAGTCATCCATAAGCCCAATAAGCCACCCACTGACTGTGGCTCTTATAGGCCGATTTCTCTTATTAACGCTGAGGTTAAGATTCTGGCCAAACTTCTGGCCGCCAGAATCCTCACAGTCCTCCCCTCCCTGGTACATGATGATCAATCAGGATTCCTTCCGGGCCGGAACACGGCTTTAAACCTCTGCATGCTCCATAAGGTACTGGGCAGGCAACCCTACATACAGGAGGACGCCACAATTCTGTCCCTAGATGCCACTCTAGCGTTTGACTCCATAGAATGGTCCTACCTTTTTGAGGTCTTGAAACGGTTTGGCTTCGGCCCTGTTTTTATCCAGTGGTCCGATTGCTTTACACTGACTTGTTAGGCCAGGTACGAGTCAACGCCCACACATCCAGGCAATTCCAATTGCATAGAGGAACCAGGCAGGGATGTCTTTTCTCCCCCCTCCTCTTTGCGCTCACACTGGAGCCTCTAGCCCATTGGATCCGTACAGATGCCTCAATTAAAGGGCTGAGATGGAACGATGATACGATTGACAAAATATCCCTATATGCGGATGACATCCTTGTGTATGTCTCCTCTCCCAGATCCTCCATTAACAGTCTCTTTCATGTCATTAGGAATTTTGGGAAATACTCTGGTTTCTCAATCAACTGGTCCAAGTCAGCCCTGTTTTGTCTACACGGCCCCCCACCCATGCTTCCAAGAGGGTTCTCCATTGCAGTGGCCAGGGACGGCTTCAAATACCGGGGTATTTTTGTTTCTCCTGATCCCAAGCTCTTCTACAAGCACAACCTAAAGGGCCCGCTCCAGAAGCTCCATAATGACATTTCTCACTGGCGTACACTGCCCCTGTCCCTCCCGGGCAGAGCAGCTCTCTTCAAAATGTTAGCACTCCCGTGTTTTTTGTATGTCCTTCAAAATTGTCCTTAACAAATTGCTGACTCCTTTTTCCGTGCATTGGAGGCTCCTCCTATGGGATGGTAAGGCGCCTCGAATTGCTCTGAATAAACTAACTCAGGGATGGTACGATGGGGGTATCGCCTTGCCAAACATGCGCCTCTACTAATGGGCTTCCCAACTGGTGGCCACCAACTCCTGGATCCACGGGCCACCTACCAACCCGGCTTTCCATTTAGAGCACTATCAGACGGGGCGGGAGGGCTACTTAGGTGCCTTATACGGCAAATTCCCCCAAAACCGATATGTGGGACCCATTACACAAACTATTGCTATCTGGCACCGGGCTTCTAAAAGCATGGGTTGGTCTGACATATTTACTCAAGCCACCCTGCTCTGGGCATCCCAAAAGCTAGGTTCCCTTTGTCACCTTAAGGGCTTTGACAGGTGGGACACGATAGGCATCTCCACTCTAGGTGACTTGATTCACAAGGGCAAACTATTGACTTTTGCCGAACTTCAACAGAAACACGATCTTGCCCAATCCGAGGCATTCAGGTACCTCCAGATTACACACGCTATCACAACCACGGTACCAGACCACTCCTCCCTTCCAGAGGCCTCTCCCCTAGAAGATAGGCTACTTTCAGAGCCACTCCAGACAAAGGCAATATTGTTTACATATCGTAAACTGTGCAACAATATGCCCGACTCCTTCCAGGCCCTGCGAGACAAGTGGCAGGAAGATGTGGGAGACCTCGACGATGAAGACTGGAGATCGGCACTCATCCCCTAGGGAAACGGCGATAAATCACCGCTTCAGATTGATCCAATTAAATATTCTACACAGAACGTATATGTCTGCCCCTCTCCTGGCTAAACTGGGAAGACGCCCGGATGAGATGTGTCTTCGCGGCTGTGGCCGCCCTGGCACCTTTTATCATGTCCTCTGGGAATGTCCAGTTATCCAATAATTTTGGGACAGGGCGGTTCACAAAATGGCAGAGGCGTTGGGAAAACCCATTCCTCTTTCCCCTAAGGAAGGACTTCTTAATATATGGGGTGCTACGGACCTCGCTGAGATGGAGCTTCAGTGGGGGGCCCTGGGTTTCCTGTTAGCAAAGCGAGCAGTGGCAATGCACTGGGGTGCCCCCCAGAGGCCTCTCCTGTATTTAAGGTCAGAGAATGCCCCAAGAAGTGGGATAAAAATTGGGGACACTGGAATGTCTATAGAGGCGACATCTGTACCTCCCCCTCAGTGGAAATGGCAATGGATAAGGCTGGATCGAGATGATGTAATGATCTATAAAGTGATTTTTTCTGTATATACCTGATTTATTTGATGCTGTATTGTACTGTTTAATTACTGAATGCTGACTCTGCTTTTGTTTGTTTTCTCAATAAAATATTAAAACAAAAAACAAAAAAGTATGTGGCGCAAGACTCTGAGACGGAAGAAGGGGTCGGAAAAGACATAGATGACAGCATGTTGTGTACACACGACCAAGTCTTGGGCATAGACTGTTCGCGGACACGAAAACCGTTGTGCGTACTTGCCATAGGGGGAGTCCAAGTAGCAATGGTTGCCGACTCTGGTTCCCCATATACTATCATACAATGCAGCATTTGGAACAGGGACTTGGTGCAGACCATAGGCCCATTCCTCCTGACTCCAGACATCCTTCCAGTTACCTTCATAGGGTAGCCCATACCCATGGTGGGGTATAGCCCTCTACAATTTGAATTCAAAGGGCGCACGGCAGAAGATAAGCTCTACGTAGCGAGAAAGGACCCTTCGTCCTAAGATGGGTGGATCAGGGAGAACTTGGAATTCAACTAAATCCTGGAGGCACTACACAAGTCCTGATGACGAACCCTGCACAGGCCTATGAAGCGGATAAGTGGAAGGCAGAATTCCCAAGAGTATTTGGAGGCACCACCGGCAAGTTGACAAAGTTCACTCATAAGATTTGCCTCAAGGAGGGGGCCAAATCAGTGAGCCACAAAGTATGGAACATTCCGTTTCAAAGCAGGGAAGCAGTGCAGCAAGAATTGCAACGCTTAGAAGACAACGGAGTAATTGAACCAATTGAGAGCGCAGAATGGTAGGCGCCCCTGGTCGTAGCCAGGAAACCTAATGGTAAGGTGCGCCTCTGCATCGACCTGTGGGAGCTCAATAAAAACATATTAGTAGACAAGTTCCCATTGCCCAGGATCAATGAGATCTTGGCTATGACGAAGGACATCAAAAGGTTCTCCACCAAAGACCTGACCTCGGTTTATGACCAGTTCACACTGCACCCTACGTGCAAGAAACTGACCTCGTTCATTAAACCGTTTGGGTGCTACCAGTTCCGGCAGATGACATTCGGCCTAGTATCCGCCGCAGCGGTCTTCCAGAAGTTAATGCATAAGCTTTTCAGAGACACGGAAGTGGTGCAGTATTTCCAAGACAGCATCTTAGTCATGGGGAGGACCAAAGCAGACCACAACGCAAAACTCTCCACAGTGCTGAGCATCCTAATGCAGAACGGCCTAACAGCTGAATGGGACAAGTGCAGGTTTGGGGTTTCGTTGGTCGCCTACCTGGGCCATGAAATAAGTAACAAGGGAATCACACCAAAACAGGCAAATGTGAGGGTCATAAAGGACGCTCCCACACCCAGGAACAAAGATGACATTAGATCCTTCTTCGGAATGGCGGAATTCTACAGCAAGTTTGTACCTCATTTTGCCACCAAAACATACAACTTGCGTCAGCTGCTAAAGGAGAAAACTGCTTTTACTTGGTCGAGGACATAGCAGGAAGAATTCAGGCAAATCAAAGAAAACATATGTGAAGCCGTACCCCTGCACGGATTTGACCAAAGAGCGTTGTCCATCCCCACCATGGACGCGAGTGACAAATGGGTAGGAGCAGTCCTGATGCAGGAGTCCGTAGAGGGCAAATTGACGACGGTCAGCTTTGCGTCTCGGTCCCTGGCCCGAATGAAAAAAAATTCAGCGTAGTGGAGAAGGAGATGCTAGCAGCAATTTGAGCAATGGAAAGATTTCACCAGATTTCTGCTTCGAACGGATCACAAGCCGTTACTGAAAGTGATCACGTCCTGTGGACATGCGACGGCCATGCCTCGCATTGCGAAAATGACCTTGTGGTTATTAGATTATGTGTACGATGTCAAATACATTCCGGGCACCAAGAACAAAGTCGCTGATTTTCTCAGAAGGGCAGCAGCAATGGAGAAGGCACCGGTGCAAACGGAAAAAGAGGACTACACCATAGCATTCATGGAGGACCAAGAGGCAGTCATAAGCACACAAGAATGGAGTATGGCATACGAAGAGGACAGCAGTCTCACAGCAGTCAAACGGTTCATAGTCACAGGGTGGCCAGAAAAGAAACACCTGGACACAGAAGAACGGAAATTCTATGAAGTCCGCGGAGAGCTGTCGGTAGGAGACAATGAGATATTCGTGCTAAGGGGAGACAAAGTGGTACCGCCAGGCCGACTGGTAAAACGGTTGCTCACTATACTGCACAAAGGACATTTGGGAATAGTGAAAACGAAACAGAGAGTCAAACAAGCATACTGGTGGCCCACTTTGGACAGCCAAGTGGAGAGACATGTCAGAGACTGTGCACAGTGCAACAATGCGGACAAGACACAGACCACAATGCAACCCCTGTTAGGGATGTTCACCACTCCAGTTAATCCATGGGATGAATTATCAGTGGACATATTGGGCCCCATATTAGATGTGCACAGTGTACCCAAGTATGCCATCGTGCTCGTTGACTGGTATTCCAAGTGGCCGGATGTTGAGGTATGTGAGATCGTGGACACCGACGCAGTGCTGGCCTTCCTTACATCCACGTTTCTGAGAGAAGGGATCCCACGGGTCATAACGTGTGACAATGGACCCCAATTCACGTCCGACAAGTGGAAGGTGTTCATGGAACGTAACGGAATACAAACTAGACACAGCCCGGTATATCATCCAGCAGGGAATATATATCGGGCTTGGTCGAAAGGTTTAATAGAGTAATAATGGGATCAATTCATGCGGTCATCAATGCAGGGAAGAATTGGGAGGCAGAACTCAAGTGCACAGTATGGGCCTACTGAATCACTCCCACAAAGACCGGATACAGCCCATTCAAAATATTGAGGGGCAGGGACCCATTCACCAGGGACAAAGTGGCATGGAAACAACGCACAATACAAAAGAAAATTGTCTCCGGCTGTGGTACGCAGCAAACTGGAAAAAGCTCGGAAGATCTACACAGACCACTACAACAGGAGACACAACGTCAAAGAAACATCAATGGAAAAAGGGGAATGGGTCAGAGTGAAGCTCGCTCAGTTGACGAGGAAAGGTGACAGCAAGTATAGTACGCCCCTACAAGTCAGAGAAATTTACACCAGGTCTGCCCTATTAAGCGATGGGAAGATATGGTCCCAAGACAGAATGTCCAGGTGTAACAAAGTGGTGAAGTGGGACAAGACAGAGGTGACGCAACCAGAAGGGAGAAATTGGGGGAACCTGGAGGAGGACGTAAATGACAGAGACACAGAAACACCCAGCAGTGGCACCGCAAGCACCACTACGGAAGAGACGAACACCACCATACCACAGGAGAATTCAGAAGACACAGAGCGGCAGGCACGACAAGAAGACCAAGGTGCGAGTGGTTTACACACCAGAGATTTACACCAGAAAGCGCCCAACAATGTCACACCCAGTGGCAGCAGAGATACGAGGACACGCACCCCGTCGAGACATGCACGCATCGGCAGGACTGTGGTACTGCCCAAAAAGTATTGTGAGTTTGACATGAAGACTTAACCATCCTTCAGCTTGAACTTTCTTAGACTATAACCATGTTGTTTTGCATTTCTTTGCAGTGTTGCTAAAGGGGGGAGATATGCAGTGTTGTGCTCTAGTGTTTCGGGCACCATGTGACCGAGGACACTAGAAGCGCGGGTGGCCATGTTTGGCCATTGGTAGCCCAGCCGACCTGAGAGCTGGAGCTTTTCCAGGCGCTTCAATAAAGGAACTTAGGGGCATATTATCAAGGGGGTTTATCTCCGCTTTTTTGGCATTAAAAGCCAAGAAAGAGGAGATAAAATTATCTCCCTATTACCAAGCTGTCGCTAACACCAGTTAGCGACAGCTAATAGGAGATAGCGACCATCTTGGGCCCCGCTTTGCATGTCAGTGATATTTATCACTAATGGCATGCAAAGTGGGCGTGCCAAGATGTTAGCGACTGGAAACAGTCGCTAACATCGCTATCTCCTATTACCAACTTTTGGAGATATTCGCGCTAAGCGTGAATATCTCCAAAAGCTAACACCTGCCCTGAGCAGTTCTTAGCCATGTTATCCAATGGGAGGTGGATAACATGGCTAAGAGCATTTGCTCGATAATGCATGAATATCGCTGACTTTTCAGCGATATTCATGCATTGCGGCCGTTTTTTATCGCATTTGCGATAAACCTTGCTAATAGCAAGGTTTATCTGCGATAAAAATCGCCGATGTGCGGCGATAATTTTTGTCTCTAAACAAGTTAGAGACAAAAATTATCGCTAGTTGTTGGTAATATGCCCCTTAATTTCAATCTTAAAGTACCACAATCGCCTCACAACAGAACCCCCCCACCGCGATGGCTGAAGGTAAGTACGGGGGGTTGGTGGGAGGCCGCCGCCCACAAAACTTGTGCCACATACCACCGCCTCCCCCCTTGCTACGCCACTTGAGGCCTGCATGCCGCTGCCAATTGCCATGGCACATTTGTTGCCACCTGCTGCGCCTTTAATTTACCCTTTCCAGAACAGTATTGGCTACTTCTCCAAACACTGAGGAGAAATAGAGAGAGCCGCGCCCAGGATGGAGGGTGCCTTTCCATAGGGGTTATCTCTCCCGGCATAATCGGCCAGGAACCTGCCAGAACTGAGCAAGATAAATGAACTTTATGACTCTACCCTGCAGAACCCACCTGCATTTGTCTAAAGATGTAGGCCCTTATTTGGAGTTAGGCAGACAGGGTGCTCCGTCACAAACGTAGCGGAAGTCCCATCTGCCTTATTAAAAGAACATTATAACCCATGACACTAGTTCTGCGCAGACGGGATATCGGTCACCTTTTGGTGGAGTATTCCATCCACTTAACACTAAACAAGGTGCTTGCAATTAAAGCTGAAACGGAATGCTTTCCATGAGCACAGACAGGGTAAACTCAAAAGGAGAAACTGCTAACAAGTGCTCAAAACAGTTGTTCATGCCACAATACTCCAGGACGTTATTAAGCATTATTTTTACTTGATGTAAAGAAAAATGTCCTATTGCTTTCTCTAAAACAAAAACAACGCTTGGACGTTACATTAATCGTAAGCACGATGTTTACTATCTGAATTAGACCGTAGCCTTAGCTGTATGAAACTGATACCCTCTGAAAGCAGTGCCCAAAGACGAGGCGCTCAGCATTCAATCAACATTCAATCAGGATTTATAAAGCGCCGCTAAACACCCGATAGGATATCTAGGCGCTTGAAAATGAGGTAAAAGTAATATGAAGCTTCTGTATTTCCAATGACTACAGCAAGAGCTACTATCGGAATTCCTTCGTTCCACAGACCCAGCTAACTGGCCAGATATAAAAAGATTAATGTGACTATTCTGCTCTCTATACGGAAAAGGTTTGCTTTATTTCTCAATCAAATTCTCATTGGCTTTAAATATTCAGACACGCACCAAACATTTTATCCCCTGTACTGGAAACATCCAGGTGTGGGCCATTTTACCAATAGATTCCTTACTTACACTATGAATAGCTAGAATTTAAATTCAGGATTAAGGGATTATCATTTCTAAGAATATTCATGTAATTTCTTTCCAACAATTATTTTAATAGTTCACTTAGCAATTAGGATGCCAACTGGCATTTTAAATCAAGCAACAAAACTATACCTGGCAACATTTGAATCTTAATATTAGATTTTAAAAAAAATGTTTATAATAATTTACTGTTCAAAACATGTAAGGCCTGATGTACTAATCTTGAATGGCATTTCTTATGTCATTTATGTGCAGCACCTGTCATGCGTCAGGAGATTGCTTTTGTGTTGCAAAGGATGTACTAATCCATCCTAATGCAACAATTACATTTAGATGAGCTCACAGAATGGCTACCCCATTGTTATTAATGAGGCAGGGATTATGTTTGGTAATCCCTCTGAAGGGCTGTAGGGATGGAGGCCTGTGAAGGACAATTCTGAGAATGCCAAAATGGCCACCCCACTCCCTCAAACTGGCATAAACTGTTGCATTAAAGAACACGTTGACCAGTGTGCAACCGAGTAGGGTGTGTTTCAGGAACAGACGATATAGAGAAGATGTGGCCAACAAGGAGGCAGAGATGAAGGCAGAAGAATTGGGCCTGAACAAGGGGATTGACTGTGAGAAACAGCAGGAAAACTTGATCAAACTAAGAAAATTAAAAGATCAGTTAGACACCATACTTCAGACTAGGGTTGCTCACAGATGGGAGGCGAGTAAGCTTGCCCGTTTTGAGTACAGAGAAGGCGCAGGCAAGTTCCTGCCGTGGAAGGCTAAGTCTGATAAGATGCGTAACCTGATTGAGAAAACGGATTGGGTTACTGCTTTGTCCACAGATGAAGAGATAGCGAGCGCTTTTGTCAATTTTTTCCAGGATCCGTACCAAGAAGGTAGTGCAGTGAATAAAATCGTGGCTATGGAGTGGCTGCTGGGAGCACGCTTACCCCCCTGAATTTAACTCAGCCGGAAGATCTAGATCATGACATCTCTCAGGAAGAGGTGAAAAAGGCAATTCTTGCCTGTAAAGGGGGTAAGCTGCTGGGCCAGATGGGCTGCCAGTAGAACTTTATAGATCTTTGAGGGAGGTGGTAGTGCCCATTTTGACACAGCTTTTTAAGGACATCTTATCTGATGGTATAAGACTGCCAGGCTCATGGGGAGAGGCTACTATCACTCTGATCCTGAAACCAGGGAAGAACCCAGCCTGTTGTGGGTTTTATAGAAAAACCAAAGGTGGTGATGGACGGAGCGTTGACAATACAAACACTCACCCCAAGTCAACTGATCTGGGTTTAATCCATCACCGTTCTTCAGCTCACTCGCCACCCCAATTCAGACATGGCCGTATGCAAATCAGTCTGACCCTGTGCCTCATGGGAACAGTCCAGCCCGAACTGCCAAGCCATGTCTTCCCTGGACCGGAATCAAGCTTCCCAGGACAGGTTTCTGGCATTACAGTCGTCTTCAGCCGGGCTTGCTTGACTCCAGTGGCAAAGTGAGCAAGGGACTCACGTCTGAGCATACCCTGACAACTTAGGGCAAACAAAGAAAAAAAAACAAAGGTGGTGATGGACGGAGCATTGACAATACAAACACTCACCCCCAGTCAACTGATCTGGGTTTAATCCATCACCGTTCTTTAGCACACTTCGCCACCTCAGTTCAGACATGGAAATATGCAAATCAGTCTGACCCTGTGCCTCATGGGAACAGTTCAACCTGAACTGCCTAGCCATGTCTTCCCTGGACTGGACTCAAGCTTCCCAGGACCGGTTCCTGGCATTACAGCCATCTTCAGCCGGGCTTGCTTGACTCCAGTGGCAAAGTGAGCAAGGAACTCACGTCTGAGCATACCCTGCCAACCTAGGGCGACAAAGAAAAACAAAACCAAAGGTGGTGATGGACGGAGCGTTGACAATACAAACACTCACCCCCAGTCAACTGATCTGGGTTTAATCCATCACCGTTCTTTAGCTCACTCCGCCACCCCAGTTCAGACATGGCCAAATGCAAATCAGAACAGTCCAGCCCGAACTGCCAAGCCATGTCTTCCCTGGACCGGAATCAAGCTTCCCAGGACCGGAGCAAGGTATGCTCAGACGTGAGTCCCTTGCTCACTTTGCCACTGGATTCAAGCAAGCCGGGCTGAAGAAGGCTGAAATGCCAGAAATCGGTCCTCGGTAGCTTGTTTCCGGTCCAGGGAAGGCATGGCTTGGCAGTTCAGGCTGGACTGTTCCCATGAGGCACAGGATCAGACTGATTTGCATATGGCCATGTCTGAGCAGGGGTGGCAGAGTGGGCTAAAGAACGGTGATGGATTAAACCCAGATCAGTTGACTGGGGGTGAGTGCTTGTATTGTCAACGCTCCGTCCATCATTTCCTTTGGTTTTTCTTCGTGGGTTCTATAGACCCATCCGGCTGCTGAACCCAGATTATAAAATCTTTGCTAGGATTCTAGCAGGCACGTTGGGTTCAGTTGCGGGAGATATGCTCCATTCCAATCAAAAAGGTTTTGTTAAAGGCAGGAACTTATCTGTCCTTACCTATGATCTTATGGGTGCAATAGACATATCCAGAACTTATTCGCCTACCCTCGCTGCAATAACATTAGATGTCACCAAAGCCGTCGACGGGGTCAACTAGGTGTATCTATCGTCAATCATCGAGAAATTTAATCTGGGAGAAAAGTTTTGCCGAGCTATTCAGCTGATTTACCAAGATCCTTCAGCTAGACATCTGGTCAATGGCAATCTGATTAGACCGTTTAAGATCACAAGGGGTACTAGGCAGAGCTGCCCTCTTTCTCCCCTTCTCTTCGACCTGCATATCGAGCCTTTTGCTCCGCGGTCAAGAGGGGAGCCCAGTATTTTGCCATTTAGGAACGGGGTTTGGGAGAGAAAGGTGGCCCTGTATGGCAATTATATTTTGATCCTCTTCCCAGACCTTGCTAGGACCTTCCCTGCTGTTATAAGGTTGGCACGAGATTTCGAGCAGGTATCTGGTTATGAGGTAAATGCTGAGAAAACTGATGTCATGACTTGGACTTTGGAATAGTTCAAGATATTGATAAGATCTCAGGGACCAACCTGGCAAGTGTTTCAAGGGACTGCCAGAAACTCATGAAGTCCTGGGTTCATCTCCCTCTAACCATTCTTGGGAGGATTAACTTGGTAAAGATGGTGGTGCTCCCAAAAATCACCTTCCTCTTTAATGCCATTCCACTACACTTTGACAAACCGGCTATAGTTAAGCTCCAGCAGGAAATTAACTTGTTTGTCTGGGCATACAGGGGTACCAGGATTGCCTGGAAGAAGTTGAGACGCAGGAGGGTGAAGGGAGGACTTGCATTGCCGGAGTTGCAATTTTACGCATGGGCCTTGCAACTATCACATTCCAGGATGCTCTTAAAAACTCCATAGAGCACAGGGGTGGGGGTCAAGTTTTCCGCAATGATAAAGGGCGCTGGTCTATCTCAGGAGGGTTTCTTGTTCAAATTCGGAGAGCCAAAATTCTTCAAAAAGATCAAGTTAAAAGTCCTGCAGGGAATGGCTAGAACATGGGCTAGTATTAAATGGCTGACGGGTCTTAACTACTTCTCGAGCCTGGCCCCCTTTTGGGACTCTCCAGGCAGACCAGACTGCCTGAAGGACAGGCTAGCACTTCCACTTAGAGCAGCTGGGTTAAAGGTGTGGGGGGATCTGGCCCATGAGGTCATGATCTTATATTGGTCATCAATATACAACAGGGTGGACGAAGGTTTGTCTAAGTTCAAAAACATGCAGTTGCAGAGTTGGTCCCAAAACTTGAGAAAACCCATAGGCGTAGGTAACACTCTTGAGGAGCAGATAGTGATAAGACCAGTGGGAGGAAGGAGGTCTCCTTCTTATACTGGGCTATTGAGGAGGCTGTTGATGGGGACTTTAAATTGGCCAATGAATTGTGGGGGGAATCTCTGTGGCAAACATCCTTTAACATTCTGTTTGCTACTGTAAAACCAGCTTAGCTTAGGAGGAACCATTTGTTCACGCGTCATAGGGCCTCTCTATCTCCGTTAAGGTTGACTAAAATGTCGAAGGGGCTTCCAGTTAGTTGTAAAAAATGCTATATGAAGAGAGCCTCTGATGTACACATGTTTATGGAGTGCCCGGCCATAGCAGATTTTTGGGAAAGAGTAGGAGATACCATCACAGATATTCTAGGCCTCCCAATCCAAATAAATCTTATCCTGATCATTTTTGGATTATCCAGTGAAATCAGGGGCCCTGCTAGATCTTTCCTTTTCTATGCTATACTGCTGGCCAGGAGGGAAATACGTTAAAGATGTGTAGAAGCTGTACCCATTCTTGCATTCTGAGTGGTTGTCCTCGTTGTTTGTGACATCTAGGATGGATCTGTGTAGAACACAGAGTACAAAAAAGAAAGCACTATGGGATTTCTTTTTAAAATTGTCCAATGCTTAGGCTTGGGAGACCAGGAAGCCTCCCTTTATTAATTTATATTTATTTTATAAGAACACTTTGGTCCTATGATTACGCCTCTTTGAAACTCTTCTGAATGTGTTGGGCACTCCCAGTTTTTTCCTCTCTAGGCCAACATCAACAGTCGCCAGGGTCACCTGGACAGAATGGGAGAGTGACCATCCACTTTACTTTGAGGCTAGTGTTATCCTAGCCTGCTGTGGTACCTGTAGGTGGGGCGCTTCCTCCTGGTCCCCATCCAAAAGTCTACGTCTCTCAAACATTGAGTAATGGTACAAGCATGTTCACTATGGGCTGAGGTGAATGAGGACAAAAAAGAAAGGGAAAAAAAAGTTGACCAGTGTGCAGTGTAAAATTGGAATATTAGGGCAAAGAGCTCAGTTTGCAGAGCAGGGGATCAGTGAGGAAGCTGCTGTTAGACAGAGTCGCTATCAGAAAAAGTGTTACAGAAGGGAAGTAACTTGTTTTTCTGAGAAAGACTTCTAACTGCAGATTCCTCACCTTAGAACAGATAACTAAGCAAACTTCCCTAGAGGTGGGTCTATGAAATGGCTAAAACAAAAAAGCCAGGGGGACAAAACCAGTGGCGTGACATAGGCCACTGCAGCCCCCGTGGTGCCTGTGGGCCCGAGCTGCAGGGGGCCCCTCAGCACAGAGCTCTGGTCTAAGACCTTCTGTTTGAATTCGAAGAGGTCCCCCACCATGTACCTTGCAGGTGGGCCCTCATGGTTCATTACACCACTGAACCAAGCAGGCGAAATATCTTTCTTGACAAACAGGACAATTCAAGCAGTAGTGCCTCCTGAATGTATGGAGGATGAAGGGACACCCACAAGGCTGCTTGGCAGATGTCCATGAGAGGTACCACGCATGTTAACACAGTTGTAGCGGTTTTGGCCCTGGTGGAATGGGCCCCAAAGCATTCAGGGAACTGTGTTTTAGATAATGTATAGCAGATCTTGATGCAGAGTAGAAGCCATCGAGAAACAGTCCATTTCTACACCACTTTACTCTTTTTTGATCCAGTGAACCCACTGGAAAGCTGATCATCTGCTGATGTTCTTTGATGCAATCAATGTAGAAAGAAAGAGCTGTTTTCAGATCCAGGCAGTGGAGTCGCCCCTCTTCTTTAGAAGGATGAGGCAGATTGGAAAATGTTTGCAGGGCAATGGTCTGACTGATTTCAAAGAGAGTGACCATCTTCGGCTGAAAAGAGGTAAATGTCCAACAAACCAGTGTGTCTGGGTAGAAGCTGGCATATGGAGAGTTTAATGACAAAGCTTGAAGCTCACTGACCTTTCTGGCTGATATAATGGCCACCAAGAAAGCTGTCTTAAAGGTTAGGAGTCTGAGTGGACAGCTAAGCTAAAATGGGACCTCATGAGAAACGTTAGGACCAAATTAAGGTCCAATTGGGGCATGATGAAAGGGGTAGAAGGAAACAAATGTTACATGCCCTCAATAAAACGAGTCATAACGGGTCCCAAAAACAATGAGGGCTGATCCGGCAACTTAAAAAACGTAAAATGATATGACCAAAAGGTGACCTATAACACTGCCCAGGAGAAGGTCTTGCCGGAATAAAGACAACACAAACAATAAGACCACCAACAAGGGTGCTGAGAGCGGGTCCACTTGGTGAAAGGAGCACCAAGCCACACATTTGTCCCAAGGGCAGGCTTATATAGTTTTTGTCATTGACACCTGGCTGCAAAATGATGTTCCCGATCTCGTGAGGCAGATCAAAGACATTTAACTGTCACTGCTCATTCTTCAAGCATGAAGGTGAAACACACGCAGGTTTGGGTGTAGGACCCTGCTCTGTTGCTGTGAAAGAAGCCTCTCCTGAAGGGGCAGCCTGATCAGATGAACAGATGCTCAGGAGTTCGTGATACAAAATTATTTTTGCCCAGTCTAGAGCCAATAGAATGACTTGAGCCCGCCCGGGTGGTCCTGAACTCTTAAAAACTTGGGTTTGGAGCTGTATTGGCTAAACAGCGTGCAGTAGTCCCAGGTGTTAGTCGAAACAGAAGGTATCTCCAAGCGAGAATCACTTTGGAAACTCCAACATGCAGAAGTTTTGACAAAGCTGTCTCTCAACAGTGGTAAATAGATCGAGCAAAAGTTCTCCTCATTCTCTTCTCAGAAGAGATCTTGTGCCACCTCTGGACGTAGACTGCATTCATGATTTACAAGACATTGGCGGCTGATGTCATCTGCCCTAGCATTCAGAGATCTCACTAGGTGCCTCAGGACCAGGAAGATGTCCTGTCACTCCAGTCAGATCTAGAGGCACAGGACCTTCTGGCACAGGATACATGACCCCACCCTGACCTGTTTGTTCCAATGCCACATGGCAGTGGTGTTGTCACTGAACACCTGAAACAACCTTTGTTTGATGGCTTTGAGGAAGGCTTTCAATGCCAAGTGAATCGCCCTCAGCTCCAAAAGGTTAATGTGCAGCTTGGATTACATCAGAGACCACAGTCCTCTGATCCTCACCTTTCACAGATGGTCACTCAAACCCAGAAGTGATGCATCCTTCACCACTGTCAGCTCTCGGTGGGGAAGAGAGAGAGGTCTTCCACCGGGCCACCACTGCAGATCTTTTGAAGTTACTGTCAAAATCTGGACATGGTCAGATAGATCCCCCTGATGCTGCACCCATTGGGAATTGAGGTCCCACTGCAGAGCCTAATTGTGCCATTGTGCATGCTTCACCAGCAGGATGAAGGAGCCTAGCAGCTTCGCAGTCAGTCTCATTGAAATCTAGGATAGAGGATGAAATATCAGGATCATAGCCCGAATGTCCTGGACACTCTGCTCCGGAGAGAAAGTGCAGAACTGCACTGTATCAAAAATTGCTCCAATGAAAGGGAGTGCCTGGAATGTAGTTGAATGTGCTTTTAACATTTTAATAGTGAACCCCTGCGAATGCAGAAGGTTTGCTGTCATCTGGAAGTGGGTAACAATTGCCTGTGGCAAGGCTGCTTTCAGGAGCCAGTCGTCGAGGTAGGGAAAAACTGGAACCCTGACATTAGAAGTTGAGCAGCAACCACCACCATAATTTTTGTGACAATCCAGGAGGCAGTGGTGAGGCCAAATGGAAGCACAGCAAACTTGAAATGCTTGTGGCCCACAGTGAACCACAGGTAACACTCATGGGCTTGAAGGACGGTGATGTGAAAATGAGCATCCTACAAGTCTAATACTAACATCCAAGCTCCATGGTCTAGGTCAGACACGACCAGAGCCACAGTGAGCATTGTGAATTTCTCTTTCCATAGAAAGGTGTTGAGAGGGCACAGATCTAGTATAGGACAAAGTCCTCCATCCTTCTCTTGGTACCAGAAAGCAGAAGGAATAGTAAACAAGTCCTACTTCTAGTGCTGGCACCATTTCAATGGCTCCTTTGGCCAACAGGGCATGCACTTCCTGATTGAGCACACAGAGATGGTCTCTGCCAGCCATTTTTAGGTGGTGGCAGAGGTCAGGGGTTTCCACAAATGGAAGGGCAAAACCTACCTAATTTGGAGTACCCACTTGTCGGATATTATGGTGTTCCATTGGGGCAGGTGGTGGCAGATCCTGCCACCAACAGTATGACTGCGTTTAGCAGAATGCTTGCTAATTTGGCTTGGAGACTGCGGCAGCCAGAGGAGCAGGGGACTGGACAATTTACTGGGCATGACTCCCATGTCCTTTTTAGGATCCATGACCCTATCCACCAAAGGGCTGCTGGGATAGGGGATCAGGGTAATATTGCGGACGACCATAGATGCTCTGATGGAAGCTGCTGAAGAAACAAAACAAAAGGATGTTGCTGTAGCCGGGAATCAAGAGAGAGACCCAGGCACCTAGCAATGTCTCTGCTTTTCCAAAAATGCCCATGTGCCGAATCGGCTTTGTCGCCAAACAAGTGGGAGCAATGGAATGGCATCTCAATCAGGGATGATTGCAGAGCCCCAGAAAACGAGGTGGGTGTAACTAGGCTTGGTAATGGAGTGCTATTCTACAGACCATGGCCCTGCCTGTAGAGTTTGCGTGCTTGCCTGCTCACGCCTGCTCACACCTGATGATGAACTTTTCTGCGTCTCAGCATTCCACCAAGGCTTGATTCAGGATGGTGTGGCCCTCTTCAGGTAGCATGGCGAGTAGCTGTGCAAATAAGTCCCATGAAAGTATCAGCCCAAGGGACATTTGGTGTTCACCGGCTGCAAGACCAAGGTGGTGGAGGAGAAAGTTTACTTACCAAAAGTATCCAGCCTCTTGGGTTCCCTATCAATTAGAGTAGAAGGGAATGCATTTATGTTAACTTTGTCTGCTGAGGCGTGTACCATCAGGCTCCCAGGAGGGGGGATACTGGGAGAGGAGGGCCGGGTCTGCTGGGGCAGGAAGATCGCAATGGGCAATCATGCTGTGCACAGAAGGCCCTGTGCAAGGTTTAACCCAGACTCCTAGGAGAACGTTATGAGGGTCTCGGTAAAGGGAATCACAGGTTTCACAGAGCTCGCCCCTAGGTGAAGCATCTCTGTCAAGACATGGGTTGGATGTCAACCGCAGGCAGTTGTAGGTAAAGGGCCTCCACAGCCCTGCACATCACTGTTGCAAAGCATGGCCTTCCTCCAAAACAGGGCCCAGGGGGAAATCATGTCAGAGACTGAGGAGGAATCCAGGCAGCTGGCGTCACTCAGCTCATTGTACCAATTTTCTTCCTAGTCAAGGTCATCCTCAAAAGGACCATACCCACCTTCCTCATCATCACTCTTAGGGACAAAAGGCTGGTCTAAATGCACTAAATCCAGAGGATGGTACCGTGTGGACAGTGCTGGGGTCAATATTGAAAGCCGCCAACTCTGATATAGGGATAGGTTCACCATCCAGTGGTGCCAATGATGTCTGTGTCGGCGCTGGGCGGACTGGAGCCAAGATGGGTATAAACACCTGTGTCAGTGTCAAGGCCAGATCTGGGGGTGGATCCAGAGGGCCTGGCTGGCATCCGGGGCAAACCTGCCAGCTGTAACCCACACAGGGTACCTCATGGATCCGTGGGAACTGAAGGCACCAGAGAAAGTCAATGCCCTAAAGATGGTGACAATAGCGTTGTAAAATTCTTTTAGTTAAGCGTGAACCGCTCTTTGTCTGGGGTAGCGTGGAGCAGGCCTAGATGCCCATTCCACAGGTGACCTGCGAGAGTGGGGCCTAGAAGTACGCGTTTGGACAGGGAAGCCAAAGAACGCTTCAACTTTTTCTTTTTGTGTTTCTTGGACTTACCTGACTTGGAGGAAGAGGTCTTGGAACACAAAGATGATCGTCCGTGGGAACGGCTCTGGGAACAGCCTCAAGACCTATTTCAAGAACGGGAGTGGGAACAGTGCACTACCAGGAGCTTCATCGCCTACTCGCAAATCGTCTTGAGGTGCATCAATTTGCTCTCTTCTTAATTGTATTTGAATCTTTTTTCATATACTTTTCAATAATTGTTTATTATAGTTTTAGAAATTAGTTGTGGGATTTATATTTGTTGCGAGTTGACTTTTTAAAAATGTTGTTAATGCTTAATATTTTACATACATTTGTTTAAGCTATAGGTTTATTTATGGAGTTATTGTGTTTTGATCTTGACCATATTTTGGACTTATTACTTGTTAATGACTCACATCCTCCCCAACTAATAAACCATTCTCATATATGTATTGTTATAGTGATATATTTGGAAAACATGAGGCTGGCAAAACAGCCAAAACAGTCACTTTGCCATACCTAACAAGGGGGCATTCTGCTACTCGATGCCCATACCTTAGCTATGATTCCTACAATGACAGCTTTGACTTTGTGAATCCCTTTCACATGTCAGTATTCAATCAATGGTTTGTGACAGCAATTGAGGTGCCAAACCACTGATATGGAAGGATTTGCAAGTCCTAAAGAATGACAGCAAATGCAGCTTACTTTTTCCCTATTGCAAAACCTATGATGTTATAAATCGCAAGCTTTGGGACCAGAAAAATACTTTGGATATCTGGCCCATAATAATTTAAACAGCATTAACACAGTCAATACATTTATGAGTAGCATCCTCTTGTGCCTTTTCAGTTTTATAAACCCCCTATACTGTGGAATAAAAAGAAGACAATTGCATGTAAGGAAAGCTCTCAATTCGTTACTTTGGGTACCTACAGCTAAACATCAAATTCCTCCATGAGAAATGTATGCCCAGATGTGGGTCCGTTTCTCAGTTGTCCACAGGCCTCAAGCTGAACCCTAATGATGAGGAGGCCCAACAAGTGTGAAACTGGTCTGAAGATGCTTGTGTTCCTGTTCCGAGGGGACCGGGCTGCAAGTTCAGGATGAACTATTCCTATTAGAGCAGGTCCAAGAATCATTTGCTCAAATCCGGTTCATATCTGAGGCGGCATTGTGCACTAAAACTCAAATTATTGTGGCGCAGAGTAATTACCAGCGGATAATCCAAATAATCAACCTCACACGCTTATGTATTCCTCAGTGAGACACCCTAAGCAATACAGGAATGTCAAGACGTAGGTCCTGTACTCACTATGCACTAGGATTCAAACTATACCACTCTGACGAAACCAATCTGGGTTTACGTCTGTTTCCATTTAGAGGGGTCATGGCCAGGTCCAATTAGAGCAGAACCAAGTAGGATTTGAATATGGCTACTTTTTGTCTGAGGTAGGATGATAAGCAAACAAGCATTTACAATGCAATGGTCTCAGGATTCTTAAAGTTAGAGCTATTGGCATTGCTCATGACATTATTTTTATTTATGTTTTAAAAAAAAACAAATAAATGGCATTGTCATTTACAATGCCAATAGCTTAATCGCTCGCAAATGCAAGACCTATTGCATTTGCACCCACACAGAGCCACACACACAAAGCCACCCACACACACATACAGAGCCACCCACACAGAGTCATTCACATAGAGCCACCCACACAGAGCCACCCACACACACACAGAGCTACCCACACACACACAGAGCCACCCACACACACACACAGACACCCACACACAAAGAGACACCCCCACACACACACAGACACCCACACACACACACATACACCCACACACACACAGAGACACCCACACACACAGAGACACCCACACACACAGAGCCCCCCACACACAGAGCCCCACACACACACAGAGCGGCACACACAGAGCCACACACAGAGAGCCACACACAGGGAACAGAGGCCAGAAAAAAGGGAACAGGTGGCAGGAAAGCAAGCACAACGAGGGGGCAGGAGAGCTAGCACAACCAACGAGGGGGCAGGAGAGCAAGCACAACCAACGAGGGGGCAGGAGAGAAACACGCCGGAATCGAATAGGACGGGTCCCCGCAGATACGCGGATGGGACTGCGCTTATGACTGTTATTGTTGCAAGACCTTGCGAACAACTACGGACAGTAATACTGAAGAGCTGCGCTCAAAGCTGTGAGGTTAGATGCTGCAGTTACTTTAGCTGATTGAGCTTAGCAAAACGCTGATTCTAAGAGAAGTGAATTTACTGATCTGCTGGGAGTCTTTTTTGCCCTGAAGAAGTCATTTGTCATATACTGACAAGACGAAACACGTGTTGGCTGTGTGTATGAAATCTGCTATGAAAAACTTTATGAAGCAATAAAGAAGAAGATTGGAACACATGAACTTGTAGTTACTTTTGGACATTTGAATAATAATTTTGAGTGCTTGGTGGAATGGTGTATCGTTCTGTAGCCTTTGGCTATATTTAAGGGTCTTGGTAACGGACCCTTGCCCACTTTGAGCACCACCTGGACTCTTTGGAAAACTAGACTGCTTTTACACGCTGTGCGCTCCTGCATAACCGTTACCGCTTTCTTCTTTACTATTGCTACCTGATGTTACTTCTACCACTGCTATCACTACCACTACTGCTTCTTTATGTCAGAGAGGTTTCCAGGGCGCACATACTCACTTTTGGGACTACTTCGGGGCGCTATTGAAAGACCACCCCGTTCATACTGTGTACTGAGGGAGGTTGAAATGCTCCTTCTGATTGTTTGATCTTGCTAACCCCAGTATCACTACTTGTGCTACAGATGTCTCTACAGCGCCCATGCTCACTGTGGCTTGACTTCGAGGCGCTCTGAGAAGTTTAGTCTCCTTTCCTCCGTGGTTCTGAAGACTGTTATGTTCCTTCTGATGCTTTGTTACTGCTACCCCCTAGTATCAAAACTCACGCTAGACATGTTTCTACTGCGCCTATACTCACTATGACGTGGCTTCTGGGCTCTCTAAGAAGCCAATGTTCCTTTCCTCCGTGGTTCTGAAGTATGTCATGCTCCTTCTTATGCTTTGTTACTGCTACCCAGAGCATCACTGCTTCTGCTAGACATGTTTCTGCAGCGCTCAGACGCACTTTAGTACGGCTTCGGTGTGCTATAGGCTGTGCTGCCCCCTTTCCTCCGTGGCTCAGAAGGAGGTTGAGATGCTGTGTTACTGCTACCTCTATTATCACTACCATATTACGGTGTATATGCGCAGTTTGTCATGGCTTCTGGGAGCTATAGAAAGCACAGCCTCCTCCCCACTATAGTCCTATGGTTCTGTCTCAGGGCGGATGAAATGCCGCGTGTGACGCTGTATTACCACTGCGGTCACCAACCTCAACACACCTCTCTATAGGAATCCAGCGCCGTCGTCCTGTGTGTTTCGATTCACCGAGTCGGGCGTCCTTCACTTGGCGCTATATCTCCTCAGATGACACTCACTCTTCCTGCAGCGGACGCACCTCGGGGCCTGGCCTCTGTGGTGTCCACAGGATGGAGGGGTGGGTGGGGCATGGGGAACATACTTGGAACAGCACCACACCACAGAATCTACGGCGGATTTTTGCATATTTACATACAACACTTTTATGCTGTTAGGCATCGAGACAAAGCGATTTGCCCAGAATCTCACGATTGTACTCAGGCTAGAGCGCCTAGTGCTGCGCTTCAAGGCGGACAGTCACAGCGCTTTGTGGCCAGCATGCAGTTGATTCCGGTGGCTTTCGCTGAGGTTAGCTGGTAGAGAGTATGTGCCCACGTGGGCACCAGCATTGAAGTGTTCTCACATTTCCTTGCCCACTTGTCTACAGGGGCCGAAATGCAGCACGAAGGGTGATAGGACTGGTGGTTGCGCAGGGGGAGGAGTATAGTTGGTGTTCCAGCTCCAAGAAGTTGGAAGGCCATTGGAGGGGTGCTAGGAGGGCAGAGTCAGCGCCCCTCCATCTGTCCTCATTGCCTCCTCTGTCATTGGCACACATGACCCCTTTGATCCACCCTACTCAACATCTCTGCAAGAGTATCAGTGAAACAACGACCCCCAAAGAGTGTACAGAAGTGGAATAAAATTGGTTTTTTTGAAAAGTACCCCTTTTCTCGTTGTGAAAAGTCTTGTGACTCTCTGATAGTTCATAATAAAAGTACTGGTACTCGGTTCCTATTCACTTCAACCTCCTAAAATTATTTAGGATGCAGTCATGTAACCAGCAGGAGATACACTATAAAAATGATTTTATTATTTTCCAATTACCCAAACAAAATGGTAGAACATTCCATGCATTTTGTGTGTGTGTATATATATATATATATATATATATATATATATATATATATATATATATATATATATATATTGTATATATATATATTTGTCGTGCATTCTGCTTCTGGGGAGGTTTGTCACCTCTAAAATGTTTCAACATAGTGAACACATCTTTATGAAGTGTAAGTGAAAAACATAAGAATATAAGCCCTGAAAACCTTAATTGGCTGCTAAACACCCCTCTGCAAATCACACAGTGTTGCTGAACGAAAAATATGCTACCATTAAATTAGGGATGGTCAGAATGCTCCAGTTCCACCCGCGAAATTGGCAGAATTTTCGCCACTTTGTTACTAATAATAATAATAATAATAAAGACATTTATAGAGCGCATGGTTACGCCATCCCGGCGTGTCCCCACGCTAAAAGAGAGAAGAAAAAAAACTTGCCAGGGGAGAGGACAGTGCGAGGCAGAGGACATTAAAGTAGACTATGAGGAGAACAGATGAGTTTTCAGTTGACGTCGGAAAATAGTTTCCGAAGGCTCCAGGCGGAGACTGATGGGAAGTTTGTTCCATCCTATAGCAGCCGCCACTCTAAAGGACCAACCTCCCATTTTTTCTCTCCTATAGCGGTGGGTCACAAGCGTGCCCATGCCGCCCGATCTTAGCGATCTGCGTGGTTCATACCAGGTAACCAGACCTGCCAGATAGCCGGGAGCTTTATGCCAAAGGATCCGATGACATATTAGGAGGGCTTTGTACATTATTCTTTTTTTCACTGGGAGCCAGTGGAGGGCCTCCAGGGCGGTTCTGGAGTTGGCTCTTCTTGGGAGTCTAAGCACTAGGCGGGCTGCAGCATTTTGCAGTATCTGGAGTCGTCCTATGCTTTTACTAGAAGCTCCCATGAAGAGGACATTCCCATAGTCGAGGCGTGACGTAATCAGTGCCTGGGTCATAGTGCGCCGAGCCTCCAAAGGAAGGAGGTCCAGGGTTTTATTGAGAGTCTTTAGGACTCCAAAGCACTTGCCTACTAAACGGTTGATGTGTGTCTCATAAGAGAGTGTGGGATCCATCCATATCCCTAAGTTCTTAGCTTCAGGACACGGTGTAGGCATAGCGCCTAAACAACTTGGCCACCAGTCACATGTCCAGAGCCGTTGATCACCACCAATCACCAAGACTTCTGTCTTGGAGCTGTTCAGTTTTAGGCAGTGATTATCCATCCAAGTGGCCAATGCTTGCATACAGGCTCGGAAGTTATTGGCTCCAGCTGCAGGAGTTTGGGTGAGGGTGAGTAAGAGCTGCGTATCGTCGGCGTAGGAGACAATCTCTACGCCGAACGATTGAACTAACTCAGCCAGGGGGGCCATATATAAGTTAAAAAGGGTAGGACTTAAAGCAGAGCCCTGTGGCACCCCCTGTTCCAATACCCTCTCCTCAGACTGAATCGAGCCCCGTTGGACCTGAAAGCTTCTGCCCGTCAGAAACGATTTTAGCCAACCGAGTGCTCTATCAGTCACACCTCCTCTGTTCAGACACTGTAGCAAGGTGATGCGTGCTACAGTGTCGAACGCTGCACTAAGGTCTAGCATGACCAGTGCCATGGTTAGGCCTGCGTCAGCTCCTTGACGTAGAGTTTCGGTGGCTCGTAATAAGGCCGTCTCAGTAGAGAAACCTCTTCGGAACCCAGATTGGGAGGGGTGCAGGAGATTATTCTTCTCCGCAAATGCCATCAATTGCACATTTGCAATTTTCTCTGCAATTTTCGCAGTATAGGGTAGCAGAGAAATAGGTCTTAAGTTCTCCAGGACATCATGGCTTACATTAGGTTTTTTTTCTAATAGGTAACACAATTGCCTTTTTCCAGTTTATCGGAAGGGTCTGGGAGTCAAAGGATGTTACAAGGACATGGCGGATGTAAGGTTCTAAAGCCGCTATGCTTGCACCCAGGACCCTCGGAGGAGCGGGATCTCGAGGAGAACCCGATTTTATACTAGTACAGATGGTTTCAAGTTCTTTACTGGGTGGTACGGTAAAACACTCTAACCTCGGCTCCGAATTCAACAGCGCCACTTCCTTCAGTTCTATGAAGGTTTCTCCATCAGCAGGACATCTGGAGAAAGAGCTGTATATTTTTTTAACCTTATTGGCAAAATATTCTGCCACCTTATTACATTCCATGACAGAATCAGTTTCCGGGACATTGGAGTTTGAGACGACTGAGATTTCTTTACAGATTTTAAAGAGTTCTCTAGATGAACAGTCCGCCTCACAAATTCTGTTTCCATAAAAAGTGGCTTTTGCAGCTCTGACCTGCTTTTGGTAGCTTCTCTGGGCTGTTCTATATTGAAGTTTAGTGCACTCATTCATATCCCTGCACCAAAGTCTTTCTAACTTTTTGCATTCTGATCTAATTGACTGTAGATCTATATTGTACCATAGGGCCGATCTCCTAACTCTGCTCCCTGTTTGGCCGTGGATAGAGGGGCTACCTTGTTCAAGGCATCAAGGATCCGGGTTTCTAAGGTTTGATTAGCACTTTCACTGTCCGTGCCTCCCGGCATCCCACCTAAGCTTAGCATCTCGCTAAAGATAGGTTGTGAACATTTTTTCCATTTGCGGTATGGGTAGCTATTGTTGCCACTCAACTGGGGGGCAGGCTTACCTAAAGTGCAAATTTCAAAAGGGACCAGAAAATGGTCTGTCCAGGGAAGTGGGTTAGGAATACTCGTAGTTATGCCCTCCCAGTTGGCAAACACCGGGTCCAATAAATGGTCATGAGTATGTGTGGGTGTTTGATTTATTAGTACCAAATTCGTATTTCGTAATTCCTGCCTCATCTCCGTGGCTTCCTTTAGCTGGATATCATCAAAATAAATATTTAGATCACCCAGAAGGAGGACCTTCCTAAGTCTGAGCGCTAGGTGAGCAAGGTGTTCTTGCAAACTCGGCCTAAAATATCCCAGGGTCCCAGGAGGTCTATAAAGGAGGACACCCGAGATATGGTCCTGAGGGCCAAGTTTCAGTGCGAATTTGCCGGCTTCGCAGTTCTCTATTCCAAGTGGTTCGAGGGAGCATACCAGGGGGGCCTTGTTGATCACTGCAATCCCGCCTCCTCGGCCCGACGGTCGATCCACCCTGGCTATACTATAGCCGGGTGGAAGGGATTTGATAATCTCGGGGTCGGAATCTACCCCCAGCCATGTCTCCATCAGAAAGAGTATATCAAGGCCCTCCTCTAAGAGCAGGTCCCAAATTTGCAAGGCGTGTCTCGGGAGGGATCGACAATTTAACAAGCCTCCTCTGAGGCTCCTTGTCCGTTCTTTATTGCCTATCTGTTTACTGGTTTTAAATGGGCAATGCCGGCATTTGATAGAGGATATAACCTCCATTTTGTGCCTGCAGCACTCATTTATCGGCGGGCATAAGTTCCATAGGGCCTGTATATTATAGGTTATCAGGTCAGTAGGAGAAAGGGCAGGGGTTATGGCCCTGGACCGCGCCCGACCGCGGACGGGCGCAGACGGGCTTGCCTTAGGCGCGCAAATGTTGCGCCCGCTGCGCGACCGATAGATGCACATAATTTATGTTGCTCCGGGGCTGTGGGTTGAGGGGGCATGGCCTGAAAGGGGCGTGGCCTCCGCTCGTGGCGGGAGGGCGCGAGGGGGAGTATCCGACCAGCGTGCAGCGTCAACGCTGGCTCCGCTGCGTGCACCGACTGTGTCTTTAGGAAGGTAAGTTTTAAGAAACACAAGCAATCTGTGACCGTAGTTTTCTAAAAACACAAGCAATTAGTGACACAGTGAATTTCTAAAACAAAAGTAATCTGTGATGATAATTTTA
Source organism: Lissotriton vulgaris (assembly GCF_964263255.1). Classification (NCBI taxonomy): domain Eukaryota; kingdom Metazoa; phylum Chordata; class Amphibia; order Caudata; family Salamandridae; genus Lissotriton; species Lissotriton vulgaris. The sequence goes on along the minus strand of NC_141696.1, from coordinate 512,054,466 downwards.
AAAAGATGCTGACTCTTGAACACAGTTTTCTGGGCAAATTTCGCCAATCGCTGTGTGGCGGAATTTTTCACCTTGGATGCTCCACAATATGCGGATGGCGAACGCGATTTGACATCTCCTCGCGCGATTTTATAACGCAGGTGGTTGACAGAGTTCACAAACAACTGTGGTCAGAAGCCTAGTTCGAGTAGATTTGCTGAAGGCGAGTAGATTTTCTACTCGAGCGGCTGAGAAATCGACTCTAATGGCTGCATACTCTTGCGCAACACATGGGGCCGTTTATGCTGCGTTTTGCACCGAATTGCAGCACAAGCTTCATATTTTACGCCCATTGGTGGAATTCCACAAAATCTTGCAGAGGTTTTTTCTGTAATTCTGTGGAATTCCACAGACAGAGTGAAATTCTGCTAGTTTTGCCTACCCCTACATTAAATGGCGTGTCTAGGCGAAGACTTTTATTTTTATACCAAATAAAGTTACAACTATTAAGTGCAAGGGCAATTGTTTTCCTCCGTGTTGATCTGGTCTTTAGTGCGCGTCTGTAGTTAAAGATGTTACTTTAGCGCACTGTGCGTTCTTGTAGCTATTTTGTTGAAGGGTAAAACTCAGCCCACTTGAAACAGAAACATGGTTATGGGGCACACAAACAGACACGGATACACAGAGCACAAAGTGAGACAGACGCGCAAAAGACACAAAAAACACATTGACACATTCCCTTTCACAGACCTATCGACACAGAGAGACGCACACAAACACAGTCAGGCACAAATACCCACAAACCCATACAAAGACACAGACACACAAACACACGGGCACAACCACAAAGTCACACTCATAAGCCCACATGCATGCAGACACAATCAAAAACAGCCACACAAACACAAAATCTACTATTTGTATATATATGTATATACAGATAACTTCTTGTGATTCTTAGAGTTTATCCATTTGTATCTCTTCCTTGAGTGACTTTACACCTTGTACATTTGCATTTTTTTCTATTTGTATCTCTTCCCTGTGTGACTTGACAACTTGTATGTTTGCAAGTTGTTTTCCTGTTTGCATCTTTTATGTAACTCATGTAATCCTAAATCCTTAGTATTGGAACTGGTTCTTTTGTAAAGCGCTCTGACACCTTCGGGTACTGTTCGCGCTATAGAAAATCGCATTTAATAAAATAAAATCAAAACAATCAAAATATTACGGGGCTTATTTACAAGCCCCTTGCACCGCCCGTACGTCACTTTTTTCCATGTTAAAAGTGACGCACTGGCGGCGCAAGGGGCTTGTAAATAAGCCCCCACGCCACATGTCACTCAGGAGTGCTCCAGAGACTGAATAAACACGTGAGTATTGCCCGTATGTTGACACCCAGAGGTGGAGAGTAAGTGTGTCTGTGGTGCAGCGCCCGGGGCGAGTGTTCTCTTGAGCAGGGCGAGGGCTCATTTTGTGGGAGGGCCGCCCCCCCCCCCACCCCCCCTTCCCCACTCCCACGGCGAGAGTCGAGGTGGGGCAGGCTGGTCCGCTGGAGATAGGGGTGACAGTCGGCAATGGAAGCCAGAGCCCCTGGCCGGGCGGGGGCCGTCAAACGGTAGCCTCCGTCCCCGCCCGGGAGATTAGTGCGTCTCCCTGGCCGCCTTCCCCGCAGTCCTGGCAGTTTGCACAAATCGCCCCCCTGCCCCCCCCCCCCTCCCCGCCGCCCCACCCATGAATCATGGGTCACCCCGCACCAGGCCGGAGACAGAGAGACACCGCTGGATCACGTTTGTTGCACTTTAAGTGGCGGGTGGACTGGCCGCTCAGGGGTGGTGGGGGGTGCCTGTGATTGAGGTAGCGCCACGAGGGTCTCCCAGGCGCTCATACCCACACTTCCGTGAAGAGACAGGCAGGCACTGCGGGTCTCTAGACACCTTTCTCACTCACACGTGCACCTCCAAGAAGAGCGGTGCTATAGTGGGAGAAACAAAGCTCCCTGAAACCTTTGGGTAAAGTGCGCGCTATATACAAACCCACAAATAAATAAATAAAACAAAGAACACCCTCTCCCATGACCCATAGTCTGATGCATGAGATAAGCATGGTACCCCTTTAATATCTATGCTATTATATAGAGGGGGGCGCAATGCAAGCAGAAGCAACGGGGTGCACATAGCCACTGAATTGGCATACAGACAGTTATCTAGAGGGAATATATGCAAATCTAGAAGTAATGCCCTAATGGTCGTCCCATTTGAGCATGACTTGGCTAGGGAAAATCAGGCTTGTCTCAACATTCTCTAATAACAAGAGACCACCTTCGCCCTATTTGTCGGGGATGTGTGCCTGAAGAAATTCAACAGAGGTCGAGCTTGAGGGTGGGGGCCAGGGGCGGATTGGCAAGGCGGGCATTCGGGAATGGGCCGAAAGGCCGGTGCCTTAGTGCCCTCTGTGGGCCGGTTTTTTTCTCCCCTGTCCCAGTCCACAGAGAGTGGACTAGGAAAGGGGAGAAAAAAAAACGGCCCACAGAGTGCACGGAGACAGAGACTGAGAAAATGAAAGCAGCCTCGCTGTGCGGCCAGACAGCAATTTCCAGCTGTGGGCTCTCCTTCACCCCTGCCAAGCAATCAAGCTGAGGCTGGGCTGGGGAGGGGTGATTGTTTGCAATAATCGGCCTCCCTGGGGACCAGGTGTTTCTCAGGCCTTTGAGCCATTTGCACCTCGGCCCCCTGGCGCCCATGCAGCCCAGAAACGGTGTTAGTCTTAACACCTCGCCCACAGCCCTTCACATTCAGGGCACAGTGGGCGAGAAAGAATGGGTCTTGCTGTGGGGGCCTGGTGATGTTTGGAATTTTTTTGTTTTATTTATTTATTTATGCGATTTTATATAGCGCGGACTTTACCGAAGGTATCAGAGCGCTTCACACTAGGAACAGCAATAATACATGAAAAGAAAATTATAAGTGGACAAATTACAAAAGCAAACGTTAAGTTACATGAATCAAAAGTGACAATAGTGAGCAACCAAAATACAAGAGGAGCAAACGATACATTACAGGAGGAAAAAGTGACATGTGTGCAGGTTACAAAAGCGTACAAAATACAAGTAGAGGTATAATACTGCAATTAATGGCAGACACTCCAGCACTTGAACAAACGTTAGGTAGGCAATGGCGGCACTTGTGCAAGTATCTAAAGCAAACAAAAGTGAGAGGAGCAAACAGTGTATTACAAGAGAAAAGTGACTTGTGCAAGTTACAAAAGGGTACCATACACAGGTACAAGGGTAATACTACAGTAAATGGTAAACACTCAAACTGCCAGAACACACTGGGAAGGCACTTCCCATGCACCAGCTTCACCTCAGCCTCCCCCCTGGCTACCTGGCTACCTTGGATGACCCAGAAAGCTGTGTTTTGTGCTCTCCTGCCAGGACATTTTCCCAAGGCCTGGAGGGTTGATTAATTTACTAATTGCAGGGGCCTTACCTCTGTTCATGTGCTCCTGAGCTGAAGGTCTGGGGAGGGCTGAGTAGGTTAGTAATAGCAGGGGCTTTGCTGCTTTTCAGGTGCTCCTGTGCTGGAGGGCTGGAATAATTTTGTGACAAAAAGGGGCCTTGCTATTTTTTTTAGTTGCTCAGCATGTAGGCCATTGTCACCTTGGCCCTGTGTCGTGTGCAAGAACAGTATCCTCCCACTTTCATTCCTTGTCTGTGCAAATGGTGTTTCATGAAAGGGCACGCCCCTTGAATGTGGGCCACGCCCTTAAATATGGGCCACGCCTCTTGAATGTGGGACACTTTTTTCGTCAGTGCCCGGGCCGAATTGTGATCCCAATCCGACCCTGGTGGGGGCAGTGTGAGGTGATGCGGCCTATCCACAAACATCCAATGACAAGAGCAGTAAAAACAATGACCGTCACCCACCACAACGTTAAACAAGCGCAGGGTACAAGAAATGCACAGATGTGAAAATGTGTACTGGGACAGCCTAGTTATGAACCTTTCCAAAGATAAGTTACGAGTCACCCGGTTCTGGCAAAACATCACATTTAATGTAAAATCTCAGGCGCATTTTTACAATCCTCTTTTCAAAGTGCGCCCAAGGCTCCAGTGTATCCTATTTTTAAATATTAATGGAATGTTTTGTCGATAGTGCGTCACACCGCACGTCTGCCGTTTCTCGGTGCTATAAAAAGCAAGTATTGATTTTGGCCAATGTAGTTTTGCTCAATTTAACAGCAATTTTTCCCAAATCATTTAGGCAATATGCCAGTATGAATCTGATAGTATTTGTAAGTCTAAACATTCTGTTTTCTTCTGATCACTAACATACGTCAACCTGAAGCTACTGTTATACTCATCCAAGAGATTAACATTTTCTTTCAACAACTCCACTGTTGGAAACATCCGAAACAACGACTCCGGAGCAACGAGTTCCGGAGTCACACAAGCCAAACAACGACTTGCCCGAACGATGGCTTAGCCTTAACCACGCATGTGCGTGGTTAAGGCTAAGTCATTTAGTGTTGGGATGGGCGGAGAGAGAGGAGCGAGGGACAGGAACAGGACAGCTAAGAGGGGTTCTGGTTAGTTTTTAGGGGGGTGTGGGTGGTTTGGGTTAGTTTATAGGGGATGGGAGGGGTTCAGGTTAGTTTTTTAGGTGGTAGGGGTTCGGGGTAGTTTTTAAGGGGTGGGGATTCAGAGTAGTTTTTAGGCGGTGGGAGGGATTCAGGTTAGTTTTTAGTGGGTTGGAGGAATTCATGTTTTGGGGAGGGTTATGGGATAGCTTTTAGGGGGAGTGGGGTTTAGGGACGTTTTAAGGGGTAGTTTTTTGGAGGTGGGAGGGGTTTGAGTTAGCTTTTAGGGGGCGGGAGGGATTCTGTTTACCATGGGTTAGTTTTTAGGGGGTGGGGGTACTGGTTCGCTTTTAGGGGGTGGGAGGGGTTTGGGTTAGTTTTTAGAGGGTGGGAGGCATTTGAGATAATTTTAAGGTGGTGGGAGGGGTATGGGAGAGTTTTTAGAGGGAAGTGGGGTTTGGGGTAGTTTTAAGGGGTACGGGGTAGTTTTTAGGGGGTGGGAGGGGTTCGGGTTAGTTTTTAGGGGGTAGGGGATTCTGTTTACCATGCATTCCTTTGGGTTAGTTTTTAGGGGGTGGAGGGTATGGGGTAGATTTTAGGGGTGGGAGGGGTCAGGTTAGTTTTTAGGGGGTGGGAGGGATTTAGGTTAATTTTTAGGTGGTGGGTTTGTATGGGATAGTTTTTAGGGGGTGGTAGGGTTTGAGGTAGTTTTAAGGAGGATATGGTCGTTTTTATGGCTGGGAGGGGTTTGAGTTAGATTTTAGGGGGTGGGAGGGATTTCGTTTACCATACATTCCTTTACCACAAATATTTGTGGTAAAGGAATGCATGGAAAAACTAATTGTTGCTAAGACACGGTGGTTCTAGAGACTGCGTTGTTAAGGTAGTCGTTGAGGAACTTGTTGTTTCAACATACAACCCTCTACTGTGTCACCCAAACTTACCTGGTCTGATGACCTTTACTGATATGGTAGTCTGACTGTACTTGGATAGGATTTGGTAATGTAGACCATGTGGCAAGAAGAGCATTGTGGTGCATTATTCTTTAAGTAGCACAACTTTGAAGACATATGTCACCAGTGTTTAATTTGTAAAAGAATAAGTGCTGGGGCATAAAGATCTAAGCAAAAGCCTTTAATAAATGTTGGTGTGCCTAAAGCTGTGTATTCTTGATTTCATCTCATTCCTCTTTAATACACCACCCAACACTCCATGCCCCTCAGCTCACTCTTTCTCCATTTGTCACTGTTTTCCGATCTCCTTGTCCTCCTTATTTCCCCTTCAGTATTTTTTAGGTCTCTGCTCTAGACTGCACATGTACTGTCTCAAAGAGACATGTTGTATATACTTTGTGGGCTGCAGTCCGCCCACAGGCTTCCCATTTGCTGGCCTTAATCATCGCTTTCATGTTCTTTCTCCCCATTTGGACATGGCGCGCATGTCATGCCTCTTCCTGCATTTAGCCCTTCCCACAAGCATAGACCAATTACTACTATCCATCCAATGCTCCCAATTTAGGAATTGCTTTAGGAACTACCTTTTTCTTTGTTCAAGAGCACTTAACACGAGCGCTCGTTGTTAGAAATGGGATTTCTGGTTGGCTAAGGCTTGCGCCAAAGCCAGGCAGAAAACACTACTCTAGTCAGGGCTGGGGAGTTACACGCCAAAGATAACCCCTGCTCACCCCTTGGTAGCTGGGCACGAGCAGTCAGGCTTATCCCGGAGGCAATGTGTAAAGCGTTTGCGCACGCACACAACAGCAACAACATCCCAGGCACACTACAAAAGGAACTCCACACAAGGTTATATCAAAAATACACTATGTATTCTCAAAACACATTAGAGTAGTAAACACACAATGTACACTGTGCCACCTGGCACTGGGCAATATTTACAAGGATTATATACACATGACTGGGACACATGGACCACTGTCAGAACCATCACAAAGCGAACTTAGTAAAAGTAAAAGAGATCATAAACGTACTACCAGTAACTACTGGTAATCACTGTACTTAGCATTAGCCTGTAACATAAACTACATTATGCACAGTATCACATCAGGCGCGAATTACATTCTGCGCCAACCTCACCAGCATAAACACATTATGCAATTCTCTCACAAGTCTAAACACATTAGACCCTAACCTCCTAAGTATAACTCACATTAGGGGTGTAAATCACACAGTGAAACATAATCTCACTAGCAAAAACCATGAAATGCAGAACAACCTCATAATCATAAACCATATTTAGGGGTATCATACAGGGTGCATAAAACATACTAAATGCATTACATTTCCTAGCACCAGAATCACATCTAGCACATAAATCACATTTGGGCATGGCGCCCTATATATGTAACAATCCCCTCTGGCGCCAGCTGGCCATCTCAAAAAGGGGGGCTCAAATGCCCTATGTCCAAAGAGTCAGGGCTGCTGCCTAGGCAGCAAAAGTCAAGGGTGCCCCACTGTGCAAACCTAAACGTGGCAGATGCCCACTACTTGCTGGGCAGCTGGGAAAGAGCGGGGCAAAGGAGTGCATCTCACTCCTGACTTCGCAAAACGTGCCCCCAAAAGAACTGTGCGCCTAAACAGTGCAGCTGCCCACTGCTTGCTGGGCAGCTGTGAAAGTTGAAAGGCGGCATGGGCTCTCGATGTCCCTCAAACAGATGTGCCCGACGTTGGAGCCACACGAGGCTCTTAAAATAACTATGTCTCATGGAGCGCACTGGCTCCTGAACTAATTATGCACCATATAAGGGGAAGAAGAACTTGCCTCCAAGCACTGAGGAGCACGCTGGTGCTTTAAATAAATATGGCATGGTGGAGCCACTTATAATGAGCCCCAGCGTTGCAGCTGACCCCTGCAAAGTGGGGCAGCTGGAGAATGATGCCCAACAGGAGCGGCACAGGCCCACGGGACCTTGGGACTCACCCGGGGGCCCTTTAACACCAATTGCCTGTGGGAGAGGCCTGCTGCCAGACGAGGCTGCTCTGCCTCTCCCCACCCAGACTCCCTCGCAAGACTCCCCAACTGGGGGGGCGGAGGCAGGACTCTTCTCCGCTCTTCGCATGTGGTGGGGGCAGGTACCGGCAACGTGCCTCGAGCCCCCTCCGCCTTCAGTCACTACATGCTGGTGCCTGCGGGGCTCTCCCTCAGTCATGGGAGCCCCCCACAAGCAGCCATCATCTTCCTCTATTCGGGCAGCTTCACACGACTTTTCCAGGCTGCCGGGTGTGCGCGGGACTTCCTCCTCAAAACCGGAGGTCCGGGCGGAGATTTTCAACAGCGGCAAAGGAGGGGTGGGCTCCCTCGAAAATAAAAATAAAGCTAGCATGAGGAGTGGGCTAGGGCTCTAATAAGCGGGGTGGGCACCCGCAGTAATTTTAAACTAAAAACGAGACGCAGGGTGGACACCTGTGCACTAAAATAATTAAATAAGTGGGGGGGGGGCACCCGCAATGAAGGCAGCACAGGCGGGGGAGTCCCCATGTCGGGAATCCCTCGCAGACGATTGCAGCCCAGCGCGGCAGGGCTAAAATAAAATGCTCCCGGAGGAAAATACAGCGCAGGAAGAGCCAGGTACATTAAAAATAAAGCCAGCACTCACAAGGTGCTGGGGCAGTCCCAAAATCTCTTTAGGGTCCTGGAAATAATAAAGCAAAGCAGAAGGGTCCCAAGAAATCCCCCAGGCATCCAGGGGCAGGGCAGGGCCCAGGGAGGCAAGCCTTCCCCTGAGCCCCAGCACGCCCCTGGTATATTCAAGTCCACGAACAAGAACATTTTCATGGGGTCACAGCCCCTTCTTTTATACCACTAAATCCTTTGCCTACAACTGTAGGGCAGGGGGAGAACCAGATACAACTGGTTCAGGAGCACGTTGTTTTGCTCAGCTCCCCTCTCTATTCACAAGACAGGCCAGGGACATCAGAGGCACCACAGGAGGTGGAGCCAGCATTGTGGAGGGAAGGCCCTTACATTTTGTTCCTATCTCATAACAGATGTCACAGCCAGATCGTCCTTACATCCAAATATTAAGGAGGACCAACTCTATATATAAGGTTCATGATTAGAAAACAAATAATATTAGGGTGAGAAGTAAACATCCATAAACTGATAACTATGCAAGGCTGACTTTACAGCCACATAAACTGTAATATAAAAAGTATAGATAGATGAACTATAAATAGTTTCAAAACGTCACTTGTTTTAAGTTATTCCTACATTCTCAAAATGCTCCTTGGCTATATGCAAAGAGCTGTGCGCGCCCTCATTTGAGGGTTCATCTACCCCTTTTTGCCTGCCCCTTTCGTTTGTGCTCATGAATTGGCCTAAATTGGAAAAATGAAAAAGGATGCTACAGAAGCCCACATCTTGGAAGAAAAGAATTGCAAGCCCAATTAATAGAGAGCTACTCGAAAACAAGCAAAAGTTCAGACTTGTGACATTTTAATGCAAACAATGTGAATGTATGAAAAAGGAATAGAAATATGTTGCATTTTGTACATTTTGTAAGTTTACTTTAAATACATATTGAACAACAGAAACGAAAAGTACAAAATATACATTCCTTTTAGAATTTTCCGCCAACCTGAACTGCTCCAAAATTATTGTTGCACTGAAGGACTGCCTTCACCGTCATGCCTGCCTCCGAGTTGTCGGTCTGTCCTTTTTAGGTCTCGACCGACGCAACCTGCATGCGCTGGATAGGCAAGATGACATATTGCTGTCGCCATGGCTTTTCAGCCAAGCATGTGCACGCGTTCCATTGCCTTCAATGGCAACGCGTACACGTGAGGAGATTCACTTGCGGGAGCGAGTGCCACTGCAAGTGAATCGCGCAGGCCCCCCTCCTCCCCCCTGCTGCCGCATGAGGCGCGCGCACTCCTACCCCTGCTGCCGGCAGCCTGCCTTGCGCTCCTCTCTCTGCTGCCGCGCGAGCTTATTCTTCTTGCCAAGTCCAGAGGCAGTGTGTAGCTCCATGCAGCACCCTGTGGGAGCTGAACGGCCTCTAGGCGCTGTTCATCTGCTCTCTTCCACTCGAGCCCCGTTCACCTTTCCCTCCCTCCCACCCTCCAACCAGATACAGACGGTGAGCCGGCCCTGCCGCCCTGTAATCTCCCGGGCGGCTGCTCATCCCTCCACACCCCGTGCTGTGATCCTCTGTGCACCCCAGGCTCCTAGCACCTCACCCCGCCCAATCTAGCTCGCACAGGCCGGGCAGATGCTCGCTCCCCTTGGCAGCGAACTGGGTGCCGCCCTGGCCCTGGCACCAGCTGCACCGCGCTCCCGTCCCGTGCATCTGATCCAGGCTGCGGCACGGTGTCTGCTGCAGTCCCGACAGCGAGAGGACCAGACCAAGGGAGGGAGGAGGCCACGGGATTCTCTGAGGGGCACCAGAGTCCTGGGCATCCCGAGTCCATCTCAAGGAGCAGCAGGAAACCGCGACCACACTCCTCCCCGTCCCCATCGAGGGGGCAACAGGACCCGCAAATCCAACTTGTTCGTCCCGAGGAGGTAGGTGGGCAGAGCACACCGCCCTCCTGTGCCCATCCCCAGGGGTTCGACAGAGCCCACCTCCCCCCTGTGCCCGTTCTCCGGTGATAGACAGAGCCCACCACTCCTCTGAGCCCATTTCCAGGGGTTGGACAGAGTCCACCTCTCCCCTGTGCCCATTCCCGGGGAAGAAAGAAACCACCACTTCCCTGTGCCCATCTCTAGTGGCACCAAGGTACCACGGACTCCCTCGTGCCAATCCACGGTGGGAGGCAGACACCACTACCACTCCCCTCCCCTGTGCCTAGTCCAAGGAGCAGCCAGACCCAAGCACTCCTAGTGCTCGTCCTAGGGGGCAGCAACAGCCCACCAACCCCCTGCGCCCCCTAAGCGGTTACCAAATATCAAGACTCACCCATGCCCAGCCTAAGGGGCACCAGGGTCGACCCTTCCGCATAGCTATTCTGGGAGAGGAGTGAGCAGTCAGGGCCAGGAGACCCCCGTCGCTGAGCCCAGGGCGGATTCAGGCCCTATATACCTCTCTCTGCCCACCCACAGAAGCAGCCTGGGTCTGTCGTGTGCTCAGACCAGGGAGCAGCGAACAATAGTCCTCGCTTAACCCTTCCCACCATGGCGAAATCTGTACCTGCCCCGGGTGTCATCGGGACACCGCAGGGACCATTCACCGACCATCCAGGACTCCGCCTGTCCTGTCTTTCGTGGCTTGTACCTTTTCTTATGCCTCTTTTTGACTCTCCTGTGTCACTCCGCCCTCTGTTTCATGTCATTCCCTCTGACCCCGCTCGACTATTCTGACTCATTCTCTTATATTTGTCGTCCGCCTCTCCTGTTCCTGCCTCTTTTCATTAGGTCTCGACTATTCTATCCCGTTAGGGATAGAATAGGCGAGATTAAAGTAAGCAATCGGAAAAGTCTACCTAGCCTGCGGTTTGCGTACAGTTCATGTGAGGCAGGCGCGTGCACATCAAACACCATTGGCCTCGGCATCAGATTTCAAAGGAAGCCGCTCGCACACCACCATTTGTCTGAGCCTCGCCATCAGACTTCAAAGGAATCCGCCCCCAGGCCGCTACCCCGCCCCCCAATCAGACTTCAAAGGAATGCGCTCCTGCTCCCCCGCCACAGAAATGCCTAGAGCTTGTTTTTTTTGCATCCATTTCGCAGGGAAGCTGTGTTTTGTTCGGCGTTCTCTGTACATTTCTCGTTTTTTTTCTGGATGAAAGTGAAAGCCTACCGTGCTTGTGTACAGTAGCCTTGCTCCTCAAATGCTGTTGCTGTGTTGTCATCTCTCTAGGGACACTCAGCTTGAAAACACTTGCTAGCTGCAATGCTACATCTACTATGCTTTGCCTCTAGACACGTTGATCCCTCTCAGACTGTGCTGACTGCCCCTCCTGATTCCTAAACTGACCAACACAGTCTCTGTCTTATGATGTCTGCCCTGCCACCATTTACTTAGGACCCTCATCCTCACACACCCTCTCACCCTCACACACCCTCACTCACGCTCATACCCTCACCCACCCTCACACACCCTCAAACCCTCACCCTCACATCCCCTCAGCCTCCCTCACACCCCCTCACCCTCACACCCCCACCCTCAGACACCCCCTCACTCACCCTCTCACCCACCCTCACCCACCCTTTCACCCTCACACACCCTCTCACACACTCTCACCCCCCAAACCCTCACACATCCTAACCCTCACACCTCCTCACCCTCACACCCCCTCACCCTCCCCTTCACACCCCCACGCACCCCATCCCCTCACACACCCTCTCACACTCTATCACCCACTCTCACCCCCTCACCCTCACACCCCCTAACCCTCACACCCCCTCACCCTCACACACCCTCACCCTCACACCCCCTCACCCTCACACCCCTCACCCCCTCACCCTTACCCTCACACACACTCACCCTCAGACACCCTCACACAGCCTCAGCCTCACTCACCCTCTCACCCTCACACACCCTCTCACCCTCACACACCCTCTCACCCTCACACACAATTACACCCCCACACCTTCACCCACCCACCCCCCCACACACCCCCTCACACTCCCCCTCACACACCATCACCTTCGCACACCCTCATCCTCACAAACCCCCTCAAACCCTCACACACCCGCATACCCCCTCACCCTCGCCCTATCACCCTCACCCTCACACCCCCTCACCCTCACAACCCCACACCCTCCCCCTCACCCTCACACCCCCTCACTCTCACACACACTCACCCTCACAACCCCTCACCCTCACACCCCCTCACACACCCTCACCCTCATACCCCCTCACCCTCACCCCTGTCACCCTCACCCACCCTCACCCACCCTCACATCCCCTCACCCTCACACCCCCTCACCCTCGCACCCTCACCCTCACCCTCACACCCCCCCACAACCCCACACCCTCACCCTCACAACCCCACACCCTCACAACCCCTCCCCCTCACCCTCATACCCCCTCACCCTCACACACTCTCAGCCTCACACACCCTCAACCTCACACCCTGGCAGCCCTTACCCTCACACACACCATAAGCCTCACCCCCCCTCACCCCCACACCCTCACACACCCTCACCCTCACACACCCTCACATTCACCCCCTCAGACCCCCTCACACACCCGCTCACACCCTCACACACCCTCACACCCTCACCCTCATACCCCCTCACCCTCACACGACCTCACCCTCCACCCCCTCACACCCTCACCCTCACACACCCTGACCCTTACATTCCCTCACCCTCACACACCCTCACACCCCCTCACCCTCACACACCCTCGCCCTCACACCCCCACACCCTCTTACCCTCTCACCCTCACACACCCTCACCCCCCTAACCCCCCTCACCCCCACACACCATCACACTCCCTCACCCCTCACCCCCTCACTCACCCTCACTCACCCTCACACACCCTCACCCTCTCACCCCCTCACCCTCACACCCCCTCACCCTCACACCCCCCACTCACACCCCTTCACAACCCTTCACCCTCACACACTCTAACCCTCACACACCCTCACCCCCTGCACCCTCTCACCCTCACTCTCTCTCACACCCCCTCACCCTCACACACCCTCACACTCCCTCACCCCCTCACTCACCCTCACCCCCTCACATCCCCTCACCCTCTCACCCCCTCACCCCCTCACTCACACCCCCTCACACCCCCTCACTCAAACCCTCTCACACCCCCTCACCCTCACACCCCCTCATCCTCACACACCCTCACCCTCATCCTCACACACCCTCACCCTCACATACCCTCACTTACCCTCTCTCACCCTCACCAGCATAGCATCGCAAAACATAGCATAGCATAACAAAAAAAGCATAGGATAGCAAAACAAAACATAGCATAACAAAACAAAACATAGCATAGCAAAACACAACAAAGCATAGCATAGCAAAACACAACAAACATAGCATAGCATAACAAAACAAAACATAGCATAGCATAACAAAACAAAACATAGCATAGCATAACAAAACAGCATAACAAAACAAAGCATAGCATAACAAAACATAGCATAGCATAACAAAACATAGCATTGCATAACAAAACACAACAAAACATAGCATAACATAACAAAACATAGCATAGCATAACATAAAACAAAGCATAGCATAACAAAGCATATCATAACAAAACATAGCAAAACACAACAAAATATAGCATAACAAAACACAACAAAACAGCATAGCATAGCATAACAAAACACAACAAAAAAAGCATACATAGCAAAACATAGCATAGGATAGCATGACAAAAATAGCATGACAAAACATAGCATAGCATAACAAAACAGAACAAAACATAGCATAGCATAACAAAACAAAGCATAGGATAGCAAAACAAAACATAGCATAGCATAACAAAACATAGCATAACATAACAAATAAAAGCATAGGATGGCAAAACAAAACATAGCATCACAAAACATAGCATAACATAACAAAACAGCATAACAAAACACAACACATAGCATAACAAAACATAGCAAAACACAACAGAGCATAGCTTAACAAACACAACAAAACATAGCATAGCAAAACAAAACATATAATAGCATAGCCAAACATAGCATACCAAACACAACAAAACATAGCATAGCATAACAAAACATAGCATAGCAAAACAAAGCATAGCATAATAAAACACAACAAAGCATAGGATAGCATAACTAAACATAGCATAGCATAACAAAGCATAGCATAGCAAAACATAGCATAGCATAACAAAACATAGCATATTATAACAAAACACAGCATAGCATAGCATAACAATTCAAAGCATAGGATAGCAAAACATAGCATAGCATAACAAAACAAAACATAGGATAGAGAAACAAAACATAGCATAGCATACAGCATCACTCCGCACCACCACAGCATCACTCAGGGGCACCACAACATCACTATGCACTACCACAGCATCACTGAACGCCACAGCATCACTCGTTCGCCATCACATCACTCAGCACCACAACAGCATCAATCTGTGCAACCATTCAACAACACCTGGTTCAAATATGTTCTCTCAATGTTTCAAGCTTTATCACAAATGTAACAAAAAGATGTTATTAATTCACTTCTGTTCTTGGATTTTCGTCACAATAAAATACACTGAACATAATCTTCACAAAAGTTATTTACAAAACTTTATGCTATTGCCATTATAAATTACAATAACTTTTATTTGAGTATTAATTATTGAAAAAAAATTAAAAGCCATTGGTATTTGTAATATCAATACATGTAAGTCACGTAAATACAACACATATTGCATTACAAATGCTATAGGTGTCACATTTGCGAAAGTTATAACTATTGGTATTGTAAATGACAAAGCTAATAATTTCGCTATTTTCAAAAACAAAACATAAATAAAAAAAATTGTCATTTACAATACCAATAGCTCAAACTTTCCTAATGCGAAACCTGTTGCATTGCAAATGCTTGTCTCCTTTATTCAGTGCCTGTTGTGTCCCCATTCCTTTATCTCAATAAATGTCTTTCCTCTTTCTTTCCCTCTCTTCAATGTCTTCCCACTCTATCTCGTCTGATCTCTGGTTTACTTCACGCGAACTGGCTCGCCGACTAAGTATTTCGTCACCGACTTACATTTGTCCATATTTGATGTCAAAAGTTTGCCACCGTTTTACCCCTCAGAAAAGGGAACTGGTTTTATGGATTTGCAAGTGTGCAATATTTAATTTGTGGCGCCAAAGAGCATTGGCGTGTGGGTTCAAAAGTACTATTATTGTTGCGACGAAAAACAGCAGTTCATTTCCGGATCCAGTCATTTACATTTTTCACATTTGTTCTGATATTTCAAAAAGTGCATAAAATCGGGCTGGAACGCATTATTGATCATTTTAAAAAAACAGATGAGTAAGAAACCTCCTTGGCAATCCTGGACACCATAGTCTACACGGCTAAGTGCCTTCTCGAGAACGCCCCTCCCCCCAACCCAGTGCGTCGGTGTTTAGCAGAGAACACCAAATGTCCGTCTCAGTTTGAGGGGCGGAGAAAGGGGCCATCAGGTGAAGGAATTAACAGGTCTTGTTCCGTTCAGTTTGCACCATTGTTTTGGGAGTGCTGGGGTGGGGTAACTTTCAGTGGAATTCGCTAGCATACCCCAAATTGTAGGCCCTTGGGGGTGAGGGTGGGCACTTGGACTAAGGCGCTAATTGGTTCGGCGGTTAATGATTGGCTAATGTGTGAGGCTAGGAGTACATGCCCTATGGTATGACCCCGAGAGGGGTTGTAATACGGTCTCACGCAAGCACCTATCGAGGATATTTAATGATAGTAAACTCACTGCTGTTCTTCATAATTCTAATGTTGGCACCCTAACTGATTATTTTTTAACGGTTAAAGACTTTTATTATTTTGAGCATTCCATGGATGACATTTACCCCATTTTAGCTAGGAAACTATATTTGCAATGGAGATATGGTACTCTACCGTTAAGAGCCTTTACTAGTAGACGGTCTTCCTCTACCCCAAAAAACTGTCATGGTTGTAACTGTGACATAGAAAATGATCTACACGTTCTCTTCTTTTGTCCTGCATACTACAAGTCCAGGAGGTACTGGCTTGTACCCCTGTGCAAGAACTTGGGTTTAATACAGTGCATGCATACTTTTAGAGTACTCAAAACAGAGACAACCAGACCAATTGTATTTGCTGTTTCACAAATTCTGGCTACTATGTGGCATAAGCGAAGGTACTTAATTGCCATCCCTTAAATTGTGTGTAGTAGCTACCTGTAAGAAATAGTTTTAAAATTATTGAAATACTGCATGTTTTTATACTTTCATTTTATAATATTTATTGTCTATTTCTTATACCCACTAGCCCACAGTAATGCTACTAATTTTTTATGTCTGCAAAAATGAATCATCTGTCTTCCATGTATATTCTGTTTTTATATGTCCTGGCTCTCTTTTTATGGCTAAAATGCCGAAATAAAGATTTATGATTGATTGATTGGCTAAGAGGGAGGGAACGGCAGGGGATCATCAGATAGATACAGATACAGATTCCCCAGCACCATACGAATGGATGAATTTATGGGAGAACAAATGTTTTACTGTTTTCTGTTTGTTTTCTTTTTTCAATTAATATTTAGTGCCAACTCGCCCTAAATACATTGGAGCGCTTTACATGAGGACCAGTTACGTTTCACAAGGATACATTCATTTTGGGTGGGCAGGGGAAGATTAAGTGATTTGCCCAGGATCACAGTATTTTTTTTGTGTGCAGATTTATGTAGCGCGAACCTGACCCGAAGCTGTTGGATCTCTTTACATGAGCATCAGGTAGGTTACACAAGGACATATGTTGAGCAGGCGTCATTTCTACCCTTCCCCCAGTGCTCCCGCATTGCAATCATTGTGCTTGTGCTTATTATGTACAAATGACTGAGGTAAGGCTGACATTCTCCTTGCATGCAAAATATCTCGTCTGCCAGCCTTTTTTTCACTAATAAAGGAGTTTTATGAAACCTCCACTAATAAACATCCTCCGGCACAATTAATTCACAACCAATAGCTGTGAAGGGAAACACAAAACAAAAGGCATTACTAAACACATTTACGTACAAAATATACGTGCACGCAAAATAGGTTTCATAATATTCGTTTGTAAGCAGAGAACAGTTCGATTTATGCCATGGACAATTCACAGCCAACACCAGACACAGAAGATTACCTTTTGTTACCACGGCTGCCATCTGGATGGCTAAAGGTCCAGCTTCTTAAATCGAGAGAAATTCAAGGTTTATGCAGCTGATCAAAATACGGAAACAACCGTTTGTTTCATAAGAGAACGCATTATTTCCAGTTTTGAGTTTTGGCAGTGCCCATGCTATGCAGAAGTCATTCTTTGTTGTAGTTGATTTTTTTTTCAAATCTTTTTTATTTGAGAATACAAAAACGAACAAAACAACAAATACAACAAATACAAAATACAAATATAAAATTACTAAATTACAGTAAAGTACAGAAGCAAATATAAGGCGTAAGGATGGCCCAACGTATAATGGGAGACCGAAAATAATGTATGGTTGGACACATATGAAATTGAAGAAAGAAGATGCTATGTTTAGCATACAATAACACTTAAAAGGTACGTGCAGTGGGTTATTTATGAACACTTGATGTTTGGAAGCATTGTTCTTACCATCCATACATAATGTATTGGAGCCGTGTAGTAAGGATAGGGTGGAAGGTTGAGGCGGGAGGGGCGGGGGGGGGGGCTAGGCAGCAGCAACATGACATTAAGTAGTGTGCATAGAAGAAGAAGACTGCAAACTCACAGAACAGGTATAGATATTCAGTGTACTGTCACAGGCGTAATGCGAGACAGTTTGCCTAAGGCGGATCGTAACGGAGTTCCAATGAGTCAAGTAGGCTCCACAATTTGGTATGAGGTTTTTGCCAAGGGGGTGAATGGAGGACGTCATTATCAGCTCCCCTCATGGACGCCAGCCATTCCTGCCAGATTTTGAAAGAAACATCGGAAGCACTCTTCCTCTTGCTGAGTACGACCTTGCATGCAAGTGTAATCATGAGATCTAGTAGGTGTCTGTCGTGGTCTCTCGCTATATTCGGGTCAATCGCCCGCAGCAGGACATATGCAAATTCCCTGGGTGGCCTATAGTGGAACGTACGCTGGATACAGTTATAGATCCCATCCCAGAACTTTTGCAATGGCGGGCAGTGGAAGAGCATATGCGCAAGGTTACCCACTTCTGATTTGCAGTTCCAGCAAAGGGGGTTCTCTATAACTTTGAGTTTGAAGAGTTTTTCTGGTGTCCAATACGACCTGTTTATCAACACAACTTTAGTCTGTGATATTATCGGGGATATTTTATTGCAGAAAGGTGTGAGGTGGATTTTATCCCAGTCAAAAGCCATATTGGAGGAGTTAAGTTCATTTTCCCAGTCCCGTTCACAACTTCACACTTTCTATGTGCTTTCGGAGGCATAGGAGACAGGATCTTATAAACTTTTGAGACCATATGGCCCTTTGACATGAGTTGGATTAGTTTATGGCAGAGAGAAGAATTCTGTGGCTGAATGACTCTGGCAGATACAAGTGCTTTGAGGCATAGGAATTTGTAAAAGTCAAGTGGCTGGAGACTAAATCGTGTTTTTAAGGTGGCAAAGGTTAAAGCTGTGGGTCCTTCATAAATATCTTGCAGTAAATTCACTCCCTTTCTGGACCAGTGTTCCCAGAGGAGGAGTTGGCCTTCATCTTTTAAAGCCGGATTAAACCAAAACGATGTTAAATTGGATTTGGAAAACTTTATTTTTGCCTTATGAATGAATGAATGTGAATTTGTATGGCACTACTTAACCCGGGGGCATCAAGGCGCAGATGATGAAAACAAGCTGAATGGTCAGTGGCACCCAAGAGAGACAGCTTACAGGTAAGACTCTGAGAAAAGCCAGGTTTTAAGATTTTTTCGAAAGAGAGCAAGAGACGCTGGGCCTTAAGGTTGGCTAGAAGCGTGTTCCACAGTTTGGGGGCAAGGGAGACAAAGGCTCTCCCTCCCCACCTTGCCTTGGCAATTCGAGGTGTAGTCAAAAGATTTTTATGAGCTGACCGCAGGTCCCTGCCAGGGGTGTAGAGGGATACAAAAGATCCAATGTCCTCAGCACCCAAACCGTGAAGGGCACGGTAGGTGAGGACAAGAACCTTAAAATTGATCCTCGCCTGCACTGGCAGCCAGTGGAGATCATTTCTGATCCCTGAAACGGAGACACGTCTAGGGGCATCCACAACAAACCTTGCTGCAGCATTTTGGACAATTTGGAGGCGATGGATTACCTTTTTGCTTATGCCAAGATAGAGGGCATTACAGTAGTCCAGGCGAGGGGAAATGAGGGCCACTGAGATCTGTTTCCGAGCATCTGGGGAGAGGTAATGGGCGAGTTTCCTGAGGATCCTTAATACCCCACAGCAGGTGGAGAGGTCCTGCCAACTTACTTGTCGAAAGCAAGAGTGGTGTCAATGGTAACCCCCAAATTTCGAGCAAAAAGGGAAGGTTTGGGGTAGGTACCAAGAGCAGGAGGGCACCACTCCTCCGACCTGAGATCCAGTTTGCCCCCAAAGACAAGGACCTCAGTTTTTTCCCCGTTGAGTTTGAAGAAATTTGAGGTCATCCAGCCTGCCACGGCTTCCATGCAGTTCTTAAAATTTAAGGCCGTGGACTCCACAGAATGAGATAAGGAGACCATTATCTGGTTTCGTCGTCGTACGACAGGACTTCCAATCCATAAGATCTAACAAGTCTTGCAAGTGGGGCCACATATATGTTGAAAAGTGTGGGGCTCAAAGAAGAGCCCTGCGGGACCCCACAATGCAAAGACTTGGCCGGAGAAAGGAAGTCACCCAGTTTGACCTTTTGGGCACGCTGGTTGAGGAAAGATGTCAGGAGACCCAGAGCTGGTCCTTCCACTCCCATCTCACCAAGTCGCATGGCCAAGATGGAGGGGGACAGGGTGTCAAACGCGGCTGTAAGGTCAAGCAGGATAAGAATTGTAGACTGACCTCTGTCGACCATAGCACGGATGTTGTTGACTACCACTGTCAGGGCCGACTCGGTACTGTGAGCCCTGAAGCCATGCTGAGAAGGATCTAGCAGGCTAGCTGTATCCAGGAAGGCACTGAGGTGGTGATTAAGGTGGGCCTCAAGCATCTTAGCGGGGGTAGGGAGGAGGGATATGAAATGGAAATTTACAGTTTCTCTCTAGATTGAGGAGAGCTCTTTTAGTTTCAAGAAATACATACTTAGAGTGGGGGAAGGCTGTTGCGTCCATAGTCATTATAGCGGGAAGCGGTAGGTTATTAATGATTGATTTTTCGACTTGGATCCATACAGGAGTGTATTCCTGATAGCTGTGAAACCAATTTGCTCCCGGCTAGCATAAATAGGCCGTCTGGTAGCATCTACAGTTTGGTAAGCCCACGCCTCAACTATTTTTTTGGCAGTTGGAGTTTACGTATGGAGATTCTTGGTTTCTTATTTTGCCACTGAAATACATTAAAAATCTTATGTATTTTGGAGAGGAAGTCCTCAGACAGTAACATGGGTAACATGCTCATTAAATAATTTATGAGTGGCGTGATCATCATTTTTAAAGTTTCCATTCTGCCCCACCAGGATAAGAATGTTGGGGACCATCCATCTAGTAGTGAGGAGATCTTTTTATATAAGGCAAGTTCATTAACTTTAAGAGTACTGATTAAATCTTTCTCGAAATCAATGCCAAGATATTTAAAGCTATTCGATTGCCAGCACAGTCCGGAATCCCCCAGGATGCTTTTATCACCTATGTTGTTAAGCAGTTTTACCTCTGTCTTGTCCTTATTAAGTTTATATCCTGACACCTCTGCAAATTCCGCAATAGAGGACATCAGGGCCGGGTTCGCTAGTTCCGCATTCTCGGAGACCACTAGAACGTCATCGGCGTAAGCCGAAATTTTGACTGTAACATCTCCGAAATCTATACCTTTAATTAGGTCGTTGTTTCTTAGAGAGTACAAGAAGGGCTCGATCGCCAGAAGGAATTGCGAGGGAGAGAGGGGACAGCCTTGTCTTGTGCCTTGTTTCAACTCAAAGGAGTCCGAGAGGCATCCACCGGCCCTTACTCTTGCCGAAGGATTAGCATATAAGGCCATCACCATACGGATGAAGTCAGTTCCCAAATCAAATTTATGCAGGGTGGCTTCTATATAAACCCAGTCGACCTTATCAAAGGCCTTCTCGGCATCTATGGTGACGGCCACCGTGGGGAGTTAGTCAATTTTGCTTTTTCTAGGATATGTGCAAGGGTTTGCGTGTTATCGCTGGATAATCTGTTTTTGAGGAACCCTACCTGCGATGGATGGATCATTTGGGGCAACACTTTTTGGATTCTTTTGGCCAGAATCATGGCATAGATCTTACAGTCGAGATTGATCAGGTTTATTGGCCTATCGTTTTTCGGAGACGTGGGGTCCTTCCCATCTTTTGGGAGAACGGCAATAATGGCCTCTGCAGGTGTGCCGTGGATTTGTCCACTTTTGGCAAACTGCTCATATAAATCCTGTAGTGGTTCCGTCAGGACATTTGAGAAGATTTTGTAGAACATCGCACTAAATCCATCAGGACCCGGGGCTTTCCCAGTTTTGAGGGATTTAATGGCCTGGTTGATGTTGATATTGGGCGGTTTAATTCGTTTTGGTCGTTTGACGGAAGAGAAGGGAGTTTGCATTTATCAGGATAATTCCCCAACTTGGATCCATCAATGTTTTTGTTTTTACTGCATAGATCATTGTAGAAATCCTTGAAGATTTCAGCAATTTTGTTGGGGTCTGAGTGTGGTGTCCCTAGTTTGTCAACAATACTCTTGATGGAGGTCTGTTGCAATTTGAATTTCAGGTAAGAAGCAAGGCTCTTACCCGCTTTGTTGGTATGGCACAGTCTGAAGTTTTTCTGATGTTGAAGCCAAATCCCTGCTCTCTCGCGTCCCTATTCATGGCTGCTCTTATCTTGATTAACACGCCTCTGACTGTGGTTTTTAGGGCCTCCCATCTTGTAAGGTCTGTGGTGTCCCCTTTTTTGTTATGAATAAGACAATCATTGATGGCCGTTTTTATTGCCGCCCTGTTTTCAGCCTTTTTTAATACCGCATTATTGAATCTCCATAGAGTTTACCTTTTGACCCTGTGTTGTATTGCCAGAGACATCGTGATGCATGAGTGGTCAGAGACTACACGCGGTTCAATGGAGGTGATCTCAATGTCTGCAGTAGAATGAGCCGATGTGAGTAAATAGTCTATGAGCCATGTGGTGGGGAGTAAAATGTATAGTCTCTTCCTGTTGGATTCATCAATCTCCATGAGTCTACCAGATTGAAGCGCTTGCAGAGGTTGAGGAGTGCTTTATGTGAGTTGGTTGAACGAAAGGGGCAGCGTGAGTCCCTGTCGAGGATAGGGTCCATAGGGAGGTTCAAGAGTCACCACCTAAAATATGCGTCACGGTTTCTGGTTTAGTGTCAATGTGGGTGCAAAGTTCCCTCCAGAAACCTTGATCGTCTTTATTGGGCGCATAACCATTGGTAACATAAAACTCCCTACCATCCTTTAAAAATTTGGTTGAAACCCATCTACCCTTGGTGTCAGCATTGCTTAGCAGGACATCTATGTTAGCTCTTTTAGCAATAAGTGTAAGAACTCCGTTCTTTTTTCCCAAGGCGTCAGACCCAATAGCCCCACTATACCATTTATTTTTAATTGAATTAAATTGTGACGAATCAATTTTAGTTTCTTGTAATAGTATGATGTCGCCCTTCTGCTTGTAAGGTAGTCTAAGATTTTTCTCTTTTTGATTGGATGGTTGATTCCCTTAACATTAAGGGATACTATCTTGATAGCCTGCTTATTTGTCGCCATGAGAGAGGAGTGGGAATGATATGTCGAGCCCCATGTTATACATAATGTGACAGAAGCTGGGTGTTATAATCCTAACAAAGATAGGGTCAAGACACCACAATATGAGTGTATGAGTGTACATGTACATGTACATGTACCCGCTGTGAGCACCGTCTTCACTACCGAGTTGCTGAACTTTGCTGCCGGGATACAGAGACAGAGGGGGGAGTGAAAGAAAAAATAAAGCTGAAGACAAGGGAAAAATTATAAATTCTAATGTAACCAAGAACCCTATCCAACCCACCCACACCCCTAACCCACCCTCCCCACCCAAAAAGTACATTAAGGACATGGCAACCAGGGAGAAGTAACCAAACGAGTTTCTTTCCTCCGTGGCGACTAACTATATTAACCTGCTTACATAAGCAACAAGATATAATTCGAATGTAACCAGATAATAGGGTCTAGGAACATTGGAACATCAGGAACATGTTATAGGCACATGGTATAGGCACATCACCTCAAGGTAACTTACGTAGCTCGCAGTCCGTATTTTAACAGTTTAAGGACGTACACCAGGAATACAAAGCAATCTCCTCATATCCTGACATCACCATTATAAGAAGGAACATGGTGTCATTTTATAGTATTTAAGACTAGTGACCTAGTAGAGACATAGCGTTTATGTATAAGATAGTAGGACACTCTGATAACATGTTTTAACAAGGCTTGCAACCAACTTCAATGTTAACAATTATTGTGACCATAACCATTACGTATTAGCACCTATTGTTACCATAACCATTTCATCCATTGCGAGCATTGTAGAGTCTTATTTTATCTTAGGCACACATTTACTTTAATAAGGGAGTAAGGAAAAGTACATCCTACGACTTCGCTAGTCATGGCTGCCACGTAAGACAATGAAGATACTAAAGGTGAGCATGGGCTAGGTAGCGTACTACAAAACCATCCTGGGCCCACACCATGGTCCGCTGTCTTCTTACGATCAACTAACATATATAGGAAAAGACAGTCTGGCTGCAGTGGGTTCGTGTGAGCATCATTCCGGATAACGCTGATCACAAGGGCTAGGTGCCGTATGACTGGGTGTTCGCCGCCGTGGCAGTATCCATTTTTGAGTCCGCAGGGCCATTGAGAAATTTCTTTAGGTGTATTGGGTCCGTGAAGATTTGTGGTACTCCTTGAATCACTGCTCAAAAACGTGCAGGGCCAACAAAGCCATATTGATATTCGAGTGAACGTAGCCGTGGTCGGAGGGCAAGGACGTTTTTTCTCAGATTGACCGTCTCTTTGCAATAATCTTGGGAAATGTACACTTTGTTGGTCTTCCAGAGGGTGTGATTATGTTTGCGCATGAATGTCAGGATTTGCTCCACGTGTTGATATTTCAAAGGTTTGCAGAAAATCGGTGTAGGACCTCTTTGTTGGTGCGTGATACGACCAGGAACCCTGTGGGCACGATTGAACTCCAGCAGAGTATTGAAAGAGAGATTCGTTGCTTGGGGAAACCAGGATTCTAAGAATGATATGCACGATCCATCTTTATCTTCTGCTCCTTCTGGAATCCCAAATATACGGAGGTTCCCTCTTTGGTTCCTGACTTTCAATTCCGAGATGCGCCGTGACATGGCTGATGTAGATATAGAGAAGTCTTTAAGAGATTTGTTCAACTTCACCTCCGAGTCCTCAAGTTGGCTGATCCTGCACTCAGTTTCAGACAGCCTTACATTAGTGTCTTTAATGTCTCACTGCCGCAATTTCCTCCCTGGTAGATTTCGTAAGTTTGTGGACTTCAGCTAGTTTGAGGAGTATTGTGTCCAGCGTCGCGTTTATGTCAAGTGCCCCTTTGGTTGGCGAGATTGGATTTGGTGGTTCGGCTTTCAGCCTTTTAAGGTTTTTAGCTTCCTTTTGTCCCATGGTTAGTGCTTGATCTGTTCCGGATACTCAGCAGTTGCGTCAGATATCAGCAGTGCCGAGACGTGATTTTGCGTGCCTTGCTTGTAGAGCGCAAATACATAATCCGCAAGCGTGGGCTAGTGGTAGGCTGTGTGTTGAAAGCCTGGGTTGAGATAATGGTTATGCTTGCTCCTCAGTAACCTTGCGAATCGCGATCATTCTTTAAGTACTGTATCTTCGCCAATGTCGCCACCACCAATGACACCAGGCAGCATTCAAGCAGTAATCTTATGCCTTTTCACATTATAGTTGAATATAGATGAATGGATATCACCCTTGGATGAATGACTCTTGCCCTTTCAGTAAAATGATGGGTCAAAATACAGCATTGGCACCCTCATCGTGCATTAGCAAGAAGAAATGTCCCAAGTGTCGGCCATCTTGAAGTCAGGCAAGGCAAAAGGTGGACACTTTTCTCTTTTCCAACCGATCACAGGCATTTGGCTTCACAAACACTTAGAATAGCTTTGTTAAATGCAGAAACATGCTCGATCGTAAGCGGGCCCCCAGTGCTGATAAGTAAGCCAGATTCTCATGGTAAAGTCTCGCAATTGCATTACGGCGAGTCGGGTGCACCAAAAGAGCAGCATGCGCCCTGGCCAAAGTGTTTGCCCAGATCTGCGGTGTTGTTCCACTTATGTACTTTTCCCCGCTTTATTTGGCCTCAGTGTACAGCCTGCCCACAGTGTTCAAGAACTGGTGATTTATCTGCTTACGGGATCGGGCTGATGTAACGCTGGGCGGCCGCCATTTTGTCAGCATCGGAGCGTGGTACCTGTTTTTATCAGGGAGTTCCAATCTTCCCCTCAGATCACCCCTTGAGCGTATTTTAGAGCTCGGATCAGCCTCAGATCAGCCTCGGTGGTCACAGGCTTGCAGCGGTCTCATGGTCAATGTGGATCAGCGTTCTGATGGATCTGCGGGCCCCTGTGTGAGGAGGGATGTACTGTCATGGTTCGTGGGGCACAGAGCACAAAACCGGCAGGAAAAACAACATGCAGCCGTGATATCAGATGATAAAGACCACAACTCCCATGAATGAACTACAATTCCCAGGATGCCGTGCGAGGCGCATGCGCAGGTCAGGACATGCATATAACAATGGCAGCATCCACAAACAGCGTCGGATATTCTGAACCCGAGCCGACATTCGTAAGAGGTGCAGCGAGGTAGGAAGCTGCCTTGAATAACCTGTCTTTGAAGAGCGTGTTGTGCATTACGGGGGAAGTGCGCGAGTTGAGCGGCTGCTCCTGAGCGACCTGACTTTTACGTGCGTGAACCTGGGGCTTTGGTGTTTGTCTTTCTCGGACGGCAGAGAACAGAGGAAGCCCCGAGTAGTGTTGCTCAGGTACTGTGATCTCGGGACATCTCTGGGCATTCTAGACCGTCTTTAATGGGGAGTTGAGGACGCCCCCCAACTAGAAACAAGTTACCTTTGCTCCGTCACGGGGATTAGAGGAAAACAATCGAGTGGCATTAACGGCCACTGTATATTACTGTGCCCCTTGTTGGCGAGTGCCGGACCGGCATTCTTGCAGGGGACGTCAGACCAGGTGATTACTGGTTACCATTGATAGGCGCCAGACAAAGCTCGAGTGGCATTGTCGGCCATTACTTAGCAAAGTGCCCTCCATTGGGGAGTGCCGGGACCGGCATTCATGCGGAGGACGGTGTGAGTTCATGTTTGTTGTTTTGGGTGACTAGGAACCCGTTATCTGATTTGTTTATGACTTTGGATTTAGCATAAGAAAAAACAGCCGGGACTTCAAGGCTTTGTTGCAGTTGCAGGCGGAGCTATGGAGCTGTGAGCAGGGCTGTGGTGGAGGTGAGGCGAGGAGCAGATGAGCTGCTCCGACCTGGAGTTAAGTTGAGACCCGGCCGGGAATTGGAGGCGAGAGACTGCGGACACGCAGACACGCAGAGTAGCGACGAATTCAAGGCATCCAGGGGATAACAGTGAAGCAGTAAGTCGGAGCCAGAAAGAACGGAAGCTTGGGTGAGTCCTGCTGCTGAATTGGGAGTCCCTGGCTTTGTCCCTGCTAACTTTGGCCCTACCTGCCTCTGCTGACCTGTAGTCCTCCCGCCGCCGCTCTTCCAACAAAGCGGTTGCCGAGAGGAGGACTACCTTTCCCAGGGGGATGAGCGCCGCAAGCCGGCTACGTCATTCCACGTGCCCGGAGTGGCCTTAATTCATGCTCCTCAGCGGGTGTTCCTGCTGCTGAATTGGGAGTCCCTGGCTTTGTCCCTGCTAACTTTGGCCCTACCTGCCTCTGCTGACCTGTAGTCCTCCCGCCGCCGCTCTTCCAACAAAGTGGTCGCCGAGAGGAGAACTACCTTTCCCTGGGTGCTGAGCGCCGCAAGCCGGCTACGTCATTCCACGTGAACGGAGGCGCCTTAAATCGCGCTCCTCACCCGCGTTGCGGGAACGCGCGCGGGACGTACCGGGCTAAGCCCGGGCAAAGGCCGGGCCCTCTACGGCCCTCGGAGGCCAAAGGAGGCTGGGCTGGGCCCCCTCTTACATCTGAGAAGTAAGGTATAGATCTTTCATATTTTGTGGACAACTGATTGGACCATTGTGCCTATCGTACATATCTTTACTATCCTTATTATGGCTAAATCCATTACTAAAGCGTGCGCTGGGGGTGGGGGGTGGATTGACGCTGGACGCTTTTCTGAAGCGAGCAGAAACTGGTGAAGATAAGGATGTCTCTAGATCCATCCTGTCAAAGACTTTGTCCGTTAATAACCACAGAGGCGTCTATAAACACTGTTGCTCCTTCAGCGCCTCAGAGAATACTTGGGGCCCCGAATGGGTCTGTACTGGAAGCAAGCCTATCTATTTCCTCTGATTCACCCAATATAACTAATGTTTCGCCTACCCCCTTAGTTACATGTACCAGGCAGTTACGGTCCACCTCTGTAATCAACAGTAATGTATTAACAGGGAAAAGAAAGGCCATTGATGCTCCTAAAGGAAGTCGTCAACAAGCAAAACAGCCCAGGAATTACAAAAATATAAAATCTAACTTTGGCCAAGGCAGACCGGATGAAAATAGTACAAAACAAGTGGGGTGGGGGAGGCCTAAGGGAGCCATAGAATCTGATGACCAAAATATAGAAAACATCCTGGAGGCTAAAAAGTGTGAATTTATGAGAGCTATGGAAGATCGTTTGAGGGTATTTATCACTCCAGTCATGGATAAATTGGAACAAATTGATGGTATAGCACCAGCAACCATCCATACAGGGGTAGGAGTGGGAACTAACCAAGGTCCAAAACCGGGACCAACAGGTCCAATGGGGAGACTAAGTCCCCTAGTGCAGGCCTGTGCATAAGAACCATCGTTGCACCTTCGACCTGAAGCTTGCCCATATTTGATAATTTTGGCAAATGTCCCGAAAACCACAGGATGGCAGAGAGGAACACTGGACCACCCTTAAGAACAAGGCCCTCCACTTTTTGAGTGTTAAAACAGTTCTAGGTTATCACTTGTACAATAACTTTAAAATGATTAGAAGGGTATCATGGGTGGGAAAAACTAGGAAGACGCTTAAGGGCGACTGTGTCGTCATAAGCTTTGGTTGCCCGAGATTAGTTGAGCACATTCTGAAACAGGCTGGATCAGTTAGGATCCAGCTTGATTACGTGAATGTACTCCCACTGGAGTTTTTCTATCCAACTCATAATAACAGAGTACATGGGGAAGGTAGCCACTTTACTACTCAGTTAACTGGTTCTACGGGAGTTGTTGCTTTGAGCAATAGATATGAGGCCCTAAGCTCACTGAACACAAATGATTGACACTGTGCCATGACAAATATAGAATTTGGAATAGTTAGTCTAGGGGACGACCGTAGAGTGTGTCCTCCTATTGGATCTGATTTACAGTGTATGGCCCGCACCTTAGAAAGAGATAGGTTCACTATAATTGGTGAAAAACCTTTAATTAGTATACCTAGTGATATAGTTGTAATGAGAGATAGGTCTCTGTTACTCTGATAGAAGGGTTGTCTTTGGACACAGAGGCTCAGTTTGCGACGCCAGAAGAGGAACCCGGTCTTATTGACTTACCATTATTGATCCCCAGGGTTATAGAGAATAATAAGTGTATTCAGACAAGAGCTGCTTCTCCGGAGAATACAATGATGATCCTATCCTGGAATATTGCGGGATTACGATCAAAAATTGGGGATCCGAACTGGGAGGCTTTTCTTTCACTACATCTTATTATTGCCCTACAGGAAACTTGGGAGGCTAGAGAATCTTATTTGCTGGATGGTTTTCAATCATTTAGTAAATTTGCCATATCAGCTCCAGCAGGGAGAGCCAGAGGGGGTCTTTTGTTATTATTCAGTCTTAAACTTCTGTACAAAGCAGTGTTAGTTGGGACATGCTCGCCAAACATTTTAGCGGTGAGACTTGAGGCGGATAATTTGCCCAAAATCTTAGTGGTCAATTTTTATAATTCCTTCACTAGGGTCGATGAATTGGATCACTTAAGAGCTTTGTCAGTGTTCCTGGATGACTATGAGGCAAATAATGATGGCTTTTATTATCTTCTAGTTTTGGGAGATTTTAATACCCATGTTTGTCATCTAAAATGTCTGCACCATATAGATGCCGATGATGACTCGAGGGGGAGTATTCATTTCGAGCACACTAAAAGTGGGACGTTTCTTGAGAGTTTCTTAGCTGTACACCACCTGTCTGCTCCATCACAAGGAGACACTTCTTCTACTGTCCCAACTTTCATTGGACAGGGCAATTGTTCTACAATAGACTATATTTTAGTGTCATGTCTTTTGAAAGACACAATAGAATTGTTTGTTATTTCTTATAACGGACTTAGTGATCATAACCCGCTCGCTATGGTTATAAAAATTAGGGCGCTTAGAGGTAAAGAAGTATCGGCCCTGATTCTTAACTAAAAAATAGATAATGTATCCCAGGGGTGGAGATTAAGGTGGGAGGTGATTAACCCTGCAGACTTTCAGGAAAATTTGCCCAGGAGTAAATACGAGGACTTGAGTATATGTTTGGACATGTCTACTGATCCTAAGACAATCCTTGGTGCTTTTAGTCATATTACAGATTATATAGCAGTAAACGTAAATAGAAAAAGTAAACCTAGACTTAAAAAATGGAAAAGTTGGTTCAACAAAGCTTGTTTTGATAGTCATATGGTCCATCTAGAAGTATTAAAAGAATCTAGTAGGGACGCACAGAAGATTGCAGAGGCTAGAAGAACATAAAAAAGCTATCAAACTGAGGAAACACAAATTAAAACACTTGGCATGGGAGGAACTGTCCAAGGTGAGTGTCCTGAAAAGTAGCACTCAATTTTGGAAGGTGATTAACAGCCCCCTGTTCAATGACACAGATAATACAATCAGGGATTGTCTCATTCCCCCTGAAAAGTGGGTGGATTCCTTCAGTGGCCTCTACGCGGAAATAAATCAGTCATCTTCTGTCGTACGAGGTGTATCCATGCAGGCTGGCAAAATCAGCTTTACAGAGGAGGAAGTTCTGGAGGCTATTGAGTCCACTGCTAAGGGGAAAGCTCCAGGCCCGGATGGGGTCCCAACGGACTTGTATAGGGCCGATGCAGGTTACTTTGCAAAGGTGTTAACTTCTGTATTTAACATGATTTCCAAAATCGGCCCTCCAGCATCCTGGGGTAAAGCTGTCACGTCCCAATATTTAAGAAAGGCTCAAGAGAGGATCCGGCATGTTATTTGCCGATATCGCTCTTGGATTCAGCCGCAAAAAATAATGGGGAAAGTGGTATTACAGCGGCTGCCAGATTGGTTAGAAGATAACTCTATTGTCTCGGACTTGCAGTACAGGTTTAGAAAGGGAAGAGGCACTGTAGCCCAATGCCCCAATTTACATCTTGTCATAGGGAAGTACACAGTGGCAAAGCAGGAGGACATACATTTAGCATTCATGGATTTGTCTACTGCATTTGACCTTGTTAACCGACAAAAACTGTGGACTTCCCTGTTACACTTGGGGCTGGACCCGGTGTTGATTTCCTTTCTTGCTGATTTGCAGAGAATACTAGTGCTGCAGTCCGCTATGATGAGAATGGGAGCTTGACCGATGCATGGCCAGTAAAGCGAGGGGTAAGACAAGGGTGCATACGGGCACCCTTGTTGTTTACGCTTTATATTAATAATTTAGGGGACACACTAATCGGGACATGTAAGGACATTCCGACAGTGGGCCAAAAAAAGATCCTGGCATTGTTGTATGCCGATGATACTGTCTTAATAGCGAGAACGGCAAGAGGATTACAATCCCTATTAGATTGTTTTATTAAATTTATTGATTTTTTAGATCTGATAATTAATTTTAAAAAATCACATTCCATGTCAATTGGTGGAGGGCGGGCGAAAAAGGCATCATTCTTCTGCAAAGGGGAGGTACTTAGTAAAGTACCAACCTTCCCGTATTTGGGGATTGTCTTTGCTGACAGAAGGTCGTGGGTTATGCAACGCGCATTGAAAAAGAACACACTAGCTAGAGCCTCCAGTGCCTTGTTAGGGTTTGCAAAACGTTTGGGATGCAAGCCTCTACCGGCTCTAATGAAAATCTATAATGCAAAAAGTGTACCCATGGTATTGTATGGGAGTAAGGTGTGGGGGTATACTGACGTGAAGGAGATTCAACTTACGGAAAATGTTTTTTGTAGAAAAGTGTTGTCTCTCCCTCAATCTGTACCTTCTTTCAATGTTCATGAAGATTTGGGGGTGGGCGATATCTGTGATAAGATTGCTGTGGCACCGCTGTTAGGGTGGCTGAGAATATGGGAACAACAACCACCAAATTTAAATCAACTATTCATTCAAGATTGTCTATCCCTAGATAAGGGCCTCACAATACCCTGGATTCATTCTATTAAATCTCAAACGGATCTTATGGGCTGTCCTAACCTGTTCACGAACCCCAGACCGCTAAGCAAAATGGCCATTAAGGCCATAGAGTCCCAATTCTTGAATAGATTAAAGCTACAAAGGGAAGAAGAGGAATTGTTAAAACCATCAGTTAGAAACTTTGTAATGTTAAGTATAGGGAGAGACATCTAGCCGTACTTGGCTTACATAAGTAAACCGTTCCATGTGTTTGTGTTGTTAAGATTTAATCACAACATATTACTTTGGTTGTTATCCTTCCCAAAAGGTTTTACAAAAAGGGGACTTTAGGGCCTTGCCCATGCGATGACTATTCTGAGCAAAATATGCTCCACATGATTTTTTTATGTAAGTTTTATGTTCTGCCCCGCAAGAAATTTATCCTGCTGTTATTAAGGGCCTGTAATTTTAAGCAAGTCAGACCAGCAATGGCGTATCTACAAATGCTTGGGTCCGCTGTGGTGTGTTTTGGAGTGGCGAGTTACATTACAGGGGCCATTAGGTGTAGAAATAATCTGCAGCTACCGTAATATTACTTAGGTAAGCCTTTTCCTGAAGAGTCATTTTTATATAATTGGATAACTTTTTAAGATATGCCTAACATTGGGTAACAAACTGTTTTTAACTTTTTATAGCCATTTTTATTGTACAATAATTGCATCAAAATGTATTAAGCTGTGTTATCTGTCAGTATGTATATATGTATAATTGTTTGAGGTAATGATATGATGTGCTTTGATGGTTTTAAAGTTTTAACCGACTAAAGCAAACTTTTGACTTTGACTTTGACTTTTGACTTTGGATTGCTTTACTGGAGCTACATTATTTCTCCAATAAAGCCTTATAACTCTCATACAGTCTGTTGGTGCTTTACTATAGCGATACAGGTCATAGATCTTGGTTCCAAGGCCAGAATCCGATCCTGAGGGCAGCCAGGGATTACACCACTAGAATAGTGGCAGTCATATACCAGGCCAACTTCTCACAGTGAGAATGGTCAAATGACTTTTTTGTGATTGTTAAGTCCAGTCTGGAACGAATGTTATGATTACAGTGGTTACATATTAAGAGAGCGTGTTCTGTTTTAGAAATATGTCATGGGACTCCAGCTGCACTTCATTGTCTCTTCATAATATCTTCACTGCTGATGGTTTTCTTATTTCTACAAACTTGCCAAAAATTATTACTGAGTGTGAGTATACTATGAACATTTTGTCTTTCATTTTTTACCACTGATAGGAAATTATTATTTTCTGATGATGAACTGTTTTGAAAAACTTTATTAAAGTAAATTACTTAGTGACAACATATGACAACTTTTGTTCTAACATGCAATCAAAGAGCAACAGCTACAAAGGAAATTTTGGGTTGCTTTACCTACATGGCCTAACCTTCCCTAGACTATTACAGGAGTAATCCTGCCTCCAAATACCTATTTATCTAAGCAATTCTCCATTAATAACTAAAACAATGATGCAAACGTGTAAGAGGACTTAGGAAATTCAACAATTTTGAATATTACCACAAGCCACCAATAGACTCCATGCACCATCAAATGAAGAGATCTACAAATTACTCCAAGAGGGCTTCGATCAACGATGCATTGGACTGCAAAAAATCTACTTTTTGAAGAATGCATCTCCAAAGCCCCAAGTGCTTTACCCGCAATCTAAGCTACACAAAGACACAAGGAAACACCCCGGGATGCACAAATTCTCACATTGAGTATTTAGTGTTGAACTCATGTAAAAAAAATTGTTACCTTCCTCAAACATTTAAAAACTGTGAGGTTTAATATTCAGGACCCAACCTACTTTATCACAAAAGTTCAATCATACCGCACAAACATTGATCACCTTAGAGGGTATGTGACTCAATGCCGATATTCCACAGGACGAATCTCTTGAAGTAATTGAGCTATAGTTAGGAAGATGAGACAGGCCACAGCAGTACTGGCAAATTTAATTGTTTCTCTTTCTAAAACTGCACTTAAACAAATATTTTCATGTTTCATGGAGAAATTATTTTTCAGGTCAAAGGTACCACTGTTAGAGGCTTCTTCAGTCCAGAGGTGGCAATTCAGTACTTAGCTGAGTTAGAAGAAAGCTGAATTTACACCAATATTCTACACGTAACCAACATCTCACTATGGTACAGGTATATGGCTGACATTGTTTTGGATCTAGACTGGAAAAACTGACAACTTAATATCTTGTTTATGTGGCTGAACGAACAATCATCTGACTTGAAGTTCAATATGACCCATTGCCAACACAAGAATCATTTCATATGCATTTAGATCCGAAGACATGATAGCAAACGTATATTATCACAATTTACAAAACATAAAATTAAGAAATGCCCATTGCAATAAGACCGTTTTTGCCCATGGCACCTCAGGAATAATGTTGCTTATGGCCAATTTCTAAGATTTAAGTGCAATTGCAAAGATATTATTTTGAGGATGCTGAATAATTGACGGAGAAATTGTAAAACAGAGGGTACATTGCAAAATAATTGAAGAGTTTGTGCAAGAGAGCATTGTTCACCCGTTGTGAGTACCTTCATTAAAAAAGAGTAAAATATGAAAAAAATACCTATTATCTGTGTGACTACTTACTGCCCAAGAAAAAATGATTCTGTTGGGAACACAATTGAATTGAAAGTCTTATTGAATACATAAAAGGAAACAGTATATCCAGTGAAGGATATATCAAAGAACAAACACTGATCACAGTGGAAGAAAAGGTAAATCTTTAGTATTTAGCCTTTTGGCGTATTAATTAAAAAATGCATTAGGAAAGCTGCCAAAACAAACAATACACGGACTAGGAATACATTAGGTGAGTGAGTCGTGACTGGTGACTGAGTGTTCCAATTGATTAAACAAATACAGACCAAATCATACACATAGACAAAACAATACATTCAACATATCCACTGTAAATCACAATAGTCTCAGGAAGATACATTATTTCTTTAGTTCGTTGGTAGGACAGCCTCAATTCAAGTAGGTGTATCATTCGGTAGTTCTTCAATTTAGGGAAAGAGATAGTCAGCCGACTAACTCCAGCAGCGTGAATAAATCCCTTACCCAGGTTCTGAGGGTTACTGGGTTACCCCATTACTTTTAATGGTACTTACTGCCCAAGCACAAAACATTTTAAGAAAATAATTAACCAAAATTTGAACCTCCTATCCACACTGGATTGTCGTGTCAAAAACACTCTTCAAGGAGCATAAAGGAATATTTAATGAGGGTCTATACTTAACTATATGCAGTGACTCAGAAAGACCTCAAAGACATCTGGAAGTTGCAACCTGTTCAAGGAAACCAATGCTCTGTCTGTTAACAAATAAAGAGAACCTAATATTCCTGTGGTAATCACAGAATAACACACTGTATGTTCTTGAACTGTAAGACCATGAATGTTGCTTATGACATCCTCTATCCCTGTGGCAAATTGTATATTTGAAAGACGAATAAAGAGATTAGGAAGTAGCGCTGTGGCAGCTCTTGGTCCTTGGAGAGTGTGGCGCTGGGGGATGCTTGAAGCGCTTAACACGTGCTGACTGGGGTAAACAAATACAATGCACTCCATATACATTGGGATTCAGACAGCACAAAGCACTGTACCCATGCAGACTGAAGCGCTGGAGGAGTTGAAGTTTTGAATTGCCAGACTCAGAGTCCAACGTGAATAATGATGATGCATACTATTTTATGGCCCTAAGACTCTGAAAGAACAGGGGCCAAACAATCAAGTCCTTGTAGATTACTTGGGGGCATAAAAGCAGGTAGTCAGCAGCAGGCCAACTCATCCAGACAAGTTGAAAAGTGGCAGTCCCTCCTGCAGCCCAGCAATCAGCAGGCAGAAGGCCAACACAGTAAAGCAGTTAAGAAGAATCACAGTTTCTCCTGGCAGCACAACAGTCCTGCTGCCAATGTGCAGATGTAGAGAAAGTAGCGTCTAGTTACAAGTCCCACACAGTGTCTGACTAGGTGGGATCAGAGCAGTGCTTAATTTGTAAAATAATAAGTGCCCGGGCCTTGACCAGGAGGCCACTGCAGTTTGCACCACCCATTGCCCCGGTCATTGCTGCCAAAGCAACTACTAACCATCTCTTTTACCTGCAAGTGCAACAGTACAAATTATTCCAGGTCCCCAACGCTAAAGGAATGACTGGGGAGGCAGCTATTAGTACTTTTGAATGTTTATTGTATTTATAAACAACCATTGTTCTGCTCATCTTTAATTGAGATGATCAGGGCCACCACATGACAGACTGTCATAAGTGCAGTGTTGACAATTAAATACCTGTGCCTAGCACTGGAAACTAATTAAGTGATGATGCTGAGCACCGGAAACTGCCAGCTAAAATTAAGTACTGGATCAGAGCCCAGTACTTGTACCAAAAAATGCCTTCAAAAGAACTCTCTGTGGTGCACAAAGATCTCTTTTAGCCCAGCCCTGACTCCAGACCATCAGTAGGGGGTAAATCAGCCCTTTGTGAGAGGGCAGTACACAACCTATTCAAATGTAAGTGTGAACCACCTCTCCCTCATGCTGCCCAGAAAGACTATCAGTATGTAGATGAATACATATATATCTAGTCATACCCAGCCCTTCCTGTGTTGTGCACACAGAGTAGCTGTCACGCAGACGTATATTAGAGACAGTCTGCAAAGCACAAAGAGTTATAAGCACAGAGAAACGCCCCCTTTCTAAAAATGCCATTCCTAAAATAGTAATATCAACCTCATCAGTAAGTAGGATTTATCACTACCATTCGAAACATACCAAATATGGTCGCGCCACTCCTTTCTGATCAGTTATTACCACTTAAACATATATAGGGGAATTCCCAAGGCTAGCCTATGAGAGGAGTGGGCTTCACAGCAGTGAAAAACTAAATAAGCTGTTTGTCACTACCAGGACATGCAAAACATAAGGTACATGTCCTACCTTTTATTTACAGAGCACCCTGTCCATGGGGCTAACTAGTGCTTAGCTTAGGGTTGACCTATATGTAGTAAAGGGGGAGTTTAAAGCTTGGCAGTTGTTTTAAATGCCAAGTTGTTGTGGCAGTAAACTGCACACACAATTCTGCAGTGGCAGGCCTAATACAGGTTTGAACGGCTACTTCTGTTGGTGGCATAGTGCTGCAGGCCCACTAGTAGCATTTAATTTACAAGATCTGGGTACATGGTATAGTACTTTTCACGCCACTTACAAGTAAATCAAATATGCCAAACAGGTGTAAACCAATCATAGCATGTTTAGGGGAGGGAGCACATGCACTTTAGCACTGGATACCAGTGGTGAAGGGCCCAGAGTCCTAGAGTCAACATAAAAAGTTCAGAAAAAGGAGGAGGTAGGCATAATGTTTGGGGATAACCCTGCAGAAAGGGCCAGGTCCAACAGTAATCCATTCACAGACCTCTAAATTAGGCCCATATTCTCTTCCCTGGGGATGTTTTTCTTCTTTCTACAAACTTGTTGAAACGCATTGCTGTTTATGTGTAAAATATTATATTTCTGTTCTTCATTTTTACCCAATGATATTTTTTTAAAGAAATTCACCTTTTCAGATGATGAACTGTTTTCCAAGACTTTTTTTTAAAGTAAATTGTTTAATGGAACAACTGATTACAGCTTGTGTTCTAACATACAAAGGAAGTCTAGTAAGTTACTTGTTGGTGTTCCTTAAGAATAATTCCATCATTCCTTTTTTGCATGGAAGTTCTGCACCATTCTCGAACCAACGTCACTGGTCAACTGGAACTCATCGCCAATTTTGGACAGGTCAGTCCAAATGCTACGACAAAATTTCCATATGCCAGCGCACATATGCCCAGAACAAGTAAAATGTACGTGATATGACCCTTAAACAGCAAGTAAGATAGTAGGACAAATGTACTCTTGTTAAAATCCGCAGGTGCGTTGACAATCAATACCGAAACAGGCACAGCAACAATATCGAGCACAGCTAACACAAGAATGGGCTTTTGTATAGCATTGTATTCTTGGTATAGTTTGTGTCATTTCATCTGGTCAAAACGTTAAAAGCATTTCTTGCTGAACAGGCGAATTCAGATAAGCACTGAGGAATTATTCTTTTTTTAGATACATAGCCGTGGCATTTACACTCATTATGTGTTTGCTTATACAGTCTTTGAAACACAATAATGTGTTAGAATGGATAAAAAGGATGACATTCCCTGCTGCAGGTGGGAGATAACATTAAAAAGGTAACACTGTATTATATAGAATGGTGGTCATTGATGGCAGTGCAGTTTTATTGTGCTGCTTTGGGTGATCCTCATTAAATGCACAGATATTATACAGTGCATGTTAAAAGAAAGTTTCTGGGTCTATGTACATGGTGAGTCATTCAGGTTCTCCAGCTCATGTAAGGATTTGAATGTGTATAAGATTTTTCTTGACTGATGGAATATTCTCTAATATAATGCCCCCAAAGATCTTTACAAAAGCCTGCAAGAAGTGTGCTGCCAAGGTAAAACCACTTTAAAAGTCAGATCAATTTCGTCTGTTGTATGCTCATTTTCTATTCTGACATAGGTGAACGTTTTGTTGTAAATGAAAGGTAAATAGAGTAACTTACTCTCTGGCCTACTATGGAGTCTAATGACTGATTGGTGATAATTATTTTAACGTCACAGCCGATAAAGTAATTGTAAGGTATCGGTAAAATTCAGGGGCAGTCTCTGCCAGATGAAAAGGTGGGAAATGCAGACTAGTAATGGGAGAGAAAACTTCTTCATCTTGCTATTTTCCAACCAAGGGAGCCGGTTCAGAAAACAGTTGGCTATAACACGCCCAGCCACATGGGTGACTTGTCAAATGGCACAGCATGTTATATGACTGAACCAATGTATGTATGTATTCATGTGGTATTTGCACTTTGTCAACCTTGGCAAAAGGCAGTGGAGTTCTGTACAGGGTCAAAGGTAAGCATATACAGTCAACAACTGTGATGCACTCCTAAATTGGATTAGCTTTAAGGATGCCTGATGCATACAGGGATGATGTTCTAGATCCTTGGTGCACAGATGGAAAAGGGCTGCTGCCTTTTTTTCTTCTTTTTTACACTTTTTGGTCTCTAGCCTGATGGTGTCCTCAATGAGAATGTGCTGAGATCCACCAGAGATGATGCGCTTGTCTGCAAGATAAGCAGGAGTGCTTGACATGATGGCTTCGTAATTGATGCACCTGGTTGTGAGGTTAGTGTGGCACCGATTAGAAGTAGGGCAAAGCGGTATCCCCATATTATCTGGGTGCAGCAACACCAGAGAGCTTTAATGGCTGGAAAATCCCGCCTGTAAAAATCATATGAAGATCAGACTGCAAAAAACAACAAAGTATCAGCCCTCCTCTCTACCTCACCTACTCCCATGCCACAGGTACAGCATGTGCTGCTCTCCCATGCCAGTCAATCTCGCACCTACCTCACCAACCCCGCTCCCATATACCACCTGTTGATCACGGCAGGTGGTGAGTAGAAACATTAATCCTCACAGACTAGGAAACACAGTGGTAAATTTGACCAAGAAAAATCAGGACTGCATGGTTCTTCCCCATTCTGTAGGGATGAACATGGTATTAGTGGGGAATAAATGCAAAGTACCGGGGTTTCACTGAACATTACAGTACACAGAAATCATGAATATGCAATCACAGTGGAGAGGTCTGTCATGTATCATATCTGGGCAGTAATTAGTCCATACATTGCCATAGGGCCTAGAAATACAGTTTGAACGTATATTTTTGTCCACCAGCAGGGGAGGGTTCAAAAGGAGTAAAGAAAGAACGTTAAAATGCAGAATCTTAAAATGGTGTGATCATACATACATCAGGGTATAAACATGCACAGCACAGGCCAATGTACCCTTTACATTGCGTTTGCAGCATAAGAGACACACAGACTTAGTCAACTCTCTGGTATGGACTAGTCATGTTATCCAAATATTGTCTCAGAATGCCCCAGAATTGATTCAGTCTCTCATGCGGAACCGGAAGCCCTGCGAATACCTCACCAGTTTCACCACAATAAGTGGCGTCTTGGACCCAATCTTTTAAAATGGGAGTCAGGTGCTTCACCCATGAACAAATAAGTTGCTGTCGAGGCAGCAGCAGCACAGCCACTATCCTCTAGGAATGTACTCTCTTGGGACTGCCTTTGAGATCCTCTGTGGCCGATCATTTGAGGGCTTTGCACTGGCTTCTTATAAAGCCTTCTATTTAAGACCTTTGTTGAGGTTCACAAGCCCCTTAACCAGACTGGTGCTGGATATTTTAGGGCAAAGATTAGTCTCTATGACTCTTCCAGATGTCTTTGCTCTGCCTATGCTTTTTTGCCTAGAATTCCTAGAATGCAATGATCTAGGGTCTGGTGGCAGATCCTTCTCTTTTCTAGGGCCATCAGCCTAGAACAAACTGCCTCCAGAACTTTGGACCATCTCAGTTACCTCCATGTTCAGAAAGAACCTAAAGATGTGGCTTTTTAATCTAGTTTACATCTGATTTGGTTTCCGGTACAGCGATTACAGACGTGCAGAGCGCCAGGCACTCACTGGAGTAACAGTGTACTATACAAATGTCCTTTCAGTCATTCATTCATTCATTCATTTATTTAAGAAGTCAATGTGTGCATTAATAATCCTACCTTATCAATGTCCTCCAAATTGGACTTTACGGGCAAGACATTTCCACGGAAAGTGAAAAAAGCCAGCACGATC
This sequence comes from Lissotriton vulgaris, assembly GCF_964263255.1. Lineage (NCBI taxonomy): Eukaryota > Metazoa > Chordata > Amphibia > Caudata > Salamandridae > Lissotriton > Lissotriton vulgaris. The sequence goes on along the minus strand of NC_141696.1, from coordinate 512,013,794 downwards.
AGTGTAGCAGCGCAGATTTAGTATACACTAGAATGATCGACTGGGGTCTTGCAAATGGAATCTTAGTAAGTTAGGCTCTTGGAACAGAGTTTATAGAGAAGCGTGCATCTTCAGGGACCAATCACTGGCTAACATGTATATTATAATTCACTGAATGTTCACCTATTCACTTTCGATCATGGGTCCTTCTCTAGTGACACCAGCACTTCGAATTCCTCCAATCATTCCCTATTCCTCAAATGTTGTGGTCTATAAGCAGAAGTAATGGTTACCTACTACCCATTGTCAATATTTATTTTGATTGATTGTTTGCTCACATTTCGATGTAAACCCAGGTTACTATGTACTAAAAAGCAATAAAGTACACGAATAAAAGTTTCAACGCAGCCTACAAAGTCACTGGTGATGATCTTTTAGGTGTTCTAATGTTGATGATATCACATGTGATAATAGCAATAGAGAGCATTCCTCCTATTGAATGCTATAAATTATTATTATTTAAAATTACCGCTAGAAGTGAGCCTTACCTCATACCGGTGCCTGTGACGTTCTTCTATGACAGGAACATTGCCATAAAGTTTTCCTGAAAAAACAGACATATGTATATTAAACAAAATAACTACTTTCCTTATTATACATACAATTTAAATAAATGATAGACATGGATACTGGCAGTACACATTTAGGACTGCTTTACTAACCCGAAGAACAGTGTGTGTTTTCATTCTGAGGGGGAAGGGTGTAAAAAAGGTGACCAATCCCACAAAAACTAAACTGGGATCTAACTGTACCCCCTCACAAATATGCACAGTCTTTATTGCAATCATTGTTAAAACATCAATACAATAGAAATCGGAAATGGTGTTTGCCCAGTAACTTTGAGACTCTTGGTCTCCATTCTCCTATGACTAAGTATCGTGGGCTAACACTACTGTATAGAAGTCGGTGAAACATCTTTGTACATTCCTCTCCACTGCCTCTTTATATTCTCATCCATTAAATTAAATTAAAGCTACAGATGTCAAAAAATAGCAGGATCCCATGATAGGATGATATGATTAGATTATCAGAGTTATAATGCTGGATTTTCTAAAACCTGTCCTGTATGGCTTCATGTACTATTACTGTGCCTGCAGAAAGTGGTAATAATGTGCGTACCAACTCTTTGCAATCACTAAATTACTTTGCGCATCTACCTATATATGAATAGGTCTGTTCAGAAAATAAAGGAGCTGGGGAGGGTCACAATCCGACCAGATGCAGCTCCTCCGTTATGGCGGAGGAGCATCGCTGTTCTCAACATGTGACCAATGCAGTTCCTCCGTTATGGCGGAGGAGCGTCGCTGTGCTTAACATGTGACCAATCATACATCTCCAAAGCACCGGAATGACCTAAGCCGTACAAATCACCACACAACCCACTGCATGCAACAATCCACTCTGTGCCTCCACAAACTCAAAAACACCACCTGTACCACTCCCCAGATCATCACGCCACAAACATCAACAGTCAAAAGAGATGCATCTACCGCTCCAACCTTCTGGTTACCGAACTGCTGGTGGACCCTACAGACTCCTGCGAATACCTTGCACTCTCTATCTCCCACAACACCTCACAGCTGTGCAAACTACATATCATTTACCACCTCCCAGGCAAGAACAACACCTTTATGGACCTACTCATGGAAATCATCACATCCAAGATCTCCCCAAACTCTAATGACATCTTCCTTGGCGACTTCAACTTGCATTGGAACGACCCTAAGGATCCTCAGGTCATTGCCATTAGAGACTTCTTGGCCGATCAAGCCCTTATCCAAGCCTGCTCCCTCCCCACTCATTCGAAAGGTGCCACCCTAGACTGTATCATTGCTAAAGAAGCAGCGATCAAACTTATCTCTATTAACCCTTGTGACTGGTCTGACCACCACACCATCACCTTTCTCCTGCCCAGCACCCATAAGACATGGACATCTCAATCTGTGATTCCCAAACGATGGGGAAGAGACACCAATGACCTTGATCACAAGAAACTGGCAGCGCGTTGTGAGACAGACCTCAACCCCCCTGTGTACTTTGGTCGATATCCTAGCAGATCATTACTCTTCTACCATATCCGACATTCTCGATGACCTCGCACCACTAAAATTAAAAAGAACCCAGATCAAAGACCGAAATCCCTGGTTCAGCAGATCCCTCAACAAGGAGAGGAGATCCCTTTGACAGACTGAACGTAACTGGAAACAACACCCTTCAGCAGCACATCTAAAACTTCTCCGTCAGGCCAGAAATGCCTACAATAAGAAAATCCTCAACTCAAAAAAAGAATTCTTCAGAATGGAACTGGAGAATGCCAAAAATCGACCTCCCAAACTGTTCGACTTTGTCAAACACCAATCCAACAAACTAGCGAAAACCTCCAAATAAATACTTAAACCCCTAATAACAAGTGAGGAATTCTCTTCCTTCTTCTGCGACAAAATCTCTGCCCTAGGTAACGAACTCAAATCGGTAACTCAACACCAAAACCAAAATCTGTCAGCTCTACCTCTTCTCCCTGGGTTATCCTCCAAAACCTCACCCAAAAACCTAGCGCACTGGTCCAATTTTAAAATCTATGACGAACACTCTATCTCGAAAACTCTTGCCTCCTTAAACCCAATCAATCAATCAATCAATCAATCAATCAATCAATCAAAGCATTTATATAGCGCACTACTCACCCAGAAGGTCTCAAGGCTCTAGGGGAGGGGGGTCCGCTACTGCTCGAACAGCCAGGTCTTGAGTTGCTTCCTGAAGGCGAGGTATTCCTGGGTTTGGCGGAGGTGGGTCGGGAGGGAGTTCCATGTCTTGACGGCGAGGTAGGAGAAGGACCGTCCCCCTGTGGTGGATCTTCGGATGAGGGGGACGGCGGCGAAGGCGTGGCCGGTTGATCGAAGCTGGCGTTTGGGAGCGTAGAAGTTGAGGCGGCTGTTGAGGTATCCTAGGCCTTGGTTGTGTAGGGCTTTGTGTGCGTGGGTGAGGAGACGAAAGGTGATTCTCTTGTTGACCGGGAGCCAGTGCAGGCCTCTCAGGTGTCCGGAGATGTGGCTGCGACGGGGGATGTCCAGGATGAGTCGTGCTGAGGCGTTCTGGATCCGCTGGAGTCTCTTCTGGAGTTTGGCGGTGGTTCCGGCGTAGAGGGAGTTGCCGTAGTCCAGACGGCTGGTGACGAGGGCCTGGGTGACCGTCTTCCTGGTCTCGGTGGGGTTCCACCGGAAGATCTCACGTAGCATGCGCAGGATGTTGAAGCACGACGAGGAGACGGCGTTGACTTGTCTGGTCATGGAGAGGGAGGAGTCCAGGATGAAGCCCAGGTTGCGTGCGTGGTTTGTTGGTTTGGGTGCGCTGCCTAGGGCGGGGGCCACCAGGAGTCATCCCAGGCAGAGAGTGAGGATCCCAGGATGAGGACTTCCGTCTTGTCCGAGTTCAGTTTCAGGCAACTGTTCTTCATCCATTCGGCTACCTCTTTCATCCCTTCGTGAAGGTTGGCTCTGGTGGTGGCTGGGTCGTTGGTGAGGGAGAGAATCAGCTGGGTGTCGTTGGCGTAGGAGATGATGTTGAGGTTGTGCTGGCGTGCGATGTCTGCGAGGGGGCTCATGTAGACGTTGAAGAGGGTTGGACTGAGCGAGGAGCCTTGAGGAACGCCGCAGATGACTTCGGTGGCTTCAGATCTGAACGGGGGGAAGCGGACTCTCTGTGTCCTTCCGGCGAGGAAGGAGATGATCCACTCCAGTGCCTTCTCCTGGATTCCGACGTTGCTGAGTCGCTGCACTAGTGTACGGTGGCAGACAGTGTCGAAGGCCGCGGAGAGGTCTAGGAGGATGAGGACTGCTGTTTCTCCGTTGTCAAGCAGTGCTCAGATGTCATCGGTGGCTGCGAACAGGGCGGTCTCGGTGCTGTGGTTGGCCCGGAAGCCAGACTGCGAGAGGTCGAGGGATCCGTTTGTCTCGAGGAAGGCGGTCAGCTGCTTGTTGACGGTCTTCTTGATGACTTTTGCAGGAAACGGGAGCAGCGAGATGGGGCGGTAGTTGTTGAGGTCGGTGGGGTCGGCCGATGGCTTCTTTAGTAGAGCGCTGAGTTCGGCGTGCTTCCAGCTCTCCGGGAAGGTAGCGGTGTCGAAGGAGGTGTTGATGATGTCCCGCAGATGGGGTGCGATGACAGCGTCGGCTTTGTTGAAGATGTGGTGAGGGCAGGGGTCGGTAGGAGATCCGGAGTGGATGGAGTTCATCGTGCGGACGGTGTCTTCGGTGCTGATCGGGGTCCAGGCGCGGAGGGTGGTGGTGGGGGGCGGTGGTTCGGTCGTGGCGTGCGTCGGTTGAGTGCTGAAGCTGTTGTGTATGTCCGCGATCTTGTTGTGGAAGTAGGAGGCGAGGGAGTTGCAGAGGTCTTGCGAAGGGGTGATGTCGTTGTTTCCGGCGTTGGGGTTGGAGAGCTCTTTAACGATGTTGAAGAGTTCCTTGCTGTTGTGTGCGTTGTTGTCCAGTCGTTCCTTGAATGCGGTTTTCTTGGTGGCGTGGATGAGTTGGTGGTGTTTTCGGGTGGCGAGCTTGAGGGCAGTCATGTTGTCCGGTGTTGGGTATCTGCGCCAGGTTCTCTCGAGGGCTCTGCAGTTCTTCTTGGAGCTCTTGAGTTCGTCGGTGAACCATGGGGCTTTCTTGCTACCGGGTCTGCTTGGCGGGGTCTTCAGAGGGGCGAGGTCGTTGCTGATCCACTTTGCGAGGTTGGTGGCCGCCTGGCTTGGGTTCTTTGCGCTGGTGGGAGGGTTCATGCTCAGGGAGGTCGCGAGCTGGTTGGCTGTGATCTTGTTCCAGCTTCTGCGTGCAACCTGTTGCTGGTGGTGGTGGATCGTGGTCCTTCTGAAGCTGAAGTGGACGCAGCTGTGGTCCGTCCAGTGGAGTCCGGTGGCGTGGCTGAAGGCGATGTCCTTGCTAGATGAGAAGACGGGGTCGAGTGTGGTAATGATCTTCTCCCATCTAACTGCCTAGCGGCAGGCTCTCAAGCTATCATCCCTTCTTGAACTGCAATAATCAATGCCTCCCTCCTCCAAGACTCAATTCCTGACTTGCTCAAGGCTGGCCAAGTTGTCCCCATCCTAAAAAAAACCACGCTGGACCCTGCTTCCACTGAGAACTATAGATCCATTTCCAACATCCCACTCCTAGCCAAAGTTCTGGAAAAATGTGTACAACAGCAATGAGCCTACACATCAACAAATATTACCTGTTAGATGACTTCCAATCCGGATTCAGATCTGGCCACATCACGGAAACCACCCTCCTCCACTTTATAGATGACGCTCTCCAAGCCCTTGACCAAGGCAAAACCTGTCTCCTAATCCTCCTAGACCTTTCCTCTGCCTTCGACACGGTTAACCATCAATTTCTCCTGGAACGCCTGAAATTCAGGATGGGGTTGGAGGGCACCATCCTTGAATGGTTTTGCTCCTTCCTCCAAAAGCGCACCAGAGAGTCCTCATCAACGGTAATCTACCTGCCCCATCTCTGGTCACAGTTGTCGTTCCCCAAGGATCAACCCTCTCACCTACTCTCTTCAACCTTTACCTTGAACCTCTCACTGAGGTTCTACATGCCGCTAATTTCTTCTACCATATGTACACCGACGATACTCAAATCTACATAAACATCTATTCCCCTGAGGACATTTTCTCTCTGAATGAGGCCTTGAAGCTAACAGTCCACTGGCTCACCGCCAACCAGCTTAAACTCAACACAAATAAAACTGAATTCCTTCTGATCTCTCCACCCAAACCCAATCCAGACATCCAGGGATGGATCAAGGCCATCTCAGCACTAAACTGCCCTCCTACCATTGTTAACTCTGCGAAATCCCTTAGAATAACCCTGGGCGGCAGTCTGAACAGGCGTGGCCATATAAACTCAATGGCCATACCGGCTAGATCCCACCTGAACTACCTAAGAAACCTGAAACCCTTCCTCGATGTGTCCAACCTTAAAATGGCAGTTCAAGCACTAGTCATTTCTAGATTAGAATATGGATGCTCTACCCTTGCAGGGCAACCCAAAAAATCTCTGGCCCCATTGAAAGCCTACCTCAACACCGCTGCCAGACTACTAACCGGCTCAAAGAAATTCGATCACATCTCTCCCCACATCAAAGCACTGAACTGGTTTCCCCTAGAGGCCAGAATCCAATTTAAACTGGCCTGCATTACTCACAAAGCTCTTTATAACAACTCCCCTGCATTTCTGGCAGAAAAACTTGTGGTATCAGGTGGACCCAGAAACTCCGTTCTGCCAAAGACCTACTGCTGCAACCTGCACGCTTCCGGGAAAAAAAAACCTACAACCGGGCCTTCACTGGGGAAGCGCCAAGGATTTGGAACTCTCTCCCCCCCGCCATGAGAAGACTTCTATACTTGGCAAATTTTAAGTAGGAGACAAAAACCTTCTTAATGGGTAAATACCTCGCCTAATGAACACGTTACATTACTATCCTTCTATGGACGATACCCATTCCTGCACTCCTGGGCATTCCCCCAAGAGTTGAGACTATGTACTTTCCTGCACAATGTATCTACCTGTTTGAATTTCCTTCCCACATGTAGCTGGGACTTTGACTACTTGTTTCCTTGCATTATGTGTCCCCTTTTTTACCCAATTGATCCCCCTTCCCTTCGCTCTGTACAACACCCTTAATACTGTAAAGCGCTCTGATACCCTCACGGGTCAGGTTTGCGGTCTATAAAATGATAAAATATATAAATAAATAAACAACTGCACATAACAAACCCACTGCAATACTTCCCCATAGTAATGGAACACTGTACCACAGAACAACACCCGTCATCACATGCAACACACCCACAAAATCACGCATCAACATTGAGCCTAATACACTGGGCATATATCTCAAAAGAAGACAATCTGCAAATCAAGTCCCACTCATCTGTATAAATCTAAATGACCTGGACTAGCCCACCCCAACTCAACTAAATTATACAACTCTCCACACAGGCCACCTCACCCATCTGTCCACTTCCCATCCTCGAACACAACTCACCTAAAAGCAACCGCAACTTCAAACAATAACTAACACTGCAACACATTAACCCATGTCTGTGTATCCTCTAAGACATATCTGGTGCAACGGCAACCTCGTGTCATCAAGCACTGTCCTAACACATCACGTCAAATTGGCCTTATGCCGCATCCTATGACTCTCCATCACCTATTGCATAAACTACTGAATGATCTATTGTGCCACCGACTAGAACACACCAAACGCAGAAAACATCAAAGAATGATGTAGATATAGACAACCTGACTGATCCTTCAACAAAAATAATAGTAGGAGCTCGGGGGAGGGTCAACATATCATCAATTATTAGTATACTCCAACCGAGCTAACAACACAATCAATTCCATATCTAAGAAAGGTTTGGAACATTCTAAAAATATGCTGGAGCTAGGCTAAGATGAAGACCAACTAATATATAGAAAATAGTAACCCAATCAGCAAACAGAAGCAATAACCAGAGTGGGCAGTACAGGTCTAAAATGACCCCAAATGACCGATCCCACACTATAGCTAACTCATATGTAGATGTAGGTTTAGCAGATCCAACTCTGCAGAGACCAACCAAACATATAAAAATTCCACATAAGTTTGGTTGGCTCATTGAAAAACCTATCTCCCTGTAAAACACATCCACAGCGAGAAACCTAATCCACTTCACACCATGTATACTCATTGGGTCAGGCCGTGTACATGGACACCCTGTCCACTGCTCCTCCTTTCCATGGGCAAATTCACTGCAGGAGACAAGCTCTGCATCAAAGCATTAAGAGACCAAGCAATTGGCAACACTGTGCTGTGCCATGAAACCCTATTCAAGCACCAGCCACAATCCTTGTCAGGGTGAACCACAAAAAGTGACTAAATTAACCTGTTCTTAACCCACTGGTAGCTTGGCACAAAAGCAGTCACTCTTAACGTAGAGGCAATGTGTAAAGTATTTATGCAGTACGTAAACAGCATTAAAGGTAAAGGACAACACCACAAAAGTCCCCCACAATTTTGAAAAATAAAGTAAATCTTAATAAATTATTTGGCACCAAAACAACAAACATCCAATCAGTAGAACCGGAATATTGAATTTTTAAATTTTAAAGTGAAACAAAGCACCTAAAAGATCAAAGCGGTAACCTTGGACATCTAAATGTGTAAAAACAGGGCAAAGTTGAAAGTTATGGCCAATCGCAAAGGAGTGTGGTTCGGATACACAAAGCTGATATAACCTGGTCTCGGCTCACCTTCCGCCTTAGAAGTAATTTTGAAGAAAAATGTCTGAGAAGATAAAGTTCAGCGGAGCAAGGCATTTGGCGGTGTCCGAGGAGGAGGCATTGCCGTCTGGGAGTCACTAGGCGAAGTTGCGTTGAGCATTTCTACATTCAGACTTAGTCTCTTTTATGGAAGTTGACAATCTCCAGTAGGATGAAGCTGTAAGCTGTAGTTGATGAGGGCTCCACAGGGCCAGATACCCATTCTGCGAGGAGCAGCTGCACAGGAGTTGCTACTGCAGAGAAGAACGTAACAGGAGCTACTGCAAATTCAGTCTGACGGGCGATGCTCCTTGGGGGGACTGGCAAGCAGGTAGGTGCCAGTCTCCTCTCGGTATTGAGAGCACTGTAGTATGTTAGTAATAATCGTAGCAATTAGAGGTTATCTCTTTAAGATGTGTGTATCCTTTAAATGTAGTAATGTTCCACAAGACAATGGGTCTCAATTTAAATCCAAGGAAATGCAGTTGTTCTTTGCTTCAAAGGGAATTAATCATAAGTTAACTCCATTATACCATCCTTCCTGTAATGGTGTTGTAGAGAGACTTAACAGGGTCATCAAAAATACTATACAGTTGTGTATTAAATCTAGACTTGTGTGGGAGAGTGAATGTAAGAAAATGTTATGGGCATACAGAGTAACTCCCCATCCTTCTTCTGGAAAGTGCCCATTCTCTTTAATGAGATGTAGAGTTCCTTTTTCAAAAACTAATCCTGGTTGGATGAAACGGAATGATATGTTCTTCTACAATGCTGAAGAGATTAAATCCAAATTATCTTCTTCTGAATCTAAAAATAAACTGTATCATGACAATAAGCATGGTTCTAAACCTGTCAAATTACAAATTGGAGATTTTGTCCGTATTAAAAGCACTAGAAAGGTCCCTAAAGGTCAAAGCAAGTTTAGTTCTCCAAAAAAAGTTGTGAAAATTCATGAAAATTCTGTCACTTTAGAGAATGGCGAGAAATGGCATTTAGGTCGTTTAGCTTTAGCTCAACATCAACACGAACAAATTCTCAATGATAATGATAGTGTTCATGCAAAGAAATCTCATGGCCATTTTTAGTGTTTAGACTATGATCAATCTGATACTTTGTGTGATAATCCTATCCAAAATTCTATTCCTGTTGGTCTTAATTCCAATATAGATGGTAATTGTATTCATAATGATCAAGAAGCTTCTTCTGCAAATGTAAGTGATAATTGTATTCGTGATGACCAAGAAACTGTTTCTGTCCAGAAATCTTCTTTGGGTAGGTCAGTTAAAAGACCAATGAAATACAAAGAATTTTTTTTTTATAAATACATTTTTCTTTTTTTTTTTTTTAAACAAAGAGGGGAAGATATGTAGTATGTTAGTAATAATCGTAGCAAATAGAGGTTATCTCTTTAAGATGTGTTTAAATGTAGTAATGTTCCACATTCCAAGCATGCTGTTACAGAATGTTCTATGTATTACTGTTGGTTAGTTTCCTGTTGGTTGTGGATCTAACCAGACTTGCTTTTATTCTTGGAATAAATCTTCAAGAAACTCCTTTATTTGCTTGCATCCTTCTTCCAAGATACTACAAGCACCTTGAGGCAGAACATTTTATAAATCCCAAGTTTGGGATTTTGGCACTTTTAGCACCACTTCTAAGGGTCCAGGACTAGAAGGGTACCACTTGGTGGGTCAAGACTTACTCAAGTTGGGTCCAAGTGCAGGTTCAAGATGTTTGGAACTTTTTCCGTCCCTGAGGCTCCGATAAGGACGCCAGCCAACTAGCCCTTGGAGTCACTCTAGAAATCTTGAGTACAAGCAGAGGAGCAGGTCTCAAGCCACAGGGCAGTCCTCTGAGGGCATGGGGCAGGCTTCAGGGAGCAGGGCAGTTCTCTGAAATACACAGTAGCCCACGCACAACAGGGAAGTCCTCTGCAAGTCCTCATAAGGTCCAGAAATGAACTGAAGAGTGGGTCAGAGAGTTCCAATTTTATACCTGGTGCCAGCTTTGAAGTGGTTGAATCTTCTGGAGATTTCTCCCCACAGAAGTTTCTGGCATATACTATCTCCCTGCCCAGGTCCCAGGATGTCCGGAGTCACAAAAGACTATTAAGATGTTGCATATTTGATGCTTTTGTTACAATGTCAAATCAGTCCTTTCTTAATGTTGTTGCTACCTATCCAATTAGAATCCTATTGTGGTTCCTTTGATATGACCTTACCTAGCTGAGATTCCAGTCTCAACAGTTGGAGTCTGGTCAGCTGGTGAGATACATGTTATGTCTCTGAGCTGTAATTAAAAGATAAGAAGCTTTACTACAGAATTGCTGTGGTGTGATATTTCTTACTTACAACATATGACATTCTTTGTGTGTGAACCGAGTTAGTGTCTTTTTAAGTGGAAGTGGGGATGTACATAGCCCCACGCCCTCATGTTGCCAGGATGGACCATCCTGCCAATACCCAGTCCCCTATTGTGTAGCTGTCTCGTAGGAATATAAGAAAGCCAAACTGCAAACTATCAACTACACCTAGTCATGTGGCTGCACTTATTCTCATCCTGCTGCTAAAACACTAACTAATTGGGTGGCAATATCAGTTAAGGAGTTTTACCAATGATAAGGGTCTGATAGAATTTTTTCCAGCACAATATACACTTTACTGGATTTTAGGTTTAAAGCATTTTATTAAGACAAAAAAACATAGGAGGTAAGGGAACATGAGGGTGAGGGTGACATACATTCAGGTGAAAAAAGCTGAGTATAAATCTATGAGTGCGATGGTGGACAAGGCTACTGCAAAGGAAAAATCAAATGGCAAAATGATAAGGGCTGAATACAGTCGACACCATCAAGCAGATCAGAAAAGGAAAGGCAATAATGCAAGAAACCAACCCCACCAACCCCCAGAACCCCTCCCTCCAAACTCCCCAACTCACCCCAACAACCCCCCACCTCCCCCCCGTCCAATACTCGACTATAACGCAACCTGCCCTCCCGCCACGCCCCCCTCCCCGTGAGCCCAGATCTTGTGTCCCCTTAGTCAGTTGAAATCACCGGTGGTGTTAGTCTCAGAAGTCTGAGGTACCTCGGACAGGTGAGTTCCCTAAATTCAGTAGTTAAAAGCACATGAAAGGGTTGCCATAGCTCATCAAATTGGTCCACGTCCCCCGCCACCATAAGCGATAGTTTCTCCATACCCAGCACATGCCAAAGCCTGTGCAGCCAGCCTGTGATAGAGGGGACCGTGGTGGTACGCCAGTGGATCAAGATGTTCTGAATCGCTGAACCCAGTGCTATCGCAATTTGCCTGCCCCTGCGGGACTTCAGCGGGTACATCAGGCCATTCGGGAGGCCCAGCAATACATACGCCGGGAAGCGTGGCAATTCAGTTTCAAAATGAACATCAATCTCGTCGAGAACCTCCTTCCAGTAAGCCTCTAACAAGGGACAATCCCAAAGTATATGTGTAAGGGTCCCCACCCGACCACAACCCCTCCAGCACTCCTTCTCGATATGCCTATTCATTTCGTGTAGCCTCTCCGGGGTATAATACCAATACGTGGACACCTTGGTGAGTGTTTCCGTGAGACCTGTATGATATGCAGAGTGTCTCGCTCGGTGCGCAATTTCATCCCATTCGTTATGACTAAGTGTCCTTCCCAATTCCCTATTCCAGCGTTCCCTACCTGGGTTATAGAAATGAAACGGAGGGGGCTGCAGGAATTTGTAAAGGTCGGTGATTAGCTTAGCATCAGAGGAGCGGGTCACCAACCACCGCTCGTATGGCGTTATCTGGCGATCAGCAGTGCCCCGCAACTGAGATTGAAGCGCCCAGTGCCGAACCTGCATATATCACAATCTATCTGACTCAGGCAGTTGGAACTCCTGCTTCAATTGCTGAAAGGGGACCACCCCCTCCGGTCCATATATCTGGAAGAGTGCTCAGCAGCCCGCTGCCCTCCAGTGGGAGAAAGCGCCTGGTTCCATCCCGGGGGAGAAATCAGGGTTATCCGCTATCGGCGTGAAAGGTGAAGGGAACGTGGTGAGTTCACGAACTTCATTGACCGTATCCCACACCCTCAAGGGGACTCGCGTGACGAAGGAAGCGTAGAGGTTGGGGGGGCGATGAATCCGACGCAAGAATGGAACTTCCTGGAGGGTGCGCCCCGCCACCGCCTGGTCTTGAAAGAGCCAGTGCTTGTCGGATTCCCACCTGCTCCACTCCACTAGGTAGCGCAGCTGCGCCGCCTGGAAGTATTTCCGGTGGTCCGGGATACCAAGGCCCCCCGCCTCCGGGGCCAGCGTGGAAAGAACCCTCTTCATCCTCGGCTTGCGGCCTTGCCAGACGAAGCGTGCAATGTCGGCTTGTGTCTGTCTAATCCAGCCCACAGGAGGCTGGAGCGGCAAGGCTCGAAAGAGGTACAGGATCTGGGGCAGGACCGTCATCTTGACCGCTGCAATCCTGCCGAGCCAGGACAGCAGGCTTTTACTCCAGCGGCCCAGCTCTTCCTTGATTTTCCTGCTAAGAGAGGCATAGTTGGCCGTTACCATCGCTGGCAACGTTGGCGCTAGCAGAATCCCCAGATACGGCACCAGGGATGATGACCACTGCATGGGGAAAAGCCGCTGCAGATCTTGTCTAGTATCCGCGGCCAGGGACACATCCAAAGCCACCGACTTGCCCATGTTCATCTTGAAACCAGCCACTTTCGAAAAAGCGTCTAGTTCCTGAATACAAGCGGGGAGGGCCCGTCTAGGTTCGTCCAAGGTCAACGGGACATCGTCCGCATAAAGACTGACCGTGTGGACATACTGCCCAACTTGATCCCGATCGCATCCGGGTTTTGGCGAATTCTCTGGGCAAACGGCTCCATATAGAGAGCAAAGAGGAGTGGGGAAAGCGGGCATCCCAATTCCCAGTTTCCGGAGCACCTGCTCGAGATAAGGCCAGTGAACCCGATCGAATGCCTTCTCGGCATCCACCGCTAGCAGCATCCTTTCACCCGGGATCCGCGAGGCTTTCTCCAAAATGTGTGCTACTCTCTTAGTGTTATCGACGGTTTGTCTGCCAGGCACAAAGCCAGCTTGATTAGCCTCAACCAGGCCCGGCAGATGCAGGGCCAATCTAGATGCTAGAATCCCTGTGTATAATTTAAGGTCGACATTCAGGAGTGAGATAGGCCTGTATGAGCCGCAGAGGGCCCGGTCTTTCCCAGGTTTCGGTCCAGTATGGAAAGGCATGAGATCAAGTAATTCTTAAGTATTCATCTATGAAAGGCCTCAGACACACATCACTCTTCAGGATTTATTCCTTACTACTCAGCCTTGCTTATCAAATTAGAAGCAGTGTTCATCAGCTGGCATGCAAATCCAATTTTTGGATCTGGAATCCAAATGTTTACAGGTATTAGGTGGACACAGGCACATTCTGTTTATTTCTTTACTTTTTAAAGTTGTTTTTAACATAATTCAAGTGAATATGTCATCACATAGTAAGTAATCTGATTTGTGGCTTACATATGCGAAACAAATAGTGTACATTTTTGTACAGCACACAGGAACTTTGGAAGAAAAGTCACTAAAGAGCGCTGCCAAATCCATAATTAAGAGCAGTAATATTTTGCATTGTCTTTGTCTTCTACAAATCTTGCTAAAAGTAACCTCAGGTCACAATCTTGAACTACGTCTACCCCAAGACAACTCAAAAATCTCTTTCTGTACTAATAGTCGACGCATCTCAGGTACTTTTCAAATTCCCACTGTACGAGAAACTGAACCAATTTATGGGGAAGGTTTTGTATCTGCTGATGTATGCATCATGGCTTCTAGCCCAAACTTTGACTATTGGGGATCCCCAATATAAATTAGCATGTAGTTCACATACAGTAAAGTGCAGCCATGATCCGACAAAGCCAGTTATAGTTTTTAATCACCACATACGCCCTTTTTAAACCGATAAGAAATTTTAATCCATTTCTACCGACACCAACCTGAGACTTCCCACTGTTTTAACGATAAGTCAGACCTGGATGTCTTCAATTAATTTTAAACTGAACCATAATAAAACTGACATTTTGTTAGGCAAGAATATTATCAAATCCGTCGTTTGGTTTTATTATGTTAGCTGACAAATAAAACATAGCACAGCATAACCTAAGATCCACTCGGATCCATACCTCTAGTGACTCCAAAGCAAAGAAGGCAAGGACAAGGGGTAACCCTGCCTCACCATATACAGTCGAGATATACCCCTTTTTACACTCACTCGAGCTGTGGGATGGCTGTACAGCAATGTTGTTCATATTTAGACCTCTCATTCTGAATTGATTTTCCTCCATGAAATTCAAATCAAAAAATTTATAATATCTTCTATGTATTCAATGCTAAAACGTTGAGAAGGACACTAAGGCCCACATGCATCATTGTTACATTTTGAAATTTCTTAATTGCGAAAATTAAGGAATCGCAATTAAGAAATCGCAAAATGCTGTGCATTAAAAAATCGTAAGATTTTTCTGCGATTCAGTATTTTGCCTTAATTGTGATTCACAATTTGCGAATCGCAATTAAGGAAAACCCTTCCCATTGATTCCTATGGGCCCGGTCTTTTCCAGGTTTCGGGATCACTGAAACCGTTGCTCTTAACAGATCCGGTGGGATGGCTCCATCGCTCGGAAAAGGAGTTAAACAGGCGGGTGAGAATAGGGGCCACGACCGGGCAAAAGGTTTTATAAAACAAGGACGTGTAACCGTCCGGGCCCGGTGCTTTCCCGTGTTTGAGCCTGGCTATCGCTGATATCACCTCCTCCACATGGATGCTGCGCTCGAGGTGTTCCGCCTGTGCTGGGTCCAGCGCCGGAAGGGCTACTGACTCCAAATATTCTGTGGCATCCTGCGACGAGGGGGGTTCCCCCACGTAAAGCGCCTCATAGAAACTACAGAACGTTTCTGCCACCGCGGCCTCAGAGACCGCCACCCCATCAGCGCCGAGCAGTTCCTTCACCACGTTATGTTGGTGCGCGATACGGAGCCTATTTCCCAAAAGTTTGCCACACCTATCCCCACCCGTGTAAAACGCATGTTTTAGACGCAGCGCCGCGTATTCCGCCCTATCCATGTCCAACGCCGAGAGGAGCTTCCTGGCAGCCTTCAACTGCCTCCACACACTCTAGGAGCTCCGGTGAGGCGGTGGACCTGTTCCAATTCCAGGACCTGGGAAGTCAGCTCCTCCCTCTTGAGCTGTCTCTCCCTGTTTTCTGCTGAGGAGATGGAGATGAACTCCCCCCTAAGAACCGCCTTCAACGCCGCCCACTGTGTCGCTGGCGAGGTGTCTGAGTTATCATTGTGTGCCTGGTATTCCCGGATCGGTTCCTCAATATCCTTCACTACCGTTTTTTTGTGCAGGAGGGTGTCCCTAAGACGCCACATCCCTCGAGAGGGGGAGGCTGTCGGAAGCGCAAATGCGCCCACGACCGGCGCATGATCAGACAGCAACAGGACCCCAATGTCCGCCGTCGTAGCAGCGGCACAATTCGGCCCGCTAATCAATAAGTAGTCTAGCCGTGCGTAGGTCTGGTGCGCATGTGAATAATAAGAATAGTCCCTATCCGTGGGGTGGAGGGTGCGCCAAAGATCATGCAAATCCATATCAGTGATTCGAGCCTTCCCAGCCTGTGAAAGTTCCACAGTCTGCGGGTATCGCTGCGCTGATCTATCGAGTGTAGAATCAAAAACTATATTCAAATCGCCCCCTAGAATGATATGTCAATCAGGGGAGGCAAATGAACAATTGTGCACCGAGCACTCCAATATAATTCCAATTTTTTTTAATCTAAACCTGATATTGTGATCTGTGTGCTGCGACTGATTGAGTGTACCCTAACACTCAGTAAAGTAGCATGAAAATATGGCTGGTTAACAGGCAGTTAACACAGGCTCAGTTGCGCACAACTATAGTGAATTCTATTGATCAAACCTTTTTAAACCTTTTAACACATATTTTTATTCATATGTTTTTACTCATCAGTCAAACTTATTTCAACACGACATATTGTGCTTATACATAAACACATGAATTTCCATTTGCTAAACCAAAATCAAACACATATATACATTGAGAACACGTTAAATTTTCTTGTATGCATCGTAGTCCGCCCAATGCATTTCGGGACAAATGTAGAGTCCCTTCGTCAGGGGAAATGCTGCAAAATAACATATACAGGCACATCAGTCTCTTTTATATATCTTGCACATGGTTCAGTTCAATTTTAATATTTCCACCACCAAAGAAAAACCAAAATGAAAAACACACCCATAGTGCAATTACCAACAAGAACTCCTTAGCCCGAAAAGCATAACAATCTACTCACATTTACACACAAGTAAATGTACTTCTTGTGAGCTTCATTCTTCCTAGATCCCAACAAACTATGAAAAAGCAAAGTTGAAAAGAATCAAGCTACCGCCTCTGAAAGCGTGCGTAAAGACTTTAACCACAGTACACTGAAGCGTTATGTGAAGGCATACCTGTATATCCTTCAGATACCTGCGTTCTGAAAACCCTTCTCCACTCAATGTGTGATCATTAGTTCAATTCCTATCTGCAGCAAGAAAGTGGAATACTCAATATGCTATACGTTTCCGAGCTTAGCACTTCCAAACGCTCAATACCTCACTCTGTGAACGATCCTTACCGTTTCAAAACAGCAAGCGCAGCTCATCAAACTATCCACACGAAAACCTTCCGACATTCGGAGTCTCCCGCGTTTGCGCTACCAGCCAATAGCCAATAGTGAACGTTGTGTCCCCCAGCCGGAGGCGGTATGCCAATAGCCTCCCCTTCTGTTCCGCAAAATTGTACAACACCTCCCCCCTGAAGGAACTCGCTAGCAAAATGGCCACCCCGCGGTCTTAGATGCAGCAGAGGAGAAAAACTGAGTTGGGAACTTATTAGAGCGCATCCTATGACAATCCCGTGATAGTAAATGGGTTTCCTGCAGGAGGCATATCTCTGCCTGTGTCCCCTCCAGCAGAGATAAGATCGCCCTTCGCTTCACAGGGTTATTCAGACCCTTAACATTAAGGGTCACTACCTTCAGTGTCGACATATCCCCAAGGGACCGGAAGTGCAGAGTTGCGGGCAGTCAATGAGCGAGGGGGGGCACAGGACAGCAGCGCAGGACAAGCAAAGTAAAACCAAGCAATAACATTTGAGATATTGGACGGTACCCCTTCAACCCCTAAACAACTCCCAACCCCTTCCAAAACTGACCCATGGCAACTAGCCAACTCCCCACCCACGCTCAAACAACCCATTGTCCCAGTCATGTCCCAAAACGGACAAGTCTGTGGAAAGTACAAAAAGTGGACGTCCGGCCACTCGTTCTTCCCGCCTCTCCCCCGACCCTCCCTTCAACCCCCAAACCTGGCATTGCAGAAGCTATGTCCATCTCCCCCCAGAGTGAATCTACGCCGTCATGGCCGAGTCCCTGGCCGCTTCTCTCTGGGCGTTGGCCATGTCTGCCCTGATAGTGGGTGAGTCCGGCCGTCCAGCACTCGCCATCGACCTCCTCCTCGCTGACCGCCGTTGCCCTCTTCCATCAGAACGCCTCCAGCCCGGTGTCGCTTCGCCCTCTTCCGTGGCCGTGAGACCCAGGACACCACAGACATCTTGCAAGGAACGCAGCTGGTGCAGCACGCCATTCCAGCGGAATATTAGGCGAAAGGGATGCCCCCAAGAGTACGGCGTCTCATTCTCTCTCAGGAAATCCGTTGCGATCTTGAAGGACCTGCGCTTTTGTAGCGTGATGGCAGACAGGTCCTGAAACAACGCCACCGGCCGTTCGCGGAAGGTCAGCGGCTGCTTCTTGCGGGCCTCAGCCATGATGCGTTCCTTCACCGGGAAATCCAGGAGGTAAGCCAAAATGTCCGGTGGAGGTGCCGTCGACTGTCGCTGTTGACCGACCCTATGGGCCCTGTCGATTCGAATCGGGAAGTCCGCGGGCTCTCCCAGAATCTCCCTGAACAAGTCCTTCAGGTAGCCCGTTAAATCTGTTTCTTCATCCGCGGACGGTACACCCCGGACTCAAATGTTGTTTCTTCTCGACCTGTTCTCTAGGTCTTCATTGTGTGCCTGGAGTTCGACATGCTGCTCCCTGAGACGGAGAACGTCTTGCTGTAAATGGACAATATCCTCGTCCCTCCGTTGAGCCGCTGCCTCCACCGTCTCCATCCGCTCACCTAGGCCCTCCACCTCCCTACGGACCTCTCGCACTTCGCTGGCCACCTCCTGCTTCAGTGTCTGAAAGTCAGCCTTAAGCGAGCTGAACAGGTCCTCCATGAAGGACCTTGTGACGGGGGCTCACCCCCGGCCGGGTCCGTTGCAGTTCTAGAAGAGCTTGGGGACGGTTGCGCCCTGTCTCGCTGTTGCTGGGCTCTGCTGAGCATGTCCGGCAGGGTGCGGTCCCCCTTCCTCGATCCTCGGTTCCCCGACATTCGTGCTCTGTAGACTGCCGCACTCCACTCAATCAGTTATGCGATTACAGGCTGCCAGCAGCAGGTATCGGCGTCGATGAGTCTCCAGCGGCTGGCAGAGCGCCGCTGGGGGGAACGCCCGTTGTAGTAGGGACACCACGGGTCCTGCGCCACCGAGGACAAAATGGCGGGCCAGATCCGTCGTAGAGGCCGATTCGCATCCCAACCAGAGTTCGGGCGTTGGCCACTACAGGGGGGACCCAGACCGCAGCATCCCCCAAGAAGAAAGAGCTATGCAGGGCCAGGGGTGTAGGAGCTGTCCCCAGGCGACACTGTAGGAGGGCCTCGTCACCGTCGCCGTGAAGATAAAATGGCGGCTGGGCGTAGCCGGGTAGACCATCCGAGCCCGATGGCGCCGCCAAGGCCACGCCAAGAGTCAGTGCCCCTGAAAGGAGCCCCTTCCAGGTTCGACGAGCCAAAAAAGAGACAGTTGACTTGGCCCCAGATCCTGAGCACTGTCCCAAACTGGCGACGGGCCGGGGCTCACACAATGCATCAAGCCACCGCTGCAGATCCAGGCGCCTCCACGATCAGACAATAGGCATCTCCTTTCTCGACATCCCGCGGTAGCTACCCATCCGGCGCACCATACCGGGCACAATCTGATGCGAGTATACAAGCGAACTCCGCGCCAGGCCACCAGACACCAGCATCAGGGTCCACTCAGGCCTCCTGGCCAGCGCTCCGCTCCACTCCACCTCCGTGGTGCTCCGCAGTTAGTTTATCGGTCTCTAAGCATGCCTCCGCCGTAGCGTTCGGAGCCAAAGTTGTACCAATGTGTGCCCCAGGGTTTCCGCCACCCTTGCCACGGCCGCTGAGCTTCAGCGGGGGGAGAGAAGCTGACGAAAAAGGGCTCGGGCCTAGTCGGGCCGGAGGAGCTGCGGGAAGAAGCGTCCGCTCACCCCGCCATCTTGGCCACGCCCCCCCTTTACTGGATTTTACAGGTGGCTGCACTTCATGGTATGCAGGTCATCACCAGCAATTGGAATCAGACTCTCCACAGTCCTAGTGACACTCCATAACGTGCATACTGAGCATGGGTATCACTATGAGTGTGGATGAGGATGGGAATACATGTCAGAACTCGCCCAGTTTTCACTTTATAGAGCTGCTTGCACTTTAGCTGTACATGATGGTTTTAATGTATTCATTCAAACTTGTCCACAGCTATTAAATAGTTAGAAACAAGATGATAGGCACTTTATTGGCCTGCATGGTGGCTGCACTCTATGCAATGCAGGGCATCATTTGGCGTTGGAATCATATTTGCACACTAAGCAGCTTGTGGGAATTATTAGTACTGTGATTGAGGGTGGGAACACACATCAGAACTGCCAAGTTTACACTTAAAAGAGCTGCTTGTACTTTACCTACAAAAGAAGGTTTTAATGTATTTATTAAACCTGTTGACTGTGGTTAAAACAACCTGATGATACATACTTTTAAAATAATGTGTACTTTCATACGGTCTAAATTTCGCAAAGGTTTTAAGTAATAGAGCTCAATTAATGACAAACTTGAAACTAGTTGTGTGACCCAGGAACAGGCTGCATGCACTACATGGTTAGAACAAGGAAATGCTAACTTTATAAAAATGGCATTTTCAGAATTGTTACTTAAAATCTCACTTTACCATTAAATAGGATCCTAAATTACAAATGCACAGACACTAAACATGACTCTACCTGCTCCCAAACAAAAGGTATCACGTATTAAATGTAATAAGGCAAACTAATAATTTCCTATGGGAGAGGCAGGCCTCTCAGTAGTGAAAACGGATTTGCGAGTGCTTCACGACCAGGACATGTAACACTTAAAAGTACAAGTCCCATTTTCTTTTTTACATACAATTCACTCTGTCCTTTGGGCTGTTTATGATCTACTCTATGGGTGATTTATATGTATTAAAAAGAGAGATTTAGGTGTGGGAAAATGTTTATTTTGCTAAACTGCATAGGCAGTTTACGACTGCACACAGGATTTAATGGCATTTTTCAAGGGGCTACTAAGGGGCTACTTAAGTAGGCGACACAAAAAGTGCTGCAGGCCCACTACTACCATTTAAAGTACCATCTCTGGGTATATGGTAATCCACTTTACTCGGGACTTATAAGTAAAACAAAATGTGTCAAAAAAGTGTAAGCAAAAATTGCCATGTTTTAGGGAGTGAGCCCAAACACTTTAGCACTGGTTTGCAGTGCTAAAGTTCACAGCGTCCTATGGTCATCAAAAAAACAAAAACAAATTCAGCAAAACAGGAGGGGAGAATGCAGAAAGTTTGGTGGTGACCCTGCAGAAAGGGTCAAGTCCAACAGGACCCCCTCTCCCTTTCAGTAAAAAGCCTAGGATGACTAATCAATACCTTGATAGGCTTTCCTGCTTAGGAGACAGAACATCGATGTTGACCTTCTACTGGAGGGGCCCTTGCCAGTTCTATGTCCACCTGAAATAAGTGTTTTACTCCTCTGAACTCGTGCCACATACACAATGTGTAATATAACAACATAGCATAGCAATTTTAATCTGTAAAGTGTACTTTCAAAATGTGGAATTGCCCATTTTGAATGTTTCGGGTTATGTGCAGAATTGTGGGCATTTCAGAGGGATAGCTGGGCCTTAAAAATGAAGCAAGCATCCCAAACTTGTGAGTTTGCAGGAACTTTCACACTCTAAAAACACACAGAAATGTACCCCTTTCATAATTGCGCCTTTTTAGTCCAGGAAAGGACACACATCAGATTTGTAATGGGTGTATGAGAAGGCATTTCTGCAGAGAAAAAAATCCAGTTGGGGAAAAGGTAACAAAAGCTAGCTAGTGTGCTAATACACATAATTTATAAGTGCAGAATTGTCCACGTGCAGACATTTCTGCTTGCATGAATGTTGTGTATTTTAGTACTCTTGGAAATTAGTGTAATTTTCCTGGGCTACTCGTGGAATTCTTCAATGATCTCCAAACAATAGAATATCGTTTCTTTAAACTTAGGGGTAACTGTACAGGAATTAATTTAATAAGTTTTCTTCAATGGATTTGTAAACAAGGCCAAAATTACTTACATATCGTCCAAATGAGGCTCCTGTAAGTTTAGATGGCAACAATCACATTTTAAAGAAACCAATCATTTAAGTTAGAGAAATAATGGGTTAGGAATTTGGCCATTTCCTACTACAAATATACTTAAAATGTAGAAGAATAAGGGAAACATTACCGAAACCATTTGCAAAAGTTCATTTCCAACACCAAAAAATTAAAAGGCTTCCACGGCTGAAATTAAAGTGAATATAACAGTAGTCATTGATAGTATCTTGAAGTTCCCCTTCACCACCGATCTGTAAAAGACATCAGCCCAGTATGGAAAGGCATGAGATCAAGTAATTCTTAAGTATTCATCTATGAAAGGCCTCAGACACACATCACTCTTCAAGATGTATTCCTTACTACTCAGCCTTGCTTATCAAATTAGAAGCAGTGTTCATCAGCTGGCATGCAAATCCAATTTTTGGAACTGGAATCCAAATGTTTACAGGTATTAGGTGGACACAGGCACATTCTGTTTATTTCTTTACTTTTTAAAGTTGTTTCTAACATAATTCAAGTGAATATGTCATCACATAGTAAGTAATCTGATTTGTGGCTTACATATGCGAAACAAATAGTGTACATTTTTGTACAGCACACAGGAACTTCGGAAGAAAAGTCACTAAAGAGCGCTGCCAAATCCATAATTAAGAGCAGTAATAGTTTGCATTGTCTTTGTCTTCTCCAAATCTTACTAAAAGTAACCTCAGGTCACAATCTCGAACTACGTCTACCCCAAGACAACTCAAAAATCTCTTTCTGCACGAATAGTCGACGCATCTCAGATACTTTTCCCATTCCCACTGTACGAGAAACTGAACAAGTTCATGGGGAAGGTTTTGTATCTGCTGATGTATGCATCATGGCTTCTAGCCCAAGCTTTGACTATTGGGGATCCCCAATATAAATTAGCATGTAGATAACATACAGTAAAGTGCAGCCATGATCGGACAAAGCCAGTTATAGTTTTTAATCACCACATACGCCCTTTGCATTTTTTTTTTAAACCAGTAAGAAATTTTCATCTATTTCTACAGACACCAACCTAATACTTCCCACTGTTTTAACGATAAGTCAGGCCTGGATGTCTTCAATTATTTTTAAACTGAACCATAATAAAACTGAATTTCTGATAGGCAAGAATATTATCAAATCCATCGTTTTGTTTTATTATGTGAGCTGACAAATAAAACATAGCGCAGCATAACCTAAGATCCACTCGGATCCATACCTCTAGTGACTCCAGTGCAAAGAAGGCAAAGACAAGGGGTAACCCTGCCTCACCATATACAGTCGAGATATACCCCTTTTTACACTCACTCGAGCTGTGGGATGGCTGTACAACAATGTTGTTCATATTTAGACCTCTCATTCTGAATTGATTTTCCTCCATGAAATTCAAATCAAAAAATTAAAAATATCTTCTATGTATTCAATGCTAAAACGTTGAGAAGGACACTAAGGGCCACATGCATCATTGTTACATTTTGAAATTTCTTAATTGCGAAAATTAAGGAATCGCAATTAAGAAATCGCAAAATGCTATGCATTAAAAAAATCGCAATATTTTTTGCGATTCAGTATTTTTCCTTAATTGCGATTCACAATTTGCGAATCGCAATTAAGGAAAACCCTTCCCATTGATTCCTATGGGCCAAAAGGCCCATAGGAATGAATGGGAAGGCATTCACATGTTGCGAATTTCAAATTGCGAATCGCAAAATGTGAATGCAATTTCAAGGGTGCAGGGGGGGTCCAAAGAACCCCTCCCTGCACCCCTGAAATGTAACTTTAAATTCAATTTACACACACACATGCCCCAAGGGCATGTGTGTGTAAATTAAAACTTTAAAAAATGCAATTTGTGCATATTTGAAAGTTTTCGGTAAATTAGCATGAAGTTCAACTTCATGCTAATTTACCCCTTCCAAAATGCGAATTCGCAATTTAAAAATAATCATGCATTGCATTTAAGAAATCTCAAATTGCGATTTCTTAAATGCAATCGCAATTTTAGGAATCGCAACATGGTTGCGATTCCTAAAATTGTTGCTCCATTTTATTTAAGCTTCTTAAGTTGTTCCTAACCCTGCCACCGACCACCCTACTTAACTGTTTCCCATTGCTATGCTGATCTCTCTACTTTTGTTTCGTCTTTTGTTTCCTTTTCTGGTTTGAGTGGCTAAGAAGCAGAAAAACGGCTAGCAAGACCCCCCATCGCTGTATTTACTATTCTGTTGTACTATCCACGTTTCATTTTGTGCTTAAACAAATGAAAACAACGAACAAATGCTGCCTTTTTAGACACTGTAGAACATAGGGATTTTGAGTGCAGTTTATAGTGTTTTCATCTTCTGGACCTCAGACATCATTCGGGGTTAAAGATGATTTTGCCACCAGACTCTATAATGCCTCCCTACGTGAGTGTGAGCAGCAAGAGAGTCCCTCGTTTGTGAAGTGGCAGAGGGTGTTGGGAGACACTTTCACTCCGGAAATGTGGGTGATATACTGTAAGCTCAATGGCCGCCTGACAGCGAGTAGCAATTTGCGAATTATACATTTTAAGTTTTTGCACCCATTGTATTACACCCCTGCACAACTCTTTAAATATGGTCTGAGAGAAACTGCCAATTGTGTGCAGTGTGGAGGAGCAGATGCGGATTTTGTGCATGTAGCCTGGCGGTGTGGGCGTGTGTTTGCTTTTTGGGAGGACGTGACGAGGATACTAGCAGATATCGCGCAGGAACAGGTACGTTGAACCCCTGAAATATGTCTACTAGGGTATGTCCACTGCTTTGAGCCCTGCAATAGGCGACTCATTGCTATATCCACCCTGTTTGCAAAGCGAGCTGTGGAATAATGCTGGGACGCAAAGGCGGCTCCAAGAAAAGATGGCTCCGTGACCTATTGTATTGTAAGGCTCAACTGCACACATATGAGGAAGAGCTCCCTGAGGCGTCCCGCCCGAAGGACTTTTGGGCTCCATTGACAGCTTACTTACTCACTTGTACAGACTCTGAGTATTTCTTTGTATATTGGCCTGTGTCAGCTTTCTGATCAGCTTCGTTTGGTTCCGAATCATGCTCCATGGGAGGACATTACCGGGGCTCTTTGTTGTACATTGACTTTGATAACCGACTGCGATATAGCTCGCTCCAGGCCTCTTTCGTGACCGTTCAACTACATTGTATATGTACAGTTACATGTGTGCTTGTGCTAATTCGACGCTGTGTGGGTTCCAGCCTTAATTGGGAGGGAGTGGAATGGGTGGGGGGTTTATTTTGCATTGTTTTGTTGTTGGTAAAGCTGATGATGCGATGTCACTACTATGTGCAGATGTATATCCTTGTTGTTGGATGAAAACCAATAAACATATTTAAAAAAAAAAAGATGATTTTGCCATTTTAATAGCTGTTATTTGTCAGTTAGCCAAACTTTGTTTTCACCAGAATGATCTTTCACCACAGTGGTGTTTCACCAGGTTCCGTTTTCTTAAATTATTTTGCCAAATTATTATGGATTTTCGTTAGGGTATTATAGAGCACCTACGCCTAGAAGGTACGCAGTAGGTTATTCTTTGTACAAAAAGATTTTCCTTCTATATAGGATTATTTGATTGCTGAGTGGCTAAAACTATATTTTGATCAGAATAAATTAAAAAAAATGCATGTTTAATTCATGTAGAGTGCTTGGCAGTGCAAATTAGGATTATATGTGTATGAATAAACGTTTAGAAATTGTCTATTTTGTACCTTCCAGGGCTGCTTCTAACTACAAAATGTGCTCTCTTGCATTCTCAGATGACTGTTGTGTAGAAAAATCCATTATGGGCCATTGTTATTTAATTTATATCTGTATTGTCATGACAGAATGATCCATGTTTGATTAGCTGTCCTCAATTTCACTCTCATGTGGATACCTTTTGCTTGCCTTGGTCCTCAGTGTTCAACCTTAGGATGCATCTGTAAATTGTGTGTTGGCCGTGCAAGCAAGACAGGGAGCAGCATTCAAGCCTTCTGTCACATTTTACTTTTCACTTGATTAGACGTGCGAGGGCCGCATCACTAGATGAGGGCTTTGTGTCCAGCCTAGCCAGTCATGCTGATAGTGGGCACTCACATAATGGCTACCAGTAGGAAGCCATGACCTTGGCCATAATCCTTAGGACAATATCAAAGCGTTGGAGATTATCAGGAAGGGCTGACATGGGAATTCCTGGGATCGATGTGGGTGTGGCCTACTTTACTGTCTAATGTTTCAGGTTACTCTTGTAAAAAAAAGGAGCATTTGAATCAACAAGGGTCAGTAGAGCAGGTGCAGATGCTGCAGGAGAGGAGATCACTACTAGCAACCCACAAGAAATCAATTGTTTGCCCTATGCTTTTTTCAGTTCTTCTGTCAGTAGTCATGGTTTCAAAGGTAATATGATTAAAAAGGGGGCTTTCTTGCAGGCAGGCATAGAGAGATGCATCTATGTGACTTCAAAAGGCTTTTGTTAAGCCTAGGAACTAGTCTAGGAACAAAGTTCACTCTCTCAGTAGGCCATATCGACAAGATCAAAGTAGCTCCTCTTTGTGTTTTATGGACTGGGCTCTGGCCATTCTTAGTACTCATGGAATCTAACTCCTTATCTTCAGCTTGTAGCACTAGCACCTTGTTCCTAAGGCCTGCCACTGGGACACACCTTCCTTTGTGTTTTTGCACAGTGATATATGTGAATTAAGGGAACAACGAAAAAATAGAAACCACATTGGAGGAAACCAAATAGTGGGAGACCAATTTGAAGGTAAGGCAATTTTAAGCAAATGCAAAAAAATCAAACATTAAAAGAAGCATTTTTAAGGAAATATAATATTTATGAAAACCCCAAAATTACTTACAATTGGGTTGAGTTTAGGGTTAATAAGACGTTTTAAGATTCAGAGATAGGTGATGTTTAGGGGTCATGAGAGGTTTTTAGGGGTCAAGGATGGGTGGAGTTTATGGGTGGATAAGGGTTTTTTAAGGTTCAGTGAGGGGTTGAGTTTAGGGCAGGTAAAGGGTTTTAGGGCTCATTGATGGGTGCATTTTATGGGTAGAAAGAGTTTTATGGGTTGAAGTAGGTTAGTTTAGGATAGTTAGGGGTCTTAATGGGTCAGGGATGGGTAGAGTTTAGATTACAAAGTGTATTTTGGGTTCAGGGGTGTGTGGAATTTAGGGGTATTGCGGGGTTCTTAGAGCTCTGGGATTCGTGGAGCTTAGGGGTAGAAAGGGCGTTTGGATCAGGAATGGGCGGAGTTTAGGGTGATGAGGGTTTTTTAGACTTTTATCTGAACAGTTTAATGGACATTTTCAGGATGAATGTATTTTACCTTTTCATAGAAACCTATTTATAGAAAGTTTTTTCTTCCAAAACTGACTTCTGCATACTTATTTTTAAGATGTAAATGAAATTGGTTGCCGGACTTACTTTCAGAAATAATTATGATTAAGGTATTTATTTCAAAAATTTACGTCAGGGGACAATACATTGTCTGTTGTCTGTCTTTTACCTTGTCAAGCAATTGCTTTTGATATTTTTACTTCGTTGAACCCTCACCAATCCTAAACTCTATTCATCTCTGCCCTTCAAAAAGCCTCCCCAAACATAAACTACACCCATCTCTGACCCCTAAATTCCACCCATCCCTGAACCCTTAAAGCCCTTCCTACTCCTATACTCTTCTGATCCCTTAATCTAAAATCCCCTCACTACCATTAATCTCCACTCATTCCTGAACCCTAGACACTCCTTTCTACGACTATACTCAACTTGTCCCTGATCCATTAAAATCCAGCACCACCACTGAACTCAACTTTTCCCTGAACCCTAAAAAACCCTCACTGCCCCTGTAAACCACCTATTCAACACCATCTAGGGATAGATATGGTTTAGGCATAGTAATGGTTTCTTAAGGTTCAGACATAGGTGGAGTTTAGAGGTAGTGAGGGACTTTAGGGTTTTAGGGTTCAGAGATAGGTGGGGTTTGAGGGTAGGAGGGCTTTTAGGGCGCAGGGATGGGTAGAGTGCGGGGGTCAGGGATGGGTGTAGCTTAGTCGTGGTGAGAGGTTTTTATAGAGATAATAGAGATAGGATAGATGGTGTTTAGAAATTGTGGGAAGGTCAGGGATGGCTGGTGTTTAAGGGTAGTAAGGGGTCAGAGTATTAAAAGCAATTGTTTGAACATTTAAAAGATATAAATATAAAGTAATGTCCCCTCAAAATAAAACACTTGGACAAAAATCCTTCTGAAAGATAGACCTGCAACCAATACATTTACATCTTACAAATAAGCATGCAAAAGCCAATTTCGACAAAAAAAGCATGAATTGAATTGGTTCCAAGGCCTGGTAAATGCCATTCATCCTGAATATCTCCATTAAACAGTTTGAATCAGACTTCTACAATGAGTAACTTGTGAGTATCTTGGTGCTTGGGCTGACATTCCAGCTGTGGTTGTTAGCATTACGCATGCAGATGCATTCCCCATTGACAAGGCCATTTTACATTAGTGGTGGCAACACTACCTGCTCAGTTGAGGTGATCACTGCTTCTATTCTTTTTTTGTAATTCTTTTCTTTGAAAATCTGGTTAGTAAATTTTTATCTGCAAGTTAACAGAACAGGCTGCAATCCAGCCTCACAACACAACACAGTATTGGCATTGTTACCACACAAAAAAACATAGAATCTTCTGCTAAATACAACCCCTGTGTATCCTTGAAGTTGCATATATTTCATTGAACCTGATATAAATAATTTGCTCGTTCCTGTCCCCTCTTCAATGCTGTAACCTCGGTACCCCTCCCGCTTCCCCTCTTATCCCTTAGTGATCAAATTTGTGTTGCCTGTGAGTGTTCGGAATTCCCATTTTCTGCTTCTACTATGGCTGATCATTCTAGCAGGTATGTTCGCAAAGGATCCTATATGTCCCCTGGGCGAGATGTAGGGGGCATCAGCTCAGCGTATGTATTTAATTACTCCTGGCAACCCTACGTTTAGCCAGAAACAGACCCAGGGAGACACATTTTCTAATGGGGGCTTCAAGGTCCTTCCTGTGTCCTAATAGTGTAATAATCGGTGTGTCAAGTATATGGGATCCAGTCATCTGGCCAAGCGCCTCAAGCACCTCAGCCCAGTATTTCCAGATGGGGGTATATTCCCTGGTTAGGTGTAAAAAGTCAGCTTCTTCCCTCCCATATCTGTCACAGTTATCGTTTTCTCTTAACTGGAAGCGCAGCAGTTTCGCAGGCGTATAATATAGGGGGTGTAGGTATTTAAAATGTATGATACGTAATCTGCTGCTGTCTGATACTCGTCCTCTTTGCTGACAACAAAATGTCCATTGGTCATCACTAAGGGGTACCCCAGTTCATACTTATTTTGAAAAGAAAAAAACGAGACACATTCAACTTGGAAGCGAAACATCAGTGCCCTATCAGTATCATACAAACAGTAGACTTGAGGTCCAATTTAGAGATTGGCAGATAGGGTACTCCATCCAAAAGTCGTGATTTAGGAACCTCTTTTTGAAAAGTAATAACACTTTAAAGGTTTGGTGAACAACTATCAAAACCTAAGGTAGCTGTCCACCAACCTTTTTGTGGACTGAAAGGATGTGCAGAAATGAGCGCAGGGCCAACAGTGATCTCTAAATTTGACAGACAGTAGTCTGTTAGGAAGGCAGAGGTAATATCCTCCGTCACCCTCACGGACGTAGTACCCATCTGTCAAACCATAAATCAGACCCCTGCTCTTGAGGTAATAATAGCCAAATGTAGGTACAGGCAAATATATTACCAAATAAATGACACACACTGGCAAGATCAATAGGTCTGGTTTGTATTTTGATTTCTTTTGAAACAAAAAAAAAGCTCACTGCAATGTAAAAACATAGGCCCACATGCATCATTGTTACATTTTGCGATTTTTTAATTGCGAAAATTAAGGAATCGCAATTAAGAAATCGCAAAATGCTATGCATTAAAAATTCCAATATTTTTTGCGATTCGGTATTTTTCCTTAATTGCGATTCACAATTTGCAAATCGCAATTAAGGAAAACCCTTCCCATTGATTCCTATGGGCCAAAAGGCCCATAGAAATGAATGGGAAGGCATTCACATTTTGCAAATTTCAAATTGCGAATCGCAAAATGTGAATGCAATTTCAAGGGTGCAGGGGGGGGGGGGGTCCAAAGAACCCCTCCCTGCACCCCTGAAATGATACTTTAAATGCAATTTCCACACACACATGCCCCAAGGGCATGTGTGTGAGTAAATTAAAACTTTCAAAAATGCAATTTGTGCATATTTGAAAGTTTTCGGTAAATTAGCATGAAGTTCAACTTCATGCTAATTTACCCCTTCTAAAATGCGAATTCGCAATTTAAAAATAATCATGCATTGCATTTAAGAAATCTCAAATTGCGATTTCTTAAATGCATTCGCAATTTTAGAAATCGCAACATGGTTGTGATTCCTAAAATTGAGAAATGCATGATGCATCCCAAATTAGTCAATTGCATTCGCAAACGGCCGAAAATTGCGATTCGCACCGTTTGCGAATGCAATTGACTTTGATGCATGTGGGCAATAGCTCGCAGGTATCCCTTCTAGGCGGTTAAAATATACCACTACCATACATTTATAATACTATATATCCTAAGGTTTCTTTCTGTGGTTTTCAGACTATCTTCACACTGATTGGCTGACGTGGAGATGTGAGATTAGAAATGTTAATGTTTGCGCATTGACCTATGTAAGTTAGGATTTGCTGCGCCATATTCTTTGCAGGCGCCATTTTAGGCTGTTCGAAACTGATTTAGTTTGATTCCAAGAAATGCTCCACTACAAGTTAGGTTTCTGCCAAGTTAGACTTGTTCCCATAATGAGTACACTGTTCCTATTAGCACATACCTTTCTCACTAGATAGAGGCCCTCTCCCACTAGTTTCGTGATGGGCCCGAATGGACGACCTTGGAATTGAGATACTTTGTAAATAATAGAATCGCTGACACCGATTTTTGTATTTCACTGTTTAGCTGCAATGCCTGGAAAATTCCACTGTGGGCGTGTTTTAGTCCAGTTACGAAATGTACATAATGTATCTCTATGCTTATTGATTTCAGTCCTCTCTGCAGCACTTCTAGTGACTGGGCAGACCTGGCTCCCCTCTCAGTGTATATGAATAAACAGTTATTGGTTTGTATTCTCTACTGTTTGACCTACTCTTCATTTGGTATGGAAGGCTGAGAGGTGGTCATTTGAGCCCTGGGTGACTCTAAATGGGCCACTTCCTTCAGTGATCACTCTGAATATTATATTTTTCATATCTTCTGCATTTTTATCAACGTAACAGGGTAGTTTTCTTCAGTATTCTTCACTCAGGTACACTTCCAAGACATGACCCAATCTGTGTTCCACAGGTCTCTTGAATATGAAGGAAACATGCATGTATTGGTTTTATTGAGTTTGAGCAGGGATCCACACACTGTACACCAGGGGATGTTTGAACAGGGTTAGATTCCATAATTGCTTCAGTATTTAGGCCCGGATTCGTCGGCCCCCAGGTGATCCTATCAACGACATTTCTGAAAGCTAGAGAAGGAGAGAAATCCATGCTGATGTGGCAATTCATTTTTTACCCAGAATTTCCTGCAAATATCAAAGAATAGGTCAAATAAAATGACGATTTCTTCTGAAACAGAAAACCCAAGAACGTCAAGAAAATGGCAAAGGTCCTACTGTTCAATAATCCTACACTTCTGATAAACACAGTACCTCTCATGTGTGGGTAGGCTAATGTAAGCGCACAAATAGCTCAAAATACAACTGTAGAGACCAAATTAAAGCAATATTGACTTCACATGGTGACAGATTTGGCCTCTTCCTGTCAGGTATGATAGCCAATCCATATATGTGCGGTAACGCTTTTATTAGTAGAAGTGTAGAAATGCTAAATGTTGGGAGTTCGGCTGTTCCCCATAAAAAACGGAACTTTCTATCACAGAAATCTAGAAATTCTGATTCTCTAACCTATGTTTGACATTTGTAGGGCATTCTGGCAAAAAAAAAAAGTCATATCATTCATACAAGTCAAACTACTTAAGTCTCCTTCTGGGGCCGTATTATTCAAAGTGCCCCAGGGGCGTAAAGGAAGTTTGCACCTACTTTGCATGACCTTGTGGCACTTTGGAATTACAGAAGGGGTTGCAGATGCTTGTGCGGCCCTTTCTGTAACACAGATAGCGCTGGCGCACATATAGCGCCAGCACTATCATCAGAGGGCAGTATTGTAAATACAGGCGCAAAGGTACACAAGCTGTCAGGTGGCGTGCTGACAGTGTCCCACCTAAAGTTAGTTAGTTACTAGTTAAAGTTAGTTATTAGTATTTGCCTGCTGCGCTCATAGCAGGTGGGGCTCCTCCAGCATTTAGGAGGAGCCACCCCTATCTATCTTGCAGGAAAATATTTTACTTTTGTGAATGATTTAACTTTTTATTATCAAAATAGCCGCTACTACATCTGCACTTAGTAATTACCAGGTTGTCTACCTGGATAAACAATCCAGCAGGCTTTTAATCAAGGCACTTCCAAATAGAAACCACACAAGACAAGGATCTAATGACAAATTGTTACACTTTTTGTAATGCACAAGAAGTCATCCAAAAGCATGACACTATAGTAAAGTTGTGGAAAACTAGGAAACACCCGTACTAGCTTCTGGTCACAAAATAGTATACTCAAACTACTGGGCACAGGTTGGATAAAATTCTACCACACAAGAGCCTGGAAGCAAGAAAGGTATTGCAAGGGTGTCTTCAAATAGGACACAATAGTCTGCTGTCATGCCCAATGACATCATTCTCAAAGGTAATCAGATACATTGTAGCAATATTAGCACTGATGGAAAATCTGTACTCCCTGGCACATGCAACTCACCAATGTATAACAAAAAGGCAAGGCTTCTTACACGATAAAGGCTGGTTACCTGGTGGAACAAATGGTACCAAATTGCATCAGAAACAAGAAAAACTGGCTGCATCTCCAGAGATTGGCTGAAATTTTGTGCGGTTTAGTCCTGAATAATATACATGCTATGACTCCGGATGTTTGTATTCAGTTCGAGAGGCACTAGTAGCATACACATCAGGGAACTAAGCCAGAAAAATGGAGACTCTTGTGCATTACAGTGTTACTGGTTAAGCTAAACCCTCCATCAGGGAATTTGAATGTGATCGCTCAAAACTATTACACACTCAAATGCATTGGTCTTTTAAAATAATAAGTAATAAGACCATAAAACCACAACATTAAGGGTATAAGATTTTTATCATAGCAGAGAACTCACTATGGTTTGTTTAATTTTATTGTTAAGGACTTTTTAGCTTCTTTACCCTTTGTTGAAGTGCATTTATTATATGTCTCAAATGACATGACTGGAAGTCTCGTAATCCTGTACCTTGTCAATGGTTTTGCATCAACTATGAAAGTAAAACGGGTATACTAAAAATAAATACAAAAATGCGTTTGGCTAGTCATGTCTTGAATCTAGGAAGGGTCCCCTTGAATTTCCGGCTGGCCTAGGTGGTTATAATACCTTGCTGATAGACAGAAGGCCTTGCCATTTTTTTCTGGCCTAACTACAAACTGAGTAAAGTCCTCCTAAGGAGGTCTCGTTGACCTTTGCTGACTGGACTTCTGGTTATTGTCCAACGGCCAGGTTTCTCACAGTTACAAACCCATGGTGCACTTGTGTAGTTATGATTAGTGTAGCAGGTGCTGGTGGACCATTGGGCAAAGATGCACCGGGCCCTGTACACCCAGATTAATGTTTCTTTCACTACCAGCCAGCTAGGTGGGCCCTTTTACTTGAGGCATTATGACCCATGGAATGCTTAGTATGCTACACAAATCAATGCTTTCAGTTTTTAAGTTGGTTTAGTTCTTCCTTCCTGTTCTGTCAGTTCTTTATCTTCTCTGTATGTGCAGGTCCATAGTTAGATGTTTGTTATGCACTGTCTCTTTTGAGGCCTGACCCTCTTTTGTACTTCAATTATATATCAGCAGCGTGAAAACCATATTCCAAAATCAACACTTTTTAGTTCTATTGTGTGATATCATCACTGATGCCTCCTCGGCATCTTCTGTTTCATATATTGCTGTTTAGGTGGAACGTTTCGTAATATGACCACATGAGTAGCAAGGAGTGAAGAAGATGAGGCTGAAAGATCTGCTTTGTAGAATTTGTCAGATTTATAAAATGCACCCAGGAAAATGCCATTCGTGCACTTAATGCCATAAAGGTAAAAATACAATTTCAGGCTCCCCCAAAAACAGTGGCCATGACTATTCGATGGAATTTTCAATCCAATCATTCTTTACGGTCGCAATGCCCGGCATCCTGGAGGCACTGAAGACTACAGCAAATGGGACACAC
Source organism: Lissotriton vulgaris (assembly GCF_964263255.1). Taxonomy (NCBI): domain Eukaryota; kingdom Metazoa; phylum Chordata; class Amphibia; order Caudata; family Salamandridae; genus Lissotriton; species Lissotriton vulgaris. The sequence goes on along the minus strand of NC_141696.1, from coordinate 511,979,378 downwards.
GCCTAACCGAACGCATGCACATGCTGTTTTGTAAATAGATATCGAAGATGATAATGACTGCTGAGCAGAACTAAGGCCAGTCGCATTTACTATTTGAGATAGAACAGCATGCCACAAAATCTGACTAGCCTGCCATAAAAGCGACAACATATTTTTTTCTGATGAAAGCCATACAAACTCAGCAATTTAAGGCAACAGAAACTCTTAGGGATCTCAACTAAAAAGAGGCTACACTTGGAATCACACAACCTGAACCTGCTATCAACAGAACAAAGATATGCAAAGCACTGCAAAGCTAAATAAAACGGTGCACAATGGATGGGAACTACCCTTTAATACAATATCTATTGACAAACACGGACACCAAACACACCAGGACACATCAAAATGCATAGAACAGCTTATATCACATCATTCTCCCACCCCACCCCAAATTGCCCCTGATGTCACATAAGAGGTTGACTGTTGCCAACTTTTTTATATTTCTTTATTGTTTTAAAAAATCATACCTGCATTAAAAAGTAAATTGCAAATGTAATCGAAAAAACTGAATCGATCAGGGGAGCAAAACATCAAACTATATTATCATACAATACATCAATTTCTTTAACCCCTTCGCTGCGGCGGCAATTCCGGCGCAGCGGTAGGGGGGCCGCGCTCCCATGCTCGTGACGGAACCGCTCCATCACGAGCCTCGAGTGCGCTGTGCTGATGACGGAGCGGTTCCGTCACGGGCCCGCCCGCTCACTGGAACGCTCAGCGCAGGAGCCGAATCCACGCCGCGCAGGCGCGCAGAGCGGGCCATGACGGAACCGTTCCGTCACCATTACAGCGCGTCCGAGGCTGGTGACGGAGCGGTTCGGTCACCAGCATGGGAGGGGTTAAAGGAAAACAGGATGTGTTTTAAAAACAGAAAATGCAACATTTACATTTAATTTAGGAGTAGGCAGTGATCGGTGGGACCCTGCCTGCTCTTAAAAACAAAATTGTTTAATATTTTAAAGGGGTTACCATCAATTTTGAATTGGTGGTAAAGTGTTACTGTTTTGCAACCAGATCCGATCACAAATCATTATTACAAATCACTGCAATTCAGTATTTCCAAGGGATGCCCTAAACATGCCCCTTCCCAATATCAAGTCTGTGCTGGGTAGCAAACAAAAATTGTGATTCTGTAACAAGCTATTGAATCGCAATTTTGTCTTTTGTACACTGAAAAATGCTTTCCCTGAATGCAAACAGGCTGATTCTGCAAATTGGCCAGTTTGGGAACTCAAAGAAAGCTTCATTTATATAGCTTGAAGCCATTAGTCCCAGTAATTCACTGTATCACAGTGTCACGATTCGCTCCCTGCACTCTTATGCCCCCCACAAAGGGGCCTACCCGTGGGACTTTCCAGTTTTTATTAAGCTTCCGGGCCATCAACTGTATGTATATATTAACTTACAGAATCTTGGACTTTATTCCCATTCATTACAGATCGTTGATGGATTCTGTGGAAGCCAGTCTGCTCTTGCCAAAAACTTCCGTAGTAGAATTCCTTGGTCACTGCTTCTTCTCCACACCAGCAGGTCAAGGATGGGTGGATAAATTCCGAACACCTGTGGCTGGCAGGTGCTAGCCTGCTCACACCTCAGGGATGCGATTACAGCAAGCTCATTTAAGCACCAATTTCATTTAGACGAGCATTGGTCATTATAGCAGTGTTCCTGTTTGACTCACCTTCTGTTTCCTGAGTTCCTGAACTTTAGTTAATCCTTGTTTCTTGAGCTAGCACTGCCTACAGTGCTTCCTTGATTCCTTAGACTTAGTGTTTCCTTGTTATTTGAACTTACACTGCATCCATTGCCTCCCTTTTTTTCTGAGCCAGTACTATTGAGTTTGTTTTTGATCCCTGAACGTTCCCTCCTTCAGAATTTACCTTTTTCCCAGGGCCTGTCTTCTTCCCATTTACCTTAGTTACAGTTTTTAGTTTGTTATTTTCTTCCAGCTGTCTTAGCTTTCAGTTCCCTTGTGTGGTTTGTTACTTTCTTTCTGCAGAGTGCTCCTTTTTTTCCCTTTAATTTCTATTAAGCGCTCCTCCTTGCTAGCTCCTTCTCTATCATGGCTCTGTATTCTAGCTGTAAACCCTTGTTGTTACCGCCTTGTGTGCTCCTGTATGATCTTCAGGGCTCATGGACAACCCAGGTGGTGCTTCATGTCCTCTTTGAGTATTGTCTGTGAGTTACTTTTACAACATAACCATAGGTATCAGCACCACAGACTCAACCTTTGCATGTATATCCTGTATGTGGATATTTGCAGACAGTATCTGTAACAGCAACTGTGGTCGAGGAACGTACTAAGCTTCAGTCTTAGCGTGTGGAGATCCTGAGTACTTTACTCCACAACCCCCTTGCTGATACCTTTGTTTGAGATATATATATATATATATATATATATAGACATGTCATGCACATTTATCTTTGGTGTTATTTATTCTTATAGCCAAATTTCCTCTGGAGTCACTTTTCTTTCTGAGCTTTGACTTTTTTGTTCCCTTGTTCAGAGAGAGATTACCCTGTGGATCCCGTTTCTCCTCTGACTCCCTGTGTGATCTTGGGCAGCTCTGAAAAGATGTTTTAAGGCAAAGACAAAGTGGGCAACTACCCAGGGTCCCCACCTTCCATGGGGACCCCTGGGAAAGTAAACTTTCTCTCTTGCTGTGTGTCTCACCACTATTTATTTTTTATATCTAATCCTCTCTTCTTCTTTCCCTCTACCTCTACCACTGTCTCTTTTCCCAGTGTCATTTTAGGGATTTCTGGAGTTCTCTGAAAGACATATTTCTACTGTATTTGCGTGAAACCTTTTCTGAAAGTTTGTTTGCCATACTGCAAGTTACAATTAGCAAAAACGTGAGTAATACAATTTGAAGACGTTGTAAACATGGGTATCTAAAATATGTTGTTCCCGGACCTCAAAAGTCCTTAAAACGACAGTGGCTCAGTTACCAATAACCTGTTCACTTTTTCTACACTGCCATCAGTCCTTGCCAGAGCCTCTGACACACATACTAAAACTGACTATCTAAATACTATTGTATGAGATCAGGCAATGCCAGCCATGCTTATTCCATGGAAGTGGATAAGGCTAGTTGTGCCACCTTGCCGCCCCACAATGTTAATGGTATATTATATTTTATTCATCAGTGTACACACCAAAGTTTCTTGGCACTTTGACAGCATTAGTAAAGAAGACTAAAGTTAAAATAAAAAAATACAAAGGGGGAAGAGGATAAGAGGTGAACATTTAAAAAAGATAAGCCTCCAGTAACTTGCAAAAAAACACTAGAAAAGGCACAGCCCATAAGCCCAAGGGAAAGTTGGTCCAATCCCTGGCTGCAGCAAGGGTCTGTCACCAAATTACACTGTTTTTGTCTCACGATATGCAGTAACAATAACATATTTAAATAGTGCTATGTATTATCATTGTTTTAGATGTTTATGATGAAGCATATACACAAGCATGGATGTCATTTTTTAATGATTTGAAACATCCATCAGCCTCTAATATACTTGCTAAGTGTCAAGGCTCTGATAGGCCCAGAAGTTCTGTTATTCAAAGTTTTTAATACGCACATTTCTGCAAAGCAAAACCTCGCTTTCAGTCCTGGCGATTGGAAGTTGGATTTTGGGAAAATAATGAGCTCAGTATTGTATTAATAAATGATATCTTCTCCTCCATGGCCTCTTGTGCTTCCTCCCAGAGAAGATCCTGCCGCCTGCTCATTAGATCGATTTTTGCAGACAGTAACAAGTTTCTGACACGAGATTAGGTTCTATCGGCTTGTATTGAGAGAAAACATATATATATATATATATATATATATATATATATATATATATTCACTAAAAAAAACATAGGTTTTAGGCCTTATATAGTTAGGAATTAACTTATAAAAAAACCATTGAAATTCCTCCTATATAGTTAGCTGGACATTTTATTGACATAAAACCCAATGAAATTCCATATATAGTTAGTTGCAATAACTATATATCACGCACCCGCAATCCACTGCTGATGATGTCACATATTACATCATTCATGACATGGTCAGTGACATCACTGATGACATCACTGATGACATCATCCACTGACTGTGTGTTTCTGTAAAGTTTAAATATGTTTTACATATTGAAGAATGAGTGAATGTATAAGTGTCTGGATGAAGGATTTAGTAAGTGCGTGACTGACTGAGCGAGTGAATGAATGTGTCTTACTGAATGCATGGGTTAATGACTAAACTGTCTGAAAGTGTGCATCAATATGTCTGTTGTTGTGCAAGCTGCTGCATGTGTTGATCAGTAGCTATATGAGTGGCTATATAGCTTATTGATTGGTTGTCCAAGTATTTGTATGGAAGACTGAGTGTGTGTGTAACTGGCTGGGAGGCGAGTGACTCTGTGCAGATCAATGTGTACTTGTATCAGTAATTGTATAAGAGAGTAAGTATGTGTTAGTATATGTTTGAAAAAGTAAGGTGTTCTGTGTTTAACTGTATAGATGAGGAAATCGAAGTGTGATTGATTCTTTACAGGACTGACTAGGTGTGTGAGTAACTCCATGGATGAGTGGCAGTGTGTGAGTGTCTGCATAGGTGTATGAGTGCATATGACAGTGTTATAATAATGAGTGACTGTATGTACGAGTGATTGTATGGGTGAATGAGTGAATGTGTGCGTAGACGTAGGAATCAGTGAGTGCGTATGTAGTAACTGGTATTGGTGTGTCATGATGTCATCAGTGATGTTATTTGAGATGTCATCAGTTATGTCATCAGTGATGTCATTTGAGATGTCATCAGTGATGTCATCAGTGATGTCACTGACCATGTCATGAATGATGTAATATGTGACATCATCAGCAGTGGATTGCGGGTGCGCGATATATAGTTATTGCAACTAACTATATATGGAATTTCATTGGGTTTTATGTCAATAAAATGTGCAGCTAACTATATAGGAGGAATTTCAATGGTTTTTTATATGTTAATTCCTAACTATATAAGGCCTAAAACCTATGGTTTTTTTAGTGAATTTCATTGGTTTTTTAAAGGCTAATTCCTAGCTATATATAGTGTATAACCTATGTTTTTTTCAGTGAATTTCATTGGTTTTTTAAATGCTAATATATAGATATGTAAGGGCAGAAACCTATGGTTTTTTCAGTGAATTTGCAAGGTTTTGAAAATGCTAATTCTATTAGCGGATAACGTTTAAATATGTTACTATCCATGTGGGACCACCTGAGCAGCCCTAGGGATCCGATTTTTGATGCATGAACGATGGTTGGATGCACAGATTAATCGGTATGAGAGAAACACATCGACTATAATAAATGGTGACTACTATTTCACTGATTCAGCTTATTTTAACCCGATCTTTTTTATTCCACTTCATTAAAGTCCAGACTAAAACGTTGCTACCACTTTGATCCACTAGAAACCACGGTTAAATTGATCGCCACTTCTGCCCATTCTGAATTCAGAACACGCCAAAGTACATGAACTGTAAAATAAAGTAGCGTGTTACCCTGATAATTACACAAACAAGTATTTGCCCAATATGTCCTCGTATCCTTGGATACCCTAATTTCAGCGACGAGGTTCAATTTGTTTTGCATAAATAGGAGGTTCCGCGGTTGCCTCCCGCCCAGGAGCCCCGACAGGGGGCAGGTTGGTGCGCCTCTGGCATATTGAGGAAATTATCCAATTAGCAGGAGGCTTGAGGAAAGTTGCACGGCACATCGCAAGGCCCAATTATTGACTGGCGGCTCTAATGCAGATTAATAAGGGATTGGCATTGCGCACCACGAGCCGAGGGAAGTGTACAAACAAAGGCAACAGTTTCCTTCGTTGACAACACGTGTGGAAGCCGCCACTGGCCTCCCTGTGCAACATCTGACAGATGTATAAACAGGGCTACACGGTAAACTCTCCTGAGTTTTTAAAGTATTGTGTGTTCGATTTTCTTTTTGGGAGGTGGTGGGGGGTACACTTTAAATGCTTTTCATTAAAGAGATGGACGAACCCCTCCCTACGTGCAGTCAGTACAGGTGCCTCTGTTTAGTTTTCCGAATTTCGGTTTTAAAAAACAGCATAATTTAATAAACATCGAAGGAATAGTTGCAGCTGGTAAACGGCACAATTCCCTACAAGAAAACATCTGAAGTTATCGTTTGGGCCACCGAACGGCCAGAAACGTCTTCGGGCTGAAGTGAGCTGACACAATGAAATTGCGAATGATACCTGAGCGGAAAGCTGCATTTTCCGCCGGGGTTAAATAAATAGGTGTATTATTTAGTAAATAGCTTTGTGAGCAATGCCCCGTCGGCACAGACAGTATAAATGTTGTACCAACAGGGAAATAGAAACACTCTTTTAAGGTGGAGAGCATTGTCTGGAACAACCGCCCCTCCCCCTTACACTTCCTCGGACACCAGCCTCATTTCCACGCCTCCGCCAAGTGCCCGACCTACGCCTGCCTACGGGATGAATACACCACTGCAGGCAGTAGTACACTAAGAGACAGCGTGTGCTCCGCCCAGATGGGACCAATCCAAATGCACTGTATTGAATACTTGCAAAACGTCACCAATACGTATTGTTTCTTCATCATAGTCCGCATTGTAAAAGGCGCAGCATTGCACTAGCTTTCAAAAAGATTCAGATATCCGTACGTACACGTTTTAAGGCGCTATTAATGCGTTAAGTTCGCATTAATGAAATCTATTCGTCTGTTTGCTCCCTAAATTCACACTCCTGTGAACCCGCAGACAGTTAACACAGCCCCACACTCACACGGCCAATGTAGGACTTTTGTTGAAGGACCTCCGGCTGCGTCGCACTGGTCTGACAAGCAGGATGCAAACAGATCTCTGCAGTAAACGACTAACCCGCTGAGTTGTCTTTAACAAACTCCCTTTTCAAATGGGCTACTGAATTATGTCGGCAAAGTGCAGTCAGTACAGGTGCCTCTGTTTAGTTTTCAGAATTTCGGTTTTAAAAAACGGCATAATTTAATAAACATCGAAGGAATAGTTGCAGCTGGTAAACGGCACAATTCCCTACAAGAAAACATCTGAAGTTATCGTTTGGGCCACCGAACGGCCAGAAACGTCTTCGGGCTGAAGTGAGCTGACACAATGAAATTGCGAATGATACCTGAGCGGAAAGCTGCATTTTCCGCCGGGGTTAAATAAATAGGTGTATTATTTAGTAAATAGCTTTGTGAGCAATGCCCCATCGGCACAGACAGTATAAATGTTGTACCAACAGGGAAATAGAAACACTCTTTTAAGGTGGAGAGCATTGTCTGGAACAACCGCCCCTCCCCCTTACACTTCCTCGGACACCAGCCTCATTTCCACGCCTCCGCCAAGTGCCCGACCTACGCCTGCCTACGGGATGAATACACCACTGCAGGCAGTAGTACACTAAGAGACAGCGTGTGCTCCGCCCAGATGGGACCAATCCAAATGCACTGTATTGAATACTTGCAAAACGTCACCAATACGTATTGTTTCTTCATCATAGTCCGCATTGTAAAAGGCGCAGCATTGCACTAGCTTTCAAAAAGATTCAGATATCCGTACGTACACGTTTTAAGGCGCTATTAATGCGTTAAGTTCGCATTAATGAAATCTATTCGTCTGTTTGTTCCCTAAATTCACACTCCGGTGAACCCGCAGACAGTTAACACAGCCCCACACTCACACGGCCAATGTAGGACTTTTGTTGAAGGACTTCCTGTTGCGTCGCACTGGTCTGACAAGCAGGGTGCAAACAGATCTCTGCAGTAAACGACTAACCCGCTGAGTTGTCTTTAACAAACTCCCTTTTCAAATGGGCTACTGAATTATGTCGGCAAAAGGAGTTAACCTCCGAACGATGGGCCAATCCTAGCGCGGCCCTGAGGCGAGCCCCCCAATGACGTCAGAGCTCCTTGACCAATCGGAGCGCGGCTCCTTCGCCGGCCCCGCCCACAACCAGGCGGCGGCCATCTTAAGTCAGCTCGGGCGGCGGCGGTGATCTCGGGGGCCAAAACGAGGGGTGAGCACCCTCGAAATTAAAATTAAAACATTAAAATGAAAGAGAGAAACCCCCCAAGCCCCCCCCCCCAAAAAAAATCGCGGAAAATCGCGGGGTGCGCGCACGCGTTCGCGCTTATAGATATATCATTGATTTCTCTTCTAATTTTCTCAGGAACCACTGGAGGGATTTACACAATTTTACCAAAAGCGTGATCTGCATACCAGACACTACCATTTTGACAAGTTTGGTGTAATTCCCTTCAGCGGTTCAAGCTGTAGCTGAGTCTAAAGGTCCTATAGAAATTAACATGGAGAAAACACGTTTTGGGACCCCCCTTTTTACTCAGCCCCCACTTGACGAATCCCCCCCAAACTTTCAGGGAAGGAGCGGAGCGCAGCGAGCCATCTTCTTTGAGAAATTTGCGAAGATTCATTAACCAGGGCCAAAGTTATTCCCAATAGAATGTTGGGGATTTCCTATGGGAAACCGTCCTAACTATATATACCTACTGGCTATCGCCAGTAGGTAATATTACCTACTGGCGATAGCCAGTAGGTATATATAGTTAGGATTTTTTCTCTATGGAACTTTTGAAAATTCTATGTCTAATAACTTTGGCGTTTGTGGACGGAATCGGCTGAAATTTTCAGGAAAATGGCACATTTTGTTTCTGAGCAGCCCCTGAAAATATGGGGGGGTTCCGTCAAGGGGGGGCCGAGAAAAAAGGGGGTTCCCAAAACACGTTTTTCCCATTCATTTTTCCATAGGGCCTTTGGCCTCACTTTTAGCTCGAACGGCTGAATGGATTTACACGAAACTTGGCAAAATTATAGGGACTGTTAGCCCGATGTGCCTTTGCTGGGTCTCAATATATGTGCTCCGGTGGATTTTGAGAAATTAACGTTTAAAAAAACAGATATATCTGTGACAGCGTCCCAGATAGCGCACCAGATCGCGTACTTTTCGCGTAACGGAGCTTTGCGTAGCGAAGCTGATTGGCTCTCCGTTGTCTGTCAACATTCTAAACAGTCCGGTGCGGCCGCCATTTGGTCTCTCGGTAGGATCGAGAGACAAGAGGAGGAGAAAAACGAAGGGGGAATTTAATGAAAGGGGGCAAGGTAGATCTTTCTTGACCCCCTAGGAATGATGTTGGGGTTATTAAAGGGTCCCGTGGGGCAAATAATAAAAATTTGATTTTTCACGGTAGAAGCGCTTCTTGGTTCGCGAACCGGGTCGCAAACTGGTAGCGAAACGTGAATTCGCCATTTTGTGTTTCGATTCAATTAAATTACTAGGTATAAGGGGGTACGGGAGACGTACCTGACCCCTTATGTTTTTTGAGGGTGGCTGAGGAGGCTCATATATGTTGATACATGTCTTCCAGCGGCTGTGCGTGAGCGTTTTTTTTTTTTGCTGCGTGACTTCTGTTAATGTTCGATTCGATGGAAATCAGGAACTGTTGATCGCCATTTTGTCACTGCGAGTAAATATTTTGTTAAAAATAATTGTTATAAATTAATCCTTATTGATAAACATTGTCTGCGCCATCTTGCCTTTTTTGCAATGCCACACTTTTGTTGAGCACGGCAGCCATTTTAGATGCCTTGACCAGACCCACTTTCTGCACGCCGCCGATCCTCAGCATGGCTCCCCACCCTCGCAAGCATCTCCCCCATGCACTGGTCACCCCCGCTCTCTCTCTCATGCATGGGCCATAAACCTCCCCCCATCTGCGCTGATCTTCCCTGAGAATCACACCCTGTGCCCGCCCGACACCTCCCTTTCACCCTATTCACTACCGCACCCTCTGACACTCCTCTTCCTCTGTGTCTGATTGTGCAGGCCGGTCCCAGGCTATCACTTAGCCCTGCAGATGTAGTTTATGGCTCCAGCTGTAGAGAATCACCCCTGTTCAAAGGAGTTACAGTAGATCAAGGCCCCCACCCGATGAGATCCGTCACACCACAAGCGTTCCTACTATCTGATAACCATCCTGTATTGTGCTTGGGGAGGGGATTCTCACTGTGAGGGTGTGTGGGTCCGAGCCTGAAGCGGAAGATTCCAGGGATGCCTTTTTGTACATCAAAGTCTTCACAATTATGTGTCACATTAAAAATATATAGCACTCCAACAAAGTTGTAGGATTATAACACTTTAATAACTTATAAATATATACAACGCTCCAACAAAGTAAACACGTTAAAAAAAACTTTTTAAACAACTATTTACATGACATTGCTTTAAGCAGGATAGACAAAGAAATGACACAGTGATGTAAAAGTTTCTGAAAGAAATGCCAAGAACATCCCATGTGAAAGTGAATTTTATCTGGCAATTTTTTTCTTTTCCTTCTCATGAAAAGAAAGTTAATGCCAGGTTCGTTACCTGCCTCATCTGCCAAAAAAAAACTCTCGAGAGCGACCGAAAAAAAATATAGCTATGGTAATCATACCATGCATTGGCACATGGAGAGGTGGCACCCTCTTAATTATTCTAAAGCACAACTTCGAGATTTGGTGGATAATCCCCGACCGGCAAAAACATCCACCAATGACTTAGCAATAAGTGAGTCAGAGGCAAGGGAAACGGTCCCAAATCTGTAAAAGAACTTTAGGCAGATGAGATTGACTTGTGTAGCATGTGGAAAATTAATTTCATGCGGAGAGATGAGTATTACTTTAATAAATAGATCATATGAAAATCATCAATGTCCAAAACGTCCTAGAAAGTAATTTTTGTCATTTTTGAGGAAGAGAGATAACCTACAGTGGTACAGGGTCGTTTTCGTTCGTACTAGGGGGGCAAGGTGACATTCGTTCGGGGTGGCTTAGGGGCATTTAAAACAACTTCCCTGATACAGGTAGCATATAAAGTAGAGGCTAAATACCAGGATCTTTATCGATTGCTTTATGCTGTAGAAAAATGAAAAACACACAACAAACCTGGACCATTCATATTTTCAATGTTTCTGCGTACTATACTTTTTAACCCTTAACTAATTGAGCTGCTTCATTTCACCTGCTTTTTAAAAAAAAAAAAAAAAAAAAATCGGAAACAGTGTCCATTTCTTCGAAATTTACCAATCTACGTTTGCTTTTTCAAAAACCTTTAATAAAAATGTTGGTGCCCAAATACGGGCTTACAACCCCGTGGGCCGGCCACGGAGCAGGCTGGAACTGAAAATGGGGGGGGGGGGGGAGGGGGGGGTATTTATTTGTGGAAAACATAAGAGAGAGTCAGTGGTCGTTGATTTCATAGTAAAAAGTGCGACAAGTGCAACAAAATCATATCGATAATTCATTGTGAGCAAGTACCAAATGTGTCGACAATTCGAACCTTCAATAATAAATACAGTAATCAATGATGCATTAGAACTTAATATCAATTCATTGTTCGAACATGTAATCAGTCTTATCCCATATCAATTCATGTGCTTAAAACTGCATACATATCTCATGATATCAAGGCTGAGCAATCGGGGCACAACAAGGAGTTGAGAGTTTCATTTGTACCGGCGCCATTTTGGGTGAGGTCAGGCAGGTCCAAGTATAGTCAAAATGTCTCCACCAACTCGTGGTTGGACCGGGACCTCTTTCGGCAGTCCAAAAGTTTTCGTTGAAGGGTAGCAGAGGGGACTGGTGAAATGAACCATCAGTGAAAGTGGGGTGGGAGGATTCAATTTCTCCTACCGGGTCATACTGGTGTCCCACCGGAACTGATCAAGTTGGTAGTCTTGCAGGTCCTTCTCCTACCTGGCCGCCAAGACCTGGAACTCCCTCCCGTCCGACCTACGCCTGACCCAAGACCACCTCTCCTTCAGGAAGAAGCTGAAGACCTGGCTGTTCGAGCAGTAGCGGCACCCCCCCTCCCCAGCGCCTTGAGACCCTACGGGTATGTAGCGCGCTTTATAAGTTTCACTGATTGATTGATTGATTGATTTTGGTGATTTCAAGACTGAGGCCGGCGCCGGCATGAGCGCGCCGACGTCCCGCGGCTACGTCGTGGTCGTTCCGTGGGTGATCATGGCAGTCATTACCCATCGGGGGTCGGGGGCCCCCGTGGCTCTTATAGAATCTTCAAAGTTGAGGAGAAGGTTTCTGGACGCAGGAAACTAGAAGCGTCGTTGCACCGCAACAGTGAACGAGACCCCCGCTGGGTGAGCGGAGCATCATTGCCTCGCAATAGTGGACGAGACCTTTTGTCGGGTGAGTGCAGCGCCGCTGCATCGCAAGAGTGGAGGAACCCTTTTGTTGGGTGAGTGGAGCGTTGGGGGTGCAGCTGAGGGGCCCCCACCTGTGGGGGTGGGAGAGGCTCGTTCGCGCCGCCTCTCCCTCCCAGCGCACCCCACGCCGACACCTGGCGTTGATATCCGTGATGTCCGGACCAGGCGATAAGAGGGGGGGGGTCGGAGGCAGAGGCAAGACATCCCCCCCCCCCCCGTGGCCTGCAAGGCGGCAGAAGAAGGGAATCAGGAGACCAGTACATTTTGGGCCTTCCACCCCACGGCTGATGGCGGTTTGCCGGACCCCTACCTGCACGTGTCGAGGCCTCATCTTCCGGATGGGCGTAACCGTGGTCCTGTTGCACTTCGGGAGTTTCCGGAATGGGGGTAGGTATCTGCTGATTTGTATCTATTTCATGTTACCGTTAATGGGCGTGGCGGGCGGTGGGACAGACATGCTTGGAGCAGTGGGGGGGTGGCGGAGCCTAGCTACCTCGTGGCTGCCGTAACGTCAAGCTTGGCTTTTTTCACCACTTCCATGTTTCTTAAGGTATTGGTGAAATTGTTTTTGATGGTAAAATGATGTGACTCCTGCAATGTGTCGCTTTTGCGGAACAGATATATGATGTAATTGTGTTGTTAATGTTACGGTGTACATGTAAAAAATGATGCATAAGTGTTGCACGGGCATTGTAGATACTCTCCTATGTGTGCTTAGCAATTTCAAGTCACTTCCCCCGGGTTCATGTGCCTTGAAAATACGTCCCCATGTGTGTCTGGTCATTTGAAGTCATTTTCCTTGTAGTGTAAGGCCCTTGTAAATACGCCCCCATGTGTAAAATTAATTAATTTGCCCTTAAATGTTGCGTTTTCGGTAATTTTACCGAATCGGTAATTTTACCGATTCGGTAATTTTACCGAAAATGCAAGATTGAAATGTGGGTAGCCAATTTTCCATTGGCACATGGCTTTCAGAATCGGTATTTTACCATGGAATACAAATCCATGGTAAAATACCGATTCCTGTGTACATGCACATCTGTGCATGTACACATATGCCATGTGACAGATAGACGTGTCCTTAGGGCATGTCTGTGTGCCACATTGCACACATGCCCGTTTTGGGGGTGCTAGATGGTGTCAAAGTGATACCCCCTGCACCCTTGACAAATTCGGTATTTACCGATTCGGTAAATACTGAATCGGTATTTGAATTAAATCCTATGGGCTTCTAGGCCCATAGGATTCAATAGGAAATACCGATTCAGTATTTACCGAATCAGTAGATACCGAATTTTGAAGGAATTGGTAATAAATCAGATGTTGGTACTTACATCCCATTTACCGATTTTGAAATACTGAATCGGTAAAATTCGGTAATATTCGGTATTTCAAAATCGGTAAATGTGATTTACCTACATCTGGCCCTAGGTGTATTATTGTTTTACATAAAATGTTTTAAAACTTTGTTTGAAATGAAATGCATGCACACTTAGGGCCAGATGTAGGTGGTCGTTTCAGGCCATTTACCGACCGGTTACGGACGTTTTCGGCCGTTTCCGATCGTTAAATGGCAAATTGGTATGTAGGGGCTTAAATCCAAGGCCACGTGTAGGTAAATCTACATTAACAGAATCGGAAAAATTATTTGTTCGGTAAAATACCGAATCGGTAATTTTACCGATTCTGTTAATTTGTTATGTAGGGGGGAGTCTTCTGAGTCCCAAAGGCCTTAACGAATCGGTATTTTAGCATGAAATCAAACTTCATGGTAAAATACCGATTCCGGTGTGCATGCACATGTGTGCTCGCACACCTATGTCATGTGAAAGGCAGACCTGCCCTTAGGGCTGGTTTGCTTGCTACATGGCACCTGTGCCTGTTTTGAGGGTGTCAGAGGGTGTCAAAGTGATACCCCCTGCATCCTTGTGCATACTTTTTTTTTTTTTTTTATAGCATTGTCGAATCTAGTTCTTACTGTTATTGATTTACTGTTTGGTAATAGAGGTTAATACATTTTTTTATTATATTTCACCACAGATTCAACTGCAGATTATTTGGGAATTAGACAATGCCGTCTAAGGATAGAATTCGAAAGGCTACAAAACGTCAAAGACAGCTTGACCCCGGGAGCTGGCCGCTTATGTCGGGTGCGATCTCAGGCTAAACCAGTGCTATAAGACTTGGGGAGGGGGTCGGAGCCAAGCGTCTTCTCCGAGTCCGTGCCATCACACCGCCCCTCGGGGGCCTCCGTCAAGCGGTTTAGGGAGGTACCATATCACATTGTTTTCAAATGCAGTCAGGTCCACAAACGGCCCCCACTTACTTTGAGAATAGTGAAGCTGCAGCAGGTGCAAATAAGGTTTAGACAGTGTTACAAGCGCTGCTCAGAACTCGGAAGTATGGCCCCCAACATCCAGGACTTATGCCATTTGTGCAAGGCAGTGACATCGAAGCAACTCAGGGACCAAAACCATGAACGAACACTCATGTATTAAAATTTTAGTATTGATGCTTGACTGAGGCCAAGGAGATCAGAGTGCATGAGTCTCATGCTCGATCGATTGAGCTAGCCGGATCGGGCAACAAAAAGTATAAAATAGTTATGTAAATAGTTATTTAATAAAATGTTTTACCCTGTTACTTTGCTGGTGTGTTGTAAATATTTATAATATTTGCATAGGGTTTGTCGTTGTTTTGGGTGGGGTGGGTGGCGGAGCCGAGCTGTCTTGCAGCCATCATCGTGTGGAGCTCAGTTCATCTCACTAGTTTCGTATTTCGCATAAAGGGTTGTTCTTAATGTTTCTATTTTAGCTAGGTCAAAAAGAGATCCCATTAGTGGCCTACTGATTTTGCTCGATTCCTTTTGTTTTTTTACACGATTTGTCACTATCTGCAAAGACTAAACAGAGTATTGTGACTCTGTGCTTGTTTGTAAATAGAGAATGAACCAAAGAGAACCAATTCTCAAACAGTAAATGCTTGGATAACAATCAATCAAATGGAGAGAGAAGCAGACACCACGGATTAGAACGGGGGCAAAGGCCTGCGTTAACTGCCCTTCACTATCTGCAAAGAGAGAGTACTACTAAGAGAAAAGAGGGGGGGGGGGGGCAGCGTTCAAAGCACATCAGCGTGCATAAACACGAAAAAGTTTTGACCTATCACGTACTTGACATTTGACAGCTTTTGATATTTGCTATTAAAAAACCATTGAAATTCACAGAAAAAAAACCATAGGTTTTAGGCCATATATAGTTAGGGATTCGCATTTACAAAACCTTAATTTACTCGCACAAAACCATAGAAATTCGCATATATAGTTAGATGCAATAACTATATATCGCGCACCCGCAATCCACTGCTGATGATGTCACATATTACATCATTCATGACATGGTCAGTGACATCACTGATGACATCACTGATGACATCATCTAGTGACTGTATGTTTCTGTAAAGTTAAAATATGTCTTACATATTGAAGAATGAGTGGATGTATAAGTGTCTGGATGAAGGATTTAGTAGGTGCATGACTGACTGTATGAGAGAGTGATTAAATGTGTCTCACTGAGTGCATGGGTAAGTGACTAAACTGTCTTAATTTGTGCATCATTATATCTGTTGTTCTATGAACTGCTGCATGTGTTGATCAGTAGCTATATGAGTAACTATATGGGTTATTGATTGGTTGCCCAAGTATTTGTATGGGAGAGTGAGTGTGTGTGTGGTGGTGGCTGGGAGGTGTGTGACTCTGTGCATACATGTGTGAACAGTTGATTCACTAGATCTATGGGTTCAAAACTGCATGTGGAAACAGCTGTATGGGTGGTTGACTGTGTACGAGTGTATTGGTGAGTGAATTGATATCTCAGTGCTACATGTCAAAGTAAGTACATATGTAAAACACAGTACATGTGAGAGCTGATATATATAAATAACTGTGCATAAGAGCCAGTGAATGTGTGAGTGGCTGTATGGATCATTGTGAACATGTATCAGGGATTGTATAAGAGAGCAAATATGTGTTAGTATATGTTTGAATAAGTAAGATGTGTATAACTGTATAGTTGAGAAAATGGAGGTGTGATTGATTCTTTGCATGACTGACTAGGTGTGTGAGTAACTCTATGGATAAGTGACAGTCTGTGAGTGTCTGTTTACACCGATTGTATCTAAGGTTATATTAGAGTCTGAAGATGTTCATTGTATTACCACATAAATGATATCATCAGTGATGTGATCAGTAATGTCAAATGAGATGTCATCAGTGATGTTATCAGTGATATCATTTAAGATGTCATCAGTGATGTCATCAGTGATGTCATTACAGATGTCATCAGTGATGTCATCAGTGATGTCACTGACCATGTCATGAATGATGTAATATGTGACATCATCAGCAGTGGATTGCGGGTGCGCGATATATAGTTATTGCATCTAACTATATATGCGAATTTCTATGGTTTTGTGCGAGTAAATTAAGGTTTTGTAAATGCTAATCCCTAACTATATATGGCCTAAAACCTATGGTTTTTTCTGTGAATATATATATATATATATATATATATACTGTCCTAAATTTTATGTATATTAGCATTGTGCTCCAACTGACCCTTTTTAGCAAGAGATCCGGTCAGTTGAAGTGACAATTGTCTTCTACTGTGCTGCTTGCTATTTTGCATTATTTGCAAATTAGACATTGGGCTTCTCGGCTTATAGTGTTTTTAAAAAAAAACATAATTCATCGCAGGAATGTCAGGCCCATTTCAGTATATATAGATCACATTTGGCAACCATGAAAACTGGGGAGAAGTGAATGAATCCATGGTCAATAACCAGTATATATAACCAAATATTTTCTTCCAGACTGGCACCAATGAGGTGACGTAAATATGGGGAAGATGTGATCCCACCCTCTGGACTTCGTGGACTGTTGGATTGCTGCAATTTATCAGTCAGGCATAGGTAGATGGAGTTCCCATAGTTAATGTGTGATTGACTAAAAGTCATGATCAAAGGAGAATCAAGGTAAGGAAGAATTTGCTTTAGGCTTTTTAACTGCCAAAGCAGGAACTTGTTTTTGTTGGAGATATGGGTCCATAAGAAGATATTGGAGTTGATATAGATCTCAAGATTTTGCATCACTTTAACAAGAGGGGTTGGGTGGGTTGCCCACAGATTCTAGCCAGACATTAAGAGTCTATTTGCAGGCTCTGTTCCTAGTTATCAAGAGTTTAGAGGAAAAGCATTTGAAACAGCATTAACTCCATCATGCTGCCATATGTATATTCAACAGTTCTGGAGTTCCATATACCCTTTGCAAGCTGCATTTATTTCAAAGTTTACCTATCATCTCATCTTGCAATTTAGTCAGGAAACAAAAGTTTGCAGGGATGCTTGCCTTGCTCATGGTAGTTTCAATGTCTCAATGTAGTGAAGCACTTCTTCTGGATTGTCAAAAGGATTGTTTTCTACCTTTTCCATCAATATGCAATCTCAACAGCGGATGCAGTGCATAGGAAATTCTGCGTTCCAAACGTCGGCACTCTACCTGATGAAATGAGCCTTCTTTTGTATATCAACACTGTACTATAGCGACCAATATCTGGCTGAATTCCCCCCCTCTCTGTGCAGCTATCAGAAGTCATATCTTATGTTCGTATCTCAACATCTGGATCATTATCATCTGGGGGAGCATTCCAGGAGGCGCCGGGATGTGATGCACTCTACTAATCAGTTATCATTGGCAAACTCTTCATTTATGATAGGGAGGAAACCAGTTTCTCCAGGAGCGTCTCTATGGGAGGTTTCTTTGTGCTATCCCCCAATCCCAGTGGATGTACATTCTTACACCTCAGTCTGTCTTCCAAGTCCACCAACTTTTTTTCGTGTCTTTACACATTTACATCATTGTTAAAGCTTCAAGAAGCTGTGCTGCCTATCACATCTGAGGTCCTTGTCACCACTTCACCACTTCTGTCTCTGAACTTGTCAATAGCCTGCCTGGGAGGGTAACAGCAGTGGCCAGTGAGTCTATGTTTTCTGTGATAGGTTTATTTTCATTAAGTATAATTTGTTTCAGCTTGACATTGAACACTTCCAGAATGCTGAGCGCCTCAAGGGCAGCCATTTGTTGAGATGTCGCAACCATATGTGTCATCTTGGCAATCCCCTGCCTATAGCCGAATGGAGGTGTGTCTCTGTCATTGCTGCACCTTTACTTGTGTTGGGCAGGTGAGGGAAATGATGGGGCTACACCCCACAGTGTAATATCGATTTTGTTTAATATTCATATGGTTTTAGATGTCCCTACCACAGTACTGTTTAAAGTGTCATTGGTTTGCTGTCCAGATATCTTTTAAATTACAAATTACAGAAACAATAGTATAGATGCACCCTTAAACTGCTAATAGTTCTGCTGATAATGTCCTGAAAATCATTTGCTGTAGATAGAGCATCTGTTAGTTTGTATATACCCATACTTATTGTTTGCATGTAAACTAGTCACGGTTTCCCACCAGGTCCACGGTTTCACTCGGAAATTACTTTTGGGGAGATGCTACACGGGATAACTCCGCTCAGTCTGGGCAGTATCATTGCCCTCTTTAATAAATTGTTCCACTCCAAGACCCTGGAACTCTGTTAGGCGAGGTCCAGTCACCACTGGTTTTGTGCTCAATGCACATTTGCCCAGTGAAATCACACTTTGCGGATCCCCCTTCAATTCTCTCATCCTGGCCATGGGGGAAAAGCACCAGCTATTCACTTATTTAGATGGTCAAGTTGCACACAACTAGGCCTGATTCAGAACTCTCAAGTCCTGCAGTCTCACAACGCAAACCAGCAGTTTCTAGCTCAACATTCCCCTCTGTTACTCCAAATAGATCTTCAAAATATGCTTGGCCTGGGTTGTATCTCTTTCTGTGCTGAGCCTGGGAGCGGGCTTCAGAGGTCAGCAATCCTCTCCCTCGCCCATCTGACAGGCCCAGTGCGTGTCTTCACTTTGTGTGTGTGTGTGTGCAGGATAATTTCCTTTCGACTCCGACTCAGGCCACTCTTTCCCATGCATTGCCTCAGCACTGAACTGCAGGCATAGTGGCAGCCCTCGGAAATCCCAGCAAGTGGGTTACCCTGATGTGGCAGCACAGCAGTCAACCAAAACTGGCTACCTCACTCCACCAGTCCAGCCACTCAGTACAAAGCCGATCTGGAACCTTAGAAATACCTTATATGTTCATTGAAGTGCACTTTTGTGGCAATATGGCGCAGAAGACGGAAAGAGTGACTTGCTAGGTTGCCATCTTGGCTCCTGCCTCCACGCTTACTCCACTTTTAACCTTTCCAGGGTCTCCAATTTGCTGCTTAGCAAGTTGGCAGGTGCAGTGCTAGGGGAGGGGACTGAGGCAAGCAAAGGTAAGAACTGCTACCTCTGGATTGCATTTATTGACGTCCATAAACACAGAACTGACGACTAGCCAGAGTCACTAGAAATTCAAAGACAGTGTCACAAATCGACCTAGAATGCATGGTCACACCGGGTCTGTTGACAGTGTGACCTGGGCCTTGCGTAAGATTAGATACACTTCCTCATACACTGTACCCTATATATGGAAACATGGAATGTCTATTGTTAGCAACTACCCACAATTGAATTGACTTACCATTAACTGAAGATGGGTAAAGCTTGACGTGCTGCTGGGAGATATCACAATGCGGACAGAAACAACGGAATTATTGTCAGCGTGTGACCCCCTCAGATGCTCAAATATCCTTATACAAAGCTATGATAACTCCTCCTGTTTCTTAAAGAACTGGACAACTCATAAACCATGAGAATGAAGTGTTATAGTAGTGTATTTTATTGTCCAGTAATCTTCGTTAATATCCTCATGAGAACCACTACAGTCCACTCTCTACCCTGCCACGAAGTGCCACCTAGGCACCGAGGCCCTCACTGAGGGAGTCCTGAATAAACATTTGTTAACATATTCCCCTCCTCAGCTAACATAAATAGCACAACTCAGAAGTGTAACAGGAGGAGGATAACATGTAGTCTACCTAGTCCTTAGTTATCCAAATCTTGAAACTGGGGGAGGATTGTTTGAGTTTTCGGCCTGGCACTGGACACCAGTGGTGAGTTTTGTTTTAGGATGTGGTTGAAAGTCTTCCAGGACCATTGGAGAGACGGCTGCTTGCCTTGTTTCTGGTTCTTTTCTCATGTGGACTCGCCAGTAAAACCTTGAAAAAGTAGTTGCTCAGTGAGATGACAGGTTTTCACCAGTAATCTTCATTTTCTTGACAAATGATGCATTTTGAGGCCTTCTGTACCAAGCCTTTTCAGCTTTTAAATCATGGTGCACTGTTTGCTTGCCACAGTGTACAATTTTGGATACTTGAAATTTATTAAAATGACCATTCCAGTGAAGATTTGGGGGCTATTTACAGTTCAGCAGGACATCCACCAAATCTAGCATGCTTTCTGGCTACAATCCAACATGCTGTTAAAATGCCACAAAAGTACCGAAACATCTATTTAGCACATACTTTCTATTCAAGCAGACGGCATTAGCCCATCACTAACATTTTTCTCCACTTTAATCTCATTTCAATGTGTCACAAAAAGAAAGCACCTTAAAGAAACGAAACATTTGTGTACAACACAGGTAGACTATACAAATCTAGTAAAGTGCTTCTACACACCATACCCATACAGAATACTTAATGAATGTATATCCGTTATGAATGAGGTGGGATTTAAAAATGGACAAACAACAAGATGGGTAGTAGCTTGAGAAAGGAGAGAAAACAAAAACTAGGAAGAGGAATTTTGTTATATGTTATCTGCACCTGGTTAAGATGTTTCTGTATTACTATTATTATTATTAGTATTATTATTATAGTAGTAGTAGTTTTCTAATATTATGATTTAATTCATTCTTCCTTCTTTTAATTTCCTCATTCGCTTCCTGTTTCACCCTCTCTTCTCCTGTGTTCCCACTCTTGCCTCCTCCCTCAGCCCATCCTCAAATTCTTTTTGGTCATAGAGTGTATGGGATTCAGAAAGAGAACACACATTTAGATATTTGTAGGAGCAACATCTTCACCCTGGCTGGATGCTGTGTTTCACCTAAAAGAGTCCTTATTTGACCTGGAATATGACAAGTTATCAACGCCGCCTGTTGACTTATTTCAGGTTCAGTCAATCAATCAAAGACATTTATAGAGCGCACTACTTACCCGTAGGGTCTCAAGGCGCTTGGGGGGGGGGGGGGGGGGGGGGGGTGCCGTTACTGCTCGAACAGCCAGATCTTCAGCTTCTTCCTGAGGGAGAGGTGGTCTTGGGTCAGGCGCAGGTCGGTCGGGAGGGAGTTCCAGGTCTTGGCGGCCAGGTAGGAGAAGGACCTTCCTCCTGTTGTCGCTCTTCGGATGCAGGGGACGGCGGAGTGGGCGTGGTTGGCTGATCGGAGGTGGCGTTTGGGAGCGTAGAAGTTGATTCGGTTGTTGAGGTAGCTCGGGCCTTGGTCGTGTAGGGCTTTGTGTGCGTGGGTGAGGAGACGGAAGGTGATTCTTTTGTTGACGGGGAGCCAATGCAGGTCTCTCAGATGTCCGGAGATGTGGCCGTTTCGTGGGATGTCGAGGATGAGTCTGGCTGAGGCGTTCTGGATCTGCTGGAGTCTCTTCTGGAGCTTGGCGGTGGTACCGGCGTAGAGGGCGTTGCCGTAGTCCAGTCGGCTGGTGACGAGGGCCTGGGTGACGGTCTTCCTGGTCTCGGTGGGGATCCACCAGAAGATCTTCCGTAGCATGCGTAGGATGTTGAAGCACGCCGAGGAGACGGCGTTGACTTGCCTGGTCATGGACAGGGAGGAGTCCAGGATGAAGCCCAGGTTGCGTGCGTGGTCTGTCGGTTTGGGTGCGGTGCCCAGGGCGGGGGGCCACCAGGAGTCGTCCCAGGCGGAGGGCGAGGAGCCTGGATGAGGACCTACGTCTTGTCTGAGTTCAGTTTCAGGCGGCTGGTCGTCATCCATTCGGCTACATCTTTCATCCCTTCGTGCAGATTGGCTCTGGCGGCGGCTGGGTCGTTGGTCAGGGAGAGGATCAGCTGGGTGTCGTCGGCGTAGGAGATTATGTTGAGGTTGTGTTGGCGTGCAATGGCCGCGAGGGGACTCATGTAGACGTTGAAGAGGGTGGGGCTCAGCGAGGATCCTTGAGGGACGCCGCAGATGACTTCGGTGGCCTCTGACTTGTACGGTGGTAGGCGGACTCTCTGTGTTCTTCCGTCGAGGAAGGAGATGATCCATTCCAGTGCCTTCTCCTGGATTCCGACGTTGCTGAGGCGCTGCACTAGGGTGCAGTGGCAGACCGTGTCGAATGCCGCGGAGAGGTCTAGGAGGATGAGGGCCGCTGTGTCTCCGTTGTCCATCAGGGCTCGGATGTCGTCGGTGGCAGCGATGAGGGCGGTCTGGGTGCTGTGGTTGGCTCGGAAGCCAGACTGTGAGGGGTCGAGGGATCCATTCGTCTCGAGGAAGGCGGCCAGCTGCTTGTTGACGGTCTTCTCGATGACTTTGGCTGGAAACGGGAGTGGCGAGATGGGGCGGTAATACTTGAGTTCGGTGGGGTCCGCTGTGGGTTTCTTGAGTAGAGCGCTGAGTTCGGCTTGCTTCCAGCTCTCAGGGAAGGTGGCGGTGTCATGGTAAAACCAAATGTCGAATATCCATGAACGCCACAATACAAATTGACCCCGGAGACGATTGCAGGGATAAAGCCCATTGATCGAATCCATGATTAAGCAGGGAATACTGAAAGAAATCGTGGGTAGTCCATGTAACTCCCCGATTATGGGTTTGCAGAAACCTAGTGGGAAATTCAGGATAGTGCAGGACCTTCAAAAGATTAATAACATAGTCGTTTCATGTTGTCCAGTGGTACAGAATCCATCAGTGATATTGTTTCAGATACCATTCCAAGCCGAGTGGTTCACAGTGATAGACCTTTGCCAGGCCTTCTTTTCGATCCCATTGGATGAGGAGAGCCAATTTCTTTTCGCTTTTAAAATAGAAAATCGCGTATTACCATGGTGTCGTATCCCACAGGGGTATACAGAAAGCCCATCGATTTTTAACCACCTGCTGAAGAAAAATCTCGAAAGTCTAGTACTGCCACGGAACTCGGTTCTAGTCCAGTACATAGACGACCTACTTGTTGCGTCAGAAACTGAGGAAGATTGCAAAATAGACACCATCACCTTACTGAATCACTTAGCTGAGAACGGGCACAAGGTGTCCCCGAGCAAGTTACAGTACTGTTTGACAGAAGTACAGTACACGGGTCACCGAATTGAAAAAGGGAAGCGGAAGGTGTCACCAGACAGGATAGAGGCGATCATGAAAATGAATCCGCCCACGACACAGAGAGAAGTCAGGATGTTTTTAGGAATGGTTGGGTATTGCCGACAGTGGATAGCTAACTTTTCACTGAAAGCAAAACCGTTACAAAAACTGACACACAAGGAGGTGAGTGATCCGGTACCATGGGACAAGGATTGTTTGATGGCATTCTTGCAGTTGAGGGAGGACTTATGTCGTGCCCCTGCTCTAGGAATGCCGGATTACGAAAAACCATTCTTACTGTACTGCTGTGAAAGAGAAGGTTGTGCGTTGTCAGTTTTGGTCCAAATCCATGGAAATGCCCGGAGACCAGTTGCATACTTCTCGGCTACATTAGACCCAGTAGCCGCAGCGTTGCCCGGATGTCTCAAATCCGTTGCTGCAACGGGTGTCAGCATTGAGAGGTGCGAGAACATTGTTATGGGACACCAGTTAGTGGTGTATGTACCTCATTCTGTGGAACTGTTAATGACCAGGACCAAGACACAGCATCTGACAAACAGCAGGCTCACGCGCTATGAGCAAGTCATCCTTGCTGCAGAGAACGTGACCCTTAAGAGATGCTCTGTTTTGAATCCTGCCACTTTGATGCCACTTCCAAATTATATAGAAGATGATGGATGTGAAGATCACGATTGCCTTGATGTGACTGAACTATGCACCAAACCAAGACCAGATATCGTGGATGAGCCATTGACTGACCCGATGAAATTTTCTTTGTTGATGGCTCATGTGTAAGGGACGATGTTGGTCAATTGAGAGCAGCTTATGCTGTTTGCACCATTACTGGAGTTGTGGAAGCCGCTTGCCTGGAAGGAGTACACTCCGCTCAGGTAGCCGAAATAATTGCATTGACGCGCGCCTGTTTGGCAGGTAGCAAAATTCGAGTCACCATTTACACCGATAGCCAATATGGTTTCGGGGTAGTTCACGACTATGGGCAATTGTGGTCTCAAAGAGGTTACATGACCTCTTCAGGCTCACCAATCCGAAATGGGGAATTTGTACGTTTATTGTTGGAAGTACTACAAGGTCCGGCAGCAATTGCCGTTGTCAAATGTACAGCTCATAAAAAAAATACAGATTTTGTGTCACAAGGTAATAGGGTATACACCCGTTACAACGCATCTTTTACTCCGCACTACCATTACAACGCGACTTTTACTCCGCATACCATTACAACGCATTGCGCTGGGGGGCGCTCTAGGATAGGGAATAAGTATAATTTACTATCCAACACCTTCCCTAGGGTCCACGGGGACTGGAGTTAGAATAGTAAATTATACTTACCACTATCCAGCACCCCAAAGCGCTATGCGTTGTAATGGTATGCGTTGTAAAAGTCGCGTTGTAACGGTATGCGGAGTAAAAGTATGCGGAGTAACATGGTACATCCGGTAATAGGTATGCTGAAGAAGTTGCACGCTACTGTGCAGAGCAAGGATATTCCTTCACAGAGGTGGAAGTGAGTGGGTTACAGGAAAGGACAGAATTAACTATGGTATTAGAAACTGTAGACACCTGGGATGAGCTAAAAGGCATGCAAGAGAACGCGCCAGACATTGAGAGACAGACATGGGAAGCTGCAGATTGTGTGAAGAGTGAAATGGGTTTTTGGGTTTCCGCAGATGGGAGAGCAGTGCTGCCAAATGAATTAGTTAGTCCAATGGCAAGGAGAATACACAGTCCAGCACACCTAGGTAGAGAAATTATGTTGCGGGTGTGCAGACAAACATGGTATAACCCTAAGTTTAGAGTGGCCGCAGAAGCAGTGTGCCAACGATGCATCACCTGTCAGCATTTGAACATAGGGAAAAGAACACCAGTTACACTGAGTCACATTGGAAGGTCTGGTGGCCCTTTCAATAGGATGCAGTTGGATTTTATTGAGATGCCAAGATGCAACCGCCTTCGATACGTTTTGGTGGTTGTCTGCATATTTTCCAGATTGGTTGAGGCTTACCCTACACACAGGTGTGACACACTCACAGTAGCAAAGTTATTGCTTAGGGAGTTAATACCGCGTTTCGGGGTACCGACCTCTTTGAAATCAGATAGGGGAACACATTTCAACAGCGAGATTGTGAAAATGCTTTGCTCAGCTCTGGATATAGACCAGAAGTTGCACTGTAGCTACCGACCAGAAGCTTCAGGAATTGTGGAACAGATCAATGGCACTATAAAATCCCGGATTGCTAAAGTTTGTTCATCAACATCCTTGAGTTGGCCTGATGCCTTGCCAGTAGTCCTGATGAGCATACGTAGTACACCAGACAGAAGGACAGGACTCTCCCCGCACGAAGTACTAATGGGGAGGGCAATGAGACTGCCATCAGTTCCTACTGCCGCACTGTTAAATATCACAGATTATCTGATCCTGGACTATTGTAAGGGACTATCTGACGCCATTCATTCTGTGTCTCTTCAGGTGCAGACTGCGGAAATTCCATCGTCTCAAGACTTGTGCCACGACCTGTGCCCTGGGGATTGGGTCGTGGTGAAGAAGCACGTCAGGAAGAATTGCTTAGATGTGCGCTGGCGTGGACCCTACCAGGTCATACTGGTAACGAACACTGCAGTCAAGTGTGGAGGTCTGCCCAACTGGATACACGCCTCGCACACTCGGAGAGTTCCAGCACCCCTGGAAGAAACAGTTCCTCTCTCGGATGAGAATCCAGTTGTGGACGGAGAAGCCACAGAGGGGACCAGCCAAGCTGTGGGGGTGCCAGAGGAAGCTGGGAGTGTGTCTGAACAAGCCGAAGACGGACAGTACACCAGCGAAACTGACGTCGCCACAGAAGGAGAAAATAGCTGTGAATACGAAACAGACACTGATCAAGCTGTAAGTGATCAAGAGTCAAGTGCAAGGACAAGGAGCAGGAGGGAAAGGCGTGGAGAGGCTTGCTGGCCGGAGAGAAGGAGGAGGCCAAGCCTAAGATCAGCTTCAGAGAGTACCCTCCCTCCGATATCCGAAGACTCAGACTTGGACGAAGCTGCATCGGACTCAGAAGCAGAGAGTCTAAGAAGGTCAAGGAGGGTGCGTGTGCCCTGCAGAAGATACGCTACTCCTGAGTGGACCTACCTGGCAGCAGATGTCTTGGGGACAGAGATCCGGGAGGGTGAGGGCAGTGATAGTGGTCAGCACTGACCCTATCATCAAAGTGGAAGTACAGTTGTTGGTGCCCGGAGTCGAAGCCGAAGGGTTACTGACACTCAATATACCCAACCCTCCCTACCTAAGCAGAATAAAGGACATGGTCTTAAATGAAGTGGAATTTCCAACGTTTGGTACAGTGGTAACAGAACATGAAGAGTTCATACTTCGCATGGAAATACTAGAGTACGCCATTAGAGCTGCTGGAACGCGTATTGTAGTGGGCTGCTAAAGACTTTGTAAATAAGCCAGAGAGAGTAGATAACCTAGCGCCTAGTGGAAGAAGAGAAAACTTAGGGACGTTTCATTTAGTTGACAGAGAAGGGCTAGGGTTGTCTGTTGCTGAAAAATAAGAGACTATGCTTGCAAAAGGGGTTTATCAGCTTCCAAGTAAGAAACTGACTG
This sequence comes from Lissotriton vulgaris, assembly GCF_964263255.1. NCBI lineage: Eukaryota > Metazoa > Chordata > Amphibia > Caudata > Salamandridae > Lissotriton > Lissotriton vulgaris. The sequence continues at coordinate 511,952,135 of NC_141696.1, read as the reverse complement.
AGTAAGCAAAGAGAACTGATTGAAGAGATAAACGAAAAGAGGCTTCCCCAGAAGAAACAATACTATTTGAGAACATGGAGGCCGGTAACCCGAACCGCAAGGCAAAATGCATAGTAGGCACACTTTTAGCAGGAGTGATTTTTCTTATAGTTATAGTAGTTACTGTATCATACATAGTGGGACATGCAAGTGTAACAGAAGCAACAGATGCAAAGCCTGTAGTGACATCGAAACCTGCTGCTGCTGGTAAGAAGGAGGACAATGCGATTCAAGAGAAAGCGCTGCTGGCAGCAGAGGCCCGTAGGTTACATGTAGACGAGTCGCAGGGCAATTTTAAAACCAACGCGTATGCTAAACTGTTATATGAATACATTGATGTCATGGAGGCTAAGGATTGCTATGTCTGCATGCAACTGCCTGCTTCTGTAAATGAGGGCATTAGATACCATCATCTTCCATTGACTTATGGTATTACATGTAGTTTATTGCTTAGCATATTTTACGGACGAGATAGTTTTGAATATTACTTTTCAAATTATGACTCAGTATTACCAGAAGTTCCGAACTATAAGCAAATGAACAAATGGGGCTATTACAAGAAGGAGGATAGATTGGCGAAATTCTTCATTCCTTGGGATACTCTAGATACTTCATATGCACGCAGAAACAATCTAACTTGCAAAGTATCAGAGATTGAGAAGAAGTTTATAGGGCAAGTCGATGACCGTTACAGAAGGCAAAAGATTCTGAAAATGTCAGGACAGTGGAAAACAGATTGGACCGAGGAGGAGAAGGCACACAAAAGGAAGGGTAGTAATGGTCCAATAGCTTTAGATCGAACACAGAAAGGGAAGTTATGTTTACACAGGAGTAAAACTTACTATGAGAATGTGTTTGTAGGTGAAGTCAGTTGTGAACATGCCTTTCGATTAGAATACTACACGAAGGATTTCTTAAAAGGAATGCAAGTGATTCCTAATGTATATTTTGTATGTGGAAGAAATGCCTACGTGAAGCTACCTTACAACTGGTACGGTTCATGTTATTTGGCAATTGTCTTTCCCAAAATATATCATGCAAATGATTTAGAGATCATAGAGGGAAAAGCCTCAGCAAGAGGGAGAAGAGATGTAGGGGATGCTGAGGTAGTTGGGGATGTATTTGGCGCTATGTTCCCTCTTCTAGGACTGATACTTAATGATGTCAAAATAAGGAGATTGGCTACAGTTGTAGACAGATTATCTGCCAGTACTGCAAGATCATTAATGCTGGTGGAAGGAGAGATGCAATCGATAAGGGCAATGGTTCTTCAGAACCGTCTTGCTTTAGACGTTCTGTTAGCCAAAGAGGGCGGAGTCTGTAAGGCTTTGAAGGTCCAGGAATGTTGCACTTACATTCCAGACAATTCAAAACCTCTTGAGAAAGGTATACAGAATATTACTGAGATACATCAAGAAATTGAGGATCTGACAAGGGTAAATGTGTGGGAAAAAGTGGGTCATGGAATGGGTAAAGTTGGAGGTTGGTTTGCCAACATAGGGAAGAGTTTTGTTTGGTACATATTGAAACCTATCCTCATAATAATAATTTGCATACTTATATTGTGGGGGTTAGTGAGGCTGTATCAATGGTACAGAGCAAACAGGTTGCAAAGATCCATGAGAGAGCAGGAACAGAGGTTAGCTGCTATGCAAAATAATCAATACAAGAGTCTGAGGGCTCTGGAAACGATAAAGAGAGGGAACCTCGCAATAAGTTCTGTTTGATGAGCCAGAATCGATGTATTAATGGTGATGACCACAAGAGGTCATCAAAGGGGGGAACTGAGAGAGCGCAAAACTGAGAAAACGTATAAGTGCACCATATGTACAATCCTGCTGCACGAACTCAGTTAAAGCATTTAAAAGTATTAAAATCATATAATCGTACATGTATCTGAATATTTAGTTAATATAGAGAATCATATATAGAGTGTGAAACTAATGTAGAAATGTGTGGTTATATTTAAAATGATAGAAGAATTAATCGGAATCCATGTTATGTGGCTGCTATTGAAGTATATGTAATGTTGCAAATCGTAGAAATGTGCAGGCTTCATGGCAGTGTACGAAGATCAACAACGTGTACTTACATCTTGACATGACATGGATTTACCATTATTCAATAATTGATGTCCACATGTTAAAGAATTGTGTTTTATAGAAGTGTTTTATATAATCAGAGTGTATTAACAAGAATTGTTTTAGTTTAGAAATAAAGGTTCATAGAGTACTGGCCGCTTGCAAGATAATTTAGTAGGCCTGGAAAGATAAAGTGGCTTCTTTGATCTGCACGTGTTAGTTAGAATCGAGTATCGTTAGAGCATAAATTGTCATTCCTTTGTAAAGTTTATGGCCGGAGATAGATAACCGAAGAGTGGAATTTGGGGCCCTATTCATGGGTGTCTGTTTGCAGGTGCGAGGGGGTCCCAATCAAGAGGGTGATGAATGGAGCTCTGTCTGGGGAGACAGACACAGGCCTGGAGGAGGGTATTGGAATGTTCTGGGGGGTACCGGCGAGCTGGAGAAAGAGTCTGGGAAGCAAGGTCAACGCTAACGAGAGGCCCAGAGGAGTGCCATCATGGAAGAAACCAGAACTGAAACCACGTGAGGGGCGTCTCAGAGGGGCGTTCCGAAGTTCGATTGTGATTTTGTATTAGGGACAGCACCCTGGGGTGGAGTTAGAGCAGATGGCCTGAGGACCCTAAGAGAGCGGATGGGTAGGCAGAGAGGGCATGACTGCTATGCATAGGTTTTCATCTAAGACTAAGAGAAGTGCGTGAACTTCTTTGGAAGTCACCACGGCTGACACCTTTTTAGGTTAAGATTCTGCTAAGTAGGGATGTCACCTAGTCTAGTGTAGGGACAGTCTAACCTGATCTTTTCTTTTCTGTAAATGTCTCGCAAGCTTCAGCTTGTGTCTATATTGGCAAATCTCTTAATTCTTGAATTAGCATTGGTAGTATTTTTCTGTCGTTTAAGAGCATTCAGAGAATTTATGTTTCTATTGATGCCAGTATACCTTTTGAACCTAATATTGAGATGTCTGTATCTTCAGTTAACCTTGGCTTTGTAATAAAACTTTAAAACTGATTCGTGGTAAGTGGTTTTTCAGAGTCGTGAAATTATTGGTTTGATTAACCTAGTAGTGGATTATCTGTTTTACTCAATGACAGGCAACAAAGATTTAGTCGACCTGAGCAGGGATTTAGATCAAGAGTGATCTGATAAGAGATCAAAAATCCCACCCTCCCAAAGCTAGGAAGAGTCCCCTTGAATTTCGCGCTGGCCCAGGTGGTTATAATACCTTGATGATAGACAGAAGGCCTTGCCATTTGTTTCTGGCCTAGCTACAAACTGAGTAAAGTCCTCCTAAGAAGGTCTTGTTGAGACGTTTGCTGACTGGACTTCTGGTTTTTGTCCAACGGCCAAGTTTCTCACAGTTACAAACTCATGGTGCACATGAGTAGTTATGATTGTGTAGCAGGTTCTGGTATACCGGCGGGCAAAGATGCAAGGGGCCCTGTACACCCAGATTAATGTTTCTGTCACTACCAGCGAGCTCGGAGGGCCCTTTTACTTGAGACATTATGGCCCATGGAATGCTTAGTATGCTACACAAATCATTAGGTCTATTGTGTGATATCATCACTGATGCCTACTCGGCATCTTCGGTTTCATATATTGCTGTTTAGCTGGAACATTTCGTAATATGCCCACATGAGTAGTAAGGAGTGAAGAAGATGAGGCTGAAAGATCTGCTTTGTAGAATTTGTCAGATTTATAAAATGCACCCAGGAAAATGCCATTCGTGCACTTAATGCCAAAAAGGTAGACATACAATTTCAGACTCCCCCAAAAACATTGGCTATGACTATTCGAAGGAATTTTCAAACCAATCCTTCTTTATGGTCGCAATGCCCGGCGCCCTGGAGGCACTGAAGACAACACCTAATGGGACACACGCCTAACAGAAAACATGCACATGCTGTTTTGTAAATAGGTATCGAAGATGATAATGACTGCTGAGCAGAACTAAGGCCAGTCGAATTTACTATTCGAGATAGAACAGCATGCCACAAAATGTGACTAGCCTGCCATAAAAGCGACAACATATTTTTTCTGATGAAAGCCATACAAACTCAGCAAATTAAGGCAACAGAAACTCTCAGGGATCTCAAGAGGCTACAATCGGAATCACGCAACCTGAACCTGCTATCAACAGAACAAAGATATGCAAAGCAAAATAAAATGGTGCACAATGGATGGGAACCCTAAAATACCCATTACAACATTTGCCAGCTGTCGAAGAGCAGGCTAGGAGTCTCATATAGATTTATAGTAACAAGCATTGGCTTAGCCAATAGGTCTCGCCTTTGGGATCTGATAAATGTTTGGCTAGAGCTATTGATTTTCCCAATGTTTGTTAGATATGACTATTTCTGCAACAAACGTACGTAAATGCATTGCCAGTGTAGAAATTGAAATGAGTACACCCTTATTTAATGGGATGCAAATTAAGGAGTTTCTCCACGAAGAAACGTGTGTTTTGTGGGGAAAAAAAAAATTAAAAAGACGCGCATTCCCCCCCAAATTGCCCCTGATGTGACATAAGAGGTTGACTGTTGCCAACTTTTTTATATTTCTTTATTGTTTCAAAAAATCATACCTGCATTAAAAAGTAAATTCCAAATTTAATCAAAAAAACTGAATCGGTCAGGGTTGCATAACATCAAACTATATTATCATACACTACATCAATTTCTTTAACCCCTTTGGTGCGGCGGCAATTCCGCCGCACCGCTAGGGGGGTAGAGGGGCGAGCGGCGCTCCCATGCTCATGACGGAACCGCTCCGTCACGAGCCTTGGGTGCGCTGTGCTGATGACGGAGCGGTTCCGTCACGGCCCCGCCCGCTCAATGGAATGCTCAGCGCAGGAACGGAATCTGCGCCATGCAGGCACACCGAGCGGGCCGTGACGGAACCGTTCCGTCACCAGCACAGTGCGTCCAAGTCTGGTGATGGAGCGGTTCGGTCACCAGCATGGGAGGGGTTAAAGGAAAACGGATGTGTTTTAAAAACAGAAAATGCAACCTTTACATTTAATTTAGGAGTAGGCAGTGATCGGTGGGACCCCTGCCTGCTCTTAAAAACAAAATTGTTTAATATTTTAAAGGGGTTACCATCAATTTTGAATTGGTGGTAAAGTGTTACTGTTTTGCAACCAAATCCGATCACAAATCATTATTACAAATCACTGCAATTCGGTATTTCCAAGGGATGCCCTAAAAATGCCCTTTCCAAATATCAAGCTAGTACTGGGTAGCAAGTAAAAATTGTGATTCTGTAACAAGCTATTGAATCGCAATTTTGCCTTTTGTACATTGAAAAATGCTTTCCCTGAATGCAAACAGGCTGATTCTGCAAATTGGGCAGTTGGGGAACTCAAAGAAAGCTTCATTTATAGAGCTTAAAGCCATTAGTCCCAGTAATTCACTGTATCACAGTGTCACGATTCGCTCCCTGCACTCTTATGCCCCCCACAAAGGGGCCTACCCGTGGGACTTTCCAGTTTTTATTAAGCTTCCGGGTCATCAACTGTATGTATATATTAACTTACAGAATCTTGGACTTTATTCCCATTCATTCCAGATCGTTGGTGGATTCTGTGGAAGCCAGTCTGCTCTTGCTAAAAACTTCCGTAGTAGAATTCCTTGGTCACTGCTTCTTCTCCACACCAGCATGCCAACGGATGGGTGGATGAATTCCGAACACCTGTGGCTGGCAGGTGCTAGCCTGCTCACACCTCAGGGATGCGATTACAGCGAGCTCATTTAAGCACCAATTTCATTTTGACGAGCATTGGTCATTATAGCAGTGTTCCTGTTTGACTCAACTTCTGTTTCCGGAGTTCCTGAACTTTAGTTAATCCTTGTTTCTTGAGCTAGCACTGCCTACAGTGCTTCCTTGATTCCTTAGACTTAGTGTTTCCTTGTTATTTGAACTTACACTGCATCCATTGCCTCCCTTTTTTTCTGAGCCAGTACTATTGAGTTTGTTTTTGATCCCTGAACGTTCCCTCCTTCAGAATTTACCTTTTTCCCAGGGCCTGTCTTCTTCCTATTTACCTTAGTTACAGTTTTTAGTTTGTTATTTTCTTCCAGCTGTCTTAGCTTTCAGTTCCCTTGTGTGGTTTGTTACTTTCTTTCTGCAGAGTGCTCCTTTTGTTTTCCTTTAATTTCTATTAAGCGCTCCTCCTTGCTAGCTCCTTCTCTATCATGGCTCTGTATTCTAGCTGTAAACCCTTGTTGTTACCGCCTTGTGTGCTCCTGTATGATCTTCAGGGCTCATGGACAACCCAGGTGGTGCTTCATGTCCTCTTTGAGTATTGTCTGTGAGTTACTTTTACAACATAACCATAGGTATCAGCACCACAGACTCAACCTTTGCATGTATATCCTGTATGTGGATATTTGCAGACAGTATCTGTAATAGCAACTGTGGTCGAGGAACGTACTGAGCTTCAGTCTTAGCGTGTGGAGATCCTGAGTACTTTACTCCACAACCCCCTTGCTGATACCTTTGTTTGAGATATATGTATATATATATATATATATGAACAGAATCTTCATATCAGCAAACTCCTGCAATGAAGACACGGACCCAAGGCTGCAGTAAGGGAGATTTATTTCAACCTCTCAGGCGACGCGTTTCGAGCAACTTGTGCTCTTGATCACACGATATATATATATATGTCATGCACATTTATCCTTGGTGTTATTTGGTTGTTGGTTGATATGCTTTATTTCAATACATAAAAATATCTTAAAAGCAATACATACAATGGAGATTAAAGAAGAAGTACAACAAATATACATAGGTATACATCCTTGAGCTAAAAAAAGACAATAAAACATTGGGATATATACAATTAAAAAGAATTGATTTTAGTATATACAGTTAAAAAGGAATTAAATGGATAAAGAAAGCCTATTTAATTGGATCTACCAAGACCATTTTAAACATTTTAAGACGCCACATACGACAAGGGGGGTGGTATCTGTAAGTAAGATGCAAAGGGCCACTGAATACTGGCGGGAGCCGAAAGATCTGCACACAGGTTTAAGCCAGCACTTTCTTGGGTTACAGTAATCTGGACATTCAAAAAAAAAATGGGCAACCGTCTCCACCCTCGTGGAACATAGGGCACAATAGGGAGAGTGCTGGGAGGGAGATTTCCATCTCAATGTCAAATAGCCTACTGGTAGAGTACCCACCCTAAGCCTAAAGTTCAGAGCCCTATCAAATGTGATGGAAATCAAGTCAAGATAGGGTTCGTAAGCCACCACGTCTTTAATTCGTAAGAAAGCTGCGGTGGAATTGCAGTGGCGTGGGTTGCTAATAAGTTTAGAGGAGACCCAGTCCCAGTACAATTTCTTTAAGGTGGCTTTGGGAGGGGCGGAGCGAGTAACCCATGCTTCGCCCAATCCCAACTCCCCCAAAAGGCTTTTGATATCCCTCAGCCACTTTATCTTATGCCAACCCCCCATAGCCATCACCTCGGACAGGCCCTCAGCATATGAGGCAAGTTCTGGGACCCTCCACAAACGAGCCCATAACAACAGGGGCCGTAATCGTGCCTGATCTTCAATTGGTCTACATCCCAAGTCTAGTAACACAGGAACTGTGGGTGTGCTCAAAGGGAGAGCCATTAGATCTTTCAAAAATTTGCTCTCCACTTTGGCTAGTATCTCCAGATTACAAGTGCCCCACAGCTCAGCCCCATAAAGTGCAGCAGTGACCCCTCTAGCTTTATATATATCAATAACAGGGGCCATAATATGTTTAGGGGAAGAACAGTGTTCCCTAAGTAACGCGCCACCCACTCTTTTATGGCTAAGTAACATTTTGTTAATGTGCGGGGTCCAGCTCATGGAATCGCTAAGCCGGATTCCCAGGTAGTCAAAATCTGCCACTTTCTCCAGTGGACAGTTATTCAACACCGGTGGACGCCCTAGTTTCCTGGGGGGATTCATGACCAAATATTTAGTTTTATCGATATTGATCACCAATCCCCTCAGGGAACAGAATTCCTGAAAGCGGTCGAGAAGCTTTTGCAGGCCTTGGGGGGTCTTAGAGATGAGGAGGGTGTCGTCCGCAAAGAGCAGGGTAGGGATTCGGGTGCCCGCCAAGGAGGGTGCATCGACCGGTTCTTGTTGTAAATACTCCACCACCCCTTTCACATACAAGGAGAATAGGATGGGGGCTAGCACACATCCCTGGCGGACTCCCCTGCACACCGGGATCCTATCTGTCTTTTCCCCCCCTATGCCCCACCGCACCTGTGCAGAATTCCCTGAGTGTAATTTGGTTAGGAGCATCAGTAAGTAGGGGTGCAACCCCATGTTTTGCAGGACCCTCCACAATTCCTCCCTAGGTACCAGGTCAAAGGCAGTCTTCAGGTCTATAAAGGCCAGATAAAGACTGCCCTTGCCCAGCCCCACCACCTTCCAATGCAGGAGCATTAGTCTAAAGGCCTGCTCGATAGTTCCAGTTCCCGACCGGAAACCCGCCTGAAAATCTGACAAGATCTTATTATCATCTACCCATTGGAGAAGCCTCCCCAGGATCGCCTTCCCTGCCACCTTTTGGGAGGAGTCTAAGAGGCTTATGGGCCTATAGTTGGCAGGGCTGTCCCGACATCCCTTTTTAAAAATTGGGACAACCTCCGCCCCTTTCCAGGAATCGGGAACAGGACCTCCCCCCAGGATTTCGTTCAGTATGGAGGCGATCAACTTGCCCCATTCCTTGGGGAAGGCTCGTATTAGGTCGCCCGGGATCCCATCTGGTCCTGCAGCTTTTAGTGGGACCAGGGTCTTTATTACAGTTTCGACCTCCCTAGCGGTAAAGGCATCGGGGAGGTCAACCATTGCTTCGACCACCATGAATGGGATGTCGCTGTTGCCCCCGCCAGGTAAGGAGTACAAGGCCTCGAAGTGGTTGTACCAACTCAGGGCTGGAATGTTACATGTAACCAACGTGGCTACCGGCCTATCCCTATTCATGATCATGCCCCAGAAACCCCTAGCATCCCTTCCTTTACTGGCTGCCAAAAGGTCCGCCCAGAACTTTTCCTCCCACTCCTTCTTCGCTGCCTTCAGTGTTTGATTAAAATTCTTTCTTGCAAGCCTGGTAGCTACTTGGGATTTACATTTAACTGCACCCACCAAGGCTTTTTTCATAGTCCTACATTTCTTTGTATACCAGCCCTGTTTGATAGGTGGTCGCTCCCTATTATTAGCTCCCCTGCGCCCACCAGGAAGAGTAAATAAACTACTTAGTTCTCTAGTTAAGTTGCAGAAAGTCAACGAGACCTCTTCAGAAACTTGGGAGGACAGGTCTAGTTTGTTCGAAGCTGCAAGCAGAAGACACCCTACGGCTGCAACTTTCTCTGGGGATAGGGTAAATTTAGCCCACTTCAACTGTCGACCACAGTTAGAGATATCGACTGCCTGGGGATTGGGGGCCATGTGGGGGAGGGATGTCTTCCTTCCCTTAAGCCACAGGGGAGAAGAACAAGCGAGAGGAGATTGTGATCACTCTCAATAGTCGGAATAATCTCCATATCCCTCAAGTCACCCCATAGACGTACATCAAGCAGGATGTAATCTATTCTTGATGTGTGATTTGGCCTATTGTAGGTATGGGCCCGTTTTAAATCTGATTTAGACCTCCCATTGACTGTTCTCAAGTCAAATTCCATATTGAGGGAATTGATCTGTAAAGCCGCTTGAGTCCACCTCTTAATGGGGGGCAGGGTCAGAGCAGGAATCCCCCGCTTTGAGTCCTCCTCTTCTGTGCCTAATACATCATCCAAGTCGAGGGGCTCAAACGTGCAGTTAAGGTCACCCGCCACCATGATATGGGACCCAGGGGCGCGCCGCCTAAGGAGATCCTCTAGAAGAGCAATGGTGGTCAATTGAGTACTACCCTTAGTTCCTCTAGCGCAGATGTTAAATATGTCCAAAAGCAGGACACCCCTAGAGTCCCTTAGAGTGATGTTGAGAAGGTCGGGAGAGTTAGTAGGATGCTCCTCCACCCTGCACTCTAGGGAAGTCTCAACCCAGATAAGGAGACCACCCGAAGGGCGTCCCTTCCCTGCCACCGGGGGAACAGCTGGGACAAAGTGGGTTGAGTAACCCACCTTGTGGCAAGGCTCCCTGCACCAGGTTTCCTGGAAAATACAGATGGAATAACCCTCCACGAGGGTATTCCAATCCGGCAGGCCCAACTTCCTGTCAATACCCGCGACGTTCCAGCTGCAAATCCTTAAAACTGGATCCGCCGCAGCTCTCTCGCCGCGGGATACGGTGCCATCTCTACCCTCCAACTGATCCTGGCTTTCTATTTCGCTGCCCCTGCTTGATCTCCCATGGGACGCGTTATCTCCAAGTACAGTAATAGGTGGCATTGGGCAGTCGACCACGATGTTACCCACTGCTGGTACTTTTGGGGCTGCGCCAACTTTACCCATACTCTGTACCCAGGTAGCCTCCCCATTGTGAATGTCGGTTCAATAACCAGGAGGGCTCCATTCCCAACCAGGCCATATAGCGCAGGGATGGAACTGAGGGCCCACTTGATTACCCGAGTGAGATAGACCACTACTCCATCCCCTATCAGGATATGGACAAATGGAGATTGCAGCAGGCCTTGGATAGAAATAGGTCAGGTCTACTACGCCAATACTGGGACTGCCATTTGTGTCCCTGTGGTTGCAAATAACTTGTGCTACTCTACTGTCTTGGAAGTTAACTATCACACAATCCCCTTCAAATTGCTTTTTGCCATACCCCACCCACCCTACTCTTCTTACTCCCAGGATCAGCCCGTCAACACCCCTGGGAAGTGGTCTGTTGTTTTTTAGCCAGTGTCATTTCCATCCTTCAGAATTGGAACATTTGTAAGGATGGCAACATAGGGATGACAATCAGGGGGCAGATTAACCGGGGGGCACTTTGGGGCGATTTTTAGCACAGAATCTTCCGGTTGGGTGGTCTCAGAAGTACTAGTGGAAGCTGGGACAATAGAAATACTACTGGAAGTTGGAACTGGACATACCCGACCAGGACCCTTACCAGAACCCTTCCCCTTCGTTGTGCTCGTGTTATTGACGGAACCCTTCACTCCCGTCGGCTTGGTCTTACTAGGCTTCGTCCCCTGAGCTACTGAATGTGTGGGGATACTCGTGGGTGCATGGGCAGTCAGGGTAGTGCTCACTGGGCTCTCCACAACACAAACTGCAGGAGCATTTTCAGACGCCTGTAGAATTACTGTGTTTGCTGTGAGTGTTGTTGTGGCGGGAGTTAACTGCGGAGGGTCCGGGTTCACCCAGTTACCAGCTACCCCTCCCTGACCATCCTCCCTCATCCTGGAATGCAACTTGATAAGGGATTTCAGCGAGAAAAAGTTATCTATGGTTGTCTGTTCAAACCTGTCCAACCTTTCCCCTAGCCCCCTTATTCTATCAACTATCTGAGTGTTATCTGGTCATGGCTGGCACCTAGTTGGCAATTAGGAGGGGGGGCTACACATACTTCGTTGGCTTTAGGACCGGGATGGTTGCCCCTTTTTTCAGTATCGTTATTGTCCTCAACTAAACCCTCCACCATTGCATTTCCTGTACCCCTACCTCCAAGCTTCTTCGATCTCTTATATAATTTGAAGAAACTACCCTTACGCGGGCTAGCAATCCTTTTCCTTTTGGTGCGAGAACGGTTCTTGGTTTCCATCACCGGTATGGCTAGTGGAGAACCAGAACCACTAGGAGAGGATGCCGGGCGTGGTGAGGGTGCTGGAGCTTCCTGGGAACACAAGTCTAATCCACTACCAACTACTGGAGCGGGGATGGGTTGCGCTACCAGGTTTTCCAACCTATCAATACTGTCCCTCAAAGAGGCAATACGTAACTGATCAGATGTAGGGGGGGTAGGGTAGAGGGGACCAGAGCTGCATAATGGTGACTTGGCCTGGGCTAATAAGCCCAGAGAAGAGCGCTTTGGTGGAAGCAGTTCTTGAGAAAGCGGCGCTCTGTCATTACAATCTCTTTCTCGATAACTGCAGCTACCCGTGTGATGAACTGGTCCATAGTTCCTATAATAGTACTAGGCCCCGCCTCTCCCCCTCCCCTCAGGATTTTCCCCGAGCGTGTGGACATTAGTTGTAGCAATGGGGGTATAGCAACACACTATACCTGACAAAGTCCAACCCTTACAGCCGGGAGAAGCAGATGACAGGGGGGTGTCCCAGCCCAGCCCCGGACTGCCACAGACTGCCCGCCCTTTGCTCGGACTTCGCTCGGCGTCCCGCGAGATGTAAGACAAGCTGGTAAAATAAGGGGCGTTGCAGGCAGGGGGCGTGGCTATCAGGGGGCGCGTCCACGATGTTCCTGGGTGTGCAGGGACTCCTGGGAAACAGAGTCACTGCCGCGCACCACCCCTGAGGCTACTGCCGCGCTCCCACTCTCTCCTCAAGGTCCACAGTGACAGCCTGCCGCCTCCGCCCTCGATCCTCAGCACGAAGCAGCACCCGCAAAGCGGGTGCGGCAAGCTGCAGCGCCGTCCACAGAAGTCCACAGGAAAGGGCAAGAACAAGGGTCCAAGATCTGCAACCCAGCTTCGTGGTGTAGCAACAAGGTAAGCATCCCACAGGCTCACAGGGAGAGCCTAACTTTAAACACCTGGACAGGCAGGGGGCGTGGCTATCAGGGGGCGCGTCCGCGATGTTCCTGGGTGTGCAGGGACTCGTGGGAAACAGAGTCCCTGCCGCGCACCACCCATGAGGCTACTGCCGCGCTCCCACTCTCTCCTCAAGGTCCACAGTGACAGCCTGCCGCCTCCGCCCTCGATCCTCAGCGCGAAGCAGCACCCGCAAAGCGGGTGCGGCAAGCTGCAGCGCCGTCCACAGAAGTCCACAGAAGTCCACAGGAAAGGGCAAGAACAAGGGTCCAAGATCTGCAACCCATCTTCGTGATGTAGCAACAAGGTAAGCGTCCCCTTGGTGTTATTTATTATGATAGCCAAATTTCCTCTTGAGTCACTTTTCTTTCTGAGCTTTGGCTTTTTTGTTCCCTTGTTCAGAGAGAGATTACCCTGTGGATCCCGTTTCTCCTCTGACTCCCTGTGTGATCTTGGGCAGCTCTGCAAAGATTGTTTTAAGGCAAAGACAAAGTGGGCAACTGCCCAGGGTCCCCACCTTCCATGGGGACCCCTGGGAAAGTAAACTTTCTCTCTTGCTGTGTCTCACCACTATTTATTTTTTATATCTAATCCTCTCTTCTTCTTTCCCTCTACTTCTACCACTGTCTCTTTTCCCAGTGTCATTGTAGGGGTTTCTGGAGTTCTCTGAAAGACATATTTCCACTGTATTTGCGTGAAACCTTTTCTGAAAGTTTGTATGCCATTCTGCAAGTTACAATTAGCAAAAACGTGAGTAATACAATTTGAAGACGTTGTAAACATGGGTGTCTAAAATATGTTGTTCCCGGACCTCAAAAGTCCTTAAAACGACAGTGGCTCAGTTACCAATAACCTGTTCACTTTTTCTACACTGCCATCAGTCCTTGCCAGAGCCTCCGATACACATACTAAAACTGACTATCTAAATACTATTGTATGAGATCAGGCAATGCCAGCCATGCTTATTCCATGGAAGTGGATAAGGCTAGTTGTGCCACCTTGCCGCCCCACAATGTTAATGGTATGTTATATTTTATTCATCAGCTTGTATTACCCACAGAGCAGTTCACTACAACATGCCGAGATACCTCGCCAAGAAAATTAAGCTATCAGGAAGCAACAGACTAACGAGAAGCGCTAAAGAACTGCTACTGAGGCCAGCCTTCTTCCGTAAGAAAAAGACCTACAACCGAGCGTTCTCAGGAGCCGCCCCCAGAGTCTGGAATTCACTACCTCCCAACATCAGGAAGATTAAAAACTTGGTATCATTCAAACGCGAACTGAAGAACTACATGATGAGCAAATACCTCTCTTAGGGAAGAATAATGGTTACTGATGAGAATATCTTCACCAAAGAGAGACAGCCTCGACTGGAACTTCCTGAAGATCAACTATCTGCTATCAGATTGATTCCATGTTATACATTGGACACACACGTTACTACTAACTTAAATCACAGGGATCTGATATCCATAACTCTCAGACAATACGATGTACCCTCTACCTCACTTTGTTTTATTGCCTAGGATCCCGGATACATGGCAATACTTTTACTCCTTAATGCTATTTACACATGATATTTGCACTGCTATGCTATACAACCCTACCTCACTCACCCCCTAATACTAATTGGATAGGCCGAATAACTCTTACTTATAATCCCCCTTATAGCTGATCGCCTTAGACCTTATACCCATGTATATCTGTTGTTACTATTGCCTCCATAATTGTCTGTAACCTATCCTTACATGTGAAGCGCTCTGATACCCACGGGTCTTGTCCGCGCTATACAAAACTCTATAAATAAATAAAATAAATAAACACCAAAGTTTCTTGGCACTTTGACAGCATTAGTAAAGAAGACTAAAGTTAAAATAAAAAAATACAAAGGGGGAAGAGGATAAGAGGTGAACATTTAAAAAAGATAAGCCTTCAGTAACTTGCAAAAAACCACTAGAAAAGGCACAGCCCATAAGCCCAAGGGAAAGTTGGTCCAATCCCTGGCTCCAGCAAGGGTCTGTCACCAAATTACACTGTTTTTGTCTCACGGATATGCAGTAACAATAACATATTTAAATAGTGCTATGTATTATCATTGTTTTAGATGTTTATGATGAAGCATATACACAAGCATGGATGTCATTTTTTATGATTGGAAACATCCATCAGCCTCTAATATGCTTGCTAAGTGTCATGGCTCTGATAGGCCCAGACGTTCTGTTAGTCAAAGTTTTTAATACGCACATTTCTGCAAAGCAAAACCTTGCTTTCAGTCCTGGCAACTGGAAGTTGGACTTTTGGGAAAATAATGAGCTCAGTATTGTATTAATAAATGATATCTTCTCCTCAATGTCCTCTTGTACTTCCTCCCAGAGAAGATCCTGCCGCCTGCTCATTAGATTGATTTTTGCAGACAGTAACATGTTTCTGACACGTGATTAGGTTCTATTGGCGTGTATTGAGAGAAAACATATACATATATATACTGTCCTAAATTTTATGTATATTAGCATTGAGCTCCAACTGACCCTTTTTAGCAAGAGCTCCAGTCAGTTGAAGTGACAATTGTCTTCTGCTGTGCTGCTTGCTATTTTGCATTATTTGCAAATTAGACATTGGGCTTCACAGCTTATAGTGTTTTTTTTTTAAAACATAGGGGCATATTATCAAGGGGGTTTATCTCCGCTTTTTTGGCTTTAAAAGCCAAGAATGCAGAGATAAAATTATCTCCCTATTGCCTAGCTGTCGCTAGTAGGAGATAGCGACCATCTTGGTCCCAGCTTTGCATGTCAGTGATATTTATCACTAATGACATGCAAAGTGGGCGTGCCAAGATGTTAGCGACTGGAAACAGCCGCTAACATCGCTATCTCCTATTACCAACTTTTGGAGATATTCACGCTAAGCGCGAATATCTCCAAAAGCTAACACCTGCCCCTGAGCAGTTCTTAGCCATGCTATCCAATGGTAGGTGGATAACATGGCTAAGAGCATTAGCTCGGTATTGCCTGAATATCGCTAACTTTTCAGCGATATTCATGCATTATTTCCGATTTTTATCGCATTTGCGATAAACCTTGGTAATACCAAGGTTTATCTGCGATAAAAATCGCCGCAGCTTGGCGATAATTTTATCTCGCTAACCAAGCAATAGCGATAATTATCGCTATTGCTTGGTAATATGCCCCATAATTCATCACAGGAATGTCAGGCCCATTTCAGTATATATAGATCACATTTGGCAACCATGAAAACTGGGGAGAAGTGAATGAATCCATGGTCAATAACCAGTACATATAACCAAATATTTTCTTCCAGACTGGCACCAATGAGGTGACGTAAACATGGGGAAGATGTGATCCCACCCTCTGGACTTCGTGGACTGTAGGATTGCTGCAATTTATCAGTCAGGCATAGGTAGATGGAGTTCCCATAGTTAATGTGTGATTGACTAATAGTCATGATCAAAGGAGAATCAAGGTAAGGAAGAATTTGCTTTAGACTTTTTAACTGCCAAAGCAGGAACTTGTTTTTCTTGGCGATATGGGTCCATAAGAAGATATTGGAGTTGATATAGAGCTCAAGATTTTGCATCACTTTAACAAGGGGTTGGGTGGGTTGCCCACAGATTCTAGCCAGACATTAAGAGACTATTAGCAGGCTCTGTTCCTAGTTATCAAGAGTTTAGAGGAAAAGCATTTGAAACAGCATTAACTCCATCATGCTGCCATATGTATATTCAACAGTTCTGGAGTTCCATATACCCTTTGCAAGCTGCATTTATTTCAAAGTTTACCTATCATCTCATCTTGCAGTTTAGTCAGGAAACAAAAGTTTGCAGGGATGCTTGCCTTGCTCATGGTAGTTTCAATGTCTCAATGTAGTGAAGCACTTCTTCTGGATTGTCAAAAGGATTGTTTTCTACCTTTTCCATCAATATGCAATCTCAACAGCGGATGCAGTGCATAGGAAATTCTGCGTTCCAAATGTCGGCACTCTACCTGATGAAATAAGAGCCTTTTTTTGTATATCAACACTGTACTATAGCGACCAATATCTGGCTGAATTCCCCCCTCTCTGTGCAGCTATCAGAAGTCATATCTTATGTTCGTATCTCAACATCTGGATCATTATCATCTGGGGGAGCATTCCAGAAGGTGCCGGGATGTGATGCACTCTACTAATCAGTTACTATTGGCAAACTCTTCATTTATGATAGGGAGGAAACCAGTTTCTCCAGGAGCGTCTCTATGGGAGGTTTCTTTGTGCTATCACCCAATCCCAGTGGATGTACATTCTTACACCTCAGTCTGTCTTCCAAGTCCACCAACTTTTCTTCGTGTATTTACACATTTACATCATTGTTAAAGCTTCAAGAAGCTGTGCTGTGCTGCCTTTCACATCTGAGGTCCTTGTCACCACTTCACCACTTCTGTCTCTGAACTTGTCAATAGCCTGCCTGGGAGGGTAACAGCCGTGGCAAGTGAGTCTATGTTTTCTGTGATAGGTTTATTTTCATGAAGTATAATTTGTTTCAGTTTGACATTGAACACTTCCAGAATGCTGAGCGCCTCAAAGGCAGCCATTTGTTGAGATGTCGCAACCATGTCATCTTGGCAATCCCCTGCCTATAGCCGAATGGAGGTGTGTCTCTGTCATTGCTGCACCTTTACTTTTGTTGGGCAGGTGAGGGAAATGATGGGGCTACACCCCACGGTGTAGTATCCATATGATTTTAGATGTCATATGATTTTAGAGGATCAGGCGTGCAGAGGCGTTTTGAATGCGTTGCAGTTGTTTAATGAGCTTGGCCGGCGCTCCCGCGTAGAGGGCGTTTCCATAGTTGAGTCTGCTACTGACGAGGGCCTGGGTGACTGTTCTTCTTGTATCTGTCGGGATCCACCTTTAGATCTTGCGGAGCATGCAGAGGGTGTTGAAGCAGCTAGGAGGAGACTGCGTTGACTTGCTTGGTCATGGAGAGTGTTGAGTCGAGGATGACTCCCAGGTTGCGTGCGTGATCGGTGGGTGTGGGGCAGCTCCCAGTGCCATAGGCCACCAGGAGTCATCCCAGACTGAAGGGTTGGAGCCGAGGATGAGGACCTCCGTCTTGTCTGAGTTCAGCTTCAGTCGGCTGATCTTCATCCAGATGGCGACGGCCTTCATTCATTTGTGGAGGTTGGATTTGGCGGTGAGGGGGTCCTTAGTGAGGGAGAGGATCATTGAGTGTCGTCGGCGTAGGAGATTATGTTGAGGTCGTGCTGTCGAGCGACTTGTGCGAGCGGGGCCATGTAGATGTTGAACAGTGTCGGGCTGAGGGATGATCCCAGGGGTACGCCGCAGATGATCTTGGAGGCTTTGGATCGGAACGGGGGGAGGCAGATGCTCTGGGTTCTGCCGGAGAGGAAGGAGGTGGTCCATTCGGATCCCTGAAATAATATCGAGGGACAAAATATCGACTTGTAAAAATATCGTGGACAAAATATCGACAGTCAAAATATCGAGTTTGTATCTACAAACAGGTAAGTACAAAAATATCGAGTACAAAATATCGTTACCAATAATATAGTTGTAAAAAATATCGACTTTATTAAAAACAGTGTTAAATTAAATTAATATTCAAATTTAATTACTAAAATATACTTAAATTAACTTATAATAATTAAATAATAAATGAAAATAAAAATAATTTTTTACAAACTTATTTGTTAAAACATATATATATATATAGTAACATACTATAATTAAATAAGATACTATTATATTACCGTACGATACCAGAAGTGTAAAAAATACTATTCCCACTCCAAAGAGTGCAAGAGTAGGGAAAGCATTGGATAGCGTAGGGGTTAAAATTACTATTCCCACTCCAGTGGGTGCAACAGTAGGGAAAACTGACCCTGAACCCTAAAAATACCCCTTTACCCAAAAACCCAAACTGACCCTGAACCCTAAAAATACCCCTTTACCCCAAAACTGAAAACTGACCCTGAACCCAAAAAATACCCCTTCACCCAAGAACTGAAAACTGACCCTGAACCCTAAAAATACCCCTTTACCCAAAAACTGAAAACTGACCCTGAACCCTAAAAATACTCCATTACCCAAAATTAATTAATATTATTTAATTACCAATTAATTATTAATTAACAATAACAATAAAGTAAATAAATTAGCAAATTAGCTGTAATTAATGTAATTTTCCCCCAATTAATTAATTAACAATAACTAAAATTTAAATATATAAATAAATTACTCTAATTAATGTAATTAACTAATTAATATTATTTCATTACCAATTAATTACTAATTAAAAATATGTACAAAATTATATTAATTAATTAACTAATTAATATTAATTAATTACCAATTAATTATTAATTAAAAATATTTACAAACATATATTATTTAATTAATTATTATTAAATTACTCCCCACCCTTATCCCCTATTAACCCAACATCCCGCTCCTAAACATTAACTACAATTTATATTACTATTAATAAAAAATATTTTTTTTTAACCTTTTTTCTACATATTATCGATATTTTTTACTTTAACTATTTATGGATATTTTGTCTTGTCAATTTTTTTAAGTCGATATTTTTGTACTCGATATTTTTTTCACATTATTTTATTCGATATTTTGATCAACAATATTTTTTTACTCGATATTTTATTATAGTCGACATTTTTGTCCATTCGATATTTTGGAGTCGATATTTTGTCTGTGCACCGGTCCATTCCAGGGCCTTATCCCAAAACCTGCGTCGTGGAGGCGTGTGCGTAGTGTGCGGTGGCAGACGATGGCGAAGGCGGGGGAGAGGTCCAGGAGGATGAGGGCCGCGGTATCACCGTTGTCTAGCAGGGTCCTGATGTCATCGATGGCGGCAATGAGGGCAGGTTCGGTGATGTGGTTGCTGCGGAAACCTGACTGGGATGGGTCCAGGGTGCTGTTTTCTTCGAGGTATCGGGTTAGCTGTCTGTTGACGATCTTCTCGCTGACCTTGGCTGGGAACAGAAGCAGGGAGATGGGCCAGTTCTTGAGGTCTCTCGGGTCTGCCTTGGGTTTTTTGAGTTGGGAAGGTCGCGGTCTCAAAGGAGACATTAGTGACGTTGCGCAGGAGGGGTGCGATGGAGCTGCTGGCGTTGTTGAGGATGTGCTGCGGGAGTGGGTCAGACGGGGAACCGGAATGGATTGTGCTCATGGTCTTGATGGTGTCATCTATGTTCACATTGGCCCAGGCTGGCAGGGGGTTGTGGTCGATGGTGTGTGAAAAGTCTGTTGTGTTGTTGTCTGTTGGGGCTGTCTGGGCATTGAAGCTGTCGTGGATGTCAGCGATCTTGCAGTGGAGGAATGTGGCGAGGTAGTCGCACAGGGCTTGCGACGGCGGGAAGTCGGTGTTGTTGTTGGAACTGTGGTTCGGAGAGTTCCTTTACGATGTTGAAGAGCTCCTTGCTTTTGTGTGCATTGTTGTCGAGGCGGTCCTTGAAGGAGGTCTTCTTGGCAGACCTGATGAGGTGATGGTGTTTGCGGATGGCGTCTGTGTGGGCTGCAAGGCTGTCCGGTGTCTTTTCATTGTACCCTTTCTTCTCTACTTTCTGGCAGGTTCGCTTGGAGGCTAAAGGAGAAAAAAAGGCACAGAATCACGGGGGCAGCAAAGGGGAAAAAGGCACAGAATCACCGGGGCAGAAGGAGAAAAGATGCACAGAATCACGGGGGCAAAGGGAGAATAAAAGGCACAGAATCACAGGGGCAGCGAAGGGGAAAAAAGGCACAGAATCATGGGGGCAGGAGAAAGAAGGCACAGAATCACGGGGGCAGAAGGAGAAAAAAAGGCACAGAATCACAGGGACAGCGAAGGCGACAGGGAGAAAAACGCACAGAGTCACAGGGGCAGCGAAGGGGACAAAAGGAGGAAAAGGCACAGAATCATAGGAGCAGCGAAGGGGACAGAAGGAGAAGAAAGGCACAGAATCACGGGGGCAGTGAAGTGGACAGAGAAAAAAGGCACAGAATCACGGGGGCAGCGAAGTGGAAAAAAGCCACAGAATCACGGGGCAGAAGGAGAAAAAAAGCACAGAATCATGGGAGCAGAAGGAGAAAAAAGGCGCAGAATCAGAAGGAGAAAAAAGGCACAGAATCATGGGGGCAAAAGGAGAAAAAAAGACAGAATCGCGGGGGCAGCAAAAGGGAAAAAGGCACAGAATCACGGGGGCAGAAGGAGAAAAAAGGCACAGAATCACAGGGGCAGAAGGAGAAGAAAAGACACAGAATCACGGGGGCAGAAGGAGAAAGAAGGTACAGAATCACGTGGGCAGGAGAAAAAATGGCACAGAATCAAGGGGGCAGCAAAGGGGACAGAGGGAGAAAAAAGCACAGAGTCACGGGGGCAGCGAAGGGGACAGAAGGAGAAAAAGGCACAGAATCACAGGGGCAGTGAAGGGGAAAGAAGGTGAAAAAAAGGCACAGAATCACGGGGGCAGCGAAGGGGACAGAAGGAGAAAAAAAGGCACAGAATCACGGGGGCAGCGAAGGGGACAGAAGGAGAAAATAAAAGGCACAGAATCAGCGAATCAGAATCAGAGAAAAAAGGCACAGAATCACGGGGCAGCGAAGGGGGCAGGAGAAAAAAAGGCACAGAATTACGGAAGCAGCGAAGGGGATAGAAAAAAAGGCACAGAATCACGGGGGCAGCGAAGGGGACAGGAGAAAAAAGGCACAGAATCACGGGGCAACAAAGGGGAGACAGACAACAGCAGTCACAGACAGCAAGAGTGTCGAATACAATGGAATGACAAATGACAAACAAACCTAAGACCTACCACTAGCCACCAGGGATGAGGCGCAGGTGGTAGCCTGCGGGTGGTGGAGGGCCTCAAACTTCCTCAGCAGCGGCAGCTGGGGCAGGGAGGCACTGAAGGTGCTGTGCGGAGGGGGAGATACCTACCTGGTGGGGTCAAGGGTTGCTCACTGGTACTTTCAGGAGTACCATATCTTAGGTGCATGTCTTGAGAAAGAACCTGCAAAAGAGCATTTTCTCCTAAAATATTTGTTCGCTGGTGGGAGTACATTTTATTTGTCATTATGTGGGAACCCCAAAGAGATGGTCAGTTTCTGAAAGAGATATATAGGGTATTTAGGTATAGAACATAGTCGGTCATACAAGAAGTTTTACAAATGCCTGAGTTAGAAACTATTTTAAGGAGGCAAGGACTGGTCTGATATGGTCATATCTGTGTGAGTTTGAGACACGCCTGGAGTGATTGTGCAGGACAGAGTTCAATGGTGCAACACTTTTTCGGTAATCCAGTGATCAACACATTGTTGTAGTCAGGGCAAGAGAATACAAGAAATTGCACAAAATGTTTCAGGCAATATTATTTGTAGGAAATGTTTGCAGGTTCTGAGAAGTTTAAGTAGGAATATTAATTCTTAGGCTAGATTCTTGAAGTGAGTTTCAAGTGTAAATTTCCTATCAAGTATGATTCTTCAGGATTTTGCACAATTTCAATGTGAGGTTAGAAACCCACAGACTGAATTTCATTCATATGAATGTTGTCTAGATGGAAATTTGACTTAGGTGACAGAAGTAGGGGTTTGGTTCTGTTTAGTTTTAGATGACAACATTTACTCCATATTTGAATGCTCTGAACTCTACCACCATAAGCGCTACTAATTGCTTCTTTGCTGAATTTTTCGGTTGTATCCTTTGCAGACCTAATCAAATATCACTTACTTTGAGAAAGACTGGAGATGAGTCTAAGTGCCATCTTTTTCCTCAGTGGCGGTTCGTCCATTGGGGGCGTTGGGGCGTTGCCTCACTAGCCATGGACGACCGTCACATCACTGTCTGACACTGGCTGCGAATACCCATTAATTTATTACGAGCGCAGACAGTTTCGGAGTGAGTCACTAACTGTATGACCTTATTGCACGATCGCGGAAGGGTGGGGGGCGGGCCTGTGTGGCAGTGAGTGGCAGCCGGCTGGCAGATATTAGGCGTGGCAGGGAGGGCAGCAGCAGTGTGTACGCATTTAGGACAAGTAATTTTTTTGACTTGCCCACACATGCGCACACACGCAGTAGCCCCTTCCCTCCTCCTCCTCCTCTAGCACGAACACAAGCAGAGACCCGGGGGAGCCGGGTCTCATTATGGGCAGTATTAGCCCTGCTCTTTAACCAATCCTGGCGCAGTGGCGATGTTATGTTGCGCCAGGATTGGCTGAGTTACCGCCGCGCGTGCCCTAGAATTTAAACTAGGCCCACCACGGGCACGTTCCAACTTCCAGCGCTGTGTGTGAGAGACCCTTCTCCCAAGGGTGGATTATTTATAACCCCCCTTCCGCATCGGAGGAACCTTTGCTGAGAGTGACCATTCTGTGGTGTCTGCAGATACCAGTGTCACAATGCCTGCCTCGCACCGCCCGGTGTTTAATCTGCGATGCGATCTTGGTTTATGTGCAGCAGCCGTTTCCAGGTATTAAAATTCTGCTCTGTGTTCACTTTAATGTCCTGCAGTGCAGTGCAGATATTAAAAGTGATCCTTCTTACGGCTGCGCGCTGTCTGCGTTATTACAAGGGCGTACAGCACTGCGAAGCCCTGTGACGTAGCGGGGAGGCGGCAGGCGCACAGGTCCCGGGCCGCGCATGAACTGTTCCCAATTGGGCCTCGTGTGGTTGGTCACAGCACTGACTATCACTCCCGGCATAATGTACATTAACTTTATTAAAGATCTCAGTATCTGGCGTGGCGGCTCATGCGCTTCTCAGACTCAGAGAGCAGACAAAGGTTGAAAGGAGCACCAAGGCCTCGTGCTCCAGCGTTTATTCCCAGGGTCTTTGAAAGTTTACATTAACTTGTCGCAAGATGTGTCTCGTCTTTTTAATCCGTGCCACACGCAGGGAGATGGCTGGGCGCTACTCTGAGGACAGATGCCGCCAGTCGCTCGCAGTACTGGGCATATAGAGTGACCAAAGAAAAAAAAAAACTCAGGCAAAGGAGAACTATTACAGTCTGTGCACATCGCACCTGCAGGCTCGTACCGAAGGCTGCTGACAGTGAACGAAGGTGCCAACCTGTGAAGCCTTTGTCTGCCATATGCGGCACAGTTTGGCATCTCTGCAGCTGCAGCCGTTCGAGATAGGCCGGGTTGCGCTCTTCAGTGCTGACGAGACTCTGTCTTGCCGCCGTAGAAATCCCTTCAAGCACGAAATTGTGAGTAGTATTATTTATGTTATTGTGCATGTGCAATTATTTTAACTCGAGTTAAACCCACATGTTAAAAATATGTATTGCCAGTATACTTGAATATATATTCTTGGGAGTTGGGAGTAAATCAGTATACTGGGCGCGATTTCACGGTCTTTGCTATTTAACTTTACGTTGAATAGTTTTAGATGCAGGTTAGAGGGAACTTAAGGGACCTGGGTGGCACTGTCCACGCTGTGCGATGCGCCACACGGACAAAGAGTGCAGTGGCACTGGAGTGGGAGGCTGGAGCACTACTGGAAGAGAGATGGCAAACCAAAGGCAACTGCATTAAGGAAAGTAAATGTCAACATTTTAACATTTAATTATAACTTTAAACCATTATGTTTAGTGATTTAGTTCCTATTTAGAATGCATGTATTAATTGTGCAGTTACATTCCCTAAAAGTGTTGCTTCTGAATTTTTTCATGTATAATATTGCTCTTGTACAGTGCATAATTTGAACTGAGTTCTACCATTTGAGAGCTCTGAGGATGAGGTCACTGTGAGTTTCTCACAGTGCCTGTCAGTGAGCGAAAAAGGTGTTCAGAAATCTTGATGGCCATCCAGTCCTGCGCCTCTCTGCACAGCGCACAGGGCAGTGAGCATGTGTTCCAGTTGTATTTGTGGTTATGAGCATATGGGTTAGATGGGAGTAAAAAAAAATATTGACATAGCAAAAGTAAATAGAGATGCACTGCTCTCCCGCTACTTATAAAGAATTCCTAACTTTTACGCCCCACTGCTTTCAAATGTCACCAGCCGCCACTGTTTTTCCTAGCATACCCTCCTAAACCGAGAATGTTAAATGCATAAAGATTGGCCCTCCAGAGTAAAACAGTCCCTCCCTTAATTCCGTTCCGTGTCGTTTGTTTCCTCCTTCCCTATTATTTCCCTCTTTTCCTTCCTCCTGCTCTCTCCTGTCTAAACCTATTTCTTTCCCTCCTCCTCTTGTCAATACTATACTATCTCTCCTAAAGTTAGGCCACTGTTATTAGTATTAGTTATTGGGTGGACCAAATTATATGGCAGAATTGACTACATTATGAAGCAACAAAAGGCAAATTACGCTAAAAGGACACATTTAATGACAATATTACTTCATTATTGTGTAATTTTTTACACATGTAAAGAATGTATGGGCAAAGAGTCACCTCATAAATACTATTTTAACACCAAGATAGATTAATATGTAACTGAAAGGTGACCAGTCAACCACTGGGAAGATTCTGCCATAGAGCAGCAACATGTCTCCCTGAGGTTTTAGAAACATTTGGTCGCTTTGAATTAGAAAACATTTTTTAGTTAAAATCTGCAAATCATGTATCAGATGATGAATTATGTGGCCACTCAGCTACCCCCTCATGGGTCCTCCTTGTCCCAGTCCTTACAAAGTGAGGCAGTCCTGCCTCCAGCAAGCCTATCAAAATGCTACAAAACCAAAAGTCAAAGGTCATAAAAACGCCTCCCACCCACCGCCATGCCTGTTTTTTCTTGCTCCGACGGCGGCCAGAACGCTGGTGCTCCGTGTCTCCTGTTGCTGTTTCTGGTTGTGCAGGATGTGTTGCGGTACCGTGAGTTTTCGTACTGATTTGTTGAAGGTCTTCAATATGTGCTGTTTATTTCTGCCTTTGTTTTTTTGTCTCTGCTCCTAGGTCAGATTGCTCCCCCCGCATATGCTGAGTTGGGGCGGGGAGCTTTCCTGATGTCCTGGCCTCAGGTCGTTCCGGCGCTGGGGGTTTCAAACAGCGTCCGGCCCACGCGGCCATGTTGTGTGTATATGGCTGCGGGAGAAGACTGCAGAACTGTCCCTTTGGTTTTCCAAGTCTCGTGTTACAGGGGTCTTGGTTGCTTGGTGACAGTGTTAATGTGGAGTGGCTGAGCACTTCCTGGTGTGCGCTGGGCTTCCTGTATGGTTTGCTCTTCCTACTTGTAGCCATGGGTGTTGAGTATTCCTCTCAAGTGCCTGCGACATCTTTATCTGTGCAGCATAATGTCCTTTTGCGACTTTTGTGGTCTGTTTGCAGGTTTTTATTTTATTCTGCTGTGCAGGCTGCGCTGCTTGAGCCTTCTGCCAACTAGGCTAGGGATGTTTATGAGGCCCTGGACAATTCCCGTAAGGGGACTTCCATCCGAGGCAAGGTTTTTTCAGACATGGTGATCCCTGTTCGTGCTGTGCTGGGATTTGACCCCTGGTCCTTGTCTCATGAAGGGTTTTACTCCCTGTACGTTCTGTGGCGTTCTAATCTAGGATCCTGATCGATACTGTGACCTTATGCCCCTATTCGGCTATAAATCCATTTATTCCCTATATTGGCATAACAGTTCAAGTGCAATATTCAGAAATTCATCTCTGGCCTCACACGAACAGAGCCACATTCAAGAATAGCTTTCTCTGCCACTTCCTTTGCAACCAATTAGTGCAATGACAGAGCAGAAGTTACTATCTGAGATTCCTAGATTAACACTCCGAGTTCTTCAACAAGATAAAAACTCAGCAAACCTGGAAATCCCCGCTTGCTGTGTTTTGATTAGTAATAGAACTCTAATGAGCACTGATAGACGATCACTTCCTAGTGACATCTTTATTGACGTCTTATGTCCAGCAAACTTACGTCAAACAAGGCACCTTTCAGGTATAAATATTACCAACGTTGCCTTAAGCAAGCGCTAGCTGCCTCAATGCCATCGCTGCTATCTCGCTGCTGCTGAAGAAGCTGTCATTCTGATGATACCATAGATGCTATCGCTACTGCTATCGCTGCTAACTAGCGAACGATGGTGTGGTGAACCTAGGAGCTGAACAGCCGTCCCCTGCAAGAGCCCAGCAGATGCAAGCTGCCCGCGGACGCTGCCCCTCCTCCTCCTCGACGCGCTGAAGAAGAGACGCTGTCTTTCTCCTGCAGAGAAATCCAGCTCCGGCGTTTCTAGTCTACCCTTGCGGGTGACTGGGATATCAAGCCCTGAGGGAGATACCAGACCTCCATCATTCTATTCCAGAGGTATGGTGTTGACTAAACCCTTGAGAGAGAATTATTGAAGCAAACTTTGGCAAAACCAACTTAAACTAAAGCTACTTACTTACTCCCCTCCCAAGTATTAGGCTTAGGTCAGGTACACTGGGGTAGGCGTAGTTAGAAGCACCAGTTGAGTATTTTAGCCTAATATATATATGAATGTATATATGTTTTATTCCTTTTAAACCATTATATGGCTAAGAAACCATATCAATGCTTTTACAGTATTATTTCGCAATACTTATCTTACTGTACACACTTTTTATAATAACAAGTCTTGCAGTTGTGGCAATTCATTTCTCTTGTATGAGAAGAAAGACTGTTCAATAAATGTTAACCTTTATTGACAAACGCCCGTCTCTCTATTCTCTACATATTGTGAAAGTAAACTGCACCAACCTGACGGAGTAAAATAACTGTCTATTGTTTCACACGACCCTAGAGATTGACTCTTGATCTGAGGAGCAAAGTTGTCATGTTGCACGGTTGTTAGAAAACTGAATCCCTTCTTGTCTGTGCCAGGGAAGCTGATCACTTCCTATTCAGTCAAGAAAGTTTCCAGTGACCTCTGAGCTAGTTGGTAACAAACCCAATTAAGTTTAGCATAGTCAGTGGAGGCCTGGAAGATCCGCACTTCTACGTCGATACTACTGTTTATGTTATTCCAATGGGCAGGGCCTATTGGGAAAATAGGAACTACACTACATGGCGCCCAACGTTTGGTAAGGCGATAAACTAACGCAAGACGTTAGAGTAACTCAGTCGTGCATATTTCACACAGACCCCTTTCTCCCGTAAATACTCCAATAGACGTCTGGAGTGGGTGAAAGGTTAAAATCCGCCCGAACTCAGTAGGAAGAGATTCCTATGTAAAGCTCTGGTTTATTCAACGTTGAAGGATACAGTGTTCCAAAATATTGTGCACCTAATCTTTGTCTCCTTGGAGACCTACTCTGCAAATCCTGCATTTATAAAATGTCAGACAGTGACGAAGAAAGGGAAGCAGCTAGGCTGGCAACCCTACTAATAGAGGAAGACACGAGTCTCCTACAGACTGAACCGGATGCAATTATCATCCCGGTACATTTAAGAAAATCCATAACTTTAAAACTTATAGAAAACGAACTGACATCACAAGGTGGTACAGTAATTTTCGTGACAGAGGCACACGAATATCGGCAGACAGAGGTATTCTATTCATGGATAAACTTTCCAGCGGCAAACGCTAGAACAAAAGAGTTTCACTATTACAAAATAGAGAAACCTCCGGATGAGTACGCTCCTTTCGAGGAGACTGAAATCCCACTAAAATTCCAAGAGCACCTGCTCTGGTTTAATGGCGCCCTAAAACATAATGATCATATTACCAGGCTCGGTCCACTAGGTAGACCAGGAGCAACGTGGCCGGTTCTAGCCAGCTACACACCACATCCGGACATTACAAAAATGTCGAGAGAAGAGCTGTTAGTACAGCTAAAAACATTAATAAAAATACATAGGCAATTAGTCCAATATGTAATGCGGACTGCAACAGTCCAACCAGCTGTTAATGTACCACAGCTTACCCCTCATCAGGGGAACACTAATAAAATCGCACCACAGAACATACAGTCATGTCTTGGTAAAACACCCGTAAAATGGGAACAAATTCCATTCTGGTTAGCACAGAAAATCACTCAAATAGAGGCAGTATTTCCGGATACTACCCCTATTGAGAAACACAGAATCTTGACCATCTGCCTTCCTATGGGAATCGCACCACACGTGGAGGACTGTGACACTTGGGGTACAGTCTTTGCTTCCATTTACACAAAAACACATGGTGTTCCGTCTATGGCGGTAATACCAGAAGTGCTAAAACAGATTCAAAATGAATACGGTCCAGAGCCCGCTTTAAATCTTGGTATGAAATTACTGAAAGACTTCAAGCAGGTCTCGGCTATATTATTAGCCAACATAAAGGGAGAAGCAGAATCTGTGGCGATCCGCCAGAAGTTGAAGGAAACAGATATAACAGATCAGCCAGTTGAGCTTGCCAGAATCATAGAAAAATGCTATGAAAAATTAGGTAGAGACAGCTTGGGTGGGAAACCAGTAAAACCCCAACTGCTTGAAAATCCTGAAAAATTATTTATTAAAAATAATTTAAACACTCCTAAAAAGAGCTGGGAGGGAAATAAACAATCCACTCACAAGGAAAAAGTTTTCCAGTCCAGAGGAAGGTCTCCTCGACGGAGGGAAAGAACTCCGACTCGAGAACACCAGTCTCCCCAGAGGGAGCCCTCTGAGAAAAGATATAACCTTAGAAATAGGGATAATTTGAAAAAACCTGATAGAAATCAGAAAGAAGAGGACGGTCAGACCCAGGAGAGCACACCAAGTCCAAAGACAAGGAACCTGCTCAGAGTAAAAAATCTCAATTTCCAAAAAAGAAGGTAGCCAGTATTAGAGTAATCAACCATGCCGAGAATACTGAGGACACAGTTGAAAAACGGGGAGTGGGCATTGACAATGTTGGACAGTGCAGCAGAAATCAGTATAGCCCGCAAGATCTTGATGAGTCATCTGGAGACAGTGGACACGAATGAATACATTCAGGTTGAAACTGCCGACACCAGACTTAGCGAGCCCCATAAAATATACAAAATAATATTGCGTATAGAGGGTGATAAGACTAGGAAAATAAAGGGTCTATTTTGGGATAAACTCTCAAAAGGCTATGATATTCTGTTAGCTGAAAAATATTGGCCCCCAGAGTTTGTCAGGGAGTGCCCTCGTGGCGAAGAAGTGATTATGCCTGCCTTCTCGAATCACATTCCGATTCACAAAAAATATACTTATGCAAGGAAATGGGCAGTAGCCCAGGCACCGGCATTATATAAAAATCATGTAGGATGGGATGAGGACTCTCCTCCCCACAAAATCCAGTTAAAAAGTGAACCAACTGCCCAACGGCAGTATCCGATTAAGCAAGAAGCTAAAAAACAAGTCAGGGAGATCTTAGATCAACTTGAATACCAGGGGGTGATTGAAACATGCACCTCTCAAATGAACAATCCTTTGTTTCCTGTCTCCAAGCCAGACAATTCATATCATCTAGTTTTGGACTACAGACATCTTAATGCATGTTGCAAAACATTTGCAGTACAAAACTCGCATAGTGCAGCCCTAATGAATAACATAGTTAGGAAAAAATATAAAACGACATTAGACATATCTAATGGTTTCTTTTGTCAAAACATTGCACCAGAAAGCAGATATTTCACCGCTTTCTCAGCATTTGGGTCGCAGAAAAAATTCTGTCGACTCCCACAGGGGTTCAAGAACAGCCCAGGACTATTCTCAGCTAGGGTAACAGAGTTACTACAAATATATGATGATGAGGCATTATCTTACGTAGATGATATTTATCTCACAGACGACGACTTGGATACTCACTTGAAAAGAGTGAACACCATTATACTTGGGTTCGCAGCAGAGGGTTACAAATTCAACTTTAAAAAGTCTCGAATTGCCCATCTGACAGTACTATTCTTAGGGTACGAATTATCAAGTGAAGGAAAAAGCCTAGCGGACAACTTCTTAGAGAAGTGCGCTGTACTCCAAGCTCCAAAAACGCTGAAGAATTTACAATCCATACTAGGTTTTCTGAATTTCGGAAGAACATACATTCTAAATTACGCAGAGAGGGTTAAACCTCTCTACGAACTAATTAAACCTGATTTTAAACAAATCACTTGGACTCAAAAACAAACAGAAATTTTGAGATCACTGCAAACAGACATGTTAGCTAAAACAAAATTAGATACACGTGACAACACACGCGATCTTGTAATCCGAGTCCTCCCAGGAGGATACGGATTCACGTACCTGACCTCTAATGAGGGAGAAAAGGTACCAATTTCAATTAAATCTCACTTGTACACACAAGCAGAAAAAACATTCAGTCACACAGAAAGAACTGTGAAAGCAGTACAAATTGCATTAGCAAATGAACGAGAACTAGCACACGGCAAACAAATTAATATCCTCACAGCGGAATCCGCCTTCGAGGCGCTATTCAGCACAGTAAACCTGCCTACAGTGTCACTGGATCCGAAATGGATACAGTGTGTAGATTCTCTAGGAGCGGAAGATGTGAAATACTATTTCGCCCCGCAATTCGAAGAACTGAATGATTTAGAATATGAAGAAGAATATCCTCTGCCAATCGAACTTCTGCCTCTCCCACAATACGCCTGTATAATCTATACAGATAGATTTGTACAGCATTTCAACGTAGAGAGCAAATCCTACGATGCAGCCTGTGCGATTGTTAAAGGTCGTTGGCTGTGGGGTAAATTCAGACCAGAAGTAACAAAAACTGAATCAGTAAGAAACTATTCGGCTCAGAGAGCTGAAATCAGATCTTTAAAGATGGCGCTCGAAAATGCAGAACGTGAATTCCCG
Source organism: Lissotriton vulgaris (assembly GCF_964263255.1). Lineage (NCBI taxonomy): Eukaryota > Metazoa > Chordata > Amphibia > Caudata > Salamandridae > Lissotriton > Lissotriton vulgaris. The sequence goes on along the minus strand of NC_141696.1, from coordinate 511,920,645 downwards.
ACACTTATCGTGTGCGATTCTCATTTTTGCGTCAACTCTTACAATAATAAACTGCAGAGCTGGATTGAAAACGATTACAAAGATGACACAGGTGCCACAATAAAGCATAAATTGCTCTGGAAACAGGTAGCTCTTTTACAGAAAGAACTACAAAAGACTCACGTGATACACGCACAGAGTCTTCAACGTGATGGCGTTCACGTTGCAGGGAATTCATTGGCTAATACAGCCACAGCGGAAGCAACTAAACCGGATTCGGTAGCCACAAAAAAGCGTACAGAAAAATACATAGACGGGGGAACCATGCTGGTAGTAAAAACGACCATAAAAGGCGACTGTGCAGCACTGCCCGTGAACTATCCACTCAATTATGCATACGTAATTGATGCAAACTCCGTTCCTTTTGCTCGAATCCCTGGAGTGGGGGATAGGGTAATTCCAAACAGGGACCGGAGGGGCTTCCTCACACAGGAAGCACACATGGGGTTGGGTCTGAGACACCAAACAATCAGGGACTCTCTGAGAGAAGTAGAATCAGAGTACTGGTGGCCGGAGATGAGTGAAGGCATTCACGAGTTTGCAAAAAACTGTGAAGACTGCAACAGAGATCGCAGTGGAGAACCGGCCAGTGTAGTGTCAGAAGCCCTAATAAAAAGCATTAGGCAATCTATCCGCGCTATCAAAAAAGAGAAACGCGTCCCATTGTACATCATTAAGGCTAAACACACTTAAAAAATGTGGCCTCCAGCGCTCGGCTGACGCTAGAACGGTTATAAAAGATCTGCGAGTCTTTATCGGCACATACGCAATTACCACGTTCCATTCTGACCAGGGTCCTGCTTTCAGCTCTCGAGCATATAGGGAGGCCATGGCCAGCATGGGAATTGGGTTGCGGTATTCTTGTCGGTCGCACCCCGAAGGGAATAGTGTGGTAGAAAGAAAAAAACGAGACATAAAGCAATCTATAACAGCGAAGGTATTAGGTTCAGGCGCTGGGTGGGTCAAACATTTAATAAGTGTCCAGACCAGTCTTAACAATTTGTCAAGAAAATCTCTAAAAGGTTTCAGCCAATACGAACTATTGTTCGGAATTAGAATGAGAATTCAGGACTTAGATAGTCAGGTATCAGTGGTACAAGATAAGAAAACAGACTTTGACATCAAAGATCGTTTGGCTGTTTTACAGGAACTGAATGAAACAAGAAAATCCTTAAGCAACATAAAGTTAAAACAACAGCCAGATACCACTGACGAGGCACCACAAGCAACAGCCCCAGCAAGGCCTGTCTGGATTCCAAAGATTGGGGATCTAGTCAGAGAAAAAATCGCGGTGAAGAAGGAATTTGGGCCTTCTTACAGAAAAGCAGTACCTATCTTGGCAGTCACCGGAACAAGATCAGTAGTACTACCGCCCCTTGCTGGTAAAAAGGAGAACAGAGTTGTGTCTATCGACCTGGTAAAACCACAACCATGTGGCCTATAATCAACAGTAGGCCCAGTGGACTCCCAAGAAACAACAGAATGCCCAAACTTGCAACAATCCAAGAGGTTCAAACTGAAAGAATAATCACATTCGATCAGCCTGCAGTGCACAGAGAAGGACTATGCAATAATGCCATGGAACTCGTGCCTCTTGAGGCACAGATTGAAACAGTTCGTCAAGAAACACCAGTCTACAATAATGTGGCATCAGAAAATGCTACCGAAAGACAGATTGAAAGAACAATCCCAACAATTGACAGAACTGCCTCTGGTTATTTCATCAACTTCGACAACTTCTCTAAAGATCAAAGTAACCCCGAAGTGATGCCAGAAATAAAAATGACTTTTAAAGAAAAAGCAACGGAACTCTTTCATCAACTAAAGGAAATCTACCTTATTTCCCCTTGGTTAGAGTTCTGGCTCGGTCTAGGTGTATTTTTCCTCCTGCTTTGGCTCATCATGGTACTTTGTTTGGGAAAATTCATTGAGGGAAAATATAGTACAATGGACATAGCAAGTCAGAACATCAACCTAGTCCTCAAACCACACAGATCATCCCACGTGAAGAAAAGAGAACTGTCAACAGTAAATGTCACAGCCATTCCAATACCTGGTGGGGTAGTATGGGAGAAAACTGACTATGAGCTCTATGGTCCGGTCGAGATCCTGAAGTATCCTCATCAACTGAAGGCTTCCTTAAGTTACTTTGTAAAACCTAGTACATTCTCTGATGATTGGGACTTTAACAGTATTAATGACATGAGGTCTGATTTAGTAATGTCAGCTAGATTTACAGAACATGATTATTTACAAGGTTCGTCTAGTTATGAACAGTTATTCTGTTTTACACATTATGGCGATCATTATTTGCATAAATCTGCACAGCCTAGAAATGTTTTTAAGTATAATCAATGGGAACATTGTGCTACACCACCTAAAAGCAGTTCTAAAACATTCTTTGAGAAATTCAAGTACTTCTCGGGGTTTAACACCAGGGATGTACCATGTTACAACGCATACCATTACAACTACTTCTAGTACAACGCGACCATTACAACGCATACCATTACAACGCATAGCGCTTTGAGGTGCTGGATAGTGGTAAGTATAATTTACTATTCTAACTCCAGTCCCCGTGGACACTAGGGAAGGTGTTGGATAGTAAATTATACTTATTCCCTACCCTAGAGCGCCCCCCAGCGCAATGCGTTGTAATGGTATGCGTTGTAAAAGTTGCGTTGTAATAGTAGGTAGTTGTAAAAGTTGCGTTGTAACAGGTGTATACCAACACCAGTGATGCAGAAACGTTTTATTACAAACTGTTAGATAAAACAGGAATGAAAACAATGCTGACAAACACTAAATTAATATATTCAGAAGCATTTTATAAAAAAATGATGACATTTGGTTTTGATTATTGGAAAAATAACATTGAAACAAAAACCATTTGGGGTACAAAAGATTGGCAGGTACAAGGCCTTGAAGCACTATTCAGAACCTGCATGATACCAGAACAAATGATGTTTTTAAATGACACAATACACCAAACATCCTGTCTTGGCCTAGCTAAGATCAAAGACCTTAACAAACCGTCTATTCCGAAGCCAATACCTGATAATGCAACTACAGATATTGAAATAGACGTATCAAAAATTTTACATTTTAACAGAACACATCCTGATTGGAAAAAGTGGTTAATCTGGCCTACTGACACAAACAACTGTCAAGATAGATTCCTGAACAAAACACAGGGGTTAAAAATGACCAGACAAGACCCTAGATACTCCCAGAGAAAACATCCAGGGATAGTAAGAACATACAGTGTAGGGAAACTCTGCCTCGAATGGCTAGGATCATCCACACTGGCTGAAATTAAGCAACACTTGTCTTTACTAAAAGATGGTGCTGATTTGCGCGATTTCATTCTTGGACCACGCAAACAGCGTTTCATAGCGACCAGTATCTATGCTGCGTACGACGAGGCTTGGAAAGTCACACAAATTGAAACAGCTGAAAAAATACGAGAAATTGATTGTATTAATTTGGAAAAATCACTTTCTGTAGTGGACAATGGGTTAATGACTCTGTCCTCCAGAATATATTCGTTGGACAATATTGTATCTTCTGCCTTTGACATAATAGACAGAGACTTGCTAATGTTACAGCATGGCCAATCTCAATTACGTTCTATTGTACAATTGGGCTGGACGCTGCAAAATCTTCGTTCAGGCTATGTGCCTTGGCGTTTAATCAACACAACGTCATTATTTTCCATTTTTAACCTTACTGATAAACAAATCAGTTTGGCACAGAAAGGAGCAGACTATACAATCCTGAGCATCGAAAAACTTGAGAGATTACCATTGACAATGTCAGAAAGTCCTGTCATTGAATGGATAATACACGGAATTATCACTATTCCGATAACAACTTTCCGATTTAAAAAGTGCCTTGAATACATACCTACTGGCCAGTATGAACGATTGGGTAAAGGATATGTAAAATCAGAATGGAAATTACCATATACACATTCATGCTATAGTGACAGCGACAAAAATGTATTTCTTAGTGGTAAAAACTGTAAACATTCACTAAGCTGTATACTTTTGTGCCAGGGTATTAATTTACACGGAGCCTGTGAAGGTAATTCTAACAACCTTTCATGCCACCAGCTTGTCACACCTGCAACGCAGATAGAGCCCGTCTTTATGCAACTTTCGAATGGGAGTTACATTCTAAGAACGGATCACAGATGTTGTGGCCTTGTTCCAGGGAGAAGTTATCTCGTAAGCGTAACATCCATGGTCAAATGCTGTATGCAAGCATTGTTCCCGAGCGGTCCTGGAGACACAGAGACTCCCATCTGGCCTCGTCTGCATTTCTCTTCTATACAAATTGATACTTTAAGCAAAATGAAATCTGTGCTTTTACAGACAACAGTGCCCATAACGTCATCAAAAGAGACGTATGATCTTCTGGTTGCAAGGACAGCTACTGAAGTTCATGACCTTTTATCAACAAATTGCCCCGTGCATTTCGTAGAAATGTTGAGCCAACTCCTTAACATGTCTAGTGCCACAGGCATCCCAGGCATATTTAAGACGATTTTTACGGGACTGCTAACACCATTTTAAGCAATTCTGGGAATCGTTCCAAATTTTGTCCACTCTGTTTTTGGCGGCATACCCCTATTTTTGGGACTTGTAGCAGGGATTTTATTTTTGACCCTCCTGCTTCGTTATGGCAAGCCAAAGCTCAGACATGACTCCTATGGGAATGGAAGAGACAATCCTAGCAATTCGCTACCGGGACAGAATAACTAGAGTCCTTGAATTGGCCAGGCTGAGAGATCTAAACATGACCTGGTTCCTTTCATTCAGACCTATATGGCAGAACTGTATCTTACCGGTACTTCGATGTATGCTGTGCGGAGATGAGTGCGTGTTGGACATCTGTCTTTCACTTCCATCAGCAGTACCAATGGATATCGATACTTTGCTCAGTCCGATAACGGCTCACGCATTGTGTTGTCCCCAGCGGCTACCAATCCTGATGACGGCATTCGTTGAGACTCTTGTGCTACGACTAGGTGGTAACAGTGGAGCGAGTGACAAAAGCAGCATCACCCAGGTAGGACCTTCTGTGAGCATTGCTGATCCCGACTATGATGACAGCAATCATTCTCACACCTGCCAAGTTACAGCACTATCGAATTTGGTCGAACTGTCACCTGATTTTGTAGACCAATTCTTTGAGAGCCTGTCTGATATGATGTTCTCACCCGAACAGAAACAATAACTTTAGAGAAGCATTCCGACACACAGCGTTCCCATGAACTCTGAATTCGGCCTTCAGTTTTGAACAACAAAAACTTCTAAAAGCGTTGGAACTCTATTTTCCCCGTTCAAGCAATAATTCTTTTGAATTGAACACTTTTTTAATATTCACCCTTTTTCTGTCACGAAAAAATTCTTTGCTTAAAGTAAAACTATTCATAGAGAACAGAAGCTTCAACTTCTATTTCTAAACACATCTAGAGACATAATAACTTTAAACCAGCCTCTAGCACATTTTATTGCAATGCATTTATATGTGATGAAATTATCTCGCCCTTCTTCTGTTTCAGAGATATTTCATGTGTAATTCTTTTTGCATAATCGTTCATTGATTTCATATGCTATAATTTTTGAATGATTTCTATGCTTCAAAAACGTACAGTACCTAAATTTTCACGTATTACAATATACGCCTATTTCAAATGCATATATGTATTTTGGGGTGGGCAATGTTACACATGCATCTTATTGCTCTAGTTTTAGTAATTTGATGGACATGAATTCGTGGAGTGGGTGTGGCGTGCTAATCTAGGATCCAGATCGATACTGTGACCTTATGCCCCTATTCGGCTATAAATCCATTTATTCCCTATATTGGCATAACCGTTCAAGTGCAATATTCAGAAACTCATCTCTGGCCTCACACGAACAGAGCCACATTTCAGAATAGCTTTCTCTGCCACTTCCTTTGCAACCAATTAGTGCAATGACAGAGCAGAAGTTACTATCTGAGATTCCTAGATTAACACTCCGAGTTCTTCAACAAGATAAAAACTCAGCAAACCTGGAAATCCCCGCTTGCTGTGTTTTGATTAGTAATAGAACTCTAATGAGCACTGATAGACGATCACTTCCTAGTGACATCTTTATTGACGTCTTATGTCCAGCAAACTTACGTCAAACAAGGCACCTTTCAGGTATAAATATTACCAACGTTGCCTTAAGCAAACGCTAGCTGCCTCAATGCCATTGCTGCTATCTCGCTGCTGCTGAAGAAACTTTCATGCTGATGATACCATAGCTGCTATCGCTACTGCTATCGCTGCTAACTAGCGAACGATGGTGTGGTGAACCTAGGAGCTGAACAGCCGTCCCCTGCAAGAGCCCAGCAGATGCAAGCTGCCCGCGGACGCTGCCCCTCCTCCTCCTCGACGCGCTGAAGAAGAGACGCTGTCTTTCTCCTGCAGAGAAATCCAGCTCCGGCGTTTCTAGTCTACCCTTGCGGGTGACTGGGATATCGAGCCCTGAGGGAGATACCAGACCTCCATCATTCTATTCCAGAGGTATGGTGTTGACTAAACCCTTGAGAGAGAATTATTGAAGCAAACCTTGGCAAAACCAACTTAAACTAAAGCTACTTACTTACTCCCCTCCCAAGTATTAGGCTTAGGTCAGGTACACTGGGGTAGGCATAGTTAGAAGCACCAGTTGAGTATTTTAGCCTAATTTATATATGAATGTATATATGTTTTATTCCTTTTAAACCATTATATGGCTAAGAAACCTTATCAATGCTTTTACAGTATTATTTCGCAATACTTATCTTACTGTACATACTTTTTATAATAACAAGTCTTGCAATTGTGGCAATTCATTTCTCTTGTATGAGAAGAAAGACTGTTCAATAAATGTTAACCTTTATTGACAAACGCCCGTCTCTCTATTCTCTACATATTGTGAAAGTAAACTGCACCAACCTGACTGAGTAAAATAACTGTCTATTGTTTCACACGACCCTAGAGATTGACTCTTGATCTGAGGAGCAAAGTTGTCATGTTGCACGGTTGTTGGAAAACTGAATCCCTTCTTGTCTGTGCCAGGGAAGCTGATCACTTCCTATTCAGTCAAGAAAGTTTCCAGTGACCTCTGAGCTAGTTGGTAACAAACCCAATTAAGTTTAGCATAGTCAGTGGAGGCCTGGAAGATCCGCACTTCTACGTCGATACTACTGTTTATGTTATTCCAATGCGCAGGGCCTATTGGGAAAATAGGAACTACACTACAGTTCCTCTGTGGTAGTTGTCCTGCTTTTTCATGCTGTCCTCACAAATTTTCTGGTTGTGGTGTGGCTTGCTGTCAACATTCAGGGAAGTCTGCGCTTTCTGGGGTAGCGGTGTTGCCTGGCGGACTTTGTCACCCAGTTCCCTCTGGTTCCTGGTGTCACTTCAGTTTTGTCCTCCATGGCTTCTTCTTCTTCCTATTTGTCTTTGGAGGTAGCTACCTGGGCTGTCCCAGTTGTGTGTGAAGTGGTGTCCACTCTTGAGCGTTCTTGTGCAACTTCTCTTTTGGGGTGCGTACTGGCGCTTCTTCGGCCTATGCTCGCTGGACCATTCTGGCGATTTGGGTACCTGTTTGTCTGTCTTTCGGAACAGGGGGACTCCTGTCTTGGCACAGATGGAGGTCTGGTCTCGGTTTCTGTCTGCTGTACTTTTGTTGCCCTGTAGGCCCTCTCCTTGGCTGCTGGGGTAGCGGTGTCTGGTAGGAGGTCTCTCTGGAATGCACTTTGGTGCCTTGATGCTGCTCAGACACCTTGGTCTGTTACCTGCTTTTTGTGGACCCCGTTTTTTTTTGGCTTCCTCCACAGACAGTTTATGCGGACAAACTTGCCTTTTTACCGTGATCTGGAGTTTTCCGTGTACTCTTTCTTCTGCTCCACCATTTCGTGGTCGGGCCGTGGTCGGGGGCTGTGTTCCATTTGGTTCCCGGCATCTGCAGCGGTTCTCTACCCTATCTTGCAGCTGCCCCTGGGTGTTGGTCAATTAGTGTTATGCCCAGGTGGTGTCTCTGTGGCCTGGTGGTTGATGTTGTTGTTTTGGGAGCTTGGCTCCATTGTTCCTGGATAATTGGTCTGGTCTATTTCGACTGGTAGGGCCTGTCGGTCGTCGATCTTGATTACCAGATTCCGTTCCAGGGCGGTCCCCCTTTTGGACTGTTTTCGGAATTATCCAGTTGTCCATGGGCCTGTGATGCGATCTCCCGTATTCTCTGGCGTAGGCCTGTTTTTGTCACAGCGCACTGTTGTGCTGGTTCCGGTGGCAGTGCGGAACCTGGGGTTCTGTTCCTCTCTGTTCCTGGCCCCGGTGCCCATTGATCCTTCCGCTCGATTCTGAGTCCACGGGCTTTGAACAGATTGGTGCTGCTGGGTCATTTTTGGATGTTCTCCTTGCTGTCCGTCGTTCATCCTGGTGGGTAGTTTTTGGCTTCCCTGGATTTGGTGGTCGCCTGTTTTCACGTTCCCATCCATCCGGCAGGTCAGTGGTTCCTGCGGTGTGCAGTGGACGGGTTCCCTTACAAGTTTCTGGTGTTGCCTTTTCAGCCTCCCTACTGCTCCCAGGGTGTTACCGCGGTGTTAGCTCCTGCTGTGGGATTTTTTGCTGAGTCTGGGTTTCCCTGTCTTTCCCTATGTTGCTTTGTCGGGTTTCTACTTTTGCCCTCCTTGAGGCTCTTCTGGTGGTGGTGGTGGCGTCAATGCCTTGTTCCAGGTTCTGGGGTTCATGTTGGATCTGGACTTTCTCATCTGGTTCCTATTTGGGAAATTTGGTTTATCAGGGGTGTTAGATTTGGGGGTTTCTAGTCGCCACAGGTAGGTACTTGTGACAAATAAGGACCCTTGCCTCTAGTCAGGGTAAGGGGGTACACTCCTAAAATAACCCCTGCTCACCCCCTTGGTAGCTTGGCACAAGCAGACAGGCTTATCTCAGAGGCAGTGTGTAAAGCATTTGTGACCACATACAGTAACCCAGTGAAAACACTACAGATGGACACCACACAGTAGTATATTAAAAATAAGTATTCTTTATATAGATTTACCACAAGACCATAAACGACAAAAATAGGCACAATACTATACTTAAGATGGTAGTTTTAGCTTAGTTCAGTTCAGTTCTTAAGATGCGACAAGTTGCGTCAATGTACCTTATGATGCGTTGCGCTTCCACAACAAGTAATGTTGCAGCAATGGAAATGCGGCAAAGGTCTAACAGGGGCCTGTTCGACACTTTGCAGAGGGTTGTTTTCACCCTCCGGCTTGGTTCTCTACCCTATTGACTCTTCTGCGGGTCCTGCTGGGTCGCCCTTCTGCCCCGGCTCGGGGTTGGTTGCTGGTCCGGGGTTTGGTGGCTGCCACCACGGCTGTGGTTTCTTGGGCTCACCTGCGCCTCTAATCCCGGGTGATTTTTCTGTTGACTCGTTGGGACCCTTCCCACTCTGGCTCCTTTCTCCCCTGTTTTGGTTCCTTCTTTGGACTGGTGGCTTTGTTCTCCCAACGTTGTGTGGAGGTGCGTTTTCTCCTTCATTCTCTCCTCTTGTTGACCTCGAATGCCTGTCCTTGTGCTTAGGGGGCTGCGTTGGGGTCCTTGGTGGCCACCGAGTCTGTTGGTTCGTACCAGCTATAGGGTGGCTTGTTACTTGCGCCTTCACAGGGGGTCCAGTTGTGCATCTCTGGACCTGCTGTCTTCCGTCATTTGTGTCTGGGCGAGATCTCTTCAGTTGGCATTGAGGGCTGTTTGTGTTCAGGGGCATCTGAATTTTCATACCGCCTGCTTGGGCCACTTCCTCTCGTCCTCTGTTTTGTGCCGTCTGTCTGTACCAGGAAATTTGACTTTGGTTCGGAACTCTCTGCATTGGTCTTTTTGTTTCCCCTCACTACGCTCTTCTCCCTCAGTTTTGTTCCATGATGGTCTGTCCTCGGGCTTGGGGGTTGCTCTCTCATTTTGTTGGCCTTCGGGCTTTCTGTATGCCTTCCCTCCTATTTCCCTCCTCCAGAGGGTGCTGCAGAGGATTCAGAGGGGGGGGGGGGTGAAGGTGTCTGTGCTGTTGGTTGCTCATATTTGGCCTCACTGTCTTTGGTTCCGCTCCTGCTGCTGCTGGCAGGGGGGGCAGGTTTGGCTGGCTTCCCTGGATTCCAGCCTGCTTCAGTGTCGGCACCTGTCTTTGCCCTGTCTTTGTTGCTTGCGTCTGACAGCCTGGCTCTTGAGCGGCTGTCGTTGGCGTCTTTGGGCTGTTCTTCTGTGGTGGCCTGAGGCATTCACTTGTCATATCGGCCTTCATAACTTAAGAACTATGGTGCATGTTGAGACTCTTTTGTCTCCTGGTGCTCTTCTCTTGGTCTGGATCCATGGTTGGAGATCTGGCTTATTTTCTTGTCTTTCTCCGAGATGTTCTGTTTGAAGGACCTTTCCCCTTCCGCCTTGTCTGCTCGTTGGGCTGCGATTCAGGCTTGCCCGGATCGTCTTTGGAGGTTGTTGCTCCTTTGGTGAGTCGGATTCTGTGTAGTTTTTGGCATCAACGTCCAGTCTCTCCTGTGGTTGTACCATCTTGGGTTTGGCCAACTGTTTTGCGGGGTCTGCTGTGGCTCCCTTTTGTGCCTTCGTTGGAGCTGTTTGTTGTGGTTTTCTGCAACGGTAGCTTTTTAGTTGCCTGTCACCTCCGTGCTTCTGTTGGGTGATTGGGTGTTTTGCTTCTCTTCTTCCCTTATTTGCAGTTTTTGATGGTCTGGGTTGTTTTTTTGTCTGGGTCCGACTTTTCTCCCTGGGTTTCCTCCGTGTTCCATTTTCAGCTGGGGGTGAGTCATTCCCTTTTTGCCTGGGGATGGGGATTTCTTTGTTCCTTCAACCTTGGATGTTTACACCCTTCGGTTTTTATTCCTCAATGTCTTGGGGTTTCGTCTTTCTCCTGCCCTGTTTGACTCCTGTGGTGGAGTGGCTCAGGGTTGGTTGGTTTCTCCTTCTGCCTTCTGTCGCTTTGTGCGTTTGGCGGTCTGCCTATCTTGTGGGTCTATGGGTCTGCCTCCTCCGTCTCTGGTGCTGGGTCGTTGGACGCATTCTGTGTCCGCTTCCTGAGCGGAGGCGGTGGGGTCTCTGCCCATCTCGCATTTGTTCAGCATTTTCGCCTTGCTGTTTCATATGCCTCTGTGGCCGGTTTTGCTATTGGCATTTTGGCCGCTGTTGTTCCTTAATCATTTGTTTGATTAAGTTTTATGCTTTTGCAAAGATCCCTGGTGTCCTGCATTTTTTATATCTGGTTCTCTGCTTGTGAGTCCCTCACTTTTTAAGGACTGGGATGAGGAGGACCTATGAGGGGGGTAACGGCTTGTTACTTATCAGTAATCTTCATTATCCCGATTGGGGCCCTCCTCATCCCAGTCCTCTTCCCTTCCTCCCTACAATCAGCCTACCCAGCCGGGTTGGAATTATCACCGGCTGAGCGACGACAAAGACTTTTATCTTCCCTATACAGCCCTTGCAGAATTATTTTGCACATGCGACGAAACACGTGTCGGCTGGTTTCCTTTTTTGGCTCAATGAAAAAAGAATTAAAGACAAAGCAACATCCTACTTACAAGAAACGTTTTAGTGTCTCTATTATGTTTGAGATCTTGCAATGATATACTGTTTGATTACTTTTATGTGTGCCTAGGATTCAGCAGAAAACTACTGTGATCCACTCCCCTACAACCTTCCTATGGAACAATGTTCAAACTTTTATGCACAATCCCTTTTATGAGTATTGTATTCATTGTAGAGAAAACAAATGCATTTTTCGGAATAATGAATTTACTTTTCCGTTCACATTGTAAATAACAGTTTCCAGGGGGCGCTAGAGGGCGCACAGCAAGATGGCTGTGCATTAGTGAAGCTCTGCCGGCCGATCCGCAATCCGACTAATATCCTGAAAAAAAGACAGAATAGACTTGCCAAAAGGAACGCATCGATAAAATAAGTGGCGTTGGAAGGGCATGAGACAGGGCTTTTATCTACTGCGATACTGCAGGTGGCCTGGGCGGCCCGGGAAAAAACAACATGGCCGATGTGGACATCGGTAGCAGGATGGTCTCATTCCTGCTTGCAGATGTGGACTCGCTGTGCTAAAGGTGAGCGCATGGACAGCGGGGTGCCAGCTTTGCCCAAAGGACCCGATTGGCAGCTGAAAGAGATCTGAGCCCGACTTGCTGCCCAGTGCCGGTGATCATTGCACAGAGCCCTGCCCGGTTCTGGACAGCGGGGCCTACATTGGAGAGGAGGATGATTGTGCCTGTGCAGCTGAGCTCGCCGTCCCACTGCTGTGGTGTCGGGTAGCAGAGTGGGCCAGAATATCAATTTGTCCTGCGAGAGGAGAGTCTTTCCCTGGGAGGGGCAGGCTGCAGCGGAGAGCAGGAGCGGTGAGTCATGCCGGCTGATGCCCTGGGGCCTGTGAGGGCTGGGCTCTACCTGCCGTCCACACACACTGTGGAGGCCTATTGCAGGGATTGGGCAGGGAGCTCGCCTCAACTGAACTCGGATCACAGGAGAGCTGGATGACTCAGCACTGTGGCACAATACTATGAGATGACTCTGAAAGGGGGCATCACCAATTACTGGCAAAGAAGTGACTGCATTGGAGCAGCGCACACTCTGAATTGGTGCTTACTAACTGCTGCGGAGTCTGGAGAGACCGGGCAATACTTGCAGGCCAAGTGAGCTGGCCTTTACCTCAGGAGACAGGGCAGCAGCTACATACAGCAAGACCTCATTGCTCTGAGGCCAGGCTTGGCATGGTGGTGGGCTCTAGTTGCTGACAGATGATCGTGAACGAGGGGCTGTGTAGTGGGACCACGCCTGGGCTGCGGTGCATCCACTGTGAGGTTGTCTGCTCTGTTTGCCATGGTCAGCGGAGTGGACACAGCAGACTGGGCGGTGGCGAGTGCAGTCTGTCTGCATCACAAGATAGACATCAAACATGGGTAAAACTAAAAAATCGCAATCCTGTGTTACGTTCGAGATGCAAAAACCTGGCAGATCTCAGTGCGCCTCGGACTCTGAGGCAGATGGCCCAGCGGATACTGCCCACTCCCTGGAGACCATGCTTCTAGTGATGCAGCGAAGCCTCCAGTCAATTGATGGCAAGATTGACGCCCTGAATCTACAAATGGACCACATGGCTGCAAAGCTGAAAAACCAAGGCACCAGGCTAGGGGAGGTGGAGCAGAGGGTCTCCACAGCTGAGGATGAGCTACACACTGTCTCCAGTAAATCCCTTAATATGGAGAAAGTGCTGGCGGTCATACAGGCAAAGAATGAGGATTTGGAGGCGAGGTCCAGGAGAAACAATCTCAGAATCACTGGGCTGCTGGAATTGACCAACACAGGTAAAATGGAGATCTTTGTTGAGGCGATACTTAAAGACATATTTAGTGAGGACAGTTTATCTCAGATGCTAATAGAGGAATGTGCACTCCGCTCGCTGGTGGCCCTTCTGATTCCTGGTGCACCGCCACACCCCATCATAGCTTGTTTATTAAACTATAGGGATCGGGACTAAATTCTTCGAATTGCCAGAGAAAAAGGCTCCATTCCCTACCAGGGAAATGTACTGGCCTTCTTTCAGGACTTTTACAACAGCGGTTTAGGCAGCCAGGAGGGGGTTTGTGCCAATTAAAAAGCTGCTTATGGCGGAGGAGACCCCTACGCCGTGCTCTACCCAGCTCGCCTTAGGATTGGCCCGGATGGTGCCTCCAAGATTTTCAGCAACCCAAAAGCTGCAATGGATCATGCTAAAACCTTGAAAAAGCGCTGACAATAAAGCCACTAATGAACCTGATGAGAAGGAAAAGTATGTTTCGGATTATGTTTTGCTATATACAGAGTGAGAGGCGGTGACCTGTAGGGAGCTGCCTACATGACTATGTCTGGAATGTGGGCTCACTTTTTGCGGGCATCACATGTTCGCATAACTGGTGATTTCACTGTGGCCCTGCAGACCAGGAGATCTGACTGTGACGACATGCCGCCAGGATGGGACAGGTCAGCCACCTCCCTGACTGTAGAGAGGCATAATGCACTCTAATGTTTCCTGATGGGTGTGCCCTGTTTGGTTTCTTTGATGCTATGTTTATGGGGGGGTTGTTCTTGTTTGATTGGGATGTCTTTAGCAAGTTGGGGGTGCTTAAGTGGGTGGGGGGAGGAGGGGTGGGGGAACTAAAGGTATGGGGCAGAGAGGGTGCAGTCCTTTTGATAATACGACATGCGCATGTGGGAAATGCAGGAGATATCTACTATTGTAATGGTTTATTGCAGGTCCGGGTAGTACTGTAAAGTTCTTAACTTGGAATGCACATAGGCTTAATAACCCTAAAAAGATTTGAAATGTTTTAGCTTACTTAGATAGGCAGGATGTGCAGGTTGCTTTTTTCCAGGAAACGCATCTCACCAAATATACGGAGAAAAATGTGGGGGCTAGGTGGTCGGCGGTGCAAGTAGCAGCATCGTATTACTCTTACTGTAGAGGTGTGTTGATTTTAGTCAAGACAAGTCCACCGTTTACTCTGCTTAGGTCTGAGGTGGATGAGCAGGGCAGAGTAGCTATAGCTATGGGTAAACTGTGAGGCACAACAGTATTACTGGTAAATGTATAAGGGCTCAATATTGATAATCCTGCCTTTTTCAATGATGTATGGAGACGTATTTCCTCATTTTCCCCCGCAGTGGTGCTCTGGGGTAGTGACTTCAATATATGCATGGATACTAGCCTAGACCATTCACAAAATGCAGTAGGACGTGGGAAGCAGGCTGCACAGGTATTGTTCAAGCTAATGGGGGCTGAGGGCCTTAGGGATATATGGAGACTCCGAAACACCGATACCAGGGAGAGCATATTTGTCTCCACCGTGCATGGGTCATGATCCGAACTAGACTATTGGCTGGCGTCCGAGGAAGCATGCCCCTGGACTGTTTCAATCAATCACTTGGCAAAAATGCTCTCAGATCCTTCCCCGGGTTTGCTGAAGCTGCGCGTCCCTGAGTGTGATAGAGCCCCGTTCCAGTGGAGGCTGCAGCAGGCCTCTTCAACTGACTCCATCTTTCGGGTTTCAATAGGAAATGCCATTAGAATTTTTTTGGCTGAGAATCAGGGATTGGTTGACAGAGCGGGGACTCTTTGGGAGGCATTTAAAGTGATCATTCGTGGGGAATGCATTGTGGCGCAGGGGGGAGAACTGAAGGATCTCCGAAATAGAATTTGTGGGTTAGCAGCATGGATCTCGGTGCTGGAGCGCAAGTATGAGTCAAACCCTACACCAGTGATACTTGCATGAATCAGGGACCTGATTTCAGAACATAACCACACAGTTGATCAAGAGATCCTGCACAGATGTAGAAGGTGTAAAGCACGGTATTATGGTGAGGGTGGTAGGTCCAGCCACTCGCTGGCTCACAAGGTTTCATTACCGAGGGGGCAGGAGCGTATGGTTGAGATGTTGGAAGGGGACACTGTCGTGTGGCACTCCACATCGCACATTAGCAAGATATTCTTAGATTTTTACACCAAACTATATGGGGTTAGACCCTCAGTGAGCCATGAGAAGGTCTCCAGTTATCTGGAGGACTTCTCACTTAGGTGGCACTCAGAGGGCCACCAGGAATGCTTAACGCAACCTTTCGATCTGGATTATGCTAAGGGAGCTATAATGTCCCTTCCCACATGCAAAGCCTCGGGTCTGGACGAGTTACCCAGTGAGTTTTATAAGGCCTATATTGAGGATCTAGCACTGAGATTCATGGATGTATATGCTGAAGCATATGAGTCCGGTACGCTGCCTCCCTCTCTAAGGGATCCTCTTATTGTCACACTGCTAAAGTCTGAAGAAGGAGGCAAATAAATGTGAGTCATACAGGCCATTGTCGTTAGTTAATATTGACACTAAGATTCTGGTGAAAATAATTGTAAATAGATTGCTACCACTGGTCCCCAAGCTGATTCTCCCTTATCAGTCGGGATTCACCCCTAAGTGGGCAACTGTTCAAAATCTGCAAACCATATTCGCAGTTTTACACTATCTGGAATCAGACTTCCCGGCAGTTGCGGTGCTGCTGGATGCGGCAAAAGCCTTCGATTCACTGCAATATGGGTATATGTTTGTTGTTTTGTAGAGAATGGGTATGCTGCCATTCTTTCTGAAATGGGTGCATTTGCTCTATGCTGAGCCGATGGCCAGGTTGCGGGTTAATGGATGGGTTACAGACACCTTTCCAATAAACAGAGCCACCAGATAGGGATGTCTCCTGTCCCCGATGCTTTTCTCTCTGGCACTTGAATCTTTAGCCTGCAAGATCCGACAAAAACATGCGGATGCCGCTCTGAGGTTTAGTAAGCCCCGCTATCTATCTCTTTGTACGTTGACAATATTATGCTATACGTCCATGAGCCGGGCACATGTGAATTTGTAGTATATGAGAGGTATATGGGTCTGGAATAAACTGGGCAAAGTCCACAGTGTTCCCGCTAACCAGCGGCACTCAGGAGACTGCACTGGAATTTCAGCTTTCGTCGTCAACTGACCCGGTGGAATATCTGGGGATATGGGTTCACAGGGATCCAGAGGAGGTCCTGTGCCATCACTAAAATCACTTTACAAGTCTCACGCTGGTTCCGCTTGCCCCTTTCGATTGCAGATAGGATAGCCGTAGTAAAAATTACTATATTGCCCAAATGTCTTTGTTTATTTGTCAATATTCCTATCTGAATGAATGTGGCATTTTTTAAATCACTGCAGTCTTGTCTACTGTTGCTGGTATGGGCTGGAAAGCAGCCAAGATGCAGCTGGAACACTCTAACACTACCATTTGACCGCAGTGGCTTTGAGGCGCCAGATCTGCGTTTGTATTATTTGTGCGCCCATGCGCAATTTGCACATTATTGTATTTCCCACAACATGATCTACTGTGCACTGCTTTGGAGCCAGCTACTGCGCATCTGACCCACTAACTACCACGGTCCTGCTGGGTGGGGAGGGCGCCCTGGGGAAGGAGATTCATTTGGTCAAGTGCAGTGCTGGGGCGTGGAAGACCCTTGCTCAAAGCGCACGGCTGGAGTATATATATGCCACTGATATGCCGATTGCTGCTCATCCGGGTATCTCTGTGGCCCAGGAACAGGGGGCACTAATGGTACTGCAAAAGGCAGGGGTCACATAGCTTGCCGACTTATACCTGAATGGCTCTTTTATATCTCTTGCTGATTTTCAGTCAGGACAAATGTATAACGGAATACTTGGATTTACATTTTCCAGGGTGCGCCTGGCGGTTCGGTCCCTTTACCCTGAGTCTCCCGCAGAGCCAAAAACCCTGAAACCTTTAAGGCGGTCTTGGGGGGGCGGGCGGAGAGTAGAGGGCTAATCAACATGTTATATAACGCTTCCCAAAGGGAAAATGGCCTTGCGGACGCCCCTTCACTTGATAAATGGAATGTGGTTCTCGAGACCCCCTTGACACAGGAGAGTTGGAAGTTCTGCTGTGGGTTGACTCGTCGCCTGACTGCTAATTGTAACCTTCACATTATACACTTGAAGTACATACACCAGTTGTATTACACACCTATGCAGTTGTGGAGATATGGGCTGTGGGAGGATGCAAGGTGCACCAGGTGTGGGCAAGACGGAGCAGACTTCATGCACCTGGCGTGGGGCTGCGCAGTTATATTTGAGATTTTTGGCAGCAAGTTGTACAGGTGCTCACTGAAATAACACTCAAAGGGATTGAATGTACACCCGAATTGTGCATGCTAGGGTTGGTAAAAAAGATTAAACCATGTAATATATGTATTGTTGTATATTTACCCTGTTTGCTAAGCGTGCAGTCGCAATGCACTGGGGCGCCAAGAGGGCCCCACGTTGTTGAAGTGGATTCGCGATCTCCTAGGTGCACTGTAAAGAAAAAATGGAGATATATGCTGAAGACCTACCTTCTACCTCAAGACCAAAAGATTTCTGGGCGCCGTTGTCTATATTTCTGCCTGAGAACCCGTACCTGCGATGAGCTGGTTGGAACGAGTGCCTAGACTGACTGATGAACATTTTGATAGGACCTACCTGATGAATGGGGTGGGCTGAGTTGAGGGTGGGATTGGGTATGGTCCTATACATAAGACATTTTTTTAATCCGTTATTGCACAGCTTATGTTTGCAAGTTTGGCCCTTCCGAGCCCTGCTGGTTGCAATCTAATAAATACAAAAAACAACTATCTAATTCCAAACATCGAAAGTCAATCTAGGAGGGTTACAAAAATATATTTTTTTTGGAGTCGGAACTGGCAGCTAAAGGTATTAATACTTCATGCACTAGCAGTGAAAATGCTGAATATTTTATGCCTTTGCTCAATATATTGAATCTTTTTGTGACTGCAGGCGCCCCCCTGCAATTGACATTCCTTTATCGCATCCAGCTGAGTCCTCTTTTGTCATACATCGCATCCTTTGTTTCCTGTGTGGAAACCCTCCAGAGCCCCATCGCGCAGCAGTTCAACAAGGCGTTTGGTTTTTGCATTGTGGCAAGCCAATTTATTTTCTCACAATTATCTGCGTGTGAAGCATTGGATTAATTCTCTACTTTTACTTGAAAATAGAGCACGCCACAGAATAGTTTAGAAGGGAGCTTTTGTTTCTTTACAATGACCTGCTCAATAATGCTACTTGCATATAATGTGTAATGTAATGATCTGCAGTGAATGAAAGGCTCACAGCTATGTAATAAACCATGTCCAGCAGAAAAAGCAAGTGGGATCATAATTTACTGCGTCATCGACTGTCTATTTGTAAAAAAAAACCTCAGGTGGCCCAGGACGCCATCTCTCTCCCCTCACTAAACAATTTAAGCATGAGACGTACATATGAGCCGGTGAGGGATAAAGGTTTGTTTGAGTGGTAAATAGAAGGAAGGAACTGTAGTACATAAGGTGTTCTGCACAACGCTTTATTAAAACACATGGTTTTGCATCTAGAGATGCTAAGAAGCAGGGATCTGAACACCTACAGCAAAGCGGCTCCACAACTGCAAAGGACTGGGCACAAACCAACAATTAATCTGCCCCAAAGCCTTTAATGCTGCCCTAAGCCTTTAAAGCAGTCAAGCCCATCCAATACTAGCCAGATTGAATTAATAGTTCACCAAATGGGGTTTACCCTATCTGGTTCTCTATCTCTTGTTCACTCTAACTTTCTCTCTTCACTCTTTCGGTCTCTCTAAATTACCCAGTGGTGGTTGCCAATCAGTAGTTATAGTTAAGGTGGTGTTTCCATAGGAAATGTTTTATATAGCCCAAACTCGACCCGAAGATATCAGGTTTCAGAGCGCTTTACTGGCGCACCAGTTTCATTACAGATGGACACATTCATTTTTGTTAGGCCCTGGGAGATTAAGTGATTTGCCCAGAATCACAGGATGTTGAGCGTCCCTACTGAGACTCAAACCATGTTCACCAGGTGCGAGGTTGACCTCTCAAGCCATAAGGCTACATCCTCTCTGTCTCAAAACTTTCAAAAACAGAGCTCTTTTTTGATTCGCTCTGTTAGAAGGTGGTTCTGTCACTATGGGCCGCCCAGATTTTTTGCTTTTTGAGCACCTAATTGTTAAGCTTTTACTGTGGGGGAGTCTCATAATCTGGGCCTCACCCACAGTGAACCCATAATGAAGGAGACTGCATGGAGATTTTACAGGTGTACCCTTGGCTTGACTAGGCCGCTGTGCAGCAGCCATTTAGCACATGCAAAAACTAAACTGTTTTTACAATCAATTTGATACAAAATATATACATATGGACAATGGCAGCCATGCTCCTATGTGACATGCACCTATATACACACACACACCAGCATACATACAAACTTATACATATACACATAAAGTATACTTGGATGCTTTAGAGCACTAAAACTAGTGATTTAGAAAACCATGTTTTACACAGATGATGTCATACACGTAAAATAATTTCCAACATTTTTGGAAACTAACTATTTCCCCCAATCGTCTGCCCCTCTTTTAGGGGATGGGGCTGCCTACGTCCTCCTCCATTATCCCTGTCACCCTGACCAGACTACTGCCCACCATATTTAATGATCTGTGCTGGCATGAAGAGATCTATACCTTCAGAGCACTGAAAATTTGATGGGCAGCCATCATGTTTTATGCAGAAGCCCAGCAAACGTTTTCTTTTTTCAAAAACAAACTTTCAAAATGGGAGTTTGTTTTTTAAAACAAGATACTAATGACTGGCCTGAAGGGTTGTGTTTTTATTTTTTCTGTTTGGGGCTGCAAAGCTTCCCTGTTGGTCCCAAACAGAAACAAAATGCAACAGACCATATGTTCTAAACAGAACGGATGGTCTTTTGTCCTGACCCCGACGGACCCAACTCCATTAGGTCATTGTGTATGGTTATTGTCGACAGAGTCAGCAGGTGCAGGTGTGGGAAACATCACAATCCACTGACTGAATAAAGTGGACAGACTGTCAGTTTGGCTAACAAGACACTCTGCGACATTTGTGGCAGAGTACCCTATTGCCAAACTGTAAATGGAGCCCTTAGTCTGAGGGCCTCATTATGAGTACAGCAGTCCTCAGAACGGGTGCACTCGTAGTGGCGGTTTGACCACAGCAAGTCCGCCCAGGGCATTTTGAATGTGGCCTTCTGACCGCCAAAGGACCGCCGTCACTGGAAGGATCCAGGATCCTGCAGAGGTGGTGCAGTAATATGCTGGCAGTGCTACTTCAGCACCACCGAGCATATTACAAGTTGCCTGTCTGCTGTCCATTTCATGGTAGTGGGTCCGCCATCAAAAGGTTTGGTGACGAGGCAACCGGGCCCCCTGTCACTTCTGGGCCTGAGGGTGCATGCAAAGGGCCTAAACCCCTATAATTGCACCTCTGTTCCTGCATGGTATGGCATACCTGACATGGTGCATGCCACACAGTGCAGGAACATGCTGCCAGCACTGTAATGGCAGTGGTTTGCTGTTAAGGCTCTTCTATGAGCCTTAAACAGACACCTCTGTGAGACTGCTGCCACACTGCCCGCCCGCCATGGATTAAAGGCGTAATTTGGCAGGCGCACCACAGACTTGGTGGTCCTCCTGTGGGCGCAGTTGTGGAGGGCCCACAGGAGGACCTCCAAACTCGTAACCAGGCCCTCAGTCTTCAGTCTCTTACCAAAAAAATATATTTAGATAACGAAAGCAACAAGAAACTCTACGATACTTCACACTTACTCTTTTTTAATGGCATTCCCTTCACGAAAGATAATCAAACCTGAACATATGATTGCTCTCTGTGTCCATTGCTATTTATACCTTGCGAACAGCTGCTTCAAAAGTCTAAGGGCCTGATTTAGATTTCAGCAGATGTGTTACTCCATCACAACGGCGACAGATATCCTATCCACCAAAATATAAAACCCATTGGATTATACTTAGGTGGATGGGGTATCCAGCACCATTGTGATGGAATAACAGGTCCACCTGATTATGAGTTTGGCAGTGTGGGAGCGGGACGCCATGCCACCACCCTGCTCCTACACCACCAAACCTCACCGCTGCCCACCCTCCAGATTATGAGTTACCTTGTGGTATGGCGGGCGGTCCTTTGCCATTCCCACATTGATGCCTCTTAAAAATGTACTGCAATGGGAGCGCCAAAGCCCGTTCCTGTTTCATATGGACTGTGCAGTCCATGTCGTGTGGGAAAGGGGGTGTATGCCGACAGAAGTGCACACTAAGTGCCCCCTGCATGTATCCTATGGCCCTGAGGCAACATGGAGCCCTGTAGTGTCCCCTTTGTTTCCTCACTGCCAAAGTTTTCACAGCGACCTCACTGTGATAAAAACTGTGGCAGTGAGGAAACTCCAAATATGCTTGGCCGTGCTGCAGCAGCATGCCAATCATACTGAAGCTTCTGACCACAGCCAGGGATTGCTTATCCTAGGCAGTTGCAGCAGTTTTATGGCGGTCTGACCGCCTTAGTTGTAATATGGAAGTTGGACCACCAATGCGGCGGTCCCCGACTGCCACCACACCTCCAACGTAAGTTGGGCGGTCCCATGGACCACCAAACTCGTTATTTGGCCCTAATCAGGCCCTTAACTATCTACAGATTGTATGTGCTTCTTAAAACATAAAACTATATTGCTTCTGTCAGTTTATCAATGAATAAATGAATGAATATGGAATTTGACTCTTTCTTGTGGGGCTCTAAATTTACCACAGGCCCCACCTACAATCAAAAAACTCAAACACCCCCATGATTTATACTA
The DNA here is from genome assembly GCF_964263255.1 of Lissotriton vulgaris. Taxonomy (NCBI): domain Eukaryota; kingdom Metazoa; phylum Chordata; class Amphibia; order Caudata; family Salamandridae; genus Lissotriton; species Lissotriton vulgaris. Next base: position 511,898,277 of record NC_141696.1, on the reverse strand, counting down.
CATGATTATTTAAACATTTGATTTTACACACATAGCACACGCCAATGCAGCAAGTGCTGATACATAAAATAAAAATGTTTATAAACATTTCAATCACAACCTTTCACAATTTGCACCTGCATACTCTCTAGTTCAAATATAGGTTGATGTGTTTAGAAAGTAAACATGCAAAAATAAATGATCAATTCTTCACCTTCCACACTTCAGAAATGTTGTATGAAAGCCGCAACTGGGGGCATTGTTGAACGCATCTTGCTGTCACCAAAGTTCCATTTGTGACTTATGTTTGCATCGTATCACTCACAGGAGGCATTTTTAATTTCCAACATGACATATCAAATTTTTTATTATAACACAGGATGAACATGCATTCTGCAACAAAGACGCAGATCCTTAGCACTATATTTCAGGACAGACGCTTGCTCACTGTCTCTTAAAAAAATCAGCAGCAGACAGAGAACATATCAAATCACTCACTTAACACAGAGTCCTCCGTTTTAAACACAGTTCGTCTTTTCCCGAGTCTCACTGTATCTACCATTTCTCCCGGGTGATACTCTGGAATATTAATGACCTGAAATAAAAAATAACCATTACATAACAATATGTGCGGATGAGTTAAACATAATGAACAATACATTATAACTGATGTTTGTTGTGATACAACATGTACCTAAAGAGATATGGTCCAATTTATGAAAGGCCTGATTATGATGTCGGGCAGAAAGTCATCCGATAGATTGTCGGAGGCTTTCTGCCTGACTTTATAGTTTTCCATCTGACCGCTGTATTACGATACAGGCGGTGGAGAGAAACCCGCGGGGGAATTCCGCTCTGCTTCCGACAGGCTCTAGGAGCCAGTTGAAGTATTGGAAGGACAGATAATCCCAAAATAACCGTCTAGATTATGATGTTCCTTTCCCACAGTTTTTCCATGTCGGCCTTTCCGACATAGAAAGGCTATCAGAAAGTGACTTTGGGGGCCCCTAGCAGTTCCCCCTTACCCTCTGGCCCTCGGCTATGGGGTTTGGGGGGCACTTATTGTGCCCCCTAAACATCCCTGGAGCCTGCCACACAGTGCAAAGATGTTTTAAAAGTGTATATTTTCCATTGGGGCTGGAGCTGCAACCCGCAGCACAAGTTTCAATATAAATATACCCTTTCTGACCACCATGAAGGCGGTCCCATCATAATTGTAGAAGCGAGACTGCTGATTCATTGTCGGGCAGTCCGTTTTCACTATGATCGACCGACATTGTAATTAGGGCCAAAGTGTTTTCCATAAGAAAGTGAAATTTATAAATGAAATGAAAAATATTTAGATAGCGCATGGCTACCCATGGGGGCATCCCAGCGCTGGGCTGAGCAAGAGAGAGGAAGCAGGACGTTAGGGGAACAATAATTTCTTCAGCTGTTTTCGAAAGACAAGATGGCTAGGTTCCCTGTGAAGACACAGTGGCAGGAAGTTATAGAGTTTGGCAGCGTTATATGAGAAAAGCCGTCCACCGCTTCTGGCCTTCTTAATCCTGGGGACCTCATCGCGCGTAATTTCCCATTGGCCTTGTAGGGGCGGATCATGGCCGAGTTTATGGAAGAATACCAACAAAAGAGTAGCAGGGAGTCAAAATGAACTAAGTATCAACCTATTGTATGCCTCAAAAGAACAACCAACATAAATTACTGGTGTATGGAAAAACAACAATGGGACCACTCAGATCTTCAAGAGAAAAATTCCCATCAGTCACCATCCGATTCCGCCCTTCATCATCTGGGAACTGTCACTCTCAGAAACAAGAGGTACTCACAGTGGACCGGTCGGTTGTTAATGACCTAATCACACCTGCATAGTACTATGGTGAGGGGGAAAAAAACTCAAAGAGAGTTGTGTGGTGACTAAAAGCAGTGCTAGAACTAGTGAAGTGCTGTGTGCAAAAGTGAAGAGTGCAATATAAAATTAGGTAGGGAAGTGAAAAAGATTATTTATTGAAGAATCACCTCACTCCTAAGATAAAACCATGAGTGCGTTAGTGGTTTGAACAAATAACCACTGATGGTAAAAGGTCGACATGTTTCTGCAGACTTACAAGACCAAAAATGTATCCAGCTGCTTCCTCAGGACCAAGAACGCTACTGCTTTAAACATACAACAAAATATATCAAAAAAGGAAGAAAACAGATATCACCTGGATTCCAGTGAATCTATCCTTCTCCTGGCAATTTGGGCAGGAGAGAAAATCCCACCTCACCTGGCAAACAGCGCAGGTAAAACAGGGCACCGCTCTCTCCGTCGGTACCCCGGGCGTCCCTCTGGGCTCCCACGACAGCCCAGAGGGACGCCCGGGGTACCGACGGAGAGAGCGGTGCCCTGTTTTACCTGCGCTGTTTGCCAGGTGAGGTGGGATTTTCTCTCCTGCCCAAATTGCCAGGAGAAGGATAGATTCACTGGAATCCAGGTGATATCTGTTTTCTTCCTTTTTTGATATATTTTGTTGTATGTTTAAAGCAGTAGCGTTCTTGGTCCTGAGGAAGCAGCTGGATACATTTTTGGTCTTGTAAGTCTGCAGAAACATGTCGACCTTTTACCATCAGTGGTTATTTGTTCAAACCACTAACGCACTCATGGTTTTATCTTAGGAGTGAGGTGATTCTTCAATAAATAATCTTTTTCACTTCCCTACCTAATTTTATATTGCACTCTTCACTTTTGCACACAGCACTTCACTAGTTCTAGCACTGCTTTTAGTCACCACACAACTCTCTTTGAGTTTTTTCCCCCTCACCATAGTACTATGCAGGTGTGATTAGGTCATTAACAACCGACCGGTCCACTGTGAGTACCTCTTGTTTCTGAGAGTGACAGTTCCCAGATGATGAAGGGCGGAATCGGATGGTGACTGATGGGAATTTTTCTCTTGAAGATCTGAGTGGTCCCATTGTTGTTTTTCCATACACCAGTAATTTATGTTGGTTGTTCTTTTGAGGCATACAATAGGTTGATACTTAGTTCATTTTGACTTCCTGCTACTCTTTTGTTGGTATTGTTCTCAGGGACTGTAGCACGTTGGGGTCATTAAACTGTCCCTTTAGACCCTCCCCCCGTGTTTTTTGACCGAGTTTATGGAAGGCCTGATCCCTTGCAAGGATTTATGGACAATGCACAGAGCCTTGAAGCTGATTCTTTCCTGCACCGGTAGCCAATGAAGGGAGTGAAGTGCAGGTTTTGCAGAATGGCGATTAGAAACTACCATCAAAAGTCTGGCCGCACAGTTTTGTATGATCTGGAGTTTCGTGACTACTGCAATTTGGGCACCAAGATATAAGGCGTTTCCATAGTCTATACTGGAAAGTACGAGTGATTGGATTCATATTTTTTTGGCCTGGAAAGGGAGGAGAGAGAGCTCTTTGCGGGCCATTCCGAGCAGACCATAGCAAATGGCCACTGTCTTCCTGGCCTGCACCCTGAAGGTCAAGTCGTGATCTAACCAGATGCCCAGGCTCTTTAGCTTGGTCTTAGGGTCCGGTATTGGGCCCATACAAGCTGGCCACATGGTGCTGGATTTGAATCTTAATGTATTGCCCAGGATCATGAGCTCCGTTTTTCCACTGTTAAGCTTAATAAGTCACAAACAGATCGATTTTTGTCTAAATTCATTTCAGGTCAATTCATTAAAACTGTAAGTCCCAGAACTTTATCCCTAAAATCAGGATTTGCGGACATTCACAGCCCACAGATGGAAATTACCCCCAGATGCATCAAGAACCCATTTTGCTATTCCTTAATAGCGAAAAATAACGATTCACTATTAAGGAATAGCAAAATGCAATTAAGGAATACCTCCCCATTCATTTAGGAATGAATGGGAAGACATTGTCAATTTGCGAATCACAATTAGCAAATCGCAAATTGAGAATGCTATTTCAAGGGTGCAGGGGTGTCCAAAGGACACCCTGTTGCACCCCTGAAATTGATCTGTGCACATATGTGGCGCACACAAATGCCCTTAGGGCATGTGTGTGCTCAACATGAAACTTTGAAAAATGCACTGTAGTGCATTTTTCAAAGTTTTTGCAAATTACCATGAAGGTCAACTTCATGGTAATTTGCGAGCCATATTAGCGAAATCGCTATTTTTTAAACTTATATGCATTGCATTTAAGGAATCTCAATTTGAGATTCCATAAATGCAAGTAATCTCAATTTTGCAATTTCTTATTTTACGATTCATGCATTTGGGATGATGCATACCAAATGCACAAATACCGGTCGCAAAGGGGCAGATTCTCAGAATCTGCCCCTTTGCGAGCGGATTTGTCCTTGATGAATCTATGCCTATGTGCCACAAAAAATCTGGGTTAACAGTGGATTTCAGCAGCAGTAAAATTAGGGGTGTAGTGAAATTTTGTAGAAGAGGGGCTGTTTGATGGTCATTAGGAAGATAAAAAAATTAAAACAGTTGTAACTTTCTGGTTATTCAACATGCTTTCCTGTTATATAGGACACACAATACCAACTGAATAATGAATTTTATGGCTTTCTCATGACACAATGTATATGGTATATCCAAAAAGAAACTCCTCAATGGCTTTCAAGAGAATGAAAATGCAATTTCAGAAAGGTGCCTTGTTCTTCCCATTTAAAAAGACTATCACACGATCTTTAGTTTTATGCTGATGCAGAACAGGTTAGAAGTCGACAATCCGAAAAACGTATTTGCTTACAAAAAAGGAATAAAGATTGTCCTTCTATAAATTTTCCTTTTACATGGCGGCACAGTAAGCAGTTTGCAAATCCTGACTGTATGAGCTTTATCAGATCTTCGTTGAGACTGATTAAACAGACATATAGCAATGATTAGTAACATTTCTGAAAGAACCTTTCTAGCACAATCCAAATATAGTTTTACAGAACCGCCTGTAACACTGGGATACATGAATAGAGAATTACATATCTTGTAATATGTAAAACATTAGTTCAGTTTTTCAGAACATTAAATAAGTACTGTGAACTGAAAGAGATGCTTTGAAACCATGTATTGTATAGCTAAATCCTCTGAAATTTGAAGGATTGCAAAATTGTCTCAAAAGTAGGAAACTGTCTGATATTGAGTGGAATAGGCAAGGACATAAACTGTTCCAACTTCTATAGATAATCAATTCATTTAAATGTACAATTGCTTTCTAAATCAAACGTTATTAGAAATCTGACCTATACTATACATATCTTAATGTAAGAATGTATATCTGTGGAATGTACCAAAACTGTTTGCCTCCTGCAAACTGTGTGAATACAACAAAAAGCTAACTCTTATTACAATTTCAGTTGACTCCAGAAAAATGGTGAGAGTTGGCCTCGTAGAAGGAGATAATTGCAGTAGATGTAAGGTACAACACGCAGGATATCAACACACAGTTTTGGAATGTTCTGTAATTAAGAACTGGTAGAATGAGATGCAACCCAGGATAGGTCTGGTTATGAAGACTAACAGAAGCTGTCAACAAAGGACTTTCTATTCAATGGCATTTCAAAATAGCATAATTTAAATTATAGAATTAGCTCTGGTAACTAGAGGGAATAATGAAGTCTCTAAATATCGTTTTGGAAATTGGAAGTGTTTATTCAAAGCAATAATGGAAACATGGCTTATGGCTATGATCAGCTTAGGACAAGGAAAAAATTACTTATAAACAAAGAAGTCAAGGTGATGCATTTGATCCCATCTAGAACATATCTTATACCTAAACCGTATGTGAAAATATACCTAGGGCTTGATTTCGATGTCACGCGGAAAGCCATCCGACAGCTTGTCAGAGGCTTTCTGACCGGCATCGATTCCATTCTAGACTTCGGTTTGGTAAACTTGCCACAGTGAATAAAAGTTGTCTAATGTAGCAGTACTGCAATTCTTTACTGGCCAGCAAATTGCAGCCTCCGACCGCTGCGCCACCGCTGTGGGATCACGGATCCCCCGGCAGGTGCAGCAGTCCTGTAGTGGTCCCACTGCCGCACTTGAATACGGCAGTCGGACAACCACTGAGGCGGTGTGCTGACCGCCAACGCGACTACGGGGGTCCATAGACGTAATCGGGCCCAAAGTCCATAACCAACAGATATATATTTTTGATTTTTATTTTTCAGAGCTATGCACTGATTTACTTAAACATGTGTTATGCAAACAAAAGTAACTTTTTTTGGTTAAAGGTACAGGTATATTTTCTCCAGTGATACAGCTACTATAAAGTAGGTTAGGTTTAATAAGCATGGGAGGAATAAGAAATTGTGCTGTAATATCACCGGCCTTGGAGGTCGCACATTGGCCTCATTTTGAGTTCACGTCTGATTACTTAAAGTACTTAAAGTAAGCATGGAAAGTATTATTTAAGGCTTAGTCTATGCCATCGATTTGAACAGAATTATGCTATCATCTTTGACAGTGGTAAATAGTTGGTTTTAACTTGAGCTGTAATCGGATTCGCTATTATCGTGTAGTCACTTTGCAGCATTTGTTAAAGTATGCAAATGAACACCATAAAAAGCCATCACAGAATCCAAACCTTGGTTCAACGACAGCGTAAATGCTGACAGACGCAGAATGAGATTAGCAAAACGCGCTTGGAGATCCGCTGATCTACTAAAAATTCTAAGACTAAAAAGGAGTAGATCCAACAAATTCATCAGAATGGCGAAATCAACCTTCTTCAAATCACAACTGGACAAAGCCAAAACTCGCCCGAAAAGGTTGTTTGAGCTGATTAACTTATATACCAATAACACTCCTGCTCAATCTCCTCTCATCTCTTGCCCTCTGCCAAACTGCGATGACGTTGCCGACTTCTTCCTTGAAAAGGCGAGTAAGATCAAATCAGATCCAAAGTCTGCCCTGACCAATCTCTCACCCTCTACTGACTTCTCCTTACCCTTGTACGCTCCTACTCTGCCCTGTCATTCCACTAAAAACAATGCCTCGGAGTCATTTCACACCCATCAACGACACTCCCATCTTTAGCATTCTCTCAACCCTGAATCCTTCAAATCACTTCAATGATACCCTTCCCCCCAACTTCTTTAAAGAAATGATATGATCACTAGTCCCATTCTGGTCCAAGATCATCAATTCATCTCTCCTGCAAGGTGTGTTCCCTGACTGCCTAAAAGAGGGCCTAGATCTCCCCATTCTCAAAAAACCACTGCAGAGTCTGAAGACTTGACTAACTATCGGCCAATCACAAACATCCCTACCCTGGCAAAACTACTTGAGAAATGTGTACACAAACAACTGCACAAACACATTGAGCAATTCCAACGGCTTGACCAATTCCAATTGGGCTTCCATCCCGGACACTGCACTGAAACGGCCATCACTCATATAGTGGACGATGCGCTCACCCTGCTTGACCAGAGCGAGTCTTGCCTACTCATACTACTTGATCTCTTATCAGCATTTGACACTGTCAAACATGATAATCTACTTAGCCTATTGGAATGTAGGATCGGGCTCTCAAGCATTGTTCTACCATGGTTTGCCTCTTTTCCCAACAATAGAACTCAGAGAATCAAATCTAATCAAAACCTATCCAACTCCAGTCCCTGCTCGCTGGGTGTGCCCCAAGGGTCATCAATCTCCCCCACACTCTTCAACCCCTTCATAGAACCACTCAATGTACTCCTCAAAACCTCAAACATCCAATATCACAAGTATGCGGACGACACTCAACTGTACATGAAATCGCCTCCCCTGAAGATATCAAGTCACTCAACGCAACCCTCCACAAAACCCTTAATTGGCTAACTACTAACCACCTCAAACTAAATGCCCTTAAAACGGAATTCCAATTAATTTCTCCCGGTAGACAAACCACAATTGTTGAGAAATAGATTAAAAACCTCTCAGCTCTGAACTGCAAACCTCACATCATTGGTTTCACGAAATCACTAGAAATTGTGCTCGATAAGAACCTAAACATGCAGGATCACATCAGAGCATATACCAAAGGAGCGAACTACCAACTGAGCATCCTAAACAAACTCAAACCCTACCTTCCCCAAGATGACTTCACATCTGCTGTGCAAGCACTAGTCATCTCCAGGCTAGAATTCGGCAGTGCTACTCTATGCGGGGTTTCAAAACTCAGTTCAGCCCCCCTTAGAGCATCGCTGAATGCTGCGACTAGTCTCATCACTGGCTCTAAGAAAACCAACCACATCTCTCCGGACCTGAAATCGCTCAACTGGCTTCCGCTTGAATCAAGGATCCAGTTAAAAATTGCATCAATGACTCATACTCCCCTTTACTTGGCAAATATGCTCGAACGATCAGGAGCCTCCCAGCCCTCTAGGAGCACCACCACACTACTAATCAAGCCGAAGAAATTTAAACAAACAAAAACCTACAATCATACATTCTCTGGAATAGCCCCTAGAATATGGAACTCCCTACCTGTGGAAACAAGACTGATTCCCTCAACATTTGCCTTCGAAAGGGAAGTGAAAGTTGAATACTGCACTGAACTAGAAGTTTCGCTCCTTTTGTCTCCTATCTTGTTTTGCTCTTTATTACACTACCTGGTACTTGCTACGACTTCAGTGTCGCCCGCTAATATATTAATGTGTTCCTGATATATATTTTGATTTTTTTTCTCCCACAGCTTTTTACCTATATTTACTTATGTCTTCCTCAGCTCGTATGTAAAGCGCTCTGATACCCGCTTGGCATGCTCCCGCTATACAAAACTTTAAAAATAAAAATATACCAACACAACAAAACAGAATAACAACAAAATAACAACACAATTACACACTGCAACATACCAAAACTACATAGCATCCAAACAAACACAACAGGTAATAATCCAACTCAAACCTACCACAAATACAATAAAATGCAACACAATAACCCAATACCATAGAAAAACACAAAACATATCACAGTTTGACAAGCCACAACAACACAACACAAAAACTGTAGCACTAGGCAATAATGGCACAATACAGTAACACCACAACAACCCAATATCAATCCAACACAATTTCATTGTTGTTTTGTTGTGTTATGCTGTGTGGTTGCTTTGTTTTGTTATATTATGGCACTGTGATGTTTTTGCTGTGCTCATATACCTGTGTGTTACAACTGTATCGTGCTTTGGTTGATTGTTGGCTTGTTGTTGCCTTGTATTTATACATTTAATTTTCTTGTTTGTTGTGTGTGTTAGATTCTACCTTGTTCTATTGCACTGTTTTGCTCTGTTGGATGTTAATATTGTGTTATTGTATTCAACTGTTGTTGTGTTATTTTAGTGTCAAAAAAATGAGGTATGGTGAGGCTTATTTGCTGAAATTCGCCAGTTATGATGTGGAAAGCACATAACATGACATAACTCATGGTCGACAACCATGTTGCTCTCAAGTTAACTGTTTTTCTATCTATGCTGCTGGCAAATATGTTTTTTGTTCAAGGCGGACAACTGAGTTAGATCATGTTGTGCCATGGCCACTCAATCCCTACTGTGCAAGGCATTCCACTGTGTGCAGAGGATTTGCGACCAGCATCAAAATCAGGGCCTATATATTTTTGTTAATATATGTTTTTCAATTTTAATTTGTATTTACTGTTAATATTATTATAGAATTCTTTAAATGGTTTAAAATTGTTTTCATATTCTGCAAAATATCTGTATTTATTGATATACTCGAAGTATTAAGTAAACTATTTGTATGTCTTAATGTTAATATTTGAATTAAGTTACACATATTTGTTGGTGGTATATACGTTTATTAATGTAAATTTTATGTTATTGCTAATACTTTAAATGCAATTTAAAGGCATTGTCCTACGTGGGTGATATTTATCTAACGGATGATGACCTTGATGAACACTTGAACAGAGTAAATACCATAATATTGGGATTTGCCTCTGAGGGCTACAAATGTAATTTAAAAAAATCAAAGATAGCCCACCTCAATGTCTTTTTTTCTGGGATATGATCTTTCAAGTGAAAGGATAAGCTTAGCAGCTAACTTTTTAGAAAAGTGTGCAATACTACAACCTCTAAAATCATTACAAAATAGTTGCAGGTCAATCAGGATACACCTACCTAACATATAATGAAGGTAAAACAGTACCAATAGCATACAAATCACATTTGTACACAAATGCTGAGATGTGCTTTGCATCAACAGAAATGATTCTTACAGCAGTACAGACGGCTGTAGTGAGAGAAAGAGCACTGGCTCAGGGAAAGTGAATAATTGTCATAACCCTAGTACCGGCCTTAGAGGTTGCTACAAAGGCTAGCGTTCCAAACGCTAAAGCCTTACATTCAAGATGGATACAATGGGCAAATTCTCTTACTGCAACAGATGTAGAATACAGGTACGACCCAAATCTCAAAACAAAGGCATTCCTGCATTACAAACAAGAATATCCTCTCCCTAATGATATATTGCCTCTAGATCAGTATGAATATATAATTTACACTGACAGATCCGCTTAGCCGGCCATTGGGAGTAAACAGCAATCCAGCGCTGCATGCGCAATCGTTAAAGGGCGCATGCAGGATAGAAAGTTTCATCCGAGTTGTACAACAACCCAGGCTCTAGGAGACTGCATGGTGCAGCTGGCAGAATTAAAAGCCCTGTTACTGGCACAGGTAAATATGGATCGAGAATTCCCCAAACAAATAGTGTGTGATTCCTTTTACTCTGTACAGTCATACAATGAATACTTACACCACTGTGGACAAAATGGGTTCAAAGATGCGAAAGGTGGCACAATTAAGCACAAAACGCTAGGGGAACAGGTAGTGAAGTTGAAAAACAAACTACCAAGGGCTAATGTGATACACACACTAAGTCATCAACGTGATGGCGTTCACATTGAAGGGAATTCATTAGCTGAGGAAGCAGCAAAGGGGGCTGAACGCACAGCTTCCATAGGTGCAATCACTCATTCAAAATCGAGAATAGACGGTGAGATTATGGTTGCAATTACTGCTACACGCAATAAAACGGCACTACCGAAAAGATTTCTACTCAAATACTCCAACAAGTTAGATGCAAATAACGTTCCATTTGCTCAGATTCCTGTAGAGGAGACAGAGTAATACCAAATATGGATCGCAGGTTAGGGTTAATTTTAGCAGCACACAAGGGTATAGGTTCTGCACAAGCAGGAGTTACGGCGACTGTTTCCTTACTGAAACAACACTACTGGTGGCAAGGATTAACAAAGCAGACTAAGGACTATAGGCCCGATTCACAGAACTATTCTGAGACAAAAATCCTAACTTACCACTTTTGGTATTCACAGAAGGCATTTAGTAGTGGTAAAGTTAGGATTTTGTCCTAAGTTTGACTTTACACAGACTTAAGACAAACTTAAGACAGACTTAAGACAGACCTAAGACAGACTTAAGACAAAATCCTAACTTTACCACTACTAAATGCCTTCTTTGAATACCAAAAGTAGTAAGTTTAGGATTGTTGTCTCAAATTAGTTCTGTGAATCGGGCCCTATGTCTTAAAATGCAACATCTGTCAGCAGATGAACGGCTCCACGCAACACTTCCAGCGCAGACACCATTATTAATATCAGACAAACCACATGCATGTGTTTATTTGGACCACTACATCCCCCTACAAACAGATGGGGCCTACAGGTATATCATGGTTGCAGTAGATTCCTGCTCTAGATTCCTGATGGTGTGACCCCAGCGCTCGGCTGACGCTCTAACTGTTATAAAATATTTGCGCGTCTTTATAGGGGCATACACTATTGGGACATTACATTCAGACCGTGGCCCCGGGTGCAGCTCTAGGGCTTACAAGGAAGCCATGGGAGGTTTGGGGGTAGCATTGCGGTACTCCTCTCCGTACCAACCGAATGGGAAATTCTGTAGTGGAGAGGAAAAACCAGGACTTAAAGCAGTCTTTAACAGCTAGGGTATTAGGCTTGGGTGAGAGTTGGGTAAAACATTTGTATGGAGTTCCATGAGCATTGAGTAATATCATATGCCAAGTGTTTCTCTAGGGGGTGTCACTACTTATGAGGTCCTATTTGGTTTGAGAATGTGGGTTCCTGATCTTGATTATGAAGGCACAGTTGCAGATTAAAATCCTTTTGACATCCATAAACGTTTGGCTGTTTTACAGGAGCTAAATGAATCCTGGGCACTACAAAGCAAAGTCCAGGTAAAGTGGACCGCTACTGGGGAAGTTAGGTCAGTCACGGCAAGACCTGTCTAGGTCCCTAAAGTTGGGGATCTGGTCCGAGAGAAAATTGCGGACAAAAAGAAATTTGAGCCATCATACAGAAAGCCTGTACTTATCCTGGCCATTGAAGGGAAAAGAACTGTGCTTCTTTCGACTCTTGCCGGAAAAAAGGAGAAAAGGTTTGTCTCAATCTACTTCATCAAACCACACTATGTGGCAGATACAGAAAAATAGGCCTCGTGGACTCAAGAGTAGCCAACGCCCTACTCTCGCTACTACAAGAATAGAAAGACTCATCACGTTTGAAGTGTCCCCTGCACAGAATGATGGACCATGCAATAATGCCATGGAACTCGTTCCTCTTGACATTGTAGTTCATTATCAGAATCAAAATCAAAATGAAAGGCACATTTCAATTCAACCAAACAAAGATATCTACATCAACGTGCCTTAACAAGAGCAAGCTACAGTTTCCACAGCACCTACGGAAATACCGAAAATTGATTGAACTGCATCTGACTACCTTATAGAGTTTGATACGTTTTCTTTGGATCCAGGTGAACATGACACGATGTCAGCTCAAGAAACACGCACCAAGCAAATTAAAGATTTTCTGAACTTTCTTAAAAAGACTTCCCTGGTATCACCTTGAATAGAACTCCGGGTAATTACCGGGATACTTTTCTTTCTTTTTGGATAGTTTTGGTAACTGTTTTTAGCATGCTTATAAATGGAACTTACCTTCGACAAAGCTCTGCAGCTCAAAAAGTGAATCTGATTTTGAAACCTCACCTATCATCAAATTGTGAACAAAGAGACTTGTCATCAGTGAACATTACAGCAGTTCCTATACCTGATGGTATAGTATGGGACAAGACTGATTATGATACATTTGGTCTGATCGAACTTAAAAAAATTCCACATTTCTTTAAAATATCATTGAGTGATATCATTACCTCCAGTACATCCTCCTATAATTGGGAATATGAAACTGTAAGTAGTATGTTGCCTGATTTAGAAAAATCTGCTGCCTTTTCTAATAGTGAAATGATGGAAAACACATCAGATTTTGAAACAATGTATTGCTATCAACATTATGGTTATCATTTTCGGCATAAATCTGCTAATGCCAGAAATGTTTTCACAAACCACCAATGGGAACATTGGCAAACACCTCTGAAAAGCAGTTCAAAGACATTTGCACTGAAATGTCAATATTTTTAAGGGTTTAACACGTCAGAATCAGCCTGCACAAACACCAGCAAAGAAAAATATGTGGACAAACACCAAACAGATTTATTCTGCTTCCTTTGTTGTCCAGTTGTCTGAACAAGGTTTGGACTTATGGAAAGACACTAGACTTTAAATCTGTCTGGAGTACTAGAGACTGGCAGGTCCAGGGAACAGAAGCGCTATTTAGAGCATGCCTCATTCCTCAACAAATTATGTTTTTGAATGAAACCGTGCAACAAACGTCCTGTCTCAGAATAGCCAAGAACAAAGATTTGAATACCTCCAATGCCAACACCATCACATATCCGAAGGAAATATAACATCAGACGGAGGGATTACGTAAGAAGCGATTGTGCCCCCGGTTGGAAGGAATAGTTGATTTGGCCCACAGACACCAATAGATGTAAGGAAAGATTCATGGGTAATCCAAAGGGTTTAATATCCACAGGCCAGATCCATGCTATGTACAGAGAGAACATCCAGGGGTAGTGGCATCAGACAGTGTTGGGAAGTTATGCCTCGACTGGCTAAAAACCTCGACACTGTCGCAGGTGAAACAACACTTATCCTTACTTACAAAGGATCTGGATCTACAGGATTTTTTATCAGGTGCTACCTTATGAGGCAGATATAGGGACTATTATTTATACCAGGCTCCATCTATCCGTCTGCAACACGACGATTACAACGCTGCCATTCTGTTTTGGGAACGCTTTCTGAATTGGCATACTTTATTAGTTTGGATATACCTGTTTTTTCCGATTGAAGCTCTTTTACCGCACACACCTTAGTCATTCCTGGAACAATCTTGATAGTGCCTTTTAAAAAAAAAAATTGTGAGGGGGTGAATAACTGGTTCACTAACTTATTATATGCCCTCAAAGAGACACCAAGAAACAAGGTTAAAGTTATCCAACTAAGGAAAGAGTACAAACAGGCCATTTGGAAAAGGAAGAAGGACATCAAAGAGCAGGCCTGGTTGGACCTTCAATCCCCGGAGGTCCTCCGGGATAGCTCCAAATTCTGGGAAGTTATTAATCATTCATACTTCTCGGAAGGAGATAGCCACCCAGTAGAGTGTGTCATCCCTGACGATCAGTGGCTATCCCATTTTGCTAATATCTATAAACATACCGAATCCAGTCCATCACAGGAGGGGCTTGACCACTCTAACACTGACCCAATTGAAGCTTTTCTAATAGAAGAGATAGAGGATGCAATAAACAAGACATCTATAAACAAGTCCCCGGGACCTGATGGGGTCCCGGCCGATTTGCACAAAGCAGCACCCACATTTTGGTCAAAGGTTTTGAAAAATGTGTTTAATGCAGCTAGAACAGGCGTGATCCCTCAGTCTTAGGCTACCTCTATCATCATACTCATTTTTAAAAAAGGCCTCAAGAGTGACCCTGCCTGTTATAGGCCTATCTCCCTCATTGACTCAGCTGTTAAAATCTTGGACAGAGTCATTTTGGGGAGATTAACATCTTGGCTGGAGGGCAGGGGAATTCTTTTGAACGCCCAATATGGCTTCAGGGCCAAAAGAAGCACATTGGATCAGTGTTTAAATTTGTACCTGATAACTTCTACATACACCTTAGTCAAAAAGGGAGTGCTATATATGGCTTTTATGGATCTCTCCTCAGCCTTTGACCTGGTTAACAGGTCAAGGCTGTGGGGGGTCCTTCTGGAGATAGGAATTGACAAATCGCTAGTGGGCTTTTTGGCTGACTTACACCAGGGGCTGGAGGCCACAGTTAGAGTGACTAGGGACGGTAGGTGCACAAAACCCTTTAGCTCTGAGAGAGGAGTGAGGCAGGGATGTATCCTCGCCCCTCTCCTCTTCACTTTGTACATAAACACCCTGGAGCCTGTCCTCTCTGCCCTGGGCGCCGACGTCCCGCGTGCAGGAGAGACTAACATTCCAGTACTCCTGTACGCGGATGACGCGGTCCTCCTGGCAAGAACCGGTGTTGCCCTGAACAAACTTTGGCCTCCTTTGGGAATTCATGACCTTACTAGACTTAAAAGTGAATACACAAAAACCCCATGTCATGATCATGGGACTAAGAGGGATAAGGAGGAAACCAATAACCATGGTCTGTACAGGAAAGGAGGTTCAGAGGGTTCCCTCTTTCACCTACCTGGGCATACTATTTGATGACAAAGGTACATGGGGCCCCCAACTCAAGGCTAAATCCAACGCACTAAGCAGATCGACAGGAGCCATCCTGAATTTTGCAAGAAAACTGGGTTCAAGACCGACGAGTGCGATCCTCAAAGTATATAATGCCAAGAGCATCGCAATCGCCAATTACGGGGCTTCAATCTGGGGGTACATAGAGCCTGTCCCTATTCAAAGGGCAGAAAACAGGTTTTTAAGATAATTGCTTTCTGTTCCCCAGTCCACCCCCACTTTTTCCACTCACTCAGAATTGGGGGTTGGGTACGTCTCTGACATGATAAAATCTGCCCCGGTTATTACATGGTTAAAAACCTGGTTAAATGAAGAGATTTCTTTAAATCATAAAATTCTAGAAGATTGCTTAAATTTGGATGGAGTTCTCAAGATCCCCTGGATGTTGTATGTAAAAAATAGGTTATCAAAGGTGGGACGCATCGACCTTTTTAATTCACCTATGAGTATAATGAAAGAGGATGATAAAACAGTTAAGGACTCACTGATGAACCTTTTTATTTTAGAGCGAGAGGAAACTGAACTTAAGAAATTTACTGTGAGAAGGAATTTCACACTGAAAACCATCCCAGGCCCAGAACCCTACCTGGTATTTGTAAATAACTCATTCCACCGCTTTCTTTTAATTAGATTTCGTTTGAATTTAATTCATTTTTTATTGGGCTCATATTATAGATGGGAGACCCCTGAAAATATTAAACCTTGTGATTGTGATAATTTTTCACCCTAGGACACTTTATATTTTATT
This sequence comes from Lissotriton vulgaris, assembly GCF_964263255.1. Lineage (NCBI taxonomy): Eukaryota > Metazoa > Chordata > Amphibia > Caudata > Salamandridae > Lissotriton > Lissotriton vulgaris. The sequence continues at coordinate 511,881,894 of NC_141696.1, read as the reverse complement.
ATGTTCTGTGATCACTAGGATAAAATCAGAAGGAAATATCTTGTCCCCATCCTTAGAGAGGCCCGCTTCCTACAAGTGAGGCCAGCCCTCTTATTCCTGCAACTTTTGCACAATGCACGCGTCACTTTTCATGCTGCAAATTTTCTAGTAGCAGGAGTACGCATTAATAAGAAGCGCAGAAAAAGTAATAATGGATTGATTATAAACGAAATTTTTTAAATGCAACTGCTCTAAAAATCTAACCCTCATAAGAAAATAGATATAGTGATGTTTTAAATATTTTAATGTACTTTTTAAATTCTTTTCTATTGTATATAGGAATCGTTTGCGCCCATGTCACTTTACATTCTGATGTTATGAATTATGAATCATTATGTATATATTGTGTAAATATTTTCCCTGTGTTATTTAATGTTTCTGTATGTGTAACTTTTGAAATGTATCCTGTGTCTTTTTATGATTTTTTAAAAATCGAATAAAAGTGATTGACTGACTGACTGACTGACTGAACTGGTTCACTAATGGTCGTATGTATGTTTTTGCGACATCAGGTCAGGGAACAGCTTTACTTTAATTGCATTCTCATAATTCTCCACAGGGATCTCCATCGCACTGTTACTGCTCTGGATGAAAGGAGGGAGACCACAATTGAAATATGTGAATTTTCTGCACAATAAGGTTAGTTTATTGCCAAGAGGGACTGTATTCTTGGCCCAAGTAGATCCATTAATACCTATTTTTGATGTCTTTTCTACGTTATTTCAGCCTCGTCCCCCATGCCGTTTACCGTTAAATACCCAGCAACATATTCTTCATCCTACTTTGGGTAATATATGAATTTTCAGATATAGCGTTATTCCTCTGATTTTAAACTTGTTGATAGTTTTGTCAACATATATGTTCCTTATACCTTAGGTCACTGGATGGACCCTTACATGGACATTTAAAGGACATTTATCGCAGCCTGTGTGTTTGATTGAATATTGCCCCATAAAATGGATTTTAGAATTTTAGGTATTATGTGTACTTATCCTACACTTGGTGTTGGTGATGGTTTTTGAAACATTGTCCATAAAGATAGAGAGTATTTAACATCCCTTGACGGCTTCTCTGGTGGACTTGTTTCTAATGTAATGCAATGTATTATTTTGTCACTCAACACAACACATGTTCTATTAGTAGGTTTGTATAGAGATATGCATGAATGAGCTCACTATTGTATTGATTGTGTCTAACCCAGGTCAAACAAATGACATTTTTTGTGCTGATTGTTAAATGTAAATTTTGATATACCAGTATTGTAAATTTTAATGTTATTATATTTATAGGTTCCCTGATATTTGTTGTATCTGAAGTGGTCCTGAGGAAGGTGGTGTTCAATACACGCATCCCACCGAAACGTGCGTCGACCCAATGCTGAGTCTCAAACTTTTTATTTTTGTTTGAGACCCGAATTGTTGTTAGGAGAGACAATTCTTTCCTGTCCCTTTCCCTCTATAATTGACAAATATTGCAAGTTGGAAGTTCTATGGGAGTGAATGTTTTTGTATGAATGGAATGGTTTTTTGTATGAATCAGGAGGACTTTAATTAGTATAAGTGTGTATTTATTCTTTTTTAGTATTGTTTTACAATAATCATGGTTATAAAAGAAATGTACCAAGGATTATATGTACTTATGATGTAATCTGTTGCGTAGAAAATGAATTCATAAAATGAAAAAGTATTTTTTATAAATCAAAAAAAGATGGTATGTTAAAAAACTTAAAAACCTTAGATAATTATCTCTTGTCACTGGTATATCTTTAAAATAAGAGTTGTTGGTCAATGAGGGAAATGTTGTGATATTTATTTGTTTTGCTTTCCTCTCTTTTCCCTAACCTAAAAGTATTACAGAGTGGGTCCCGTTACTTCTGCTGTTGCATTCCTAGAGCCACCACAGGAAGTATCGGCTCCTGTTGGTACGAACATCGGCTCCTCCTCTGACACCGAGGCCTTGGATTGCACACAGGCTGCCCAAGCATCGGCTGTGGACAGTACCGAAGATCATCTGTGCTCAATTGACATAATCTGCGAGGTGTTACAGGGACCATCGTCCGTGGAGGCAAGCAATGATAATGTTGCGTCTACCAGCTAGGACACATAAACATTTGACTCATTTGGCCCGTCGTGTGCTAGGAGAAATTTGACTTTAAAAAAAAAAAGAAAAAAAAAGTGGAACTTCAAAACAAAATTGACATTCTTTTTGGGCATGCATGGCTTTCAAATGCTGGTAGTAGTTTGAACTATACCTATAAACATATTCGAGCTATGGCTTGAGTGACAATTTCCTTTTTAAACTTTTTAATTTTTTAATCGATTTTTTAAAACTTTTAATTATTTTAAGCGAAAACTCATGTTTTTATAGCTATTAGCACACCAGTATCTAGTCAACCTAGTAATATGTTTAGACTTTAACTATGTCGTCCATTCAGAAGAGGAGTGGGTGTTATTTGCCATATAGATACCCTGATATAGGCCCAGATAACTTCATAACCCTTCACATATATTCTTTCCTACATTACACTTATAACGATTTACAGGGACTGACCTTTTACCTAGATACGACACTGCATTCAGAACGCAGGTTTTCCCTAGTTTGAAATCTTATACATTATGCATGAGGATTCTTGGAAGCACAGCAGGACTACCATTTCCTGTATAATATCTATGTATAAAGTTCATGTCCAATGTCATCCTTAGGCCTACACAGCAATACAGTGAGGTAGGACCCCTGGGGAGACCTATGGTTATACATACATCACATCTTTCTAAGATAGACAGAGGAGACCAGGACTTCCCAGCCGACACACTGACCAGAGAAGCTGAGGTTCCTGCATGCAGATACTCCAGCTCGCATTGGCCTAACATGCCTTGAGGGGTGTCCAACTCGAGACCAGGACGGGGTCCCACAGTCTCTCACTTCAGGTAATGGGATTGACTTTTTCCTAGAGGGATTTTTGGCATAACACCTACACACATGCTAGGTACACTTAGGTACATCTAGTTAGGGATGCATTGTAGGAGTAAGCATCTTTTTATTATAATGTATTTTATATACATGTATGTATTCATGATTACTGCAAGATGGTAGAGCTTTACTATACGTTTACTCTCATAGTGCTTCTAATCCTTTATATCTGCTACTGTCTAACAGTTGTTGCAGCTCATCTATTTTACACCAGAATAACAACTGTTAAATAAAAACTTATTGAAAACGCCCAGTCTGTTTATTCTGTGTACCTCTTTAAGACAGACTAAGTGAGCACAAGTGACTGAGCGAAAAGTAGTATATTGTTTCCACGGTCCTGAGGGATCAGGGTTGTTATGTTCGATGGTTGCCAAGAATTATTCTCTCCTTGGTAAGAGGAGATTCTAGTGGCACTGTGAGCTAGCTGGTACAAAAGGCCAACATACCTGGTAAGGGTGTTCAGAATCAGTCTGACACCAATCCTACAGTGTATGCTGTCCAAACGCGCAGATCCTGTGAAGGACTGGGCTAATTTAAGGCCCAGTGGTGCCAGGGGACAACACCTGAAACCTTCGTGGGGATACCTGTTCCGGCGTACAAATTACAGAGACACGGGACACTTCCTTCGGCATCAAAGATCAGCGTTTATTTACTGCAGGGACACAGAGATCGCTAGAAGTACAACATAGTGTAGGTTCAGAGAGTCTGCTTCAAATTGCAAAAGTGAATCGCTCCTTTTATACACATTTTAGCCATTGCACAGCATAACGAACAAAAGGTTACAACTCAGTTCCCGCAGTAAACTTCAAAAGGATCGCATTCATGTTTTCAGAAGCCCGGAACATAATTACAGAAACATGTCGGTTCCCAACTGTAAAAGCACACTATCCCACCATTAGGCACATTCCATTCTAATCATAAATGACCTAAGAGAAGGGACAGAAACAGGTGCGGGGAAACAAAGACAGAACAGTTTGAAAAGAGTGTGGGGGCAATATCAGAAGCGTGATCACAGGATCAAAGGATTCGAGCCTAACGTATGCAAGGCTGAAACAATAGACCGGCACGGCAAGATGAGCCTCAAGCGGAGCCATCTGCTTTCGCCGTGTCATTCCCCTAGTCATAAAGGCACACTCAAAGGAATATGCATCTTCCGCAAGAGCTTGGGAATCCCAGGGTCATAAAGCGGACATTGTCCGTTCGCCGGCTACGTGAGGGCAAGAAACAAAATGGATGCCATATCTAAAATGGAACCCAAAGGTTCAGATGAAAAACCCGTAAATAAGACGAACCCTTCCAAGTAGTGTAGCGAAATCACGTACACCTGCTAATCTCGTCATTTACGGTTCGTAGTTACCAGACTCATCCATATCCGACCAAGCCCAAAACGTCGTTCCGATTCTTACGGAACCTCAGACGCTCCTTTTGCCCTCATGTAGGCAAGCACTAGTCGATGTCAGAATCAATATCGATATTCATCAGATCGTTTAGATGTTGCTGGAACATTATTCTATCCATCAATGTCTCTCTGGTAGCAGATGGTCTTCTTATACACGTTGTAGCACAGAGGCTACATAAGGCTGGACCACACTGTACACAAAGACAACACGTGAACAGAAACGTTACAACAACCCCTACAATCATCAGAATCTTCCAACCCCAAGTCGACATCAGACCCCAAAACCATCCTAGAAGCGTCCAATCACCTTCGGCCACGTATATGGACTCGGAGATTTTATGCAACTTCGAGATGGCTTGATAAACAGTTGGAGCATTATCAGGTATGAAAATACAGCAGCTCAAATGGATCACCTTGCACACACCACCTCTATCTGCGAGTACAACATCTAGAACCATACGGTTCTGTAATGTTATCAGTCTATCCGCTTGAAGCTCTGCTGTCAGGTTACCAAGAGCACTTGCAGTTATGTTAGCAGTCGATTCCACCACACGAGTCAACTGTCTCAGGTTCCTGCTATTGACCATAGGTCCCCAAAACGGTAGGAAACCCTTAAAGAAGTCTCCTGCTTCTTGACCGGCAGTGTCCTCTTTGCTAACAACGCCTCTCACAACTCTTGTCTTGTGATAGTCTGAGGCAACTGTGAAAGTCGGTGGCAAAAGATTCGCGATATAACAGGTGCCAGAGAAGTCACGGGGCAACCATGTATAAGCGTGATCATAGCACACAAAATAGGTACCTTTGGCAGTCAGGAATACCGGGGAAGAGAGCATGGGTAAAATGTACGTCTCGGTACAAGCACTCTTCCCGAGCTGAGCTCTCGGATTTCGACCAAGACCTTGCAGACAGAAATGACCAAGGTGGGGTACAATCCAGATTGGAGACGAGCTCTTAAGCTGTCTATCACCTACTAAATACTGTATTCGACCTCACTCAGATCCTTGTAGGCTCGCAACTCCTCCTCTGGAATAAGCGATGCATCAAAAATATCTCTATCCAAATCAGCAATCGCTATCGTCAGAGACTTGTGGTACGGGCCAGAACCAAGATCTGTAGAACGTGGCTCTCGACGGGGGTAGGAATCTAGTGCACTACGGAACATAGTTTGAAATGCCCGAGCTGACCCCTGGGAGCTGTAGGGAAGAACTAAATACGGAATACCCTTATCCATGGTATGTGGCATTAACCCACACACCCAACAGTTGGTAGTGTTCATCACTAACTGATGCTGGTGCAAAAGTTTGACAAAGGAATTATTCATAAATTCCGCACGTCTGACCTGTTCATGTTGGGGCAGAAGATGAAAAGAATGTGGAGAGATAGTGGGAACAAGAATAGAATTCAAATCATGAGAGGTGGAAGTAGGTGAAGTGGAAGGCAACAAAAACTGAATCCCAAAATACACTCCACCCACCAATAACATAGACACAGTTAGGAACAACATGAAAATCTGAAACAGAAAACACTTTGTTTGAAAAATCTTATGCAACTTAGATCTTTGCGCCAACATCATCTCTATTTCTGACAGCTTAGAGAACTCCATCCTCTAAAGACCGTCCGTAACGTTCTTGACGCACCTGATTCTGAGTGGCAATTGTCAATTCCCAGGAGTTCCCAGAAACCAGCAAAAGTAACCGACCTAGTGTCAGAAACCTGCCAAACAGAAGTAGGTACCCGCACGGCCCTACAGCCAGCCCAGGTGGTAGGTTTAATCAATTAAGCATTCAATTTCATACAAGTCTCCTAGCTGCACAGAAAAGAACATACATGATATATATAACAAAATTAAAAAACTCAAGATCAGGAAAAATGCAAATATCCACAGTGTTCATAGCAACAGAAAGGGGGGTAATGTAATTCAAAAACAAAAAGGGAATTTTTATTTGTCCTTAGTCACGCGATCGAAGGAAAGATCGGCATTTTCCAGGTCGAGTTTGTTCTTCGAACAATGGTTCAGGTGGCAAAACAGAGTTCGATTGTTCAGGTGACTGTTCAGAACTTGGATTCTCCAATGCTGAAGACAAAGGTACAGTTCCAGATGATTCAACAGACGTATCTGACTGAGCTGGATCGATCTCTACAGGTTGAGCTAAATGGCACGTACTTTGGGATGACATTGGTTTCAGTCGGGGCAAACCCTTTCCTTATCCAATTATTTGCTGGCAATGGGAGCGGTACTTTCTTCGTGTGGGTGGCGTGCACCCAATGCTTCCTGCCGTCCAACCGAACTGCAATCCTCGTTGCCAACAAGACTTGGTAGGGTCCCACGAACCTTGGCTCGAGATTTCGTTTTCTCCCAAAATTACGAACTAGCACCCACTCTCCAGGTTGGAGTCGATGTCCAGGTCCTTCTGTTTGTGCCGGTAGAGCTTCAAAAACCTGTTGATGAATCACACTCAATTTAGCAGTCAGGTCGTAAAGATAGTCAATCAACATTGGATATTCAATTCTGCCAAATTCCTTAGGCCTTGGAACTCCCCAAATGTTCGCAGGACGGCCGAACACAATCTCATATGGGCTAAGCCCTACTCGAGAGTGCACAGTCGCCCTGGTTGACAGGAGTGCTAGAGGCAATGCATCAGGCCATGATAACCCACTCATTGCTTGGATTTTGGCAAGTTTCAGTTTCAGAGTACCAGTGTACCCTTCTACCAGACCCGCCGATTGAGGATGGTTAGCACTATGAAATTTTTGGCGAATACCCAAACCCGCACACACACTCTTCATCACCTGTGCCACAAACTCACTTCCATTATCCGACCATACGATCCGTGGCATTCCATATCTTGGGAAATATTCTTTGAGTAGAACTTTTGCTGTGGACAGAGCAGTATTATCCTTAAGTGGGTAGGCCTCAATCCAGCTGGAGAACGCACAAACCACAACCAATACATATTTTAGATTATTGCATCTCTCCATATGGATGAAGTCCAACTGGATAACTTCAAAGGGTAATGTAGGAGGAGCAAAATGACCAGGTGGAGTGGGAGTGCCCTTGCCAGGATTATGCATCAAACATACCATACAGTTCTTAACCACTCTCTCAGCACACTTAGCAATCCCATCATTCTTCCATACGGGAGACAACAACTTACATATACCTTTCGCGCTAATATGTGACATGCCGTGGGCCATAGTAACAACAGCAAGCACATACGCATCCGGTAACATCCATCTCTGATATTCTGACAAATCAACCCAACATCCATTCATGTCTAACTTCCCCGTGCTTTCTTTCCACTTAGCCTTTTCAGTTTCGGTGGCCTCATTCTGAATCGCTTTCACACTCTCAACTGTGTCCTCACACATACCAGTCTCCGCCGGCCATCTCACTGAACTCGTAACATACATTCGATTTGTCAGATTCTTGGCCGTTTCCTTAGCAATCTCATAGGCAAACGCGTTACCACAACCAACATCATCTGTAACCTTTCGATGTGCACTGCATTTAATGATTGCCACTTGCTTAGGCAATGTAAGTGCATCCAAAAGATCGTTCACGAGCTGTCCGTGTTGAATCTTCGTGCCATGGGACGTCATGAATCCTCTCTCTCTCCACAATTGACCAAAACTATGCGCTACGCCAAACGCATACTGACTGTCAGTAAGCACATTCACTTGCTTTCCTTTAGACAAAACACACGCTCTCGTTAAAGCAATCAATTCTGCCGCTTGTGCCGAATTCTGACTCAATCTTGCAGTTTCCACAACCGTACTCAACGTCACTACAGCATACGCAGTCGTCACATCACCATTCGGCAACTTGAAGCATGAACCATCTACATACAAAGTACCATCGGGATCTACCAATGGAGTGTTTTTCAGGTCAATACGACCCTTCGTCTCTTCTTCAGTTCTTAAGTAACAGTCATGTGGTGCTACATCACCTGATTCCATATGAATCGGCAACAATGTCGCTGGATTCAACACATTACAACGTTTTATCTGTATATGACTTGCCAAAAGTGTCAACTCATAGCCGGACAACCTTGCACCCGTCAAGTGTTGAGTCTTCGTTCGATTCAAGAGAGTGTCAACTGCATGCGGAACCATCACTGTAAGCATATTATCCATGACCAGACCTGCGGACTGTCGAATGGACACCGCAGCTGCCGCTGTCGCCCTTAGACAACTCGGCAATGCTCTAGCTACTGGGTCTAAAGTCGAAGAAAAATATGCACATGGACGCTGTTTGCCGCCAAATTGTTGTGTCAAAACACTTAACGCACAACCTTCTCTCTCGTGAACATATAGTGTAAACGGCTTACTGTAATCAGGAGTACCTAACACAGGAGCCGAACACAACGCATCACGCAATTCAGAAAAACTTTTCTGACAATCTTCAGTCCATGGCAAAGGAGTCGGAACATCCTTGCACGTGAGAGCTAAAAATGGCTTCGCTAACAATGAAAAGTTTGGAATCCATTGTCTGCAGTATGACGTGATACCTAGAAAGGCACGTCGTCTCTCTGAGTTGTTGGCACAGTCATTCGAGCGATCGCTGCAATTCTTTCTGGGGTCAACCTTCTTCCGTCCTTTGACAATAAGTGACCTAAATAGGTTACTTCTTGACAACAATACTGTAACTTAGAAGGTGACACCTTGTGATGTAAGTCACATAAATGCTTTAACAACGATATCGTAGCAGTATTACAAATTTGCTCAGTGTCGGCAGCCACTAACAGATCCTCGACATACTGAATCAAGGCCGCACCAGCAGGTAACACAAATGCATCAAGTTGACTCTTAAAGGCCTGACTATAGATCGATGGACTCTCACAGTAGCCCTGTGGTGCGCGTTTAAACCTAAAACTGCGACCACCTAATGAGAAGCCGAATAGATCTCTGCTTTCCTCAGCAATCGGGATACTAAAGAAAGCATTCTTTAGGTCTATCACCGAAAACCAGGAGGCAGAGGCTGGAATCAGGGTCAGCAAAGCTGTAATGTCAGGAACCACTGGAAACTGTGGAATCACAATTTTATTCACTTCTCTCAAATCAATTACAAAACGGTACACAGGAGGCTTAGTTGGGTCAGTTCGTTTCAAAATAGGTAACAACGGACTATTACACACATTTCCCCTAGTTTCTTCAATACCATCCTTTTCGATCAAGTCATAAATGATCGCCAATAGCGCTCACTCGCCATCAAGAGAGATACGATACTGGGGTATACGTGGTAATCTCACATGTGATTTCAATTGGACTACATAAGGTGGTATGTCCAGTAGGCCCACATCATTGGGACCTGTTGCCCATAAAGACTCAGGAAGGGAACTCAATTCCGGTGGGAGCTTATCAGTTGATAAGTACATAGGAGAGATCACTCTCTGACCTAATGTAAGCTCCACTCCCGTAGGAGAGCAATACAGAGTCGCATATAACCGCTTCAACAAATCCAGACCCAAGAGATTCTCACCACAACCAGTAGTTAAAATCAAAGGAGCCTCCAGCTCACGTGTCCCGATCGTAAGGGACAAAGGGCTAGAAACTGGATTGCTAACGGGGGCGCCAGAGAACCCAACGGAAACATTCGTTAAGCCAGACAAAGGTGCGCCAGGGAGTTTGGAATGCATGATGGAACTTTTTGCTGCACCAGTGTCCAACAGAAAAGGCTCAACTACGCCCGATGTGGCAACTGCGACGTAAGGCCCTCTCTGATCAACCGGAACTGATACTACTCCCTCTCTTTGTCTATGGCTGTCCTAATAATCATTTTCTGCACCAATCTCATGCTCAACATAATAGTCATCTACATGATACTGTGCAGATCTATCAGACGATGCATTCCGATGATCAAAACAATTGTTCGTGTTCGATGGAGGAGCAGGACGCTCATTTTGATTTTGAGAGGTGCCACGACCTCTACCTCGAGAGACTTGCTGATAACCACCACGACCTCCTCGAACCGAGACACCATTCGTTTGGTCACGTAAAACAGGGCAATTAAACTTATAATGGCCCTCACCCCTACAATATGCACATTGATTATGCCCAACCATAGATCTGGAGGCAGAGTATTCAGAGCGCGACTGCATCCTAGAAGACTGCGCCTGTGGTCGATAATGCACATGCTGCTGTTGCGAGTCATTCTGATTCGAGCGCGGAGGATACGCTTGCTGCAACAAGACCTTAGTTTTTAGCTCCTTCGTTTTCTTTTCTGCACGATCATTCTCCTCTTTTTCTCTATTCTCATAATATTGAGCCGTTGCTAATATTTGAGCTGTGGTTGAAACAGCCCACGCACTTTCAGAGTTTTTCAATTTGTTGCATAACTCAGGCAACAGATTGAACCCAAACTTATCGACAAACAATCGCTGACCTCCCTCAGTGCTCATATCCTGACCACTATGATCAATAAATGCCTCCTCAAACCTAGTAAAGAAATCGGAGACACTCTCGTCTTTCTTTTGTTTGCAAGCAGACAATTTATCCCAATTCACCTTCATCGCTGGCATGAGAGTTTTCATAAGCGTAATAATTCTTTGGGGCAGATCCGTAATTAACTGTTCAGGCTTAGCCCCACCAACTTGCTGTCCGTCGGCCGCTACAATTGCAGCCCAATCACCACCTAACTTAACTGCATGATTCTCGTTACGAATCTTCGCCCAGATCGGTTACGGTACGACATTACCAAACAACATGTCGATATCAGCAAGGTTCATAATAGAAGCATCCACTAATTGGGATAACTCCTTGTAATAACCTGCCAGATTCTTCCGTGGGTCAGGCAAGGATTGTTTCACCTGCAATACTTCCGATCGCTTCCATGGGAGGTGTATCCAAACTCTCTGGAAGTGTGGCAAAATTGGAGGATTGACAGTAGCATCACCTGGCATCCACACTGGGGGGACCTCTCGCATGGGATACTGACCAGATTTCATCTTCAGATCACCGGAGTCGTCGTCAAACGACACTCGTGAAGGCACTGTGGACCTAAAAGCCAACAATCGCTCTAATGCACGCCGTACATCACCACCTACAATCATACAGTTCGAAAACTGACTCTGAAGTTCAGTCATATCGGGCGGTACGATATCTAGCTCATCATTATCCCACTCTTCTCTCAATGATTTGCACATCTCTTCGAACACGAATCTCTGTGTGGGCTCATTAAGCTGAGAGAATGTCTCGAAAACTATGCGTGAAGTGTACTTAACAGGGTGTCTAATCCACCTACGCGCCATAGATACCAACATCTCACTCTCCTTTACACCAGGCATTTGACTCCGTCTCTGAGAAATTTCAGAGGCATCGGATTCAAATAGCGATCCGAAAAGTGGGGAATAGAGATTAGCAACAGAATTAGGTATACGTTTACGAACAGAAGGAGAAGAGGAAAGAAGTACAGGAGCAACAATATTAGGACTAAACATAGGAGCAGTGGGAGTAGCCAAGATAATAGGAGTAGCAGTAGCAGTAGACTGAGAGGTGACGGGCAGAGGAGTGGTAGGAAGAAGAGGTGCTAAAGGAACAGAGCCCACTTGAGGAACAAGGGGATTCGGAGGAACAGGGCCAACTACAGGCTGACCAACAGCTGCCGGAACAACAGGCGGAAGAACAGGAGGAACTATAGGGGCTATAGTACCCTGTACATAAGGGGGTGGTGACTTTAGTAAATAAGATAACAAAGGATCCTCTTTCGATTCTTCTTCCTTCTTCTCAGAACTCGACGGTAAAACCGGATAACATTTATCCACCGCCATGCTATGCTGTCTGATAGAAACTTCCCTTTCCTTCTCTGCCTTGTCTCGCTGATGCTGTTCTGCACCTTGCATTATCGAAAGGACACCCTCTTTCTTATTTTTCTTAGTCAGCTTGATGTCTTTCTGTCTGCCCTCTTTACGCCATAACCAAAAGGAATCAAACTTTGCTGGCCTAGCTTTCTTTTTAAACAATTTTGCTTCGAGATTATCTAAAATCTCAGTTTCAAAGCTACCATGGGGTGGCCAACTAAGGACACCATCTTTTCTCGTATAACGGATCCAAAATGCATTATATATAATGGGGCCCACTCCATGTCTACTATAGAGCTCATAAATCGGAGTTCCAACTGGAGGTATCGGACACGAGTCCTCCAACCGGGAATCCGTGTTGCAACATCTAAGGAAACCAAACAAAATACTACGGCCAGGCATCATGCACACTAACCGAGTTCCAAACTTCAAGGGTTATCAAATTACAATATCCTCGCAAAAATACGAGACCCTTGGTTTTTGGCAATTGCAATCGTCAAAGAAAAACCAATAACTAAGGACCAAAAAATGCAATGGACCCATGCAATCAACCAAGTTTCAACAACAACAACCAAGTTTCAAAGTACGAAGCAAATGTCAAGCAAATGGCAAGTTTTCAAATTTTAAACAAATGTCCCTAAAAAGGAACCAAAGAGCTAACTGGGAGCGACCCACAAATACTTAACTGAAAGAACAATGGCGTCACCAGGAAGGCCCGTCTATCGTCTCGCCGTACAAAGGACTACGCCAGGCGCCAAAACAGGTCGACAGTCAGGGCATCAGTCCGTCGCAGCCGTCGGGAAGCGGGAATCTTCGCGGGAAAAATCTTCGGACCACTTATTTCGACAACAGGATCGATGAAGCAGGGTGCACTTTCCCTCGGAGATTTCACACGAAGTTCCTCACGATCGTCAGGCTTTGGACCGGTACCGCATGATGTCGCCCCACGTTGGGCACCAACTGAAGGACTGTGCTAATTTAAGGCCCAGCGGTGCCAGGGGACAGCACCTGAAACCTTCGTGGGGATACCTATTCCGGCGCACAAATTACAGAGACACGGGACACTTCCTTCGGCGTCAAAGATCAGCGTTTATTTACTGCAGGGACACAGAGATCGCTAGAAGTACAACATAGTGTAGGTTCAGAGAGTCTGCTTCAAATTGCAAAAGTGAATCGCTCCTTTTATACACATTTTAGCCATTGCACAACATAACGAACAAAAGGTTACAACTCAGTTCCCGCAGTAAACTTCAAAAGGATCGCATTCATGTTTTCAGAAGCCCGGAACATAATTACAGAAACATGTCGGTTCCCAACTGTAAAAGCACACTATCCCACCATTAGGCACATTCCATTCTAATCATAAATGACCTAAGAGAAGGGACAGAAACAGGTGCGGGGAAACAAAGACAGAACAGTTTGAAAAGAGTGTGGGGGCAATATCGGAAGCGTGATCACAGGATCAAAGGATTCGAGCCTAACGTATGCAAGGCTGAAACAATAGACCGGCACGGCAAGATGAGCCTCAAGCGGAGCCATCTGCTTTCGCCGTGTCATTCCCCTAGTCATAAAGGCACACTCAAAGGAATATGCATCTTCCGCAAGAGCTTGGGAATCCCAGGGTCATCAAGCGGACATTGTCCGTTCGCCGGCTACGTGAGGGCACGAAACAAAATGGATGCCATATCTAAAATGGAACCCAAAGGTTCAGATGAAAAACCCGTAAATAAGACGAACCCTTCCAAGTAGTGTAGCGAAAACACGTACACCTGCTAATCTCGTCATTTACGGTTCGTAGATACCAGACTCATCCATATCCGACCAAGCCCAAAACGTCGTTCCGATTCTTACGGAACCTCACCTGTGTAAGGTTTTATAGGAACTACACAACACCTTTTGTCAGGCCTAAACCTTCCTTTTGAATACACATAAGTCATCACTAGGGTAGGCCTGCTATAGCCCACCAGGCAAAGTGCACTGTATTTATAAAGTTGGACATGTACTTTTAACTTTTACTTGTCCTGGTAGTGAAAAACACTTAAATTAGTTTTTTCACTACTACCAGGCCTGCCTCTCCCATTGGATAAAATTGGGTTACCTTATTACATTTATTAAGTGATAACTTTCTATTGGGAGCAGGTAGGTAAGTCAAGTTTGGTCTCTAAAGAACTGCAATTTATAATTCTCTTTAATGGTAACGTTGGATATTGAGCCACAATTCTGAAAATGCCACTTTTAGAAAGTTGGCAATTGCCTGTACTAACCATTTGGTGCCTGCTGGCTGTATCCTGGGTTACATAACTAGGTGTAGCTGGCAGTTGGTCTTTACATATCACTCCCTGACAGTGAGACAAAGGGGGGTTAGGAGTTGGCAGGATGGCACATCTCTGACTTGATAGAGGGGCGGATCATTACCAACCACACTTGCACATCCCAAAGACTCTACCTCAGCTCACTCACAAGGGTTTCACACTTATGCCATGTTGCAAGGGTTTCTGCATTACAGGCAGGATTGTTTTGTGCAGGAAGGGACATCTTCCTACACAAAAACTATCCTGGGAGATAGTTTTTTGAAGTGCCGAAAAGCTCCTTTCTCCAATAGAGATATTTCTCCTCGTTACGCCTTCCCTGGGAACGTGTAAGATGTTGGCGCATCCTCAGTTTTACAAGTTCTTATAAATATGGAGATGCATCAAAATCCGTAGGAGTTGCATGGAAACACACATGCAACACCCATGGAACCTCTTCCTAGGGCAGAGTAATGCAACGCAGTGATTTGTGCTGCTCTGCACCACTTCTGATTTTTGCAGCCACGCAAAGTGGCTTTTCAAGGCTTCAAAAGTATGTCTTAAGGTTTGTGTTGCTCTTGCACCACAGTGAATGGTGCAAGAGTGACACAAACCGCCTCATAATTAGGATTGAATTAGCTCTATTTAGATCCAAGAGATGGAGTCTCTTGTCTCCTTAGAGGGGTTAGGGGGAGATGGTAGAAGGTGGTATACGGCAGGTGAATGGAAAAGGGCTGAAGCTTGCTCATCTTCCAAGCCGATGTGATGGCAGTCAAGAATACTGTCCTAAAATTCAGTAGGTGGCGTAAACAGGGAAGGATGATCCGGCAAACTCAGAAAAGCAGTTAGCTGACAAATAGCTTTTAACAGTGCCCAGAGCCAGGCCTTGCCAGGTCAACGACAACGCAATTATTAACACCTCAGGCAGTTTAGCATAGAGTGGGTCAATATGCTGGTCAAAACAGTTAGCCACAATGGCAGGTGTATAAGGATTTTGTTGAGGGATGCCTGGCTACCAGATTGATATCCACAATTTTGGAGGGACAATTGAAAACACTCAGCTGTTGCTGCTCAATCTCCAACCATAGAGTTGGAACCTGTGCAAGTTTGGTTGCAGGACCGAGGCAGCCTGATCAGAGGTTGGATGCTCATGTTCATAAATTCAGAATACTATACCCTTCGCACCCAGTCCAGAAACATTAGGATCGCTTGAGCCGGTCAGTCAATATCTTCCTGAGGAATCAAGGGAGGAGTGATATCACCAGGAAGGGGTACAGGAGTCCAGTGTTTCACTCCAAGTGGAATGCGTTTCCGAGCGAGAGCCACAATGGAAACTGTAATGCAGGACTCTTGATCCTTCACCTGCCTCAACTGCAGCTACACCAGCCAGCACATACCGGCACATCCTGCCCTTCCCATCAAAACAGGCTGCAACAATCTCAGAGGCATACTACTCAACACCTGCTCAGTCCACAAGCATGCTGTCGAACTCTGGGACCTTCTCGACTCCTCCTCCCCGGACATCGCCGTCCTGATGGAGACCTGGATGAACGCCTCCTCTGTGCCCAACATAGCCATAGCCATCCTGGACAGCTACAAGATCACCCGCAGGGACTGAAACAACGAACCAGGAGGAGGAATTGCCATCATCCATAGGAACACCATCAGAATCTCGACCAACACCGAAGACTCCCTCAGCATGGCTGAACACCTACACTTCCAGATCCACATCGATCACAACACCACCCACACAGGAACGCTTGTCTACAGACCCCCGCGACCCCGACCACAGTTCAGCGACTACATCACCGACCTCATCAGCAAGCCCTCTCCTCCACAGACTACATCCTCCTCAGAGACCTGAACTTCCACCTCAAGAACACCAACGATAGCAACTTCACAACCCTTCTCAACAACCTCGCCAACCTCGGACTCAAATTACTCATTGAGACACCCACCCACTACGTCGGACACACGCTTGACCCCATCTTCCCCGCCAGCCAGCACATCACCTTCAGCCACATCATCTAACTCCACCGGACCGACTACCACTGCATCTACTTCTACTTTGAGAAACACACCGCGCACAACCAACCACAACAAATCCCACAATTAAGTTGGAACAAATTCACCGAAGACCAGCTCACCACTCTCAACGAGACCCTCCACCCGAGCCCTCTGACACCAACGCAGCAGCCCACAACTTCAGAAAATGGATCAACGACTATGCCAACTCCCTTGCCCGATCAGGAAACCCTCAAAAAGGCGCACCAACACGAGAGCCATCTGATTCAACACCGACCTCCCAACCTCCAAGCAAACCTGCCAAAAACTCAAAAAGCAGTGGCACCAAGACCAGACAAACACGCAGCCCTCAAGAATGCCAGACGCAAGCACCACCAACTTATCCGATCCACCAAAAGGTCCTCCTTCAAGGAACGCATCGACAACAATGCACACACCAGCAAAGAGCTCTTCAACATCGTGAAAGAACTCACCACCCCCAGCTCCAGCTCCAATGACATCCCGCCGTCGCAAGAATTCTGCAACTCCCTGGCCAACTTCTTTCACAAAATCGCAGACATCCATAACAGCTACGACACCCAGACACCAACGACAAATGCCGACACCCCCGACCCAACGCCCATCAAAGAGACCAACCTCCTACTCTCCTAGATCAACGTCAACGACGAAGACACCATCAAAATCATGAACATCATCCACTCCGGCTCACCCTCCGACCCCTGCCTCACCACATCTTTAACAAAGCAACGTCCATCATTGCACCCCAACTCCAAAAGATCATCAACAGCTCCTTTGAGACCGCCACCTTCCCAGAGAGCTGGAAACGCGCCGAGATCAACAACCTAGTCAAGGATCCCAAAGCGGACCCAAAAGACCTCAAAAAGTTTCGGCCCATCTCCCTGCTCCCATTCCTGGCAAAAGTCATTGAGAAGATTGCCAACAAACAACTGACTCATGTCCTGGAAGAGAACAACATCCTGTTTCTGCTGCAATCACAACACTGAAACCGTCTACATGGCTCCACTCGCCGACATCGTCCGAGCGCACCACCTCAACATCATCTTGTATGCCGACAACACCCAGCTGATCCTCTCCCTCACCAAGGACCCAGCCACTGCCAAATCCAACCTCCACCGGGGAATGAAGGCAGTTGCAGAGTGGATGAAGACCAGCCATCTGAAACTGAACTCTGACTGGGATCAGCCCTGACACCCACCAACCATGCACACAACCTGGGGTTTGTCCTGGACTCAAGGCTCTCTTTGACCCAGCAAGTCAACGCTGGATCCTCTTCCTGCTTCAACACCATCCGCATGCTCCACAAGATCTCCAGATGGACCCCCACAGAAACCAGAAGGATGGTCCCCCAGGCCCTCGTCAGCAGCAGGTTGGACTACGGCAACGCCCTCTACGCGGGAACCACGGCCAAACTCCAAAAAAGACTCCAACGCATATAAAATGCCTCGGCACGCCTCGTCCTCTGAATCCCTCACCATAGCCACATCACCGCCCACCTGAGAGACCTGCACTGGCTCCTGGTCAACAAGAGGATCACCTTCAAGCTCCTCACACAAGCTCACAAAGCACTCCACAACGCCGGTCCAGCGTACCTCAACGAACGACTCACCTTCTACACCCCGAACTGCCAGCTTGCTCCGCTGACATCGCCCTCGCCACCGTCCAACACATCCGCCGAATGACCACCGGCGGCAGATCATTTTCCCTCCTCGCCGCTAAGACATGGAACACCCTTCCCACCCACCTGCGACAGACCCAGGACCTGCTGACCTTCAGGAGACTTCTCAAGACCTGGCTGTTCAATCAGTAGCTCCTTCTTCCCCCACTTTCCTCTGGCACCTTGAGACCCTCAGGGGTGAGTAGCGTGCTCTACAAATGATTGATTTATTGATTGATTGATTGAATGCACAAAACTGCTGGCACTGTGTGTTCTCAGTGGTGGCGAACAGACTAAGCCAAGGTTCTCACAGTTCATGAAGAGACCTTGTAATACCTCTGGGTGTAGAAGCAATTCATGCCCTGCAAGCAGTCGATAGCTGAGTTTGTCTGCCTTGGCATTCAGAGATCCGGCCAGGTGTTGTATGACAAGGAAGATGTCCTGATGTTCCAGCCACGTCAAGAAGCGCGGAGCCTCTTGACACATGGTCCATGATCTCACAGTGCCCTGCTTTTTGCAGTATCACATGGTGGTGAAGTTGTCCATGAACACCTGAACCAACCTCCCTTGATGGATGGCAGAAAGGCTTTCAAAGCCAAGCACATTGCACGCAGCTCCAACAGGTTCATATGGAGCCACGTCTCAGCAGGAGACCAGAGTTCTCTGATCGCCACCTCTCCCAGGTGGTCACCCCATCCCAAAAAGTGATGCATTGGTCACCACTGATTACTGTGGGAGGGGAAGGGAGAGTGGTACGCTGCTGGCCAAATCACAGTTTATTAACCACCACAGGAGCCATCTGGGGAAGTCAGCACCAGCGCCAGCCTCAGCCCTCCCTTTCCGCCCGCAGCACTTGAAATCACCTTGCGCCTCCCGCTTTGCAGGAGACGCTTTGCCAGTGTCTGGGCATGTGTTGGGGGCGTTGTGAACTACCTGCCCCAGGAGCCATCGGGGGAAGTCAGCGCCAGCGCCAGCCTCAGCCCTCCCTTTCCGCCCGCAGCACTTGAAATCACCTAACGCCTCCCGCTTCACGGGAGACGCTTTGTCAGTGTCTGGCCGTGTGTTGGGGGCTTTGTGACCTACCTGCCCCAGGAGCCATCGGGGGAAGTCAGCACCAGCGTCAGCCTCAGTCCTCCCTTTCCGCCCGCAGCACTTGAAATCACCTCGCGCCTCCCACTTTGTGGGAGACGCTTTGCCAGTGTCTGGGCGTGCGTTGGGGGCTTTGTGAACTACCTGCCCCAGGAGCCATCGGGGGAAATAGGCGCCAGCGCCAGCCTCAGCCCTCCCTTTCCGCCCACAGCGTGTTAAAAGTAGTACGTCATCTCCGTCCCGTGGGACGCGTGCGGACGTGGACAGGGCTAAGCCCGGGCAAAGGGCGGGCCGTCTGTGGCCGTCAGAGGCCAAAAGAGGCCGGGCCGGGCCACGGCATTAACATTTGACTGACAAAACTAATTAAGACTTTGGCACCAATTTTGGGTAGTGGTTTGAAATCTATATCTTGTCCATAGTGTGTTGGGTGGTGGCTACTGTATGTTTAGTGACCTCTACGCTTGCTCCTTTTTATGTAGGGGCTTTCTAATTGTTTACTATTCTAGACAGAACCTTGTGTTTCGTGAATTTAGGTGAAAATTAATAAACCAAAGGTAGGCAAACGGAAAGGGGTAGTAGGTACCCTGGATGCTTTCCTAGTAAAAGCTACATCTGTAATTATAAACTAAATCAAGTTAACTGAACGCAGGCTGTCACTAGATTCGCAATTGCACCAGAGTCGCCATGTCACCACCAGTACTACCAGCACAAACTTAGAGGAGGGACTGGTGGAAAGAGGTCCAGAATTTAATGAGCGCCCCTTACCGCTGCCAGAGTCTCCCAGTATTCAAGAGATTCCGGACTCCCCGATTATAAGATATAAATCTACTGTAACAACAAGGGCACAAAAAACTAAACAGATAAGTGGAAATAGCCCTGCTGTTCTGGGTAAAAAACGAAAGGGACAGATAACTAAGAGACCTCGTAAACAATACATATCTAAACCCCCAGTAAAGAAGGGCACGCAAGAGACCACTAAGTCAACACCAGATTTAATTACTGAGAACTACGATTGTTCATTGATAAATATAACACCTACACAGATTGCACCTACTATGCACAAGAGTATGGAGGAAAATGTTTGGTCCAAGTTGGAGGTATTGATGAATGCCCATTTACAACCTATTTTAACCAAATTAGATGATATCGAAAACCGGTTATCAAGTTTAGAGAGTCAACAATTAAACACTAGTTCACTACAAACTAAATCACGGCCCGGGCCAAATAAGCAAATGGGTAAAAATAAAAGTGGGGAAACTGCCACATTGGATTGCTCGGGGCAAAGTATGATACAGCTTGGGATGCCTAAGGGCCATAAAAGTATAAAACCCACGATTAAGGATAAATTACCGGGGGCAGGAAACACCCAAAATAAAAGTAGACCAGAAAAGATCTGTTACGGAACGTTCTCCACGCCATTTGCATGTAGACAGTCCAGATTCAATCCTAAACTTGCCACCCCAAACTACACCTCATATTGTTGTCTTGGTAAATGTATGCCCATTAACAACAGGGGAAGGGGAAGACTGGCCGTCCTTGAGAAATAATTCATTGCATCTTATAAATGCCAAGACAGGAATAAATTGTAATGTCTTGTTCTCTAAACTTATGATGGCTCGAAGGGTCAGATGGGTTGGACCAAGTGAGAAATCATTAGAGGGGGACTGTACAGTTCTAACCTTTAGGACCCCAGGGCTGGTGAGAGCAATAATTGATAGGATGTCCGATCAAATTATGGAGAAATCGAAAGTCATGATCCTACCATTGGGATTCTTTTTTCGCCCTCCCACATGGCAACCTAATCCAACAAGACCAGAGTGCCAAAATAAAGCAAATCAGCAATCACACTGTCCACTATGGTTCCACACAAATCGTTTTAGCCCTCTGAGTACCTTAGCTGAGGTCGATTGAGTACAAACAGGGACCCCTAGGAGAAATTATGCTAAAGACAAGAATGAATGAATGAATGAATGAATGAATGAATGAATGAATGAATGAATGAATGAATACACTCTTTTATAGCGCATGGCTACCCTAAGGCATCCCAGCGCTGTGAGACCTAAGAACTAAATGAAGAACTCAATGAAACAAGAATGTTTTCAATCGCTTCCTGAAGTCCAGATGGTTTGTCTCGAGCCAGATGTTGTCTGGGAGAAGATTCCAGGACTTGGCTACTTGGAGGGAAAGCTGGCGGACGCCCATGGGCGCCCGCTTCACACTAGGTACTACCAGAAGGTTACGATGATTAGATCTCAAAGGTCTGAGAGATTGATGTTGCTGGAACAGAAGGAGCAGGATAGTGGGGCCGGTGTTCGTGATGGACTTGTGTGCCATGCATATGGTTTTAAATAGGATCCTTTCCTGAATCGGCAGCCAATGAAGGGACCGGAGTGCGGCCTTCGCCGTGCTGCGTCTGGGTACGTTCATAAGAAGCCGGGCAGCACAGTTCTGTAGGGCTTGCAGTATTTGGATGGAACCTGCAGGGGCCCCAAGATCTATAGCGTTTGCATAATCTAACCATGAGAGAATCAACGATTGGACCAGCAAGCGTCTGGCCTCGAAAGGGAGAAGAATCAGGACCTTCCTGAGGACCCGAAGCAGCCCATAGCAAGTCGTAGTAACCTTTTTGGTCTGACAATGAAATCCCAAAGTGGAATCAAGCCAGACCCCCAGACTCTTAATCTGGTTCTTGGGGATAGGAGGGGAGCCCAGACAGGTTGGCCACCAGGGGTCAAGGTTGATGGGGGCTTTATATCCCACAAGCATGATGTCAGTTTTAGACCCATTTAACTTGAGGAAAGAGGCAGTCATCAACTCTAGAACCTTGGTGAGGCAGGGAGCAAGATTATTAATCCCCAGATCTATATTATTCTCCCTTGCCAAGGAAACAACCAACTGCGTATCATCGGCGTAGGTGACCAGCTGAATTCCCCAGGGAAGAACCACCTCAGCCAATGGTCTCATGTAGATGTTAAACATGGTAGGACTGAGAGAGGATCCCTGGGGCACGCCGTGATGCAGAGGGAGTTGTTCAGATGACACATCCTCCTCAAAGAAAGAGAAAGATCTCCCTGACAGTAAGGACTGGAGCCACTTAAGGGCCATTCCGCATGACTGCACCTTTATTACATCATGAGGATATTAATGAGCTTACAATATTTACTGACCCCCTGGGGGAAGATGGAGATTCCCAGTTGACCTGAAATAAAGACAACATGAGGGTACTGATAGTAGATCATGAGGATAACCAGGACATGAAAGATGTTGGCCAAATGGGGGAAGGGTTTAACATAAGTAAACAAAGTAAACATCCAGATATAATAAGTAACCAATCTGATAGATGCACTTTCGGTCTAATCTCGTGGAATGTGGCAGGCATCTCACGACGATTGCGGGGCGGGGTATGGATGAAATATATGAAAACTTTTGACATCATCTGCCTCCAAGAAACCTGGAGCAAAACTGATCAAAATTTGGATGGATACTGTTCATTTGCTGTTCATGCCGAACCTTCACTAGCAGGAGGGCAAAAGTTGGCCTAATGACCTCTATCCCAGTCAAACATAATTCATTGAAAACACACAAAATAGTGGCCTCCCCATGGTATCAATTGATTCTGATTACATATTTGCTTCCTGTCTCTCTGCTTCTAATCAACTGGTATTACAATATTTTTGACACTCATACTACATCTGTTATTGACGATTTACAGGTTGAAATAGCCAAAGTGACCGAAAGCTTTTCACCCCTGTGTACTATGTGGCTAGGGGACTTTAAATGCACTACATGTCATCAAAGTGGGACCAAGGCTTGTGGCTTACTTGATATAAATGAGAAAGCACTTGCACACTTTAAGCATACCACACAGGGAGATGTATTGAATAATATTATTGTGGTAAACGATCTCTGCATGTTAAATATGTCGATTAGTACCCTAGTGATGCCAATACCAACTTTTCAAGGGACTGGGGGTCAAATGAGTGTAATTGATTTTGTACTGATTTCTAGTAGGTATGTTCATCTCATTGATGATTTTAGAATAGAAGTAAATCCTGCTAGTGACCACAATCCTCTAGTCCTAATGTTGAGTACTGTTGTTGATAGGAAACAGTTCTCTGAACAACCGATGAAATATAGCCACAATTATGGTCTTAGGTTAAAGTGGGATAGGGTTAATTCCAAAAAATTGGAGGAAACTATTTTTAGAGCTAATCGCTCACAAGTGGATACCTGCCTAACGAGTACCTGTGAGCCTGAATTGATAGTTCAGAATTTTGAAGTTCTTTGCGAGAGTGTGGCTACATACCTTTTTAAACCTGTTGGGAAGGGCGATACCCGGGAGTATAAATGGTTTGATGCTGAATGCTCCGCAGCACAAACGTTATTGAAGAAGGTGCTACATGGAGTTCCTCTGGATAAGGAAATGGTGAAAAAGGCATGGAGAAACTATAAGGAAACCATTGATAAAAGGGAATTGGAATTGAAAAAGCAACGCTGGGATGACCTTGAGAACGCCTCCGATTTGAGGGACAGTAGGTTATTTTGGCAGGTAATAAATCACCCCTTCCTTAGTAATGAAAATAGAAGTATGATTGTCCATATAACCGGGGAGACGTAGGAGACCCATTCCTCTAGGATCTTTAACCCAAAGGGTGCACTTTGACAAATGGTGGTGAGAATGAAATTGACTTTAATATTGAAACTGCACAACAACTTCGTCTCTCACTTTCTCTGGGTGAAGTGGAGGCGGCACTGAGAAAAGGTATTCCACTCAAGGCACCTGGTCCCGATGCTGTACCACTGGATCTTTTTAAAAATAATTTTGATATATGGGCACCACTGTGGCTTAATGTCTTCAAGGCAATTATTGTTGGGCGCATCCCGTCATCTTGAAAAGAGGCAGTAGTTGTGCCGATTTTCAAAAAAGGTGAAAAAAGCGACCATTGCTGTTACAGGCCAATTTCCTTAATAGACGCCTCTTGCAAGCTAATGGGGAGAGTAATATTGGCCCGTCTGGAGACATGGGCAAACTCCTCTGGTCTTATTTTTTATTTTATTTTTTTATCCTCATTGGCCTTCTCGCCACCCATTGCTGAACGAAACCACCCATGGGCTTTTTATCTCATATGCTGGCTGTAGGAAAAAGGCTTGTGCATCACTGTTTAGAGTTAGAACCCTTCTCGCAGCGTAACCGTCCTCTATACAAGACCAAAGATAGTGAGTCTTCCTCCAGAGCGCAGCCGCCTAGTCCTCCAATCTCCACCTGGGTAGGGAGATAACACCAACGAGATAGGCAAAGGCTTAATCATCGGATTTGTATTATTTAACTAACTAATCCTATCCAAAAACCTACTCCCTCACCCAAACATGACAAAAAAGGTAGCCAAAATCTGCGCCTTCTATTTGTCTGATCCGAAATATCTAATTTGGCAGTATATCTCATGGCTTGTAACCAGTCCAGCTCTGTCGGAGATACCGGCTAGACCCACAGTTTACATATCTCTCTCTGAGCCAATAAAATAGCATAAAAGACAAGTTTAGCGTAGTCATCAATGCCCTTACCTTGCAGATCCCATCTCCCGGTGATAACTTGTTCAGGGCTTACCTCGATCTGCTGGTCTAGGACTTGTGACAGGCAGTTACTTACAGCCTCCCAAAATTCTCTTATGTTCGGGCAGAACACAAACATATGCAAATCATCTTCATTGGGGCTCTTACACTTAGGACAGTCCACAACACCGCCAGCCTTAAATTTCGAGAGCCTGCGGGGTGACCAGTACGCCCTGTGAATCGTAAAAAAATGATTCCGCCTTAAATTGCAGGTTTGACTATTTTATATAAAATAGCCATTGTTACTTGCTATTTGTTCTCCATCGCCATCTCCGGCAAGCGGTCACCCCACAGAGACTCAGGAAGCATGAAGGGGCCATCTTCTATCTCGAGTATCAGCCAGTACCAGAGGGCCACTTCTTTTTTAAACAAATATTCTGAAGAGAGTTTCCCTTCGAGTTCATTCTGAGCTCCAAATACATTCTCTGTTTTACTTGCCCAACTCTGGATCTGCAAATATTTAAACTTTGAAAAGCTCCGTCCCCACTTCTGCTCGCATTGTCCCCAAGAAATCAACTTGCCGTCTGGGAATAATTCATTCCAACGCTGGAGTCCCGCCTCTCTCAATAGTAGGGCCAAAGCATCATTTGATCAAAGAGGTGACCCTGGAGCCTCCCAGATCGGGGCCACATAGCTGTGATAAGGGATTTTTAATAGCCTCCTGATTTTAAACCAGAGCTCTGCCAAATCCTGTAGAACCTTGAGCCTGACCTTCTTAAAAAATTTCGGATCTGCAAACTTATACAAAAATCCATATTCGTTATAGTTACTACTCTTAAGCATTGCACAAAAGAATTCTCCAATTGTTGAAACAATCGGGGTACCCAACAGCATTCTGCAATTTTTTAACAAAAAGGCTCACAAATAAATGTGAAAATCCGGGGCTGCCAATCCCCCCTTGCCAAGTTTTCTTCTTAACTTTGTCCAAGATAGACAAGGCCCTTTTGAAGCCCATAGGAAAGAACTAATGTCACTCTGTAATTTAACAAACCAATCTTTCTTGAACGCCATCGGGATTGTTTCAAACAAAAAAGTCATCTTTGGTCAAATCATCATCTTTACCAGATTCGTGCGACCAAACAAAGATTACGGTAGGTGTGCCTATCCTCGAAGAGTGACAGTTATTTCCCTTTTTATCTTAAAAAAATTAATCCTAGTGAGATCTCCAATGTTGTGCGTTATCCTCACCAACAAGTATCTCATCTCAGATTTACATACTACCCCTTCGGCCTTAAAGTTCCATGTCATAATCTCAGTCTTCTCTTCATTTATCTTATAACCTGGCACAGCCCCAAACTCCTTGGTCCGTTCTAAGAGACCCTCCATTGACTGTTGTAATTTAGGTGTGTAAATAATTATATCGTCTGCATATAACCCAATTTTTTTAGACCACCCCTCCAAAACAAAAGGGGGGATCTTTTCTGTAGATCTTATCTTACAGGCTAGGGGTTCAATATACAAATCAAACAGCAAGGGTGACAAAGGGCACCCTTGTCTGGTCCCACGCATGATCGTAACAGGCTGGGTTAATATCCAATTGACCAAGACCAGAGAGGTAGGAGAGTGATACAAAGATAACAGAGAATTGGTGAAATGTTTCCCTAGTTTAAGATGTTCTAGTAGAGCCTTTAAAAAAAAACAATTTACACGATCAAACGCCTTGACGGCATCAAGTGAATCACCACCAAGGGGAGTTTTTAGACAGAAGCCATATCTATTGCGCCAATAAGTGAAAAGGTTAGCTCTTTCAGAAATCTACCCTTTAAAAAGCCTTTTTGGTCCTCATGGACTAACTTTGGAATAACCATACTCAACCTATCAGCCATAATTTATGCAAACAATTTATAATTGCAATTTAATAGCGAAATCGGCCTGTAAGAGTCCATATACTTAGGTGACTTCCTTGGCTTTGGTATTAATGTGATGGTCTCCTCATTCCATGAACAGGGCAGTGAGGGCTTAACTAAAAAAAATTAATGAAATAGTTGGCACATAATAGGGGCAATGATACCTATTAAAGATTTTTAAACTTCAGCTGGAAGGCTGTCCGGTCCCTGAGCCCTGCCTCTCTTTCCCCCTCTAATAACCCTTTCCACGTCTAATTGAGATATTTCATGATTTAAAACCTCCTTAAGGTCAGCTGAAAGCGGCTCCAAAAACGGATCACTGACAGAACATCGACAGTCAAAATATCGAGAGGACAAAATATCGAGGTAAAAATATCGACTGCAAGAATATCGACTTCCTATCTTCAAACAGGTAAGTACAAAAATATCGAGTGTAAAAAATATAGACTGTCAAAATATCGAATTTTTTAAATGTCTTAAAAGTAAATTAAAAGTAATAAAATAATACATTTAATTAATTTAAACATATTTAAAATACTTAAATAAACGTAAAATTGAGAAAGAATTAATGTAACTAAAAAAAAATATATATTTTAAATAAATATATATATGCGCAAAACTCCAGAACGCCACCTTTAATCCCAACTCGGATCAGAGAAGCAAAAGCAGGAGACGGACCACCAGATCGAATTACAGGTTTTTATTTCAGTCTCAGCTGGTTGAAAGAGCAAGACGCGTTCCGGGCCAAACAAGCCCTTGTTCACATGCAATGACTGAATGTAACTTTCTTGTTTTTATAGTGCTGGTGACCCACCTACGACCAGCCTGTCAGCTGGTCATGTGACCATAGAAATGAACAACATACTGTGCATTTAAAATAATATGTGCAAATACGCAATTTTAGGCTCAAGCAATGGACCTCAATTGAGACGTACAAATACTGGAATACATTACATGTTCCATCAACAAAAAGTTGTCTCTCTCTCTCTCTCTATCTATCTATCTATCTATCTATCTATCTATATATATATATATATATATATATATATATATATATATATATATATATATATATATATAATCTGTTTCTTTCCATGTATGGTACAACCGATAAGATTGCTCACTTGAGCTTTATTTTGTGCAATGTTTAAGATGGGTGTGAGACAGTAACTCATGATGTACTTTGCAGCCGAGAGTATAATTGGTAATGAACAATGAAATTTAATAGATGTTCAGGCTAAGCCCACATGGGCGTTATTTTCCAACTTGTGTATGGTATTGACAAAGGGTACACAATATATACATGCAACGCGTAATTATGCCAATGCGCGTCATTGTTGATAAAGTTTTCACAAAGGAGTTGAAAATCACAAATACTCACACCTAGCACTTTATTAAAAATACAAGGTTGTCCATGAATTAAGTTAACCGGTAATCGTTATGCATTTTGAATAAATGTATTAAATTATGTTGAAGCTAATGTGTAAAAAAATGAACATGCAACAGAAGGTTAAGTTTAAGTCTGTCTTCCCTGTCAGCTGACAGGCAGTGTCAATGACGTAGTATGAACTGATATTTTTTTCTTTAAAAATGGCCGCGCGCTTCCCTAACCGTAACCAGTGATCAAGACTACTGTGTAGTCGAAACGCGTTTGGCAGCGGCAGAAATAAAGAAATTTTGATAATCTCACATGGCGTGGTCGTTTGCATAATGGAGTGAAAGAGACTCGATCCAAGGAGTCTTATTGTGACGACGCAACTCTCGATTTGGTGGAGGCGGTTAATGCTTGGATAATTGCAGCATATATATATATATATATATATATATATTTCAGTGTAAACAGAAAAACTACACTCACGGGGGTCAAATCCAGCCGGATTTTATTGCACACAAATGAAAGATAAGATGCGTTTCGGCGGTACGCCTTCGTCAGTCACAGGCGGCCGCCATTACGCTGCATACATATACGCAAAGCTTCTCACTGGTTCTCGCGGGAAATGTCTCACAGAGACGCCATTTTTACATCAGGCAGTTTTACTGGCGTAAGTTAATAAACACAAAATCGATCGAAATCTGTATACCATTAAAAACATGTAGTGGGGTCAATCAAATCTAACAAGCATAGTTAGAAGCAAATCGGCAAAAGTAATTAATTGTGTGGCATGGATAAATCAGATGTGGTGGACATGGAAAACAGACAATATATTATAATTCAACGTGTAGATACAAGAATCGAATGTTTTCAGATGATTAGTGCCCTTCTATTTACACAAAGTAAAATGAAGCCCTGAATGGGCAAATTCATAGATCTATCCAAAGCAAAAGGTATCATACACAATGCAATCTCTTTTAAATCTAACAGACACTCCCTTACCCCAACTGAAAAGGTGATATGTACAATATATACAGAATTCTTAATCAATGTAAATAGAGATTATTTCTCAATATATCCAATGAGTTCAAAATCCCAAGGTGAGGCTTATGTGAACAAATATAATCAGTAAATATATACAGTATTTACAGGTGTACCTACAACTCCTCTCCCATGTTCAGACCCAAAGGAGTCTTAGGGGCTAGATCAATTATGTAGCGAAACTCTAGTCTCCTGAGTCGTTTTTCTCAAACCCCTTCCCTAGAGTCTGCAGCAACATGATCTAAACAAAAATAACTCAGAAGTTTGCGATTGCTATTGTGGTGTGAGTGAAAATGGCGAGCCACTGGGTAACTGCTGCCTTTGTTTTGAATCGCTCTTTGGTGTTCTAAAATGCGGATCTTGGCTTGATGTTTCGTGCTGCCTATGTATTTGAGGCCGCATGGGCAGCTCAAGCAATAAACAACATACAGTGTCAGACAATTCATGAATTTCTTAATCATGACTGGATCACTTTTACCAGGTACCTGATAGTTGTTGACTTTCTTTCTATCGGCACAAGCCTTGCATTTGTTACAAGGGTAGAAGCCTTTCAGAAGCCTTTCAGACCCTGGATCCCCCTACTGACTGGTGCTAGATGGCTTTGTACTAGCAGATCTTTTATTGATCTCGTCTTGAGAAAGGTTATGGATGGTTGAGCAGGTATGTCTTTACCGATGATCGGGTCAGACTTAAGGATTTTCCAATTGGAAAAAATTATTTTCTTCAAGTTTTTGGCAGCGTTTGAAAAATTAGTAATAAGCCTGAGATTAGTGTTGGTGACAGTTCTATTCTGTGGTGTATCCTTAATAAGATCTATTCTGTCTCTGTTCTGCGCTTTTTTCCAAGCCTCTCCCAAGATCCTTGTTTTGTAACCTCGCTGTTTGAATCTACTGAGGCTCTCTGCACTAGCTTGACAAAAGTCATCTAGTCTGGAACTGTTGCACTTGATGCGCAAGAGTTCCCCATAGGGGATACTGTTCTTGAGGCTTGTGGGGTGGCTACTGCGTGCATGAAGCACTGAATTTCCCGCAGTTGGCTTTCTGTAAAGTGATGTGTGTAATTTGTTTTCACTGACAAACACTTTAACGTCAAGATAGGTTACCTCGGTCTCGCTAATTTCTCCAGAGAATCTTAGATTTAGGTCATTGTTGTTGAGATGTTTGATATACTCCTCAACTGACTTTCTGTCCCCTTTCCAGACCAAAAAGAGGTCATCAATATAACGCCTCCAGATTATGGTCTTGTCGACCCAATGATCACAGGAGTCAGACCATGCTGCCCGCTTCTCCTACCAGCCAACGAATAAATTCGCATAGCTGGGGGCAAAGCAGGCTCCCATGGTAGTCCCCCGTCGTTGGCGATATAATTGCTCTTGAAAGGTAAAGATGTTGTTAAACAGACAAAAGTGTAAAAATTCAATGAGCATCTCACTATGTTCTCTGAGTTCGTATGGTCTCTGTAACAAAGTCTGAGTGATAGCATCTATACCTTGTTCATGGGAAATGCTGGTATATAAACTAGCTATATCCAGAGTCACCAGCAAGAAATCTGGATCCCATGGACTTCCCTCAATGTAGCGTAGGAAGTCTTTGGTGCCTATATATGTTATTTACAAAACATATACAATATTTTTACCGTAGGATAACAAAAGAGTTAATTTTACTGTAACGACTCCAGTGAGTTCAACAGTAGGGAAAGCATTGGATAGCGTAGGGGTAAAAACTACTATTCCCACTCCAGCGAGTGAAACAGTAGGGAAAGCGTTGGATAACGTAGGGGTAAAAATTACTATTCCCACTCCAGAGAGTGCTACAGTAGGGAAAGCGTTGGATAGCGTAGGAGTAAAAATTACTATTCCCACTCCAGAGAGTGCAACAGTAGATAAAGTGTTGGATAGCCTAGGTGTAAAAATTACTATTCCCACTCCAAAGAGTGCAACAGTAGGGAAAGTGTTGGATGGCGTAGGGATAAAAATTACTATTCCCACTCCAGTGAGTGCAACAGTAGGGAAAGCGTTGAATAGCGTAGGGGTTAAAATTACTTATCCAACTCCAGAGAGTGCAACAGTAGGGAAAGCGTTGGATAGCGTAGGGGTAAAAATTACTATTCCAACTCCAAAGAGTGCAACAGTAGGGAAAGCGTTGGATAGCGTAGGGGTAAAAATTACTATTCTCTCTCCAGAGAGTGCAACAGTAGGAAAAGCGTTGGATAGCGTAGAGGTAAAAATTACTATTCCCACTCCAGAGAGTGCAAACGTAGGGAAAGCGTTGGATAGCGTAGGGGTAAAAATTACTATTCCCACTCCAGTGAATGCAACAGTAGGGAAAGCGCAGATAGCGTAGGGGTTTAAATTACTATTCCAACTGCAGTGAGTGTAACAGTAGGATAAGCGTTGGATAGCGTAGGGATAAAAATTACTATTCCAACTCCAGTGAGTGCAACAATAGGGAAAGCGTTGGATAGCATAGGGGTTTAAATTACTATTCCAACTCCAGTGAGTGTAACAGTAGGGTAAGGGTTGGATAGCGTAGGGGTAAAAATTACTATTTCAACTCCAGTGAGTGCAACAGTAAGGAAAGCGTTGGATAGCGTAGGGGTAAAATTACTATTCCAACTACAGTGAGTGCAATAGTAGGGCAAGTAAATGCTTCTTATTTAGATATAAATAATATAAATATTAACACCAATTACAAATTAATTAAAATATTTTACAATTGTGTTAAATATTCAATTTAAAATACAAGAAAAAATTATTTAATAATAAAAATTACCTACTAATACTAATTATTTATCTATTAATAATAAAATAATTATCAATTTAAAAGTATTTTGAAAAATTAACTCAATACATTTTTTATTCAAAAATGTAATTACTTACAATTAAATTACTTCACAAGCTATTCCCCTAAAAACACACAACCCACTACAGAAATTAATTTAATAAAAGTAACATAATTATCAATTAATCAATTACAATAAATTACAAAATATATTTTAATTAATTACAAATTAATAATTAAGTTACAATTAATTCTAAATAAATACCAATAATTAAAATAACATTTAAATAATTATAATGAAATTACTTCCCACCCTATTCCCCTATAAGCCCACAACCCGCTACAGTAAATAAATTACTAAAATTAACATATTTATCAATTAATCAATTAAAATTAATTAGCAATTATATTTTAATTAATTACCAATTTATAATATTTTAACAATTAATTCTACATAAATACCAATAAATAAAATAACATATTTAATTAATTATAATTAAATTACTTCCAACCCTATTCCCCTATGAACCCACATCCTGCTACAGAATTATATTACACAAAAATTAAACATTAATATTAAATTACCTTAAATTTGATATGTTTGTTGTCTATATTCTGTCTAGTCGATATTATGTCCAGTCTATATTTTTGATTCTATATTATTGCTATTCTAGTCGATATAAAATTTTTCTAGTCTATATTTTTGTAGTCTATATTATGTCTAGTTGATATTATGTCTATTCTATATTTTTAACTCGATATTATGTCTAGTCGAAATTAAAAACTCAATATTTTGACTAGTTCCCTCCAAAAACTGTAACCAGCCCCTTAACGCTGAGTCATCTGGACTAAGGTCTTCCTTATATACTTTCGCAAAGTAGTCATGAAAAGCATCTGCTATTCCCTTACTGTCTGTGATGGTTATACCTGACTCCACAACTTTTACTTCCTTTATCTGATTACGGACTTGATCTTTTTTCGCATTCCATGCTAAAAGTTTACTACACCCCCCACCATAATTGAAATGTGCAAGTTGACTAGCATCCCATTTCTCCTTAACTCTTTGAGTCAATACTACCATCAATTCTGATTTTAACTCCGTCAACTCATGCAATGCCCGTTCATCAGTTTCACATCCACCATGGTTTACAATACTGGCCTCACATAAACACATTTTTTCCTCTAACTCTGAAACCTTACTGTAGTATAATTTCCTTTTCCTAGCTCCGAAAGCACCCAGTCTCCCTTTCAAAAAAGCCTTACAGGTATCCCACACAATCTCGATCCGAGCCGTACCCATATTTTTATCAAAAAGGACCTCAGTCTCCTCACTTAAATCCTTTAGGATTTCGTGATCAAGAAGGACCGTACGGTCTAACCTCCAGACTGAACCTGACCCACCTATTCTTCAGAGGGAGACAATGAAATAGCTGAGTGATCGGAAAGATGCACCCCTACATGACTCACCTGAGTCACACAATCCTTAAGTCTAGAGTCAACCAAAAAAAAATCAATCCGGGATTTATGGTTATATTTTTTATTGTAAAATGTATAACCTACTGTTGGCCCGACTTCAACCGCCAGATGTCACACAAGCCTTGCTGAGTAATCATTGTCTTAACTCTACTTGACATTTTAGCGTTTACCAAAGATCTGCTTTTTTCCGAGCGATCTAACTTGTGATCTAATACCGTATTAAAGTCGCCTGCCATAATTATTTTCCCCGAAAAACTTAATAATTCACTGGCCACCGCATCCAGGGGGCCCACATCATCCTGATTAGGACCATAGTAACCAATAATAATCAACATTTCCCCTGCCAACTTCAATTTCACAATCAACCATCTACCTTTCACATCTGCCGCTTTACATTCCCCTGTAATGTTGACCCCCTGTCTAATCAAAACTGCAACCCCTTTTGTAACCTCTGTTTGAGGCGTTTAAAAATAATGAGTAATCCACCGTTGAGCTGGAAAATGTCCTTGCTTTCAGCGGCAGACAGATGAGTCTCTTGCAAGATTATAATTTGGGCCGAAGAATCCTCTAAATATTTCAAACTTAACTCTCTCCTAGATTTCACACGTAGGCCATTCACATTCCGAGAAAGGAATCTCAATTCTGTTGAGTAAACCTCACTCATAACACCCAGAGCCAACTTCTTCAAAAAGCCTGACACAGAGAAGCTTCAGAGGATTTTTTTATTTTTCCTCCCCATACCCTTACCCTCACCCAGACCAGGTGTCCCCTCCCCCCCTTCCCCCACTAATCCTCTCCCTACCCTGAAAAACCCAACCAGACTACCTCCGGCCAATCTCCCTTCTGCCCTACCTGGCCAAAGTGGTGGAAAAAACGGTAAACATACAACTGATGGATTTCATGGAAGAGGCTGCCCTCCTGCACGAAACCCAGTTTGTTTTCCGTCCCCGCCACTCAACTGAATCAGCACTTCTGATGGCTGTGGAGACCTTACGTCAGGGGGTGGATGAGGGTCAGACCATGGCCCTCATCCTATTGGACCTGAGTGCAGCATTCGACACTGTAGCTCACACCACCTTGCTACAGTGTCTGAATGGTGGTGGGATATCAGGTGCTGCACTCGAATGGATCCAGTCCTTCCTGACAGGGAGAGGCTTTCAGGTTCGCCAGGGAGAATGTTATTCTAGGGAGATCGGTTTGGGCCAGGGCTCGTCCCTGAGCCCCACCCTATTTAATCTATATGTCTCCCCGGTGGCGCCTATCGCTGAAAGCCATTGTCTGCGCATAGTGTCCTATGCCGACGACACGCAGTTGGTCATCTCCCTTTCACGCGCGCCCGGTCTTGCGGTGGACAGATTCAGAGCCTGCATGCAGGAACTAGCAACCTGGATGTCCACCAACTGTCTCAAGTTAAATGGCAGCAAGACCGAGGTGCTCGTGGTGGGGGGAGCCCATCTGTCTGGTCATCGGCATGGTGGCCATCATGCTTAGGGGAGGTCCCAATAACCTGTCAAGAAGCAAGGAACCTCAGAGTTTATCTTGACGCGGACCTGTCCTTTGGACCTCAGATAGGCCGCGTGGTGGGTGTCTGCTTCAGCGTCCTAAAAAGTCTGCGGAAGGTTTTAGATCTCCTTCCTACGTCAGCCCGTAGGACGCTGGTGCATGCCCTCGTCACATTGTGCCTGGACTACGGCAATCTGCTGTATCTGGGAGCCACCAGTAAGGTGATTAACCGCCTCCAGGTGTTGCAGAATGCAGCAGCTCGCCTGATTCTGAAATTCCCCAGGAGATCTGCTTCCAAAGCAGCCCTTCAGACCCTTCACTGTCTCCCAGTAAGGAGCAGGGTCGAGTTTAAGGCCCTTTGTACATGCCATTGCATCCTGACTGGGAAGGTACCAGCACCGCTTCAGAGTTTGATCACCCAATACGCGCATGCGAGCGCCTTGCGCTTCTCCTATGGAGGGCTACTAAAGGTCCCCAGGATAAAAAAGGCATGCATGGGAGGTAGATCTTTCAGATACCTGGCGGCGAAAAGCTGGAATGCCTTACCACTGGGCGTTCGCCTTGATCCATCTGAACTCGGCTTCAGGAAGAAGTTAAAAACCCACCTCTATACATGGTAAACCGAGCAGACTCTGCGGCACAACTCTGTTGACTCCACTTGCCATAGCGCGGGGACACGCCATCTGAGCGTAACCAGGCGCTTTACAAAATTCCCTTAATAATAATAATAATAATAATGGCCGCGGCCATTTGGGTGCCTGCAGTAATGGTCTTATTGTGGACTCACAGTATGAGTTTAGAAAGGGTAGGGGGACTACCGAGCAATGTCTCAATTTGGCCCTGATCATGGGTAAGTACATGAAGGTCAGGTATGTTTCTATACACCTGGCCTTCATGGACTTATCCAGTGCCTTCAACACTGTGTGGGGGGAAACTATGGTTACTAATGGAGTCTATGGGGTTTGAGGAACCTTTGGTCACCCTGGTGCGCAGACTACATGCTGCTACTTCTGTGGCCATTCGATGTGGCCCTGGGGGTGAAAAGACAGGGCTTATTCCATCAACCGAAGGTGTCCGTCAGGGCTGTATTTTGGCCCCTTTTCTGTTTTTAGTTTACACAAATGGTTTAGAAAAAAATGTATTGGAAAAAAGTTCAGACTTTCCCAAAATAAATGGCAAACAAATAACTTTATTGTCCTATGCCGACGATACTGTGTTAATGACTTTAACTGCAAATAGTATGCAAACATGCTTGAATGCTTGAAATGAATTTATGCTGGGTTTAGACCTCAAGGTTAATTTTACAAAATCTTTCGCAACGGTTTGTGGTTCAAGTGGGACAAAAACCTGTAGATTTGTTGTAGATAATTTGATCATTGAAAAAGTTCCAAATTGTAATTATTTGGGAAATCTTTTTAATAAAACCCTGAGTTGGGATCCTTTAATAACAACACTAGTACAAATGACCACAAGATCAATAGAGGCCTTTTTTTGCTTCGCAAGTAAATTAGGCCACACACCAATTGCTGAATTGAAGACACTGTATAAATCCAAATGCTTGCCTGTTGCGACCTATGGAGCGGGGGTATGAGGATATCATAAATGCCCACAATTGCAAGTTATGGAGAACAAGTTTTTAAAACGTCTTTTATCAGTTCCAAATAGTTCTCCTAATATGTTTTGTCACTCCGAGTTCGGTTTAGATTTCGTGAGTGAGAATATCCATGTGTCCCCACTGCTCCTATGGGGAAAAATGTGGTCCTCAGGATTTGCAGCTTTCAAAAGAAATCCTAAAAGCCTGTGTACATTTGGACCATGCCATGCAGATCCCATGGTTATGTTATGTGAAGGAAACCTTTTATAAAATTGGCCTTGGAAACTATTATGATAACCCAGATTCTATCAAATTAGATACAAAGATGGTGATTAAGAATGCATACCGTAATATCTTGGGTTCGTCAAAAAATTATGAACAACCACTACACCAGGCAGTTATTTCACAGCACCAATTTCACTTATCATTTACTACACACACGCAATGGCGTTTTTATTTGACTAGATTTCGGCTAAAGGTACTGCACTTTTTAGTTGCTTTTCCGAAGCAAGGAGGTTGGTGTGAGAGGCTACCTCCCTGCCCATGCGA
Source organism: Lissotriton vulgaris (assembly GCF_964263255.1). Taxonomy (NCBI): domain Eukaryota; kingdom Metazoa; phylum Chordata; class Amphibia; order Caudata; family Salamandridae; genus Lissotriton; species Lissotriton vulgaris. Next base: position 511,844,841 of record NC_141696.1, on the reverse strand, counting down.
TAATGAAGCCCAACAATGCACTTTGCACTTTGTGCTCTTTTGAACCCTTTATAAAACTCCAATAGATCAATTTATTAAACCCATCCTAAGGGAAATCAGACCATGTAATTTCAAAGAAGGTTTTGAGCACTTAAGATCATTACAAACTGCTGCTATGTGTAGCGCCATGCTTAGTTTCATTAGACTGGCACTTTTAATCAGGAATCGTTATTGATAGTATGTTTCCTGTTTTGGTATTCTGTGTTTTTAACTGGAAGCTATTGAAATTCATGGAATTGATAATTTATATGAATACATTTAGTAAAATTGCACCACGTTTTAGCAGCTACCCTACAAAAATTAAGTGGGTTGGTGTGAGAGGCTAACCCTCCTATATATGTGATGCTATAGTTTGATAATGCACAGTATTTATTACATTGGTTTGTTCAGTCCACAAAATATGCAACTAAAGTTTGTAAAATTAAGTTGGTTGGTGTGAGAGGCTATCCAACTTATATATGCAATATTGTGATTTAAAAATGCACAGCTCACTTTATACTTGTTAGTTTATGTCCTAAAGAAGTTTTTAGATGTTTCTGTTAGTATGTACCCTGTTTTGATTCTTTGTGTTTTTTAGTGAAAGCCACTGAAATTCATGGAACTGATAATTCCTATGATTACATTTAGTTAAATTGCACTAAGGTTAGGCTTCGGCCTTACAAAAATAAGTGGGATAGAGTGAGAGGCTAACCCACCTATACATATGATGTTGTAGTTTGATAATGTACAGAACACTTTACATTTGTTTGTTTGGCTTTCAAGGATATAACCAAAGTTTGTAAAATTAAGTTGGTTGGTGTGAGAGGCTAACCAGATTATATATGCAATATTGTAGTCTGAAATTGCACAGTACACTTTATATTTGTTAGATTATGTCTAAAAGAAGTTTTTTTTAGATATTCCCGGGGTATATCCGATCTTGAAGATGTTAGGAAGTCTTGAGTCATAGACTATTATAAATTGTTTCCTCTTTTTTTAACGTAATTATTATCTTTAGACCTATTGGAATGATTTTTACGAATTTTTTATACAGAATATAATGTTTATTGATATTGTGCTTTTGATACTCTGTGTTTTGCATGTTTGAATCTTTGGATATGAAATACCATTTGTGGATTTGTATGTTTAAAACGTATACTTTTATGATTCTTTTCGAATCGAATAGTTATTTATGATGATGCACCACCACAGCAGAACTCTTGCAGTCTTGTCTGAAATCTGAACAAGATCAGAGAGATTCCACTGGTGATGTGCCTACCGGAACCTCTGATCTTATAGCCTGCATATGCCACCTGGTGTGCTTCACTAGCAGGATGCAGGAGGCCATCAGGCCCAGCAGCCTCAGAGTCAGTATCACCAAAAACGATTGCCTGTTATGACCCTGCCTTCAGCCGCCAGTTGTGGAGGTAGGGGACCGCTGCCATCCGAAGATGAGCAGCAACAAGAACCATCACTTTTGTGAACACCCGAGGGTCACTATGACTATGAGAAGGCATGACAGAGAGACCCTTTGGAAACTCCTCCATCACTACGGTGTGCCAGATATACTCATAAGAATCATCAGGAACTCTTACATGGGAATGACCTGTAATATAGTCCATTAAGGACAACTCACAGAAGCCTTCCAAGTGAGAACTGGAGTCCACCAGGGTTGTTTGCCCTGACCTTTTCTCTTTCTGCTGACCATAGACTTGATCCTAAAGAAATCCACAGCAATGAAAAGAAATGGGATCCAGTGGGCACCTTTGACACAGCTTGACAACTTGGACTTTGCAATCGACCTAGCCCTACTCTCCCATCAGTAGAGAAGAGAAGACTGACAATGTGGCAGCCATACCAGCACAAATTGGTCCCAACATCCACAAGAGAAAAATCAAGATCCTTATGGCTAATACGGCCAGCACAACTGCATTCACTCTTGAAGGCGATGCACTGGAAGACATTGAGGCCTTCACCTACCTTGGCAGCATCAATCAAGCAGGGCAGCCCAGACGCTGCAAACCAAGATCGGGCATTTTCACACTAATGTAAATGTGTCCTTCTGTATGGTGCAGAAACTTGGAGGACAACAGTGACTCCCATCAACAAAGTTCAGACCTATGTAAATGTAAATGTAGTAGTAGTTGTATAGCGCCCGAATCGACCCCGAAGGGGTTTCTCAGGTGCTTGTACGCATACCGCTGTGGAACCCTTCCCAGCTTTTCGCTGTGAAGTGCCCACTCCTGGGCACCCCCAAGGTGAAGCCAGGCATCCTAGAGTTGTTGGGCCATGTGGAGATTAAGCAAGCTATTGCCCAGAGTTGCAGAGTGGGACCCATGATTAGAATAGGCACTGAGGCGAGAATTATCAGGTCCGCGGAAATTGAGCCCCAGACCCGCCGAGGCGGGACTTGAACCGTGGTCCCGGGCTAGACCTCTGCATCAGGGCCTGCCGCTCTAACCATTGAGCCACGCTTCTCCACTATGACAGCAAGCTTTCCATCTCCCTGCTCATGAAGAAATCTTGAAAATCACTGGGGCTAGATAGATCACAACCTTTGCAAGCCTGCATCAAACACTATCAGGCAAACCTCGACCTAGAACCCTCAAAGGAAAAGGAAAAGCGGAAGGCCAAGAAACAAATGCTGTTGAGGCCTTTTTATCTGACTTCAATGAGATGAGTTACATCTGGAGTCAGATTGTAAGAAAAGCCAAGGACAGAGATGGCTGGAGAGTTCTGGTTATGGAGTAGGCCAGGGCTTTAAGTGGAATGAAAAAACTAGAGGGTCTTGCAAAGGGGCGTGGCTGATGTTATTAAGGGAGTGGCCTAAATGTACGCAAGCTAAAAATCTGTGCATGGCATGTTGTGCCACCCCACTGCTATTTTGCTGCTTCTGTCATTGCTTACAGATATATAATACTGATACAACAAGTAATACTGCACCACCTGTGTAAGATAAATCAGCGGCAACTATGCCTTCATTGTATAGAATTTTGAAAATGCTTCAATTCTGAAATGATGAGACTGTGAAAGAACTATAGCGAGTCTCTTTGCAGTTATCTCAAAAGCAGTAAAGGGTGGTACTGCTGTAGAGGTAAGATTATTTTTCAGCTAGGGCAAAACTTGGAGAACCCAATAGAGACCCGTTTTGGCACCTTTTTTATAAAACTGCCGGGCTGAGCACCAGCAAGACCTGGCCCACCTAAAGCACTGGAGTAGGCATAAGTAAGTAAAGTAAAAGGGGCACTTGTGAGGTCAAATGGGATACAGTGAACTGCAAATGCTCCTGGCACACCATGAACTGCGATAACGTCTGTGGGCCTGTAAGATGGGAAAATGAAAGTAAGCTCCTGCAGGTCCAAAACTATTAGTCTCCAGGATCTAGGGCAAACAGTACCTGGGCAAGGGAAAGCATTTTGATTTGGTCCTTCCTCAGTAAGGCGTAGGGAGTGCAACGGTTTAGAATAGAGAAGGGCTCTGTCCATTTATGGCCCAATAAAGTAGCACAATTAGCAAGCATGACTTACTTCTGGCTTCTGCACCCTAGCAATATACCACTTTGTCTAAAAATGTCTGCACCTCCTGAGACATATCAACACAGGTGGTCCTCTGACAGCCATTGCACGGTTGATGGCCTGGTAGTAAGGCTTTAGAAGAATCAAAGAGCATAACCACAACGAACTATCAGTAGTACCCACTCATCAGAGGTGACAGCCTGACACTCCTGTAAAATGTGCCAGATCCAGCCTCTTACTGAATGTGTGACTGAGGGTACACTAAAGAGGTCTGGGGCACATGGCAGCTGGTAGGGTGGAGGACTGTAGATGATGCTGAAAAAGCCTACCATCGCCATTAAAGGGATGAAAGGAAGAGTGCAATTGGCAGGGGGCAGTCGATAGGCCAAAAATTGAGCTATGACTTTGCTGTCTTTAAAGGGCTCCAGAGCTACAGTCGTTATGACGCCAATCAGGCGAAGTTATCAAAGAGTATGCAGATGAGGCTTGCTAGATCATCCCCCAACATTCCCCAAAAGTTTGTTCATAGGACCGGGGCCTTCCAAAAGACCAGTAGCGACGTGAGGTCTTCTAATGCCACGCTGCAATAAGCTTCATCTCCCTCTCCTGAATTGCCTTTGGGTGCATTGACAAGCAGTTGGAGCAAGACTTGGAGTCAAGGGCCAAACCCAGGCACCAAAGTCAGGCCAAGTGGGGATCAGTCACAGACATCTGTCTGTGACATTCCCCGCAAGGTTTAAAATCTGTAGGTTTGGTTGAGGACATGCCCCCAGCACACTAGAAGCAATGAAAAAAATACCTTGGCAAAAGAGGCAAAAAAGTTAGCCAAAAAGTGACTGAGATAGCTTTCCGGATCTGCAACTGTGGATGCGGAAAGAAAGGAACAGATGTCAGCGCGCTGGAGTAGCACCTTTATAAGCACCTTGCATGTCACATCCAGTGCAGATAAAGTTGACGCAGAGCCATTGGAGCCACATACCAGTGCACAGTGGTGCTGATAAAGATTTTCCAGATCCAACCTGACACCTGGGGAATATTCTACGGTAAGGAATCTGTGATTAGAAGTCTCTTCCAGAACTTTCATAGAAGATATCAGACGTGAAACATCTAAGGGCCTGATTGCACAGGGCTTAAAGTACCTGGAGTAATGGGTAAGCAGCCTCAAAATAATTTGAGCCAAAATGAAGCTTGTGCTCTTTAAACCCTGTAACAAACTGAATTGTGGCTGTTTAACCCTTACCTCTTGTCATCTTTGCCAGACAATTAATTACCTCTGGTGCATTGGATAAAAATCTTGGGGCATATTTATCAGATGTTGACCATCACCCTTGCACCACACAAGGGGAGGTAGGATGAAGCAAAATGTAGATTGAGATTTGCCACACCATGCAAAGCCACCATGCTTGGCCCTGCTTGGCTTGGTAAATCTGGAGTAATACAAGGCAGCACAAATTGCTGCCTTGCATTACTCTGCCCCAGGGAGGGATTCAATGGGTGGAGCCTGGGTGTTCCCGCCCAAACACCCATGGATTTTGCTGCATTCCTAGGCTTACCATGAGTGGTAGACCTGGAAATGTGTTAAAATGCTGCAGCCTCGCAGGGGAGGCGTACCAAGAAGAAATATGTTTATTTCTTCTTGTTTTTCCTCTTTATGCATGTGCTGCATTCTGCAGCAGACATAGGAGGCAAAAGCCGCAGAGGATTGTTTTTGTGCAGAATTGTGCCCCCGGCGCAGCAGACCGCCCTTGAGGACATCATAGTGTTTCTCACTTACCTCTACACTGACAACCCCTTGGTGCTGTCTAGAGAAAACCTGAATAGTCCTTAATGCACTCCACACCTTCGAGGCTGAGTATGAGATACAATGGTTGAAGGGCTGTCACTATGAGCAGGGTGAAAAGGTAGAGAGGCTCTTACCAGCTCAGCTGCGCCAACAGACAGTGGCACTGGCCATACAGGCCATCATGTCCACAGAATGAGCCATCCACAGGGCACTGTGAAAAAATATGTGGCTTTCTACCGGACCCTGAATACCCCGGAGGTTGTGGCGGACCCTATAGGCCTGGATACCTTCTTAGACAGTGTGCACCTTCTTTGCCTCAATGATTCATTCAGGGACGTGCTCATAGGGGCAATCACTTAAGCCATCTTGAAGTTCCCATACTACAAAGCTCCGGCAAAGGATGGCTTGCCAGCAGAGTTTTACAAATGGTTGGGTGAGGAAGTGGTGAATTTCCTCTACGGGGCCTTCCAGGAGACAGAACATACCTCGGTTCCATCTCCAACAAAGCCCTGATCATGGTCCTACCCAAGCCTGAGCGGGACCCTCTCCTATGTGGAATCTACAGGCCATGTGCTCAATGGGGATATCAAGGTCCTGGTCTCAGTTCCGCTGGCTCGCATCCGGGTCATGATTCTAACCCTTATCCACCTATCAAGGTCCTAGTCTCCGTTCCGCTGGCTCGTATCCGGGTCCTGATTCTAACCCTGATCCACCACTCCTAAGTGGGGTTTGTCTCCGGGTGCTACTCTCAGAATTACCTCCGCTCCCTGGCCCATGACCTGGATGCTGGGAAAGCATAGGAGAGGATAGAGTGGGGGTACCTCTTTGCTTCAATCCGAAGATTGGACCTTGATGAGGATTTTATAGCTAAGGTCCGGAGGCTCTATGACTCACCCACTGCCCAGATCAACTGGGGGGATTCCTCTCGACCCCTTCCCGGTCCAACGGGGGACCCAACAGGGCAGTCCGTTATCACCCCATCTATTCTTCCACGCCATGGAACCCCTGTCGGCTTTGCTTCCCTAATCACTGAGGATAACTGACATTCCTACTCCGGGGTGATGTCAACTTATAACTCTAAAAATAAAAAGAAACAAAAGGAGAGACATGGAGATTGAGAAACACTCTCTTGGTCCCCGGTTAAGGATATACAACAAAAAAAAGAGGTTACATGTGTCTCAAAAGCCACAGAGACGGAGCCATGTAGAGAACAAGTTGGCCAGCCCATTTTGGGAGGATAGGAAAGCCCTCACACACCGACCTAGTCAGTGTCATGCTTCATCATAGGGCCCCACCTCGGAGGCCGAGTGCCTCCTCGGTGTGCTACGATGCCAGGAGACTGCGGAGCAGGTTGTGTGATAAGGCGTGCAGTGGAAAAGATAAAATAAAAGTGTCTAAAGGGCATCTCAAAAAATACTTTATTGATAGATCCCTATAACACAGTTAAAATTGGTCTTATGTGTCTGAATTTACAGCCAAAGGTAATGAATTGGTTTAAATCAAAATATTATAGTCAGCCAACATGTTTCAGCCTGTTAAGTGGTTTTAATTGACCTAGGCATTCATCAGGACTAGTGTAACCCCGGCGGTATGGACTCTCTAATCATCCACCCTAACCTGAGGATGTGAAAGTGAAAAAAGAAAAATTAGTGAAAAAGTGCAAAAAGAAAGGGAGGACAAATGTCCAGTCCCCAAAACTCCTGATTTAGGATGTATCTGCACTTTAAAATGTGGCGCTAAATGCACCATGGGTCTCGGGAGGGGGGTAGGAGCGTCCCTGGCACATCGCCCTCAGCGCTCGCCACCCGTAACAGCACCTAGCTTCGCCTCATAACCGGACCCCGGGGTTACGGGTGGCGAGCGCTGAGGGCGATGTGCCAGGGATGCTCCTATTATAATAGACTTTATAATGATCTCTGCTTACACTAAAGATCAGATTATAAGAACAAGAACGGAGTAGAGTCCCTTCAGAGATCATAATCCCCATGCCCTAGAAATTAATTATAAAGATCTGCCGTGAAATAACCTAGTGGGTGTCACCAAAATTCATCCAACGGACCAAGGGAGACGCATAAGGTGGACAATGATCAACCCGCAAGATTTTTACATCAAGTTAGTGGGTGACGGGAAAGGGCACATAGAGACCTGTTTAGACCCCACAATAGAGGGCAGAGGAGTGGTCGTGGCTTTCAAATCTCTAACCAAAATAGTAGAAGGGTCACTGAAAACTAAGAGGCCTGTCAAGGAACTACCTGCCCCAAGATGGTTTGACACTAACTGCTCAAAGGCATTAAGAGAATTAAAGCAGAGTCTAAAAAAGGTCCAGAGAGACAAGATTGAAATTGCCCGATGCAGACAGAACTATAAAATGCAGGTGAAGAGAAGAAAGAGTGCTCTCCAAAAAGAAGTTTGGGCAGACCTTAGAGAGGCAGGAGAAAATAGGGAATATGCCCAGTTTTGGAGAATCATAAATAGACCCTGTTACCAAGACTCAAGCTCCCCAGTTATCAGCACCAATATACTACCAGACCAATGGATTAACCATTTTAAATCTTTGTATAACCAGCAGGAGGTAGACATTGGAGATGGGATCTGGGAGGGACCCAGGGCAGAAGAACTAGAATTCTCTCTGGAGGAAGTCCTTAAAGCAATTCTAGGGTTGACGCGAAACAAAGCTCCAGGCTCGGATGGTACCCCCCCAGACCTATTTTTAAGTAACACTGATCTATGGGCCCCAATCATGACTAGAGTACTTAATGCAGCAATTAAATCTGGCCTTCCGCGATCTTGGTCAACTGCAGTGATTGTCCGTATATACAAGAAAGGATGTAGGGACAATCCACAGTGCTACAGACCAATCTCGCTGATTGATGTCTCTGCTAAAGTACTTGGGATGGCACTTCTTAACCGCTTAATAGAGTGGACTGATACCCATAACACCTGGGTGGACACCCAGTACGGGTTCCGAACAGGCAGGTCAAGTAGTGACCAATGCCTCAATCTATACCTTCTTGCGGCTAAATATACTAAGACGGATGATGGGACCATGTTTATGGGATTCATGGACCTAGCAGCGGCATTTGATAACGTTAATAGAGCTAAACTCTGGACACTTATGTATAGATTGAGAATTGATCCAGATCTGGTCAATGTACTTAAGGAGCTGCATTGGAACACCACTGCCAAGGTCCGCTATAGCGCGGGGGGGTGAGTACTGATCCCTTCCTGTGCTCTGGCGGGGTGAGGCAGGGGTGTATCCTGGCTCCGTTTTTGTTTTCCCTCTACATAAATGACCTGGAGAGTGCCCTGCTAGCACTGGGGACTGACTGCCCGAGGGTAGGACAGCCCCATATACCGGTACTTTTGTACGCAGACGACGCAGTCCTCCTCGCTCAAACAGCAGTCAGTCTCCAGGTTCTAGTTAGAGGTTTTGCTGAATTCATGAAGAATCTGGACCTCTCCGTCAATTTGACAAAGTCTTTTATCATGGTAGCAGGGAAGAAACCACGCAAGAGATTTGTGTTCAAAATAGGGGAACATGTTCTGGACACTGTGACCACTTTCCCGTATTTGGGTCTCCTATTTGACGAAAAGATTAAGTTTGCCCCATTGATTGAGGAGAGGTCTAGGAAACTTGTTTCAGCAAACGGGGCTATATTAAATTTTGCGCGAAGAATGGGTTGTTGGTCTCCCGAGCAGGTGATGACACTGTATAGTGCGGTCAGTACCTCGAAGGCTATCTATGCAGCGGAGGTGTGGGGTTTTAGGGATGCACAACAGATACAAGGAGAGGAAGACAAATTTTTTAAAAAACTGTTAAAGCTTCCCCAGAGCATCTCAGGAGCAATTACACACAAAGAGCTTGGTACCCCATATATATCTGACCTGATCAGAATGAGACCAATTTTGACCTGGTTTAAAATTTGGCTAAACCCTAACGCTGAATTAACCAGACAGATCATTAAGGATTGTTTACGGAGAGATAGATGGTTCCAAATCCCCTGGTTGAAATACATCAAAGAAACACTAGGGTCAATTAACCAGGAAATGTTATTCTCTGACCCCTCAAATGTGGATACCTCCTGCAGACACTATGTACAAAAGCAATTAATGGAAAAATATGATTGCAGGAGGATGGAACTCGACTCTACTAAATCCTCGGTAGCAGCCCACTCGCTTGTATGTAATGAAATGGGCATGGAACCGTATCTCTTTTTAATGTACAGTCAATATGAGAGATTTTTAATGACTCGTTTTAGGCTCAATTTGTTGCAGAATATTTTAGCTTACCCGTCTGGTTTTACGTTAACAATTGAGCAGAAGGGTGCCTGCGGCTGCGACAATAGGTCTCGGCAAGACACCCTTCATTTTGTATTATTTTGTTCTTTTATAAAATCCCGCGGCGGAGATTTCTGGTGGACATTTTAAAGGAATCAAAAATTAACCATGCCAAACCTGCTTTACTATTTCTGCAAAGAGCAACTGAGATGCGTACCTTGTGTGCTATTATGAGTTTTCTAAAAATTGTGATCAAATTAAGAAATACAAGGGGTTGATGGTGGATGAAATGAGATGAAATGAAATTTGCTACTCCCTTTAATGCCTAAAGGCTGTATATATTAACAACAAAATTCCTTTTAAACTCGTTTTTAATTCTGATGTTCAGTATGCTTTTATGCGGTTATGTAATAATATGCATTTTTATGATGGTTTTTAACCATCGAAATAAATAAAGAACTGAACTGAACTGAACGGAATAGCTGATGTATTTAAAGGCCCTTGTGTAAGATGCCATCTTAAACGTCTACAAAAAGTGCAGACTCATAGTGGTTGACTCAGTGAGTTAATAATAAAGGGACACCTCAAGGACCACTTGCCCTTATACAATTTAAGGGAGAAAATCAACCTGCAAGTTCTTTGTCAGTTACAAATGTGTAGCGGGGACCACTGCATCACACCATATCTGGTGAACTCATTGCAACCTTCTCTGTGAGGTGTGTTCACCTCTGTTATTCTGCCATGCTGGCCAATTAGGGTAAAAGAAATCAGGCAGAGGAAGAGATAATAGCAAAGGATGACTAGAGAGCAAAAACAGATCAGGGAAACACAGCACGAGGGCAAGCATATCAAAGAAGCAGAGTTGAAGCCACAAAAATAAAACAGGTGGGAAAAGGTGGGGGCATTTCGTTAAGGTGCGTGGGAAATTGGGTAATTGGTTATGAAAACAGAGGAGGAGTTACAGAGCATTTTCCATCAAAAGGCAACTCCTTCATTTAGTCAGTCGTCTCCTTCTCAACCCCACACCTCTGAATTTGTAAGAAGCAGGGAACAGACAATTTGCTGTTCACACACCTAAGATTAAGTACTCCATGTCCCAGCACAACAGGCACCTTCATATCTTCCTCTCCTTAGAATGTCCAAATGTATTTCATTGCTATACTTCAAGGGATATTATCTAGGCCTTATATATCTTTTTCATTGTAAAACAATTACTTTGGATGCTTTTAATTTTCTGACTCCTAAATAAAAATCCATCCCTGACCTCCTCACATCCACTAAACATCACCCATACCTACCCCCTAAACTCCCCTCATCAATCCTAAACTACACCCATCTCTGACCATCAAACTTGACCCATTCCTGAACCCTAAAACCCTTCACTACACCAAAACTCCACCCATTCCTGAACCCTAAAAAACCCCAACCACTACACCTATCATTGACCCTAAACTCCAACCATTCCTGAACGTTAAAAAAATAAAATCCCTTAGTACCCCTAAACAACACACATCCCTGGCGCCTAAAAACACTCATCAACCCTAAACTCCACCCATGCTTGAACCATAAAAACACCTTTCTGCACCTACACTCCACCCTTCCCTAAACCCTTAAAAGCTTTCACCACTGTATACTCCATCCATTCCTGAACCCCAAACCTCATTCTGCCCCTAAAATCCACCCATTTCTGAGCTCTAAAAACCCTTCACTACACATGAACTCTACCCATCACTAAACTGTAAGTCAAGTCAAGTCATAATATTTATATAGCGCACTACATACCCAGAGGGTTTCAAGGCGCTTAGGAAGGGGAGGAGGATTATTTGTCAAAAATCCACGTTTTAAGCTGCTTTCTGAACGCTAGGTGATTCTGGGTGAGGCGAAGGTAAGCGGGGAGTGAGTTCCATGTTTTGGCAGCCAGGTATGAGAAGGATCTGCCTCCCATGGTGGTCTTGTTGATGCGAGGTACAGTGGCGAAGGCTTGGCTGGAAGAGCGAAGTTGGCGGGAGGGGGTGTAGAAGGACAGTCGAGAGTTGAGGCAGTCTGGTCCGATGTCGTAGAGTGATTTGTGTGCGTGGGTAAGCAGTCGGAAAGTAATCCTCTTATTGACGGGTAGCCAGTGGAGGTCTTTAAGGTGACCAGAGATGTGTTCGTTGCGTGGGATGTCTAATATGAGCCTGGCTGAGGCGTTTTGGATTCGTTGTAGTTTCTTCTGGAGTTTAGCGGTGGTACCTGCGTAGAGGGTGTTTCCGTAGTCCAGTCGGCTCGTGACTAGAGCGTGGGTGACTGTTTTCCTTGTTTCGGTGGGGATCCAGCGAAATGTTTTTCTGAGCATGCGAAGAATGTTAAAGCAGGAAGAGGATACGGCGCTGACTTGTCTGTTCATTGAGAGTGAAGAATCCAGGATGACGCCAAGGTTCCGTGCGTGGTCTGTCGGGATGGGTGCATTTCCGAGGGCTTCCGTCCACCAGGAGTCGTCCCATGCAGAGGGGGATTTACCTAAGATGAGGACTTCTGTTTTGTCTGAGTTCAGTTTCAGACGGCTTTGTTTCATCCATTCGGCGATTTCTTTCATTCCTTCGTGTAGGTTAGTTTTGGCGGTGCTGGGGTCATTGGTGAGAGAAAGGATCAGTTGAGTGTCATCCGCATAAGAGATGATGTTGAGGTTGTGTTGGCGACACCTGAACTCTACCCATCCCTGACTCCCCCAAAAACCTCCTCACCACTAAACATTACCCATCCCTGAACCCAAACACTCCTCACTACACCTAAGCTCTACCTAAGTTTAATGTAATTTTGGAGTTTTCCTTAAAATTATCTTTTTATTTTAATATTTCCCTTCAATTTATTTTTATTTCCTTAAAATTGATTGTCCATGATTTAGTTTCATTCAATGTGGTTTCTCAGGTTTTGTTTTTAAATTCATTCACATAACAACAATTATTGCTATATACTGTACTGCACTCCACTGCCGTCCAGATGGCTTAGCACTGTAGAAATATCAACACAGACATATCCAAATATACAACAAACTGTTCTTTCTGTCGAATGCTTGTCAGGAATAAAATACAATTACATGAACAACAGAGGAATAGATTGGTAGCAAGGATTAAGCAGATTACTTAATGACTTATTTGGAGTAGGAAATAATGGGAAACTCAACAATAATCTGTGGGTTCCTATTCGCCTGACTCAAGGTTTTCCTACAATTCAGAAGTGTGGGGACAGCTCAGTTTCTGACAGCGGACCTTCAGATGGCCCTAGGGCTTTAAATGGGATGAAAAAACTAGGGGGTATCTCAAAGAGGCATGGTCGATGTAATTAAGGACTTTTGGAAACAATATTAGGCATACCAAAAAACAATGTTGATATTAATGATCACCTCGCAATACATGGCAGCCAGAGCAAAAGCAGCAATGCCCCCATCTGTTTCTAGAGATCTCCCAGCATAGCAGGGGCACAGAATTTTAGGGGCATATTATCAAGGGGGTTTATCTCCGCTTTTTTGGCTTTAAAAGCCAAGAAAGCAGAGAGAAAATTATCTCCCTATTACCTAGCTGTCGCTAACACCAGTTAGCGACAGCTAGTAGGAGATAGCGACCATCTTGGGCCCCACTTTGCATGTCAGTGATATTTATCACTAATGACATGCAAAGTGGGCGTGCCAAGATGTTAGCGACTGGAATCAGTCGCTAACATCGCTATCTCCTATTACCAACTTTTGGAGATAATCGCAATTAGCGCGAATATCTCCAAAGGCTAACACCTGCCCTGAGCAGTTCTTAGCCATATTATCCAATGGGAGGTGGATAACATGGCTAAGAGCATTAGCTCAGTAATGCATGAATATCGCTGTCTTTTCAGCGATATTCATGCATTGCGGCAGATTTTTATCGCATTTGCGATAAACCTTGGTAATACCAAGGTTTATCTGCGATAAAAATCGCCGCAGCTCAGCGGTAAATTTTTATCTCTAACCAAGCATTAGCGATAATTTTCGCTATTGCTTGGTAATATGCCCCTTAGTTTTACAGAAACAAACTCCCATGTTGGAGGTATATTTTGGAAAAAGAAAAAAAGGGCAGATTGGCCAACCATAAATAACACGGTGCCCCAGTGGGCACTAAAGTCACACCTAGAAATGGTCCCGCCCTGTCAACGAAAGGACCTCGGACTAAAATGCCCTTCCAAGTTCTAACACAACCCCAAACTCTAACTTTTGTCAAGGCCTCAGTCAGCCCACTGATTTGGTAGTCCATGCTTCAGACTTGAAATGAGGGCTGTGCTCTTAAAACATAAGCAAGAATTGGTAACTCTACATATGCACAAATACATAAATCAGCAAACGTTAATAATTTGAAAGCAGTTGATCTCTCAAGGAAGACTATTGTTAATGCGAATTTCCATTCGTTTTGACATGAGTTAAAAGGGGCAGTCACATTTTCCTATCCGTTTCATATTGTTTTTGTACAACCCACGCACCGATCTTGATATTTTATCCCACTGAGGACACCTCTTCAAGTCAGCAAATCTCGCAGATACGGTTTTTCCAGAAGAAGGAACCGAGGCAACATCCTCATTAATGAAGATTGCTATTTTCAGAATGTGGAGCAGCCCTGTGGTGTTTGTTAAAATGTTTTATATAAGGTCGCACAATCATGTGACATTGACTGAGGCTGCCTCACGGGGTGCCTGTAACCAAAACACGTGGGACGCATGTCTAAAGGAAAACATTATTAGAATAAAATAAAAATCTATACGATGTTAGGCAATACTCATACTAGGAATACATACCTTATCAACCTAAATTCAAAACTACACATGCAATCCCGAAGGTTATGTTTTCCTCAATCCTCCTTATCAAATATTTACGTGTATTAATATTACATAACGGAGAAATGTAAGTGTACATCGCAAAATGCTTTAGATTTCCATGGTATTTTAGAAAACCTGTTTTGCTAAGGGTCACAGAAAAATATGTAGTTTGACATGATCTGAACTCTACAATCCTAAAGTTGAAGTAATGCATAAACATAACCCAAGCAAATAAAAAATAATGTTTGTAAATTGTGTGACACCGCATCCATTTCCAATGATAATGGTAATATGGCTAGCAATTATTCCGCACCTGGTACTTTCCAGCAGCTGCATGGGTCAGGAATTGGAGCATAAACGAATAAATTCGTAGAACAAAACTATGCAGCCATGTATAATGTGTTCATGTTTAACAAAGTTGCATCCATAAATGTCGGGAAAAGCTCCCTTTTTTTTAGACGTATATCCATATCCCGATCTCTATTTGTACACTGTCAGCAGGTCTAAAATGACAGAAAATGTGTATTTGCACACTATGATTTTCTGCAGACTGAAAACATTTTCCTTGTGGAAAAATAGCCTCCCCTACACTACCTTAATCAATGGGTATGTTAGCGGCACACTACATTATTACACATACTTAACCTAGGTGTAACATTTGAAAAAACTGTAGTAAGCACTTGAAGATCATTGACAACTTTGTGAAAACCTACAAAGTAAAGGTTTTTTGGTGCTCACCCCAATACCACTCCCTCATGTCATCTTGCCATCCATGTAAAAATGTTTCGTACAGGGACTGTCGTACTGGAGGGAAGAACTGTGTTGGCGTAAGTGACTGGCAAGTTTCACCTGTGCCTTTGCCGAGTAACCTCACCGGTGTGACATTTGGATCATGTAAAAATAGAGACCCAACTAAGTCAGGGCCAGATTGACTATTCTGCCAGTCCCAGTAGGTTTCAGGCTAGCAGGCTTTTACAGAGCTGGATGTTGTGCCTTGACCCAACCATGAAAGCCCCAGTCACTTCAGTCTCCTGTAGTGTGGGTCTGATCTCTACTTTTTGGGCTTTGCAGATTTTGATTTAGACTCCAGCCCTGAGGACCAGCGAAGGAACAAATCACAATACAAAAAAACTATCTTCTTTTTAAATTCTTTAACATCCACCGACTCTAATGGCTCAAAAGTTTGAGTACGAGGAAGTCACTTAGTGCCAGAAAGCTGCAAAGTAAGAAATAAATCACATTTCCTCCTCCTTGATACGTATTTACAATAATGTCTCTCCCAAGCTCACAAAAGCCTTTAAGCCTGTTCTCTGAAGATAGGCAGAAGAATGACAAGGAAAATTAATCCTGTAAAAATTGCAAAACAGAGGCTATCATATTCAAAAAGCCTTTACAACCTTCAACTCACAAATGTGTTACAAAGCCCCTTATAAGCCTGCATTGTGGAAAATCTCCTGGAGTGTATGTCCACAATGTCTTACTCTCAGGAGAGACCAAGCCTCTGCAACCAGACAAGATAAAGCCTTGGGGAAACGGTAATCCCTGGCTCTACAACATAGGAGATAACTGAAACAGGACTGTTCACACTGGGGCCATAGCCATCTGTCAGAGCTGGGGAAAGCAGCCTCTTCTTGGCCAGAAAGGATCTGCTGAACTTTTTAATGTTATCCTGTTCCCTCGAATTCACAGCCAGTGCTAAGCTAAAAATCGGAGAGAAAAGTAAAGCGATGATGACCAATCCTCTCGGGTCTTGAGAAACAAGCTGCAAATGACAGAGAATAGAGTGGGGAAACAAATAACAGCCTCTATTTCCACTGCAGGGAAAGTGCTTTTGACCTCCTGGTCTTGAATTGAGGACACCCAATGTGGACGTCCTAAATAAGGCATTGCCTAGGGTTTTAAAAATATCATGATACGGAAACCTGAATCTTCGATATAGCTCTTCAAAACTTTCCAGATGAAGTGATAGCTGCATTAATTAGGACCACCTTCTTGTTTACCTGGATGTGGTCTAAGCTCCAAATGTGAGACGTTGCAAAAGGGATGCGTAGCTTCTGTGCTTACCTTCTCAGATAAAAGGATAACATCTGAAAAGATGTTGACTTGGCTTCTCTGACTGGTAGACATTGCTAGCTGAGATATATATGGAAAGATGCCTTCACAAACTGAGGAGATCACCAACTTCTCCTGGTTGGAAGACTTGTTTTGTTTCAACCTGGCCACAGATCCTAAACCTCCAGAAACTACGGGGTAATTCCTCACCTCCAGCTTGTGGATCATCATAGTAATAAACACATTTGGGTGCATACTCTGTGGAAGTCAAGGCTCAATGTTGAGTTCAAATTGAACTCAGAACATAAACAGGTTGGAGTCAAATGGTATGAGGTTAATTATGGCTTAAAGATATAACAAACACACAGATCAAAATGGGACCTCTTACTTTTTGCCACTGCCTTGCTGGAGCACCCAACCCACAGCCGAGAATAATGAGAGAACACCATGGGTCTTAACAGCCGATTAGTGGGCAGGTACACTGACTAATGCTAAATGTAAAATCTTGGCCACATTAAAGTCAGGTTGTGGAATCAATCAATCAAAAGCTTGTAAAGTGTGGCTACTCACCTGTAAGGGTCCCAAGGTGCTGAGGGGGAGGGGGTGCTGATCCGTCTAGGTGCTGTTGTTCAGTCTAAGAGCAAATTCTTGAGGTACTTCTTGAATTGGGGCAGCGACAGTGTTTGCCTGAGGTTGAGAGTCAAGGTGTTCCAGGTCTTGGCAGTGAGTTAGGAGAAGTCTCTTCCTCTGGCCCTTGTCTTACGGATCTGTGAGATGGTGGCCAGGGCCTTTTGGATGGAGCGGAAGTGTCTGGTGGCTGTGTGGAATGAGAGGCGGTGGTTGAGGCACGCAGGTCCTGCATTGTGGATGACTAAGTAGGCGTGCGTGAGGAACTTGAAGGTCACCCTTTTGTTGACTGAGAGCCAGTGGAGTTATCTCAGGTGCTCGGTGATGTGGCTGCAGCGGGGGATGTTGAGGACAAGTCTGCTTGTGGCGATTTGAATATTCTGTAGTTTCTTGAGGAGTTTCTCGGTGTTGCCGGCATAGAGTACATTGACGTAGTTGAGTCTGTTGCTGATGAGCATGTGAGTGACCGTCTTTCTGAACTCGGTGGTGCCCCAGCTGAAAATCTTTCGAAGGAGGCGAAGCCTGTGAAAACAGGTTGAAGAGACGGCATTGACCCGGCAGTTCATGGTGAGCGAGGAGTCCAGTATGATGCAGAGGTTTTTTGTGTGGTCCGTGAGAGTGGGCTTGTTCCTAATGAGGAACAGAGTTTACAACTCTGATAATACCACGCGGGTAGGTTACAATGTGGACATTACACCGTCCGGGTTGTTACCCTGGATAGCATGACATCGCAAGTCGTTACAACGACTTGTGCTAGATGGCGCACAACACCAGGGAATGTGTTGGATTTTAAATCCAATCCATTCCCTGCTGTTGCGCTAACTGGAGTAGGAATAGTAATTTATACTATTCCTAAGTCCAGCGCGCCATCTAGTGGAATTCTTAGAAACGACTTGCGATGTAAAGCCATGCGTGGTAACAACGTGGACGATGTAACATCAGCGTTGTAACCTACTACGGGGTAATGGATGGAGTACTAACGTCATACATTCTTTCTAATACGGTGGGCCACCTGGAGTTGTCCCAAGCAGAAGGAGTGAACCCCCGATGAGGACTTCGGTTTTGTCGAGTTGAGCTTGAGGCAGCTGTCTCATTCAGGTGGCGAAGGCCTTCATACCCATTGTGGAAGCTGCTCCTGGCGACTGTGGGTTTGTGGTGAAGGAGAGGATCGGGTGGGTGTCATAAGCATAGGAGACAATGTTGAGTCTGTGGTTCCTAACGATGGCTGTGAGCAGAGCCATTTAGACGTTGAAGAGGGTGGGGCACAGGGAGGAGCATCGAGGTACTCCGCAGCCAATCTCTGTAGGTTCGAAGAGGTACAGTGGTAGTCTGAATCTCTGCGTTCGACCAGTGAGGAAGGAGTGGATCCATTCCAGGGCTTGAATGGTGTTGGATAAGATATTGTTCAGTTGAATCCGGAAATCATGTTATTGTAAAACAGTGCAGAATGTCAGTACAACAGTTGTCCCTGGGCAAAAAAAATCAGCCTTCTAAGAAAAAAATATCAACACCAGAGTCAGGATTGCGATGACCCACAAAAGGCTGCTTTGAACCAGAACAGTAGGATTGATAACTGGTAAAGTTCCCCCAATCCCTCATCAGCACAAAGTTCAGAAACGTGTATGTCATGCCCTCAATGGTATGAACAGATATGCATCCAAGAATGTAGTGCTAGCACATTTTCCAGAGTGTTGTCTTTTTTGCTATAAAAGAAACAAACTACAGTTAATAAGCATTTGAGAAGATACTGGCAAACCACCCTGTTTTGTATGATGGAACCAGTGAGAAAATATGTATCTGCAAGCATTAAGTGGAGAGAAGTTGCTCTAGGAGAAGCCAGGAAATGCCTTTGCATTTTGCTACAGGGCTTGCGTGTGCTTTTCTGGTTACACACACAAACATATGCAGTGATTACATTAACCAACAGATGTTTCATAATGTAAAATAGTGCATTTTTCACTGATTAGTTTTACTTGCATTTATTTTTCATTTAATGTTTGTGCCATTTTATTTGCAGTTACTTGAAGGTGAAAACCCAACAAAATAGGTAAAGAATATTTTCTTCTTTGTTTGCTACACCTTAGACCCGCATCCACACTCACAGACCCTGACACAGCTGCTCTCTGGTTCCCAGTTCACACACTTTTTTAAGCAATGTGACCGCTGGGTTTGACAACTCTTTTACAACCTATCATCCATCATGTGTACTAACCTGCCACCAAGAATGAATGGGCGCTGGCAATCTAAACCTCTCCCAGGAAAATGCTGAGACAAGAAGAGTAGTTTCTTTTTTATTTCAGATACGATTGGCCATTCTTTCTGAAAGTGATAACATCTGCCGTCTCACAGTCACTCTCCTACAACTCACATGAAGCTCATCACCATTACTCCAAGTTCAGAATTAGGTGGAACATAGGTGTTGATATAACAATTTTGCTTTTTTCAGGTCTTCTTTACATGCCCCTATTTTCTTTGAGGCATATGCTTTTGTCTGCTTGATTTAAACATTTAGGAATATTCTTGTCAGTTTGTTTCATTGCTATCCTTTGTACTCCTCTTTTTATATGTAAATATAGGCCTAAACATATGCATGTTGCATTTCCTACTCTGATATCTTGTGCCTTCCTGTGATAACCACTTCTATCAACTCTTTTAAGAAACAGTTGGGAGTATCTGGCTAAGCAAAGTTGGGACTTTCTGAAAATGGCACATCTGAACTTTTAGGCCTTTGACTTTATACTGATTCAGTTAAGGTCAGATTTATCAAATAGTTGTGACTCCCTTTCATCACGCCATGGGCACAAGGGTGAAGCAACTACTAAGTTAGATTTATCAAGCCACTCAAAGCCACCTTTTGTGTCCCTGTGTGGCATTATAAATCTAGATGAACAAGGGGAGTGCAGTTCCTAGAGAGGGGATGAAAGGGAAAGGGGAAAAGACATATCTTTTTTGAAGAAGCCGTTGGGTGCGCACCCAACGGCTTCTTCAAAAAAGATCTCCGACAAAGAGCCCCGGAAACTGTGAGCCCGTCGAGCATTGCAGCGCTGGCCCGACAAGGAGCAAGGCCCAATGATGAAGCATGACACCTTTTGGGGTGTGTGAGGGCAACATGACAAAAGATTTGTCTTTTCCCCTGCCCCTTTCATCCCCTCTCTAGGAACTGCACTCCCCTTGTTTAACACGTTCTCCTTGGAGCCACGTGTGCAGGATCTGTTTAAAGATTGGCTCCCGGTCCCACCCCTCTCTTTCTCAAATGATAAATCTAGAGTAACGCAACAACATGAATCACTGCTTTGCATTACTCTGCCCCAGGAAAGCATGTGATGGGTGAAGCGTGGATGTTCCTACGCATCTACCCATGGATTGTGGCGCATTATCAAACTTACCATTGCTGGAAGACTTGGGACGGCATCAAAATACTACAAAATACATTCTGCAGCATACATAGAAAAAGGAAAATGCCTCTGAGGTTTGTTTTTGTGTACGAAAGTGCCTCTTCCTGCACAAAAACATTCTTGCCCGTAACCCAGAAACCCTTGCGCCATGGCATAATGGAGCCCACGTTAGCACTAGGCAACCACAAGGGCGCCAGCACAATAAAATGACATGAATGCACGTATTAGGCTAAATACGGTGCATTACTGCCCTTTCACACAGCACAACGCAGCAAAGTGGGTGGCTGCACTGGATGTATGTCGTTACAACGCATACTTTTACTCCGCATACCATTACAACGCGGTTTTTACAACGCATACCATTACAACGCATAGCGCTTTGAGGTGCTGGATAGTGGTAAGTATAATTTACTATTCTAACTCCAGTCCCCGTGGACCCTAGGGAAGGTGTTGGATAGTAAATTAAACTTACCTCTTATCCTAGAGCGCCCCCCAGCGCAATGCGTTGTAATGTCATGCGTTGTAATGCCTGCGTTGTAATGGTAGTGCGGAGTAAAAGTTGCGTTGTAACGGGTGTATACCGGCTGCACTGCATGAAATCTTGGTAGATGAGGCCCAGAGTTCTCTGTTTGTAAAATACAATCTTCGAGGGTCAGCAGACACAGGGTGTATGACATGAACTTAATTTTACAGCACACAAAGTGTACCAGTGCCTGTTTTATTCTGTGCTATAAACAGTGCCAAATCTGAGGGGCGTAATTCACGCCAGTGCATAACCTACAGTGCAAGGGGGCTTTTTAGTCAAATTACAGCTATTTACTTAAGCAACTTGTTTAAAAGCTCATTTTTATGGAACAAATATGTTCTGGAAATACCACAGTACAACTTAATAATGCACTAGAAAACATACCAGTGCCAGCATATTTTATACAGCAGATATTACTGTGTGAAAAGGCCAAAAATGCACCTTTTTACCCTGATGGAGAGGTTGCTTTCTTTCCGTAACGTAGTTTCAGATGGACACCTAGGGGAATATTTATCAAGGGTTTGCGCCAGCCTTGCTTCACATAGTGTGCTGCAAGGGCAATGCAACCAGTAAGTAATAATTAAGGAAAGATGCAAGTGTAAAAATTAGTCACTTTTTCGCAGTTGAGTGGTACAAAAGCTGTGCTGCGTCCAGCTGCATCACCGAGGAATTAAGATATGCAATGTAAGCATTCCTGTGCAAATTCTAACGCTATCGTAATGCAGTGGTATTTAACATCATATCACTGCATTAAACATCGTAAAGTAGAGCAACGCAATGATAGAAATGAGTCAGAATTGCCGCGCATCTGCAACCCAAGCATAGGAAATGACGCAATGACTGTAGTACAAAATCCCCACCATCACAATACACTCTGGCAAGCTCAAATAGTTGGCGAGAATTGAAGGGTCCGTGGAGGGTTTCTTCAGCAATTGGAGGACAGCTGTACATTTCCTAGCATCTGAGAGGTGGGGGCATTTAGAATGGGTGTGAGCATGGCACTGATGAGTAGCAGTTCTCTGGAGTAGGCATGGGGTGGTAGAGGCCAGATGGGTCCCCAGAGTGGATGGACTTCATGGTGGTGGCAGTTTCTTCTGAGGTGATGACAGGCTATGTGGCTAGCATCAGTTCTTTGGCTAAGATCAGGAGATGAATGACAAGATCTGTCAGGTCCAGTTGAAGTTTTGAAGTTGCTGTAATTGGGGGTGACTTTGTTGCTGAAGAATTGAGAGAGATTGTTGCAGTAGTCCTGCAAGGGGGTGATGGAGTTAGAGGCAGCCGCTGGTGAGATGAAATCTTTCACAATGGTGAAGATTTCTTTACTTCTGTTGGTGCTACAATGATGCGGGTCACCAGTGCAGCGCATTTGGTGGTCCAGATCATTTGGGAATAGCTTCTTAGGACGGATTTGCATGTTCCTGCCTGCACTGTCCTGGCTCATTCTCCATTAGTGCTCCAGTTGTTTGCCATTGTGCTTAAATAGACTAAGCTCCTCCATATACCAACTGGCCTGCGGTCTAGATGGGCTGTATTGCTGTGTTTGAGGGGGGCCAAGGAGTTGGTGCAGAAGGTGATACAATGTTTGAAATTCCTGATTGCATTGGGGAAGCTGTTGCTGTGTTTGGGTTGGTAGATGATGAAAACAGTGTGTCTGTCCTTGTCAGTGATGCTGTTCCAGTTTTGGCAAACTGAACTGGTGGTGGTGCTTGTGCTTTGGACCGGGACAAAGATGCTGAACTTGATGAAAGCGTGTTCTGTACAAGGAACTGGTGGGGGCTCGTCGACTCAGATGTTGTCAGAGGTGGTGAAAATAGGTCCCAGGTGGTGCTTGGCAATGTGAGTGGGGGGAACATGGCAGCTGCCAGCTAAGCGACTGCAGGTCTTCCATCGGTTGTTTATCCTATTGAGAGGGCTTTCTCTCTCTTTCTCTCTCCCCTCGCTCCCGTTTGCTGCATCATTTGGATGCTCCATTTTCACTCCATTTTCTAGTCTCCGGCCTTCGCTGATTCGAAGCCTGTGTATTCTGCTAATGGTGCTGGAGTCAGGCGGCGTGTCTGTTCGCTGTGAGCCCCGCAGTGGGAGGGTGCCCCTTGGGAGCTGCGTCGCTGCTGTGAAGCTGTCCTCCAGTTCAGGTTGGCAGACAAAGAGCCAGGACTGTGCAGGACGTGTTGGAGGCGTCATGTAACACAGATTCACACGTGAGGCTGCCTACTGGTGAATATGGTGGGGGAAAGACAGGCCCTCTTCCCCTGGAGGCAGGACGTGGTACGTTCTTCCCAATAGTGGAAGTGGGGGCCTGTAGTGATAACTCTGGTTGGGTTACAGCCGCACATCCTGACCTGATTAAAATAAAGGTGACTTTTACAGCAGTTCCTCACAGTGTTTTAGTGGATGGGGTTCCTGTGAGATCTAAGGCAGGAGGAGGGGTCAGGCTTCCCAGCCTATGTTGAAGGGAATTAATTCTCAGATCAGATGCTCCTTACCTACAGGGAAAATCTGCGAATATACACTTAGTACTGGGGGACACTAGTCATTTCTCTACCAGGACTAGCAACATTGACACCAATCCCTCCTGTGAATGATAAAAGTAACACGACCAAGGCCCTGAACAAACCACCTGAACGATCCAGGAAGGAAAAAAGACTTGGAGGGAAGGTGGAACAACATCTATGACGGCGGTAAGTGCCCCAGGGGCAGGGGGGAGAAGGTTATTCACTCAAAAGTGAATCCCATCTTTAAAATCAATTTACAAGGTCCTTGCGTGTCCAGCTCCTGTTTTGGAAGACGTAGGCAGGGATTTCAACTATTAGAATAGAGCAAAGCGTGGGTCCAACTCAAGAGACTAACACAATGATTCTCCCTTGCTCTCCCATTAGGAGGCCCAGATTCCAATATTAGCCATTGGGAGGAGCCCCTGAATAACCACCTCAATGCCTAACTCAACATCAAATAGGTTCAATGCCTTGGAGGCAGGCAATGAGGATAATCAGGATGATCAGGAGAAGTCCTCCCAGTTAGACCCAGATACCATTCACCCACTTCCGGCGGTTTCAAAAATCTCTGGCTGACATCTTTTTGGCCCTCAAGGAGGAGATGAAGAGCAGATTCCCGATCTCCAAGCAGAATCAGGTTGCAATACGGGGTTCCTGTGCAGCCTTAGTTCAGAAACTTGAAGTCTCTGCAAGAACTGATATGTTGGAGCAGAAGATCCCTAATGTAAAGCAGGCCATAGATATGAGTTGTGCAGATGTGAGCCGGTTAGTCATGTAAAATAAGGAGATGAAACACGATCTAGAACGCCTTGAAAAACATTAGCGAAGGAACAATCTTAGACTTATCTATGTTCCTGAAACCGCAGAAGACTCGGACATCAAGGACTTTGTGTTTTTCGTTGTTGCAGGACACGGCTGTAACGAATCAGTCGGATAGCGATCTTTCCTCCGACATCCAGCAGGTACATCGGGATCGTTTTAAGTGGAACCCAGCAAGGCAGAAGCGGAGGAGGATTTTAATCAATATTCTCAAGTATACTACTAAGGAGGCGATTCCCTCTACAGTGTTAAATGAAGGCTCTTTTTCTGCTGGGTCCTATTCGTTTTCAATAAGATCAGATGTTTGCCATGTTACCGCCCAGGAAACAGTGGGGAATGAGGAAAAGGATGGAGGAGTTGCATAAACTCAGTGCCAAAGCTCAGTTAAAATTCCTGGCCTCGCTCCGAACAATGTGAAATAATCAGATGTGTACACTGTTCAGTTGAGGATGTAGATGGTCTGATTGAGGAAATCAGGAAGGGAGCAGGCACGTAGGTGGGAGAGATGGCAAGAGGGTAGGCCCAACACAATGTGTTTCATTGTTTTACCAATGAGAGAAGACTGTTAGGTTTTATGCCTATATTGTCAGGGAGGTTTCCCCAAGGGGGGGTGGGGGTAGGGCACAGGGGTTGGGTGGGGGGCGTAAGGGTGGTTGGGCTTAGGTGCAAGCATAGGCGGAGATTGGTAATGAAATACCTAGAGGAGAGGAGAGCGCATATATGTCTGATCCAAGAAACCCACTTAGACACCTATAAAGGTCGAGCTGCATTTTCAGAATACCCCTGGATAAAGTTTTTTCTACTTTCAGAGCACGCAGTGTATTGCAGGGGTGTTGCTATTTTAATAAAATGGGTGGGGGGGGCTGCATTATTAAATCCTTCAAGTTGATCAATCAAAGAGGTGGATAATTGATACTTTAGATTGTGGAGGGGAAGAGCTAGGGTGTACTGTTTTTTATGGGTCCAACATTGACGATCCCTCCTATCTATCTATTCTTGAACTGAATTTATTGGAAGTTACAACTCCTATCATAGTTGGGGAGATTTTAAAGTTTTATTGGACCTTGTACATGACAGGTCTAATAAAAGATGTCATGATAATGCCCCTCAGGTGTGCCAGACACTAATTAATATGAGTTGTCCCTGTTAGATGTGGAGGTATAAGATGGGAGCCAGACAAGGCTTTACCTTTCACAGTAAAAAGTATGAACATTTCTCAAGGTTAGATTACCTCTTTGCAGACAGGGCCATCATTGAAGCAATAACCACTGTAAATATCCTCCCAGGTCATATCTTGGATCACGCCGTGATCAGTTTTTACCTAGTTGGTTACAGCAGGACCCCCACGCCAAGATGGACACTAAAAAGGGCTATCCGCACAGACTCTGAGATGAGAGAGGTAATAAATCGGGCATGCATGGCTTACTTTGAGGGCAATATTGGATCTACCACCCTAGATGTTGTATGGGATGCCTTTAAGGCACATATCAGAGGGGTGCTACAAAAGCTGTCCTATGTCAAAAATAAGGCTGAACGTCTAAGTTTAAAAGATATGGAGGACAAAGTGGGTTCATTGGAGGCTGATCTGCTTCGGGCCCGTTCGGGGTCTGTCGCTGCAAGGGAGCAGATACATAGACTTCTAGAAGATGTGAGGCAAGACTATAGGATTAAAATAGACCAAAAGTGTAGAGCACAGTGGTATGCCAGGTGTATGCAGAACTTTGAGTATGGGGACAAGGCTGCTGCATTGTTGGTCTGGAAAGCTAGGGCAGATAGATCTAGGAATCTCATCAGTCAATTAGTTGTGAATAACAGAGGGGAGGTCATGCAAACCTGGCTAGTCTCTTTATTACACTTAAACAAAAAAAGAGAGGTCAGGTCAGTCTTAGAACTGCCACAAACCTGGAGCAAAGTTGAGAAAAGTCACACACTCACTCAAGTTGAGTAGGAAGGCCCTCACACACCGACCTAGTCAGTGTCATGCTTCATCACTGGGCCCCACCAAAGAGGCCGAGTGCCTCTTTGGTGTGCTGGGACGCCAGAAAGACTGCGGAGCTGGTTGTGTGGAAAGGGCGTGACGTGAAGGTTACTACAATTAAAAGTGCCTAAAAGGGTATCAAGAAAAAATTATTTTAATGAGTGATCCCTAAGACACAGGTGAAGAGTATTTATGTGTCTGAATTTACGTGCCAAGTTTTTAGGATTGGTTAAATTCAGCTAAATACAATAAGTCAGTCAACATGTTTCTGCCATACGGGTGGTTTCAGTTTACCAAGGCATTCATCAGGACTATACCCCGGCGGTATGGACTCTCTAATCGTCCACACTAACCTGGGGGCGTGAAAGTGAAAAATAAAAAGGGTGAAAAAAGTGCTTAAAAAATTAGAAGAGCAGAACGCTCATTCTAAAGAAAAAGAACTCCGAATTCAGGAGTGTCTCAGCACCTGTAAAGTGAAAATACACAGACAAACATACAAAGACATACAAATAATTAATATACGCCATTGCGATTGATCATAGTGCTCCATAGTTGGTGGCAAACAATGGTGTGCCCACAGTAGACGCTATTTTTAGCACCATCCAAGTAGCCCTGTGGGGATGATAGCGATTAACTCTGGGAAGTGAAGTGCTAGAGGTGTTTTATTAAAACTACAACTGTAGATGTGGGGTTAAAAACACGATGTAACTTCTCCTTAAGGAGGGATCAATGGACCAAAGGTCTGTGACCCCCCTAAGATGGTAATTTGGGTGATATCTCACTTTAAAACAGGGCGCTACTTGCACCATGGGTCTCGGGAGGGGGGTTGGAGCGCACCTGGCACATCCTGAAAAGAAAGAGGTTTGAATGTAAATGCTTCCAAAGCAGGTGGTACTTAGCTCGTTATAGTGGGATACCAGTAGTCCTGTGTCCAAAGTACACTCACGCCCTAAGCGCTCGCACCCCGCTCTGAACCTTTGTATCACCTCAGAACCGGACCCCGACGATGGTAAACGGGGCCGGTGAATGAGCATAAATGTGTTGTTGCTGCCGAGCGCGTAGTTCCGGGTGGGCGTGTCCCTCCCAAACGAGGCTTAAGACGCACACGCCCAGACTGAGGAGGCGCGGCCCGTCTCCAAAGCGAGGCTTGGAAGCGGGAACCTATCGGGGCCATGCCAGGATTTTAGCCGGTGGACTCCTGTAATTATGAGGCTGTATTTTAACAGTACATTGCGGTGTCATGCAGACAACGAGGGCATTTTGGAAAAGAGGTTGCCAAAGGTGTATGATGGCAATAGGTACTTTGTGCGGATTTACAGCCCTGTGTGTGCTGAATTACTGATGTACTCCCTCAGCAGGGTTGCTCCTGCTTATTTGCGCGGAGTGGGAAAGCGAGGGTAATATTGAGGAATTCCTAGGAAGGAATGTCCTTACAGAGGGGTACATGGAAAGGGAAAAAGAAAGAAGACGCACATGTATTCAGAAATTAGGCACATGTTACTAGAATTATTGACATTAATTTAAGGACCCAAGCTATTAGGTTCATGAGAGGACAGTGTTCCACAGGATGTCGTCGTTGAGGCCGAGAGAGTGTCCTTGAATCTCCCTACCTCTCCCTTTGTTGTAATATAGTCTCTTTATTATCCACACTATATAAGGCAGAGATCTCTCCTAGGTCAGAGCTTCTTAAGGCCTGGCTGGATAAGATACAATTGCCTAGTTTAACAACGTTGAGTCATGAGACACTTGAGGCTCCCATGAGTAAGGAGGAGATCTGATTAAGTCTCACTAAAAGTAGGAATGGTAAAGCTGCAGGTACTGATGCCCTTCCCAATGAAATGTATAATCTTTAAAAAAAGGAGATGATACAGATTTTGGAAACCCTGTTCAATTTGATATATAGACAGGGCGGACATGTCCCTAGATCTTGGAAAGAGGCTACAATAGTCCTTATTCTGAAACCGGCCAAAGACCCCACTATGGCTGACTCTTATAGGCCAATCTCCCTGCTGGATGCGGACTATAAGATCTTTATGAGTATTTTAGCGGGGAGATTGGCTAAGTTTGCTTCACAGTTAATACATCCAGACCAGAAGGGTTTTATCCCGAAGATGCATATACAGGAGTAGACTCAACAGCTCATTGGTACCATAGATCTTGCAATTGAACGCTCAGCCCCCTTGGCCGTAGTTGCCTTGGATGCTGCTAAAGCCTTTGATCAAGTGTGTTGGGCGTTCCTTTGGGAGGTCATGAAAGTAATGGGATTCGGCCCTAATGTTTGATATACACATAAGGCGGCCTATGAGGGTGCGTCGTCTAGGATTCTCCTTAATGGCGCATTGACTTCCAGCTTCAGTATAAAGAGGGACTCGGTAGGGTTGCCCTCTTTTACCATGTCTATTCAATATATATATGGAACCTCTGGCTCAACTGCTGAAATCTAATGTTTACATAGTTCCTTTTAGTAAGGTCGCGCTCTACACCGACAACCTATTCATTTATAAGGCTGACCCTGTTATATCCATTCCGAGGGTGGAACATCTTTTAGCGGAATTTGGCTCCCTTTCTGGCTATTCAGTAAATACCTCTAAAACTGAGAAAATGTGTGTTGGAATGTTAAGGACTAAGATGGGAAAGTGAGCCCCAATTTTAGATATCTGGGAATCTCAATAGTAGATGAAATAGATGAGATTCTGTAGCTTAATCTACAAAGGGTTGGTAGAGAAATTGACTATCTATTAGCTAACTGGAGAAACCTCCTGTTAACTATTTTTGGACGTGTACATTTAATAAAAATGGTCATCCTATCTCAATTGACTTACCTCTCCAACGCCATTCCCCTGGGGTTTCCAAAGTAAGGCGTCAACAGGATTCAGGGGAAGGTCATAGATGTTATATGGACCCATAAACGCGCTAGGCACGCCTAAAAAAACGTTGTTGTAGGCTCGACAAAGGAGGATTGGCCCTGCCCAATTTTAATTTGTATTGTGCCGTTTTCCAATTTAAAAACATTTGGATGCTGCTGGCGAAGTCTGACGACTCCACTTGGGGGAATCTCCTTGGGGAGATGGTGAGGCAGTGGAGCATGGAGGGATTCCTGTATAAGTTTGGTGCCCCCAGGTTCTTCAAGAAAGTTTGATTAAAAGTATTAAGATCTGCTCTAAATTTATGGTATAAGGTTAGGAGAAGGGGGGACTTGGGTTACTGTTCAGACTGGCTCCAGTTTGGGAATCGCCGGCACCCTCTTATGCTTAAAACGTGGCCTAAGTCTACCACTTAGAAGGGCGGGTATTACAACATGGATAATCTGGGGACATTGGAGGGAGTGTATCCATAGGATGTCTTTAAAGCAAAGACTGGAAACGACCTGTCTAGATTTAAGTTTATTCAACTGTCCTCCTGGTTCGTGGCCTCAAAAAAGGAAATTGAGGGTGACTGGGAGCTGGGAGCTGGAGCTCTTTCTCCAAGACATAAGACCTCAGAGTAAGGAGGTTGCAAGGTGGTATGAGAAGCTTTTGGAGGTCGAGGAAAAGAAGCTAGGACCTCCTTACTTAGTCTGGAGTGGAACTTTTCATGTGGGAGATATTAAAACGGTTTGCAATAACTCCCTGAAGCTCCTTGTCACACCAGCCAACCTGAAGAGAAACCACTTTTGTACCATTAATCATCTGTACTGAACTCCATCTAAAATTACAAAGTTTGCTCCTCATCCTCCCCCAAGTGTGTAAGGTGTGACTGTTTAAAGCCAAGGATGCTCACATCTTCTTTGAATGCCCCAAGGTGAGTGATTAATGGGGAGGAATAGAACTCGCCCTAAATGGTATCTTTGGCAGGAAGATCAACATAAACACAATGCTAGTTCTTCCTGGATGGGATGAGAAAATAAGCAAGTTGTTGAGGAGACCACATATGGGGTTGCTCTTTTATCTGATTATAATTGCTAGAAGTGAAATATGAATGAAATGGAGAGACCCTCTACCTCCGAAAGGGGACGATTGGGTTAAGGCAGCCATCAAAGTCTGGCGAATTTGATCAGGGCATGGAAAAGGGCCTCACCCCAGATATATGGACTGACTTTTCAAATTGGTGCAGCTCTTTAGATATCGATTACTCATTCCATTGATTACACCAAGGCACCGACAAAGGTGATGGTCCAGTATGGTACCAGGACCTGGGTGAATGCAGCGGGCGGAGAGGTTGATGGTGCGGTTTATTGCAGACCTCTTCTAGTGATATGAGGATAACAAAAAAAATTGAGTGGGTCCCTTTAATTGTTGGGTGAAACCCAGTTTTCCATGGTCTTCGATGAGTGTTTTTGAGTTGGAGTCAATGTGGTGGTCCAGGTGGAAATTGAGGTCTCCAAGTAGGATGTAATTGCTAATATCAAGGGTGACCAATGCGACAAAGCCTATAAGTATCCTTCCCAGGACTTATTTTAAATGATGAGCAGATAATTGTTGCTCACACTTGAGGTTTGTTACGTACCGCACATCCAACCATGCTTTTCTCTGCCTCAATGTGTCTATTGTCATCCCCAGTCAAGGCAATTCAAATGTCTTTGCACCAGTGGCCTATGTGGAGAAGTTTAATCCCAGTAGTGGCCACAGAACCCTTTATTGCACTTGGATTTTGGGGAAACAGGCTGCTAAGTAAATCAGGTTAAGTTACACTTTGTCAGTCTTCATTTTCAACTTCCTCTAGTGCAGTCTCAGACTGCTGAAATATACCCTATTCACAGTCAAAACATTCCAGTAAACAATGAATGCACGAATTGTGGTGGTTTAGACACAATACTGTTGACAATTGACTGCAAGATTATAGCCCCATACCCGAAAATTTCACTTACCACAGGATATCTTGTATTTGGTTCAAACTCTGTTGAATTTGCATCTATAATTAATGAAAAAATAATGTGCAGTCAACAAATAACAGATGATACACATTATATAAATCAATGTAAAAAGCAATTATTTGTTATTGATTGAATCATCAGTATATATGGAAAACTAAACAGCTTTTAATGAGATGTACACTTTTTCAGGAACAAATATATGTTGCTCCTTCAACTATTGTTTCGAATGCCCATTTAGCAATACTAAATCTTTCAATTTCAACAGATTCATAACAATTTTCTTCATAGGTTGCACTATTTTGTGAATTGCCTTCAATCTCAGGTTGTCAAACAGTAAGTGAGATCAGAGATTTACAGGAAGTAAAAAATGTCAGATCCATTAACATGAATACAAGAAAGCATTTATATTTTTTCTACTTTCCTCCAGCAAGCTTAAACATCTTGCAATCCTGTTCCCAAAAAAATAGTCTCCTATTCATGTACATTATGCCCTATCACTTCTTCATAGTGAATATCTTGTGATATTGTCTTCCTATTCTTCTTCAGTGTTAATATATCACGAGTCCCCCAGACTGTGAAATATTTACTTGGCAAAAACTCGACTTTCCAATCCAACTAGTATTAGTACTGCTGCTGCTACTGTGCAACTACAAGGAGTCCAACTAGTGGACCACCAAACCCATGGTGGCAGTGCAGCAACCGCTACACCAGCGGTCCAACCACCTTATTAAGACTTTGGCAGTCGGATCACCATAGGACCGCTGTTACTGCCAGGGATCCCTTATTCCTGGTGGCCTTGCCATGGTCTGAGGCCACAATATGCTGGCAGTGCAGCTGCTGCACAGCTAAGCATGTTATGAGTTTACTGAATGCTCTCCTTTTCATGGCGGTGAGCCCATCATGAATAGGGTGGTGGTGAGGAAACTAAGGGGGCCCTACAGGGGGTGTATTTAGTGGGGCAGATGGTGTGCCCCACTGTCTTTCTACACCCCCAGTTCCTGCATGGCATGGAATTGCCACAGTGGTGCCTTTCTAAGGCTCTCCTATGAGCCTTTGAAAGGCAGCGCTAAGGGCCTGCCACTGCTGGACCACCCGCCCAAGATTACAACTTGTAATCTGGAGGACGGTGGAGTTTGGGTAGGTGGTGTGCCACCCCGCTCCCACACTGCCAAATTCATAATCAGATCCTAAGTCTTCATACCATTCAGACTTGCTACAATGGTGCAATGCCGGGCTACTGACAAAAGATGAATACCTATTTCTGAAGAATGATTTCCCTACCCTACCAATTACCTCATCTCATAAATGGATAAGAATGCTGATTCATCCCCAGGAAGACCTATTATCAGCAAATGGGTGGTTATTCGAGAGCACCTCTAAATAAGTTAATTATTTCTTACAGAAATATGTACACAACCTATCTTCTTACATCAAGGATACACGTTGCTTTTTGAGAAGGATTTATGATGCGCATTGAGGACAGTACTTTGTATTAATGACTTTGGATATAATATCATTGTATACTAGCATAGCCCATACTGATGGGCTCAAGGCTGTTGAATATTTTCTTAGTGCTAGACCTCTAACACTGCTAACTTATTTATTTTTATTTCATTTTAGGAGTGTTATATAGCGCTAGCTGGACCCGAGGGTATCAGAGCGCTTAACAACATGTACAGTCAGATGCAGTTATGCGGTACAGATATTATGATAGTCCATGGAGGATCGAGCCGGATATAGTTCAGATAGGAGCGCGGGCAAGCGTGGAGCGGGTAGGGTGACGATCCTTCTGGACGAGCGTCTAAACCGATTCTATACTTAGCCAGGTCGGAGAGACCGAGAGGTTTCCTGGGTCCAATTCAAAGTTCACCGTCAAGAGAATATGGAAAGATGGAGAGCCGTGACAGGAGCAACCTTGTAATTTATCGTTTCGCTCGAGAGCGGTCTAGGAAGAGGACTTTGAGCAGGTTCTTGAATTTATGTTATGTTATCCTGCATTTCTAAAGCGCACAGTTGCTCAGAGTATCCCGGCGAATTTAGGGAATGAGGGGATCGTTCTGATGTGGGGGGGATGGAGTTCCAGATTTTAGGGGCGTCACCAGCGAAAGATTTGGCTGTGGTATTTTGCTTGCGAGTTTTCAGGGGGATGAGCAATAGAGTGTTGGAGCTCCTGATTTTCCTGGACTGCCGGCTCTTTTGAGTTTAGCGGCTAAGTATTCCGGTTTGCCTGTGTGTAGGGCTTTATGCGTGAGGTAAGCTGTTCTAAAGCTGGCTCGAAGATCCATTGGAAGCCATTTAAGTTCCCTGAGTGCAGGAGAGATGTGGTATATTTTCTTAGTTCCTGTGACCATCCTTTCTGCAGCATTGAAGGTTGTTTTTAGGGGTGCTAGGTGAGATTTTGCTGTTCCGGTCAGAGCTGCGATCCCATAGTCGATTCTGGAGAGCACCAGGGCTTGCATGGCTTGTTGGAGATGTTTAGGAGGAAAGAAGGGTTTTATTTTATATAGTAGTTTCAGGTTGAGAAAGGCACTTTTGGTGGATCTCGAAATGTGTTTTTTCAAGTTCAGTTTCGGGTCTAGGGTAAAACCTAGACATTTTACAGAGTCCGCTGGGGTGAGGGTACCATTGAGGACATCGATGGCTTTCAGCCATTCTTCATTTGGGGGTTTTCGTCTCTGTTGGAGATGACTAGTACTTCAGTTTTCTCTTGGTTGAGTTTCAGGTGGTTGATTGTGAGCCAGTGTTGCACCTCCCTGAGCGTGGTATTTAATCTTCGGATGTCGTTGATGGAGGTGGTTTCCAGATAAAGTTGCGTATCGTCTGCATATAGGTGGAAAGGTATGTTGGAGTTCTTGAGCAGTGTGGTAAGTGGTTCCATGTAGATATTGAAAAGCTGGGGGGAGAGCATTGACCCTTGGGGGAGACCTCTATTAACAGGTTGGAGATCGGACTCGAAGGTTTTGATTTTTATTCTTTGTGAGCGGTTGTGAAGAAAAGAGGAGAACCAGTGGAGGACTGTCTCTTCAAGACCGGCTCTTTCTTGGAGGACCTTAAGGAGCAGAGAGTGATTAACTGTATCGAACGCAGCCGATAAGTCTAGGAGGATGAGAAGGCAGCATTGATCCGAATCCAGTGACTTGTGGAGATCTTCTAGGACATTGATGATTGCCGTTTCTGTGCTGCAGCCTTTTCTGAAGCCAGATTGATGGGGATCTAGGAGATTGATGTTATCCAGGTGATGAGTCAGCTGAAGGAGTACACATCTTTCCAGGATTTTGGACAGAAGGGGTAAGTTTGATACAGGTCTAAAGTTGTTCATATCTTCTGTGTCCAGTCCAGTTTTTTTCAGTAGTGGTGTGACTTGGCCAACTTTGAGACAGTCTGGTACAATTCCAGAGCTCAGAGAGCTGTTAATGATCTTGCACCATATCGGTGCTAGGGTGTGCTTCAGGTCCTTGACCTTACATGGGGGCAGTTGGTCTTGAGCATGGGATGACGGATTAGCCGTGGAGATTAGATTGACTATTTCTGCTTCCTGAATAGGGATGAAGGAGGACCATTGTTTTGGAGAGTTCACGGCGGCAACATCCTTAGTTTAGATTAGCTTTGGCTTTAGATTTGCGCCAAGTGAGAGGTCGATCTTGTCGATTTTGTCCTTGAAGGAGACGGCGAAGTTGTCGCATTGTTCTTTCGATGCCAGTATTGAGGAAGTCGGAGGCTTGGATGTTTGATTCCTGATGATATTGAAGAGTTCTTTGGGACTTTTTTTGCGGTGTTTAGCGCAGAACAGAAGAAAGCTGACTTTTTGTTCTTAATGTGCTTTTTGTAATTCCTGCAGGCTTCATTACGTTGGTCGCGATGGAGGGAGGAGGAATTGTTCCTCCAGGTTCTTTCTGAGGCTAACGTATACACTGATGCTGTAAAGTATGGTACACTGGTGTCTACACAACAAGATTGTAATATTTAATAAACAAGTGTATAGACAAATCAGGGGATCAGCAATGGGCACCTGCTTTGCCCCCAAGTACACTAATTTGCACATGGGCTGGTGGGAGGAGCAGGTGCTCATAGACCAATGTGCTGAGGAATGGGCTTATAATGTGGCTCTGTGGACCTGCTATATTGATGATTTGTTTATTATTTGGAGGGGTTCTACAAGTTCTGCTGGACAATTTGTCAAGAAGATAAATGACAATAGTCTGAATCTGTAATGTTCTATCAGCGCATATGAAATTCATTTTTTGGACTTGACAGCATATGTAAAAAATTGAAGGTTGAACACTAAAGTGTGCATAAAGTCCATAGCCAGCAATACGACATCACATGCCTTGTGTTTCCATCCAGACAAATTAAGATGTAGCATCCCCTAAGCTGAAAATATACACATTAGGCGTAATTGTAGTGATGAGAAGGAGCTGTACAATACACAGAAAGAATTGGCCAATATATTTATCTCAAGGGGATATAAGCAAGAGACCATTCAAAGCTGTTAGTGATAGGGCCAATGCGAGAAAATGGGAGGATCTGTTGTTTTCAAAGAAAGTCCAAAGAAAGAATCTAGGCAATAATATTAAAATGAATACAGAATATTGCACAAAACATCATGCAATTAGAAAAATTCTTATCAAACACTGGCATTTAATTAAACATGATCAAAACATTGGGCAAGTCATGCATAACAGGCCACAAATAACCTTTAGAAGAGCCAAGGCTATGAGACAGAAATACGTGAGTAGTAGCCCTAAGATGAAGATTTCAAGAAATTGGCTAACTGATAATAGCGTTTCTTGCAAATGTCACAAATGTAACGTTTGCAAGTATGGTATTAACAAATCTGAGGTGATATTGTCTTTAACCAATACCCCATTTAAGATATGTGGGGCAATCCGATGCAAGAGTTAAAATATAACAGCATGTAGGGGCTATTAAGAACGAGGATCAAAGTTACCCTGTTGCCTGGCATTTTCAGGAAGTTCTTAACTGTAATGACCAACAGGTAAGATATTTTGTGATTGACTCCGTATCTTTGAGAATAAGAGGTGGCAACAGGGAAAAAACTCAGAAGACTAGAAACCTATTATATGTTGGATTTAAATACAAAATACCAGATGGTCTGAACACTGAAGAAGGATTGTATTTCTAATTTTCCTGATTACTGATTGAAATTCACAGCATTTTGCTGTCATTATTTTGACTGCTTGGGTCAAAATGATTATCAATGCAATAAATGTTTCTGTATGCCACAATTGGCTCACTGGTTATCTATTGGGGTCTTATTTTCAAATTAACCAATTAGCTGACTGTAATATGTTTCCGCATAGGTAGTTCGAATATGGTGCCTTGGGCTGCATCACAAAATGCTAATTATAAGGCTTCATGCTATTAGTGGATATATTTTAGGCTGGTGTTCCAATTACAATATGCCTACTAGGGTATAATACTAATCTGTTATGTAGGGGAATGCAATGAATGTATCGGCTGATATATGTGGTCAATTCAGCGCCGCATAAATGTAAATTGTGGAATTGCAATAGTAGCTCCTTTCATTCATTGGAGGAAAATTGATGTGCATTATTTTGATTTATTTTGTTATAAACATGCTCTCCTATAAGCAGTAATTTACATAGTGGGATATTTTTTCTATGTCGGGCCCGACTTAACGATAATGAATTGGAATGGCTGAATAGAGGGTAATAAATTATTTTTGTTTTATTTGTCAATTCTAGTATTTATTAATTATTGCATTAATTTCTTATGTGCACTTTATATTAATGGAGACAGGTTCATTTGAAGCATTTCTTCTTTTTTCAGCGTGCTAATCATGTGATAGCTTAAATAACACTTTTGAAATGACACTTGTTATGTGATCAAGGCCATTGCATTGGCCAAAACGCTTATGTTGGCATAATAAATAGAATTATACACAGCTCTAGCAGTGTTGGGCAGTAAGTTTGTGTTGGCACGACCCTGTATAGGAGGGTGCTCACATCTTGGTCTGGTGTGAGAACTGTATTAGCATGCATGCGGTACAGCAGGGTCTCTAATATAAACATTCTCATTTTATTACTCTTAAATATTTGTGAACCCACGTAGTAATCAAAGTCAAGGGTTCCTTCCATAAGTGCTACTTGTCTCAGCTGCTAATGGCCTATACTCTGAGATGGATTCACAGTAGTTACTGCGTACATTAAAACACATATCTAGAATGGGCAGGTCGCAAATCAGAACAGCTCATTTAACCAAGGACACATACCAGCATATAAATTCATAATCATTCTGACCTGATGACTCACTCGCCCTCACAATGGGTGAGGAGACCATTTGTTAGACAGCAAGACAGCTCAGTGAGTTAAAGCTTGCCTCTGACATCTGTTGTGACCTGCAGGCCATGGGACTGAATTGACTAGTGTCCAATTAGATACTATTAACATCTGTTATTCATAGAGCTTACAAGTGATTGAAGTGCTGTATAAAATGCCATATTACTGTCATCTCCACCTTCCTCAGTAAGGCGAGGTGCACCTTCCCTGCAGTCCCTAGTGGTAACTCAGTAGTGTCCTGAACCTTTTTTATGGTTTGAAGGTAATCAGCAGGGAGGTCACACAGAACCGCTCGCTGGTACATGCTTTATGTTTATGCTTTACGACGCAGTAATGAACGACAAGGCCCTCAACTCGATCCGCTCCTTCCCCTCTGGCAGAATGCAGCGGGTCCGACTCCCCCCTTTCCTTTCGGACCCTACACTGACCACCTGCGGAGTTCCCCGGGGCTCATCCATCAATCAGCCTGACGCTCTTCAATGTCTACATGGCTCCACTCGCCCCCATCTTCAGAACCTACGGACTCAACTTTGTGTCATACGCAGACGACACCTAACTCAAACCGTCCCTATCCAACGAACCCAACACCGCCAGACACAACTTCCGAGACGGCATGGAAGCCGTTGCCAAAGGAATGAAAAATAGCTGCCTACAACTAAACACCAACAAAACAGAAGTACTCATCATGGGCCCAAACTCCGACGCCTGGACAACACTTGTTGGCCCCCGCCCTCAGAAACCCACCATCCCCTACGGACCGCGCACGCAACCTGGGAATCATCCTGGACTCCGAGCTCAAAATGGACCGCCAGATCAACTCCGTCTCGTTTTCCTGCTTCTTCATCCTCCGCCTCCTTCGTAAGACCTACAAACACAGAAAGACAGTCACTCACGCCCTGGTCACCAGCAGACTCGACTACGGCAACGCACTCTACGCCGGAATTAACAAAAACCTCACCCGCAAGCTATAGAACATCCAGAACACCGCTGCAAGACTGGTCCTCAACCTGCCAAAACACTGCCACATCTCCCAGTACCTGCGCACACTCCACTGGCTCCCTGTCGAGGCGAGAATCCCCATCAAGATACTCAACCTACACATACAAGGCCCTCCACAGCACCGGACCAGCATACCTGAACAGCCGACTCAAATTACACGCACCCCAAAGGACCCTACGATCAGCCCAGCTCTCCTACGCCGTAGTCCTGCGCACCAGAAAGACTAGATCAGGAGGCCACTCGTTCTCCTTCCTCGCAGCCAAAGGCTGGAGCACCCTTCCGCTCCACCTCAGACAGACAACATCGCTCTTCATCTTCGCAAGAAACCTCAAAACCTGGCTCTTTTACAGAGCCCCTCTTTAATGAAATGGAACCTGCACCCCTCTAGCCCTCGCACCTTGAGACCCTCATGGGTGAGTAGTCGCGCTCAACAAACTCCTGATTGATTGATTGTTTGGTACAGAGCCAGGAAGCCAGCATGTACCTAGCTGAGGCATAGGTCGTGGGTAGAGTCCAATTCCAATCTAAAGTGCTACTGGCCTATTTCCCTTATTTCATACAGTGGGGTTGTGGCCGTATAAGATGTGACCCCCAGAATATCATCCAGTTACAGCCTACATAGGAAAGGGTAAGGTCCCATTCCTCTTACTCTTCTACTTTTCCTAGGCCAGGTCCATCTTGTAGATGGGATGGGAACCAGGATTACCTGAGGAATCTACCAGATGTTGGTGTGGTTTTATGCCTGACCATGTAGTAGTTAGGTCACCAAGGGTCAAGTCCACCTTTCAGGAGGCGCCTCTCCTGGATTGAGGTCCTTCAGTAGGTAGACCTTCTTTCTCCTACTCTCAATGCTGGGAAAGCAGGACAAGGCTTTGGAAGGCTTCCCAAGAAGCAGGTCACTGACACGCACTCCTGGTCTTAAGAAGAACAGCTTGTCAGAACCTTTCAGAGTACTCATTAACATTCACTTTGGGTATTACTCTGGGTGTACACACTCAATAAGCTTCCAACTTCCAGCAATACAGTAATTCTTGGCCCACTCGAACCATAAATACCCTGTTACTTCACAGATACGTTTGTAAGAAATCCTTCCAAGCTCACTAACATGGCTGCCTCACAGGCTTGTAGAATTGGAGCAACTGTTGCAGATTCACGCAGTTAGGAGGAAGTGACTATAAATATCTACCTCCACTTAGGAGTATTCTGCCACAAGTTCAAGCACATTGTATATACCTGTGAACTTCAGGCCTAAGGCCAGCGTCCTAATTATGGCTGAAGCCCTGGAAAAAGCTGTTGTAGCACACCCTCCTACCATCTTGAATTAAATGAGGTTGCTGATTGACTTCTAATCTGGCTTTTCCATCATCATAACACTGAAGATCACCATTACGGTTAGCAGGGAGGAAGTGCAAGTGATTAGGGTCATGAGTGAGTCTTTTGCAACCTTGAGAACCAAACTATGCAAAATGTTCAAGTTTGTTAAAATTATTTTTGATAATTAGTGTTTTAAATGATGCATAGGGTCATAACCAATGAACTACTGATATTGCACCTGAAAAGGTTTACCCAGGTCACATAGAAGTGTGAATAATGCAATGAATAGTATTGCAACATTTTCGTGATATGTGCTATTATTATTTTTAATGGGTGTAGTTTCTAGTGCTCTATTCAACTTCTCCTAATCATCTCCCCTCCCAATCAATTTCCCCCTGCTAAGCCATCTCTCCTCTTGTTTCTGTGGAACATCAAGTGAATGATGTCAAAGTATTAGCAATATACATTTTCTAGAAAATATATATTGTGAAGAAGCATTTGATTTGTATTAAACATTTTCGGAGTGCAGTTGCTGAGGAAGGTACAAAAATATTTATTTTACTTTAAGAAATGGGCTAGTGCTAAATAATTGCATAGTTTTTAATTACTACATTGTTGTTTCTGATTTGCCAATGCAACCTTAACCATGATCAATCCATCCTGAATTTGCAGAATCTATTGATAGCTTGTGTGATTTGTCTGTAAAACCATTGGGGTTCTATCTTTCCTGGGATTCTTTTACCATTTTCCTTGTAAGCAACATGTAATGCTGTCAGTGCCTTTTATGAGTTGATACTTATAACTTTTGCCTAGATTTTGACTAACTAGGGATTATGTTGTTTTATGATTTTAACATTTATCTGTACTTCTATAAATGGGCATTATGCAAAAATTCATACATTTTTCTCTGTACCACATTTTGACTATTCTGTAATAAATATACGTTTTGCTCAATTTGTGATCTAGAACTCAGTCCTTTATTCTTTACTTTGTTAACCTCTGCCTAATTGTGTTTTCCTGATGAGGAGTGTAGCCTCTAACTGCTGGACCAACTGGGGACATTGGAGACAAATTATTTTTGGTATATATTGGCGTGATCAAATATTGGGGTTCAGATGATTTTTGGGGTTGGCTCCCAAAGCATACTTTTATCACTTGAACATTGCATTCTATTTTGGCAGCTGAGAAAGTCTATGGACATTAACGGTACTGCACTGAAATAAAGGATGGTTCTCCACTATAACCCTCACGGTGGGAATTAACTACTCATAAATTGAGCCAGATCAGAGGGAAGAGGACGCAGCTCATATGCATCAGTGCAAGGCTCTTGTCACAGCTTATGGATAGGCATTGAAGTAAATGGTTATTTGCCTTCTTTGCGGAAACTCCACATCCTTAGATTTGTAAGTGTTCTGTGCTTAGTCCCATTCAAATGCTGGTCTTCAAAGGGTAATTATGAATTAATTTCAATGATGTAGTTAGTCATGCACACACCAGTTTGTCAATCCATGCACTCACTCAGCAATTCATCCATTTATTATCCATTTACTCACTCTTCCATTCCCCTAGTCATGCACTCACTCACCTCTTCATCCATCTTTCTTTCATTTCCGAACTCACCTTCCCATAACACAATATCAACACGACAATCAATGAAAATGAAACCTTTCACTGAAAAAGCAAGACTTTGTAAATGCTTGGTTAATTCTTGGTATGCCATGAGTATAATATTCTTGTTGTAGTATACAATACAATCTACGCAGGAGTTGTAGGTTTGCAAGCAACAAAAGGTAAACCAGTATATATCGAGTTACTGGTAATGTTATTCAAACTTATCACTGTGACCATTAAGGCACTTTAAGTGTAATTTAAAGTGTGGTAAACACCATAAACCTACATATGTGCGATTTGATCACAATTTTGATTTCTCTGCCCTATTCAGAGTCGGAGGAATCATTTAAGGCCTGCTATAGGCTTTGGCGGACAGAGGTATTTTACTTTCGCTATAGCGACGGTCCACTGTCAACCAAATTTAGGGATGTCTGCCGGTCCAGGGGACACCTCTAAGCATTGGTCAAAACTACTATGACAGTGTTTCCTGTCAATGTATTAACTGTTTGACTGGCGATACCAACAAACTGACTGTACCGTTCATCAAACTTTTAACTTGTTTAACATTTTCAAAAATAAAATCCAAAAGCAGGATTTTGTTGTTGAAACTGCAAAAAATAATGACTCTCATACCAAGGGCGTTGTAACTCATGAGTTAAGGGTCATTTTCAAGTATTCACTGTCCTTACTGTCAGGTTTTTGTAGTAAGGGGCAGTAAAAACTGACCATTTACGTCCAGCTCTAAATTGGGTAGGAGGTAGAATTGCCAAGCGTCCGATTGCTCTTCCTCTGTCAGGCCGTCAGAGGAGTATGTCACAGAGATACGAAGTATTCTCAGTCACTGACATACTTAAGGTTCAGTTGTAGGCAGGGGAAACCCAATAAACCCTTATAGGCTTGGGCAAAATGCAATTCAAAACAAAAGGTGCTACAAGGGATTTGTTTATAAATTGTTTGGTCTAAGCTCTGAGTTGTACCATAGTAACACACTCAACAGTATCCACAGGATAACGAAATTGCTTTAAATGGATAAATAAATTAATGGAAGGTCAGAAGAAAAACAGAGCAGGGGAATGTTATATTTCAAAAAAATCTTTACTGAAAACAAGTTGTGGGAGATAAATGTACAAATTAATTATAGCAAAAAATCATGAACAAAGATTGACAACAATTTATCTACAGTTCATGACTTAACACATCAGCTCCTTATTGATAAAGAAAAAACAACCCAAAATGATCAATTAAATGTGGTTGTGAATTCGTGTTATGAAACAACATTAGAGGAGTTGATGGAGTGTCGACGTTTCCGTCTCGGTTGCAGATGTCAAGAAGACCATCATCAGGACGATGACTATTAAATTGCTGAACCAAAGACTCCCTTGGGGTAAGAAAGGATGGGCCTCCTTTAGTTGGCTGTCAGATTTTGATGTAACCTCAATAAAGTTCTTGAAAAAAATGCGAACCGCCTCAGTTGGTTGCGTTAGGTGAATGAAAACACCAGGGGTGTGGAACGCTGTTTTATTCTGTGCGTTCTCTTAGTTTGTTGTTCAACACGAGTTAATATATTAGAAGTGTTGGACGTGGATCGAATCTGTTGGTTATTTTTACTGAGGTTTGATACGATACTGATAGCGACTCCTCGATCGGCAAAACGACGTGTCGTGGCTCAATGGTCATTCAGAACCTGACAGATTCGATCCACGTCCAACACTTCTAATATATTAACTCGTGTTGAACAACAAACTAAGAGAACGCACAGAATAAAACAGCGTTCCACACCCCTGGTGTTTTCATTCACCTAACGCAACCAACTGAGGCGGTTTGCATTTCTTTCAAGAACTTTATTGAGGTTACATCAAAATCTGACAGCCAACTAAAGGAGGCCCATCCTTTCTTACC
The DNA here is from genome assembly GCF_964263255.1 of Lissotriton vulgaris. Lineage (NCBI taxonomy): Eukaryota > Metazoa > Chordata > Amphibia > Caudata > Salamandridae > Lissotriton > Lissotriton vulgaris. The sequence goes on along the minus strand of NC_141696.1, from coordinate 511,801,548 downwards.
CCAAGGGAGTCTTTGCTTCAGCAATTTAATAGTCATCGTCCTGATGATGGTATTCTTGACATCTGCAACCGAGACCGAAACGTCGACACTCCATCAACTCCTCTAATGTTGTTTCATAACACGAATTCACAACCACATTTAATTGATCATTTTGGGTTGTTTTTTCTTTATCAATAAGGAGCTGATGTGTTAAGTCATGAACTGTAGATAAATTGTTGTCAATCTTTGTTCATGATTTTTTGCTATAATTAATTTGTACATTTATCTGCCACAACTTGTTTTCAGTAAAGATTTTTTGAAATATAACATTCCCCTGCTCTGTTTTTCTTCTGACCTTCCATTAATTTATTTATCCATTTAAAGCAATTTCGTTATCCTGTGGATACTGTTGAGTGTGTTACTATGGTACAACTCAGAGCTTAGACCAAACAATTTATAAACAAATCCCTTGTAGCACCTTTTGTTTTGAATTATACTTAAGGTTCAGGCTCAACCATCTGTAAATCAGGCGAGTGGACGTAGAGTTTGGTACAGAGGGTATTCAGTCGCTGTTGCAATGGAGTACCCTTTCCACCAAACACTACATCAACCCCTTAGTTTTTTATTCAGAGCTCAGCTAGATCTGCTATTCAAAATGACCTGGTGGCCCATTCTCTCCTGAGACACTGGCCTGTGAGTGTCATAAGACCGGTTCTATTTTGGTCTTCTGATGTTGACCCATTCTGCTTGGGTCTGCTTTGTGAAGGATTGGGGTTCCGGGCAGACATAAAACAGCAGTGACCCCACACATGCTGAGGAAAACCGCTGATCATGCCAGTGAGAGAGCGCAAAACTGAGAAAAATGTATAAGTGCACCATATTCACTAGTTAGATGCATGAAATAGCTAAAGCACGTAGAAGTGTCGAAATTACATAGAATTACATATACTTACGAGTGTTTAATCAATGTAGAGTGCATATTATAGAGTGTGAAGCTAAAATAGTAATGTTTAGAAATGTTAGAGTGCTGTTAAGACTCCATGTTATGTGACTGTTACAGAAGAAAATGTAATGCTGCTAAACGTAGAAACGCAGGCCTCATGGCAATGTATGAAGAACGAAAACATGCTTTTGCAGTTCACATTTAATGGATTATTACTTTTACTGCTATTTTAGAATATTATTGATCATGCGTTAGAAATCATGTTTGTAGAAGTGTTTCGTATAATCGAAGTGTATTAAGTAGAATCATATTAGTTTAGTTTTAAGAAATAAAGGTTCACGGAGTGCAGGCCTCTTGCAAAGTAATTTAGTAGGCCTGGAAAGATAAAGTTGCTTCTTTGATCTGCACGTGTTAGTTAGAATTAAGTCTCGTTAAGCATAAATTGTCATTCTTGGTAGAAGTTTTATGGCTCGAAACAGATAACTGGAGGTTGGAATTTGGGGCCCTATTCATGGGTGTCTGTTTGCAGGTGTGAGGGGGTTCCAATCAAGAGAGTGATGAATAGAGCTCTGTCTGGGGAGACAGGCACAGGCCTGGAGGAGGTTCCAAGAATGTAATGGGGGGTACCGGCGAGCGGAGAAGAAGCCTGGGAAGCAAGGTCAACGCTAACAAGAGGCCCAGAGGAGTATCAGTATGGAAGAAACCAGAATCGAAACCACGTGAGATGTGTACGTGAGGGGCGTCTCTGAGGGGCGTTTCAACTGCAATTGTGATTTTGTATTAGGGACAGCACCCTGGGGTGGAGTTAGAGCAGATGGCCTGAGGACCCTTAGAGAGCGGATGGGTAGGCAGAGAGGGCATGACTGCAATGCACAGAATTACATCAGAGACTAAGGGAAAGTGAGTGAACTTCTTTGGAAGTCACCACTGCTGACACCTTTTTAACTCAAGGGTTTTGTTAAGTAGGGATGTCACTTAGTTCAGTGCAGGGACAGCCTAACCTGATTCTTTTCCTTTTGTAAATGGCGCTCCAGTTACATCTTGTGTCAATTCTTGCAAACCTGTTAATTTTTGAATTGGCTTTAGTTGTATTTTTCTGTCGACTAAGATCGTTCAGAGAATTCATGTTTGTATTGGTGCCAGTATACCTCTTGAACCTTATATTGAGATGCTTGTATCTACAATTATCTTTGGCTTTATAATAAACCTTTAAAACTGATTCGTGGTAAGTGGTTCTTCAGAGTTGTGCCAATCATTGGTTTGATTAACCTGGTAGTAGATTGCTCTTACTCTATGACAGGCAACAAAGATTCAGTCGACCTGATTGGGGATTTAGATCTAGAGTGATCAGATAAGAGATCAAAAATCCCGCCTTCCCAGTTGGTAGCTATAGAGGATGGTTGCCTTCTTGAGGAAGGTGATCTAGACTAGGTTAAGATTACCCCGAGGCCCCTAGAGATCGAGAGATGACCAGCAGAAGAATCACCTGCCGAAGAAGGTGCTGACGGTGCGGGAGAGAAAAGCAGCAGAGTCGGTCGAGAGTGAGTATAAAGGCTCATGCGTTGTCAGATTGCGGTATTTTGTGTTGTATTTGTGTTGTAATGTCATACGGAGTTGAATGCCTGTAGTGTGACTGAGGCAGGGTTGTGAGCGCGCGCAACCTGGTGAAAATCTTAAGTTCAGAGAAGAGCTTAAGTGGTTCGGGTGTATCGGACATCCAGAGTAGTTGTCAACCGTTGTGAAGGGGGTCATGAGGTACCATTGATTGCCCGCAGGACCGTGATAGGGGGAATGCAAGAGTGAGTGTATGAGTAACGGACGCTGGTCGGAAGTTACTGTGTGTAAGTAACCTATCAGTTAAGGCGATTGTCTGGACGGTTACCGAAAGACATTTCGTCAGTTGAGGTGACAATTACAGTTAGACTGTGGGCGTACAGTCAAGAAAGGTGATCGCTTGGTCAGAAGTAATCATTTTTCAGAGTATGAATGGGACGCATGCATGACCGGGACGCGAGCTGAGAAAGACGGGGAACTGCTGCAAAGGGGACGAGTGACGTCAGAGAGAGCCGCGCTGTGATAGGCCAGTTGGTGTAAGACCGCGCTGGGATAGGCCGGTTGTCAAGAGCCGCGCTGTGATAGGCCAGTTAGCAAAAACCGCGCTAGGATTGGTGGATTGTCATCAGGAAGTAAACAAACGTAGCGAAGTAGAAAATTGTGAATTTGATCATGAAGTATTTTAAGCGCTTGAGAGCGATCTTTAAGAGAGAAAAGAGAGAATCGGTCGACGGGGAAGAGGCCCCTTCGGAGGGTACACCAGCTTATTATATGGCTACGAATGTTGGGCTGCATACTATACTGTGGATTTCAGAGTGGAGTAAGATTACAGAGGGGAATGAGGAATTGACGTTCCCGAAATACGGAACGTTTAGACTAGAAGCATTACACCAGTTAAAAGCAGTTATGACCGCAACGAGACCTCTGCCCAGACCAACACAGTTCGAAGCCCTTAATGCGTGGTTTAGGGCGGCGTACGACCGGAGCCTGAACAGGCGTCAAGAAAGAGTGAGACGATCGGTAAGAGCAGTGCAGGATGCCAAATGGGATGAGGAAGCTAAAAAGTGGAGAGTGCAGAGAATCGAAGTAGATAAATTGTATCCAGTAATAGAAGTCACAGGAGACAAAAAACCACCAGAGGAGGATGATGAGAGCGAGACAGAGGACAGTCTGATAAATAGGTTGTTGATGGACAGACCGCCTCCGTACAATAGAGAAATGGAAAGTGCCGAGCTCCAAAGAGGGGAAGGGGCTGGTACAGGGGAGTATAGACCACCTCCTATAGCAGAGAGAGAATACGCCAAAGGTGAGGAAATATCTCAGCCTGATCCAGTACAGAGGGTAGTCGGAAGGTTTGTGGTACAAAGGGTGCCAGAAATGGAGCGTGCTAAGTCTTACCAATTGCCAGACGCTCTCCAAGTACCTGTTACTATAGGTCCAATAGTATCGATTTACGACCCAGAGAAAGCACGGGAAGAGGAACAGGCACGGTTGGACAGGGAGAGAGCAGAAATGGAGAACAGGAACAACATGATTAATTCTCAAAGGCAGTTGTCAGGACCAAGAGATTGGAGCACCCCATTAAATCAAACAGGGGATCCCATAATAGATCAGGGGGGTCTGAGAGGACCGATGGATCTAAGGGGACCACGGCCGAAGTCCTTTAAGGAATTGAGGGCTGACTTGAGAGAGTGGAACGCTAGTGTGGGAACCCAGAGTAATAGGTCAGGAGCGGAAGATGAATGGGGAAGTCGAGGTGGCGGAATGTTGTCTCACTGTGGGGCTAGCGAAAGCGGCCAGGAGTGCAACAACAAAAGTCAAGAGAATAGAGGGTCTACATGTCATTCCCTTAATGGAAATGGACAGGAGCAAGAGCATAGAAGTGCAGAATGTGGAAGGGTGTCTCGTCTCATTCACAGCGAGGGAGACCGAAGGACACAAGAGTACCGTGATAGTTTTAAGTGCACTCACCATGCACCTGGCGATAATAGACAACACTGGGATCGCGGGAACATGGGGAGTTGCGAAGGGCCTTACCATGTGTTGAGCGATACAAGGCAGCAAGGGAATTGTGAAAGCAGGGAGGACAATGGAAGGTCCTATCATGCATTCAAGGAGACTGAGCAGAACAGACAAAGTGGGACTGTGGGAAATAGAGTATCATTTCATCACATGCCAAGAGGGGATGGAACTGCATGGGACCTCGAAAGATGGGAACATGGGAGGACTCCCCATAACTCGCCTGAGCCCAGGCGTAGGGCTCAGAGCTGGGATGGGAGAGATGCAAATGGACCCTCTAAGAATGACACACTGAAAGCTGAGATAAAGGCAAAAAGGTTAGACGTAGCCAGTTTAAAATCAGATCTAGATGAAATAATAGATAGTACGTTGCCTTTGGAGAGGATTGACATGTACGAGCAAGATGAGGTATTGTTTATAGCAAAGGATGTTACTCGGAAGGCGAGAGCAGTACATGAGAAATTATCTGAATTAGCAGACAAGTACATGGTAGACTTGTCGAGAACAAAGGCATTACAGGGTAACCACAGGTTGCATTATTCAGATCAGGACCTCGAAGAGAGGAGAACAATCGGATTAAAAACACACATCAGAGAACTGATTACAGGGATAAGGACATGGAGAGATCTGGATAAGTGGGAAGAAAGATGGTCTAAGAAAGGGACCGTTAGGCGGAGCACAATTGGGATGTCCCCCGAGGGAGGGCTACAGAGAATGGAAGCTTACCCTTTGTGAGAAATAGCGAATGGGAGCTATGTGCATGTGCCATGGAGTAGGGGAGATTTAGCTGCATTTACCAATTCCTTTCCTAAATTGAGAGAGAACCCCGTGGAGTGGTATAAGCAGGTAGAGATATTCGTAAAAATCTCTAAAGTACTGTGGATTGATTTGAACACCCTATTTGATATCGTAGTCCCAGGGGACTTATGGACTGCATGTAAGGTTAGTGTAGAATGGCCCACATCTGAACCAGAGAGGGATGCTCAGACCAATGGACCGTCTGAAAGAGTCATGGAGAAGTACGAAAGGGTGATAACATGGTTGAAAGACAAGGTGCCACCGCAGGACATAGATTGGGTGAAGATAGACCGAACTAGGCAGGAACCCAAGGAGACAGTCCATGAATATTATGAGAGATTACTGAAGACTTTTAAACAGTACAGTGGACTAGATGTAATGGATCCCAAAGATATAGGACAGTTTGTATCAAAATTCGTTTTGGGATTGAGACCTGATATTTGCTTGATGATACAGCAACATTTAATTTGTTGGCAAAATAAGCCGTTGGATGAAATTCTGAGATATGCAAGGTATTGTAGTGATGAAATTGATTCTAAAGCAAAAAAACTTAAGGAGAAGCTGATGTTGGTTCAGATGCAGTCGGCTGGAAAGGGTGGACAACAGCCACAGGGAATGGGGACCCTGGGAAGGAGGTCGAATAATCAGAATAGGGACAATGAGGAAAATCCTAGACCTAGAGTAGACCTGGCTACCTTGAAAAAGACGACAAAGTGTCACCAGTGTCACCAGGTGGGACATTGGAAACGCGAGTGTCCCTATAACCCTGAAAATGGAGAACTAGAAATAGAGGAAGAGGAAGTTCAGAGCAGTTCGGTAAAGGAGACAATGATACCCAAGGGTAAGGTGGTCAAAGGGGGGACCCCGGCTCCTCGAGCCCAGTTCCCTCAACCACCCAGAATTACGACAGGAGGAAAGACATATAGACAGATGCCTCTTTTCATAGGTGGAGAGGAGTGTTATTACGTTGATCCGTTGACTGGACAGCGCGTGAGTAACACGGAGGACTGTACCCTCGGGGCAGTTCTAGAGGTGGACCAAAGGGGACCATATGTAGAGGCTGAAGTAGCAGGGTGTCCTACGCCCTTCTTGGTGGACACGGGAGCCACTCGATCCACTTTAAAATCAGCAGTGGTTCCGGACCTGCCAATGTCGGGCGAAACCATTCAAGTGGTAGGAGTCGCAAATAGAAGAATAACTAGTCCTTTGACGGAGCCAGTGTTAGTGAAAATAGGGAAATACAGTGATGAGCACCAGTTTGTGGTCTGTGACTCCAGCCCTGTGTGTCTGTTGGGAAGAGACCTATTGTGCAAACTAAATTGTACGATATATTGCACCCCACAGGGAGTGGAAGTACAGACTAACGATGATGATGCCGATTTTAAGGTTGCGAACTCAAGGGTATGTGTGGAGCTGTATCCTACCTTGACAGTGGAAGAGCTTCCATGGGACCTAAGAGATACGGTGTCATCGGAAGTGTGGGATTTCACTGGGGAGGAGATAGGACTGATCAAAGGAGTGGAGCCAGTGAAAATAATGGTAAAACCAAATGCCGAATATCCAAGAACGCCACAATACAAACTGACCCCGGAGACGATTGCAGGGATAAAGCCCGTGATTGACTCCATGATTAAGCAGGGAATACTGAAGGAAATCGTGGGTAGTCCATGTAACTCCCCGATTATGGGTTTGCAGAAACCTAGTGGGAAATTCAGAATAGTGCAGGACCTACGAAAGATTAATAATATAGTTGTTTCATGTTGTCCAGTGGTACCGAATCCATCAGTGATATTGTTTCAGATACCATTCCAAGCTGAGTGGTTCACAGTGATAGACCTTTGCCAGGCCTTCTTTTCAATTCCATTAGATGAAGAGAGCCAATTTCTTTTCGCTTTTAAGCTGGAAAATCGCGTATTAACATGGTGTTGTATCTCACAGGAGTATACAGAAAGCCCATCGATTTTTAACCAGCTGCTGAAGAAGAATCTTGAAAGTCTAGTACTGCCACAGAACTCGGTTCTAGTCCAGTACATAGACGACCTACTTGTTGCGTCAGAAACAGAGGAAGCTTGTAAAATAGACACCATCACCTTGCTGAACCATCTAGCTGAGAACGGACACAAGGTGTCACCGAGCAAGTTACAGTACTGTCTGACGGAAGTACAGTACTTGGGTCACAGGATTGAAAAAGGGAAACGGAAGGTGTCATCAGACAGGATAAAGGCGATCATGAAAATGAATTCGCCCACGACACAGAGAGAGGTCAGGATGTTCCTAGGAATGGTTGGTTATTGCCGACAGTGGATAGCTAACTTTTCACTGAAGGCAAAGCCTTTACAGAAATTGACGCACAAGGAGGTGAGTGATCCGGTACCATGGGACAAGGACTGTTTGATGGCATTCTTGCAGCTGAGAGAGGACTTGTGTCGTGCTCCTGCCCTGGGAATGCCGCATTACGAAAAACCATTCTTACTTTACTGCTGTGAAAGAGAAGGTTGTGCTTTGTCAGTTCTGGCCCAAATCCATGGAAGTGCCCGTAGACCAGTTGCATACTTCTCGGCTACGTTAGATCCAGTAGCCGCAGCGTTGCCCGGATGTCTCAAATCCGTTGCTGCAACGGGTGTCAGCATTGAAAGGTGCGAAAGTATAGTCATGGGACACCAGTTAGTGGTGTATGTACCACATTCTGTGGAACTGTTGATGACCAGGACCAAGACACAGCATCTGACAAATAACAGGCTCACGCGCTACGAGCAAGTCATTCTTGCCGCGGAGAACGTGACCCTTAAGAGATGCTCTGTTTTGAATCCTGCCACTTTGATGCCACTTCCAAATGACATAGAAGATGGAGAATGTGAAGATCACGATTGCCTTGATGTGACTGAACTATGCACCAAACCAAGACCAGATATTGTAGATGAGCTGTTGGCTGACCCTGATGAAATTTACTTTGTTGATGGCTCATGTGTAAGAGACAATATCGGTCAGTTGAGAGCAGCTTATGCTGTTTGTACCATTACTGGAGTTGTGGAAGCCGCTTGCCTGGAAGGAGTACACTCCGCTCAGGTAGCTGAAATCATTGCATTGACCCGTGCCTGTATAGCAGGCAGCAAAATTCGAGTCACCATTTACACCGACAGCCAATATGGTTTCGGGGTAGTTCATGACTATGGGCAATTATGGTCTCAAAGAGGTTATATGACTTCTTCAGGATCACCTATTCGAAATGGGGAATTTGTACGATTGTTGTTAGAAGCATTACAAGGTCTGGCAGCTATTGCCGTTGTTAAATGTTCAGCCCATACCAAAGGAACTGATTTTGTGTCTCAGGGAAACAGATACGCAGACGAAGTTGCACGTTATTGTGCAGAGCAAGGATACTCTTTTACAGAGGTAGAAGTGGGAGGGACACAGGAAAATACAGAGTTAACAATGATGTTGGAAACTGTAGACACCTGGGACGATTTAAAGGGCATACAAGCGAATGCAACAGATTTTGAGAAAAAGACATGGGAAACTGCAGGTTGTGTAAAAAGTGAAATGGACTTTTGGGTTTCAGCAGATGGAAGGGCAGTGTTACCGAATGAGTTAGTGAGTCCTGTGGCCAGACAGATACATGGTCCAGTACATCTAGGTAGGGATGCTATGCTTCGGGTATTTAGACAAACGTGGTATAACCCCAAGTTTAGAGTAGCCGCAGAAGCAGTGTGCCAGCGATGTGTGACCTGCCAACAGCTGAACATAGGAAAGAGAACACCAGTCACGTTGAGTCACATAGGGAGGTCTGGGGGTCCGTTCAATCGGATGCAACTAGACTTCATTGAAATGCCAAGATGCAACCGCCTCAGATACGTTCTGGTGGTTGTCTGCATATTTTCCAGATGGGTCGAGGCTTACCCTACACGCAGGTGTGACACACTCACAGTAGCAAAGTTATTGCTTAGGGAGTTAATACCGCGCTTCGGGGTGCCGGCCTCTTTGGAATCAGATAGGGGAACACACCAGACAGGAGAACTGGTCTCTCTCCTCATGAAGTGTTAATGGGGAGGGCTATGAGACTGCCATCAGTTCCAACAGCAGCTTTGTTGAATATCACAGATGATCTGATCCTGGATTATTGCAAGGGACTTTCTGACGCCATTCATTCTGTGTCTCTTCAGGTGCAGGCTGCTGAAATCCCGTCATCTCAAGACCTGTGCCACGACCTGTGCCCTGGGGATTGGGTCGTGGTGAAGAAACACGTCAGAAAGAATTGCTTAGACGTGCGCTGGCGAGGGCCCTACCAAATCATCTTAACATCGAATACTGCTGTTAAGGTCGGAGGGCTGCCCAATTGGATACACGCCTCCCATACGCGGAGAGTTCCAGCACCCCTGGAAGAAACAGCTCCTCTCTCGGATGAAAATCCAGCTGTGGACGAAGAATCCATATAGGGGACCAGCCAAGCTGTGAGGGTGTCGGAGGAAGCTGGGAGCGTGTTAGACCAAGTGGAAGAAGGGCAAGACGACAGTGAAACTGACGTTGCCACAGAGGGAGAAAATAGCTGTGAATACGAAACAGACACTGATCAAGCTGCAAGTGATCAAGAGTCGAGTGTGAGGACAAGGGGCAGGAGATCGAGGCGTGGAGAGACCAGTTGGCCTGAAAGAAGAAGGAGGCCGAGCCTAAAGTCGACTCCAGAGAGAACCCTTGCTCCCATATCTGAAGACTCAGATCCAGACGAAGGTGCACAGAACTCAGAAGCGGAAGGTCCAAGAAGATCAAGGAGGGTGCGTGTACCCTGCAGAAGATACGCCACTCCTGAGTGGACCTACCTAGCAGCAGATGTCGTGTGCACAGAAATCCGGGAGGGTGAGGGAGGTGACAGTGATCAGCACTGATCCCATCATAGAGCTAAAGGTGGCGTTGTTGGTGCCTGGAGTTGAAGCTGAAGGGTTACTGACACTTACCATCCCCAATCCTCCTTACCTGAGCCGAATAAGAGAATTAGTTTTAAACAGAGTAGAATTTCCAACTTTTGGTACATCAGTATCAGCACTCGAGGAGACCATCCTTCACCTAGAAATACTGGAATATGCTATTAGAGCCGCTGGAACGCGCACCATAGTAGACACTTAAAGACTTTGTAAATAAACCAGATTGAGAAGATAACCTAGCGCCAAGTGGAAGAAGAAAAAAAATTTAGGGACCTTTCCATTTAGTTGACGGAGAAGGGCTAGGGTTGTCTGTTGTTACGGTTCAAAGACTGATTGCAAAAAGAGATTGCCAGCTTCCTGAGGTGTAGTTCGAGAAAGACTGAATGAACAAAAAGAGACTGTAGAAGAAAATAAAGAGAAAGAACTTTGCTTTGAAAAAGAGACTAAAAGGCTACACTGTCTGAGGAACATGGAGGCCGGCAACTCGAATCGCAAAGCGAAATGTATAATAGGTACACTTTTAGCAGGGGTTATTTTTCTTATAGTACTAGTAGTCACTGTATCATATATAGTGGGACATGAGAACGAGACGAAAGCTACAGAAGCAAAGGCTGTGGTAACATCAAAACCTACTACTGCTAGTAAAAAGGAGGACAATGCAATACGGGAGAAGGCTTTACTAGCAGCAGAAGCTCGTAGGTTACATGTGGACGAGTCACAGGGCAACTTTAAATCAAACGCTTATGCCAAACTACTGTATGAATACATTGACGCTATGGAGGCGAAGGACTGCTACGTGTGTATGCAATTGCCAGCCTCTGTAGACGAAGATATTAGGTATCATCATCTCCCATTGACTTATGGGATTACATGTAGTTTGTTGCTTAGTATATTTTATGGACGAGATAGCTTTGAATATTATTTTTCAAATTTTGATGCAGTATTACCAGAAGTCCCGAACTATAAGCACCTGAATAAGTGGGACTACTATAAGAGTGAGGATCGATTAGGGAAATTTTTCATTCCTTAGAAATCCTTAGACACTTCACATGCCCGAAGAAATAATCTGACTTGCAAAGTGTCGGAAATTGAGAAAAAGTTCATAGGGCAAGTGGATGATCGGTATAGAAGGCAGATGATTCTAAAGGCTTCTGGCCAATGGAAAACTGATTGGACTGAGGAGGAGAAGTCACACAAAAGAAAGGGAAGTAACGGTCCAATAGCTTTGGATCGAACACAAAAAGGGAAGCTATGTATACATAGGGGTAAAACCTACTATGAAAATGTATTTGTGGGAGAAGTAGGTTGTGAACATGCCTTCCAATTAGAATACTACACAAAGGATTTCTTAAAAGAAATGCAGGTGATCCCAAATGTGTATTTTGTCTGTGGAAGAAATGCTTCGTGAAACTACCAGACAATTGGTATGGTTCATGTTATTTGGCAATTGTCTTTCCCAAAATATATCATGCTAAGGATTTAGAAATCATAGAGGGAAAAGCTCAAGCCAGAGGGATAAGGGATGTAGGCGATGCCGAGGTAGTTGGAGATGTATTCGGCGCTATGTTCCCTCTTCTAGGATTAATACTGAATGATGTCAAGATCAGGAGATTGGCAACAGTTGTAGATAGATTATCTGCCAGTACTGCTAGATCATTGATGCTGGTAGAAGGGGAGATGCAATCGATAAGGGCAATGGTTCTTTAAAACCGACTTGCTCTAGACGTTTTGTTAGCCAAAGAGGGCGGAGTCTGTAAGGCTTTGAAGGTCCAGGAATGCTGCACTTACATTCCAGACAATTCAAAACCTCTTGAGAAATACATACAAAATATAACTGAGATACACCAAGAAATCGAGGATCTGTCAAAAGTAAATGTGTGGGAAAAAGTGGGTCACGGAATGGGTAAAGTTGGAGGTTGGTTCGCCAACCTAGGGAAAAGCTTTGTATGGTACATTCTAAAACCTATCATCATAATAGTGATCTGTGTGATCATATTGTGGGGACTAGTGAGGTTGTACAAATGGTACAGAGCAAATAGGTTACAAAGATCCATGAGAGAACAGGAGCAGAGATTAGCTGCGATGCAGGATAATCAGTACAGGAGTCTGAGGGCTCTAGAAATGATAAAGCGAGGGAGTCTTGCAACGAGCTCTGTCTGAGTCGAATTAATGGTGGTGTTGTGATGGTGATGACCCCTGAAGGTCATCAAAGGGGGGAACTGAGAGAGCGCAAAACTGAGAAAAATGTATAAGTGCACCATATTCACTAGTTAGATGCATGAAATAGCTAAAGCACGTAGAAGTGTCGAAATTACATAGAATTACATATACTTACGAGTGTTTAATCAATGTAGAGTGCATATTATAGAGTGTGAAGCTAAAATAGTAATGTTTAGAAATGTTAGAGTGCTGTTAAGACTCCATGTTATGTGACTGTTACAGAAGAAAATGTAATGCTGCTAAACGTAGAAACGCAGGCCTCATGGCAATGTATGAAGAACGAAAACATGCTTTTGCAGTTCACATTTAATGGATTATTACTTTTACTGCTATTTTAGAATATTATTGATCATGCGTTAGAAATCATGTTTGTAGAAGTGTTTCATATAATCGAAGTGTATTAAGTAGAATCATATTAGTTTAGTTTTAAGAAATAAAGGTTCACGGAGTGCAGGCCTCTTGCAAAGTAATTTAGTTGGCCTGGAAAGATAAAGTTGCTTCTTTGATCTGCACGTGTTAGTTAGAATTAAGTCTCGTTAAGCATAAATTGTCATTCTTGGTAGAAGTTTTATGGCTCGAAACAGATAACTGGAGGTTGGAATTTGGGGCCCTATTCATGGGTGTCTGTTTGCAGGTGTGAGGGGGTTCCAATCAAGAGAGTGATGAATAGAGCTCTGTCTGGGGAGACAGGCACAGGCCTGGAGGAGGTTCCAAGAATGTAATGGGGGGTACCGGCGAGCGGAGAAGAAGCCTGGGAAGCAAGGTCAACGCTAACAAGAGGCCCAGAGGAGTATCAGTATGGAAGAAACCAGAATCGAAACCACGTGAGATGTGTACGTGAGGGGCGTCTCTGAGGGGCGTTTCAACTGCAATTGTGATTTTGTATTAGGGACAGCACCCTGGGGTGGAGTTAGAGCAGATGGCCTGAGGACCCTTAGAGAGCGGATGGGTAGGCAGAGAGGGCATGACTGCAATGCACAGAATTACATCAGAGACTAAGGGAAAGTGAGTGAACTTCTTTGGAAGTCACCACTGCTGACACCTTTTTAACTCAAGGGTTTTGTTAAGTAGGGATGTCACTTAGTTCAGTGCAGGGACAGCCTAACCTGATTCTTTTCCTTTTGTAAATGACGCTCCAGTTACATCTTGTGTCAATTCTTGCAAACCTGTTAATTTTTGAATTGGCTTTAGTTGTATTTTTCTGTCGACTAAGATCGTTCAGAGAATTCATGTTTGTATTGGTGCCAGTATACCTCTTGAACCTTATATTGAGATGCTTGTATCTACAATTATCTTTGGCTTTATAATAAACCTTTAAAACGGATTCGTGGTAAGTGGTTCTTCAGAGTTGTGCCAATCATTGGTTTGATTAACCTGGTAGTAGATTGCTCTTACTCTATGACAGGCAACAAAGATTCAGTCGACCTGATTGGGGATTTAGATCTAGAGTGATCAGATAAGAGATCAAAAATCCCGCCTTCCCACCAGATATATTACTATATTCTGCAAGGAAATATACATCCACTTTGAGGGTTTGAGTAAGGACCTCAGCCTTAGCTGCGTTTCCACTTTGCCTTGGGGCAGGTCTTTGTTGAGGCAAACAGTGTCTTGATTCAGACTCAGGAGAAAAAGGGATGAGGGGTAAGAAAGTATGCAATGGCCAGCAAAAACATTTAATCAAAACCACATGCTTGGACTGATATGAATCAGCTGCAGTAGCCTATAAGTCAAAGAACACAATTAGTAAAAAGTAAACAGGTGCTCATCACATAGGGCAAGGAGAACAACAAGTCTTCTTCTCGGGGTATGCCTTTAGGAACCGGGAAAATTTGAAAAAAGAAAGCCAAATTCTACAAAAGTGAAACCAATAGAATAATTAAATGGCATATGATATGCTAGAACAGTTGCCAGGCAAGGATCTTCAGCGAATGGCCCTGATATGCTGCCACTTTAGTGTTTGCCCACTAGTGGAAACAGCAGATCCCCCAGTGCCAACTTGGCTAGGCCTGCTGCTACTGGGTCTGCTTCTGACAGCCATCGTCTTACATTGAGAATTAGGCAAATCAAGTACATAACGTCAAAGACCTGCCCAACATGAAGTCTTCAGTTGCCACACATCTTCAGTCACTAGCCCTTCGTTGTGGACTTTGATCACCCTCTGGTCTGCAGTGAAACAACAGATAAACTCTGCATGTGGTGGTGGCCTGACACATGACTCCTACCAAGGAGCGCAAGCATGCCCAGAAGACAGTTTCTTTCTGTGACCCAAAATCAATGCCACCATGACACAGCTTCACACCCATCATTGCATTTTCGCAGACAGAGCTCACACCAGAACAGTAGGAGTACTTTCAGTTAAACACAGCTTAGGCACTTCTGCTAGGCCTGCGGAGGCAAGGCGACTGCTGCCCTAGTGGCTTTGCAGCCTGCCAGAAAGGGGCAAAAAGAGCACCTTAATATACTCAGGAAACATACACCCTGTTCTCAAGAGCCTGAACAGGCTCAGGGACGACATTCCTTTCCTTCAAGACATACAGGAATATATGTGTCTTACTGACTCCATGTTTAACACCAGTGAAGCAATTATAATACTGCTTACACCACAACTTGCAGGGAGAAATCTGGTGGAGTAATAATCGACTGCCAGCAGTATTATTTTAATTAATTATGTCCATCATTTATCTTGACTTAGGAAGAACTGTCAAATCAGCATTCTAATCGAAGAATTTTGATGTGCTTCACATAATTAACTCAATAACAAATAATCATGTAGAAAATGAGGACAAAATGAACTCTAGAA
Organism: Lissotriton vulgaris; assembly: GCF_964263255.1. Classification (NCBI taxonomy): domain Eukaryota; kingdom Metazoa; phylum Chordata; class Amphibia; order Caudata; family Salamandridae; genus Lissotriton; species Lissotriton vulgaris. The sequence continues at coordinate 511,786,319 of NC_141696.1, read as the reverse complement.
CTCACCTTCCCAGTTTAAGCAGTTTCTGGCAAATTCCACCACTGCCAACTGCATTCCCAAGCACACCCCTGAAACAAAAAAGCAAACACATGGGGCAATTTAACTAACACTCAACAATTTGGCCTGCACATTTTTTCACTCTTTAAAATATTATTGTATTGCTATCTTCTTCCAGCTATCCAATTGATTGTGCTATTAAACATCAACATAAATGAAAGGGAACATGTGTTTAAACTGTTACACCATAGTAGCATTAAGAAATAGTTTTGCTGTTTAATTAAGATGTTGCTCTGTCTTTAAAAGATGCTGTTCTAAAATAACAAACAGGTCAATGGCTACCATCAAGTTTTTAAAGGAAGCATTAACGTATTTGAGGTTTCAAAGGCACATTAATAATGTCCACAACATACGCACATTGTTAACCTACTAAAATGCAGCTCTGTGGGCGCAGGGAAGGGTCCGCTGAATTTTCGTACGCAATATAGATGTGATTTAAAGGGATTCTTGAACACGTGATTGCCAGAATATAAGGCACTGGTAATTTATAACCAGGGTCCAGTTTTATGACCTTACTGGCTCCCTCTGGTCAGAGAACTTTTAAGGATCCTGCTATTTCAAATGTCCCCATTGGGGAACCAATGGTTTGGGGATCTGGAAACCCTGACCAAGAATAAGCTCTTGTCAGACTGGAACAAAACCATCCTTGAAATAGATAATATTTGAAGCAAGTAATTTGGTATGGAATAGTCTAAGAGCACTTTCAGCACCTAAGGACGTTTACATACTCATTGCTGGGCGATTGAAATGAGCTTGCTCAGCGACTCACAGTGACAATTCCAATGTTAAATATAATTTGAAATGGTAGAATCCATATATGTCCCATCACCCCATAATCAAGGTTGATGAAAGTGGCATTGCAGATGAGTGTACCATTGTTGGCTTTGCCATCATGATTCTTTGCTTGGAGGACTTGACACTGTCAGATATGGCGTCTGATGAGCATCCCAGTTTAGGGTAGCTCATCAGACATTATTTATATTTTTGTTCCCTCTGCATGGGGATTGTTGGACTTGGCCCTTTTTGCAGGGTCATCCTTGAACTTTTTGCCTTCCTCCTGTATTTTCTAGTAGCTGTTGTTGGCTATTTTATGACTCTGGGCACTTTACCGCTGCTGATCAGTGCTAAAGTGCATATGCTCTCTATTGTAAATTGTTGTAATGGATTAGTGACTCCATGATTGGTTTATGTGATTTACTTGTCAGACCCTAGTACAGTGCACCATGTGTGCCCAGGGCCGGTAAAGTAAATACGGCTGGTGGGCTTGCAGCACTGGTTGTGCTACCTACAGAAGCAGCTTGTAAAATATGACTCAGGTCTTCCATTGCAGAGCCTGTGTGTAGCCTGGGGCAGCCATGTCGACTCGGCAAGTGCACACATTTGCCAGTCCTCAAACCTTCCCTTTTCTACATTTTAGTCACCCCTAAAGAAGGCCCGAGGGCAGGGTTCATTGTATGTAAAATGTAGGACATGCCCTGATGTGTGTGGCATGTCCTGATAGTGAATTACAGCCATTTTAATTTTTCACTATTCCAAGGCTACCTGTTCCCATAAGCCAGAATGGGCAGTTTGATGATAACATCTGTTAGAAATGGGATTTCTGGTTGGTTAAGGCTTGCGCCAAAGCCAGGCAGAAACCACCATTCTCGTCAGGGCAAGGGAGTTACACGCCAAGATAACCCCTGCTCACCCCCTTAATAGCTTTGCACGAGCAGTCAGGCTTATCCCGGAGGCAATGTGTAAAGTGTTTGCGAAACACACACACACAGCAGCAACACACTGGGCACACCACCAAAAAGAAACTCCACACAAGGTTATATATAAAAATAGCCTTTGTATTACCATAAACACATTAGATCATAATCACACAATTACACTGTGCCAACTGGCACTGGGCAGTATTTACAGGGGATTATATACACATGACAGGGCCACGTGGGCCACTGTTAGAATCATCACTTAGTAGAAATAGCACTTCTAGAACATAAAATAATTGTAACACAAAATACAATTGTAGGACATAACCTGTAACCACTGGTAAAAGGTAGGAACACATTACGCAATCCTAATCACTTTAGGCATAGATCACGCAGGGAAACATAAGCTCAGTAGCATAAACTATACTAGGCAAAACGACCTCGTAAGCATAAAAATACAGTTAGAGGTATCACTGGCATAAAGGCATTGTAATGTAATGTAATGATGTCTTGTAAAGCGCCTGAATCACCCCACATGGGGTATCTCCCCGCTGTAGACTGCTGGGGAACCCGTCCTGGCTTTCCCTGTGAGATGGTCCCTACTGGGTATCTCCAAAGTGAAGTTAGCAGCAGAGTACAAAGTTCCCCGGAGATGGTGTGAATGCGTGGGGATAAGGGGTGGTATAGTCAGTACTGTGACTGGAAGGGTTCCCTAGTCGGAACTTGGAGAGCCTCATACACCCAGAGTATTAGGTGTGTAACACACCCTTACTGGAGGGTATCCAGTGTCATCATCGGCTCACTGCCCCTCGACAGACCGGCGCTGCAATGTCTGCCCGAGTACCCACAGGTACTCTTTTAGCGGGGTTCTTTAGTTCCTTGCCGATGGTGGGTGTGAGTGAGGAGGTAAAGAAGTGTAGTCAGTGTAAATGTGAGTGATAGTAAAAAGGGTAAAACAGTCCACACTGAATTTTATTAACGTGGCTGGTTCCCTGGTTAAAAGGGGTGAGAGGGGAGCTAGAAACCGTAACAGTGTACAGAACTCTAACTCAACCCCCTGGTGTGGTCAACATGTTTCTCGCCGGAAGGCGATTCGTCAGGACCTGAATACAGTGCTACACAGAAAAACACATATGAACTAAATGCTCATTCAATATGTAGACATATCATTCAATATGTAGACAGTAGATACAACCTCTCACAGTCGGAGAAAAAGAGGTCCACGGGGTCCTGCTCTATTTAGGCGACCCTAGGGGGATTTGCATAGGGCCTCGCAGCATGCTCCCGTGAGGCCAGCGCTAATAGGTTACAGGAACCTTAAATAATGTGCTGGAACGGCGGAACACCTACCCCTCACGCTCGCGGCACCTGGTCAGGGTGCGGAGCAGCTCCAAGGTGAAACCAGGCATCCCCGGCGTATGTGGGGGGGCCGTTGTGGAGATGAGGCAAGCTAATGGCCAGAGTTGCCGAGTGTGATCCCTGGTTAGAGTAGGCACCGAGGCGAGAATTATCAAGTCCGCTGACCCTGGTCCACGACCCTGCCGCGTCGGGAATTGAACCCTGGTCCCGGGCCCTCCTCTGCTTCCGGGTCTGCTGCCTCTAACAAGTGAGCCACACCACTCCTTGCACATTACGCATAAATCACATTAGGCAATCATTATCACAAACCCAAATTACCAATCACCTTGCGAAGAATCACAGTAGGTACTGACCCCAGGCCAACCGGCCTTCCGTGGGGCTCAAACGCCCTTTGTCCAACAGTGTCAGGGCTGGCTGCGCAAGCAGCCAAAGAAGAGTGCGCAACAGGGGCCTAAACGTAGCAGCTGTCCACTACTTGCTGGACAGCTGTAAAGGCACAAATGTGAGCGAAGGAGTGTGTCTCACTCCTGAGTTCAAAACCTGTCCCTTAAAAGAAAGAGCAACCTAAACAGTGCAACTACCCACTACTTGCTGGGCAGCTGTGAAAGTTAGGAAAGGCGGCCTGGGCTCTCAGTAGCCCTCTAAACAAATTGAACCAAACGTTGGAGCCATGCACGGGCTCTAGAAATGATGGGGCAAAACGTTGGAGCCATCTAGGCTCTGAAAGCAACTATGCCCCCTTCGGAGCCACGGAGGCTCTGGAATGATGAGGGCAAATGTAAGAAAGAACACAGGCCCCTCTGGCCCCTTTAACAGTCATCGCCCTTTAAACAATTATGGCCCAAGCCCCTCACAGGGACTTTAAATTCCAAATCGTCCCCTCGTGTAGCTGCCCGCATTCACAGCAGCTGAGGCCAAAAATGGGCATGGGCACCACATCAGCACATTTCAAAGCGGGGTCCCCGTCCTGGGCTCGTCCTGCAATGCCACCTTAGGCCAAATTTTGCCCCGAGGTTGGGAAGTGTGCAACTGCCCCAGGCCCGGACTGGCCGTTGAGGGCACCGGGCAATCCCCCGGTGGGGGTGGGGGCCAGTTTGGGGCCCCTGGGGGCCGTTTTTGTTACAGGGCCGTTTTTGCAGCATAGCTGCAAAAACGGCCCTGTAACAAAATCGGCCGAAAATCGGCCCTGGCAGAGAGCGCGGCCGACCCCCCTCCCCCCGGGAGGTGGGGAGGGGGGGCCGGCCGAGCACTTTGCCAGGGTCGGTTTTGGTTCCCAGTCCGGCCCTGAACTGCCCGCGACCATGCGGCGTGGCTGCACCTATGGGCACAAATGTAGCTCCCACCGCACCCAAGAGAGGTTCTCTGAGGGCCCCTAAAACGACCGACCCACGACCCTGCAGGCGGCTGCATTGGCAATGAAAATAGGGACAGTGATTCCCCTCCAGCAGGCTCTTCCGAATCAGCAAGTGAGACCCAGACACTCACCCACTGGATTTGGGCGCTCCGAGTCCTCTCTTTCCTCTGGGTGCTGGAAGTGGTCCCGACTGCCATGCGTGACCCACCAGTATTCTGGCGGTGACGTCAGCGATTCCTGGCAGCTGCTCTGGTTGCCTAGCAATGCCTGTACAGCTTCGTCGCATGCAGGGCTCTCATAAGCTCACGGGAGCCCTGCCCACAGACGTCCTGGATTACCGGGCAAATAAAGCTTGCGGGGCTCTCATCTTCCTCATGGGAGCCCCGCCTTCAGTCCAGGGTCCTCTGCCTCATCTCCAGTCTCATCGCGCTGTGGTTGCCTGCTCCGGCTTCACTCTTTGCCATGCGGGGCTCTCCTCTCCTCACGGGAGCCCCGGCACTGACTTCCGTCTTCCAGGGACAACCTAGGCCCCGCCCCCAGTCAAGGCTCTGCCTGGTTCCGCTTCCTGGTCCCCATGGGCAGCCCGGCGGTGATCTCCTTGGGCACAACACAGAGTAGGCACCCGTTTAAATGTAAATGTCCCTGGCGGGGTGGGCACCCGCTAGGGGATATTAAAAGCGGCAAGGTTCCTGGTGGGGTGGGCACCCGCTAGGGATACAAATCAGCAGAAATGCGGGGTAGGCACCCGCTTCTTATTAATAATCAAAAGTCGGCAATTGCAGCAGGCAATGCGGGGTAGGCTCCCGCGCCTTAGGTGAGGAGCATTGCGGGGGAATCTCCACACCGGGGATTCCCCTTCCCAGATGATCGCAGCCTCGCGCTGTAAGCCCTCAGCAGCCCTCCTAAGGCCAAAATACAGGGCTCCCAAGGCCACCAGTGAAGAATGGAGCACTCTGGTCAGCACTAAAGAGCCAAGTGCCCTTTTCAGGAAAGGCAAATTCCAGGGAAAGTCTTGTAAAATTAAGGGGGGGGGGCAAAGGCTGGGCGCAAGGCCAGCTCACAGGGCCCTCCAGCAGGGAGGCAGTCCCCAGTGGCGGTCCTCCTGGCGCCCAGCAGCAGGCCCCCCTCAAGTTAGGATCAGAAATAACCAATACATGGGGTCACAGCCCCTTCTTATACAGACATTTCCTTTGTCTAAGGCTGTAGGGCAGGGGGAGAACCAGTTACAACTGGTTCTTCAGTTACAACTGGTTCTTGAGCACTTTGTTTTGCTCAGCCCCTCTTCCTATTCACAGGACAGGCTAGGGACATCATACTCACCACAGGGGGCGGAGCCAGCATTGTGGAGGGAAGGCACAGCCCTATTCAGGTCCCAGGTGAAGCTCCCTACTGTCATCAACATGCAGATATCCCCATTCACCACCGGGCAGACCCATCCTGACTCCTGGAGCCAGGCACACCAGCCAGCTCCAGCCAATCACAAGCCAGACAGTCAATTCACATGCACTGCACAGACAAACGAACTTCCACACCGTCGTGCAGCATTTAATCTCACGAGTGCGCACATACCAAACTTGCCCCTGCGCTCCCCACACATCAGGAACTACCATGGACACACATATTCCCGATGCATTCCTATGGGAGGGCAGGCCAATCTCACCACACGCACTCAGATTGCGCACGCAACTTTAGACTGGGACACAGTGTTAAAGTGCGCAGAAGCCAAAAACAACTAACACCAGGTCACATCTAAAAGTAAAAGGTTTAGGGGTGAACCTTCTAAAAGGGCCAAGTCCAACTACATCTGAACACAGAATGATAAAATACATCTTTTAGTGAAGTTGGTTTTTAACATTCTGTGTTTGAAAATACCAGTGGGTATTTTCTTTTCTAACCATCCAGCCTGCCTCTGCTAGCTTGTGTGTTGCAGGTCTGGTTTGTGAGTGACAGGGGCTGGGAAGGCTCCAGGAGACAGGGTGAGTCAGCACAGGGATGAATAGACCTATCTGCATGTAGAGTGGTGGGAGGAGTAGCACCTGGGCCTGAATAGGGCTGTGCCTGCCTTCCACAATGCTGGCTCAACCTTCATTGGTGCATCTGATGACCCTGGCCCCAAGCTGACAAAGGAAAAAAGGAGTCCTGTAAGCAAAGTTCTCCAGGACAGCAGAGAACTGGTTTGGACTAGGCACAGACACTCTCTGCCTTCAGAGAACAAAGAAAATAGTAGTATAAATACTGGGGCCCAGACCCCAGGACTTTAGATCACTTCTGGGAAAACAAGACAAACCTTTGCCAAGGATTAGAACCAAGGAAGCTGCAGGAGTTTGGACTGCCCCTCTGCCAGTTTGCTGGGTCGGCCTGTAGTGGTTTCTTCATTGCCAAGGAAAGGAGAAGGAACTTTTAAATAACTTTCATCATCTTGCAGAATATTTCTCCTAGGTCTTGCACTTGTGCTTGTCTCCTGCTAAAGTCTAAGGGCTACAGGACTTCACCAGCAGCTCCCCCCCTGAATTTCCTTGCTGGGAATTCTGTCTGTAGAAGCCTGCGTGTCGCTGGGAGATTTAAGCGCGACTCAAAAAGAGGAAGCGTGTCGCCATCGAAGCTGTTGCTTTTGCATCGCCGGAAAAGCGTGTCGCCGCCGCAGAGTCCCCCGCCGCATCACCAGAGAAGCATGTCTACATCGCAGCTGTTTGCTGTCGCATCACCCAAGAAGTGTGCCGCCACCGCAAGGGTCACCGTCGCATCACTGGAGAAGCATGCCGCAGGGCCTGTCGCGGCTCAAAAGTTACAGAGTTCGCCGCAGGGCCGTCGGACGTGCATGCATCGTCTTCACGTCGTCGCATCGCATCAAGGGCGCCATCTTATCTCATCGCACTGGATTGTCGCATCGCATTGAGGCGCCATCTTGCCACATCGTAACCGGAAAGTAGTACTTGAATCAACACATCACCACCACTCCGGTAAGGAACAGACGCATCCCCTACACTGCGCAAGCATTGAGGCGCTACGCATCGGCTCCTGCTGAAGCAAGGAACCGACGCATCACCCTCCCTTCGAACATTTTGTTTGTTTTGAGTTACGCATCCAAGGTACTTTTGTGAGAAACGCGTTGCATTTATCATCAACTTGAACTAAGTTACTTCTACCTCCTTTAAGTCTATTTTGAGTACAGTATTGTGGATTTTTGTCGTTTGTGGTCTTGTGTCAAATCTATATATAGAATACTTATTTTTATAAAACCTGTGTTGTGTCCATCTGTAGTGTTTTCACTGTATTACTTTATGTGTTCACAAATGATTAACACAGTGCCTCTGAGATAAGCCTGTCTGCTCGTGCTAAGCTACCAAGGGGGTGAGGGTCGATTATCCAGGAGTGTAATCCCCTTTCCCTTACTAGAAGCAAGGGTCCCTATTTGGTCAAAGGTACGTACCTCTGTCAACTAGAGACCCTCAATTCTAACAGGGATCATCCATAAAAGCTGCACAGTCCTGCACAGAAATATCTTAAAGTGTCCTCCATGTGTCCTGCTGTAAAAAAAAATAATATGGTGGTGAACCAACTAATTTTATCAAAGTCATTGTGATATCATAGAAAATAAAGGCCAGGTGAAATGTGAAACTCAATTAGTTATAATCAAACAAGAACTCTAGCCCTACCCTGCCATCACATGATTTTCTTTGCTAGCACAAAACTGTGAACTTAACCTAGTATTTCTCTCTGAGCTGTTGCACTATCTTAGTAATCCTTACTGGTAAGGGCGCAGAGGATCAAATACATTTCCGGTCGTGCTAAAGATGAGGTTAAATACAACCATAAAGAGACACTCCCCCCTGATTGGTTAGGTCAACATATATCAGCAGGTCTTGCCCTAAACAGAGGCACAGGTATTCACCAGGACCATGGCCACTCTTGTTACACTAAGGGATACCTTTGAGGTATTTCTATAAGGTGAAATGAAAGGAGCGTATAAACAGGAAATGAAAAAGGAATGAAAATATACAAAACCAGTGGAGGATATCGCCTTGCATAGAGGAACTTTTTGCAGTATACTAGAAACAAAGGCATTAGGAGAACAGCATTTTGGTAGTGGCAACATTCTTCATCACAGGTGTTGATACAGGACATTTACCAGAAAGTAGCAATGTATAATTTCAAAGAATCATAATAATTACTCTTGTCTGGTAAAATGAGTGTGACATTCACAAGTTTTTTTTTTACAGATAACTCAGAATTCAAAAATGAGGCCAACATAGGAACCGTGATGCCAGCCTTTGGCTATTAACACTGCCTTAAATCACCTGAGTACACACACCCAGACTGCAGAACAGGTCGTAGTATATATGATACGCAGCTCAATCTAAGGTAATCACTGTCAAGACCTGACAGAAAAAGTATTTTCTTGTCAATTATATATTTGCACTGAAGTAGTGGAGCAGCGTAATATAGGGTCTACCCTTACGCATCACAGAAGTGCAAGTATATATGTGCATCTGACATTATATTCATGGTGGGCCTTAATACTATTAACGTGTTTGACTCATTTTGACGCATTTACAGAAATGTAGTCACTGTAGAATTTAGAGGTTTATAAACCCTTGACCCTGGTTACAGGCAGGTCACTCCCCTCGCCGCACAGCTCCCTGCCCGACTTTCACTCTACTGCTGCCAGCCCTCTGCCTTAATTCCACAGCTTTCTCACTTTTTTCTTCACCTGCTGCATTTCTTCGCTTTTTAACCCTATTACTCTCCTTCTTCACTGTATTCCCTCTACTTTTCCACTTCTCCCTCTGGGACTCTTGCTGATTTGATTGGCAGCTTGCCACTTTCCCTTCCCAACGCTGCATCCCCTGCAGTCTTCCCCCTCGCTCGCCCATTCGTGTCCTACTCCCTCCTTCCAGCTGCTCCTCCCTCCCACCTCCCCTTCTTATGGCGGCCGCTGCGTGGTGAAGAGAGCAACCCTTGACCCTGGTTACAGGCAGGTCACTCCCCTCACCGCACAGCTCCACCTTAGTGCGCTTGTCTTTCACCCCGCTGGTGTTGCGAGTTTGCGCCATCCCTCGACCTCAATTCCACCCCTTCTGCAGCTTTCTCACTTTTTTCTTCACCTGCTTTTTAATCCTATTACTCTCCTTCTTCACTGTATTCCCTCTACTTTTCCACTGCTCCCTCTGGGACTCTATCTGATTCTATTGGCAGCTTACCACTTCCCCTTCCTACGGCTGCATCCCCTGTGGCCCGCCCCCCTCACTCGCCCATTCGTGCCCCGCTCCCGCCTCCCAGCTGCTCCTCCCTCCCACCTCCCCTTCTTATGGTGGCCGCACGCAGCTCGTGCGCCACTGGCGCCCCGAAGGCGCACCTAAGGCAAGCCCGTCTGCGCCCGTCTGTGCCTAGACCGCACCCAGCGCCAGACCCCCTGGCTTCCACGAAAGCCACGATGCCCGACGCCGCTACAACGCCGGCACCCTCCACGAACTCAACGCCGGCCGATGATACACCTGCTTCCTGGCCACGGCAGCACCATCAAAATCATGAACACCATCCACTCCAGCACCCCTGCCCGCACCACGTCTTCAACAAAGCAAGCTCCACCGTCGCACCCCATATCCGCAAGATCATCAACAACTCCTTTAAGATTTCCACATTCCCGGAGAACAGAAAGCATGCCGAGATCAACGCCTTACTCAATAAACCCAAGGCGGACCCTAAGGACCTCAAGAATTTCTGGCCCATCTCCCTACTCCCGTTTCCGGCAAAAGTAATTGAGAAGATTGTCAACAGGCAACTGACCCTCTTCCTTGAAGAGAACAACATCCTGGACCCGTCCCAATCTGGATTCCACAGCAAACACAGAACCGAAACTGCCCTCATCGCCACCACCAATAACATCAGGACCCTACTGGACAACAGAGAAACCACGGCCCTCATCCTCCTAGACCTTTCGGTCGCCTTCGACACCGTCTGCCAGCACATCCTACGCACATGCATCCACAACGCCGGGATCCGCGCCAAAGCCCTGGACTGGACCACCTCCTTCCTCACTGGCAGAACCCAGAGTGTCCGCCTCCCTCCATTCAGATCTAAAGCCACCAAGATCTTCTGCTGCATACCCCAAGGATCATCCCTCAGCCCGACACTCTTCAACGTCTACATGGCACCGCACGCCCACATAGCCCGATCGCATACCCAACATCATCTCATACGCCGATGAAACCCAGCTGATCCTCTCCCTCACCAGGCCGCCCACCACCGCCAAAACTAACCTCAACGAAGGCTGCCAACGAAAGAATGAAGAACAGCCGCCTGAAACTGAACTCGGACAAGACGGAGTTCCTCATCCTCGGCTCCACCCCCTAAGCATGGGACGACTCCTGGTGACCGGCCACTCTGGGAACTGCACTGACGCCCACCGACCATGCACACAATCTGGGGTTCATCCTAGACTCATCGCTATCAATGACCCAGCAAGTCAACGCCGTCTCGTCCTCCTGCTTCAACACCCTCCACATGCTCCGCAAGATCTACAGATGAATCCCCACCAGAACCAGAAGGACGGTCACCCAGGCCCTTGTCAGCAGCAGACTGGACTATGGCAACGCCCTCTACGCGGGAACCTTGTCCAAACTCCAGAAATGACTACAACACATACAGAACGCATCTGCACACCTCATCCTCGACATCCTCCGTCACAGCCACATCACATCCCACCTGAGAGACCTGCACTGGCTCCTTGTCAACAAAAGGATCACCTTCAAGCTCTTCATCCACGTTCGCAAAGCACTCCACAACACCGGACCAGCATATCTCAATGAACGACTCACCTTCTACACCCCCAACCGCGTGCTCCGCTCCGCTGACCTCGCCCTCGCCCGCACTACCATCCTCCACATCCGAAGAGCGACCGCCGGCGGCAGATCGTTCTCCCACCTCGCCGCCAAGACATGGAACACCCTCCCCATCCACCTGCGGCAAACCCAGGACCTGCTGCCCTTCAGGAGACTTCTCAAGACCTGGCTGTTCGAGCAGTAGCAACACCTTCCCCCCCAGCCCCCCAGTGCCTTGAGACCCTCACAGGTGAGTAGTGGGCTTTACAAATGCATGATTGATTGTTTGATTGATTGAGTAATAAACACGTGCACTAATGTTCAACATAACATGAATTATGTATTCTTTACTCACGTTTTACAGTACACTTCAAGTTATAATTGTATATGTTAACATGTATTCCTTGCTCACTTTTTACTGTTTATTAAAATTACACGTGTGCATGTCTAACCATGAAAATGCAAATGCACATTGAATGCTTAGTTAAAGTTAGCCTGACTACAGGCCTTGCTTTAAAATGTATTTTACTTAGTCAGTGTGTTCTTTGCCTGTGCAGGTGTGCTCTCAAGGCTTTGTTAGTAAGAGAAAATGAGTATTATAGTTTGTTTTCGTTTCTTGATAGCAAGACCTGAGAAGAGAAATCTTGGCAACAATGTGAAGACCTTATGAGCAGATGAAGCCTCCAAATCATCATATATCAGGAACGAAAGGACATTCAAGGTTAAAAATCTATCCAAGTTCTGTGGGATGGGAAAGTCTGGTAATGTTGCAATCATGCAACGTGAGGTGACACCATTGGTCCTTGGAGGGGTGAGAAGAGGTACACCTGATGTTGGAGTTTGAGTATGTTTTCATTTATGTTCACACTGTTAGTAGATTCCCTTGGACTTTGAGGGGCACTTACCTCTCTGCTTCCTTTATCCTTGAAAGTGTTAAGCTTCAGATTTCAGGGAGATTTGTTTTGGAGTCTTCATTATGAGGACACCATCTTGCATTTCCGAACTCCTTTAAGACCTCATTCTAGAATCCATCCTTATTATGAACCTAGAATCTTAACCTGATGTCTTTAGAGTGTATTCGTGCCTAGGAGGGAATACTAGAGTTTCTTTATGGAACACATTTCTATTCTTTGTATTCTGTTTTCTCGCTGCTGTGAATTTTTCATACCTTTGAGACTGATCTTACTGCATGATTTCAGTTTATCAACTGTAATCCTTTACCTATTTAATATCCTTTTGATATTCATATTGGTTGGATTGATTGCTAATTTGCAATAAACCACTTAACTTCAATCATCGATTCCTGGCCCTTATTGTGCATTCAAATGGCCTTTACAGAGATTGAATTGTTTTATTAATGCTAGCTACCTTATTGTCTCAGTCAACTTAAAGAAAGCCATCAGACATGAGATTGTAAATAACACTCCTGAACGCTCTCAGATGGTAGCTTGTTGGATTGTTCAGTTATTGAGACATAGCGAGTGCCTGTATCTATGCGAGAGTCCCATCCCAGATTTGCCCACGCCTCAATCCGAATCCCAATGCCCATGTCCCAATTTAAAGGAGCAGCAGTATTCCAGCAATTTGGAATGGAGTGGTAGGAGCAGCGGAGTAGTGAGTATTAATAGGGTCACACTTTGTAATTGCTTATGTCTAGCTTGTGGTGTTTTGCTGAGATTGCGTAGAGTGATGCAGTGATGTTTTAAGTTGTTGTACGGATGTGGAATTGCTTAATGCAAAGAAGTTAAAGCTGTTATCAGGCTTGAAGTAGCCTAAGATCCCAGGAAAATGATACGTTATAATTGTAGAGAACACTGTGTTATAATTGTCTGCTAAGTTTGGTGGTGTTAGTTGAGAGACATTGTCAGCTACACAATTTGAGCTAGGGACAAAAATCTCTACGTGTGAGTAAGGTATGGTAAACCCTTTTGTGCAGGGTTGAAGCACCACTACTCTGGGTGATTCTCTGCTGGTCGACTTTTCACTCAAATGTGAGTCAGAGCAGGCCAGAAGGTGTCACTCTGGACCGTTTCTTATGTGCCTGAATACTACTGATTAGTCAAGTCAAGAAAGCTTTATTCGATTGTTTGCACAGACAATCATAAAAGCACATAGAAAATACAATACAATTAGACATACAGAAAAAAAGAAACCACATATTAATTAATTTATACTACTTTTTTTAAAGTTAAATCAGTATTAAACTAAAGCAAGCTCTTGACAGAGTGTATCAAATCATGGACAATTGCTTCCTACAGGACAAGACTTTTTTCAGAAAGATCAATATCCTAAACACTGTATGCTCATTATCTAAAGATTGTAGAGCCAAAAAGGCTGGTCGACATTGGCGCAACCCAGGCTGTTTAAAAATAGGCAACAAGTTCAGGGCCCTTGCAGCAGTATAAAATTTACAAAAAGGGGTAACATGGATCATGGACTGTGGGGACTAATTATCACAGGGGCATGATTGGAGATTTTGGGACCAGTCATTTGGTGTGGGAAAGGTAACTAGTCGATTAAAAATTCCCAACCGAATAAGAACCTATCATAGGCACCTTGTCAGGTAAGGTTGAATGGTAAAAGTGATTAAAGCCATCTGATTGTGCAGAACGGTGGGTTTTAAGATTTCAAATGACATTCTGTTAGAGTCTAGTAGCAGCATACCCTCTTTTCTTACCTTCTTCCTTGTTGTAAGCTTAAGGTAGCGGGGATTGGTGAATAACTCGGATGGCCAAGATCCTTAAAAAAGTTATACACATATCTTAGCCATGGAATCCTCATTGCTCCTTCCAGGTTCAACGTATCCGCAAGTATTTCTCTATTCAAATTGGCCTCCTCTTTTGACCACAGCCTGTGCCATAAAAGCACAGGTTGAACCCTGATCAGGTCGGAGATAAATGAAAGCCCTAACTCTGCAAGACAAACATGAATCTTAAAAATGAGTTTTCCACTCTCTGGATCGGGAGTAAATCAACAAAACCCCACACCCGCTGCCATAGAGTGCAGCTGCAACGCACTTCGCTTTATACAATTTTAAAAGTTCTACGGGGGTCGTTTCCCTAATTTCCTAGCAAAAGGTATTAAAGCAGATGTAGTGAGTGATAAAACCAACCATTTAGCTAAAACTGCTTGAGCCCAGGTGTTGTTATGAGCAAAGAGAATGCCCAAGTAAGAAAACTTCTTTGCAACACCAATTTTCTGCCCTGCCACAAACATATCCTTATGCTTCTTAATGCGCATAATGAACGTTTTGGACAAGTTTGCTCTTAAACCTAGATCTTTCATAAAGAGGGAGAAACTATCCAGAACACTCTGAAGACCTATTTTGGTACGAGACATCAGTACCGCGTTGTCCGCGTACAGGAGGGCTGGAATAGGACGCCCAGCTACCATCGGAAAATCCTGGTTATCCTTAAGAAGAGCCCCCCAGTCCATTTATATACAAGTTAAAAAGCAATAGGGCCAAGACACAACCCTGTCTGAACCCACTCTTAATCGGAAAAGCTTCTGAGCATTCTCCCCTCACACCATAGCAGGCCCAGGCTTTGGTCTCACAATAAAAGCATTTAATAAAATAAATAATGTTTGGTTTAACCCCCATGACTTCTAAAATTGACCACAATTTATTATCGACCACACAGTCAAAGGCGGCTGTGATGTCCACGAATGCTAAAAATAACTTACCTTTCTTAGCCCTTGGATATTTCCCCACCGATAGAGAAAGGTTTATACCCTGCTCAGTAGTCCCCACCCCTGCCCGAAAGCCATATTGCAGGTCTGACAGAACAGAGTTCTCCTCAGCCCAGTCCTGAAGACGCTCAAGAAGAACTCTCCCTACTATTTTCGTTATTGCATCCAACAAGGAGATGGGTCTGTAGCATCCCAGATCGTGCCTATCACCCTTTTTAAAAATAGGCATGATAGTGGAGACTACCCAGGTAGGCAAGAAACTAGTACTACAACTAGCATTGAGCACCTGTACCAGGAGGGGCCCCCACAACTGGGTATTTATTTATAAAATATCAGTGGGAACCCCGTCTGGGCCAGGAGCTTTGCCACCTTGGCTAGCTTGAAGGGCCCGCTCCACCTCCTCTAGTGTAAACTCTAGTTCCTTGTTCTGCAAGGAACAGTTCATACCGGAAGTATCCCGAGGGAGATTATCGTCCGTGAGGGGACTACCCTCTGCTTTGTATACCTGGGAGAAGTGATTAATCCACTGATCCTCAGGTATGGCTATCTCAATAGTTGGGCCTGCCTCACAAGTCAGGAAAGGGGCTCTAATTGCCCTCCAGAACGCTGCACTATCTTTAGTTACTGAGGCCTCATGAAGGGCCTCCCAAGCTTCCTTCTTCATTGTTGTCTTTTTAGCCTTTAATTCATGTCTATATGCTTCTCTGGCTAGCCTTATTGCAGAAACGTTTCTAGGAATTTTCTGCAATTCTTTCTTAAGCCGGGAAAGTGCTTGAGTGCATTTCGAATCGATCCGTTGAGAATCATTATTCTTCTTACGTCTAATAAGGGATTCGCTTAAAACTGTGGTTATACCCATAAAGGAAGCTAAAATCTTTTCAGGGGAGCTTCTTCGCTCAAGCAGAGGTCTATATCAGTTTACACTCCTTTATCACTATATTGTTAAGTTTTTCTTGGTCAACTGCTGCCCACCGAAGGGAGTATCCGTTGGTACTTCCGATAGTTATAGTTCCCAACAATTGATTGTTGTTCCTATGTGGTCTAAATCTCTTACAAGAGGGCAATATAAGTGAAACACAAAGTGGGAAATGGTCACTAAGAGGATTTCCATAGACATAAAAGGAGTGGAGACTGCATGCGTGGCTGCTTGATATAAGTACATAGTCAAATGTAGAGCAAAGTCCCCTCCCGTTAAATGTCCCTGGTAAAGGAGCAGGAGAAGGGCATAACTCATTCACAAATCCTAAATCGTTACTAAAAATAAGTTCATTAGGCGACTCCCTTAGGGCAGTATGTCTAAAATGTGACAAACCTACCCCATCTTCTCTTAAGGCTCCGCATATATTATTCCCGGCATTGGGACACAGCTTGCAATTAAAGTCCCCTGACACAATTATCATGATTTCTTCTGACTGTGACAGTGGGTTGTAAGGAAAAAAATAAAAAATAAAAATAAAGGGGGGAAAAACTTTAAGACAAGGATTAAACATTTTCCTTCAGCTTTTTTACTCTAATCGACCAAGCCCAACTTAAATATTTGGCCAGGCCAGTGGCACACAAAAGGCTAGAATTCGATGAGAGGATACGCAATGCTACAACATAATCTCTGGTACCCAATGCTTTGCACAAAGGTTTAAGCCAATAACCCCTTGGAACTCTGTAGGCCGGGCAAGCAAACAAGAAATGCGCCATGGACTCTATTCTTAGAGTACAGCAGGGGCAAGCAGAAGACGTTTTGAATTGGGTTTTCCAGCGTCCAGTAAATTCCCTTATAGGTAAGGTACCGATCCTACATTTAAAATACAGTGCCCTGTCTAGGGGTTTGTGGATAATATCTAGGTATGGCTCAGGTGAACATAACGTCCTTAATCGTTAGGAACCTGTTCGTTACGCTTCCCAACTTAGGGTCACAGTTACGCTTGCTTGAAACCCAAGTCATCTTTAGCAGAACAGGTTCTAAGAGGGTTGTCATCATAGTCTCGAGCTTTCCCCAGAAGTTCCCAGCTAATATCCCCTCAGCCATCTTGACAATCTCATTATGTTTTGTAGGTGGTTGTGTGCCATTCTCCACATCAATAACAGATTTCCCTCTTCTCCTATTTGAATTCTGAGCTGGTTTACTCTGTTTTTGAGCAATTTTGCCTCTCTTTTTCTTTGGGGGTTCTGCGCTGATAGCTGCCCTACAATTGGCCTTTTGTCCTCTAGTAATAATGTTTGGCCCACCAGAGGCATCCTCGGTTTCAGAGGGAAGGGGAGAATCAATGCCTGTTACTTGATTATTTACAGCTTGTAGTGAGGTGCCAATCAATATAGGGGACGGCTCATTACTGGATTCCCTACCTTGGTCCATAAAGACAGGTGTCAGGGAGAGTCTACTCTGTGAGGGTACGGGCTCTAGAGACAATCTTTGTTCCGTTAACTTAATTTCATTCATGAGGACTGATTCTGCCCTTACAAGATAGGGTATCCAAAGTCCATACAACACCTCGATTTTTGCGCTTACTCATGCGAGAGGAGAGAAACCTACCCAGATAAAATACGTGCAACAAGGAAACAAGCAGTGCCTATATAGTCTCAGAGTCAAGTTATTAAGGGGGTGACCCAGCCCAGCCTCTTACTGTCTCGGACGGGCTCGGACGGGCTCAGACGGGCCCGCCCTTGATCCAGGCTTGGTTCGGGCTGCGTCCCACTCGTGTCCTGCGCGCGCCCCTTGCCACGGTAGGAGAGGCTGCGCTATAAGCGCGTTTGCCACGCCTCCCCTCACTCGCGGCAGCTGCGACAAGGAGCGGTGCACTCTGGGGGTTGCAGTCCTCCCCAGAGTGTGTAGGGCAGTGCGAGTGGCACTGGAGTGGCGGCGTAGCCCCTGGGACCCTCGTCTCACCAGGGGTTCTCTCGATAGCAATTGCGGCAATGTCAGGCGGCGAATTAATAAACTCAAAGGACAAGCAGCAAAGTTCCCCTTTCTTCTAAAAAAAATACTGATTATTTAGTGGAGCAGACAAAGCTGTTGAATTTACTTTGTGTTTATTGTTGTGCTTGTATTGCAATGATTGAAGGAAATTGTGAAGGAGGGTGAACTGCTTCAAGGAGTGAGAAGGATGTCACAGTGTACCACTCTGGGGTTGGTCCATTGGCGTTTGCACCGCACTGGTATTAGTTGTTGCATCACAGTGTGCCACACTGGGATTGGGCAGTTGGCGGTTGTGCTACGCTGTTATTGGTTGTCAACGCTGAATAGGAATTGTGGGTGAAGAATTATTTCCTTGTTTGAAACAAAGTTCTGGTTGTGATTGTTGACATTATTGTTGAAAAATGAAACTCTTTAATGCTATATGAAATTTGATTAGGATTGATGTTAGGATTCCTGTTCGGGAGGGGGAAGAGGCACCACCCGAAGATACACCAGAGCATTATATGGCCATAAACTTGTGTTTTCACACATTTAATCAATTAATCAATTGCAATTAATCAATGGCATATGCTCACTGAGGTCGAAGGTGCACTGATTTTTCTATGCTATGGCACATTTAATTTGAGAATCATTGAAAATTTGAGAAAAGTGTTGAACGATAAGAAGCCACTTCCTAGACCCGCACAGTTTGAAGCACTTAATGCTTGGGAGGTTGCAGTTCATTTTAGGCAAAGATGCCAGATGGGATACAAAGCAACAACGATGGATAAATTATATAATAGAGAGAACTAGATTAGACCTCACATTGACAAGTGAGGAACCCACGAAAAGGAAAGAAAGTAAAGAGAAGCAGAGTGCAGCTCAGGGCAGTGGTAGTGTATCTAGTGACAACCTCCTAGATGTGTTGTTGTCAACACGTCGACCTCCATATAATGTGGTCCAACCTGCAGGAACGCATGGTGCAGTTAATGATGGAAACTCTGGAGTAGCCACCGCACTAATAAGTACAAGACTGAATTTGATGGGAGGTAGGTCGGGGATGATTACTACCGTTAACTCTATTATTCCCAAGGCCTCAGATGCAATCACTGTTCTGGTCCCTATTGGTCCTGCAGTTCCTGCATATAAACCTGAGTCAACAGGGAACATAACACATACTTTGACAGTTTTTATTGGAGTAGAGATGTCAGATAATACTCCTGTGATCCCAGGGATGGAAGGAACTCCTTTGGTTCAACACAGCTGAACACCCCTTATGTTGTCTCTATGGTATAATCCATAATTCGGACAGGACTCAAAGATCGCAAAACTTTGATACGTCTTTTTGGAACACACCTCAGAATGTAATCAACAGGAGTCTCAAAGAGGGGATAACGTCCAATTCCTTGGTAGCACAGAATGGTATTCATTCCAGAGAACTAGATGATTTGATTAGATATTTCAATGGGTCTCCAAGAAAAAGCAAAGGTTTAGGATCAAGCATAGAAAAAGATTCACACCCAGAAAATGAAGTCGATGTGGTCAAACTAAAGCTAGAGCTGGATGAGATGATATTGGGAAGTCTTCATTATTTTCAATTAGATACTTACCAAGAGAACAAACCTGTATTCATGTAGAAGGGTGTCACCAGATGTGCAGGGTAAGCTCATGATAAATTGCCTGAGTCCGCTTGGACATATGAAATCGATTTAAGTAGAACAAGTCATTTCAGACAAGTTATTGTATATGTTTTGATGAAATTAACATTTGCAGTATGAGAACATCAGGAAAGAAAATGCAAATTAAGGAACTAATTGGTAGCATTTGAAAATGGAGTGACCTAGTGATGTGGGAAGGCAGATGGGTGAAGAAGAAAGATAAAAAGAACCCAAAGGGAGAGCTGCCTCTTTCTTTAATGGAATGAGAAAATGCATTGAATTTCCTCTTGAGATTAGTGCCTGGTGGAGGTTTTGTCCATGTGCAATGGAGTACGAGTGATCTTGTGTCATTCACTAATGATTTCCCTAAGTTGAGAGAAAAGTCAGTGGACCGGTACACACAGGTTGAGAGATTTATGAAGATTAACAAGTTTTGTGGGTGGATTTGAATACCTTCTTTGACATTGTGCTACCAAGTGGTTTCTGAGCAGAATGTAAAGTGTCCATAGAGTAGCAGGAGAAGGAACACCATAGAAATCCAGTAACCCATGCCCCATTCCCATTGGTGATAAAACAAGTATTAACAGGTGATTAACTTTTTGAAAGGGAAAATAACAGTTAAAGACATTGATTGGGCCAAGATTGACAGGATGACTTAAGAGCGGAAAGAGTCAGTGCATGTCTATTATGAAAGATTGTTCCAGGTGTTTAAGCAGCCCAGTGGAATGGAGACTCTTCAAGGTAAAGACATGGGAAATTTTGCGTCTCAGTTTGTGACAGGATTGAGACCTGAGATTAGCTTGATTATTCAGCAGTATTTGATTTGTTGGCAGAATGTATCATTTGATGAGATTTTGAGATATTCGAAATATTGCAATGATGAACTGGAAATGAAGCAGAAGCAACTGAAGGAGAAATTGATAGTGGTGCAGATAAAAGCAGCACAACGAGGAAGTCAAAGTCAACCTTTTGTTTGGAATGTTGGTTCTAAGGAAGGAGTATATCAGCAGGGAGCTCCTATAAGGCAAAATGGAACTGGATTCCAGCAACAAGGGAGAGCTTGTGGTGTTTCAATTGAGCTGATTATAAAAGAAATGGATAGTGTGTCAGACCAAGGTTAAGCAAATACATTTCAAAATATATACATAGGTATTGGTTTTGTGCACAACACATCCAGAGCTTGCCACAAAAACGCTCCACTGTAGAGACAGATCTCAACTTATGAGAAAAAGGATGGTACACCAAAAGATAAAGAGTCCCAAGCGTCTTGAAATTGTAGAAAGTCAATCCTTTAATAATTCGAGCTTTTAAAAGGCCTCAGCCAAAGGCGCACCATCCTTTTTCTCATACATATTCCAATTGAGCTGAATACTGGGATTGATGCGGCAACTTTATATAGATAGAATCCTTGTCACTATTGCAATAAGTTAGGGCATTGGAAGCAGGTCTTAATCCCAACTGAGTGATGAATGAGAACCAGGTTCAGAATTGTAGCTTTACACAGCCCCAGGGTAATTACCTTGTACAATCACAGAATGTACTGAGACAGAGAATGCAAAATTCTAATGTGCTCCAAGCTGCATTGATGCAGCTTCCAAAAGCCCTGGTGCCACAGCAACATGCAAATGGTCCCTGATTTAATTCAAGCCCCAAACCTTAATCAGACTTCCGTTAAAAATCAGAATGTGTTTTATCCATTTCCAATGTTTGATGCACTTGAAGGCTATGGCCCAGCTCAGTCTCAATGACGGTGCCTGGGGGCGAGGAAGATTGCGTACTTGGCGCAGTCTTGGAGATAGACCAGAGTGGTCCATTCGTAGAAGGTGAGGTGAATTGCTACCCATATCCTTCTTGATTGATCCTGGTGCTACCAGTTCTACTGTTAGAACAGTGGAAGTTACAAACCAACCCCTCGTGGGGAAAAACAATCCAAATTGTAGGTATCTCAAATAAACAAATGACACAGCCTGTAACAGAAGAAGTAGCTGTTCAATTAATGTGTTTTTAGGAGAATCACCAGTTTGTGGAATGTGATTCGAGTCCTGTGAGCTTAATAGGACAAGAGCAATTGTGCAAACAAATCTGCACCATATGTTGTACCTCAAAGGGAGTAGAGTTTCAGACTCATGATGAGGATGTTGCTTTTAAATTGGCGAGTCAAGGGTCACCATTGGATTGTACCCTTTGATGACAACTGATGATTTACCATTGGATCCCAGAGATACAGTAAAGCCTGTAACCTAGGACTTTTCAAGACAAGACATTGGTCTCATAAAGGGTGTTAAGCCTGTCTGTATAACTGTTAAACCAAATACTGAATACTTGAAAATTCCATAGTATAATCCGACCCCTGAAACTATTGCTGGTATTACTCCAGTGATTGACTCAATAGAACAACAAGGCATTTTGAGACAGATAATGGGAAGTCCATGTAATTCGTGCATTAAGAACTTGGAGAAGCCTAGCGGTAAGTACCGCATAGTACAAGACCTGAGAAGGATTAACAGCATAGTTGTGAGCTGTTGTCCTATGGTACTGAATCCAGCTGTAACTTTGTTTCAAATTCCATGTGAGGCTGAGTGGTTCACTATCATTGATTTGGGTCAGGCCGTATTTTCTGTGCCCTTGCACAAGGACAGCCAGTACTTCTTTGCCTTCCAGTTCCAGAAGCGTGTTTTGGTATGGTACCGTTGTTCCACAAGGATATACAGAGAGCCCCTCAATTTTCAACCAGATCCTCAAAAAGAATCTTGAGGCTTTAGTCATGCCCTGTAACTTGTTTCTAGTGCAGTACATCGACGACCTAATGGTTACTTCAGATACCCAGGAAGCTTGCAAACAAGATGCCATTGCCCTGTTGAACCACTCGGCTGAAAATGTGCATCAGGTATCCCAGATAAAGTTGTATTATTGTAAAAAAGAGGTATTGTATCTTGGACATCACATTAAGAAAAAAGAGCAAGAAAGGTATTGCAAGAAAGAATCTCAGCGATTCTTAAAATTAATCTGCCAACTACTCAGAGAGAAGTCAGGATGTTTTGAGGAATGGTGGGTTACTGTTGCCTGTGGATATCCAACTTTTCCCTAGTGGCCAAGTCTGTACAGAGGCTGACACACAAGGATGTGTCTGATCCGATACATGAGACAACGACTGCTTGGTTGCCTTCCTAGAGCTGAGAGAAAGTCTCTGTCGTGCCACGGCATTCGGAATGCCTGATTACAACAAATCGTTCGTTCTCTTCTGCAGTGAGAGGGAGCGTTACGCTCTCTCAGTGCTTACATAAAAGCACGGAAATGCGAGATGAACTATAGCCTATTTTTCTGCTACTCATGATCCTGTAGCCATCAGGGCTGCCTAGGCACCTTAAACCTGTGGCAGCAGCTAGTGTCCCCATGAAAAGGTGTGAAATTATTGTGATGGGACATCCCCAAACTATTCTTGTGCCCTATTCAGTTGAAATACTGTTGACACATACCCGTACACAGCACTTAACAAACAGCCGCTTGACTAAATATGAAAAGATCATATTGGCAGTAAAATCTGTCACTCTCAAAAGACGTGCTACATTGATTCTCGTCACACTGATGCCACCCGAGAGAATACAAATTATGAAGGGGAGGTTGAGCATGATTGTCTTGATGTCACTGCACTATGCACCAAGCCAAGACCAGATATCTGGGATGAAGTACTGGTGGTAAGCGATACATAACGTATGTGGGTTATCTCTAAGAGCCCATGAAGGAAACCTGACAGCTGCCTATGCAGTCTGCACAGTCGCAGGAGTACTCAAGGCCTCCTGGCTTCAAGGGGTGTTTTCTGCAGAAGTGGCTGAATGTATATCTCTTACTAGAGGTTGCTGTATCTATGACCAGCTGAAACTGACTCTATTTACAGATAGTCAGTAAGGCTTTGGTGTTTTTCATGACTTTGTACAGTTATGGTCAAGAGGGGGTTGATGACCTCATCTGGGTCCCCAATCAGAAACGGGCACCATGTAATGAGACTACTTGAAGCACTACAGATCCCTGCAAAGATTGCAGTTGTGAAGTGCCCTGCTCATCGCAGTGGTGATGATTATGTAACTGTGGGAAATTGGTATGCTGATATACAGGAGAGTGAGATGTGGAAAAAGCAAAACACCAAGACTTAAGATTTATGCCTGAACTACTTTTAGATTGGCAAAACAAAGGGAAATTATGTGTGAGTAGGGATACATATTCTCTTAACACCATTACATGCTATTTAGGTGTCGTTTTTCCTTTTTTTCTTTAATTAATTTTTTATTTGCACAGTGTTTATATATATATATATATATATATATATATATATATATATATATATATATATATATATATATATATATATATATATATATATATATTCACTGAAAAAACCATAGGTTTCACACCAGTTATAGTTAGGAATTAGCATTTAAAAAACCTATGAAATTCACTGAAAAAACCATAGGTTTCAGACCGGTTATAGTTAGGAGTTAGCATTTAAAAAACCTATTAAATTCACTGAAAAAACCATAGGTTTCACACCAGTTATAGTTTTTTTTTTAAAAACTTTATTTTTGGCGGCGAAGCAAATAAAGAGGCACAAATTATACAAGTGAAAAAGCAGTTAACACTCCCGGACCAATAAGGTCAGATCCAAACAGGAGGAATACAGCCAGGTGCGGCCCACATCCCGGGGGCAGGGCGGCACCTCGTTAAACCTGCCAAACAATGAAGGGAATCGCTCTTGTGCTCCCAGAATCCCCCGGTCAATATCAATACCTTCGCCAATTTTCTTACATGGTGCTATATCAATCCAAACAAAAACATAACCGAAACAAGAACCCCATGAATGGCATTTGTGGCATTGATGCAATCACATAAGGAGAGGTAGGCGAGGGCCTACTACAGAGCAGTCCTCACAGTAGAACGTGGTCAATGGCAATCCCAATGATCAACAAGCGTTCGCAACAAGGAACATCGGCATGGCCCAGGGGACTGCTACACCACCTCAGGACACTGCACCCCGGATCCCTCCCCACCATCATCAGACTCCGAGGAAGCGGAGGAAAACAGCTCCGCGCTAGTAGCGTCTGAGTCATCCTCCTCCATCCCCTCGATACACATGGCCCTCCAAGCGAGTAAGTCCTCCTGGAGTTTCCCATCCCTGCGTGTGCTCAGCATATGTGTCTCCTCCGCTAGGGCCCATTCCCTAGCGTCCCGCAACCAACTAGAGATTTCAGGCGCCCTCTGTCCCATCCAAGTAATGGCCACCCGCCTGCGCGCCAGAACCAACAGGAGTTGCAGCAATTTGTAGGACAGACCCTTCTTCCTGGGTCTGGGCACCAGCGCTAGCAGACAGTGAAGCGGTTCCAGTCGGATCGCAAGGTGTGTAATCCGGGTAATATGTGCCACCACCTCCACCCAAAAGTCATGTACTAGGGGGCATTCCCAGGCCAGGTGAAGGAATCCCGCCCGTTCAGCTCTACACCTCGGGCAATTATGGCTCCTGTCTGAGGAGATACGGTGGAGGGAGGCAGGCGTCACATATGTGCGATGGAGGAAATTAAAATGTATCAATTTGAAACGCGCATTACAGGAGACTTTTCGAGTTAACAGTCCTAATCGCTTCCTCTGAGCTGGATCCAGTTCAGTCCCCAGGTCCGTCTCCCAAGCCCTCCAAGCCGGCATCAACGGGGGAGTCGAGTCCCTGCGCATTGCCGAGTAGAGAAGGGAAATCAGTCTCCTACCTCTGCCACAGGATAAGATGATGTCCAGAGTATTAGTGAGCTCGGGCGCCTCTGGGAATTGGGGCCATGTCGTCCTGGCTACATCCCGGAGACATCCATAATGCAGGTACTGGCCCTCACGCAGTCCAAATGAGTCCGCTGCTCTCTCAAATGACACAAACGAGTCATCCGGATAGAGATCCGCAAGTGTCTCGCAACCGCCCATGCGCCACTCTCGGAAGGACATATTCGCCTCCATCTTGAGAATTGGGGCCAGGATCCAAGGGGAGAGCTCCCTATGGAATGGCGCACGTCGCAAAACTCGTTCAACGAATTGCTGCCAAATGCGGGCTGTATGCCTGACGACATAGGGCAGAGCGTCGTCGGCGCCCCTACCCTGCATTAGTGCTTCCTGTAGCACCTTGTCCGAAGCCACTCCCGCCAACAATGCCAACTCCCAGTTCTCAGTGTCAGCAAACCATCTGGCCGCCGGGAGAAGTTGTGCAGCATAGTAATATAGATCAAATCTAGGGGCCTCAAGGCCTCCCGCATCCCAACATTGCGTCACCGTACGCAACGCAACTCTGCTGCGACCACCCGCCCAGAGGAGAGACGTAAGGAGCGAATTCAGTGTGCGGAACACCCGGGGGGGCAACGGGCATAGGGTATTCTGCAGCACATATAGAACTCTAGGGAGCATCACCATTTTGGCAACTGCTAGACGGCCCATAAGGGAGAGAGGGAGCGTATTCCAGAATACAACGGACTTGCGGAGTGCCACAAGGATCCTGTCCATGTTGTGGGTTAAAAGAGCCTCATCCGAGGCGGCCACCTGAATACCCAGGTACCGGAACGCCAGACGTTCACATCGGAGGCCCGCACAGTGAGAATCCGGCGGCGGGACAAGACCATCAGGCGTCAGCGGGAACACCAGGGACTTGTTAACATTCATGCGCAGTCCCGAGGCCGCACCAAAGCGGTCCAAGAGGTGCAACAGAGCGGGGAGGGCCTCCAGCGGAGAGGTCAGGTAGAAGAGCGCATCATCGGCGTAAAGGGAGATGATATTAGTAGTGTCCCCCACCACGATGCCCCATTCCTGCAACTCCTTACGGGCCGATATGGCCAGGGGCTCAATTGCGAGGGCAAATAAGAGGGGGGACAATGGGCAGCCCTGTCTGGTGCCCCTCCCCAGCGTCCACTCATCAGAGCGGGCCGAACCCAGACGCACCCTGGCCCGGGGCGTCCTATATAATATCCGTATCCACTCTCGAAAGCCAGGACCAAATCCCATCTTAAGAAGTACATGCATGAGGTATCCCCAATGCACTGTATCAAAGGCTTTGGCCAGGTCAACGGAGACCAGCACATGGGGAGTGTCTCGCCCTCGGACCTCGTGCAATACGTGGTTCAGGCGGCGTAGGTTCATCGCCGTATTGCGACCAGGAACAAAGCCACATTGGTCCGGATGGACGAGCTGAGCGACGTGCGGGGCAAGGCGATTGGCCAACAATTTGGTTAGGATTTTCGCGTCTGAATTAATCAAGGTGATAGGACGATACGAGGCGGGGTCTGTACTGTCACCGCCCGGTTTCAGGATCATACAAACCTCACCCTGATTCAAGGTGGGTGGGAGGTCACCTGTGCGTAAGGCTTCATGGTAAACCTGCAACAGGAGGGGGGCCAGGGTGTGCCCGAACGTATGATAAAACTCTGCAGGGAATCCATCCCCGCCAGGGGTTTTGGCACGTGGGAGGGCGGCGATCGCCGCGGAGATTTCACCGAGCGTCAGTTTGAGATCAAGGTCTTTTGCCGCTGCCTCTGGGAGGGTCGGCAAGCCAATGTTGTCGAGATATGAGTGGTAGACCTCCTCAGTGATAGACTGGTCAGGCTCATACACAGCCCGCAGGTGGTCCCGCAGAACCGTGAGTACAGCAGCTTCCGAGTGGACCATATCGCCATTGGCCGCCCGCAGGGCTACTATACGCTCAGCCGTGAACTCCCGACGAAGTATCCAGGCCAACAAGCGGCCAGATTTATCCCCCTCTCGATGCAGCCTCTGCCTATACTGCCCCAGCGTAAAGCGATCGAGCCTCGTGAGAATATCCTGGATCGATCCAAGGGCCAGGCCCTCCGCGCGCTGATCCGAGATGTCCGGGTCAGGGCGGGCCTGGACACGCAAGAGCTCCGCCTCCGCAGTCTGTAAGTCTGATAGTAGTTGTTTCCTGACTCCGTACGTCAGGCCCATACATGCACCGCGGACGACTGCCTTTAGTGCCTCCCACTTAGTGGAATACGACAAGTCACTCCCCGCCCAGTTGAGTTCCAGGTAGTCGGAGAGGGACGTCGCCACATGGTCCCGGGCCACCTGATCCTGAAGCAGATCAGTCGGCAGTCTCCACGAGCGGGGGCGTTCCGTCCGGTCAGGCCATTGCGCCAGGCACGTGACCGGAGCATGATCCGACAGGTATCGAGCCTGGTGCGTGACCGTCAACGTGAGAGAGGAGGGGAGATTGGCCGCCAATACTCTATCTAGTCTGCTGTGAGTGCCATGGGTCGGGGAGTAACAAGTGTAAAGCTTCTGTGCGGGGTGACACGCGCGCCAGACATCGATCGCCCCTATATTATGCATCACATCCCGCAAACACGCCGTCATACGGGGCTTAGTACCCGCCCGGGGTGGATTACGGTCCAGCTCATGATGGAGGACACAGTTAAAGTCCCCGCACCAAAGGAGGGGCGCGTCCAGGCTAGGAGCCACCAGGTCCTGCATGCGGGAGAAAAAAGCTGGATCATCAATGTTCGGCGCGTACGTGTTAAAGACCAGAAGGACCTTATCGTCCAACCTGAGTTTCGCCAATATGTACCTGCCTTCCACATCCGCATCAACATATTGGACAGCGCATGGAACCCCAGGGGCCACCCAGATTAGGACCCCCCTAGCGTATGTAGAGTATGAGGAGTGAAATAGCTGGCCCCTCCATTTCTTGGCTAGGCGCTGCGCACCATCATCATCCAGGTGGGTCTCCTGTAAACAAGCAACTGAAATCCCATGGCGTTTTAGGAAGGTGAGGACCCTGTGTCTCTTAGTGCACGTACCCAGGCCACGCACATTCCACGTCAAGAATTTAAACCCCATGACCACGATACATGCCCAGCCGGGCAACAGTTTACACACAGCCTAGGCTGTCGCCAGTAGGCCCTCGCCACAAAGAAGTTCAAGAATGCATCGCACAAAGCAAGCGTCCCGCTAAGCAGAAGCAACATGCGCCAAATGCCAGTGTCATCAGTGTCACACCCCAAATCCCGCCCCCCAACAACCCCAACATACGAAAAATTAACTGGAACCCCAGAATCCCCACCACCCACGAGCAATAGGATAGCAACAACGAGAAACGCCACCCCGCCCTTCCCCCGCCCGTGCCAGGACGTGCACAGCCACCCCATTCAACACTCTCACTCGCACACACACACAACAAAACAACCCAACCCACCCCCCCTCCCAGCTCCCCGAAAGACCCAAAGAATCCGGTATACGACCCCGGACACCTCTCCCCCCCTAAGTCAGCAGCGCGGGAGGAGCAGCTCACACTCACAACCCCCCCACTCGGTGCACATGCAACCAGTCGCCAAATGCAGGCATCGGTCGGTGGACAATCACCCACTACATCCACTTTGAACGAGCAGAGATTTTAAAACCACTACTGGGCAATAAGGAACCTCATGCCAACAGCAAACGCACAGCAGAGTCAGTGCAGGCAGGGCCAGGATCATTCCAAGTCTAGAGTCTGTAAGGCAGTTTCCGGGACCACTAGGCCCGCAGACTCCGCGTTCACCGGCGTCACCAGCAGGGTATCCGGGACCAAAATGTCATCAGGTGCAGCCGCACCATGCAACCGTGACTCAGTCTTGTCAGGCGAGGCTTCCATCAATATGGCTCCGTCCGGACCCACCGTGGGCCGAGTCTCAGGAGGATCATGAGATCCAGAACGGCGATTCCTCCTGCCACGTCGTCGTTTCTGCGGCCTGGTCCCCCACACTTCACGCGATCCTCCTCTCTCACCCGGGGGCAGATCATCCCCTCTGATCTCGAGCCACTCCCATACCTCTGCCGGCGTCTCAAAGAAGTGTGCCCGGCCCTGGGAGAGCACCTTGAGCTTAGCAGGGTATAAGAGCATATACTGCAGCTGCATGGCGCGTAGCTTCTGCTTGACCCCCAAGTAAGATTTTCTTTGCTCCTGCACCTGCTGGGTATAGTCGGGGTAAATGGAGATGCGACTGTTCTCGATCGTGTGGGGCCCCGACTCCCTCGCCGCCTTGAGGATGCAGTCCCGGTCTTTATAGTTTAGGATTTTTGCAATGAGGGCTCTAGGGGCCTCGCCAGGACGCGGAGGGGCCACCAGGGCTCTGTGGGCCCGCTCCACAATAAAGACACTGGACAAACCGTCCGGACAGAGATGCTCACGGATCCAGGTCTCCAGGAATCGTTCAGGGTTCCCTGCCTCCAGCCGCTCCGGGACCCCCAGGACCCGTATGTTACTTCGGCGCGCCCTACCTTCTGCATCCTCGGCGCGTCTCTCCAGAGCTCGGGTAGTAGAGGCAAGCTGAGAGAGTGACTTCTGTAGGGACGCTACCTCCCCCTGCAGCTGAGTAATGTTGCCCTCTGCGTCCGAGACTTTATCCGCCACCTTGCGAAGGTCAGTCCTCAAAAGGTTTACGTCCACTGACACTGTCTCAATCTGGCGCTCCAGGGCAGTGTGCGAACCCTGTATAGCCTTAAGAAGTTCCGCCCTGGACGGCTCCGGTGACTCTCCATCCCCATCTCCAACGCCCGTTTGGCGCGTGATCCTCTGCGGTGGCAGGCGAGGGGTGGTATACTGTGTGATCGTGTTGGGTTGGGTAGCCTTAGGGCCACGGCCAGTCCGGCCTGTCATATCTGCAGCCCCAGGGATCAATGTTCTCAGCGGGGCCCTCCGGGAAGGCACCCAAGCAGGGCGGAGTGCGCAAGAAAATGGGCAAGCAGTGCCCGGGTCCACAAGACCAGGATCGCAGTAGGCAGCACAGGTCACAGTTCAGATGCCACCAGAGCGCAGTATGACGGGTTCACCTCCACCAGCTTGCAGGGCAGAGCGGGGCACAGACAGACTCTTCTACCGGTCGCCACCGATCCCAAGGAGGCCGCCCAAAACCAAGTCCAAATGGCAGACAGCCGGGGGAGGGGCGCCGTACGTCCACGGGTCCAACAGCCTCCCCGTGAGCCCCCCCGGCGTCCCACGAGTGTCAGGGATCCCGATCTGCCCCAGGGCACAGGATACTAGGCAGCGGGAGGGGACACAGGAGTGGCAGATCCAGAGTGGTCGGGCGCTGAGAGGATCACAGCAGACCAAGGCCCCCACACGCACCTCCGCGCCACAGGGGGGGCCAGGGCAGATTGATTTCACAGCCCCCGCTCCCAGATGAAGGCGCTCCGTCCTCCGGTCGTGCAGCTCCAGCAATCAGGGAGGGGTGGGCCCTCCGCACTTCAGGCCGGCAGGGCCTCGCAAGATGGCCGGCACCTCCGTCCCTCTCCCCTCCTTACCGCAACACAACAGGTCCGCAGTTCTCCGGCACCGCCGTCGCCCGGTCCGGGCCAGGATCTCACAGCGGGCAGCCGGCGGGCATCAATTTACGGACCCAAGCTGCGCGCATCACTCGCTGTCCGGCCCAGCAGGTAGGCCGAAGCCTCGGTGTCGCGTGAAGGAGCACGCCGGCGCCGCCCTCAGGATCAGCCAGGCTGCAGATCGCGGCGGATTGTCGACCGCGGGTCCGGTCCCTCAGGCACAGGAGTTCGGCGGGACTTCCACTGCCTCTCCGACGTGCATCCCCGGAGACGAGAGGGTCCGGGCAGGAGAAATAGCAGGATTTAGACGGTCTTCGGGACGGAGCTGGTGGAGCTCACGTCCTGTCGGCCATGCTGCTTGGCCACGCCCCCCACACCAGTTATAGTTAGCTGGAAATTTTACTGATATAAAACCATTGAAATTCCCACGTTATAGTTAGTTGGACTCACTATAACTTGCGCGTGCAATGCACTGCTGATGACATCACATATTACATCACTCATGACATGTTTTTTTAGTATCAGTATGAGTGTCTGTATGGTTTGGTGGGGCTGTTACTTAGCACATAGATGCATCAATGACTGACTCACTGTTTGTATGTGTTTTGAAGACAGCATTTGTGTAGGATTGTATGGGTGGATGAGTGTGTATATGTGTGTGTTAGAGAGTGAATGCCTCTCTCACTAGTGTCTTTATGAGTAACTACATATGTTTAAATCTTGTATATATGAGAATTGATGTATATAAGTAAGTATATGTGAGAGTGAGAGATTGAAAGAGTTCCTGTTTAAATAAGTATGTGTTTCTATAAGTGATTGTTTAAGAGAGTAAGTATGTGTAAGTTTCCTTAGAAGTAATGTGTTAATGTGTGTATAGTTGTATATGCAAATAAATGGATGTTTATTAGTTTATTTGCATGTGTGAGTATATGTATGAGTAAGTTTTTGATGACTGTCAGTGTGTAACAGAATGAATAGGGGTATTACTACATATGATGAGTGAGTATATGTATGGGTGAATACATAAAACTGTTGGTGAATGTGCGAATTTGTATATAGATGGTGAAATATCTGAATTGGTTGTTGTAACTGGCATGGGTATATCCACTTTTTTGTTAATATTAGTTTCTATTTTTGAATATGTGTTTCAAAGGTTACTTTACAGTGAAAGGAGGTCTGTCACTGTGTTACAAGGATGGTGTCATCAGTGATGTCATGAGTGATGTCACTGACCATGTCATGAGTGATGTAATATGTGATGTCATCAGCAGTGCATTGCACGCGCAAGTTATAGTGAGTCCAACTAACTATAACGTGGGAATTTCAATGGTTTTATATCAGTAAAATTTCCAGCTAACTATAACTGGTGTGAAACCTATGGTTTTTTCAGTGAATTTAATAGGTTTTTTAAATGCTAATTCCTAACTATAACCGGTCTGAAACCTATGGTTTTTTCAGTGAATTTCATAGGTTTTTTAAATGCTAATTCCTAACTATAACTGGTGTGAAACCTATGGTTTTTTCAGTGAATTTCATAGGTTTTTTTAATGCTAATTCCTAACTATAAGTCTCACTTTATAAATAAGACTGTTAGCACTCTAGTTGTTCTTTAGAACACTCTGGTACATTCTGTCATTGGGCTACAGTTGGGCTACATCTAGTTGAAATTTGGGCTACATTTACATTTTTTGTTCTCTGGTGGCCATCTTTGGGCTACATTGGGCTACATTGGATTACATTTGGGTTACATTTTGGCATTTTGGCATATATATATAGCCCAATGTAGCACAATATATATTTTATCAAAGTTAATTTTCGTAAAAACCACTTAAGAATAGGGCTACCAGTCCCTACAATTTTTCCCATTTTTTTTTTTTTTATTTTTTGCTTTGGAGCGCTCCCGATGCGCTTCCCGGGGAGCGCCCCGAAAAGCGTACTTTTATAAAGCGCCCCCGGGCGCGCTCCGAGGAGCGTCCCGTAAGCGCCAATATCGCGAACGAAAACATGATCATGACGTATCGCGTAGCCGCGTCCGCGTGATACGCACGGCGTAAGCGCACCCGGAAGTACTCGAGCGAATACGATCGCGCAACGTAAACCTCCGACGCGCTTACGCTACGCGACCCGAAGCGCCCCCGGGTGCGCCCGGGGGCGCGTAGCGTAAGCGCGTCGGGTCATTTGACCTGAAAATAACACTTTTCATTGGTTCATAACAGTTTTAGTTTCATAATGATGAAACCCCTGGTCTTGTGACCTGAAAATAACACTTCTCATTGGTTCAGGACAGTTTTTGTTCTAAATGATGAAAGACCCCACCTTTTTTCCTTATTCTGACTTTGTCCTTTGACTGAGGAAGACCTGTTTGTACATCTCTGTACCTTTTTGATATTAATAATGGCTTCAGTAGCAGCAGCAGCTGGTGCATCTGCCCCACCACCACCACCTCAACCACCAAAAGGACCACCTCAAGATTATATTGGTGGTCAAGAACAGGAGGATGAGGAAGAGGAAGAGGAGGAGGGGAGGAGAAGATGGCTGCCTGAAGAAAATACCCCATACAAACCCAAGCCACACATTGTATGGGAGTTTTTTTCAATCCCAGAGGGCAAGAAAAAAGTGAATGCGCCCAAGGTAACTTGCCTAATCTGCAATGAGGAACTTTCACGGGGCAACCCAAACAAAAAATATTCATTTGGTAACTATACCATGATTCGTCATATGACCAGAAAGCACCCAAACAACTACTCTCGTGCTGAGTTCAGGGAACTGGCCAGTAACCTCCCCCAGTCGTCAAGGACCACCTCCCAAACAAACCAACCCACTTCATCGGGACCAGAAACATCCGAGATGATGCCTTGCATTCAGCCAAGATTTGCTGATTTTAAAATCACTTGTTCTGCATGTGGCAAGCTTATCGCCTATGGTGAAAAAAGCGTTAAGCTCATCGTCCTTGCAGGTGATAATCACAAGTGCCCCAAAAAGAAGTAATTTTTGGGTTTTTTTATTTTTTTGCTCCAGTTGAGCCAGTTTCAATTCCCTTTTTTTGTTTCTCCCCCTAAAAAATACAAAAAAAATATAAAACTGTTTTGAAAAGCCAAAAAAAGTTCAAAAAGTTCAAAAAACACAAAAAAAATATAAAACAACAAAAAGAAGAAAAAAAAGTTCTTTTTAGAACTACCTCCAATTTCTAAATAAAAACTTCATTTTTTAAAAACTCTGTCATCTTTTTCCCTCATTTTACGCTCCCCGGTGCGCGTACCAGGCGCTTCCCCCGCGAAAAACGCAAAAAAAAAAAAAAAATTTGAAGGCCCCGCGGGGCCCTTTAATGGCCCCCATATCAAACCTAGGGGGTCAGGGGGGGTCTACCCTACCCCCTTATGGTCAATTCCCCCCTTTGTTTTTGCCACCTCTTATGACTAGATTTTACCGATAGACAAGATGGCGGCCGCTCCGGACTGTTTAGAATGTTTACAGACAACTGAGAGGCAATCAGCTTTCTGCGCGCAAGTCGCGTGTCGCGCCGGGAGCGCTCACCGGTGCGCGCACCGGAGAGCACCTATAGATATATATATTTTTTTGAACGTTAATTTCTCAAAATCCACTGAAGCACATATCTTGAGACATAGCAAAGGCACATCGGGCTACCAGTCCCTACAATTTTGCCAAGTTTGGTGGAAATCCATTCAGCCGTTCGGGCTAAAAGTGAAATCGACCGCCCTATGGAAATTAACATGGGGAAAACGCGTTTTGGGACCCCCCTTTTATCTCGCCCCCCGCTTGACGTATCCCCCCCAAACTTTCAGGGAAGGACCGGAACGCCGCGAGGCCATTTTCAGGAAATTTTCAGGCAGATTCGTCAACCGGCGCCAAAGTTATTCCAAATAGAATTTTGAGATTTAACATTGAAAAAAATCTTAACTATAACTACCTACTGGCGACCGCCAGTAGGTAATATATATATATATATATATATATATATATATATATATATATATATATATTCACAGAAAAAACCATAGGTTATAGTGGATATATAGTTAGGAATTTGCATTTACAAAACCTTGAAAATTCA
This sequence comes from Lissotriton vulgaris, assembly GCF_964263255.1. NCBI lineage: Eukaryota > Metazoa > Chordata > Amphibia > Caudata > Salamandridae > Lissotriton > Lissotriton vulgaris. The sequence continues at coordinate 511,751,396 of NC_141696.1, read as the reverse complement.
ATGAAAAAACCATTGGTTTTAGGCCATATATAGTTAGGGATTTGCATTTACAAAACCTTATTTTACTCGCATAAAACCATTGAAATTCCATATATAGTTAGATGCGCTAACTATATATCGCGCACCCGCAATCCACTGCTGATGATGTCACATATTACATCATTCATGACATGGTCAGTGACATCACTGATGACATCACTCATCTCATTTGACATGACTGATCATATCTCTGATGATATCATTCATGTGATAATACCACGAACCTCTTCAGACTCTAATATAACCTTAGATACAATCAGTGTAAACAGACAGTCACAGACTGTCACTCATCCATGGAGTTACTCACACACCTAGTCAGTTATGCAAAAAATCAATCACACCTCCATTTTCTCAACTATACAGTTATACACACCTTACTAATTCAAACATATAATAACACATATTTACTCTCTTATACAATCCCTGATACTTATTCACAATGATCCATACAGCCACTCACACATTCACTGGCTCTTATGTACAGTTATTTATATATGTCAACTCTCACATGTACTGTGTTTTACATATGTACATACTTTGACATGTAGCACTGAGATATCCATTCACTCACTAATACTCTCATGCACAGTCAACCGCCCATACAGCTGTTTCCACATGCACTTTTGAAACCATACATCTAGTGAATCAACTGCTCACACATCTATGCACAGAGTCCTACACCTCCCAGCCACCCACACACACACCCAGTCTCCCATACAAATACTTGGGCAACCAATCAATAATCCATATAGTTACTCATATAGCTACTTATCAACACATGCAACAGTTTACAGAACAACAGACATAATGATGCACAAATTAAGACAGTTTAGTCACTAACCCATGCACTCAGTGAGACACATTTAATCACTCACTCATACAGTCAGTCATGCACCTACTAAATCCTTCATCCAGACACTTATACATCCACTCATTCTTCAATATGTAAGACATATTTTAACTTTACAGAAACATACAGTCACTGGATGTTGTCATCAGTGATGTCATCAGTGATGTCATTTGAGATGTCATCAGTGATGTCATCAGTGATGTCACTGACCATGTCATGAATGATGTAATATGTGACATCATCAGCAGTGGATTGCGGGTGCGCGATATATAGTTAGCGCATCTAACTATATATGGAATTTCAATGGTTTTATGCGAGTAAAATAAGGTTTTGTAAATGCAAATCCCTAACTATATATGGCCTAAAACCAATGGTTTTTTCATTGAATTTTCAAGGTTTTGTAAATGCAAATTCCTAACTATATATCCACTATAACCTATGGTTTTTTCTGTGAATTTCATTGGTTTTTTAATAGCAAATATGAAAAGCTTTAAAATGTCAAGTACGTGATAGATAAAAACATTTTTGTATTTATGCACGCTGATGTGCTTTGAACGCTGCACCCCCCCCCCCTCTTTTGTCTTAGTAGTACTCTCTCTTTGCAGATACTGAAGGGTAGTTAACGCAGGCCTTTACCCCCGTTGTAATCCGTCGTGCCTGCTTGTCTCTCCATTTGATTGATTGTTGTCCAAGCATTTACTGTTTTAGAATTGGTTCTCTTTGGATTATTCTCTATTTACAAACAAGCACAAAGTCGCAATACTCTGTTTAGTCTTTGCAGATAGTGAAAAATCGTGTAAAAAAATAAAAGTAATCGAGCAAAATCAGTAGACCACTAATTCGATCTCTTTTTAACCTCGGTAAAATACAAACATTAGGAATAACCCTTCATGAGAAATACGAAAATAGTGAAATGAATTGAGCTCCACACCATGAGGGCTGCAAAACAGCTCGACTCCGCCACCCACACCGCCCAAAATAACGGCAAACCCTATGCAAATATTATAAATATACACAACACACCACCAAAGAAACAGAATAAAACATTTTATTAAATAACTATTTACATAACTATTTTATACTTTTTATTGCCCGATCCGGCTAGCTCAAACGATCGAGCATGAAAGTCATGCACTGATAACAAGCGTTGAGAGTTTGTAGAATGATGGCTTCAGATTTTCCACATACGGTGTAGTGCCGCGAACTGGCAGGGGGCGTTTGGATTCTACCCCTTCTCCAAATAAGATTTTCATACGTGAATGTTCGTTCATGCTTTTTGTCCCTGAGTTGCTTCCATGTCACTGCCTTACATAAATGGCATAAGTCCTGGTTATTGAGTGCCATACTTCAGAGTTCTAAGCAGTTCTTGTAACACTGTTTAAACCTTATTTGCACCTGCTGCAGCTTCACTATTCAAAGTAAGTGGGGTCCATTTGTGGACCTGACTGCATTGGAAAACAATGTGATACGGTGCCTCCCTAAACCGCTTGACGGAGGCCCCCGAGGGGCGGTGAGATGGCGCGAACTGAGAGGGGGCGCTTGGCTCCTGCCCCCTCCCCAAGTCGTGTTGCCCTGGTGAGGCCTGAGATCGCCCCCGGCATAGGCGGCCGGCTCCCGGGGTCCGGCGGAATTTTTTCCCTTTTGAAGAATCTTTCATTCTGGACCTTGTCCCACAATCCGTTTCACCTGAAGACACGCTGTCGTAGGACGCCCCTTTACCGTTTTAGTTGCCATTCCGCCCGCTTTTGGTACTCTGTGCCTCTTCCGCCATTCAGCTGTTTACCGCTCGCTCTTGTGACTACAACGTCTCGCTCACCATGTAGTTGAGTTGCTCCCGCTCTTAAGATTTGACCGAACTTTTTGGACTGCTGAAAGCGGTGGAATTCCGACTGCTGGTTGGTGGAGACATTTTGACTATATTCTGCACCTGCATTGTCGCGTAATGCGTCATATGACGCGACGCGTTAGCGCACCCGGAAGTGCTCCGGTGCGCAAGGCGCAGCTTCCCGGAAACGATCCAGAGCGCGCCGCGCAGCGCGTAACGTAAGCATAACAGGTCATGTGACTTGTTAATAAAACTTTTCATTGGTTCATTTTACTTTTCTTTTCCTAATTATGTAAGACTAGGTCATGTGACCTAAAAATAACACTTTTCATTGGATTAAAACATTTTTTTTCCCCAAACGATGAAAGCCCCACCTTGTTTCTGGATGTTTCAGACTGAAGCTGGCGTCACCATGAGAGCACCACCATCTCGTAGCTCCGTCGTGGCCATTCCGCAAGCAATCATGGCAGCCGCTCCCCACCGGAAGCCTGCGGGAGTCGAGGGCCCCCAAGACTTTTGTACAATCTTCAAGGCTGAGGGGACGCTTTCGAGAATGGAACCCAAGCCCTGGCAGACAAGCGTCCGAGTTCCAAGGTGTCCCAGGGCCATTTTACTGGACCAGGCCCAAATCCGAAGAGCCGGCCGCCATTTTAAGAGTCCTGTGGCAGCCGCCTACCGCTGCACCGCAAGAGTGGGAGCAACTCAACTACATGGTGAGCGAGACGCTGTAGCCGTAAGAGCGGGCAGTAAACAGCTGAATGGCGGATGAGGCACAGTGTAGCAAAAGCGGGCGGAATGGCGACTGAAACGATAAAGGGGCGCCCCACTACAGCAGACAAGCCTCCGCCATGTACTTCAAAACTGCATATGTATCTCGTGATATCAAGGTTGGGCAACCAGTACAGAACAAGCAGTTACGAGTCCCATTTACACCGGCGCCATTTTGGGCACGGCCGGGCAGGTCCAGGATCTACTGAAACATAAAAAATGAGGCTGATGTCTCTGAAGCAGTTCACGAACAGCAGGACATAGCAAATAAACATGAACTCTCTAAAGCTGTTAACTCACTGCAGAACAAAACAAGTGAACCTGAAACCTCTGGAATAATTGTCGCTCAAAAGAACAACACACAAAACTCTGTAGAGCCTGAAGAAAAAAAAACAGAAGGGCACTGTAGTTTCAGACACACTTAACACTAATGACTAAACAAAGATATCGTCTGTTTATAAAGCAGTTATCATCTTGACAGAATTGACAAAGAAGTGTACAGACACCAATGCATCAGCATTCTCGGAGATAACATCTTAAGGAACAAAGAAAGACCTGTTCACTCTTGACACCCCAGGTGCTGTGTATATTGCACTATAGTGCTGCATCGAGAAAACGGGCAACCCTATTGATGTGGATTTTTCATTATTGATTATTGTAAAGAAATGGCGACTCCCCCCTTTAGCAGATTAGCTAAATGTTTGCGTAATTTAGGCATAAAAGTTATATTATTGTTGTTGTTGTTGTTATCGTTATAGTTCTGGTTAATTTCAAAAAATGGTTAAATATATTTACAGTTTTTGTTGCGTTCGTTATATTTAAAAGTTAATAAAGTTATATTATTGTTGTTGTTATCGTTATAGTAATAGTTTTCTTTGTAGATGTTTTTCCATCACCCACCCAGGATATCACCACTGTTCCCCATGTCATAAAACCTTAGGATGTTCAATAACTGAAACAGCTAATATAGCCTTATAGCCTGCCGTAGAGGGCTATACCAGCTATTAAAGGCCCTCTCCAGCATTAAAGGCCCCGAGCCGAAGGCGAGGGCCTTTAACAAGGGAGAGAGACTTTAATAGCGGTATAGCCCATCTACGAAGGGCTATAAGGCTATTAGAACATTCTGTCACTAGAGGACAGAATGTTTTAACAAAAAAAACAAAGCCTTTTGGGAGCGTGAGGAGATTGGAATCCCCCCAGGTTCCCAGAAGCCTTTGTTCACAGCCAGAGCTGTGAACAAAGAAACATTGGACTGTTGGAGCTCCAGGCTTATACCAGCTATTATAATCCCAGAGCACTCCATTGCTTTCAATGGAGCTCCCAACATTCCAATGTTCTAATATGGGTTTACTTACAGGGAACATCTTTTGTTCTGTTTTATAAAGTAAAACTATTGTGAACGCAAGTATTATACATAGTAAGTGTTTAATATAGCATTTGTCAGTCATTGGTTAAGCAGGTAGGACCTGTTCACTCTTGACACCCCAGGTGCTGTGTATGTTGCACTATAGTGCTGCATCGAGAAAACGGACAACCCCATTGATGTGGATTTTTCATTATTGATTATTGTAAAGAAATGGCGACTCCCCCCTTTAGCAGATTAGCTAAATGTTTGCGTAATTTAGGCATAAAAGTTATATTATTGTTGTTGTTGTTGTTATCGTTATAGTTCTGGTTAATTTAAAAAAATAGTTAAATATATTTACAGTGCAGACACCAATGCTATTAAGAAACACAAGGAAATCCTAACGCATCAGCATTCTCGGAAGAGGTTGACACAGATAACATCTTAAGGAACAAAGAAAGACCTGTTCACTCTTGACACCCCAGGTGCTGTGTATGTTGCACTATAGTGCTGCATCGAGAAAACGGACAACCCTATTGATGTGGATTTTTCATTATTGATTATTGTAAAGAAATGGCGACTCCCCCCTTTAGCAGATTAGCTAAATGTTTGCGTAATTTAGGCATAAAAGTTATATTATTGTTGTTGTTGTTGTTATCGTTATAGTTCTGGTTAATTTCAAAAAATAGTTAAATATATTTACAGTTTTTGTTGCGTTCGTTATATTTAAAAGTTAATAAAGTTTTAAAATCTAACTTTGTTGGAGTGCTATATATGTTTAAAAAATCGGGTGAATGGGGCCTTGAATCGGGTTATTGTCATGTGTGGGCTTTGCAAGTGTACTGCTACAAGATCGGACATTTCAAACTCAAATGCACGTTCTTTTTCTTACCTTTCCGAAGCATGGAGCGCAATAGCAGGCAGAGAAAGGGTGATGCACGTGTTGAACACTGCCTGGCCTGCAAATTGCTGGCAGTGCCCCCCCGCCCGCTCCTGAAAGAGGGCACACACACACCGCCGCCCCGAGTACTTCACAAATCTTTAAAAGACCATGCGCTTGTTCAATGGGAAGTGGATAACATGGCTAAGAGCATTTGCTGACTAATGCATGAATATCGCTGACTTTTCAGCGATATTCATGCATTGCGGCCGTTTTTTATCGCATTTGCGATAAACCTTGCTAATAGCAAGGTTTATGTGCGATAAAATTCGCCGAAGTGCGGCGATAATTATTGTCTCTAAACAAGTTAGAGACAAAAATTACCGCTAGTTGTTGGAAATATGCCCCCGGGTTTTTCCTTGCAGGAATCGGGAAGCGAAAGACTAGCACTGAAATCAGTAGTCTCACACCTGAATCGGGAGGGTTGGCATGCCTGGATACTCTACAGCTGGGGCCATAAACTACATCCGCAGGGCTAGGTGATAGCCTAGGTCCGGCCTGGACAATCGGACACAGAGGAAGAGGAGTGTCAGAGGGTGCGGTAGTGAATAGGGTGAAAGGGAGGTGTCGAGCGGGCACAGGGTGTGATTCTCAGAGAAGAGCAGCGCAGATGGGGGAAGTATATGGCCCATGCATGAGAGAGAGAGCGGGGGTGACCATTGCGTGGGGGAGATGAGTGCGAGGGTGGGGAGCCATGCTGAGAATCGGCGGCGTGCAGAGAGTGGCCCTGGTCAAGGCATCTAAAATGGCTGCCGTGCACGACAAAATTGTGGCATTGGACAAAAACGCAAGATGGCGCAGACAATGTTTATCAATAAGGATTCATTTATAACAAAATATTTACTCGCAGTGACAAAATGGTGTTCAACACTTCCTGATTTCCATCGAATCGAACGTTAACAAACGTCACGCAGCAAAAAAAAAAAAAAAAAGCTCTCGCACAGAGCAGTTTTTAGCCATGTTATCCAATGGAAGGTGGATAACATGGCTAAGAGCATTTGCTGGATAATGCATGAATATCGCTAACTTTTCAAAGATATTCATGCATTGTGGCCGATGTGCGGCGATAATTTTTGTCTCTAAACAATTAAAACGAAGCAAAAAATGGCGAATTCCCGTTTCGCTACCAGTTTGCGGCCCAGTTCGCGGCCCGTGAAGCGCTTCTACCGTGAAAAATCATTTTTTTTTTATTTTCCCCACGGGACCCTTTAATAACCCCAACAACATTCCGAGGGGGTCAAGAGGGGTATACCTTGCCCCCTTTCAATAAATTCCCCCTTCGTTTTTCACCTCTTCTTCTCTCTCGATCCTACCGAGAGATAAGATGGCGGCCGCTCCGGACTATTTAGAATGTTGACAGACACCGGAGAGCCAATCAGCTTTCTGTTATCCAATGGAAGGTGGATAACATGGCTAAGAGCATTTGCTGGATAATGCATGAATATCGCTGACTTTTCAACGATATTCATGCATTGTGGCCGATGTGCGGCGATAATTTTTGTCTCTAAACAATTAAAACGAAGCACAAAATGGCGAATTCCCGTTTCGCTACCAGTTTGCGGCCCAGTTCGCGGCCCGTGAAGCGCTTCTACCGTGAAAAATCATTTTTTTTTTTATTTTCCCCACGGGACCCTTTAATAACCCCAACAACATTCCTAGGGGGTCAAGAGGGTGATACCTTGCCCCCTTTCATTAAATTCCCCCTTCGTTTTACACCTCTTCTTCTCTCTCGATCCTACCGAGAGACAAGATGGCGGCCGCTCCGGACTGTCACGCAGCAAAAAAAAAAAAAAGCTCACGCACAGCCACTGGAAGAGATGTATCAACATATATCAGCCTCCTCAGCCACCCTCAGGAAACATAGGGGATTAGGATACGTCTCCCGCACCCCCTTATACCTAGTAATTTAATTAACGAAGCACAAAATGGCGAATTCCCGTTTCGCTACCAGTTTGCGGCCCAGTTCGCGGCCCGTGAAGCGCTTCTACCGTGAAAAATCATTTTTTTTTTCTTTTCCCCACGGGACCCTTTAATAACCCCAACAACATTCCTAGGGGGTCAAGAGGGGGATACCTTGCCCCCTTTCATTAAATTCCCCCTTCGTTTTTCACCTCTTCTTCTCTCTCGATCCTACCGAGAGACAAGATGGCGGCCGCTCTGGACTGTTTAGAATGTTGACAGACACCGGAGAGCCAATCAGCTTTCTGCGCGCAAAGTTCCGAAACGCGAAAAGTAAGCGGACCGGATCGCTGCCCGGAGCGCTGTTACAGATATATATCTTGATTTAAACGTTAATTTCTCAAAATCCACTGAAGCACATATATTGAGACCTAGCAAAGGCACATCGGGCTAACAGTCCCTACAATTTTGCCAAGTTTCGTGCAAATCCATTCAGCCGTTCGAGCTAAAAGTGAGTCCAACCGCCCTATGGAAATTAACATGGGAAAAACGCGTTTTGGGACCCCCCTTTTTTCTCGGCCCCCCCTTGACGAAACCCCCCCAAATTTTCAGGGGCTGCTCAGAACCATAATGTGCCATTTTCCTGAAAATTTCAGCCGATTCCGTCCACAAACGCCAAAGTTATTAGACATAGAATTTTCAGAAATGCCATAGGGAATTAATCCTAACTATATATACCTACTGGCGATAGCCAGTAGGTAATATATATTATAAGTATATATATATATTCACTTACAAAACCATAGGTTTCAGGCCTTATATAGTTAGGAATTAGCATTTAAAAAACCTTGCAAATTCACTTAAAAAACCATAGGTTTCAGGCCTTATGTAGTTAGGAATTAGCATTTTAAAAACCTTGCAAATTCACTTAAAAAAACATAGGTTTCCGGCTTTATATAGTTAGGAATTAGCATTTAAAAAACCATTGAAATTGCTCCTATATAGTTAGTTGTACTAACTATATTTCGCGCACCCGCAATCCACTGCTGATGATGTTACATATTACATCATTCATGACATGATCAGTGACATCACTGATGACATCACTGATGACATCTCAAATGACATCACTGATTACATCTCATTTGACATCACTGATGACATCACTGATGACATCATCCAGTGACTGTGTGTTTCTGTAAAGTTTAAATATGTTTTACATATTGAAGAATGAGTGGATGTATAAGTGTCTGGATGAAGGATTTAGTAGGTGCGTGACTGACTGTAGGAGAGTGATTAAATGTGTCTTACTAAATGCATGGGTTAGTGACTAAACTGTCTGAATGTGTGCATCAGTATGTCTGTTGTTGTGTAAGCTGCTGCATGTGTTGATCAGTAGCTATATGAGTGGCTATATGGGTTATTGATTGGTTGCCCAAGTATTTGAATGGGAGACTGAGTGTGTGTGTGGGTGGCTGGGAGGTGTGTGACTCTCTGCATAGATGTGTGAGCAGTTGATTCACTAGGTGTATGAGTTCAAGAGTGCATGTGGAAACAGCTATATGGGCGGTTGACTGTGTGCATGGGTGTGTTGGTGAGTGAATGGATATCTCAGTGCTACATGTCCAAGTAAGTACATATGTAAAACACAGTGCATGTGAGAGTTGGCATATATAAATGACTATGCATGAGAGCCAGTGAATGTGCGAGTGGCTGTATGGATCATTGTGTACTTGTATCAGTGATTGTATAAGAGAGTAAGTATGTGTTAGTATATGTTTGAATAAGTAAGGTGTTGTGTGTATAACTGTATTGTTGAGGAAATGGAAGTGTGATTGATTCTTTGCATGACTGACTAGGTGTGTGAGTAACTCCATGGATGAGTGGGAGTGTGTGAGTGTCTGTATAGGTGTATGAGTGCATATGATAGAGTTGTATTGATGAGTGACTGTATGTATGAGTGATTCTATGGGTGAATGACTGAATGTGTGTGTAGACCTAGGAATCCGTGAGTGCGTATGTAGTAACTGGTAATGGTGTGTCAATGGTTTCAAGAATGGTAGTCTGTATTTAACACTGGGTGTATCAAAGGTTATATTAGAGTGTGAGGAGGTGCATCGTATTATCACATGAATGATATCATCAGTGATGTGATCAGTGATGTCATTTGAGATGTCATCAGTGATGTCATCAGTGATGTCACTGACCATGTCATGAATGATGTAATATGTGACATCATCAGCAGTGGATTGCGGGTGCGCGAAATATAGTTAGTACAACTAACTATATAGGAGCAATTTCAATGGTTTTTTAAATGCTAATTCCTAACTCTATAAGGCCTGAAACCTATGGTTTTTTAAGTGAATTTGCAAGGTTTTTTAAATGCTAATTCCTAACTATATAAGGCCTGAAACCTATGATCTTTTAAGTGAATTTGCAAGGTTTTTAAAATGCGAATTCCTAACTATATAAGGCCTGAAACCTATGGTTTTTTAAGTGAATTTGCAAGGTTTTTTAAATGCTAATTCCTAACTATATAAGGCCTGAAACCTATGATCTTTTAAATGAATTTGCAAGGTTTTTTAAATGCTTATTCCTAACTATATCAGGCGTGAAACCTATATTTTTTTTTGTAAATGCTAATTCTATTAGCGAATAACGTTTATATATGTTATTATCCTTCTGGGACCACCTGAGCATCCATCTTGTTTCTCAGGAGAAGTGAGGCACAAGAGAACACAAAACAAGAGTGGAAAACGCGAAAAGGGGGCAGGGTTGAGACCCCCTGACCCCCTAGCCCTTCTCAGGGGGTCCCAGAAGGACCACCAAGTGCAAAATTATTATTATTTTTTTTTAATCGCGGGGTATGCGCATGGTACGCGTACGTTGCGCGTACCCCGCAATTTTTTTGAATTTTGTTTGCCCATGGGGGCTCCTTTTGGGACCCCCTGAGAAGGGCTAGAGGGTTGGGGGGTCTCTACCCTGCCCCCTTTTCGTGTTTAAACTCTTGTTTTGGGCTCTTTTGCGCCTCAGTTCTCCTGAAAAACAAGATGGTGGCCAACACTTCCTGGTTTGGACAGTTTGGATTGTTGACAGTCGACTGCCAGCCAATCAGAAACTCGCTCGCGCACATAAGGGTACGCGCACGTACACGTACGGTACGTGTACCGTACGCGTACGGTGCGCGTACGGTGAGCGCATATAGATATATAATTTGCTCAAATTCAATTTTCTCAACAACTACTGGAGGGATTTTCACCAAATATAGAAAAGACACTACTGCATACCTGTCCCTACCATTTTGCCAAGTTTGGTGTAATTCCGTTCAGCCGTTCGGGCTGTAGCCGTGTCTAAAGGTCCCATAGAAAATGCCATTTGAAAAATTTCAAAATCAATTTTCTCAAGAACTACTGGAGGGATTTTCACCAAACATAGCAAAAGCACATCTGCATACCAGGCCCTACCATTTTGCCAAGTTTGGTGTAATTCCATTCAGCCGTTCGGGCTGTAGCCGTGTCTAAATGTCCCTATGGAAGTTAACATGGGGAAAACACGTTTTGGGACCCCCCTTTCGGCCCCCGCTTGACGAATCCCCTCAAACCTTTCAGGGAGAGAGCGGAGGGGAGCTGGCCAAAATTCTGGAAAATTACACATAGATTCCTCAATCGGCGCTAAAGTTATTTCCAATAGAATGTTGAGCGCATATAGATATATAATTTGCTCAAATTCAATTTTCCCAACAACTACTGGAGGGATTTTCACCAAATATAGAAAAGGCACTACTGCATACCTGTCCCTACCATTTTGCCAAGTTTGGTGTAATTCCGTTCAGCCGTTCGGGCTGTAGCTGTGTCTAAAGGTCCCATAGAAAATGCCATTTGAAAAATTTCAAATTCAATTTTGTCAAGAACTACTGGAGGGAGTTTCACCAAACATAGCAAAGGCACATCTGCATACCAGGCCCTACCATTTTGCCAAGTTTGGTGTAATTCCATTCAGCCGTTCGGGCTGTAGCCGTGTCTAAAGGTCCCTATGGAAATTAACATTGAGAAAACACGTTTTGTGACCCCCGTTTTTTCTCGGCCCCCGCTTGACGAATCCCCCCCGAAACTTTCAGGGAAGGAGCGGAGCGGAGCGAAGCAATGTTAAGGAAAATTACATGCAGATTCCTCAATCGGCGCCAAAGTTATTCCCAATAGAATGTTGGGGATTTCCTATGGTAACTAGGTCCTAACTATATATACCTACTGGCGACCGCCAGTAGGTAATATACACACACGTAATAGAATTGACAACACATTCCAAACAGTAGTGCACTTTTGTTTTCTCCATTTTGACCCCAACCCACCCACTTAGGGGGGCTACTAAGATCTCAGTATATCTACCAGACAGCCCTGTCAGATCATAAGGTCTTCATTTCCTAAAACACTTACTGTGGTATAATTGATCCTTTCAGTATTACTTTCCCCTAAATATTTTAACTGTTTCCCTCAAGCCACCTTGCTACTGGCGCCCTCCTTTCAACACCCTTAGTTCATGCACAGATCTCTTTTCTCGTATACACTGCTTTTTCTAGATTTGGCAGATTAGTACCCACCATGCAGATGCTATACAAAGTCGTAAAACTGCCATGGCTATAAACAGTAGCTCTTGACCCATGTCCCCCAGTTCAGCTTCCTCAACCCCTAAAACCATTATGCAAGGAAATAGGATACATTTTTTTCCAAGAGTTTCCAAAAAATGTAGTGATGTCTCATTTTATAGTCATGAGTGTGTTACAGGAAGAGAAAATGTGTACCAAATCTGCCTGGTATAGAGCACATCGGGGACAGTGTGCCCCTTTACCATTCCCCCATTTAGCTATCTTTTTAGGAGTGTAGAATAGAGAGAAGTAGGTTTTATAATACTGTGCCTGTAATAGGGCCGGGATTATTATCTTCCGCGCCATCTCAAATGAGTGATGGAATAGGACCTCCGATATACCAATTTGCTGTTTTCATCTTTGCGACCATCGTTCTAGATCCTCTTTCATCAGAGCATTCAGGAGATTATAGATGGTACCTATGGTGGGATCCCTGTCTCCTATTATTATGTCAATTACCATTTTTAGAAAAGCCAATTGGTCCACCGCCCTTTTTAAGTGCAAAATCCCGAACTTGAAGATACTTAAAAAATCCCTTCACTCTATCTTAAATATTTCTCTAAGATTTTCAAAGGAAACAAATCCTTTGACAGCAAAGATTTGGATTGCTTAACAAAGGTGTATAAAAGTTCAGTCAAATTCAAATTCAAATTCAAAATTATCTTTATTCGGTTTTCGAAGAAAGCCATAAAAGAACATTTAAAAGACATTGTCAGTTAAAATACAATAAAATATATTTTTTAATTAATATACACAAATGAATATATTCCTCAGGATACAATAATTACACACTATTAAGATTAGAACGATGGTTAATACAAAATTTTTAAAAATGTGCAATCGATTTTGAGTATAATTCATTTTCCAACAATTGCAATGACAGTAGTGCTGGGTGACATTTTTGGAGTCCCATGATCTTTAGTATTGGAATTATCCAACAACTACGAGGTGCGACAAAAAATTTACAAAACAGTACTGTGTGGATGTTAATTTGGTTAGAATGTCGACCAATCATTTTGAGTGGGAAATGAAATAAGCCTAAAAAAACTACCCAATCTAAATCTGGTCAATAGAAATTTCTCAAAACGACTGAGGTCTGATTTTAAATAAGGCTCTAGACAAAAAGTGGTTTGGATAGACAGTGAGTGTAATGCAGATTTTTTTCCAACTTCTTTAGCCAATCTAAGGTCTCTCAAGTGTAACAAACATACATTTTTAAGATCTTTCTTAGAAATTTTGGAGATCGTTATCGGGTTAATACAGTAACATGGAAAGCACAGATCACTAAAAAGAGATTTTACATATTCCAGCCACCTTATTTTATGAGATTTATCTAGTGACATGCATTCCTTTATGAGGGCCCTGGTTAGATGGCAATGATCGTTCGTCCAGATGCGCCTCCACATCATTATAGGCTGAATCTTTATCAGGTCCGAAATATAGTCGATGCCTAGTTCTAGGTGGCACCCATATGTGGTTGTACTTCTGGGAACTGAAAGGAGATAGCAAAGAAAGGAGTTCTCAACTTTCTGGATTTCGTCTACATTTGAGTATCCCCACACACCATAGGTTGCAACACTAGTGCATTTAGCCTGGAATATTTTTAACATTTCCTCAGCCGATCTCTTCCCAAGTTTTTGAGCAAAAGAAGTTAGCGCTGCTGTGGCCCTGAGAAAGGATAATTTCCTCACATCAATGGCTTTTGACCATGTTAGTTTACTGTCTATGAGAATCCCAAGATATGGGTAGGAGGAAGTTGTATCTAAGACAGAGGTATTAATGTAAATATCCTTTTTTTCATTGTTTTTGTTTGTCCCACTGTCATGGTAAAAGTTTTCTTTATGTTTACATTTAAGTTCAAGGAGGACATATACTTGCAATATCTGTTCACCGAGCGCTGTAGTTGTACTGGGGTTCTTGCTAAAATAACAGCGTCGTCGGCGTAAAGCAACGCCGGTATCGGAGGCAAATCATTACTATCTCTCACCATTTCTTGTTCGAGACTGTTAGTGTAAAGGGTAAATAAGAAGGGGGCCAGGACGCACCCTTACCTGACCCCCCTCTCTATCCTAAATGAATTGGTGAGGGCGCCATCTATGCCATATCTGACCCTTGCTAAGGCGTTGGAATAAACAGCCTGATTCATCATTCTCCCGTTTTGCGAGCCCCTAATAGCGATTCATAGCGAATCGCTATTAAGGACTCGCAAAACGGGATTCATGTAGAAATTGCATCAAGAAATGCGATTCCTACATAATCCTTATTTGCGATTAGCAAATTGCTAATCGCAAATAAGGAATAACTCGCCATTCATTCCTATGGGCCAAAAGGCCCATAGGAATGAATGGGGAGTATTCCTTATTTGCGATTAGCAATTAGCTAATCGCAAATAAGATAGCGATTTGAAGGGTGCCAGGGGTGTCCAAAGGACACCCTGTAGCACCCCTCAAATGAAATTTTACACCGGTGTTGCACACACACATGTCCAAAGGACATGTGTGTGTGTAACATGCAACTCAGAAAAATGCATTTAAAAGCATTTTTCTGAGTTTTCGCAATTTACCACGAGGTCTGTCCTCGCGGTAAATTGCGGCCAGAAATTGCGAATTCGCAAAACAAAATTGGATGATGAATTGCATTTAAGGAATCTCAAATAGAGATTCCTTAAATGTAATTCCTCGCAAAATTGCGAGATCGCAATTAGCGATTTTTGCATTAGGGATGATGAATCCCAAATGCAAAAATCGCACTCGCAAAGGGCCAGATTCTCAGAATCTGGCCCTTTGCGAGCCAATTTCGGCTTCATGAATAAGGCTGATAGTTCTCTAAGAAAAGTGACTAGTGCAGGTTCGACTCCCATGTCAATGAGCTTTGCCCACGGTTTTGAGTGGCTTACGCAGTCGAATGCTGCACTAAGGTCTACATAGACCATGAATAGTTGCCCACCTTTTGCTGACACGTATTTCTCTGTTAACAACGTGAGGTTTAAAACCTGATCTACTGTCCCAAGCCCTTCTGAGACTATGCTATTTTCTTCTGCCCCGGTTTGAAGGCGTTCCAAAAGAATTCGCCCTACTGTCTTGCCAAGTGTATCTAACAAAGATATCGGCCGATAGCACCCTGGATTGCTACGATCACCCTTTTTAAAAATTGGTACCAGAATCGATGTTGACCAGGATTCCACTAAGCCTGCCTGAGTGGTTGCTTCAAGTACTCTCATAAGGACGGGGGACCATAGGTCCAGTTGGAGCTTAAATAAGTCTACTGGGACCCTATCCGCCCCTGGGGCTTTTCCAGATTTTGATTTTTTTAAGGGCCTTTGTAATTTCATCATATTCAAAGGTTATCTGTATTGGATATGTTAGTGTCCCAAAATTATCAGCCGGGTCTTGAACCGATACTTCATCTTGTTTAAAGATGGTTGAAAAATGGTTCGCCCAGGCTTCAGGATCAACAGCTACCTCTAGTTTTGGCAGTTCCTGGTCTACGCAGAGGAACGGAGCTTTAACTGTTTTCCAAAAAGTTAGGGAGTCCTTCACCAGACAACTATGATGAAGTTGTTTCCATAAGGAGTCCTTAATTTGGATTTTTCTTTTCCTTTGTGCTAAATTGTAAGCCTTCCTCAGGTCTGCAATCTCTTGCCTATCCCTGATAGCTTTAGTTAATGCTTTCTTTAATTTAGTTAATGCTTTAGTGCATTCCGCATTAAACCACCCCTTCCTCGAATTGGACTTATTTGTCTTTTTGGTAATAGATAACTCATTGCATATTACTTTAGAAATGGTCTCATAGCTGGTAAGAATTAACTCCGGACTGGATTTCAGGTCTAAACATGCATTTAATTACGGGAGTACCTTTTTCACAATGCTTGTCAAGACTTTTTGTTGGTCTACTTTAGCCCATTTTAGCGTAAAACCATTTAATTTATCTAGGGTAAGGGATTCTTGGTGCAAGTGGCTCCAATAAGCCTTATTTATTATTGTGGGAAAGAAGGTTATTCAAACGCTATTAGGGAAGTGATCAATAAAGGTATTTACAGATGTTTCGAAATTACGGATTCTTGATGCCATAGAATTAGGGACTAGAATAAAATCAATTATTGTACTTGCTCCCCGACCATTGAAGGTGGTTGTAAAAGGAACTGGAGGACTGACCAACTCATTTGCAAAGCCCAAGTCTTCAGTAACCATAATCTCATTCATTCGGTTTCCTAAGATTGTATGCGCATAGTGTGATATATTGTTGCCAAGCTCATCTTGGATACCACAGGTACCGCGTTCACTGTTTTTACACAGGTGCAGGTTGAAGTCACCTCCCCAAATGACCATAATAGATTTATCTGAATATCTATAAATTTTGGAGCAGTCCCAAAATGCTATTTAAACTCTCGTTTGAGTCACCTGTCCCAGGGTTATTATAAAAATGTATCACTAAATAAATGGAGCTTTTACAACCCGTAATCATTAGGGCTTGATAAGCGTAATCATGCTTCAGAACTTCAGTTTTTCCCAAGCGGAGGGTTTTTGAGACATAGGTTATTAGACTGCCTTTTGACCTGCCCAAAGTTGACGGAATTGCTCCTGAGAAGGTCTTGTAGCCCAAAAGGTGGGATGGTGACAAGAGCCAGGTCTCCTGTAAGGCAATTATGTCTGATGACATTACAGTTAGCCTCCAGTTTTGGTCAATTATTTTAGTTTGTAACCCTGCAACGTTCCAAAACATAACATCGAACGTAGTTTTTGTACTCATTTGATCGTAATTTTCTGGATCTACAATTGAAGTCTGTTTTGTTTGATTAATGATCTTGTCCCTTTGTTCTGAGCCTGGTATAACTGTTATAGCCTGTTTATATGGTTTAGGTGGTAAGTCCTGAGCTGATGCAGAAGGATTATGAGTTTCAGTTACTAATATTGGTGGGTTTTTAGAAGAGATGGGGGCAGCAAGAGTGGTAATTTGGTTCCCGCAGGCGAGGTTCGTTATCGCCTCCTTTTTTGTCAAAGATGAACGTCCCAAACTTCCATCACCAAATACGCCCTTCCAGACGCTGGGAGTCCTGTTGCTAATTTCATGCAAGGCTGATGGTAGTAATCCCATGGGTACATCGTGTGTATAGCCTGCTCCTAGTCCAGTGGGAGTTGGGGCTGACGTGATGTTAAGTCAGTCTACCCCGTCCAACCCAGCAAGGGGGGCAAATCTGTTTAAAGTTGGTACGTAAAAAGGTGCCCTTCCCAAGTTGTTATTGTGATATGGATTGGTAATCCTTGGTTGCCGAAACATGAGCGTTCTGGGATAGAAATAGCTCAGGTCGTGTATCCTTATCCCCTCCTCTCCGGACTCGGACTCCTGGTACCAGTCATTCAAATATGGGATGACCCTTCGGTCTCTGAAGTTAATGATTATTACGTCACCATGAATATTTTTGGGCCTTTGGCCTACCCACCCAAGCCTTCTGACGTTAATAATTTCCCCATTGATGTTGGGCGGTAATGGTCTGTTGTTGGCTAACCCATAAATCACTTTATTTTTAAGAATGAAGTACCCTTCCTTATCCCCTGGCTTCAGCTCAGGGACCCTTGTCAGTATTGCGACATATGGGGCAGCCTCTGGGGGCAAATCAATGTGTACTTTAGAAGCGGTTGAATTTTTTTGGTCTAATTTTCCCCCTTTATTGACCCCACTTTTGTTTGTTGTTTTGTGTGAAGGGGTTCCAAATTCCTTCTCTCTAGCTGTTTCAAGTTGTTCTAAATTAATATTAGTCTTGGGGGGGAAGTGTTTTTTTCCGCTACCTGAGGGATAGCTGTTATAGTTTCAACTAATGGTGGCAGTTTAACAGTATTATCCCCTTTCCCTGGATTGTGTGTTGCAATGGTGTTACTGGGATCTAATGGCCGACTTTTTAGTAAGGTTGTGTTCAAAGTGATTGCTGTCTCTAGTGACTCCAGCTTCGTGGCAAGGTTCTTGACTCTTTCTATCAGAGGCAATACGAGTGATCTTACAAGAATCTCTATATTCCCTAATAAATCTTGGTGAGGGAATACTTTGGTAAATTGCTGAACTGGAGGTATATTCTCTTTTTCTATTTTTCTCATCATTGGGGGATTGTGGGCATAGTTAGATGCTTTTGGCCGCCTGCCCTTATGGGTGGTCCCCCCACTTTTACTCTTTAGAGTAGACTTGTTAATAGGTAGCTGCGGAGTCGGTTGAATATTTTTCTTAGAGTTAGACATTAAGGTATGAAGTAGCAGGGATTCCTCTGGGATGATTTCTAAGGAGAGGTCTATACCAGAGTTCCTGTTGCTATGGGACGAACTGTTATCCGCCAATGTAGAAGTTAGTGTTGTGGCATCCAAGAAGATAGAGGAGATACCAATGTCACTAGTGGCTACCTCTTTACTTCTGACGTTCGTATTGGGAGTTTTAGCTAGTTGTAAGGGCCCCAGGGAAGAACGTCTATTCTGAATCTCAGTAGAAAGACGCCGCTCAGCCAGTTCGATCTCCTGACTGAGTGCCGAAGCGGCTTTACTTAGATACTGCTCGATCATGCCCCGGAACGTCCCACCCTCAATAGACGTCCTACCCCTGTCTTCTTTTGCGACCTTTGGAGGCATAATTAAAGATGATGACGTACTAATGCGCTACATTGCCTCCGTGTCAAAGTCAGAGAGTACAATTTTAGTAGACGACAAGCAATAGAGTTTGTGACAAACCTATGAAGGAGATCCAGTCATAAGAGGATTTTTCCAGACGAAAAGAAGGTGTCCTAGCCCAGCCTCCTCAGGCCTCAGAGGGCCACCGAGGGCCCGCCCTTTGCCCGGGCTTAGCCCGGGGTGTCCTGCGGCGCGGGGTCTACAGGAGCTTTATTGCGCCTCCGGGCGCAGCGTTGACGATGGCAGGGTGTGCCGCCGCTAAGGATGATGGGAAAGCGAGTTCTCCGCTCGGCAGCCGCAGCTGTTAACAAAGCAGTAGCGGGAGGACTCGCAGCACAGGGCAGCGCGACCAGGACCCAGAGAAGGCAGCAAGTATAAGTGGTGTAGCAGGTAAATGTCCCAAAAGGATTTAAGCAGAGCCCGCTTCCGCCGGGGCTACAGGAGTTTTATTGCGCCTCCGGGCGCAGCGTTGACGATGTCAGGGTGCACCGCCGCTAAGGATGATGGGAAAGCGAGTCCTCCGCTCGGCAGCCGCAGGTGTTAACAAAGCGGCAGCGGGAGGACTTGCAGCACAGGGCAGCGCGACCAGCACCCAGAGAAGGCAGCAAGTATAAGTGGTGTAGCAGGTAAATGTCCCAAAAGGATTTAAGTTCAGTCTTCCGATACCCAGTAAACTTCGAACAGCTTTCCAAACTTTAAATCCCCCTTGTAAAGTCTTAAACCTAACTATTTTATAGTGATTATCATTCAAATATTGCCATAGCCATCCCCACGCTTCATCCCCTAATGTAAGCTCAAAAGGATTCAGAGTCTCACCAATACTTCTATCAATGGGTTTTTCTTGGACCAATACCCGGTTGTGTACCAGCGTGGTGGCCCTGTAATATAATCTGAGGTTAGGTAAGACCCACCCTCCTCTTTCCCTCTGGAGCGTAATAAATGTAAA